>NC_134112.1:27109166-28550833 GCF_040939455.1 Microcebus murinus
GCTTGGGGCTAAGCACATGCTTAACACTGCAGTCCTCTCTCCCTGTGTGGTCAACTGTTTTGATCAATTCATTGATTAAAGAGTATATGGTTCTTTGAGTACTGGGCCCTGTCAATGTATCTTTTTACCTCTCACAGCACCCAGCCCCTGGCTTTGCATGTGGAAGATACAAATTATTTTTCAAATTATTGGACTGAATTTCTTGAACACCAGCAGCAAATATCCTTTCGTTGGGGTAGGTTAGAATGCATGGCCAGGTACACAGGGGAGCACGTAGGGGCAAAAAGCCCACGGATTCTTAAGCTCCCGCACTCCAGGGACATATGTGAGGACCTGTTAAAAAAGAAGAAGAAGAAGACCTCTCCATTGAGTTTATTCTGGCAAATGATGAAATCCACAAATGTTCTTCTATGCCTGTGGTCTGCGAAGGAACTACCTATTGAAAATGTGGAAGGAAAGTAAGGACCATTGAAACTGACCTGTGTTCACATCGGCTCTGCTTTTTGCCTGCTGGGTGACCTTTATTTAACACCTCTGATTCTCAGCTTTTTAGCTGGGAGATTCTGACAATTGTGCTTACTTTTGAGAAATAAATAAAATAGTAAACATGAAGCTCCAGGGCTGGGCTCGCATGCGGAGCCATTGAGTAAGTGCAGATGCAATGAATGAATGAATAAGCGTGCAGTTGCTAGGTAGAAAGATTACTATTCACAGAGCTCTGCAGATATATTAAGTGGGTTGAAGGATATCTAAGTGGGAGGGAGAATTGCTTTTTAAAAACCTGTAAAATATGAGTAATTGCAATTTCCTCGTGTTTTTCCCACTGCCCCCTTAGATTTTCTTCCTAGAACTTTCAAAGTAACACATTTCAGAGGCCAGATTGAGCTAGATAAAGATGAATGAATATATTTTGTCTTTATTGAAAGAGTCCTATACCCCTGAGTTTTATTGCTTTAACCAATATCTATTAAGAACCTATTATTTAAAGGCCCTGAGCAGGGAGATGTGAAGCTATGATAGCCAGACAGTCCATCATGAATAAGAAATCAGCTCAGATTGGTTGTAAAGAGAGCATGGCCTCCATTGTTTTCTTTATGTGTTGTTAGCATTTGGCAGGAAAGTCAGAAACCAGAAAGGGAATCCTGCCAAACTAATGACAAGTGCTTCACTCACAATTGCAGGGGATTTGAAACTGAAAGACCTATTGCTAGGTGAGTCCCCATATAATTATGCAGTTCACTCTTGTCACCCTGCTGTCTCTGGGCTAATCTAAGGTGGCTTGAGCTCTGTCAGGGTCATCTGAGAGTTTTTCTATGCAGGCTATTAGATTATGCTGCCTTCCAGAGAGCCCAGCCTGGGCTTAGCGCCAGAACCCATAAGATAGGTGAGTTTAATGGGGGTGAGTATGCCAAGGAGAAAAAAGTGAATTAAAGCTATAATGTTCAGGTGTTTGTAATTTCAGCTGCCTGGGTATTGAAAATGCTTAGTCCCATTTATTTCTTTTAATTCATCACGTCTTTAGAGATACTGAGATTTACCAGCTGCCTTTTGTAAGTAGGGGCTGGATAAACAGCCCTGGAAAGACCAGTCCAGGAGGAGGAGGGGCCTTGGGAACACCACGATTGTGTCACATTGTCCTCTGATGGTCATAAAAGATGAAGGCAGCAAGCGTGAAGTCTGGAGCTAGATTGCCCTTGAATCTTGGTCTGTTTATAAGGTATCTGACCTTGTGCAAGGTATACACCCCTCTGTGCCTTGGTTTCTTATGCGTTGCAAATTGCTTAGTTGGAAGAGAGCCTGCAGGTAGGAAGTGCTATGTAAGTGTTTGACAAGTAAACATTCACCTTCCCTGAGCAGGGGAGTTCCAGGAGCCCTCAAGCGGGTACTACAGCCACGTTCCTGCTCCATCCTTCCAGCTGCGCAGCAAGCGGCACCCACCGTGCAGGGGCAGGCCGGCCGCATGGCTTCTGTCTAGGCTGCTCTGAGAGGAAGGGTCGGTAAGGGACACTGGAGGTTAAAACTATCCGATAGCATCTTTGCAGCTCATAATAGTCATTTACTCCATGCTTTAGAGTCTCAAAATAACCCAGTGTGGTCTGTGTTGTTTTCTCCACTGCAAAAAGAAAATATGGCCCAGAGATATGCATTGACTTTTCAGAGTCACAGTGGCTAGTAAGTGGTAGGGGACCAGGCTCACCAGCTATTTAGAGAGCACTGGGTTTCTTTAGATGCTAGGAGACTTCTTCAGAAGTTAATTCAGGTTCCATGTGCCTTACACACCAATGGTGGTCATCTAAACCAGCCTCCATCAGCCAACACCTCTGTGATTGCAGGACCAAGAATAACATGGGCCAGCGAGGCAGCCTTCCTGACCCCTGTTTGCCCGGAGCTGTTTTTTTCTGGTGGGCCCAACAGAGAAAAATCATTAACTATATATTTCTCAGAGTTTAGTTTTCCAGATTCTCATTTTCTGGCCTTTTCCTTTTCCTTACTGCTGTTGCCCTTTTAGCCATACCTATGGTTGTGACATTATACCCTGAAGGCAGGAGGGGCAAAGAAATCAGACTCAGTTCTCAATATGTTTCCTTATAAGTAAGCCTTATAAAGCAAGAAACAAACATTTGATATCAGAAGAGGTCACTGTCACAGTGACCTTTATTAAAAGAATTTGTTCTGTAATATTTGGATTTAGCCAAAAGGCCAAACTCAAGCATCCAGGCCTATAATCCTAGCACTCTGGAGTCCGAGGCGGGCGGATCGCTCAAGGTCAGGAGTTCAAAACTCAAGGATCCAGAAGGCCCCATGTAGCCCCAAGGCCTCAGATTCCCTCCTGCACAGGGGGCTTCTTTGTTCTTCTCCATGTCCACAAATGGCAGGCTGTCAGCTACCCTCCTCACTCTGAAGAGCAGGAGAAACTGAACTCTTAATTCTGGAAGTTGCTGAACTGTCCATACTGTTTGGCAATTCCAGAGCAAGCCCAGCAAATATATTTGAGTGGGTTTTAGAACTATTACTTTGATTAAAAACTATGTGGGATGCCTTAAGAAAATAAATGGATTTATTTATGGTTGGCAGTGAGCACCATGCCAAATACAGGAAGGCAGAAACCTGGCCCCGATATTAAGGACTATGCTTCCAGCTATGCAGATACTAGATGCAACGGACTCAACAGTTCTTTCCTGGAAAGAGGACAGTCCACTAAAGTCATTCAGTGATGTTAAAATCCTAAAGGCCAGAAGTGACATGTAAGAAGTAGGATGGAAAAGCCAGAAGACTTCTCTAGAATAATCTGGAATCCTTCTAAGCCTCTACCTTGGCCCTACCATCGAGTACAGCTGTGTTTCTCTCTGCACCTGTACACAGCTGCACTCAATAAAATCACCCCCCCCCAGTCTGTTCCTACTCTACATCAGTCACCTTCTTGGCACGTCCCTGTCCTAGTGGTCCCTTTTGCCCTGCGTGGTGGGCACATCCTAATCCCAGAACCTGCGAATGTTACCTCGTTTGGAAAAGGGGCCTTTACTCGATGCAACCAATTTAAGGATGTTGTGATGAGGAGAGCATCTGGGGTTAGAGCCCTAAATTCCTTGACAAGTGTCCTTATAAGAACCACACAGGGGAGAAGACAGACACAGAGGAGAAGGTGATGTGATGATAGAGGCAGAGGTTGGAGCGAGGGGGCTACAAGCCAAGGAATGCTGTGGAGTGGCGGCAGCCATGAGAAATGGGAAGAGGCAAGGACCAAATTCTCCCTTGGAGCCTCTGGATCAAGCGTGGCCCTGCCAACACCTTGATTTTGGACTTCTAGCTCCACAGCTATTGAGAACAAATTTCTGTTGTTTTGAGCCACCACATTTGTGCTAATTCATCAGGGTAGCCTCAGAAAACTAATATGCTCTGCTTCTTGCTGTGTGTCAACTTTTCTGGGAGTCCCAGCTCACGTCCTTAGTGGTAGCTCAGGTGGATCTAGGCCTTGGAGATTGCGCCTGCCCGAGCTCCTGCAGTGGATTGGTTTGAGTCTCCCCTTTGGCATTTATGAATTTTGAACCGTGTGCTATGTCTTTATTTTTAATGTATATTAACTCCTTCAGGGAGTGACATCTTGATTTTACATCTTTGCATCTCTAGTTCCTGGTGATGAGCTTTACAGCTTTGAGTAGGGGCCAAGGAGAAGCTGGGCTACAGACTGGCTATAACATACCTAGCACTAAAGTTGTTCCTTCTTTGATTTGTAAGGTTATCTGGGATCTTAACCTGTCACTAGGTTCTCAGTATGAGAAACAGTTATTCTTGTGTAGTATTGTGAAAAATATTTACTGCTGATTTGGATCAAGGATAAGGATGAGTTTACTGTGCTATATTTCTGCCACCTACTCCTGTGATTCTAATCATATATGCATTAATTACTTGAATGTGTCTCTGATTGCAGATTTCACTTAGCTTTGAAAAACTATTCTGAGCATACTGTAAGAGAAACCCTGTTACCAGCTGGCAGCACCCAGCAATGGGGAATGGGGTGGTGTTTTTTGTTTTTTTTGTTTTTTTTCCTTTCTTTGAACACGATGTCACTCTGTACCCTGGGCTAGAGTGCTGTGATGTCTTCATAGCTCATTGCAATCTCAAACTCCTGGGCTCAAGTGATCTTCCTGCCTGAGCCTCCCAAGTAGCTGAGACTACAGGTGTGTGCTATCACACCCAGCTAATTTTTCTATTTTTTATAGAGATAGTGTCTCGCTATGTTGCCCAGGCTGGTCTCAAAACTCCTGGCCTCACGTCGGCCTCCCAGAGTGCTGTGATTACAGGCATGAGCCAGTGCACCCAGCCTGTTTAAAACAGAGCTGGAAAATATGAAGTGAAGAATAAAATTATCCCCACCTTCTCACCTCTGGTCCCGAGCCATTCACACGGGAGTCTGGGTTGGAGACTTCCCACTTCCCGTCTGCCGCTGTGGAAACAAGCACTTCCTAGGAAAGTGGTCACAGACGGGGCACCGAGTTGGCGTCAACAGGCCTGAGTCCTGGTCCTCAGAAGTCCCTCATTCATTTCTGTGGCCCCGAGCACACAAGATGTGTCCTTACTCACATCTCTAAAAATGACAGAGTTGGGTAGATGACTTCCTCGTTGTCTTTCAAACGGAGGTTTAAAACAAATAATCCTTGACTCTGTAGGGAAAAGCCAATCATTACAGTATGCCCTGAAAGAAAAAATAAAAGCCCAGAAGAGACCCCTGAGTCCTTCGGGTGGATGGGGCTGTCCTGTCTCCACTGCCAGTACCCATGCGCGTGGACAGCAGGGAGATGCCGTCAGAGGCAGGCTTGTTCTGCTGGGGGAGAGAGCAGTGCTGGGGTGAGGGGTGGGATTGGTAGGGGAGTAGCTGGCCCTGGGTGGACGCAGCTGAGTGCCCGTTTACTTCTAGACGATCCTGTCCAGAGCAATGTTCAGCTGTGAGGTTCTGCTGGGATCTCCAAACTCAGTCCACAAATGGGTTCCACCTCTTAATAGTTTACGATCGTGGTCAAACTACTTGGGAGGTTCACTTTTCTCATCTGTAAAATGAGGGTAATAATCCTTTCATTATAGAATCACTGCAAGGCACACAGTATTTTAAAAATAGTAGTTGTTATTTTTATTACTATAACCATTACCATAATAGCAACCATAAAACATTACTACCACCCTGGTGGGCTGCATGGCTGGAGCAGAATGACTTTTATGGGTTGCATGTCTTTATGGGTTGGAAAGAAAAGTGCATAGAGAAGATGCTGTCTATAGCCTTGATACAATTAGGGGAATATTTAACAAATATTAAAAACAAGTTCCAAAGTAATTGTAGCCATAGATGTTGATTGAGTGATCGACAGGGTAGGTGTAGTTATTATATGTGTGTTGAAATGTTTTTATGCTTTCTCTCTGTACTGTTTTAGTTATACATCCATCCGTGGTCAGTACAGTGGGAAAGTATTTTTCTCTTATTTGGAAACTCAGGATGGGAATGACCTTAGGTGGAGCCACCGACAGAGCTGAGAGCTCTTGTGTTTTGTGTCCCCGTTGTCAGTATCAGCTGCTGGCAAGGACTCCTCTCCCTCCCTCCAGTGCTTTCTCAAGGCATCACTGCCAAGACGGGGGGGACTATTCTCCCATTGTCTAATTCTAAGTAATTAAGGCACTGGAGTTTTTGGTGTGTGGCTAGCCAAGTCATAGCACTTGAAACGCTTTGGGAGCCTGAATCATCTGGTCGGTGAGCTACATCCCAGTGTGAGGGGAGAGGAAGGACAGAGACGGGACGGCTGGCAGCTGGGGACTGCCACTCCCATGTAGCCTTCAGAATCCGAGTGGGCGCTTCCATTGCTCAGTCTCCTTTTTTCTTTGATCTTCTCACTTATTGCCCAGAGTCAGGGATTGTACCTGAGGTTACTAAGCAGAAGCTAATGCTGCTGTTTAATAGGACATGAGTTTGTGATGGAAGATTTAGAAAGGACCTCATAGCCTCACTTATTCTGACCTCCCTCCTAGTCTTGGAAGGCCCTCTGGGGTATCTCTGCCAGGTGGCCAATGGAAACGAGGGAATTTGCTCTTTCATAGAGCAGCCATGTCGTTTTTGTCATTTTTCACAGCACTGACTATTAGATAATCAGACAATCCATCTTTTATGGGGAGCTGGGATTTCAGGTCCTTGTAGCTCCCACCCCTGGGTCCTGGTTTTGCAAAGTCTGTCAAGTCAAACCCCAGTCCTTCAAGGCAGCCTGGTCTCCTGGACCTGGCTGCTCTGTGTGAGCTGGTGGTGCAGCAGCAGTGGCCTCATCTTTGCTGGCGGAGAGTCTCAGGCCTCTCCTGCCCTACTGAACTGAAATCTGCATTTTGACAAATATTTAGGTGATTGACATGCACATCACAGTTTGAGAAGCACTGAATGAGATCTCATACACAACTCATTTTTTCTTTTTTTTTAAATTACTGTTGAGGCCTGCTGGTGCTCCAAAACTCTTAGTTGCGAAAGAAACATTTAACAAGAAACAACAACTCCACCTCTCAGTGATTGAAATATAAGTACAGAATTGGTCTGACATCAGTTAAAGCTGCCATTCTATTAATTGGAAACCTATTGACATGCACAATCATAAAAGGTAATAAATGATCTTTAGCCTTTCTTCACAGGCTCTCGGAGATCACATGGCTTTAAAATCATTAAAGACTGATTAAATTATACTCTACGTGATTTAGGGCCTGGTATTGCCTTGTGATTTTTAAAAACTTGATAAACAGACGAAATAAGTAATCAGAACAACCCACTTTCCACTCATGCCAGATAGAGGCAGCCACAAAATTTCCTTCCCCCACGTTTCTCAGCTGCAGGAAGAATGAAAGTTTAAATCGCTTTCTATTTCTGACATCACTGCAAGGGCAGTGACTGAGGATCCAGCATTTGAAAGGTGCCTGGGAGATGCGCACCGTGGAAACAGCTGTGCTGGGGGGAAGTGCTTTGCAATCGTGCACTCAGCAATATGGAAATGAACTTGGCCCACTCATGTGCATGAGTAAAATGCTAGCTCCCTTTCCAACCACAAAGCAGCTTTCTATCTTTGGCACATTTTAGACATTCAGTAAAACAGTCTGAATTTAACGCCAGATGACAGTGCCAGACTATCTTCAGTTAAACGCAAGCAAAATCCTTAAGAAGCCACTTCCCCCAGCCCCTGCCATGTTTCTCTCTCCATCTGATATTCATGGTGACCTTTAAGCCTGACAACCCGAGGGATGGGACATGAGCCCAGCTGAGTGGGGCTAAGTTAGCGGGGCCCTGATCTCCCCAGGGGCCCAAATCTGCCCCGTACTGTATTTCTCAGGATATTCAGCTACTCCCGAGTCACTGGGTACATGGAAGACAGCAAGAGCCACTCCCTGAGACCTGGTCCTTTGAGCCGAGAGAAACCAGCCTCTCTCTTTTTCTCTGTCCCAGGTACCAATTCACTCTAATCCAGCTACGTTATTAAAGTCCCACACCCTGAGTGCCTTCAGGAGGACGCTTTTTATACCCACTTGCTCGGAAGAGTCAATAAGTAAATATACATTCAGGGCCCCTATTTCCCAGGTAACGGGTAAGGTGCAGTCTCTATCCTCACTGAACCCACATTCTGGCTCTTGAGGCAGACAAGGCCAGGGAGGCTTGTGTTAGTGCTGACTGTCGCCAGGGAGGGACAGAATTTCTGCCTGGAGCAGGAGGTTCGGGGCTAAATTAGAATTCACCAGGCTGTGAGGTAGATGGGGCAGGCATTGCAGATATGAAAAAGCAAGTATGCAAAGACTTGGCAATGTTAAAGTGCGCAGGCTGATTTCCCGTCCGTGTTTGGTGGGACTATGGGATAGGAAAGATGGCAGCTCTGTGCAGAGTCACAGACCTTACCTGCCTCCATCGACACGGCACTGCTTCTTCACTCCTGGTTGTTTCAGGGTCTGGGCCACTTCCTGCGTCTGCCCACCACTGTCTCCCTGCCCATGGGATTTACTCCTTGTTCATTATCAGAATTTGCATATTTAATCTCCAGTAAAAATGCAATATGCTATCGTATGCAGCAGAATGATTAAAAATGTAAGTTCTGCACTTGGGTGGCTTTATCATTTGGTAGCTTTATAACGTCAGGTAAGTTATCTGCATTTAAAAATAAGGATACTAATAAATTAAATCTTGAAAGGTTGTGCAAAGATTAAGCATGAGAATGCAAGTGTGGTATTTCGCACACTATTCGGCATAAAGAAGATGCTTAGCTGGGCACGGTGGCTCACGTCTGTAATCCTAGCACTCCGGGAGGCTGAGCATTGCTTGAGCTCAGGAGTTTGAGACCAGCCTGAGCAACAGCGAGACCCCGTCTCTACTAAGAATAGAAAAATTAGCCAGGCGTCATGATGTGAGCCTGTAGTCCCAGATACAGGCTGGGAATGAGGCAGGAGGATCCATTGAGCCCAGGAGTTTGAGGATGCAATGAGCTACAATGATGCTACTGCACTTTACATGGGGCAGTGGAGCAAGACTCTGTCTTAAAAAAAAAGAGAGAGAGATGCTTAATAATGTTAGCAATTATAATTGCTTTGTTAATTCTTTCAGCATTTATTAATATCTATGGTGGGGCCGGGCACGGTGGCTCACGCCTGTAATCCTAACTCTCTGGGAGGCCAAGGCGGGAGGATTGCTTGAGGTCAGGAGTTCAAAACCAGCCTGAGCAAGAGCGAAACCCCGTCTCTACTATAAATAGAAAGAAATTAATTGGCCAACTAATATATATAGAAAAAATTAGCCGGGCATGGTGGCACATGCCTGTAGTCCCAGTTACTCGGGAGGCTGAGGCAGTAGGATTGCTTGAGCCCAGGAGATTGAGGTTGCTGTGAGCTAGGCTGACGCCATGGCACTCACTCTAGCCTGGGCAAGAAAGTGAGACTGTCTTAAAAAAAAAAAATCTATGGTGCACTATTTTAAGGAGTAAACAAGAATTTTGTCTTGTTCAGCTAGAAAGTGCTCTCCAATCATTGTACATTACTATTGTTTATATTGTTGTAGTTATGTATTGTTTCAATTGACCCTACTTGATAGTATGTCCTGAGGTGCTATTCTTTCGTGTTCTAAATGGCACACCATGCAGAATTGTGGATACAGCTTAATACCTCCTTGTAAGCCAACCCCCTTGTGCCATTTACTTAGTTGGACACTTGAACAATTATAAAACCAGGAGAATTCTTTTAGTACCAACTATATACTTAGTACTTCGCTGGGGTTCTGAGCAAGCAGAAAAGATAATCCCTATGATGGTTTGGGAAGAAAAGACCAAAGCACTAGAGATAAAAATGAAAAAAAAAAATCACAAGTTAATCAAATGCTCAATTATGTGCTAATGGACCATTATACTACTGTAATTTACAGGAATATGTGACTGATGTGGTTCAGATAATTTAGGAGTTTTGTGGAAGAAGGTAGAAATGGAACTAAAATCCTGAAGAGTTTTCATGGGTGGAAAAAATAAAAGAAGATTCTGGGAGGCTGGAACAATATAAGTAAATCACTGAAGTGGAAATAAAAACGAACATTTTGTCATCTGCATTTTTATATTACATGAGGTATAGGACCTGTGGCCCTGTCAACAGTCACTGCCTGTGGTAGAAGTGGGGAATCAGTGGGTGGGAGCCTGGGTTAGGGTGACGGCTGGGGAACAGAGAAGAAGAACTTACACATTTTGAAGATGAGACCAGCAGGACTTACTTATAAGAAAATATTAAAGTACTTCCAGTTTTCAAAGACATTCACCTACAGTGCATCCTGGCCTGGTATCCTTTCTCACAACAGTGCAGAGAATTTGTGCCTGGATCATCTGCGGTCCCTACCCCATCATCCCCTTAACCAGTGTCCCCTTATTAAGAACAAATATTTTAATCACTTCTTTACTGTCCTCAAATGAAATTCACTATTAATTTAATATATTTAACACATAATTTTGAAACCGTCAATGTCATGCTTTACTGTAATATATAGGAAAATCCAAAGCATATGGTTAATATTAAAACATATATTTCAATATGTAAAAGCCCAGACATGACTACACTGGAAGACATAACGGAGTGGTCAGATAGAGCTATACGTGGAGGCAACAGCTGTGAATGCAGGCAGTACAGGTATGTTGTGTTAATAACACGAATGGCGTCGTGACCTTCAGCGACACTGTTCTCTAAAAGGGTGGGCGACACTTGGTAAAGTTCCAGAAAGAGCTGAGTCTCCCCTCAGTCATTCAGTACTTGCATCCCCAAGAATTCAGAGTGTAAAAAGCTATGCAAAAACACTTCAGTATACGTGCAAGATAGAGTTCAGTACACTCAAGTGATTTTAAGCACATTTTTAACCTGCAAACATGTCTAATAGCACTTTGGAAAGTCTTTCAGGATGTGGGACAGCTTTTTCATTGTGACTGAGGCCTTGCGGGACAGCTGGCATTCCTGGCTCTCAGCCATTAGATGCCAGAGACATCCCTCTATCATTGGGGCACCCAAAAGTGCCCCCAAGATTCCATGTGCCTCCAAGGGAGCAGTGCCAGCGCCACTGAGAACCACCAGGCTGGATGTCGGCTCTCAGGTTTCAGCCTCATGACTCAAGGGCAGTGACAGAGAGGGAGGCTGGGAGGGAGAAGATTCGGATGAGTCCAGAAAAAGAGTTGGCTGTGCTGCTTTCCTCCTCGGCCAAGGGCAGCCTTCACCTTCTTAAATACTTCAAATCTGGCTTTTGCAACCTGGAAACAGTTTTCAAGTTCTGAGCCCAGGTGGAAGATAAAATGAGGAAAACATGATATTTTGTAAGAAAAAAATCGCAAACCTTTTTTAGCTTAAAGCCCACTCTAAGTCCCTGCCTTTCGTGTTGGCCTATTGGTAGGAATGTATTGTGTGTCCAAGAGTTCAGCACAAATCCAGTTCAAACATGAATGCTTGAAACAGTTTTGAGATTTAATTCTTGTTTTCCTTTATACTACAGGTATGATCTCATCTATTTTTTTTTTTTTTAGTTTGTAAAGTATGTAATAACCTCTAATCTCTCTTGGCATTTGCATGGTACACAATTGAATGCACTGAGCAGATGTGCGTGATTGTTTAGTATTAGTGCTCAGCAGGTCGCTTCTGCCTGGGAGTCTAAAAACAAATGAAAAGGGCTTGATCCACTTTGAATGCTTTCCAGAGGATTTTGAGCCTTGGATTTTTATTTAACAATGACAACAACAACACACACACACACACCCCTCTTTCATATGAGCCTGTTGTATCAAATTTGTAAAATGTCATTTGGACAAAAGATACTGGGCATACTTCAAATGCATGCTGATTTATGGTACTCCATGGATATAAATCTGTTTGCAGCCTTATTCCAGGATGAGGTTTATTCATTTGTCAGTCGGATGCTGTCACAGGACAGCAGGTGAGGCTTTGTGAGAAAGTCAGAACTAAACTGGACCCGTCATACTCTCAAGTAGCCTGTTGTCCAGTAGGGATGAGAAAACCTCATGGACATTATCAGAAGGAAGTGGTGAACCTTTGGAAAATAAGGTGGCAAACTGATGGAATCTCTAGGGATGAAATAGTACTTTCCTCTGGAGGAGGTGGAATTTTTAACTCGAGGACCTTAAAGATTCATTAACGTTTAGACAGGTAAAAACACATTAAATTTTGAGGAATGGCTTTCTGGGCTAGAATCAATTTGAGCAGGATTTTTTTTTTGTTAATAAGTGATGGGAAGTGTGGTGTGCATTCTCTATTTATTGTCTGATTGTAATTATGTGACTTTGAATAATAAGTCATAATAGCTATAAAGAAGTCTCATTCAACATTACTACCTTTCTGAAAAAAGAAGTCTTCGAATTTAAAAGCTGAATCTTTCTTCTCACCTTTGCACTGAAGAAATCCCTTTCACACCTCCAGGTCTTAGGATGCCTCTGTGACATTTCAAAACTCTGGAGTATACCTTTAATTCCGTTCACAGTAAGTGCCATCAGAAAGAAGGCAGGTCTGTCAGGATCATTATATAAAGAGTTCAGTTGCTAAAGTAGGAAAGGTTCTTGTTACCAGGTGGGTCCCATGTATTGAACTTAAGAATAACACAGAAATCGAGCCAGAGCCACCCAGGACGCCCTGCGGTTTCCATGCCCTCCCTGTTAGACTGCCTGTGTCCCAGGACTTGAATCTAACTGCCTTCTGCTTCCTGGCACCTGTTCAGCCTTACCATCTCTCACTCATTACTTTTGGCGTTTGGTTGTACCACCTGCTGGTAGGCGGGAGATTTGACTCATAGCAAGTTAGTCAAAGTGAAATTTTGGCCAAAATGTCATGCTTGTCAAAACTTAAGTACTCTGTTTCCTTCTTTTTATGCTCTGTCACCCTGGGTAAAGTGCAGTGGCATCATTGTAGCTCACAGCAACCTCAAACTGCTGGGCTCAAGGGATCCTTCTGCCTCAGCCTCCTGAGTAGCTGGGACTACAGGTGCCAGGACACCTGGCTAATTGTTCTGTTTTCAGTAGAGATGGGGTCTCGTTCTTGCTCAGGCTGTTCTCAAACTCCGGAGCTCAAGTGATCCTCTGGCTCCAGCCTACCAGAGTGCTAGGATTACAGGCGTGAGCCACCGCACCTGGCCAACTTAATTGCTCTGTATTGGAAATGTTTTACATATGATCTGTATGGTCGTTAACTCAATGTATATGTGTATAAATAAACTCGTTGAGTTGTACTCTTACAATTTGTGCATGTCATGTACATTGCATCCCAATAAAAATGTAAAAATAGTAACAACAATGAATACCAACTCTCCCAGTCACTATTCCCAATTTCGGTTTATCTTGGGGAATGTAGCAATGATTTATGCATTTTTAAGTATTTTAAAATAAATTTTCAGAATTTTTAGTATTTTCCTTTTTTATTTCTTTTAAAATTCTTTTTCAATTAGTTGAAATCACCTAAATAGCTAACAAGGGACAATTAATTGTACCAACTATATAATAACTGACCAAAAATGAAAAGTTTTTGAAACAAAAGAGGATAAAACCAAATTTCTAGGAAAAGAGGATGATACTTGTTATAAAACCATCCTTTTAGTGCTTCAAGGTTTCTGACACTTGAATACCTAGAATTTGTGGATGTTATTTTTCAACTGAATTATTATTTCAACCAGGTTGTCATGTTTACTAACTTGCATCTAGTCTCATCTTTTCAGCCAATTCTTAACCTCCCCCAACACACACATGCATGCACACACAAACACACACACAGCTTCCATTCTGATGTCTATAGCTTTTGGTTAAATTTCAGACCATAGCTTAGCAGTGAGTGAACAGAAGTGCATGATGATGTCAAAGTGAACAAAAATAGAATTTATGGAGCTTGTGGTAAAATCTTTACCTTTAGCACTGGTTGTCAAGTTTCAAACACCAAAAGAGAGAAAAATATTCTCTTCTAAAAGACAGCTTTTAAAAAAGAAAAAAGAAAATTGATGCCACTGAATTATAGCTTTTAAATCTATAAAGTCAAGGAATTATATAGAAATTAAATTTGAATTTCTTCTCCCCAACAAACCCAGCCAACTCACCATCTTGGATGGATTTAGTGATAGGATGAAGTGCTTCTTAACATTATTGTGTTTTTTTTCCAAAGGTAAACATTTAACATGAACTCTTTTGTTGGAACAGGACAGCTGGGAAGTGGTGGAAGGACTGAGGGGGGAGATGAATTATACCCAGGAGCCACCAGTCCAGAAAGGATTTTTGCTGAAAAAGAGGAAATGGCCCTTAAAAGGCTGGCACAAGGTAAGACGTTTGCCTTGGCCTTGCCTTTACTTGCACCCATACTAACTTTACTAAGTACCTGGTTCCTAGGCACTTATATTTAGTTTGAAGTTGAAATTTGAGACCCAAGGATGTTTAAATGGAATCTTCTAATGACTAGTACTTTCTTTACTTTCTTCCCCACAGAGATTCTTCTATCTGGACAAAGGAATCTTGAAATATGCCAAGAGCCAAACCGATGTAAGTCTTCTTGTGGGTACAATGTGCTTCTTTAAGAATTTGGGGGCGGGCGCTGTGGCTCACGCCTGTAATCCTAGCTCTTGGGAGGCCGAGGCGGGCGGATTGCTCAAGGTCAGGAGTTCAAAACCAGCCTGAGCAAGAGCGAGACCCCGTCTCTACTATAAATAGAAAGAAATTAATTGGCCAACTGATATATATATAAAAAATTAGCCGGGCACGGTGGCGCATGCCTGTAGTCCCAGCTACTCGGGAGGCTGAGGCAGCAGGATCACTCGAGCCCAGGAGTCTGAGGTTGCTGTGAGCTAGGCTGACGCCACGGCACTCACTCTAGCCTGGGCAACAAAGCGAGACTCTGTCTCAAAAAAAAAAAAAAAAAAAAAGAATTTGGAAGGGGTAATTGTTGTCAGTTCAGAGATGAGGTTGTGACCGTGGATGACTACACCTCTCCGACCTAGAAACCATGGAGGGTCGTAGTCTCTCCAGGGGGGACAGAGGTGCCTGCTCTTGCTCTGGGATCTGGGTAGGCTCAGTTGCCCACCTGGGAAAGGTGCGGGGGCTCCTCCAGCACCCAGTGAGTACCTGAAGGTCTGTTCTGGTCTTGGAGTTGTGCCCAAGGAGTTCCCTGGGTGGGAGAGGACATCCTCACAGCTGGGGAACAGGAACAAAACACAGGGCGAGTGTCACTCCCACTCTGACAGTGACTGCGGGTCATTGAAGGCCCTGGGGAGAAGGAGAAGGTTCTCTTCTAGTTAACACTGGGCAGTTGGCCTGTGAGGGCCCTGCCCTGTGTGGGGCTCCTTCTCCCCTCCTTCGCTCCTCGCCTAGCTTCCCTCAGCCTCTTTCCCGTACTCCTCCTTTTAAATCACTTCTAAATGAAACTAATTCAGTGGGAGGCAGTGCAGTCAACAGGTAAATTCACTGCCATGGGAGTCAACCATGGGATCTGCTGTCCTGCTCCCCACCGTGTAACTGCTTGCTACTTACCTCCTGGTACCTCCGTGTCCTCATCTGTGAAACAGGGAGAAGGCTTCCTGCCCCAGAGATGAAAGAAGCTGGTGCATGCACAGCACTTAAGTCAGTGCAGGTTCCCGCTAAGTGCTTGATAACGTGAGGGTGGAGGAGGGGGGTGTCGAGGATAGGGTGTTCCTTTTAACAGCGTGGTTCTCGAGTGCCCTTATTCCTGCCTCTGCAGATAGAGAGAGAGAAGCTGCATGGCTGCATTGACGTTGGGCTCTCAGTGATGTCTGTAAAGAAGTCATCGAAATGCATAGACCTTGACACCGAGGAGCACATCTACCATCTGAAGGTGAGGCTGCTTCCCGCTGTGCAGTTTGTTGGTGCTGGGAAGGGTTTGCCGGTTGTCACACTACTGGTGATGCCTTTTGGGTCTTTAGCCAGCGTGTAGAAGGTCTTCATTACCAAATGTCTCTGTTTCTAACAGACAGCATTGATATTCAGATGGGACAGGTCTTTGCTGTGCAGGACTGTCTCTCACACTGCTTGAAGGTTTAGCATCCTTGTCACCTCATGTGCTAATTACCACCGCTCTCCCCAGCAGTTGGGACAACAGTCAATAACAAAAACATCTTCCTGTTTCCAAACCAGCCCCTAAACCAGGCAGCAACATCTTTTTTTTTTTCTTATTTTGGCATATTATGGGGGTACAGATTTTAAGGTTTCGATAAATGCCCATTCCCCGCCTCCCCCCACAAGTCTGAGTCTCCAGCATGAACATCCCCCAGATGGTGCACATCTCACTCATTATGTATGTATATACCCGCCCCCTTCCCCCTCCCACCTGCCCAATACCCTATTACTGTAGTACCTATGTGTCCACTTAGATGCTGCTCAGTTAATACCAATTTGCTGGTGAGTATATGTGGTGCTTGTTTTTCCATTCTTGGGAAACATCACTTAGTAGTATGGGTTCCAGCTCTAACCAGGAAAATATAAGATGTGCTATATCACCATTGTTTCTTTTTTTCTTTTTCTTTAACTTCAGACTAATGATTGGCACAGAAAAGGCAGTAACATCTTTAGTGAAGAACCATTGACCATAGGTTAAGTTATGTTCCCTGAAATACAATATAACATTTAATCAGTGGAGCCCTGTCTTATAACGTAGGCTAATTTTATAGAGATTCCATTAAAATTTCCATATTACAGTGAAATGTCAGGAATTTTTTCCCTAAGGTGTGGGTCTCCATCTAGTACCTCTCAAAGCTGTTTTTACCCTTTCTGCTCTCTCTCCCATAGGTGGTAGAGATAGTTAAAAGCATGAAGCATGAGATCTAGATCTGGTTCAGATCTTGACATGGCTGCTTACTAGTTGTTGGACTTTGGCAAATTACCTAATCTCTAAAAGTCTCAGTTTTCTCACCTAAAACAAAATGAAAATTATTATACTACTCATCTTGTAGCGATACATGTAGGAAACTTGGCATAATGCCTGGCCCACATTAAGTTCAAGAAGTTTAGTTATTGTATATGATTAGTAAGTGGTACCTGAATGTTAGAAATTATTAAGAAAATGCTAAGATTCTCTTCTTTTTTTTTTTTGAGACAGAGTCTCACTTTGTTGCCCGGGCTAGAGTGCCGTGGTGTCAACCTAGTTCACAGCAACCTCAAACTCCTGGGTTCAAGCAATCCTCCTGCCTCAGCCTCCCGAGTAGCTGGGACTACAGGCATATGCCACCATGCCTGGCTAATTTTTTCTATATATTTTTAGCTGTCCAAGTAATCTCTTTCTATTTTTAGTAGAGACGGGGTCTCGCTCTTGCTCAGGCTGGTCTCGAACTCCTGAGCTCAAACGATCCTCCCGCTTCGGCTGCCCAGAGTGCTAGGATTACAGGCGTGCGCCACCGTGCCCGGCCTAAGAGTCTCTTCTTACTCGGGCAATTTACTTGCCATATTGGGAACAGGAGCTGAAGATTAGGAAAATGGAAGTGTGAGATCGTGAGCTCCATGTCCTAATGTGTCCCTGTCCCTGTCCATAGCATGTGTGTGGATATCGAACAACACAGGCCTAACACGCACAGGTAGCTGGTTGAATAGCCAAGACAGCCGAGTCCCTACTATTTCCTAGCTTAACTGTACCTCTGGGTGCAGTTGATTGTACAAAGCAGGGCTTTTCAACCTCGGCACTGTTGGCATTATGGGCTGGGCAACTCAGTTGTGGGGGGCTGTTGTGTGCGTGGCGGGATGGTGAGCAGTGTCCCTGGCCTCTGTCTTCTCCCTAGGTGCAGTAGCATCCTCCCCCAGTTGTGACAACTAAAATGTCGCCGGTGGACCCTGGGGGGATAAAGTCACCCCTGGTTTAAATGACTGGTTTTAAGTAAAGGAGGGAAGAACCCATAATCTTAATAGAAAAATTTGAGAAAAAAAATACTACTCCCCTACCCCCACAACTCCTATTTCCATGTCAGTCTCCATTAGAATGGTTTAGGTTATATCTCCATATACTTCCAGTGACTCTTAGTTCTTACATTCTGACATGGTCAGGAAATAGTAAAGTTCTTGTTCATCCACTATTGTATTAACAGAATTATTCATTCCTGTATAAGTAATTATAATTCCTGTATAAGTAATGAGTAAGTAATTATTCATTCCTGATTTTTAAAGAGTTAGAATACGTTAAAATACATTGAATGCTAATATCATGATAAATGCAGTTTAATATTTTTCTGTGTGATTTGCTTTAAGTTCTGATTGGTTTCTTGTTCATGCTTTTGAAATCAGCTGTGACTGTTAGTGTAGGTAAGTGTAGTTGTCTGAGGGCTCTAGTTATTAGCCTCAGAGTCAGGCAGTTTTTTTAAGGTGAGCCATTGGGCCCCATTCTCTTTATAGATGAGAGATCTGGGCAGCAGAGAGGTTAAGTGACTGTCCACCTATGGCCCTAGAACTACTTGAGGGGCCAGAACAGAGCCCTGGTCACTTATTTCATAAAGTGCTTTTATTCTTCTGCCTCGTTTAACTAATTAAAAAAATGAGTCAAGATGAGTGCTTGGGCACTGACTTTTAAGGGGCTCTGAGAATAGATCAGTGCAGAAGATGACACAAGATTCCTGTAAAATTCCTCTTAGCCACATCTGGGAAATGAAATACATTTCCAGAAAGTAATTTGAGGTGGACAAATAGATGTTGAGTCTGTCTGTACTGCTTTTTCCTGTAAATTACACATTACATAGCACCTGTAGGGGTTTTCCGTCTTGTAGGTACCCCTGCTAATCAACACAAGGGTGGCCTAAGAGTTCCTCAATGAATGATGGTGGTGACATTTATTTGCATATCCTAGCTCTCAGCTGTGGCTTTAGTAAAGCTTTTCATAGGATTGACCTGGATCTTTCATCTTAGAAGTCAATCCACCGTGCATCCTTTTGAGTTATTTTAAATTGCAGCTTCCTAAGTCTTTGTGTCCTAATATATAGGTATCTATCATTTTTCACTTTGAAAATATTAATACCCTCTCATACATGTGCAAAATTATTGACTCTTAAGAAATATCTGTGGTATGTGTTTGTTACATACTTTTTGGTTATTTTCTAAACATTCGAAATATTTTCTAATAAAAATTACTAGTTACAAACATTATTCTTCCAGGAAATTAGAAATTGATAGTCATTCATCTATGGAAGGAATGGCTAAATGTGAGTGATAACAATAAAAGTTGAAAAAATAATATTGCTGTATAATGCTTTATCCGATTTTTTCCCCATTTCTGAGAGAAGAAATGTTCTTTTAAATAACCTGCACATTCATTAACATATACTCCTCTGCCTTGTATTCTTTGTCAAAGGAGATGAACAAGGTTAAATATTTTAGGAAGAATTTACTAATTCATTCTAGTTCAGAGAAGATTGATCTGAAATGTCTGAATAATACAAGGGTTTAAAAAGAAAAATGGTGGTAATATTTTCAGTAGGGATAAGAGAAGCTGGGATTAAAGAACTTGGAAATGCTTTAGGGACAGATAAATATAACTTGCAGTTCATCTGTTGTTTAATATAACTGGCACTGTTTTGCTTTCTTAAAAATAGCATAACAATCGGACTCTTTCATAGAAAGCCTAAATATATGCTTTACGAAGATCGTTTTTACTCTCCATTTCCTCCTCAAACTTGTTCCTGCAGACCACGCGCATGTAAACCAAGTCAGCATGAGGCTATTTCTATATGTGCCAACTTAAAAAAGAGGATGTCAGGAGTGACCTCAGTTTGATGAATAATGGCTCCTTCCAGTGAGTGACTCTCTTGTTTCCTTCTCTCAACTTAACACGTTTCAGGTGAAGTCAGAAGAAGTCTTTGATGAGTGGGTATCGAAACTCCGTCACCACAGAATGTACCGTCAGAATGAAATCGCCATGTTTCCACGTGAAGTCAACCACTTTTTCTCAGGGTCCAGTGTCACAGATTCTACATCTGCGGTGTTTGACGCCATTTCAAGTAGGAAGGTATTAATAAGTGTTTTGCCGATAATGAACGTGAAAGAAGGGGGGGGCTTAGTGTGAGGGGGGCGTCCCATCTTGGGAGCTGCGCCTGAGGCAGGAAAGGTTTGTGGGGAGGTACGGGGTCAGCTTGGGCTGATTTTTAATGAGTCTGTTTGCCCCGTGAGTCGGAACCAGAGCCATCTATTAATAGATGAGCATCTATTCATCAGGGGACAGTTATTGAAGAATAGCACATAAGGAGGAACTTAATATCCCTGAATGCACTAGCTTTCTCTTAACCAGTTTGACTGTGGCTTCCTCATCAGGTTGTAAAATACAGTAGGTGTGCGTATGGCGGGATTGCAAAATATTTTCAGACATTTATGTTATTATTTTGGTATTATTGTTATTTGACAAAAGAAAATAAGGATTTCTATCCAACAGCTCATAGTATAATATGGCCAAGCTGGGATGACAGCCAGGGGCCTTAGTGCTTTGCTAGAAGCTTCCTCCTCGTCACAAGCAGATGGTGTCCCTTAGTGACTAGCCTACTCTGTTAACCTTGACCCTAAAGTGTCCCCGCTGGGCTCTGTTTTCATTTACAATGTGCTTTTGTTGTCTGTGGAACAGCGCAGCAGTATATCAAAACAGAATTCATTTCAAACTGGAAGCAATTTATCATTTTCTTGTGGTGGTGAGACACGAGTGCCATTGTGGTTACAGTCTTCAGAGGACATGGAAAAATGCTCAAAAGGTACAGTGACTTAAAACCTCTGCTCCTTTCTGTCATGGCTCCTAAATGACGCTGGTTTGGTGTCACATCTCAGATGCATTCGTGTCCTTCCCCTTCCCCTATCCATATTTCCACCCATATTTTGTATATTAAGGTCGCACTCATTGTCCACAAAGACACTGTCCTTGAAGAGCTTTACGTCTTCACCTGGCTGTGTTTGCAGACAGGTTTCCTTTTCTGTTCCTTGAGTACTGATGCCCGATTTCCACCTGGGCCTGTAAATCACAGTCAGGGGTGGCGTCTGCTCAGCTCTCTAATTTTTTAAGTGCCCCAAATGACTCTGATGCATGTCCAAGGTTGAAAATCAGTGTCCTTGAGGTTAGGGGGTAGCCAGATGGAGAGCCCTACGAGTACGTCTTGCCCACCCTGGCTGCACGTGAGAACCATCCAGAGGGCTTGTGTGATGCAGGAATACCCAACCTCAGGCCTCTCTCCGAAGCAATCTCTTTAAACTGGGCTGGAGTGGGGCGGTGGAGTCATTCATTTTGCAAAGTTCCCCCGGTGATTTTGATAAGGAGCCAGGGTTGAGCACTCCTGCCATAGTAAGGAAGCTTAGCATTTTCAAGCTTAATCAGCTGAGACTCACCTGAGGAACTAAAACCTGAAAATATCCCAGGTGGGATTGGGAATAATCTGATTTAATTGTCTTGGGATGTTATTTGGGCATATGTAATTTAAAAAATTTCTCCAGTTGATTTAAAAGTGTAGCCACAATTGAGAACCACTAGAGAAAGATGCCAGGTGGTCACCTTGCAAATTGCATCTTCTCTTATTGAATACAGATATTATTAACCCTGGGGCCATGTAGGCTTTGCCCTTCTAATAAATATCACTCGTGAGCTTTACTGAGTGACATCTTGTCAAAGTGGTCCCTGAAGTGTGTGTCTGGACTAGCAGCATCTGCCTGGCAAATTATTAGAAATGCAAAGTCTCAGGCTTAACCCAGGGGAACTGAATCAGAAACTAGGGGTGGAGCCCAATGAGCTGCAATTTAACAAGGTCTCCATGTGATGCCAATGATAAAGTTTGAGAGCCACCATCCTAAGTCATTTGGGCCTTTATTCCTCAGTAGAAACATCTGTCGGCATCCAGGGAACGGCAGATTGTGGACTATCTTTTGGGTTAGTGACTAGGATCTGGTCCGGGAGTCCTCTTATGTCCTCTTAGTTCCATCTGCAGAGGCTCGTCGTGGTCCTGATGCAGGCCTGTGATAAACTTATCCTTAGAGACCAGCACAACCTTCATTTCAATTTTATCCATTTCATGTGTATTGGGGTCCTTACAGGTAGAGCGTGGCAGCCTATTCTATTGTTGCAGGATTAGAAATGTTGATGATGCTGATTTATTTAGTTCTTACTATGTGCCAGGAACTCCTCTACTAAGCACTGTGCAAATACCAACTCAGTCAACTCTCACAGCGATCCTGTAAGCTAGGTGTGTCATTACCCCTATCTTTCAGATAAGGAAACTGAGGCACAGAGTAGTTCTGTAATCTTCCCAAGAGTCACAGTTCATGAAGTGGATTCAAACTGCAGCAGCCTGGTTTTCAAGATCCATGCCCCAAATTACTACAGTCTGTAGCCTTTCCTGTAAAAAAGGAAGTAAAATTTCCTACCCTTACAGATAAAAAATCAAATAGAGATAAATGAGAAAAGTAGCTGGCACCAGCATAGTTGACCCCACTTGCCAGTGGAGTATTGTGAGCACCCTCTTTTTTCCCCCCAGACCTGGCACACTGCCACACCTATCTGGTGGAAATGAGCCAGCTCCTGCAAAGCATGGACGTCCTGCATCGGACATACTCGGCACCAGCTATCAACGCCATCCAGGTTAGCCAGACCCCAATTCTGTCTGCGTTCTGGCCGCCTTCTCCTTTCCTTTCTCCCCCCAGCCTTTGACTAACAGTGGAATGTTGTCTGGTCAGTTGCTTCAGCCAAACCCAAGGGGATGGAGGTGGCCACTTTGCTATGCATTTATCCCTATTGGTTTGGTGGACCTTACTGTCTGTGCTCTCTTTCCTGTTTTGAAACAAAGGGTGGAGCTTTTGAAAGTCCCAAAAAGGAAAAAAGATCACACAGGAGGTGGCGGTCCAGAGCTATTGGCAAAGATGCTAAAGGAACGCTGCAGGTAACCGTGGCTTCCCCCAACACACTGGTTTCTTCATCGGTCCTGCTCTGCACGCTGTGTGCTGGGGCTACTTTGACTCAACAAGGAGAATAGATAAGTAAATATTCTGTAGTTGTTCTCTCCCATGCCCTCTGCAGAGAGAGGAATTCAGTCACTTAGATTCTCTGGATACTAGGATAAGCACGTAATAGGTAGTTGGGCAGGGGAGAGAATGTTTTTTCTAATGGGAAATGGCATGAGGTTACAGGGACTGCTGCCACTTCTATGACTTTTGGTTTCCCCTTCTCTAATGTTTAGCCCACCTGTCCTCTTCCCTGCTGGGGTGTGTGCCTTGTATGTGACTGCTGTTGCCATGTGCTCTGACCTGCCTCCTCTGCTGATGCTCAATGGATTTGTCCTCCCTCTGAGGCCTCAAGCTTGATTTTTCTGGACACAGGATATTGTGCAGATTCTCTTTTGCCTCTTATCTCCAAACTCCCAAGCCCCCTGTCGGAGGTTCACTGTGTCATGCTAGGAGCTGTCTTTCTTAATGCACAGCTAAGCCACAGGCCAAGATTAACAGCTTGGCTGTTGCATATTAAATTGCAACTTTGTTAGGATCAAAATAAATCCCAAGCTTTTGAATAAAAGATATGATATACTCCTATACATCTTAGTTCAAAACACTTTATGGGTTACATTTAAATACTATTAAAGTAGAGAATGTTCCATGTATAAACAAAGTTCCTTTGTTTTGTAGAAGCCCCAGGTGCAAAAGAAAAAAGCAAAGCATTTTATACCTATCCACTGTTAACAACCTAGATACTGGATGGTTATTGCCAGGAGAAAGGAATTGAGTATAAATGAGAAACCTGGCAGCTTTCATTGTCATTTTCAACCTATAGCTTTGATGCTTCTATCACTTTCAAAAGAAGATGTGATTTCTCACCCATTTTTAGTTCACAAGATGCAAGTTGCTGTGAAGTTTTCCTGAGTTTTCGTTTATTTTTCTTATAAGTTATCACTCGGTAGAAAGACTTGCCTATAAAATCTTTTTCTCTTAATATGTTCCAACCTTGGAACCAAGTAAATATTCTAAGCGATCTACATCTGAAAAGAAATATCTCCCTTTGATGTCACTTTAGGTCCCTAAACCTTTTCCTGGCCCAGTAAGACTCCACTCCTCCAATCCTAATTTGTCAACACTAGATTTTGGAGAAGAGAAAAATTATTCTGATGGCTCTGAAACCTCATCAGAGTTTTCTAAAATGCAAGAAGATCTGTGTCATATTGCCCATAAAGGTAAATGAGTTTTCTTTTTTCCTAATGTGTTTGATGAAAACGTGAAATGCATGTCTGAACGTGGGATGTCCTTGGAGAAGATATCCTTAATTGGTTCATTTTCTACTCTATTAAGATTTGGGGGAACCTAATTTTTATTTTATTTTATTTCTCTGGTAGTGGGGAGTGTCTTGGCAAGAAGTTTCTTTTTAACCTCTTGAGAGAGACTGTAAGAATGTTACATATATTTCAAAAGCTGAGCTAATCATATGATGCTATTGGGAGTGTAAATTGTACTTTTGTGGAGGTCAGTATGACATTATGTTCCAACTGTTTTTTTTTAAATCCGCCCATCCACCAATTCCACTTTGAAGAATTCATTTGGAATTAATTAACTTAAAACGTATCCAAATAAAGATATCCGCTATAGCATTGTTCATCACATTAAATATTAGAAATAGGAGTTCAGCATTATTACCCATCAGGTAAATGTAAATTAAAGCCATGATGAGTTATCACTACACACCTGTGATAACAGCTGAACTATAGTATCAAATGCAGGTGAGGATGCATAGAAACTTAATCTCATACATTGTTGGTGACCATGTAAAATGGTACAGCCACTCTGGAAGATAGTTTGTTATATGGTAAATATTAATATATGTTTAGTTTTATATAACTCAATACTTGTATTCCTGAGCCTTTATACCAGGGACATGAAAATTTTATGTCCACACAAAAATATACACACAGATGTTCAGAGCAAGTTTATTTGTATTAGCCAAAGACTGGAAACAAACCCAAATGTTTTTCAACAGATGAATGGTTAAACAAAATGTGGTATATCCATATAATGGAATACTACTCAGCAATAAAAAGGAACAAACTATTGTTACACACCCCAACTTGGATGGATCTCAAGGACATTGTGCTGAATGAAAATAGCCAGTCTCAAAAGGCTACATAGTGTATGGTTCTACTTATAGAACACTTTTGAAATGATATAATTAGAGATGGAGAAGAGATTAGTGCTTGCTGGAGGTTAGGAACAGGGAAGAAGGAAAGGGGAGCAGTGTGGGTGTGATTATAAAGGAGCAGCACAAGGGATCTTTGTGGTCACAGAAAGTTCTGTATCCTGGTTGTGGTGCTGGTTACAGGAATCTGCACATGCGATAAAATTGCATTGACTTTTACCCACACCCGTATAGTGCATGTAGAAATCTGAATAAGGTCTGTAGATTACACTAATGTCAATTTCCTGGTTTTTATATTGTACCTGTTATGTACATGTGACCACTGAGAGACACTGGATGTAGGGCACATGGGACTTCTCTATACTGTTTTTGCAACTTCCTGTAAGCCTAGAACAATTTCAAAGTAAAAAGTTTTAAAAAATTAGAAATGACCCTAAAAGCTCAATAATAGGGAATTAGATTTTTTTTTAATCTAATATAATTAGAATACTCGGCCATAATAATAATAGCTACCTTAGATTGAGCACATTAACTATCATGTCAGGTATTTGCTAAGTACTTTACATGCATTGTTTCATTTAATTATTGTGGAGTAGGTATTGTTGTGATCTCTGTTGTAGATATGAGAAACCTAAGGCTTAGTGATGCTAAAGAACCTCAGAGGGTCACATGGCTACAAAATAGCCATCCTGAGACTTAAACCCTAACCTGCTTGGCCCCAGACTCCAAATTCCTTACCTGGTGTTTCACTACCCTGACAAATGAGATGGCCAGGGTTATTATTTATAGACATAGGAAGATGTCCACAACATATCATTGAATAAAAATAGAAGGTTTCAAAAGAATGTATAGGTGTGATCCCATTTTTTTTTTTGGAAAAAGGAAATACAGTTTGTGCATATATAGGTGTACAAAAAAGTCTGTAAGGATATACACTAATGTTTCGGTGATGGAAGCTGCAGTTATAAGTACGTATTATCTTTTTGCTTATCTTTTTTTTTTCAATTTTCATATACTGATTATTTTTCTTAAAAGACAAAATAGATTTAAAAATGTCCAGGGGGAGGACAGTGCTTGAAGTGGGAGGACAGAACATGTTCCCTCTTGTGCCTCCCAGCCCCATATTTTTCTGTCTTCACATTACAGATTCATTCCTTTGGCTCTCTCTTCCCTTACCCTACAAATATAAAACATAAAGTTCATTATGAGGAAACCATTTCATCCTTTTAACAGATTGCTACCTCAAACTCTTGTCTTAGCTACCGTTAGAATTCTGTGAGTGTTTTGCACTGCTGTCGAACAATCCATCTGTAAAATGGGAAGAGATACCTGGCCCACCCTTTAAACGCTCTTCAGACACTCCCCTGGGCATTCTCTAGTATTAAAAAAATCCGCTTTAATTAGGGCATTTTAGGTTTTGTGGGTAGAGATGTCTATAAAACACCATTATTTTTAATAACATGAACCGTCTTATTAACAAACGAGACGATAATGTCTCCCTGCAAAAAGGAAATGTCCTGAATTTTCCCTACATCGAAGAGGCTCCTCCTCAGCAGGACAGAGGTCGCCATACTCAGGGGGCCCATCGATCAGTCCTCCTGCAGAGGCTGCCACCTCCTTGAAAACCTATAATGGGCCCCAACCAGGTGTTTCTTCTTTCGGGCTTTGTAAAAACCTGCCGGCTGCAGAGCCGCCCGGTACCTGGACTGGGCTAGAAAGGGCCGGGTGTGCTTATTCAACTACAGCCTGAGCCTCGTGGGCTGGCTGACAGCGAATTCCACAAGCAGGCAGCCTAACGAGCTGTGTTTCATTCCTGTGGTTTTAAAGTACCTTGCAGAGACGGAAAGACCTTCCTTTTCCTCGTTCAGGGAGTAGTCTCTTTTACCCAGGCTGTGTAATTCAGGGGCCTCTCGGAGTAAAGGCAGCGCTCGGGTTTGCCCTAAGCCTGTGACCGCGCATGCTTTCTCGCTTCCGTACATCCAGACTTGAAGCACCTTGACCTTTCTTCCTGTGTCCGCCTGGTTTTGTTCCTGGCAATGTCTGTCGTACCTTCTCGACTGTGTCACTATTCTATTGACTATAATTCTGAAGCAGCTGAACTAAAGGCAAGAATTCCACTGATGTAACATAATCCGTGTGACCTTCCACTTGTTAAATGCATCTGAATTCTCCCGGTTTTGTAGATCAAATGGTAGGCCAAGTATATACCCATCCTAGTTTTTAAAAGTTCTTGTTATATATTACAGACTGTGAATTTGATTTTTTTATAGCATGACATTGAACTGGTTCTCACTGGCTCATGTTTCTGGCTTGGTGTGTATGTTGACACACATGTAAGCAAACAGACTATGAAATATATTAAAATCTGAAAGCCTTAAGTAAGTTTTTGTTGCATATATTAGCTTTTATATTTCTCAAAATGTATGTTATGGAACACTTCACCTATAAAATGTTTTTAAAAACAAAACAAAAATTTCATGATTGAAAATGTTTGAAAACACTGCTGACTATGATACCCCTTCAATTTACACAAGAAACATTAAATAGTGAAGGCACTGAGAAGTCCTGCAGCAAAGAAATTTGATAGCTTTAACTCAGTGATTTTTAATATTATTTGAAAAGCTCATCTTTCCCTAATCCCCAACACCTGTCAACATCCTGGAACTAAATAAAGTTCCTGACAAACATACTTTAGGAAACAATGTAAATAATAAGTCTTTTTTTAGAGCTAACCATGTATATCAGCTGAGTAGGCCACCTCTGTTACTGACTGGCTGTGGGACTTGGACTTCACGGATTAACCTCTCTGGTCCTCAGTTGCCTCCTCTGTTAAATGTCCTAAATTAGTTGTCCTGACTTTTTGGCTCTCAAATTTTGTAATTATCTTCTATGATTAATTGTTTTGCCCTGAATAGAAAGAATCTATATCATTATAAGAAGGTTTCATGAGAGAGTGTTCTGTTAGCAGCAGAAACAGATATGACCAAACCTGGTGAACAGATTTAGGGGTGAGGAAGCCAGGAATAAGGTGGGGCCAGGTGCTCCCAGTGGAGGTGGATATTCATGTTCTGCCTCAGAGGGAAACGAATGCGGTTTAGGGGATGCTTTTCCTACAAGTGAGGGAAATCCTTACTTACAAATATAAAAGCCAAAAGAACAACAAAATTACACTATATTAACTCCTTCTTTGGTTCCTGGGTTCTTTCCCTACATCAAATGGTAACTGTTGAGTTGGTCATTTTCTGAACCATTTTGTGTTTATGGAAACATTGAATAAAAAGCCAAGTATGTTAGAATGATACCTCTTTCATAGATTAAAAGCTAAAAGATATATATGACCTAAAGATAAGCCAGATTATCTATTATTCCTAAATTAGAATTCAGAAGTGTGTCAAGCAATTAAATTATCAGTAAATAAGTAGGACCATTTAATAAAAATTACCTAATATGTCTAAATGAATTTGGATGAAATAAGTGTAAGAAAATATTTTAAAACCACAGATCTCCTGTGAGGTTTGAAACTTAAAGGAAGAAGATTATAGAAGATTAAATTATCCCAGATGTATTAGGGATTTTAACATTTTAAAGAAAGTTTATCTAAAATGTGGGTTCCATTAAGAAGAAGGAAAGGGAGTGTTCCCCTGTGCATTGGATACTCTATGATTGCATGTTTTCTCATTCTTCAAAGCACTCCTGAGATGTGGTCATTATCCACACATAGAGATGTGGAAACAGGATTTGTCCAAAATCTGAATAGCAGCTGAGTGGCAGAGGGAGGATTTAAGTTCAGGCTTGCCTTGTGACAGAGTTTCTTTCCCCTGTACCACACAGCTTCCATAGGGGCAGTGCCCATGGCATTCATAACTACATTCCTCAAAATCTTACTCTGTCCTGATGCTGAAAACCACTAAAGAAGGAGCATATTAAGAAGTAGAGCTTGGACACGTTGAGTACTGTTATCCTTCAGTATAAATGTTCAGTATCCAAACATCCCATCTACAATAGTCTCATTGCCCTAACTAAAAGAACAATGTGGAAGTCTATAGAATTGAAAGGTAGTGACCACCAAGAGTCAACTGTATGATGCTTATTATGTTCCATTCTGTGGATACAACTTAAGGTTTCTTATAGTTACAAGTCCAGCCTGTGTCCACTCTCCTAGTCCAGCTGGGGGATCTGAGAAATGGCTACTGACATCTGAGAAAGAGATGAGTAAACAGAGATGCCATAGTTGCCTTCCCATATTTGAATGCCCCACAAAAGAGGAAGTGCTCCTGTTTTACAAGGAGGGGACACCAAGACAAATGTTATCTCAGAACAGGGAGAACTTTCTAAGTCCCAGGGCACAATGTACCGCTTTAGGAGATAGTGAACGCTCAGACAAGCATGGGCTGAAAGAGCACTTGGCAAGGAAGCTACAGATGGGGAGGAGTTGGTTGTGTCGCGGGGTGAGTAGCTTTGGTGACCTTTGAGGTTCTCTGTAGTTCAGGGCATCTAAGACTTTCTATGTGTCTTTTTTTTTTTTTTTTTTTTTTTAATCATCAGGCATCCAGAGATGTGAAAACTCATTTGGATCTTCTATTTTTTTTTAAGCTTTTATTTGTCTCAAATAAACTTAGAATCATCTTAGAAATAAGTAAGAAAACAGTCTTGTCACAGAGCATCTTCCTGACTTTTGCAGTCTGTGTCTTTAACAATTTTTTTTATATTAATGTGTCTGCCATAAGCAGCCTCTTAATAGCCACTGTGTGTGCTGGATCATTAGGTGGCTGCGAGTGACTGTTTTAATGTTCTCTGAGTGGGCCTTAATAGTCATTTAAGAAATTTATGGCATAGGGATCTGGTCTTCCAAACCCCTTTGTCAGAGGATTTAGGAAGCATTTCACACCTTACAATGAAATATAATGACTATGTGTTTCCTTTTGCTTATAATTATTCCCACCGCTATATATTTTGAATATACAAATAGTGTATAGTCTGCCAATTTTTTAAAATTTAGATAAGAATCTTCTAGTTTGTTGGAAAGCCTTGTCCACCTGCAGGTCATCTGGAAGCCAGAGGAATTGATTTGGGAATGTGGCAGCCAGCTGAGTGCCACGTTTATTTTATTTTGAGCAATAAATATGACATGAAGAGGTAGTTCCCCAGGGACCCACAGAGATGGCCTTGGACACCCTGTGTGTGGGTGGGCGGGGGGAGTGCCTATCTATTAATAGATAGTGAGTAACTGCGTGGCTTGGTGCTCTCCTCTTGGGCCTGCTCATCTACGGCTCAGTAGATTCTGGCCAATCCCTCTACCTCTATGTGCAATTTACAAGCATTGTCCTGGCAAGAGACTAAAGCATCCTCCTGGAACTGCTACCCATATTTCAAAAGACTGCAGCCATCATCACTTTCATCCTCATGTGTCTCTTTTGATCATCATCACTATTATTGCAGTAATATTTCTTATTTATTACAAACCATGCATTGGGTTAAGTGCTTTACCTGCATTATCTTACTCAATCCTCATAACAATCTTATAAAGCAAATGCTGTCATTATCTCCATTCACAAATGAGGAGACTGGGGCTCAGGCACATGATATACTTGTGCAAGGTCCTGGAGCAAGCAAGAATCCAGGGCTGATGGTGGAGCCCAAACTGTTGGTCACTCTTGTGCTGCCCATTATTTAGATCAGTTGCATTTTGAAATCAGGGAGCTAAGTATGTTCCATAGGCATTGTTAGAAAATCAGTGCCCATTGACCCCTGTCTTTTGTTGGCAGAAACAGCACCATTGTGTGTGTGTGTGTGTGTGTGTGTGTGTGTGTGTGTGTGTGTGTAGAGATTGCTGATTGTTCTATGACTTTGTGAAGATGCTCTGAGTCCATCACTAAATCCCACAACCTCAGACAAGATCAGCAATGACAAGTTCAGTTCTCCTTGCTGTTAAATGAAGGAAGTAAGTCAATAATGCCTATTTAGTTTCCATGTTACTAAATAGGCCACTCTTGAATAACAGTACCTCTAAAAATGCAACCCTGTGGAATTTAATAATGTGCCAGGTCATTTGAGAAGACATATATCTCAGTCTCTTCCTTCTTCCTGCCCTTCTCAAACAAAATACAATAAAGGAGATTGGAAAGATAATATTCAAATGCGATATCCATGATCCATAATGTAGATGACAGTTTCCTCATCCCTAGGAGGTAACTTGTACATTATGTGCTCAAAACCTGATGAGTTTTTTGCTATATACATTAATGGTTTTTAAAACTTCAGTTGAGGAATTGGAGGCCCAGTGGTGCTTGGCTCTCCTTGTATCTGAATGCTCACTAAAGTGAACAGAGAAGCCAAATGCCAGGACTGGGAGGTGGGGGGCTTCCGGGTCTTGCAGCTGGAAGGACTGTTAAGAAAGAGGGGAGGCTACACCTTATTCTGAAATAATTTCAAACGTATAGAAAAGTGGCAAGAATAATACAAAGAACTCCCATATGCCCTTTACTCAGATACACCATTTTTAATATTTTGCCACATTTATTTTGTCTCCATTTACACACACACACACACACACACACTCACACTTTCATTTTTCTGAAACATTTGAGAGTAGAATTCATACATCATGTCGTTCTTTATGGCTTTATACTTTAGTATGCAGAAATAGGGATATTATGTTACATAACTACAGTATAGTTATCATATTCAGGAAATGTAGCATTAAAACTATTAATATTTTTATCTATTCTGCCTTCCATATTCAAATGTCAATTATCCCAATAATGTCCTTTTACGCCATTTTTCCCCTTGAATACAGGATCTGGTTTATGATAATCATTGCATTTCATTGTCATGCCTCTTTAGCATGATAGTTTTTCAGCCTTTCTTTCTCTTTTATAAAATTGATACTTTTGAGGACTACAGACCAATATAAAAAGAATAGATACTCCTCATTTTGGGGTTGTCTGATGTTTCCTCATGATCAAACTCAGATTGCTGATCCCTGGTTTGCATATAACAAAGAAGATGTGTCTTTTTCTAGGTATCATACACAGAGGCCCACAGTCCACCTGCCTCTCACTTGTAATGAATTTCGATCACCTGGTTAAGGTGCTGGCTAGTTTTTCTGCATTGTTACCATTTTCTCTCTGATAACCAATAAGCTTTGTTCGTAATCATTTCCAGTCTTTGGGGATACAAACAAAACTGAAAGCTGATCATTGAAAACCCAGAGGCACAGTCCAAGTGTCAGATATCTTGATGATAAGTCATAAAATCATGAGATGTTATAGTGGATAAATTATTCAAATCACATTCAAATTATATATGTTTAAATTTGAATATATATTCAAATTATAAATTATTCAAATTTTATTCTAACCTTTCATCAGATCTGCTTATTTGAAACACCAGACCTTAGAATTGGCAAATGTGTGTGTATGTGTGTTCATTTTAATAGACTTTATTTTTTTGAGCAGTTTTAGGTCTACAGCAAAATTGAGAGAAAGTACAGAGACTTCCCATAAACTGCCTGTCCCCATGTAGGCACAGCGTGTCACACTACCGGCAATGACACTGGGGTGGTGCATCTGTTACGATCTATGTACCTACACTGACATATCATCATCACCCAGAGTCCTCAGTTTACCTTAGGGATCACTGTTGGTCTTGTACTTTGCCAGTGTGTTTTATTTTAACAGTCAAGGCCTTGTGTACATTTGCTGCACTCAACATATTTGGGGCTATTACTTTGCTAAATTTGTTTATAACAAATTAATTTTTCTGTATTTCGTTTTTAATTATGCCTCTTCCTTTATTCCTTTTTGTAATGATTATATCTCTGTAGTTTACTTCACTTTAAGGTCAGCTTTTAATATCATGTCAACGGAGAGAGAGAAACTGAGGCAGCTGATGGAGCAGGATACCTCCTCCTCCCCTTCTGCTCAGGTCCTTGGTCTGAAGCATGCCCTGTCATCCGTAAGTTACATGTCTGTGTCACAGAAATGCCTGAAAATGTGTCTAGGCTCATCAATTTTTTTGTATTTTTTTACTTCCATGGTTGTGTTGAAAATTCATCATTGTCATGGTCTGTGTTGAAAATTCAGGAGAAAACCAAACAAATTATTCAAATTATATTCTAACCTTTCATCAGATCTGCGTATTTGAAATACCAAAACTTGGCCTACCCCAAATCTTAGTAGCTGATATTTTACTTAAATGTTAGATTCTTTAAGTTTGGTTTCCTCCGATTTATCTTAATTTTTCTGTGTCTCTCCAACTTGTATGTTTGTGTGTGTGTGTGTCTTGCAGACACTTGTTTGTTAATGCTTACAGAATCTGACAGTTTGGAGGAGGTTTTATGGCCCCAAGACACCACTAGCTTAGACTGATTTTTCCAAATGACAAGTAGCAGAGCAAAATTTCCAATTCACACTCTTATCTTCTCTATTGCAAAGCACAGATCCTATTTACTGCTCTTTCAAAGACATGTGAGTTATTTTATTTGGTTAGATGGTACAAAACGTTTAGCTCCCTGCCCAGCCCCATGGCACAAAGAGATGAGTCATACAGGAGTGTCTGTCAGACAGTCCCTGTGCCTTCATAATAACAGAAAAATCACTGTCGCGCCCTCAGATGTTTTTCAGTATACCATCCTGTCACTCATTCCTCTTTTTCGTCCCAGTTTTCAGTTTATTCCTCAGAATAGCTGGGCTCAGTTGAAGTGCTGTGCCCTAACCCGATTTGAGTAGCTGACATTGTCTGGTTTTCTACTCTGTGTCTGTCAAGAGGCTAGAAAACTTTTGAAATAGCATACTAATTTGCTCTTATTTTTTACTTTGAAATTTCTACTTTAGACAGAGAAAGAGTGTGTGCACATAGGAAATGCCCACCTGAAGCAATACTGAATTTTCTATTTCGGATCAGGTAGGGGAGGTGGCGAATTTTAGGATCTTGTTACCAGACGCCAGTGCGGTCATTGAAAGAACTAGGACATGTCTGTTCATATTTTTTATTCATCATGTTGCTGAGAAAAGCAATGTTCTGGGTGTAATGTTAATGATAAAAATCTTTTACCAGTAGCACATATAGTTGTTGTAGAATCTTTAAGGAATATTCACTTGTGGACCATTCCAAGAATGCTGTCTTTGAAAGAAATTAAAAATAATGTTGGCTTATCCCATGTGTAAAGAAGAGTCTGAGGGCCGGGCGCGGTGGCTCACGCCTGTAATCCTAGCTCTCTGGGAGGCCGAGGCGGGCGGATTGCTCAAGGTCAGGAGTTCAAAACCAGCCTGAGCAAGAGCGAGACCCCGTCTCTACTATAAATAGAAAGAAACTAATGGGCCAACTGATATATATATAAAAAAAATTAGCCGGGCATGGTGGCGCATGCCTGTAGTCCCAGCTACTCGGGAGGCTGAGACAGAAGGATCACTCGAGCCCAGGAGTTTGAGGTTGCTGTGAGCTAGGCTGACGCCACGGCACTCACACTAGCCTGGGCAACAAAGTGAGGCTCTGTCTCAAAAAAAAAAAAAAAAAAAGAAGAGTCTGATGTCATCTTAAGGTCAGAGATAGAAACACCTGCTTTTGGATTGTAGTAGATACTGGTCACACGCTGGGTGTTTCTTTGGTGTGAGAGAAGAAAAGTGGTTCTTTCTTTCTTTTTTTTTTAAGTGTTTTAGTGGTACAAAGCATTTCTAGGTTGGCTTTTAGTGCATTTAGAAGGCATCTCTGATGGGCTTCTAAAAGTCCGTCTCCGCGTGGCCTTGCTCTCCCTGCCCTCCCCCTGCTGGCGGTCTGCTCTCCTCTTGTTAATCTGCCTGTACGGCCACTGTGACCCATTTGCTGTGCTATCCCAGGCCAAGGTCGTTCTCACCTTCACTGAGGAATTTATACTTTCACCCATGTTTGTGATTTTGGAAACTTCAGATAAAACAGAATGGTCTTTCTTTCTTTGGCTTGGTTGGATTCATGATTTTTAAAGGTACAATTTTGAGAATCCTATCAAAACTATCAGAATGGATATGTCGGTGCTGTCCGTGAAGCCTTAGTATGTTTCTTTCTTCTGCCTGTGGCTTGCAAAGGAAAGAGAAGCTACTATGTTAACACATTTTCAGGCTTTACTAAGATTCTAGCCACAGTCCCAGCAACATATTGGCCAGAATAAAGTGAGTGCTCCAGAGAGATTGTTATGTGTGGTTGAGTGATCTTAGTTCTAGTGCAGTGTTTCTTAAATAGTCCTTGAGGATTTTCAAATAACCCATACATGCTGTGGCTACTGAAAAATAAAGCCAGAATCCCTATGAGACATCCACGTCCTTCTATGCTCTCAGCAGGTCGGCCCTGCAGGCCCTGATGGATGGGGACGGCTCAGAGCTTCTTGGAAGAGAGGCAGGAAGACAGACTAGACAGGCTGGATCTGTGTGAAAGCACCAGGGAGCTGACTGTGGGAGTGTCTGGGGAGAATTTGTCCAGAGAATTTGTCCCCTTCCACAGTCAGACCATTGGAGGGCAGGGGGTCTGAAATGTGCAGGAATATTAGTGTGAAGGAAACATTTTCCTTTACCTGTGAGCCAGTTAGTTCCCTCTTAACTGAGAGGGTGAGATAGGGAATGGGACCTGCCCCAGGGAATAGAAAAGAGGTCTGGGTGGTCTCATGTTTGCTCACCTCTCACATTAACCCACTCCCAGGGCCCTGGGCCTTAAGCCCTTATGCAGGTAAGTGAGGTTTGTTTATTATTTTGTTTTAAAACAAACTGCCTTAGTCCTGAAGAATGAATAAAACAATCAATACCTGTTTTTGAAAAGAGTAAAATTAATCTTTGACCAAGTCCTACTTCTCAGCACACTTGCTAAGATCTAATTCAATGGGTGTGATAACTAAATAACATTGAAAGATGCTCAGATATAAGGGGCGGGAGCAGCATCTTTTTCAAGGGTGAGAGAAGCCGGGACTCTCTCTTCCTGGACAGGAGAAGGGAGTTGGCCAAAGACAGGACAGCCAGCTGGGAAGAAGGAGATGCCTCGGAAACCCTAGTCTAAAACCCTAGTCACTGACGGAGTCTGTGACTTCTCTCTCTGTTGCCCTCACTAACCCTCATCCCCTGTCTGCAAATGAGACTAGAGAAGGGGCACCGGTTCCAGAGTTTCCTAAATTTGCTGTCCCCCAGGCATCTCAGAACCAGTGTCCTGTTGGAGAGCCTTCGGGAAAAGGTCCACAAAGTACCCTCTTAGGGCTCCATCACTGAGAGGTTTGTCAGGCCCTCAGAGATCTTTCCTGCTGGGCCCACTGCTGTGCTTTTCTGAGACACCCATTGATTAACGGAGCCCCACTATTTTTAACATGTTCCAGGCGCTAGCACAAAACACAGATCTTAAAGAACGCTTGCGCAGAATCCATGCCGAGTCTCTGCTCCTCGACACCCCCGCTGCCGCCAAGTCGGGGGACGATCTGGCAGAGGTGGGTAGGTTTCTTGTCTGGTAACATCTCCTTGACTGTCGCCCCCTTCCCGTGACACCCTCTGTCCAGTTGCACGGCCTTCCTGCTTCACCCTCATGAGTGGTGTGTACCTCTCCGCATGCTGGCCACAGCGGCTGCGGGGGCTGGGGTCGCAGAAGCTTCCTTGAGAGTGTGCTGCTGACTGTACTTTTAAACTGCCTTTCCCCCCAGAACTCTTCTTCCTTTTGCATTTCTTCACCCCATTTCCCTCCTAAGTATCACCCATTTCCCTAGCTGTTACTGGAGTGGGAGCTATAGAGAGACAGACATTGTCTCCTGTTAATTCCTAAAATAACCCTATATTTCTCTGACCTGCAGTATCCCTGTTCCTTGCCTGCTTCCGTTGCTCCCTCTGTAAGAACCACTCTACTCTTTTCAGCTGTTCCCTCCCCCCCCACTGTGTTTTTTTAATTTTATTTTATAGAACACAGCTGTATACTTTGAGGGGGGGGAAAAGATAATTGCATTACAGTTGAAATATCTTGGTCCATAAAAAGGTCTTTTCTGAAGACGTGGAATGTTTATTCAAAGTAGTCTTTGAATGTGTTTAAAATGACAAATTCCAGAAACATACAAGTGGGTTTAGTCAAAATATTAGCAGGAAAGAGTAGTGAAAGTAAAAACGTTTTTAGTTATTTTTTTTTATATGTATAGGCTTGCCTCAGATGTGCTAAATTTTTTATTAGCAAATTTATAGGATTGAGTGCATTTGCAATAAAAATAAGGAAGGTAACAGACACAAGAGTATGTGTTTATATACATTTTTAAAAGAAGTTTGTAACATTTAATCATAATCCTTCTTCGTTCTTTTTGCTGTTCTCAAAGAAAACAAACCCTCACACAGCCCCTTCACTCGTTGGTGAGCTGTTGTGTGGGGTGACGAGAGGGGCTGAGGCTGAAGTCAGTCAGCACATAGACTGCGAGGCCCCTTTGAAGTGCAGACTGCCACAAATGGACAGGACAGGACCATCTCATCCGATGACAGTCGCCCTCTCTCCGAGGAGGCTCGCAAGCCTCTTAGTACTTCCACGCCACCTGATAGTGGTTGAGTGTGAAATTTCTCTTACAGATGCACTAGCCCAAGAGATTGCTTTCCAGTTATTTTAGCCCAGACCTAAACTGTCACTTGCAGGGTTGAGTGCCTAAACATTACTCCTGGTGGCCTTCATTTTAGGCCTGGATTGGGTCCTCTTTCGAATCTGCGTGTTTGCTAAAAGCAGAGCCCAGTCATGGTCCTGACCTTCCATCATGGAGGGTTGTTTGCTGCAAAGCACCATGGCATTCTTCAGAGTTTTGTGCATGTGTCCAGTTGGTACTTACTTTCTAAGTAGTAGTATTACATAAATTACATTTATCTATTTAACAAGTTAAATAGGTAAGCTTCATTTATGCTTTTATGACATTATGCTCAGCATGTATACTTGGGACTGTTTGTGTTTTGGAAAGGAAACCAAAACTACAAGTCTTTTAAAATGCATATATTTAAACTACATATATAAAAATGCCTATTTTTTAAACTGATCTCAGAAGTGACATACCTGAAAGCATAAATGCTATAAGCTGTCCTTGAGGGGTGGCAGTAATGTCCCTCAGATTTACACCTTCTAAGACCTCCTTCTTGAGTCTCCAATCAATGGTACATTTGTCTCATTTATTTCCTCTCTGAGAGATTTTGTTTCCCATAGTTTCTCCTTCCTTTCACTGAGTGACTCAGGCTAACTTTCCTAACAAGGGAAAAGCTATTGTTGCATTCAGGAAATAAGTAGGAGAGTACGTGGAATTGGCCTCCCAGACTGAAAACTTGACTCCAGTTTTTTGTTTTTTTTTTAGGTGGCTCCCAGGCACCCCAAAACTCTTTTGGGGCATGACAGTCCCCGACAGTGGGGTCAGCCCATGGTGCTCTGTTTTTAGGACCACTCACTTTCTTCACTTACTCTGTTAGCTTTTCTTTAGCCGCGCAAATCACTCATCTTTGGTGTTGGACCTGGTTACTTGCATTCAACAATCCCCCCTTTGCTATCAGAAAGTGCTCCTGCTGTATATTCCTGAATATGAAGATTTAATATGATCAGGTTATTAGTTCTTAGATTATTTTATGTTATGTTAGATTCCACATAAAAAGCCAAGTGACTTTTGGAGGTCATCCATGGACTCCATCTAAAGTCCATTTTAAGAGACTAAGAAAGGCAGGAACTTTAAAAGAAAAATCTGAAAGAAAAAAAGGGAACTTCTTTTAAGTTCCTACCTCCTTACTATGTCCCATATGCATTCGAAAGCATTGTCTCTCGGAGTCCCAACCATTGCTCCATGAGGTAGGTGGTGGGTGCTTCATTTTAGAGACAAGGAAACTAAAGCTCAGAGAGGTTAAATAACTTCCTTCAGACACACAGCTTGTAAGAGACAGCAGAGATTTAACATCTAATGAGGCCAAAGTATTTGTTTTCTCAGTAGCATCACACTGCTATATAATGAGGATAGATATATCAAGCCAGAAATAAGTATATGGGCAAAAAAAGGCATCAAAAAAGCTTCTGCACAGCCAAAGAAATAGTCATGAAAGTAAACAGACAACCTACAGAATGGGAGAAAATTTTTGCATCCTATGCATCCGATAAGGGACTGATAACTAGAATATACTTAGAATTCACGAAAATCAGGAAGAAAAAATCAAATAACCCCATTAAAAAGTGGGCAAAGGACTTGAACAGAAACTTTTCTAAAGAAGACAGAAGAATGGCCAACAAACATATGAAAAAATGCTCAACATCTCTAATCATCAGGGAAATGCAAATCAAAACCACAATGAGATATTACTTAACCCCAGTGAGAATGGCCTTTATCAAAAAATCTCCAAGCAATAAATGCTGGCGTGGTTGCGGAGAGAGAGGAACACTCCTACACTGCTAGTGGGACTGCAAACTAGTTCAACCTCTGTGGAAAGCAATATGGAGATATCTTAAAGCGATACAAGTGAATCTACCATTTGATCCAGCAATCCCATTGCTGGGCATCTACCCAAAAGATCCAATGACACTCTACAAAAAAGACACCTGCACTCGAATGTTTATAGCAGCACAATTCATAATTGCAAGGCTGTGGAAACAGCCCAAGTGTCCATCAATCCAAGAATGGATTAATAAAATGTGGTATATGTATACCATGGAGTACTATTCGGTTCTAAGAAACAATGGTGATATAGCACATCTTATATTTTCCTGGTTAGAGCTGGAACCCATACTACTAAGTGAAGTATCCCAAGAATGGAAAAACAAGCACCACATATACTCACCAACAAATTGGTATTAACTGAACAGCACCTAAGTGGTCACATAGGTACTACAGTAATAGGGTATTGGGCAGGTGGGAGGGGGGCGGGTATATACATACATAATGAGTGAGATGTGCACCATCTGGGGGATGGTCATGCTGGAGACTCAGACTTGTGGGGGGAGGGGGGGAAATGGGCATTTATTGAAACCTTAAAATCTGTACCCCCATAATATGCCGAAATAAAAAACCTATATAACACACACAAAAAAAAAAACCAATGGGAAAGAGATGGTTTATTCAATAAATTAGGTTGGTGCAGTTCAAAGCAATTTAGAAATAAGTTTTAATCTTTCCATTTCATGCTAAAGTAAATCACCAGTGAATTCGAGTTAAATATAAAAATTCAAACTGAAAAATATTGATTTAAATACTTATCAAACTGCTAGAGTATGGGGGGCAATAGAAAAAATTACAAAAGGAATGTTGACTAAATTTGACTATGTTTTTTAGGAAAAAAATAGGTTATATAAGGAAATTAGAAGGCGAATAATAAACTGGAAAAAATATTTTCAGTGAAAATGACAGACTTAGATAATGCTAAATCATTGATAATGTTTTTTTATATGTAAACAATAAACAAATACTATCAAGCAACTTAAGACCTCAGTAAGGAAATAGAAAAAGGATGTAACTCACCAAAAAGAAAAAAAAAACCCAAATACAGATTGTTGTGAGGTTTTTTGGTTTGTTTTTTACTTTTCGTTTGGCAATACAAATTCACAGGAAAGTGCAAAGACATGCAGAGGAAGGACCCCAGCACCCTCCAGCCTCTCTTGATATTAACATCTCTACAGCTTGTTTTTTAAAAAGGAAAAAGTTCTCAGCCTAATGAAAATTAAAATTAGATTAGCACAAACATTTTTATAAAATGTATTTATGGTATTCAGTGTCCTTGATATAGAGATGCAGAGAAAATAGGGGTTATTACTTGTTGATGTGATTAAGAAATATATATTTTGCCTTAAATGTTTTTAATAATTCTACTTCTGAACATTCTAAGAAATAATGAGATACAGTGAAGACATATTTACAAACATACTCACACCATCTTTGCAGATTTGGAAATATCCTTAAACTTTTGTTTCCAAAAGTTCATTGTCTTAAAGAATTGTAATGGTCTGGGAGAATATTCACAATATAGTGTTAGGTGAATATAGCAGATGATATATAGACTAGGGACAGTTCGATCCCAATTTTTCAAATTAAAAAAAAATCTATACAAAAATATTTTAATGCAAAAAAATATACCAACAGGTTAATAGGAACTACATCTAGGTGATGGGACTTGAAGCGATATTTATTTTATTTACATTTTTCAGTGTTTTCTTATTTTGAATACATATTACTTTTGTCCTCAGAACACATTTTAATTTTGAAAAAATCTATTTTGATATTGTTTGGGAGAAGCTTATAAAATCACATATCTATATAAATACTATTATTACAATTATTTCAAAACAAAGCCAAACTTACATGTATAAAAAGGATTGGAGAGAAATGTGTCAAAATGCTTATTAAAATGGTTGTTTTAGTGTGATTAGATTATGAGCCTTCTCTTTCCTCCCTTGCCTCTGCTTATTTCACTTTTTGCAATGTAAACAATAAACAACCACTCATGCATTACAAACATGAGGGGAAATTACAGAATTGAACTGAAACTAGGTTAATATTTTAACAAATGAGTTCCTGAGTTGTTCAAGACACTGTGCTGGGAAGTATTATTTTCTGTGTTTGTCAGCCGGGAAATCCTTCTGGCCCATAGGTCTAGGAGAAAGCTAGAGAGAGAGCAGCAGTGACTCGTAATAAATTAATGAGTAGGACAAGTAAATAAATCATGAGCATCTTATGTGGCAGGAGCACACCGAAGACACAGGACGGTTCCATTGTTTAAGTGAGCATTAAAGGGGCTATTCTCTGCGGTGTCTTCCAAATCAATAGCTGTGTGTCTGGCTCCTTTGAGAAAAGAAGCCTTTTCTTTGAACATAACAGTTGTGACACTTTCTAAAGTGTCTCTTGGTTAGGGTGGAGACAGATTCTAAAGTGATCTCTTGGTTAGGGTAGAGAAGAAGCTTGCTTTTCAGAAGGCTGCATGAGTACTAACATTGGTAGGCTCCTTAATACCTTGGGCAGATGACTGATTTAGGAAAGGGATGTATATTTCAGTGTGTTCCTGAGGTAAACACTTCATAAAGGGACCGCTTGCCCTTGATTAATTATGAAAATCTGTGGTTCTCTTGTCACAGTTTCCCTTGCTTGGCTATTACATGTTTATGAGACTGGAAATCCTCACTCCTCTTTCTAAGCCTCCGTATAAACAACACAACAGAATGTCATTATTTTTTTATCTGGCATGGGCCCTCCATTCTCCACTCCACTGGGTCTCGACTTAACTTCTGGGAAGGATCTAAGTGCTTTGGGGGCGGGGCGTAGTGGCGCACTCCTATAATCCTAGCACTCTGGGAGGCTGAGGCGGGAGGATTGCTCAAGGTCAGGAGTTCAAAACCAGCCTGAGCAAGAGTGAGACCCTGTCTCTACTAAAAATAGAAAGAAATTAATTGGCCAACTATATATATATATGTATATACATATATATATATAAATTAGCCGGGCATGGTGGTACATGCCTGTAGTCCCAGCTACTCAGGAGGCTAAGGCAGGAGGATCACTTGAGGCCAGGAGTTTGAGGTTGCTGTGAGCTAGGCTGATGCCACGGCACTCTAGCCCAGGCAACAGAGTAAGACTCTGTCTCAAACAACAACAACAAAAATAAATGTTTTGGGAGTGTATTTTCTATTCTGCTTGCAAGTAAAAATTCGATCAACTCAATAAATTGACCCAATGATTTGTAGAGTCCTGAGCTGGCCATGGAGGGAGACGACAATGAGTGAGATAAGGTTTTCTGGCCAGAATGAGTGGTGTGGAGAATGCACACAACACCCACCAGACCTACACTGTGCAGTAGAGAAAGTGCAGCAGAAACAGACAGGAAGGTGAGATTGATTCCGATGAGGGGGCTGTGTATGGAGAGGGCTTCACAGAGGTGATACCTGAAGAAAAAGAAAAGATTCAGGACAAGATGATTCGACTCGTTTGAGATTGTTCCCCTGACTTCCCCAACTGCTCCCATTTTTCACTGGGCTGGTACAGGAGTCGCTTCTCTATTATGTATCTGATAAGTGAGTCCCAGAATAATTTGGGGGAGAAAAGTTAAGGCAGATTATATTTCACTAAGAAATTTTAGGATTTCCTTCCCTTGAAGAGTCATTGTGGGTGGAGCGAGACAAAGAGAATTTATGGCATTCATCCATAAATAATGAATGATCTGCCACCAGGCGCACTTCCGGACCAAAACGCACTGTTCGTTTGTAAAGAGATGGCTTAACAGCAGCGTATTGGCCTCTGAGAGAGCACAGGGGGCAGAAGAAAGCTATGTTGCTCTGATCCAGGCATGCAAGGACATGCCTTCGGTGCAATTCAGAACAAATTTTAGCATGAAAAGAAACATCCAGCAGTTAGACAATAAGAGGATAGATATGATTCAGAGAGCACTGGAATTTTTCCTCATTTAAACGAAACAGAGTGACCTGGACAGTTATTTTTTGTTTTGCAATTTGTTGCATGTGTGTGAACGGTAATAGTGCCTGTAAGTGAGGTGCCCGTGTGGGGAGAACTTCATGTTTCTTTTTGTTGTGCATGAGGATTATTTCTCCTCAGTGTTGGAGCTGGCCTCTCCTTTGAGTTGCTTCTTTGCATGAGCCTGTGACCTCATGTATTATGCAACTAACTCATTTGTATATGTTGCTTATCTTGAGACTGTTCCTAAGTATATGCATTTTTTGTTTTTGTTCCTCAAACAGGAAAACTCCAGAGATGAAAACCGAGCTCTGGTTCATCAGCTTTCCAACGAGAGTAGGCTCTCCATCACTGACTCCTTGTCAGAGTTTTTTGATGCTCAGGAAGTTCTGTTATCTCCAAGCTCTTCAGAAAATGAGGTTTGAGCACTGTTTTCAGTTAGTTGCCTCAGAAATCCCTTTTGTTGCCTTGTCTGTTAACTTGTTCAGTAAATGTCTATATTTAGAAACACTAAACTCAACTGTTCCCATCTTTATATTCTGACAGTTCTCTCATAAGTCACACCCAAAAAGTACAAAATGATACAATATGTTAAAAGAAAAAAGTTGTACAAGTAGAGGGTGTTGAATATTTTCTTGTTTCTGTTACTTGATTTGTTTCACTTCCTTTCAAGTACAGGTTAATAATTTTGACTTTTACTTATTTAATGATGTAATGTTTCTAGTACAGAGAAAAATATTAGCATTCTATGTATTTTGTCATGGAATTTGACCTATATTAATTCATAATATATAATAATTTGTTTTAATTTAATACATAAAAATTATACTTTCCTAAATAGGCAGGTATCATAGCTATCATTGCTGTATGTGTGTGCTAACATTTTTACCCCTTAATATAGAAGTAGCAATCTTGTTTATGTATTATTTCCCATAGAAGAGTCTTTTTTCGCAAATAGTTCAAAGACCAATTGTTCCTCCTTCTACTCAAACACTAACAAATTCTAAAAATGCAGTCTGAATTAATAAGAATTTTTATAATAACAAAAATCTTGAGTTTTACTTGAAAATAGCATCTAAAAGTATATCTATAGATTTGTAATGTGGGTATCAAAATGTTTGATCATTGGAAATAAGGATTTTTTAATGAAAATCTGCCTCTTGTTTCCTCTTACGCTGATGTATATTATTTCTTCTTTCCCATAGATTTCTGATGATGATTCCTACGTCAGTGACATAAGCGATAATCTTTCTTTAGACAACCTCAGTAACGATTTAGATAATGAGAGACAGACCTTGGGTAAGATTTACATTATTCGACCTCTGAAAAGTTTGGATTTTCACAGAATACTATTGAGCATATATAGTTGATCCTTGAACAACATGAGAGTTAAGGCACCAACACCTCTTGCTACCAAAAATTCACTTGTAAATTTTGACTCCCCAAAGACTTAACTACTAATAGCCTACTGTTGACTGGAAGCCTTACCAATAACATAAACAGTTGATTAGCATGTATTTTGTATAGGTATCATATACTGTATTCATATAATAAAGTAAGCTAGAGAAAAAATGTTATTAAGAAAATCATAAGGAAGAGAAAATCTACTTAGTATTCATTAAACAGAAGTGGATCATCATAAAGGTCATCCTCATTGTCTTCGTGTTGAGTAGGTTGAGGAGGAGGAGGAGGGGTAGGTAGGTCTTGCTCTCTTGGGGGTGGCAGAGTGGAAGAACATCTGAGTATAAGTGGACCCACGTGGTTCAAACCCGTGTTGTTCAAGGGTCACCTATATAGAATACCTGCTGCAAGCAGAGATCTATAGCTAGTGCTACATAAGGAAATTAAGACACGATCCCTACCCACAGGGTTTTATAATCCAGGTGAGGAGACAGCACCCACATGTGAAGGATGTATTCATTCAAATCAATTTGTTCATGCAAATTTTTATTTTATAAAGTGAAGATGTACCAATTATCATGTAAATATTAAAAAAATAAGGCAACAGATATCCCTTTTGGTGTCTCTGCAGATATATTAGAATATAGATTCTTGCCTTAGATATCTCAGGATTTTTATAATTTAGGAATTTGATAGGGCTTATATAATAAAAGGTCTTGTCTAAGAGGTAATTTAGCTTCAGATTCTTCAAGATGAGACATTTTAAAGTAACAAACTGCTACCTCCTAGAAGCAGGGACCTCTCAAGATATCCTAAGATGTCCCTTTATTAGTGGTTGATCCCGAGAGGGAAAATGATGGGCAGGAAAGGTATTTCATAATGCTAGTTTGAACTGTGGGGTACCTGGAGTATCTGGCTAGCCCCCAAACAGCTCTAGTTTAGAACTTCAGTGAGCAGTAAAGCCTGTCTAGGAAGGTGCTCTTAAAAGGAATCTGCCCAAGTGGACAGTTCACTGCATGGGTCTTTGTAGCATCAAATAGTCCTAGTCTTGGTACTCATTATTCCTTGGAGTCTCTGGGTTTGTCTGCACCATGCGTTGGATACTTAAAGCATCTACATGGTGGACATGTACCATGTCTGGTTCCTTTTTGATATTTCAGTGTTCCCCAGCTCAGTATGTGTGAACTGGTATGAAGAATTGTTTTTGAATGCTAAGGAGCCACCATTTGGGGGACTACACTATAGGGAAAAAAGCAGGTAATTTTACCATGCTCTGAAATAACATCCTTTCAGCATCAAACCTGCTGGGCATAAGATGGTCATCACACTGTGTATTTTGTTTGAAATGTTTTTGGGAAGATGAACCCCTTGGTGGAAAAGTCTAAGAACCAATGCGTTCGGTGGAGAAGGCCACAAGTACAGGAGCAAGTTCATGTGCTACTTGTTTTTCTAGAAAAACGAGGAGGCAGATGGAAAGAAAAATGAAGGAAGTAATGCTTACTTGGCAAACAGTGTACATGCTAAACTGGCGCTCCCACCGTAGATGAGGAAGAATGACAGATGCTTAAGTCTTCCATCTTTGAGGCAGTAGAGAGGGAGTCAAGGGGATCTCTGAGTGAGTAGAGAGTTCAGAGGTCAAAGTTGAAAAGAGAGGATGTGATCCAGAACCTAAGACCATGACTGTGGTGAGTTGACAGCAGCCAGGGAAGGCTTATAGGAGGTTAGGGCTGGTTCTCTCTGTCTTATTCTGCAGCTATTTTGCTGGCTAACTGAGGTGGCCTTAGCTTGAACAGCACTGGCAAACCCCAGCCTTCTTCTTTGTCAGTATTTGAACACTAGAAATGGGTCTTCTCCAGTTCTTCACAGAAATTTTCTGAGGGGATCATATTTCTAAACATCAATACTAGACTGAAAAGATGGGATGTAGAAATTATCTTTAGGTCCCATAGCTTTGTTTTGCCTACAGTAGGAAATGGGAATGGATCAAGGTCTTGATACACTGTTATTCTAGAATTTCTCTGAGCTTATCATAAATGTGAGTTATTTAGAATGTTTCCTATTAATTTTGTCCCCAAAATATTACTGGGTACATATTAGGATCTGTTACCTTGCTTGGTGCTATGAGGAAGTTAAGTGGTTAGAATATGGATTCAAGGCCGGGCGCGGTGGCTCACGCCTGTAATCCTAGCACTCTGGGAGGCCGAGGTGGGCAGATTGCTCGAGGTCAGGAGTTTGAAACCAGCCTAAGCAAGAGAGAGACCCCATCTCTACTATAAATAGAAAAAAATTAATGGGTCAACTAATATATATATAGAAAAAAATTAGCTGGACATGGTGGCACATGCCTGTAGTCCCAGCTATTGGGGAGGCTGAGGCAGAAGGGTTGCTTGAGCCCAGGAGTTCTAGGTTGCTGTGAGCTAAGCTGACACCACAGCATTCACTCTAGCCTGGGCAACAAAGAGAGACTCTGTCTCAAAAAAAAAAAAATTCCATGGACCAAATTTAAAGGTAAATGCCAAATGAGGATTAAATTATAAAACAAATATGAAAAGAAAAGATTATGGTTTTAATACCTAAATAGGAAAGCAGACAATTCAGCAAAGAAAAAAGATTCCAAAGAAGAAAGCACCCCAAGCCATACTAGAAATTTTTAAATTTTTTAAACTTAAAATAAGGAGATAACACTGCCCACCTAACAATATGACAGAAATGTAAAATGAACAATGAGAAGCCTGGAAATGCCTCAGAGGATGGACACTCACATCTGTTACCCTAAATGGGAAAATCGGTACAGCCTTTTTGAAGAGCAGTCAAATCATATGAATTGAAAGTCTAAAAACATTCATAGTTGTTGACATAGTAATCCTACTTCTTTGTATCCTAAGAAAATAATCAGAGATACAGGCAAATATCTAACTATATGAATACTCACTACTGGTTTTTTGTTTGTTGGCTTTGTTTTTTGCATCATAACAAAACACTGAAACAAATCTAAAAGTCCAACAGTGGATGAATGATTCAATAAATTATGGCATACGTACAACATGGAATATTTGTAGTCATTAAAAATGATGTTTTGGCCGGGCATGGTGGCTCACGCCTGTAATCCTAGCACTCTGGGAGGCCAAGGCGGGAGGATTGCTCGAGGGCAGGAGTTGGAGACCAGCCTGAGCAAGAGCGAGACCCTGGCTCTACTAAAAATAGAAAGAAATTAGTTGGACAACTAAAAATATATACAAAAAATTAGCTGGGCATGGTGGCCCATGCCTGTAGTCTCAGCTACTCAGGAGGCTGAGGCAGAAGACTTGCTTAAGCCCAAGAGTTTGAGGTTTCTGTGAGCTAGGCTGATGCCACAGTACTCTAACCTGGGCAACATAGTGAGACTGTCTCAAAAAAAAAACAAAAAAAAAAAAAAACGATGTTTTAGGAGAATATTAAATAACATGGAAAAATACTCATAACTGACTAAGTAAAACATGAAAAATATATACAGTATCAACTATACAGATGGAGAAAATACTAAATGAAGATATTCTAAAATATAAGTGGCTACAATTTGGGGGCAGTGGAATAAGGAATGACTGTTATTTCCTATATAAATTTTCCTGTAATGAACACGAACGATTGTTTTTATCAGATTTTGAAGGGATTTTTCTTAAAGCTTAGTTTGTAAGTTTTTATACACAATAATCTCATAGGCATAGAAATCTAATTTCTAGTTTTGTTCTAAGCACATATGGGCTACCAGGAACTAGCTTTTGAGTAGGAACTTAAAGGCCCCTCTGTGACTAAAGTCCATGGGTTTTAGTGCTTGTAATTTTCGGTATTTAACTGCTCAGAATTCTCTTGCTTATGTTCTGACTTCCAGTCCTCTGCTGGATAACTGAGTTTAACAGTAAAATCGAGTATTTGCTAGGTAAGGTTTTATTCGAGGATTTTTAAAAAAAACCAATAGTTTAAAATAAAAAGCTTTGTGGAGACAACCGGGTCTCTTCTTCACGCAGGGCCTGTTCTCGAAAGCGGTGGGGAGGCGAGGTCCAAGAGGAGAACCTGCTTGCCGGCACCCTGCCCCAACACCAGCAACATCAGCCTATGGAACATCCTGAGGAACAACATAGGGAAGGACCTGTCCAAGGTGGCCATGCCCGTGGAGTTGAACGAGCCCCTGAACACGCTGCAGAGGCTCTGCGAGGAGCTGGAGTACAGTGAGCTTCTGGACAAGGCCGCGCAGATTCCAAACCCCCTGGAGAGGATGGTGAGGAATCAGCCTCCCAATGTCCCTGTCCAACCTCTGTCCCTGAGCCACAGGCCATTCACGTGGGCCCGTCAGAGACCACACAGGCAGAGCTGAGAGGCGGCTCTCCTCCCCTCTGGTTTCATTTCGATTGCTTCTTCCCCGAGTTCCCTTCTCAGCGATGTCTGGGTCTCCTCTGCCGGTCACCGTGTGGGGATTTGCCATGGGGCCGGGGGCTTCTGTGGCAGCCTTCTCCTGAGGTAGCTCTGCTCTGTGGCTTTGTGCTTTCTCTCTTTCTCCAAAAGCCTTCCATCCGGTTGTTCTGACACGCGTGGCTGGAAAACATGTCTTGAGGGCTGTCTGCGTGTTTATTTTTACTACCCCCGGGTGGACAGAATTTAATTTCTCGAGCTGTTTTTCTCCTGCAGGGTAAATTTCCCTTGAGAATGTTTCTGTTTATTTCTGGAATTGTCCCATCAGCTCCTAGGTTTTTGGAAAATATAGTTCACAGAGGAGGTTTCTACATCAGAGTGTTAAAAAAAAAAAAAACAGAAAACTCATCCTGGAAAAATTCACTTTCTGTCCTTTACTCAGCATCACCTCCAGTCACAGGTTGTTGGTTTTCTAAGGTGCTGCCAAGTGTCCCTCATCCTTCCAATGTCTTTGGGAATGGGGAGGGCAGAAAGTCCCCAGGGGTTAAGACTGGGGGCAAATCAGCCCTATTTATTACTGTGGCTGACTTTGTTCTTGGAAACTTGGGTGTCTGTACCTCTTTTTGCCCCTTCATATGTTACCTGATGAGCAGTAAGGTCATCATATGGGATGCTGGGACATCACTGTCCCTAGATGGGTCTCTCCTGGACACTCGCTGATTGGCTCAATTGGAACTGGAGCACCCCTCACAGGTCTAGCCATGCCCACACCGTCCCATGGATAGAGGATGCCATTCCTTTCTAAATTCTAAGCAGTCTGCAGTCTTTACCCTCATTAAAACATCATCACTTGCATTCTCCATACTCAGAAAAAAGAAGAAGAAAAGAAAATGAAACAATTTAAAAAAAAAGAAACATCATTACTTCAGTGATTTGCAGATTAAGATGGAATCTGAGCTACCGGCTGAGAGAGACATCCCATAGTCATTCTACCCAGCCTCCAGGGCCTCCCTCATCAAAGAGACTGTCTTTCTTCATACTGATGATAATCAGGGTAGGAGAGAAAAACAAGCTGTATTTTTTTAAAAAAATCTTCTTTGTTACTTTTCCCCGGAGAATTTTTGCTGGAAGCAAAAAAGAGAGGCAAGTAGCTTCCAAGGCAAGTGTTAAAAGCCAACGTTTGTGGACAGCTCTTTCAAGAAAACGACTAACTTTGAGGATGAAAGTATTCTTAAAGGCGGTTCATTCTCATGGCAATTTAGAGACCCCTTAGTATGTTCCGCTGGTTGCTCGGTATAATTGGCCTTCCATGGAAGTTTGAGCAGGGGCCTCACATCCCTAGCACAACCACTGGGCGAGAACCGCACCCCATGGATTTGTCCACTGTGCTGCAGGTCCTGATTGATCTCCCTCGTGTCGCCAGCCCAACGGGAGAGGGCTTCCTTCTCCTGCCCCTCACTTCCTTCTCCCCCTAGCGTCGTGACTGACACCGGCTTCTCTTCTTAGTTTTGCTATATTTTAAGTTGTGAAGGCGATTCAGGGTTGAGTCAGCGTTCCACACACGGTGTGTCACAAACATACGTGGAACCAGAGAGGAGCAGAAACCCAGGTTTCAAGAATAGGCAGTCACAGGTGGGGCTGGCTTGAGTGTGGTGAACGGATTCTTGTGGGCCACCCGGCTGCTCTAGAGCCTCCTAAGGCGTGAGGTGGCAAGGTGGGGCCTGTGTCGGGCAACACCAAAAATTTGGCAAGAGGCTAATAAGGGAAGTTACGTGACCGGTGAACATTCGTGGAAGGCACTCGGCTCTTCTTCAGTACAAGAAACTTCATGAAATGGGCTGGAAGAGGAAATGTTGAGATTGTTACTGCCCAACATTAGAAGGAAACTTTGCTATTGCTGTGAAGGTTTAACGTTTTGGCAAAAAACAAAACAAAACAAGAAAACAAAGAAAAACAAGGAAAAAAAACCCAAACTAAACGGTAATATGTTTCATTGGTGCCCTGAGCAGGGAACTGATAAAATGCTGATAGCCTTACAGTGAAGGCTGTGAAGAGATTTTGTTAATTTTATGTTCACACAAAATTTTCCTTCCTTTTTAATATTTTTTTCCCAGAAAAGAAGAATTTTAAAGTTGTGGTATCCTGTGTCTTGTTTCCTAAGCTTAGAAAATGACTCTCACAGATTTTCTTTGTTCACAATAAAGAGTTTAGGTTTCTGTAATTTCAAATTGTGAGTAGCTAAACTTATGATGATCATCCCTGAATTTGGGGGGAAATTTTGCTTTTTTAAAAACATTCTTTCTGTCTCCTCTAAAGCCTTAGCACCATATCAGGATTCTCAGCTAATGTGAAGCGTAAACATACTGGCATCAGCTTAGCAGTTCAAAAGGCAGCATAGTCCATTTTATCAATGCCATCGTCTTGATAGCATCCTGAGGCTTTTAGGCATCAAAATAAATGGACAGTTTAAAAATGTTTGGTTAATTTGTCTCTGGGCCAAAACAAACATTATTTATATCTACAATCTTAAATCTGTTGGTTTGATTATTTTTAAACCAAAGACAAATCATTGGCTTTCTGAAATAAAGCCACAGAGAGAGAAATTGAGGATTTATTTTATTTGTTTGTGAAAAATACATTTCTTGGTGACCCAGAAATGACAAAGTTCTTTCCTTCTTGTCCTTAGGTGTACGTGGCAGCTTTTGCCATATCGGCGTATGCATCTAGCTACTTCCGAGCCGGGAGCAAACCGTTTAATCCGGTTCTTGGAGAAACGTATGAATGTATTCGTGAGGACAAGGGCTTCCGGTTTTTTTCGGAACAGGTAGATATACACTATTTTCATTTGTTGGGAGGAAGTTGCTGATGCCTTCCATTGAATGTGCTTCAGAAGTATTTATTTTCCATCTTTTGTTGGTTTCAAAGCAACTGAGATAACGACAGCGCTTTAAACATACAGGGAGGCATGGATTTCCCTTTGACTGAAACCTAGCCGCCACTCACTGGCATAAAGGTACTCGTAATTCTTAGCACTTGCTTGGCTGTATGCATAACCAGTGAGTGTCCTTTCTCTTTAAAATTATCAGTGAAAGGAATTTTCAAGGCATGAAGCATTTGCCCAAACGGCAATTTTAGAGGCTTAAAGTGTGCTCCCCGAGTGGATGACATCATCATTCCGGAGCGTGAATGTCCCCATCAGAATGGGTAGCACCAAATAAATGTGCTAGTTTTGATTTTGATGTAAGAGGAATCATTCGTTCATGTATTTATTCATTCAAATCAGTGAGTTGTGTATAGCACCTATACCGTGTACCTGGCGCTGTTCCAGATGCTAAGATTCTACAGTGGGGTGGCGCTGAGGGGCCAGACAGGAGTCCCTGTCCTCATCTGATGCATGGGCAGTCCTCCTACTTATGCAGCCTAAGTCCCATGAGATTTTTCTTGTGTAAGAATTAGCATAGGATGATGTTCAGGAGTCAGACAGCCTAAGTTCCAATCTTAGCTCTACCTCTTACTAGCTTTATAACCAGGGCAAGTTACTTAACTTCTCTGTGCTTTGGTTTCCTCTTTAAGGGGGAGAGATGACAGTTGTACCTTAGATGGATTTGTGATGATTAAATAAGAAACTGTCTACAAAGCACTTGGACCAGTATCTGAGGCACGAAGATAAATGTCGTATGGGTGTTTGCTGTCGTTATTGACGCGTGACAGCATAGTGGGATGTTGGGAACATCCAAAATATCTGTCAAAAAGAAATTGTTTAGCTAAAACAGAGTGTGTGTGTACTGAAATGAAAAATAACCCTCCTCCCCGCTTGTTAAGGCAGCAATTGAGTACCTTCACTTTCTCTATATCCCTAAATGCCAGCCTAGGGACACTAAACATCATTGCTTCCATATGTTTCTCTCCTCCCAATTCTTAGGGCACTGAGGAGAAAAGGGGGTGGATTGCTAAAATATTCTTTCCCTTCCTGTTATCTGGCTGCCCTCTTTATCAGTGGATTTGGATTATGGGGTTAGGAAGGGAAGGATGGATGGTGTGGTTGAGACATTTATGAAGATGGTGCTCATCTTGACTGCAAATGACTAGCAGTGTTTTCGGGAACTCAAAGGAAAACGAATATCCAATAATAACCGAAAGCATATTGTTAGTAGCTTGCCAGTTAGAAGCCGAAACAAGAAATTAGCCACTGACTGATATTGGGGATGGAAGGAGTTAAATCAGCAATTAAAAGGGATAAGATGATGTGTCTGATTCAAATTAAACTGGGTTATTTAAATACCGAACCTAAAATAGAATGAGAATAAATGAAAATATAATTTGGTTACCATGGTGTTATATGTACTCTGGTGAAAAAAAATAAAGTCCAAAAATAGCCCCAAACTACAGCAGACGATCAGGAGAGGATGAACAGCTATAAGAAAAGAGTAGTAACGTGAGCTTGAGTCAAGCTGAGCCTCAGTCCCCATGAGCTCTGATGGGGCAGAGCCAAATTCGGGATCTGTTGTGTAACTCCCATAGTGGCACAGGAGAGAAATCAGGGTTCCTGGGCAGATGTGCACAAAGAGGGAAAGAGGGTTACGTGACTTAGTTTTAGTTCCATGTAATGGATCCCAAGGAAATGAGCAAGAAAGAGATGTGGTTATTATTAGCAGCATAGGATGCGCAGGGTGAGGATTTGTAGACCTACCTGCTTCAAATCCTACCTCCACATTTCACTCTGTGCGTGGCCTCGTATAAGCCGCTTCACTTTTGGAGCCTCAGTTGTTTGTTCATCTGTAAAAGGGGTATGATGACACTTGGCTCATAGGCTGTTGTAGGCTTAAATGAAATAATACACTGATGTAAATGTTCAGCAAATGCCTATTGCTCTTATATCTAGAGGGAACTTTTAAAATGCCTTTTAATATCGCAGTGTTAAGAATAGTAAGAGGAGTGCTAAAAAGGCAGAGATGGGCTTCAGGAATGACTTGATCAAAGAAAACTAGAAAGGCATGTATCTGTTTTAATATATGTTTTAGTATATTAAAATAACATGTGCTATGTCTACTCTACTAGTACAAGCGGTTTGAAGGGGACATGATGTCACTGGTGAGTCTCTAACAGAAAAGTGGCCACCAGGCAGCCGGGGGTTGTCACGGCTGGCTTCACCATGGTAACACCATCAGTCCTTACCATGATGGAGCTGTCTCATCCAACTGCAGTTTAGCCTGATGGCCTCATGTAGTTGGTTATTTCAATATACCCAAGAAGGGATGAGTCTCAGGGATAGATTCACACTAACTAAGCTTACAAGAGACTGATGTATAAACTAGAATGCTACCATATGAATTTACTGTGAAAAATCAGCCTGCTATGGGGACCAGAAAGCTTTGGTCAGCATGACCAGGTATGATTTTCTCATAGGCAAGATGACTTGGGAAGCCAAATTATAATCATAGGTGACTATACAATGTGAAGAAGCCTGCACCCTCCCTTAGGCATAGGAAGGGTTTGGGGCCAGGGCCTTCCTTTTCCTGACCAGCAGGAGATACATCAACTCAGCTCCCACCACCCCCTTCTCCCCGTCTTGTTTATGCCGATCAGCTGAATCATTGTACATGCATGCCTTGTAATTTACTGCTTTTAAAGAGAATGCCAGAGCATTTATTCTGTTTCATGCTGGTACCTGCCAGTAGGGTTCTTTCTGCTTCTGGCCCAGGGGACAGTCTACCTTTACAGAGACAGCATGACTCTACCCTCATCTGTTATGTGTAGGTGATAGACTTAAGCTTTCAGGATTTGTGCGCCTCTCTACGATGAGTACAAGTTTCTGAAGATGATAATAAGCTGGGCAGGGCCACCAAATTAATATTTTTGGCCGGAATTTTATTCTAAGGGCATTGATGAAAATTATATCTCTAAGCTAAAGGACCTAGAAAGAAACAACTTGGCTTTTCTACTGTACTTTCTAGGCAGCAGAGTCTGTGATTAGAAAGGTGGTGACTCTCTCTTTCCTCCCAGCCCTGGATCTTGTTTGTGGTTTTGGTGGGTGTGTGGATGGATGTTCAAGGTGACAAGTGTCCAGAGAAGTAGAAATAATTGCCGCTCAGAGTCCGACTACATGGCAGCTTGCCTCTCTGTTCTGGTTCTCATCCAAAAGACCCCAAAACACGGTAGCAAAAGGACTCATGCGGTCAGAAGCCAGAGAAAGCATTTCTTGTTCAAATTTTCCTTAGAACAATTAAGTATTAGGTTTGTAGAGTGCTTTATGTTTTCAAGCTTGTACACAATCTTACCTGACCACCAGAATAGCCCCGTGAGGTGGGTAAGGCCAGGATCAGTTATAGGCAAGGAAACCAAGGCCTAGAACAGGGGTCCTCAAACTTTTTAAATGGGGGGCCAGTTCATTGTCCTTCAGACTGTTGGAAGTCCAGACTATAGTTTAAAGAAAACTATGAACAAATTTCTATGCACACTGCACATATCTTATTTTGAAGTAAAAAAAACAAACGGGCAAAAACACCCACGTGTGGCCCGCAGGCTGCAGTTTGAGGACGCCTGGCCTAGAGGATTAGAGTTTTCCAGTGCCCCTCAGCTAATGCTAGAACCCAGACCCTCTGCTTCCTCAGTGTCCTTTTTCCCTCACCCTTTTTGGGGGCTTTTGTGTAGATTTAATAACTGTGCTCAGAGCTACTGGAGTTGGTGGTGGTAGATATAAAAATAGCCTTTTGTATACTGTTCAGTCAGTGAGATTATACATGGCATTCTCTAAACCAGGGTTGGGTAACCTGCAGCCTTAAGGCCACATGTGGCCTTCTAGGTCCTTAAGTGCAGCCTTTTGACTGAATCCAAATTTTACAGAACAAATCTTTTGATTTTTATTAATACATTTTTGTACATCTTTTACATTTTTATTTTACTTTTAAAATGAACATATTTAAAATACCGAAAGAATAAAATAAGTTTCAACAAAATAATCCTCCTGGATTGACCAGCACAATTAGAACATTAGTAAACCACCAAGGCTAACTTGGCGGCTACTACGCTCACAATTTAGTTCTAACTTTCCCCACCTCTGTGGTGCCACTACCACATGAGGCTGGTTGTTGAGATTAATGAGGATCGGGAATTACAATATTATCTTGTTTCTGCTAAAGATAAGATGATTTGCTTGTTTTGCGATACTGCAATATCAACATTAAAGAGATTCAGTGCTCAGCAGCATTAGAACATTCATGAGGACCACAAACATTTTAAATTAGAGAGGCAAGAAAGGTTGTATTGCAGACATTAAAAGATGAAAAGCAGAAGCAATGAAAATCCTTTCAAGCAGCAATAAGAACTGGAAATAATGCCACTGAAGTGACTTATAAAGTAGCTTATATACTCGAGGAAAAAAGGAAGCCATTCAGTGATATAGAAATTGTGAAAGGATGCATTGTTGAAGTTGTAGGATGCTTAGACCCTGATAACATTTCTAAGTATAAAGTGCCTCTTTCAAGGAGAACCATAGCTGATCAGCAGCATGAATTAGCCTTCAACTTAACAGAACAACTTCGTGCAATCCTTCAAAAGGGAAATATATATTCTTTAATTGCTTTGGATCAATCAACCAAGACTACTGACTTGGCACAGGTTTTATATTAATACTTCATTTGAGTCATAACAGAAGATTGTGTTTGCTACAAGGAGTTACTCGCTTTGGGCCCTCTTGCAAACAGAACATGGAGAATAGGTATCTTCAGCAACTTTCAAGATAAATGTCATGAAGTTGGAATGAATTTGGTAAATTTAGTGAGTGTTTGTACAGATGGTACACATACATTTATAGGGCTTATTGCACAGAGGAAAGAAGTATTAACAGATCCAGATGCTCTCATTTCTTTTCATTGTATCTTGCATCAGTACAATCTCTGTCCTCACACTGTCAGGTTTAGTCTCATTCTGTGTTCTTGGGTCTTGGTGTGCTCGTGGCTGAAGAATGACCAGACACACCAAAGTGAGGCAAGCGTAAGGTGAAATTACTGAGGAGCAAGATAGGATTATAGAGCAAGAGCAAGATACAGGTTTAGGAGATACATATACCACAGATGATGACCAGACCCCTTGTAGCAGCAGAAAAAGAGAGTTTGGTTATGGTCTGGGTCTTGTTTTATGGCGTCCGGATAGGGACCTCCCTTGGTTCAAATGTTACCATGGAACCACTTTGATTGGACAGTTGGGAGTCACATGACCTGAGTTTCACCAAGCATGTGAGTTCTAGGTCACTTTCCAGACTCTATCGTACCTATGCTCCTTGGCGCATGGGCTAGAGAGTCCTCTGTATTCTTTTGCAGTTGGCACACTAAGTTCTGATTGGCAGATCGTAGGGTGTTCTGTCCTACCCCACATATAGCAGTTGCTCGGGACATGATTGAGTTGGGGCAGGACCAAGATGGGAGTCTGAGGCCCACCCTTGTCCTTCTTCCCAGGTGGGGCAATTGCACTAAGGCAAGACACCCACTTTTGTCCCTGGGAGACCCAGAATCCCTTTAAAATTAACAAATAGCTTTCATTTTTTAAATTATTAAATACATAGTAGTTAGATATTTATAAAATAATGTACTTTAAAAAAGAATATCTAATTGAAGTTTCTTGAATGCGGCCTTATTTGATTGCACCTAATTAATGTGGCCTTCCCACATGAGAAGTTTCCCCAGCCCTGGTCTAGACCTTTCATCCTCCAGACTCACAAAGGCCTTTGTTGTTAACTCCCATTGCTGGCTGGGGTGTGGCTTTGTGAATGGGAAACATTCAGGAGTAAATTACAAACATTCCTGTCCCATGTTCTCACCTGCTGGCTGCTCCATCTTCTGGGGCTTTCTTTTGTGCCAAGAAATATGCTTCAGCCCTGGTTTTCTACACGAGCCCAAGAAACAGGGAATTCAGCAAGAAAAGACTTTCTTTCCTTATGGGTCAGGGACGGAGGATCCTGCAGGCAGGTTATTCCTTCATCCTGCTGCCGCCTGCCAGAGCTGACACCTGCCAGAGCTGACACACATGCAGGTGTGAGCTTTATCAAGGGAATGCATGGGTCAGAAAACTCATTTCAGTTAGCTATGCTTCATTTTTTGTACCTTTGGGAAAGGGTTAGTGTCTCAAGGATATGCAATTAAGCTGTAGCCTAAAAGTAGCTTTTCCTAATTACATGAAACTTCAGTTGTCCAGATCATTGCTCAAGTCACTTTAACCATTTACCCACCCAGCTATAGACTGTTGAGAGTTTGTGTCAGACAAGCTGAATGCAGTTATTGAAAATTACTAAAATGTAAGAGACTCAAATGAAGTCTCTTTTCCTTTGGTCCATAGGCTCGGCTCTTCTCCCTTTCTGTTATTAATTTGGAGGACCCTGAATGTACGTTCTTGGACAGACATGGATCTGCACTCATCCCTTCTCTCCGTGCACACTCTTGTCACCTCTCTCAGTAGTCCTTTTTTTTTTTTTTTTTTTTTTTTTTTGAGACAGAGTCTCACTTTGTTGCCCAGGCTAGAGTGAGTGCCGTGGCGTCAGCCTAGCTCACAGCAACCTCAAACTCCTGGGCTCAAGCGATCCTTCTGCCTCAGCCTCCCGAGTAGCTGGGACTACAGGCATGCGCCACCATGCCCGGCTAATTTTTTGTATATATATTTTTAGTTGGTCAATTAATTTATTTCTATTTTTGGTAGAGACGGGGTCTCGCTCAGGCTGGTTTCGAACTCCTGACCTTGAGCGATCCGCCCGCCTCGGCCTCCCAAAGTGCTAGGATTACAGGCGTGAGCCACCGCGCCCGACCTTCTCAGTAGTCCTTTTATTTACTAATAGGCAGAGTTATTTACTACTGATTAAAGCGGTATCTTTATAGAAATAAGGCCAAAGTCTAAATAAAAAAAAAAAAAAGAAAACGGTATCTTATTTAAAGACACTATCAGAGGGGAAATTCAAACTGTTCAAATAAAGCTAGCAATAAGTCAAATATAAGACAACTAAACCATTGTTTTGTGGTTTACTACCTTTCTAGATCAAGTCATCACTTACTGTGCTTTTGTTTTTTGCAAGAAGCCATGAATGTGTTCCTGAGATAAGTGATTCACTCTGAACATAGTGGAAGAGAAAATAATAGGCAATTGCCTTCTCCCCCAAATCAGGCCAATATCTTTGGCATCATCCTTTGTAGCTCATTCTCTTGCTATCCACTTCCTGTCCATCAGCAAATCCTGGGATCTCCTTCCAGAAACCTTCCTTCCAAAGCCAGCCATTTTTACTATTTCCACGACAGTGCTGGCCACCTAGCCCAAGCCACCTCAATCAATGACTGGCATCATTGCAGTGGACTCATTAACTGGTCTCTTGCTTCCGTAGCCAGTTAGTTCCTCATCCAGCAGCTACAGTGATTGTTTTAAACAGAAGCAACATCTGCTCTACACCCTCCAACAACTTCCCAAGTCACTCGGAATACAATCCAATGTCCTGGACGTGTCCCACAAAGCCCTCCAAGACCCTGCCCCCACGTACCACGCCTCTCCCACCTCCACGCCCCTCCTTCAGCCTCAGCCACACTGACCACCTTGCTTCTCCTTATTCTTATCAAGCATTTTCCAGCCCTTGGCATTTGCTGTGTCCTCTGCCTGGGATGTGCTTCTCCCAGATGTCTGTGTGGTTAACTCCATATTTCTCTGAGCCGCAGAGGTTTCCATTTTTCAAGAGTCCCCCCCCCATCTGAACAGCAGTCCTACACACTGCCCACCCCCAGCCACACGCCTTGCTTTATTTTCCTTAACACGTATATACTGTTGACAAATTATGTGCTTATTTGTGTGTTGTCTATCTCACTTCCTTACTAAAGTATAAACTCCATCAGGGGAAGGGGTTTTGTTTCTTTTGTTTATCATTGTATCTCCAGGGACTAGGACAGTGCCTGACACATCAGAGGCGATCAGTAAGTGCTTGATGAATGACCTGGGAGGAATGGCCCCTTGGTCCCCTCCCTGGTTGACTTTTTCACCTGGCATCGCTCTCTCTCTCCCATAAGCTGCCCTGTGCTGCTCTAGGGCGTCAGGAACCAGGGGACTAGATAGTTATGTCTCTGGGCAGTAGCTGGGTAGAAATGGTGTATTTAATAAGGGATGTTTTCCTAAATCTAAAAAGGAAAAGCTTACAAAATATACAAATACTGACATATATCCTTTCCCCATCCACTTATCCCTTAACCTCTTATATAGAGTGCGTTCAAAGCATAAACCAAAAATGATCAGATCAGGGTAAAGAAAGACCTCAGCTGTACAAATAAATTATAAATTTCATGAATTTTTTTTTTATTTCAAAGTATTAAGGGGGTACAAATTGTTTCGGTTACATGGATAGCTTTTGTAGTGCTTGAGTCATGGCTGTAAGTGTGCCCACCACCCGAGTAGTGTTGATTGTATCTGTTAGTAGGTTTTTGCCCCTCCGCTCCTCCCAAATTACATGAATTCTTAAATGCCAGGGGAACTGTGTTGCGGCTTGTAGAAAGATACATATTTTATCATGTAAATATTTGCATAATAAAAATCATACAGGCTTATTTTTTGAATACTTGGACATCCTTACCCATCAGGAATTGCTCCTCTTTGACTAGAGAGGAAGTGATGGAGAAGGACACTAACAAACCAGTCTAAACTGGATTTATCTAGTAGGCTAGGTGCGTGCAGACTACAGCACATCCACTGTCCTTTCTTGCCCAAGGTGTAAGGAGAATAGAGATTCAACCAAACCCTACACTAACAAAGACAGGTTAGATTGTGTTCGTTATTCTCCACTCTAGTAGATTTTAGAAAGATTTGCCATCCACAAAGATAAATGGTTAACCATGAATTAGCCCTTTCTGTGGGAATTCAAGTTAATCAAAGCCTCAGTGTAATCTTTTCAAATTGGCCGGCATCCTCTGCCACCTTTGATGCCAAGATTGGAAGAAGACACTCAGAGCAGATGTTAGAATCAGAGCATGTTGAAGCCCAGTGGGATTCTCAGACTCCATTTTACAAAGAAACAAACGAGACTCAGGTTGGAAAGGTCAGATTCAAAAGAAGATTCCTTCTCTAAATATCCATGAAAAGGGACCTTAATGATGTGTCATGGCTTTGGGGAGGGACAAGACCCCAGCTCTGAGAGCAGGCATAGGAAACATTCAGAAAAGAACCGGATCTGGAATCAGAGGAGCTTGGGGTGTAGAGCTGCCTGTGTCACTCGTTAACGGTGTAGCATTGGGCAAGTTCTTTGCTGGACAGGACCCCTGTTTCCAAATTTATAAAATAAGGCTAATTAAAGACACAAGGTTACCAGAAGAATGTAATGGAAATGCACTCATAAAAAAAAATTAAAATGTAGTAAATTAAAATGTACCTAGTCCACATCAGTGTATGACCCTGGACACTTTGCATGTCATCTTTTTCCAGTTGGCCAAGTCAGTGGTATTAGGTTTATTTCCCAGATGAGTTAACAGGGACAGAGAGGGTTAAGAAACTTGCTCAAGGTCACACAGCCAGCAGGTGGCACTGCAGTCAGGACCCAGCTCTGAAGGACAGCAAAAAGCTCTCTCTTCCCTGACACTAGCGCAGCATGCGGCAGATGCTCTAGAAACGCTTCATGAATAAATACCCGTTGTGAGGAAATAAAGAAAAATAAGGCATCCATGTAAATTTCCCCAGAAAGCTCTGTAGACTTCTTAAGGCAGTGTGGACCAAATACAACGCCATTCTCAAAGGCTGGTGTAAACCATAAAGACATAAGCAAAATCATGGATGTTTGAATGTTGTGATTTATTCATTCAGAAGACATCTGTTGAACCCAACGAGAGGTACTATGCTGAACATTAATTCATTAATCTAACAGAATAGTTTTAAAAAAAAATCAAAGTTGGGTTTTTATGGGAGTGTGTATACAATACAGCTTCTCTTATAATTCATGTGGACAGTATATTTTATACCTGTTTTATGGAATTTAAAATTATTACAGAAGAAGTATATAGTTTTTTTATATATTATATTTTGCTTTGATGTTGACACCTATAAAGATGCCAAATTCTTAGTCAAGGCTATAATGCTCTCCTCACCCTTTACTACATTGTTTCTGTGAGATGAATATAATTTACTTTATTATAATCCACTTTAAAATAGGTCTGCATTACAGAGGAGGGGAACATTCCATAGCTTCTCTCCCACTCCACAGTGGGGTGTGGGGCTTGTTTTGCCTAATTTAGTTTTTTGTGGGTTTTTTGTGTTTTTTTTTTGAGACTGAGTCTTGCTATGTTGCCCAGGCTGGCCTCAAACTCCTGGCCTCAAGCAATCCTCCCACTTCAGCCTCCCAAGTAGCTGGGATTACAGGCACACACCACCACCGTGCCCTGATTTAGTTTTATGTGATCCTGTGGTTTCAAAGTTATCTCCATTGTTTTCATCAAGAGCCAATTAGCGAGGGAAAGAAGGAGGAAGATGCAACATTTTTAAATTAAAAATGATGACAAAAAGAAAGCGGCGAGTTACATTATAGGAGTTAGGTTTCTTAAGTCAGTGCTTGAAATGAAAATTGCCCTTAAATCCCAGAGGCACAGTGAGGGGCTCACATTCCTAGGAGGCACATGGGCACTAGGACAAACTGAAGCACAGCACATTGCAGCTCCTACTTCACATTGCAGCTTGCAGTCATGTCCACTGGGTATCTGGAAGATACCCACACTGGTTAAATTTTTGTCTCTACTTTTCTTTGGCCCAGGCTGGTATGGTTGGAATCTCATCTGTTAGATGTGGGTATGGCATGCATGACTTTGGACCATCCCATCCCAGCAGTCTCCTTCGAGAGGCGTGGCACACGGGAGTGGTTCTAATCCATGTTCCTCAGCTTGGTTGAGGGGCTGGAACAAGGCGAGTAGCTATGGATCTATCACCCGCTGCCCTCCCCTCCTCCCTAACACTCACACACCTTTCATTGCAAGCCGGGCTCAGCATTCTGAGTTCTTGATAAGATGTATTTGTAAACAGAGGGCAGCTGCCTAAAACTTTTCTTTTCTTTTCCTCCTCTCCCTCTCCCTCTCCCTCTTCCTGAAAATCATTGAGGTTAACCCACCCTGTTGAGTTTACCACTACTTCTCTATCAGTGTGGTTTGGGAAATGTTACTTCATCTTTCTGGTTGCAGTCTCCTTGTTTATATAATATGAAGGCCTTGTGCTGGGTACTCTAAATGGAAGACACCTATGCTAAGAACCAGCTAAATCAGAGAAATTTCTGGAAACACCACTGGCAGCATTACTGTGGCTTCACTGGTGCTGAATTGTAATCACAGCACATACGCCTCTCACTGCTCCACGAGTGTTTCTGAGATAATCAGGAAGGAGACCTGAGGGGGCCGTTTTCTCTCTAGCTTCGTCATTACTGAACAAAACAACTAATGACCCTTTGCCAAAAAGGCAGTCTCTGTTACAGAGAAGTCTCTTTTCTGGAATGTACTTACATATTTACTCAAGATATTTTATATCTTGACAAAAAAATAAATAAAAATTTTTTCCCTACCAGTTGACTCACGTCTTCTCAACAATTGTGCGTTTAGCTCTTTTTTTAAATAGGAACATTATGGTTGTTAGAAAAGTTATCTTGCATCAATCTTCTTATAGGTGATTCGGAAAGAGGCTGGACATTGTGATGCAGAGTTTTCAAGAGTTAAAACCTTCTGAGCCAAAGGAAGAGTCTTTTGTGTTGCTTAGAAGTGGCATGTTAAAATACTTGCTAGTTGACATCTTAGGAAAGCATTTGCAGGGACTTGCAGAGCTAGGAAGAGAGACGTTTGACATTGGCAGGTCGGATCATATGGTTTATGTATGGGCGGTTCTCGAAAGTCTTTGTTATTATTTTCATGGCCTTCAAAATGGGTCTCGGTCTCAGTCCTCATCACTGGGTCTCGGTCCTGGCGGCTGTCCCACGGATGCCCCTGGAGGTTTTTTTCCTCACCCTTCTTGATAAACGCGACATGTCCGAGCTGGCTGTATCAGGAGCGCCCTCTTGAGGACAGACTTGTAGAAGGAAACTGAAGAAGTCTGTCTTCAGCGAGCACAGTGTATCGTGTCACATCTCAGGGCAGGGGAGAAGAGAACGAATGGATTTCATGACACACAAACGTTCATTCATGTTTTATCTTTTTGGCGTTTGTTTCCATCAGGTCAGCCACCACCCACCTATCTCTGCGTGTCATGCTGAGTCTGGAAATTTTGTTTTCTGGCAAGGTAATGTACTCATATACTTGACCTCCATCATTTTGTATAGTTTGATGGATTTATTTCATCCAAGAATTGCTGTAAATGCTTGCTAATATCAAAAGTTGTCCTTGGACTTGGGCCTGGTGAGAAGGCTCTGCACCACTTGCTCTCACCTCTGGTCTCTGGACAATAATTGGTATTTATCACATTTTAATTGATATCAAGTATTTAATTTTAATTGGATATTAATTGATATTAAGTATTCAGGAAATTGTTTAGTTTTTGCCTTTTAAAAAAAAATTCCCAATCTTTATCTGAGCCACCACCATTTATTCCGGTGACTTTATCTTATTTAATAACCACTTGAAATGTCTCCCCTATTTCAAGAGAGAGGAAATATTTATAGTTGTTTATCAGAGTGTGGACAGCAGAGGGGTTTTTTTGCTTTTGAAATGTTTAATTTTATTTATGAAATTACATTTTGTACATTGTTGACTTTTAAGTGGTTCTTAAAGTTTTGTTCAGTTTATATTTTGAATTGGAAGGTAGATGGGTAAGTTTTTCTTAAGAATAAATAAGGCTGCATATATTTCCTACATGCATTAATTAATTTTGTTAACATCTTTATTTATTCAATGAAGAACTATAGAAAAAAATAGGAGCGTCCTGGGTTTTCAAACAGTGAGCTCATATCAATTTTTAAAACATTTTTCTCTGCCAACAGTGATATCATACATTGCCTTTACACACACACACCCCTGTAAAATTTTAAAAGTACAAAAAGAGTATACTGTAATACCTTCCCCCACTCCCCCTCCCAGCCACTCAGTTCCTTTCTCAATCAATGTTACCAGTTTAAAGTTACAAGTACCATAGATTTCTTTCTTCATCTCTGCCATTAACGTTTAAAATCGAAGCTTGATTTGAAACTTCACTACCTTTCACCAAAACCCTCTGGAAGTAATTCTCATAAGGTCCCTAACTTCCTATTTGCTAAATCCCATCGACACTATAAGCACCTCTTTTTTGTTTTTTTAAAGTTATGTATTTTTAATGGCAGAGGTCTTCTCAAAATAGTTCCTGTGTGTTCCCTACATTTCACAGTTCTCTTCTTAGCTCCATCCTCTTCAGCCTTTTCCTGGGCAATCCCACCTATTCCCATAAGCCCATGACTCGCAAATCTTGCTTTTTAACCAAGCTGATATTTCTCTGCCTTTTAATTATGGTTCTTAAACCATTTACCTTTATTGTGACTATTGATGTAGTTGGGTTTAAATCTGCCCTCTTGTTTGTCTTCTGTTTGTCACATCTGTTCTTTGTTCCCCTTTTCCTCTTTTTCTGCCTTCTTTTGGATTGAGTACTTTTTATAATTCCATTTATCTCCTATGTTGGCTTATTAGCTATACCTCTTTCTTTTGTTTCTTGTTACTTTAGAATTTATGTTATATATCTTTAATGTATTACAATCTATCATCAAGTAGTATTATGCTACTTCATGTATAGTTTAAGAAACTTATAAAAGTATACTTCCATTTCCCCTCTCCCAATCTTTGTGCTATTTTTGACATACATTTTACTTATGTATGTTATAAGCCCTGTGATACGTTTTTATTATTTTGCTTTAAACAGCTAGTTATCTTTTTTATTTTGATAACATTTTTATGGAGATATAATTTATATACCATACAATTCATCCATGTAAAGTATACAATTCATTGTTTTTTTTATTATATTCACAGAGTTATACGATCATTAGCACAGTTAATTTTAGAATATTTTCATCACTCCAAAAAGAAACCACTTTAGGAAATACCCAGTTCCCCATTTCCCTCAATATCCCTCAGTTTTAGGCAATTACTAATTTACTTTATGCCTCTATACATTTGCCTATTTGGGGCATTTCTTATAAACAGGATCATGCAATATGTGCCCTATGTGCTCCCTGGTCCCAGCCCCACCTCTCTCACCTGGACCACAGCCATGACCCCTCCTGGCCTCCCTGCTTCCACAGGTCTGTGTGTCCTCAGTGCAGCAGCCAGACAAAACCCACGCTACTGTTTTTTATTCCCTGTCTCCTCTGTTGGTATCACCATTCGTGCAAGTTAGAAAAATCTGACATTATGCATAAATTCTCCCATTTTTTTTCAATCTGTGTCTAATTTGTCATCTGGTTCTATTTCTGCTTTTTTAACATCTTAGGAATCACTCACCTCCACTCCATCCTGTGTCTTAGTTCACTTCATCCCTGTTGATCTCCTAGGCAACAGCAATAGCCTCTTAACTGTTCACCTTGCTTCTAATCTCCCCTACCCCTGTTCCATTCTCCTCATTCTTTCCAGTTGTTTTTGCAAGGCCTAGATCTAATCACATCACTTCCCTGTTTGTTTTTTACCCAGTGCACACGAACCAGACTGCTTAGCCAGGCTTATAAGGTCCACTGTTATTTGTTCTCAATCTGACTTTCTACTCTTTCCTCTAGACAACTTCAGACCTACAGCACAGAGCCACACTATGTTCTCTTACACCTCTGTCCCGTTATAGAAGCTATTTCTTTTACCTTAAATTGCTTTTTCTCTTCCCTGGTACACTCCTACACATTCTTCAAAGCCCTGTTTAAATGACCCCTTCTGACAAGCCTTTTCTGATGCCCTCTCTAAGCACGTTCATTCCTTCTCTCTGGTTCTGTTTCACCTTACAAACCACTCAGTCAAAGCTGGCACCTCTCTGTGTAGTTACTACTTGTTTTCACTTCTGTCTGCCTTTCATGCTGTTAACATGAGGGAGGGACTTTATCTTATAATTCTAATTTCCCTGATTCTATTCCAGGTACCCAGTTGGTACTTACATTTCATGAAAAGTTATCCTATACAATAATTGATCGGCTTATGAAGCGGTTGTACTATGTAGTGATTCATCATTTATATAGGCTAAGAACTGTTTGTTTGATCTACCTACCTCTCCTGCTAAACATGTAATATTTGCTATTTCATTTCAGATGTGAGATGGAAAAACAAATTTTGGGGCAAATCCATGGAAATTGTTCCAATTGGCACAACACACGTGACCCTGCCAGCGTAAGTTCTCCTGTAGTTAGGAACTTTATAGAATTTGGGGCCAGGATTTCGCTTTGGGACAGGACGCTCACCATCCTCCCATGGCACTGGGTGTATGTTTCTTTCTTTAAATCTTTTTGACAGTAGGTTTAAATGTTCCTCATTTTGGCAATCTCAGATATTTTCCCCTCAAATGGAAATGCCTCCTGGAGATCAAAGTTCCCGGAATAGAAGCTTTTAAAAAAACTCATTTCCATTTCCTAACAAGACTAAGAATGGTAGTTTTTCTTTAACATTGTTGTCCTGCCTTGCTATTCAGATTTTGATCGTATAGGGAGGATTGGTGCTATTTATACAGCAAAGTGGTTATGAGCAGGGACTGTGGAAGCAGATTGCAGAGGTTCACGTGCTTGCTCTGCCACTTGCTGTGGTAATTGTGAAGCCCTGGGCGAGTTGCTTCACCTTTTTGATCACTAGCTCCCTCATCTGCAAAATGGGGATAATAAACCATCTCCTTCATAGGGCCATTGTGAAGATCAAACAGATAATATACGTAAAGCACTTAAAACAGTACTTGGCACATAGCATGTGCAAATACAAATATCTGGTCTTATTACCATTTCTTCATAAGTATTATTTAACTCCATAAGTAATATCTGAATAATTTCTCATGATAAAAGATGCAGGTAATATGTGCACCAAATTGTATAAACCCCCACACCTCCCTCATTCCCACCTACCTTTCCTAGTTCAGCAACTTTAGACGAGTCGCCTCTGGCTCTGAACTGTCTCCTCTGCAAGAGGGAGTAGATTGCTCCAGGAGGCTACCAGCTCCTCGTGAAGCCTCTGGCAGCTTCCAGAGCACTAGTGTGACTGCTGTCATCCTCTGTGGCATGCACACTGCCTTGGAGAGTGGAAGTTTGTAGAGCACCCAGCATGGTGTAGACAGTCAGCGTTGGTTCCGTGAGTGAAGCAATGCGTGATTCCTTATGTGACTTATTTTATAAAATAAGAGTGTGTGTTTGCATTTGCTGCTGGCTCTTCTGGGAATTGGTACCTTTACTTTTTCCTTCTTTATTTAGTTTTGGAGATCATTTTGAGTGGAACAAAGTGACCTCTTGCATCCATAACATCCTAAGCGGACAGAGGTGGATTGAACACTACGGAGAGATCGTCATCAAGAACCTGAATGACGATTCCTGCCACTGCAAAGTGAATTTTATAAAGGTAATTCTGGGGGCTCTCTGTCTCTGAAGAGCTGTGGCAGAGCCAGGGCCTCAGAGCACAGGGCGTTTCGGGGGTTTTTCACCTTCATCTTTGTGCCAGCAGACAAGCAGGCTGGGCTCCCTGGTCCCAGCCCATTCCACTCCTGTCACCTGGACCAGGGCCATGGCTCCTCCTGGCCTCCCTCCACCCTTACTCCCATGCGGTCCATCCTCAGTGTCGCAGGCAGTGGAACCCTTTTAAAACATAAGTCACTGTAAGTCATTATGCTACAACATGGATGCACCTTGGACACATTATGCTAAGTGAAATAAGCCAGACCTGAAGGGACACATATTATATGATTCCACGTATACGAAGTCTCTAGAAGACTCACATTCATAGAGGCAGAAAGTAGAACGGTGGTTGCCAAGGGAGGGAGGAGTGGGGAGTTATTGTTTAATGGGTAGAGTTTCAATTTGGGAAGTTGTAAAAATTCTGGAAATACCCCATAATACTTTGAAATAAAAAAAGAAAAAGGAAAAAAAAAAAGAGAACAGGCATTCATAGAGGAAAAAAAAAAACTCTGGAGACAGTGGTGATGGTTGCACAACATTTTGAATGTATGTAACACCACTGGGTTGCACACTTAGAAATGGTTAAAATGGTCAATTTTATGTTACACATGGTTTGCCACATTTTTTTTAAAAAGTCATGCCATATCATTCCTTTGAGCAAAATTCTCCAACAACTTCCACTTTTTTCAGAGTGAAAGCTGTATCATTGCACCACCTGCACTCCCCACCCCCACCCTTTGTGCTTGCACTTGCACGCTCACGCGCACACACGCGTGCCACTCTCGTTCCCTCCAACCTCAGCTGCAACCACCCTCTCCTCCCCTTCCTTCCCTACCTCCTCTGACCTGACCACACTGGCTTCTTTCTCCTTCTTCACTTACCCTGCTTGGACTACTCTCCCCAGATCCTTCCATCTTCAGCCCCATCCCACCATTCACTCCCTAGTGTATCCTGTTTGCTTCAGAGTGTTTACTGCTGTCCAAAATCAGCTGGCTCATTATTGCCATACTTGTTTTTTTCTGCTCTCCATGCCCTTTTCACCATCCCTGACTCCAAAAGAGCAAAAACCTGGTCTGTCTTGCTCAATACTATACCCTGGATGCCCAGAATGGTGCCTGGCATACAGCAAAGGCTCGTAAACATTCATGGAATAAATGGAAAGATTGGCCAGAGGCAAAAAGTATGCAGAAGTCTCTTTATTGCTCTAACCACCTTAATTGGAGGCCTTCCCCACCTTCTCTCGCTCCTAGATTCCTTCTTGCCCATAAAAATCTCAGGTACTTTTTAAGGTGGCTTTAAAACATTACCCTCCTCAAGGAATATTTGCATTTAACAAAGATCAAAATCATAAGCCGAGAGATTAGGTTTTAATTGTGGAATTTCATGCAATACTTCTCTGCACCACCTGCAATCCACAGGGCACGCTTATAAAGAGGTGGAGTGGTGTCTTTATTACATCTTGTAAGTCAATGATTGTAAACAGACGTAAAGCTGGTAATGACCTTATATATGGGGCAAAAGAAAAATGATCCTACTTTGAAAACTTCGTCCAAGCTCTCTGCAAAAAGAAACGAAATGCAGCCTAGGGCAGGGATATATTGCCAGTGACCCAGGTGGGAGCCACCTAGCTCTCGACGTTTACCCCAAGGAATGTTGGTGAGCTCCTGTGTTCTGGTTCTCATCCGCTGAGAAGCAGAAAGTGGATTTTTGTGGTTATGAGACACAAAATGATGGGCCTCTGGTGTTGACAGAGAACCTGAAAGCAGGTGCCACCGTTACCTATAGAATATGATGGTGTTCCTCTGTGGCTTCCGTCAGATTGACAGCATTGGATTTTTGGCAAATATCTCTAAAAAAAACTGACTCCTGCTTCAAAATAAACTTAAGAGCCTGTATTGTGTCTCCCCCCCCACCCTGCCACTTCTCTCCATTCTTAAACAGCTAGAGAACTCAACTTTAAACTTCTAATTCAGCCCATTTTTACCATAACCTTGGAAGGGGGAAGTTGAACCATCAGCATATGACCTGAAAATGCCATTCAACTTAATTTGTTTCCAAATATGGATTCTGTTTTGGCTGAATTTAGTACTAAGATTTTTGATTTATGGAGAAATGCCTTCTGTTCTTTCATAGAGATTTTTAGGGCAGTCAGGTAATTGGGAGGTTTGGGGGGAAAAATCAACTCCAGGGAGTTGTAGCTCCCTCTGCTGGTGTGAGTGTGGTACTGTATAACACCCACAAGGCTGAGCTGGGCTGAGCAGAGTGCAAAGCTGTCTCATAGACCGTGACCAATACACAGAACATGGGATGCACAAAGTTCCTATGGGCAATCCTAAGTTGGGGGAAAAAATGATAAAAGAAATTGAAAATGCAAACCACCTCTTTGATTGGTTTGCCAAGGACCATCTAGTTCCTTTAGAGAAAAGAAAATTATGAGTTAAATTTCTTTTAAGTTGCAGTAGTCAGGGCCACGGTGCTGTAAGAGACACAGTGGCAGCCATGGGCCGGCTGTTTCAGGTCAACCACACTACTTGGCTGACGTCTAAGAGTAGAACTGAGCTTTTCCTTTCTATATTATATGTAGCAAAAGTAGAAAAAAAATGTATCTTACACAAATGTTGGGTTAACTATTAATTTTTTTAAATAACTAAAGATATAATTTAAAATTAAAAAGCCAAAACCCAGGCACAAAAACAGGCACACAGACCAATGGAACATAAATAGAGAGCCCAGAAATAAATCCACACATTTACACTTAATTATTTTTGACAAAGATGCCCAGAACACATAATGGGGGCATTCTCTTCAATAAATGGTGTTCTCCAGTAGAAGAGGAAGATTAAATAAAAAAAAAATAAAATAAATGGTGTTGGGAAAACTGGATAGCCATATGTAGAAGAATGAAATTAGAATCTTACCTCACACCACATAAAAAATCAACTCACGGCCGGGCGCTGTGGCTCACGCCTGTAATCCTAGCTCTTGGGAGGCCGAGGCGGGCGGATTGCTCAAGGTCAGGAGTTCGAAACCAGCCTGAGCAAGAGTGAGACCCCGTCTCTACTATAAATAGAAAGAAATTAATTGGCCAACTGATATATATATAAAAAAATTAGCCGGGCATGGTGGCGCATGCCTGTAGTCCCAGCTACCCGGGAGGCTGAGGCAGAAGGATCACTCGAGCCCAGGAGTTTGAGGTTGCTGTGAGCTAGGCTGACGCCACGGTACTCACTCTAGCCTGGGCAACAAAGCGAGACTCTGTCTCAAAAAAAAAAAAAAAAAAAAAAAATCAACTCAAAATGGATTAAAAACTTAAACATGAGACTGGAAACTATAGAACTACTAAATGAAAACATAGGGAGAAAAGCTTCATGACATTGATTGAGGCAGTAATTTTGTTTTAATATAACACCAAAAGCACAGGCAAGGAGAGCAAAAATAGACAAATGGGATCATATCAAACTAAAAGGCTTCTGTAAGAGAAGGAAACAATCAATACAGTAAAGATACAACCTACAGAATGGGATAAAATATTTGCAAACTGTACTTCTGGTAAGAGGTTAATATACAAAATATACAAGGAACCTAACTCAATAGTAAAAAAACAAGCTGATCTAAAAAATGAGCAAAGGACCTGGATAGACATTTTGCCATAGAAGACATACAATTGGCCAACAGATATATGAAAAAAAATACTCAACATCACTCATCACCAGGGAAATGTAAATTAAAAACAGTGAAGGCCGGGCGCGGTGGCTCACGCCTGTAATCCTAGCTCTCTGGGAGGCCGAGGCGGGCGGATTGCTCAAGGTCAGGAGTTCAAAACCAGCCTGAGCAAGAGCGAGACCCCGTCTCTACTATAAATAGAAAGAAACTAATTGGCCAACTGATATATATATAAAAAATTAGCCAGGCATGGTGGCGCATGCCTGTAGTCCCAGCTACTCGGGAGGCTGAGACAGAAGGATCGCTTGAGCCCAGGAGTTTGAGGTTGCTGTGAGCTAGTCTGACGCCACGGCACTCACACTAGCCTGGGCAACAAAGCGAGACTCTGTCTCAAAAAAAAACAAAACAAAACAAAAAAAAACACAGTGAGATATCATCTCACATCTGTTAGAATGCTCATTATCAAAAAAATGAAAGCTAAGTTTTGGCGACACCATTGGTGGAAATGTAAATTAGTGCAGCCATTATGGAAAACAGTAGAGGTTGCTCAAAAAATTAAAAACAGAATTACTGTATGATCCAGCAGTTCCACTACTGGGTATATATCCACAGGAAATGAACGCAGCATTTTGAAGTGATATCTGCACTGCCATGTTTACTGCAGCACTGTTCACAATCAGCAAGATACGGAAGCAACCTAAGTGTCCATCAATGGATAAATGGGTAAAGAAATGTGGTATATATACACAATGGAATACTATTCCGCCTTTAAGAAGGAAATCCTGTCGTTTGTGACAACATGGATGAACCCAGAGGACATTATGCAAAGTGAAATAAGCCAGGCACAGAAAGACAAATACCACATGATCTCACTCGTATGAAGAATTAAAAAAAGTCGAACTCATGGAAACAGAGAGTAGAATGATGGTTAACATGGGTTTGTAGGAGAGTGAGGGGGAAGATTGGGGAGATGCTGGCAAAGGTTACAAAATTTCAATTGGATAGGAAGAATAAGTCAGGAGATCTATTATACAACATGACTATAGTTAATGACAATGTATTGTATACTTGAAAATTGCTGAGAGTAGTTTTTAAGTGTTCTCATCAAAAATAAATGATAAGCATATGAGTTAATACATACGTGAATTAGATTGATTTAGCCATCATATATACACGATAATGCATATATATTTTAAAACATGTTATATACAATTTTTTTTTTGTCAATTAAATAGAAACAGAACCCAGAACTGGTGAATTATATGAGGTATAGAACCACTCTTACAGTTCTTTCTCTTGCTTTTTTTTTTTTTCTTTTTTTCTTGATATCTGTAATAAGCTGGTGCCAAACTACTAAGCACACAGTTGTCATTTGAATCGTAGGCAAAATACTGGAGCACCAACGCCCATGAGATCGAAGGCACGGTGTTTGACAGGAGTGGAAAGCCCGTGCATCGGCTGTTCGGGAAATGGCACGAAAGCATCTACTGTGGCGGCTCCTCCTCGTCCCTTTGTGTCTGGAGAGCAAGTGAGTGACCGGGTTGGTGGACGCCAAGCAGGGGCAGGCGGGTGGGCAGGGCAAGCAGAGCCACAGTGGGCAGGGGGCAGTGTCCACTGGTGGCCTCCAGCCTCTCCTGCTTTGAACTAGGTTAGAGGTGTTGGTCCTTCTTTCATTCCTGTAATCCTACCTCCAACTCCTCGTCGTGGTTACAGCAACGCCTCTGCTGGGCAGCTGGGTCCTGAACAAAGCCATGGCTGATCCTCGGGCGTTCTCTGAGAGAGTCTTTCAGTCCACACACGGGATGATGCTGGGTGTTATGCAAGAATATCAGTGAAATGCAAGAAGTCATTCCAGAGTGAGGACAAAAGAGGAAAGGGTTACCAGAAAAACAATGGCTCGGAAGTGCTGCAGGAGTTAGCAATCCCCAAGGTTGACCCAACACCATTCTGATCTCCCCTCTCATCCAGAAGGACACTGAGCCCTTGAGGTAGCTAATGGGGAGAAGGACTAGGGAGTCCCAACTTTCATCCAAATGTCCCCACAACATTTTGGCATCTTATTCCATCTTCTAGTCTGAAAAATATGTTGTTTCCAAGTCACAGTCATATTGTAAAACCATTGTTCTGAGCTATATCTCTTAGGACACTTTAAGCTGATAAACCCTTTACCAAAAAAAAAAGAAAAAAGAAAAACATTCTACTAGTGCCTTAAACCATTAGGATATGTGCTGTTACTTAGCAAAAAGTGGGTGGCTCCAGGGTTGTTACCTGTGTCAAGGACACTGATCAGTGAGGACACATTCTGCCACTCCCAGTGGGCTGTGACGTTTCCTCTCATGGATGTAAAATGGTTGTCACGATTCAATATCATATCTCTGCGTGACAGCACACCAAGCATGGAAGAAGGGGAGGACAAAAGACCTTTCTTCTCTTGCAACTCTCTTGTCTTAGGAATGCAATATATCCTAAGATCCCCCAGCAAATGTGTCTTTACATCACATCAGCCTAAAGTGGATCCAGACCCATCTGTAAACCAGTCATGGGCAACAGAGTGGGCAGGAGTGATTTCGCTGGGTTTAGATTCATCCCTGGCAAGGGTACAACGCCAACTTAATAGCCTGAGTGTTCCGTTAGCAAGTAAGAAAGGGCAACGATGGTAGAGTAGGCGGCCAACAGTGGCTCTGTCAATGGGTGGCAGCCACATCTTCCACTGTATCAGGGGTTGCCACAAAGCTAGAATGAATTGGCACCAATGGAGGCCTTCCTAGCTTCAGCGGCACCCGTGAGATCTTGCAAATGGGACAGTCTCTCTCCTTTGCTTAAAGCATGCACCACAGATGAGAACTGCCATTCTCTCTCAGTGTTGAAGTAGTACCTTGCCAAAGCAACACAGTTGAAGTTTGCATGTTGTTATTTCTTGACTTTATGTCTCTCTGTTGGCCATGAGCATCCTGGCCCATCTTTAAGAAAATCCACTATCTTCACTCTCTGGTGGCTGGGGACATGGGGTAGTTTTTTTAATTCACAGCAGGAAGCTTTTCTATCATTTTCATGCTTAAGATAATACAGGGAATTAGACTAGTTACAAGGAGGATTTCTGAAGCTTCCAAAAATGGATCTGCGGAAAAGTATTTATTTTGTTATGTGAGAACAGTGAGAGGTTTTGAGTGGATTTTATCAGGCTGCATTTGATTTACCCAATATGTAAGTTTGGGTATGTTGAGCTTGATTTTTAGCTGGAATTCAAGATAGGGCAATGTACCTAATGTTTTAAAGTTAAAGATGTAAAATTTGGGGGAGCAAGGGTTGGTAAAAGAAGGGCAGGGGAATGGAAGGAAAGAATAACATTTATTGAGCACTTGCTACAGGTTCAGCACCATTCTAGGTGCTAGACAGAGTCGCAGGAGAATCTGATGTTGCTGAAATAAAAAATGGATTCTCTAGAGTGAGAGTCTTCTTAGTCAGGAAAAATGGTCCCAGAGTTCTTTTTAGCATGTTTATTTTAATATCAAAGTTAATTTCATAGCTTAAACAGTACCTAAGCTTCACAGCATTGTATAAATTTGCTAATCTGAATGCAGGAAGGAGGCCGTACCCCTGTAGATAGAAGAAAACTGATAGAGAAGAAAATTTAGAGAGAAATATTCAGTATCTGTTCATTAGTCAGAATGTTTTAATAGAAATGGAGCGATTTAAAGCTAAGGGAGAAAAATTGTAGCCAGTCTGAGATGAAAAAGGTAAAGGAATTAAAATGTAACCTAAATGAAATGCAATTTAAGGATGAATGATTTATTTTTCTTTTAGATCCCATGCCGAAAGGCTATGAACAATATTATGGCTTCACACAGTTTGCGCTAGAATTAAATGAAATAGATCCGTTGTCAAAGTCTTTATTGCCACCTACTGACACTCGATTTAGGCCAGACCAAAGGTAAGGATTTTTTAAAGATTTTTCTCTCCAGAGATGTAAAACTCTTTACAAAAAGTCTTATTAACAACCCCCAGGCCGCAGAAGCACCTGACAGAGGTAGAAAATGTCACCGCGAGTAGAGTGGTGTAGGGGGGCTTTCAGCAATTTTGTCATGCAGAAAATGGAGTCCAGCTTAGATCTATGTGGGACATGGCCTGTATTTTCAGTGAAGTCCTGTTTCTAGTGAAATGCCAAAATAAAAGGTATTGATTTTGAAGAGTTTTGCTGCATGCAAGCATAAAAAACTCATTGAGCATTTGAAAGAGAGAAAAGCATCCAGTAACCTTAGGCCCCTCGAGTTTAAATTATTTTGGTGCACTGAGATCTAACTACTAATTCTAAGTTGCTGCTAACAAGCTGTGTGACATGTGATAAGTCCTCATCTTTCTCAGCCTCAGTTTCCTACTCTGCAAAATGGAAATAATTATTTCGCCCCTGAGGCCTTTCTAAGTAAGGCTCAAAATCCAGGAGGCCCCCCCCCCTAAAAGAAAAAGATTATTACATTTGGCTTTATTAAAAACAAACATTTCATGAGCTAAGTATTAGTTAAAACAAAAGAAAAGAAAAACAAAATAAAAACCCTTCTTTATGGCAAAATAAATAAAAATATATAAGGTCAAAAGATAAATGACAAACTGAGCAGTCTACATCTGCAACTCCTCATGAATTGCTTCTAGAAATCAAGTAATAGATCAGTGCATTAGAAAAAAATGGACATAGGACAATAAACAGTTCACAAAATAGGAAATGCAGATGTCCCTTAAGCATGTAAAAAGATGCTCAGCCTCATTCATAATGAGAAAAATGCAAATTTTAAAAACCGTGTTGACACCCCATTTCTTAACCTATCAGATTGGCAAAAATTCTGAAGTTTGTTACATTCTGAGGCTGTAGGAGAAAAGGGCTCTCTCATAACATTGTTGGTGGGAATGTAAATTGCTGTAATCCCCATAAAGGGCAATTTGGTAGTATATAAATTACAAACTCACCCTTTAACCCAGCAATCCCACTTCTAGAAATTTCTTCTACTGATTTCTCCTATTTACCCATGCGCAAAATAATGGATATACAAGGTTATTCGTTGAAGGATATATTATTACTATAAAAAATTGGGGACAATCCAAATGTCTATCAATAGGCAATTATTTAAATATATTAAAGTATATGCACACAACTGAATATTATGCAGCTATTAAAAAATGAAGATGTCCACATACTACCATGGAAAGAAAAGATCTCCAAAATATATTGTTCTTTTTTTTTTTTTTGAGACTGAGTCTCGCTTTGTTGTCCAGGCTAGAGTGCCGTGGCGTCAGCCTAGCTCACAGCAACCCCAAACTCCTGGGCTCAAGCGATCCTCCTGCCTCAGCCTCCCGAGCAGCTGGGACTACAGGCATGCACCACCATGCCCAGCTAATTTTTTCTATATATACTAGTTGGCCAATTAATTTCTTTCTATTTATAATAGAGACAGGGTCTCGCTCTTGCTCAGGCTGGTTTCAAACTCCTGACCTGGAGCAATCCGGCCGCCTTGGCCTCCCAGAGTGCTAGGATTACAGGCATGAGCCACCGCACCCAGCCCCCAAAATATATTGTTAAGTAAAAAGTAAAGCAAAACAAAAGATTATGGTATAAATAGTATGTATAGCTCACTACCATTTGTATTTCTTAAAGGGAGGGAGCGGTAAGAATATATATTAATATTTGCTTATATATGCAGAAAGAATCTCTAGAAGGACACGCAAGATACTATCTTCCCTGACCACTGCAAAACATTGTTCAAAGGGTTGGGGGAGGGGTCTTAGGCAGAGGAGAGGATTTTAAATATCCACTTGCAAGTTTAGTGGGAACAATTGTTATGTTTTCTTGGAGTTGATCTCCCTATATTTTTTTTCCCTCAATGCCTCAGGTTTCTAGAAGAAGGAAACATAGAAGAAGCTGAAATACAAAAGCAGAGGATCGAACAGCTACAGAGAGAAAGGCGGCGGGTCTTAGAAGATAATAACGTGGAGCACCAGCCTCGGTTTTTCAGGTTGGTGCCTGGGGGGGTCGTTGGCTGATGGATGATGCTGGCATGTCACACTTCTGGTCTGCAGAAAATGAGCAGGACTGTCCTCTCCCCAGATGGGAGCGGTCTCCATGCCCTTCCTGCTGCAGGGTGGTGAAAGCCCTCCTCTGTGCCAGGGCCTGCGTTCCCCGGCCCCTGCCTCCGGGCTGTCGCTCTTGCTGTCCTGAGGCCGGAGCAGGGCCACTGTTTTCCCTGCCGTGTTCGCCCTGTGAGCCTGCAGAGGAGGCTCTCAGTGAGGGAGGCTGTCAGAGCTGCCTGGATGCCAGGCCAGCTTATTAAATTCATAGCTAAGGTTGGCCACCCCCAGAGATATATTTTACACGAAGATAGAGATAATTAATGATCACCCTGCTGCTTTTACCAATAGGGAAATTCCAAGTAGTCTAATTCTTGGATTTATAGAAGTTCCAATGCACTTGGGCTTGGATTTTGGAACATTTACTGTTATTTTTAAGATAACTTGCTAAGAGGGTCTTGTTAAAAATAGACTTAAATTTTTAAAGGGGCATGAAAGATCCTCAGCCCTTCATTCACCTCCTCACTTCCCTCTTTCATTGTAAACTGAGAAGAAGCAAAGGCCCAGGGAGTGCAGGTGATTGTTGAAGGACCCAGTGGAATGTCCCAGACTGGGGCCTGCTCTTCTGACTGCTATGCCAGTCTCTCTACGGGTTTAGGTTTTTTGTTTGTTCTTGTTTAAAAAAAAAAAAATCAATGTTAAAAGAGGCATATGTAGAAAAGCAGCAAGCTCCTAACTTCTCCCACCCCAGTCCTGTTTCCATGGCAACCAGGGTTTTGTTGTTGTTTTGGGGTGTTTTTTAGTTTGCATTTTTGTTTTTAATGAACACCAGAAGTACTTTTAGAAGGACTTAGCTACTAATCTATCAGTAGCAGCAATAAAATATGTATTCTAAAACATCAAAATAGCAACAAATAATGTTTTATCTCTAAAATATAATGCTCTTTTTTCTAAAGTTGATGTAGATTCTACCAGATCCTTTCTGAATATGTCCATGAATTCAGGATATTAGTGATTGAGGATAACTGGCCAGAATTATATCCCGAAATATTCAAAACTTTGTTTAAACACTTTAAAAATAGGATAGACATGTTAAATTCATTTTTGAAAAGGACAAGGGATAGAAAAATAGATTAACACACATCAATTGATTTACTGATCAGTCAATAGCCGTACACATATACCCTTCAGTAGGTCAATTCTTTTTTTTTAATAGATCATCTAGTTTCATTTTTTTTAAAAAAGGAAAACCTACATTTATAAAGATGTTCACTGCAGTACCTTTTAGGATCATTAAAAATTGTGGGTAACCAAACTGTCTCAAGGACAGGTTAAGGAGATTCATCAACTCGATCCAACCTGAAAGCATTAAAAATGATGTCATCAAGTCTCTGGGGCTCTATGGGAAACAAATTAACATTTAAGTGCAAAATGTAGAATGTTACATGTGCTGTTATCCCAGTCACAAAGGAATTAGGTCCAAGTGGGAAAGGGTTGAAGGCCACGACAGCCGAGGTGGCCGTTCCTCTTTTTCTTTTTGATTGTCTATAGTGTTATCATAGCATTGTATGGGGGAAATTTTAAACATTGGAGAAAAAGTGAGAGTTGTTCAGCCGTAGCAGTATCTGTTTGCAACTGTTGAAGTTAGAAACCTGGCAAAGAGATTTCAGAGAGGAATATGGGCACTTGGATGTTGTCATTAACCCCTGCCAAGGACCAACAAAAACATCTCTGGGAAGTCTAAGTGGAAGCCATAGCCCAGGCAGAATTGATCCTCTTTCTTTCAAAATAGTGAGCTATCTGATACACAGGTTGGCTCATTTCAAACACATCCCTTTATTGGAATAGGGAAACAATTGTGATAAAAATCTGCTTTCCTGAGAGTTGGGAAAACAGGCACCATCCACTTTTGCCTCCAAAAACACTGCAGTATCAGTCAAAATTACAAATGTACATATTCTTTGACTCAGCCGTGCTAATTACAGGAATTTTTAATGTAACTGTACTGACACACATAGACAATAGCACATGCTTGTTTATAATAGCCAGAGTTTGAAAATAACCTAAGTGCCCATCTGTAGGGTACCTGTTAGATAAATTACGGTTCATTCATACAATGGGATGTCATACAACTGTTAAAAAGGGAAATAAAGAATCCCTTATTGCTAGAGTCACCAAACTTTTCCTGTAAGGAGCAAATGATAAATATTGTGGGGTTTGCAGGCCATAAGGTCTCAGTAGCAATTACTCAACCCAGCTGTTCGGTGTGAAAGCAACCATGAACAATATTTAAATAAATGGGCATGGCTGTGTTCCAATAAAACAGCATTTCAAAGGTAGGCAGAAGGCTGGATTTGACCCTTGGGCTGTAGCTTGTGGACTCCTGCCTTACTGTGCTAATGGGAAATGATCTCCAATATATACTGTTATCTCAAAAAGTCGATACGTCTATCGTCTATCGCTGTGTCTAGTACAACATTGTGTCAGAATGGGAGAGGGTAGCGTGTGTGTCATGTACACACGGGGATGGAATTTTTCTGAAAAGATGAAGCTGATACCATCACTGCCTCTGAGAAGAAGCAGAGGGCTAGGAGACGGGTAAGAAGAAAACTTTTAGCTATGTACCCTTTTGTGCCTTTGAATTTTGATCTATGTCATATATTATCAATTCAAAAAATAGTAAATCAAGAGTATTCTCTTTAGACTGTTACAACTGCCAATTCCCTTTTTTAAAATGTTAACTTATCAGCTCCTAAGAACAACCTGGTTGATGTGTGGCTTTTATGTCTTTGGTTCCGGTGACTGTCATCCTAGCCATGTTTTATAAATGACAGACTCCCCTCCCCCCTTCCCCGCCCTTCTCTCAGAAGCACCACTGTTCTCAGCCTCTAAGATTGAGAAGTTAAAGTCAGAAGTATCAAAACAGTTTCCAGGCTTCCAGTTCTTCGTTCCAATCAATACTGGACTCTCAGGGATGTTGTATGCATGTGGGAATGATGGTGGGGAAGGAGGGAGGAGAGGAGGGAAAGAGAGAGAATGTGATACTATTTTTAAGAATCTGCAAGAAATTGTCTCATCTTTCACAGGAAATCCAACGATGACTCTTGGGTGAGCAACGGCACCTATTTAGAACTTAGAAAGGACCTTGGCTTTTCCAAACTGGACCATCCTGTCTTGTGGTGAAAAAGTAAAGAAGAAGAAAGAAATGTTGGTGTACTTCTCCCGTGCTTGCTTCCTGGAGCAGCACAAACCTGTGTCTATATATTTAAAAGATATTATCTAGAATGATCACTTGTGCTTAGCTTAGCGTTGTATTTAAGTACATATTTTCTTCAGTGGGTTTCTTTACGATTTCAAATGTTATCCTGATTGTTTATATGAATGTAGAACACCTTGATATTTCTTTTTATATATGAACTATTTAATAAAAATGAAAGATTGAATGTTAATGTGTGGGTTAAAAAAAAAAAAGAAGCTTTAACACTAATTTTCCAAAGGTTAGGGAAAATTCAAATTAAATTTATGCCTTATAAATTATGTTGGAGGAAAAAAGTCAACCTCTCCCAGGTGCATTAAGAAATAAGAATACCCAGGGTTACTCGCCCACGCGTAAGCTACCAGAGTTTAATTTGGTAGCTGAAATATCTTTTTGCCTCAGACAGCTCTTGAGTTGCTCATTCAGAACAATTCTGCTGGTGCTGGAGTCTGAAGAATATTTTCATTTGCATTTTAGTGATTAGGGGGAGGGTATAAGATTAGTGGGATACGTTTTTATGTATGATGGATCCGGCACCTTCTTGAAGAAGAGGCATTTGAGCTAATTCTTTCCTGTAGTTTCTATTGCCTTATATACAAAATCATACCCTGTGGCTCAGAGAATTTGTCATTAATTAGAGAATTCCCCATTAATGAAATATCGTAATGGCATCCCAGAGAGGTAGTGGGAAATTTCTCCTTAGGGAGAGCTGAATCCTTGACAAATTAAGAAGTTATTTCCTGCTTCCCATTCCACCCCTAGCTTTTTGACCCCTCCTGTTTGACCGTCTCTGTTGAGTATGGAACGTCCCAGTTTAGCGTAAAACATACAGTTCATTCCACACAGCAATTTGACTTTCTAAAACTTTAGCAAAATAACCGATTGTTTTGAATAACTCAACATGTTTTTCTTAAATGCTGTTTTAGTATTTTCTACCTCCAAATAAGCACTGTATTTTAGATCTTGTATAAAAAGTTCGACCATCTGCCTTATAGACAAACGTAGAAAATTGATGTTCTTCCTTTGTGTTGTGTTCTGATAAAGCTTTAAATGTCTTAGCCCTTTCCTACAATTTCTTGTTACTCATGTCGCTCTTTTGTGAGTTTTGGAGCAGTCTTGAATAATATATATTATAACTTCTAAAAGAGGAAACTTTGTCTTTTTAAATGTCTTATTTCAAATTAATATAATTTGTGCAGTAGTTGAATTGTGTTATCAGAGCAATTCCAGCTTCTGCCCAGATTACGTTAAAACCAAAGCCTAATTGTTAAGCCTTTTATTCTAATGTCCATAACAATTTTATGGAAGCTCATGTTTTAATGATATGGTAAAAAGATTTCTCCTGAAAACATTTTTTGATATTTAAAGAAATCCAGAGCATATAGAATGTAACAAATGCAGAGTAAATTAAAGGGAAAAGAATGCACAATTTTTCAGCATCACACCAAATAGCTAGTTGGACAGTATTGCATTTTCAAAATGGAGAGTTACTTAAAGTGGATCTGTAGCCTCTTGGAATCTGCAAGTGACTGGCATTTTAAAACAACTCATTAAATATGGGATTCATTTATTCCATTTTATGGAGATGCCAAGATGAACACAATGTGAATGTCATTTCCATTTCTAAGCAGTTGAATGGCACAAATTCTTTGGTATGTGCTTTGTTCTTTTCTTTTTAAGCATTTATCCGAATTCTGTTCACAGACATGAGGAAGCAGGCTGTAGATTTAAGGGTACTCAAGGGGAAAACAAATCTAGTTTTCACAATGTGAGGGTAAATGTAAAATTTTAGTAATACTGGCTGTAAAATTGGCCTGTTCCACAGGCTGGCCCAAAAAGGAAAAAAAAAAACAGCAACAAAAACCTATAGCCTATTCGGATATAGCATTGTCATGCAGTATTTGGAAATTCCTTAATTGTCCCAATGTGGTTATTTCAATTGGTCTTATGCTTTAATTTGGAATCAAAAGAAAAACTGGACCAAATATCACCTCCATTGTCATCTCATTTGAGATGGGGTTGGAGATGAATTAAAATATGATACAGAACTATATGCAAATTTGGAAGTCTGCTAGTCAGTACTGGCATAGACAAAGGACTTTTCTGAACTTTAAACAGCTTGGTGATGCATCCTGTTATCATAAGCTTAAAACTATCTTGAGGAGGAAATGGCTTCTTTTTTCCTTCTGTCCGTTTTCTCAAAAGCATCTTTCCACCAAATTGTTACCTCTGCGACACTTTATGTTTTTGAGATGGAGAAAACAGGAACACGGCATTCTTTGGGAAGAATTGAAGTAGAATTTAATTTTCTAGACTTTAAATCTCCCTATTCAATAATGCCAATCACTGTACTATTTGAGATACATAGTTTGACTTCTATCTTACTTCCTAATATTCTATCCTAAATTTCTGGTGAATTACACAGAAATTCTTAGAAAAAAGGACTTTGTGCAGGCAACCACCCTGCGCTTCAGATGTTCCTGTTGCCACTATTGACTCCCCCAAACTGCAGGAAGTGCATTCAGGAAGGAGCCAAGAGTGTCCAGTGTAGCAGGCAAGCTGATCAGTGCCCTTGCCAGGCCCCAAAGCACCCCAGGGCTGTGATTTCCCTGAGTCAAAGGTAATAATAAAAGCCTCTCCGTGTAATTCCCCTCCCCAGGCCAGGCTGGTTCTGGTCCTGACTAAAGAGATGAGGGTTCACTTGCAGGCGACAAGCACCAGGATGCCCGAGCATCGCCACGGTCTTCCTGTGCTTCCAGTGGAACTCTGGGGGGAAAATACACAAACTGACTTTATTTGTTAATGTTTACTTCATTGGAGCTGCTATTTTCTCCAATTCTACTTTCGATTACATCCAATACATTATTTGCTTAGGCTTCAAGCACTGTCCTTCCTCTGTATTTTCCGGATTTATGATGAGGGATCTTGTTCTACTGCTAAAGATGTCTAGCCTAAAAGAAAAATAATAAAGTTTTTATTTGGCTGTTGAACCTTGAGGTAGGTGCCTACGACATTACACTACGAGTTACGTTATGCCTCCGGCGATCATAGACTCTCCTCCTCAGACCTTTTCGTTACGAGCAGAAGCAACGAGAAATTGTTCGTATGATCTTAGGAATAGTAGTTCCAATGTATTGGCATAGTTTATTTGAATGTCTTTAATTTTGATATCAACATCAGCATAAATCTATTTTTGCTACCAGATGATAGCTATTTTCATGTGCTCAATTTTCCTCTGCCTTGTATTAATCTGTGACTCAGTGTTAGTCGTTCTTTTTCTGTGTTGGAAGTCTGCGTCACATAAATATCTGCAAATCATGACAGTCTCAAATGCAAACCATTTTCAGAGACTTTGGTCTTGGGGAATGCAGTGATCACAAGTGACTATTTTATTTGCGATTTTATCTTCCTCTGTTACCTCAGAGGATACTGTTGTTGTTTTTTTTAAATGGATATTTACGAATCTTTCACTTAACTGTTTGCAAAATTATTTTCTGTTTAAATCCTACCCTTCCCTCTATACCCAATGTCTCCCCAAAAAGCTCCTATTAATGTGTTTATCCCCCTCATGTAGCTAGTTGAAAGTGAATAAACAACATGGAAAAAGGCCACCATTGTCTTTGTTTTTCCAGATTGACGGGTATATGTGGCTGCCGAAAGGGGACAGAACTACCCTGGAATACTCTGGAACACAGAGAATCTTGGAAAGTGTAGACTTGCCACAACTTCACCCCCGAAATCTCTGAGGCATGCCGCAAATGCAGATCCCCCAGCCCAGGCGTCCTCAAACTACGGCACGCGGGCCACATGTGGGTGTTTTTGCCCGTTTATTTTTTTACTTCAAAATATGATATGTGCAGTGCGCATAGGAATTTATTCATAGTTTTTTTAAACTATAGTCCGGCCCTCCAACAGTCTGAGGGACAGTGAACTGGCCTCAAGCTGTTTAAAAAGTTTGAGGACTCCTGCCCCAGCCCTTAGAATGGGGGCCTGAGGCAGCAGGAGCCCCAGACAGGAGCCCTTCTGTCTAGCCCAGCGTGCTAAGGAAATGTCATTATTTTCTGTGTGTCCTAACATGAAAAGGCAAGTGCTTTTTCTATTCACATCAGTTTATTGGCCCTTACGAATGACCAGCTCCTCTCCCACACATAGGTTGAGTCCTTTGCAATGCCAGGAACACCCTTAGCATTCTCTAAAGTTCCATTTGATTCTGTTGATGTATTTATGGTGTTATACAATGCACTAGATTGCAGAGTTACTTACATAAAGTCATCTCTGCATCCCTAAACGAACTTAAAGAGACATCCAGAAACAATTCATGAACCTTGATTGGATCCTGGCTTAAAAGAAAAGAATAGCTGTAGAAGACATTTTGAGGACAATTAGTGAAATTTGTATATAAACATAATAACAAGATTAGTGCCAATTTTCCAGCATTATTCAAAATAATGTGTTACAGACACTAAAGGAAATCTTAAAAGGCAGCCTCAGACTATTTTAACATGTTGGTCATTATTTTAACATATTGGTATTAAAGCATCTTAAGGAGTCAGCTTTGAAAAGGCAATACAATTTGGAGGTCCAAGTTCCAAGCCATTAGTCTAGAAATTTAGTCCTTTATTTTCTAGTCATACTAATGAAATATCAACATTAACATGGTTAATGTCTGCCAGCGATTAGTAAATCAGGATATCACTGCCCCCTACTAGTTGACATAGTAAAGGATTTCTTATTATGGACTATTATTTGGGGCTTCTGCAGGAAATAGAATCCCATGCAGATGGTTCGAGAGACTTAAATGAAACCAGGACTTGCAGGGTTATGAGCAGGCTACAGCCTGCAAATGATTACCAGCAGGGGGAGGTCATTACTACCCCGCAGTAGCTGGAGTATCTGAGGAGGGGACAGCCATCAGGAGCTGTAGTTGGAGAGAGACATGCAGTCCTTGCCAGAACAATCCAGAGTAAGGAAGAACTATCCCAACCTTTGTCTCCTCCAGCTGCCACTGTCCTAGCAGTGAGCCTTCATAGCCGAACCCAAATAGGCACAGAGGCCGGGGCAGGGGAAGAGCCAGTGCAAACAGAAAAACAAGCACGTGGGCCTCTTATTCACAGAATAGATCAAGTCTGAGCATTCAGAGGAATTTTCAGTAAGTAAATAGGTAGAAGAGCCTTCGAGAGGACAGAATTTGGTAAATGACTTTGACTTGCATGTATTTTACCAAGGATGAATTATGATGAACTGCTTTTTAGAAACTCTTCGGTTCTCCTTGATATTATTATTGTTATAATGGTTTGAAGGAGCTCTGAGCAGGGTCTCCTATTTATTAACTGCCATAATTTGGTCAGATAACGGACTGGGAAGATACGTCAACATAAGCAGTGATGCTCAGATTTGGCTGATGTCCTGGCGATACCCCAGGTAGTTCAAACCCACACAGTGCCACACAGTTTGTTGGTCAACATTTGATCACCACGGAGCTGGGACACCACCTTCTAATTTCATGATTGTTCTAGGATTTCGAAAATAGTATGTTGGTAAAAGTATACGTTTCTTTTCATGAAATTTTGTATGTTGCTTTTGTGCTGTCTTTGAAATTTAAAGGTAAGGACCATAATCTCCTCCTTCCCTTGTAATATCTTATGGATATTCTAAAAAGGGCTTGAGACTGGGAGCACCCAGCAGCTGCTGTGACACAGTCTTTGAAAACATTGAGCCGGGAGTGGACCTAGGCACTGGGAATACACAGTCCTCCACCTGCAGAAGCTTCCAGCCTGGTAGGAAGCTGGTGGGTGAGTCAACAACCGCAGTGTGGTGAGATGGCTTCATAATAGAGGACTCCCAAGCAGTGATGTGAGAAGGGGATGTGGGCTCGACCAAGCTGGTGACTGGAAGGAGAAGAGATGGACTCACAGCCAGGATGACTCAAGGTTCCTCTCCTTGGTAATGAAGCCACAACACTGCTGCCCAAACTTGGTCACAATGAAATTTCTGACATGTCACAACAGCTGGTGTTTCTTCAGCCCAGAGGCATCGGACGAAGGGTGGGGAGTGGAGGGAGTCAGCACTCAGGTGGCCAAGGGGGCCAGAGGACACCAAGGGAACCGTGTCCGAGGACCTCAACTCTTCCCTCAGCCGCAGGTCACATAAGCCAACACCGCCAAGGTTTCTACCATATCCAAACAGTCTTAGGCAGAAGCAGTGAGACCCAAACCCCAGGAATCTAAGAGAGATCTCTGCAAAAGTGACTGAGCACTACTGGAACAGACCATCTAGATGATCAGATTAAACTACACGGTGTTTTCTAAACCTTCTTGTATTGTGGTGAAATATACACACATGTTACCATTTTAACCATTTTTAAGCATACGGTTCAGTGGCATTAAATGCATTCACATTGTTGTGCAAACATCACCACTATCCTCCATCTCCAGAACTTTTCATTAGCCCAAACTGAAACTCTTATATACCCATTTAGACTAAATTTTAAATAGAGTTGGACCATTAGTTAGGTTTTATTTTTGCTAACCAATGCAAGAAGGGCTTGTGAGAACAGATCAGTTATTGGCAAGATAACAGAATGATATTTTTCTCACTTCTGAGTGGTAGTGTGAGTTGCAGTTTTGCAAACCCCTCTCCAGAAGTCCCACAACAGCCTCTTTTAGGCAGTCCCCATGGATCAGAAGTGTTCGCTGAAGACCAGAAGTTTAGCAACTTGACCAAACTCTACAGCCCACTGAGAGCAGTGTGGGGATACAAGTGTGTGTCCGCCTTGTTTCCAAATCCAGCTCCTTGTGCTATAGAATGAGATGTAAAGAATGTGATCCTAACACCCCTTTCCCTTCCAAGTTTAAGTACTTGTTCTTTAATCTTAGTTTCTCAGGTTTCCCAGGATCTTGGAGGTGGACACAGGCAACTCAATGCATAGAAAAAGCCCTGAGAGGGGATTTAGGGAACTTAATTCTAGTTAGTGGTGAGACCTAGGGCAGGTTACTTCCCATCGCAAATCTCATCTGCCCCCAACAGCAAATGGGCAGATTGTCCTTAAAGCCCTCTCTATACTGCCACTTCATGATCTCAAGGATACGTAGAAATGTTCTTTTGTCAATCAACAAACATGGGTTGTTGTTCACGAACCCAGACACAGTCCTTGCTGTCATGGAGTTTACTTACACATTGCAGAATCTTCCCTAAATTAAAGACTAATTTCTTTTTAATCTTAAGAGTGGAAATTGGCCATCTGGAAGAATGACATTGCATATGTACAGGGAGGGACCGAGAGCCACAATCAAAAGACAGCAGTGAGGCTGAAGAATTGCTGGAGATAGAGTACTAGAAAGACAGGAAGTGGTAGTCCAAGACTGGGGTATGTGAAATGTTTAAAACAAGCGGACTATGGGCTAAATAGATCTTGAAAAACCTTTATGTTAAAAGAAAAGGATGTGACCATTATGTAAGTGATATTTCTTCAGTATTTCCTGTCCCAGGAACTGTGCTAAAAGGTACTTTACTAAGTAAATAGTGAAACTACACCTCAAGGTACAGTACTCTACTCCAGGGATCTGCAAAAATATTTTTCAAAGCCAGATAGTATATATGATAGGCTCTGCAGACCACATGGTCTCTGTTACACTCAAGTCTGCTGCTGTAGCCTCAAAGCAGCCAGAGACAGTAAGCGCATGGATGGGTGTGGCTGTGTTTACAAACAACAGGCAGCACGCAGGATTGACCCACAGACTACAGTTTACTGACACCTATTCTACCCCAAGGTTTGGTCTATAGGTGCCCGTGGACAAGCGTGGGGAGTCTTCTCTCTCAAGCCATCATCTAAGAAAGTCAAGGTCCCCAGAAAGAAATGCCTAAAATTTATCCCAGGTAAGGAAAGGTCAACTACTCTTCAGATCTTAGGAAGTTAGCAATGAGAGGCTGGGAAAGTCCAGAACCTTGGCCAGTCTCACCCAGAATTATTGCTTCCGTCCTTCACAGAGAACACGTACAAATGCCTTCTGCGGCCTCTCCCTGCCTGACCTCACATCCTTATTCCACTGCCTCTGGAAGTCCCCGCTTGGAACCCCTGGGGCATCTCACACTCCACACATCCAAGAATGAAATCATCTTCCCCATTTCCAATCCATTTCTTTCTTCTCTGTCCCAGTAAATGTCACCACCGCCCATGGGCTCACACACGGAACCTGGGAGTGATTTTGGCGTCCTCCCTCTCCCTCACCCCGCCTACCTGTGAAGCTCTTCCCCCTGGCCCCAGAGCCCCTGACTCAGGCCACACGCTTGGAATGCAGCCCCTCCTGCAGTCCCCGCTCCTTCCCCTCCATACGCTGTGCTGCCACCAGAGTGATTTTTCTAAAATCAGGTTATATCATTAATCTGCTCATAATCCTCCTCTGCTCAGACACCTCGGCGTGGTATGTGTGACACAGCAGTCACGAGCTCGGTGTGGGAGTCAGAAAGATCACCCTGGAGTCCGAGCTCTGCTGGGCTGAGCCTGGGTCTCCGCAGCTCGGAACCGGAGTAAACCTGCAGGCTGGTTGTGAGGCTCGCTGACCGCTGTCACTGTGGAGCTCTCGCTCTGTGCTAGGTGCTGACCCCATTCTACACGGGAGGAAACTGAGACCCAGCTCAGGTAACTTGCTCACAGCTACCATCTTGCACTTGATAAAGCCAGGATGGGGACGCTCTGAGCCTCTAACTTCTCAGAGCATGATCTGAGAACCTCCAAGACCCATGAAAGAGGTCCGCAAGGTCTAAACTCCTTACATAAAAATATTAACCACTTCGGTACGGGCGCCGACTATAGTGGACAGCCACAGATGGACGCGCACGGCGACTTTAGCCGACAGCCGTGATATGAAGGCGCACAGCCGAGCGTCCACTTTAGTCGACCGCCAAAAGCTTTCACTGTTGCAGCTTTTATTTCTGCAGTTGCAGTGTGTATGTTCAGCGAATAATTCAGTTACTACGAAAATTGTGAACATTTAAAAATAACGTAATGAAAACATATATGTATATGTTACCTATTCTGATTTACATGACAAGTAAAGCTGCCTGGAAAGTAAAACAAGCTTTCAGTGCTTTAAAGTTTTCCTCATCGCACAAGAGCAAAACGGATTCTTCGTCAATGCACAGCACAAGCCATTGTGCGGACTATGAGTGCCGGCCGTGGGCAAGGTTTCGCAGCCGGTGAGCACTGTACCGAAGTGGTTAAGACACTATCTAACTTTTTATTTTTTCACCAGTGTACAGTGGAGTTTTCCAGGAGCTACATGGCCTGTGAAATTGCAGCAGGAACAGGTTAATGCAGAAGTAACTGAAAGGGTAGGGACCTCACGAGGAGCTCATGGCACAGGTTGGAGAAAGATTTCTCATACCAGCAGTGAAATAGTAAGTAGCAAAACGTTTATTTAATTTTCTGAGAAAGAAATAAAGAGAGAAAGAGAGAGAAAAGGGATGGAGTGGCCACAGCAAGAGGGAAGGTGGAAGGTGCCAGGCAGCTCAGGGAAAGTTGCTTGGAGTTTTAAAGGGTGAAAATGGCTTTTTTTCTCCCCTCTGCTTCAGCAGACTGATAACAGAAGCAGCAGTGAAGTTGTTGCAGGTGCTCTTTATTTTCTCCTTTGTCTGTGAGGCCAGGTTATCTGAGTCCTTGAAATTTGTTTCTGACAGGAGGTGAGGCGAGGGTAGAAGTGGGGTTGGGGAGTTCATACCCCTACTGTCTACTTAGGGCTCTTCAATAACAAGTTAGGCCACAGGTTTTTTTTTACTAAACAAAGGGTAATTGTGAGTTTTTCCTTCAAAGGGGCAATTATATGCTGTGAGTTTATTTCTCTTACTTGCTATTTGACAGTTTATTTTCCTCTGTTAGATTATTAGTAAGATGACGTTTCAGTAAGTATGAGAATCCCATTGTCTTCTTTGAAACTGCACTTTAAAGAAGTTTGCAAAAATGTAAAGTGATTGCCTGGACTCCAACTCTGCTGTGCTGAGCCCGGGGCTCCCCAGTTCTAAACTGGAGCAAACCTCCAGGCTGGTTGTGGTTTCCTCTATTTGTTTTGTTTTGGAGACTATAGCTATATTTCCTTAAAAGTATGTTTTTATGTTAACATATACTAGGTTTAGTATTGATATTTTCAATGAATTAATAGTTTAAAATTTCTGAGTTTGAATTTCTAATATGATAAATATCAATAGATATAACCCTCCAAAAATTAAATTAAAAGAAATTAGCTGGGCATGATGGCACATGCCTATAGTTCCAGCTACATAGGAGGCTGAGGCAGGAGGATGGCTTGAGCCCAGGAGTTCAAGGTTGCAGTGAGCTATGATCACACCACTGCACTCTAGCCTGGAAGACAGAGTGAGACCTTATCTCTAAAAAAAAAAATAATGATAAAATTAATAGCTATAACCCACACAAACAGAAGCTCTTTGGGGTTCTTAATGTTTTATAAGAGCATAAAGGTATCTTGAAACCAAATAGTTTGAGAAACACAGACCTAAACTGTACATAATATATGTAATATAAAGCCCTAAGCCGTACATAATATATGTAAAATACTTATCATGTTGTCTACTTGAGAATGAAGTAGATTTAATTGTTTAATAAGGTGTTATATAATGAATATGAATTCATTGACGATGATTGCTCTAAGCCTTACATCTCCTCACTCCCCCACATGCACGCCTCTCTCCTGTTCCACTGAACTGCTGCAGTCTCAGCGCCCCATGCCCTATTCCTGCTTGGGAAGTATCTCCTCCCACATCTGCCCAACACACACCTCCTCCCCCTTAAGACTCAGCTCAAGCACTCACACTTTCTAGATTTTCTGGGGGTAGGGATACTCCTCTACTGCCCTTCCAGTGGTCATGCTGACTCGGGCAGGAAGTCCTGGAGCAGCCACACTCCTAGGCCTCCAAAGACGGGAATACATTCATGGAACTCCAAGATTATTTAGGAACCTGCCCACTCCTACCAATAAGATTATCTTTTGCTTCTCAAGGGAAGGTGGATCCTCCTGCTCCTCTGTCTCTGCATTTACCACTCTGCAATTACCAACCACTTTCTTACCGGAATATCTCTTCTCTACCTCATGGCCTCTGCTTGCTCAGAGTGTCTGCTGCCTAATTTCCCTCTGGATATCTTTCAGCTTCTGCAACTGACTAACTTAACGCATCCGCATTTCAATTCTTTTAGGAAAGGGTCACAGCCTAGCGGGTAATGCTGCGGCATCAGGCCATCTCATTAGCGGCTGACAACAGTGTAAATTGACTGCACTGGAGTCATAGGATCAGCCCTGGTCCCTTGGCTGTGGAGGGTCACATGGTACCAATGTGACAATTTATGCAAAATGAACTGTTAGGCAGATAGCTAGGATCTCTGGCTCTTTTAGGGACAATGGTGCCCTGCTTTGATGTCTCCTGGAGCAATTGCTCCACCTGGGAAGGAGGATCCAGGCAGGCACTCCGATTTTTGGTGTTGCCCCACCCTTAATCGTATCCAGAGCAACTGCTACACCTGGGGAAGGAGGGCATGCTTGATCAACCTGGGAATTCCCAAGCCTAGGAATAATAGGATTTGGAAAGTGACCCAGAATAACCTAAGGCTAATTATTATGTCATTAGCTTAAATTTACATTGTGGTTCATCCTCCCCAGGTAAGGCTTTTAGAGGAGCTTGCATAGCAGGTGGAATTTTGAGAATACCTGTTAATCATTTGGTAACAACCCACACCTCCCAAAAGCCCTTCCCCAGAATAGCCCAATAAAAGGAAACAACTGAGGAACTTCCAGAAAGAGAGTCAGTCAGTTGGGTTAGTGAGTCAGTCTGTCTCTCTCCACTTGCAGAGACAGATCTGTTTCGTTTTATAATAAAAAGCTACTCTTGTGAAGCTTCCTGCTTGTGGTCACTCCATTGCACCAGTCCTGCTTATGATTTTTTTTCCAAGCAAGGAGCCAAAGAACTAGGATAGTGGTCCACCCAAGAGGCTGGACCTGACACTTGGGCTAAGAGGCACCAAGAACCAAGAGCAGACTGCAGCCGTGACAGAACCACTGAGAAGGGAGCTGCGAGGTATGGCATGGTGAAGTGTCATGTGTTCAGCACTATGGCAACTTGCTAGATGTCCCTGTATATTGATTTTCTTTTAAATCCAAAATAATAGAAGTTTCAACTGGGCATATGGTTATCCAGCTCCTGACAGCATCTCCCAGGTTCTTGCTAGGTATGGTCAGGTGACTGGATTCTGACTAGAATGTCATGAGCAGAAGCTGGCTGTGCAGCTTCTGTACTGTACTTTTAAAGAGAAAGGAATGTGCTCTCCTGTCCTCCTCTCCCTTTCCTGCTGGCTGGCCCATGGGCCCAGTGATGGAAGCTGGAGCAGCTACCACACATCCCCGGGTGGAGACTGCATGTCGGCAAACCAACCAGGTAGATGGACCCTGAGACCCAACACCTGGGGCAACCAATTTGTCCCAGCTTGCCCAGGACTTTCCTGGGTCTAGCATTGGATGTCCTGCAAACTGGGAACCTCCTCAGTCTTGGACAGACTGGGACAGCTGGTCACCTTACACCATTAATCTGCTGTACCAGCTCTGGCCACCTACTTGCGCTCTTGTTAGAGAGACAGCAACCATGCTGAAACTAGACTACCCATGTCTAGTTTCCAACCTCTTATTATTAAGGCTCCTTGGGGAGGCTGAGTCCTGATTTTCTGCTAGCTGTAACCTCAGTCCTCAGCTTGGATGTCTCCTTCCCTTTGTGAATGAGAAGGGACTTTTTGAAACCTATTGATCTAATTTCCCTATACACACACGATCACACACTCATTCTCTCCCTCCCCTCCTCTTCTCCCCCCCACTCTCTTTCTCCCTCTCTCTCTTTCCCTTTTTTATGCCCAGCTTTTTAGAGGGAGCCTTCTCTGGGAACAGATGGGAAGCTAGAGTGGGTTCAAGAGCACAATAGATGTGTTTTCTTTTTTACATCACACAATACATGTTCTTTGCAGAAAAACTGGAAAATTAAGTATGATTTAATAAACTTTGTTTTTGGTGTTTTTTTGTTTTTTTAAACAGAGTCTCGCTTTGTTGTCCAGGATAAAGTGAGTGCCGCGGCATCAGCCTAGCTCACAGCAACTTCAAACTCCTGGGCTCAAGCAATCCTGCTGCCTCAGCCTCCTGAGTAGCTGGGACTACAGGTATGCGCCACCATGCCTGGCTAATTTTTTCTATATATATTAGTTGGCCAATTAATGTCTTTCTATTTATAGTAGAGACGGGGTTTCCCTCTTGCTCAGGCTGGTTTCGAACTCCTGACCTCGAGCAATCCACCCGCCTCGGCCTCCCAGAGTGCTAGGATTACAGGCGTGAGCCACCACACCCGGCCTAGTGGGGTTTTTTTGTTTTGTTTTGTTTTGTTTTGAGACAAAGTCTTGCTATGTTGCCCAGGCTGCCCTTGAACTCCTGTGCTCAAGAGATCTTCCCACCTCACCAGGGAGGTGGTGCATGCTACCACATCTAGCCCTCATAAACTTTTTTTTTAAGGCAAAATAAATTGGAACAATACAACTTATTAGGCTTAATCTCCCTTTGTCACATCAAGAGACACCACTCTTACATCAAAGCCTGGAAGGACACTTGAGCTGAGCTGATGATCTGGGGTGGGGCAGGGGGTGCTGTTTAGAAGCACAGGAGTATGGCTGTCTGTCTAGGTGTGGCCTTGCTGCTCCATGAAGTCACCTGCAAGAATGGCCCCAACAAGAGTAGTGACCCTTAGTATGTCCGGAGTTTTGCAGAAGAGCTCTGGTTTCAAATATCCTACCCTTTTTTTCCTAAGAACCATCCAAAACACCACAAATTTCCAATGGTTTGATTCCTAAACTTTACTTTTCTACATGTTTCTTACTTTCCAAAGCAGCCCTAAAAGCCTTGGTCAAACCATGGTTGTAGTTTTTGATTCAGATAACATGCAGAGCCAGGTTTGTTTTTTTTTGTTGTTTTTTTTTTTTTTTTTTTTTTTTTTTTGAGACAGAGTCTCACTTTGTTGCCCAGGCTAGAGTGAGTGCCGTGGCGTCAGCCTAGCTCACAGCAACCTCAAACTCCTGGGCTCAAGCGATCCTACTGCCTCAGCCTCCCGAGTAGCTGGGACTACAGGCATATGCCACCATGCCCAGCTAATTTTTTTGTATATATATTTGTAGTTGGTCAATTAATTTATTTCTATTTTTAGTAGAGATGGGATCTCGCTCAGGCTGGTTTCGAACTCCTGACCTCGAGCAATCGGCCCGCCTCGGCCTCCCAGAATGCTAGGATTACAGGTGTGAGCCACCATGCCTAGCCGAGAGCCAGGTTTTGATCAATCCACAGGCACGCTAGAGGACCACCTATTGAATCATTTCAGGGTGTCCACATTTTTTTGATTAATTAAAATATTCCCATTTTACATTTGTCCTGAATGGTTTAATCTGTCTAAGAAACACAATGTGTTGTTATCCATAAAAACTTCTTTGGAATTCATGTTTTTCGTGGTGGACATTTTTATTCATTTTCTTAATCATAAAAATCATTACTTTAGAAACATAAAAAATTTAAATAATTATAAAATTAGTATAAGAATAATACAATGAATATAATCATTTTATTCATTAATTTTAGAAATGGAAACATTTATAATAATTATAACTAAAAGGTGAGAATAAACTGGAAATTTCCTGAGTTGCACCATCACAAGAAAACTATTTTGGCACATAACTTTTTTACTTAGTGCTATTTCTGTGACTATGGGTACACATACATATAAATGAATTTCCAGTCTTTTAAGAAATAAAAGGACATAATTTGCATTAGATTGGTCCAGAAATTAAATCACCCTTGGAGCAGGAGGTGGGACTGGTGACCTAAGAAAGAAGAGAGACAAAATGCCCTTCGGGCTTCCAAATCGCCAGGCTCATTTGCTTAATAGAACTTAGATCTGCTGCAGAAGGTTTTAATTAAAGTGATCCATTCAGGTTTTAATTTTAATAGAATTTTTAAATGACAAAAAGCAAATCCTGGTGAGATATTGAAGACTTCATTATAAAATGAAACCTAGGATTTGCTTCCAAATAAAATGGTGGCGAGGGGGTGGATACAGATGAAATAAGTTTGCCGTTATGTTGATAGTTATTGAAGCAGGATGACAGATAGGGGAGTTTATTATATTAGTCTATCTTCTTTGGGTATAGGTTTGACATTTTTCATAATAAAAAGCTAAAACAAGCAACAATTAAATCCAGGAACTGTTTTATGGGTTCTTATAATCTGACTCAGGCCCCTCCATCTTCCTGTCTCTAAGACTTCTCTTTTCTCAGAAGTGCCACCACCATGTTCACTATGGCCAGCACCCAGAAGCTCTTCCTATCACAGCCGTTCTTAGCAAAGACCCTGAGGCTGGCTGGACAGGTGGGTGGCAGGGAGGGAGGGCAGCAACCCTTTGCAAGATTGAAGTGTCATGGAGTTCTAGTCACTTCACAAATTTGTGATGATTTTGCATCATAAACAGTAGGAATTTCAGGCAAATTATTTAATCTTTCTGAGCCTCAGTCTCCAAAATAATAGAGGTAATCACCCTAATCAAATAGATGTAATCACTCTAATTTCATAGGATAGAAATTAATAAAATAACATACATCAAAAAATTATCTAGCACTGTGCTGGACACATAGCAGATAGTCAATCTTCAACACTTTGCCTTCTCCTGAGTTGCTAAGAAACTTGAAAGAAGGTCTTTGCTTTCCAAGATTTATGATAGTTCAGAAGGTAGTATGTCCACATAATATTTTATAACATGATGAGAAAAAATGAACATAAAACCTAGTATTGGAATTCCTTTTAGGAAAGGAACTGTTTTTGTTGGGGAAACTAATTGATAAAATACCGTGGGTGAAATATGACACCCCAAAAGCATGGATCCATGGAAGACAAACCACAGAGATGGCAACCTCCCAGGGCCACCTATTGTGCAATGTTTAGTTGTATGTTTCGCTTTCCTGTAAACTCTCTATTTCCCCAGCATTCAGTAGCATCTTCCCCACACATGCCTCTTGTGGGTGGTATTTGTGTAAATCAAAGGCAGGAGCTGGATTTCATAACTGGATCAGCTCCAAGAGAGGAAGGAAGGATGAGTTTGCAAATCCAGGATCCAAAAGCCAGAAATGGGCACCAAATCAAAGTTCTGGGAGATACATGAAATCTTTTGGTTCTGGGTTGGGGGTTAAGGTAAAAGATAGATTATTAAAAAAAAAAAAAAAAAAAAAAAAAAAAAAAAAAAACTCCAAGCAAGTGACTACGATACTATTTGTATTAAGAGGGAAATGAGTGATACTGACAGAAAACTTCTTGGGGAGAGATCACTTCTTTGGAGTTGGAGAGGAGATGGAGGGTGAGCAGGGCTGGGATAGAAGAGTCTCTGAGACAGAATTTTCTCCTCCTAAAGACAGCAGGATAACTTCTTTATAACTTGGACCTCACATACTTTCAAAAAATGTATTTGTGTGTCTAAGAGACTCACCTCTATGTAAGCCTAGGGAAATTAAAGATAAAAAGAGATCAGAAACTAAGAAGAGAAAGCAAGAGTGTGTTGTTCTGGGAAAAGGAAATATGTGGTCATGGCATCTGAGCCTTTTAGTAACCCCAGGAAGTAGGAGTCATAGAACTTTTCACAGTTGGCAAAAGGACTTATCTGAACTTAGAGGAGGAGCACTAGATTCTAGGAAGAGTTCTTCCAGGTATGTCTTCACATGTGTATGTTTAATCTTCCTCACCCGGCACAACCTAAGGGGCCATTGCTATTTTAGAAGACATAAACTGGCTCTTACAAAGATGGGGAAAGGGGAGCTATACTGACAAATTACAATATGACTATGGCTGTTAATTAGCCTTTTAAAAATTCTTTAGATCTACATAATTACCTGAAGCAGAGAGTCTTCACAAAACATACAAAAGTAAGAACAGATTACAAATCAGCAAATGGAAGAACATTACGAATTGCCATCAAATATCAATACAATGAAAATGAATTAGTCATAAACCATATTAAAATGAAGGTGATGGATATGTAGATTTATGATTCACACTGAAATATAAAGGAATAATAATAGCGCTTTATCTTAAGCTATCAAACTTAATTTTTTTCAGTGTGCTGCAGGTACTAGCTATACAATTTGAGTTGCCTAAATCATAAAACAAAATTATAGTTGAAATGATTTAAACAGCAATGTAAGACTAAACACTGAATTCATTTATACACAAAGGCTTTTAAGTGTGGAACAGAATTGAGTTTATAAAGAAAGTAAGATGGAAAAAGAAAGGTTTTATTATCACTGGTGAGTTTCTAGGAGACTAAAGACAGACTTTTCAGGGATGAAGGTGGGGAAAGGGCAAGATTATTCTATCCTTGAGTTCTGGCTTACACACACCCTTGGGCCCGGGACCTCCAAGACCATGAGCAGCCTAGGGTGTAAGAGCTCCATAACAATGCGATTCCCATTACCTGCAACCAGCACCTTCTATGGTCTGCCTCACCCCAGCCCCAGAGGTCCTTGAATGCTATTGGATGTTTCATTGATTGGAATAATCCAAATTTCTAGCAATTAGATTCTTCATCTTTTAAGCTCAAGTCTCATCGCATAGCCACTTTTATAAATAAAAGATGTGTTAGCAAATAGAAGGAGAGGTGACCAGTCAGGAAAAAAATACCTTTCTAAGTTCTAGCAACTTGGATTTCTGAAAAATTACTGAACTCTATAGAAACCCATTCCTATAATCCCAACGGCCCTTGCAAAGACATAAAACCAAGTTAGTCATGGAAACCACTGGAATCTGATGAGAAATATGTCCATGAAATCAACATCTATCATTTATTCATTAGGCACCAAATAGATGCCAGGCACTGTGCCAGTGACTGAACCCAGAATTATCTCTAATCCACAGCCACAGCTGACTGTTTATTCATTCATTTATGCATTCAACAAATATTTGTAGAGGAACAACTGTGTTAGACATTGCACGAGGTATTGGGTATATCGCAGTGAGCAAGCTCCCTTTGTGGAGCCTACATAAAACGGGCAGTAAACAAATGCACAAACAATTAAGCAAAGTACTATGAAGAAAGATGCAAGAATAACTAAAGGAGACCTTATTAAATCTGCAGGCCAGGGAATGCTGCATAGAGAAAGTGAAGTTGACACTGAGACATGAAGATCAGCCACATGAGGAGCTGGGGACAGGGTGGTGACAACCGCTGCAACTCCTGAGGGAAGGATGAGCACCTGCAGTGAGACAGTGTCCTCACGGAGCGGAGGGAGAGGTGGGCAGCGGCCAGATGATGCATGGAGCTGGGATCCTATACTTAGGAGCAATTGGAGAATTGCCATCCCAGGCCTGTTCTACCCCTTGAGCAGCCCCCATAACTAAGGGGCTGTTGCAAGACCAGGGGACCACATCAGGTAAAGCCTTGCAAATGGGACAAGGAGAGTCAGGCCACAACCTCCATTCACAACTTCATGACTGGGATGCTCTCAGGGCCTCTCATTGGATCTGGAACAGGATTGACTGGGACAGGTCTCAGTGATGCTTCCTGGGAGTCCTTTGTCCCTTCCTCTGATCTTTCCTTTCTTTAGAAATGTCCATGCAGCCAGGCAGGCCCAGGAGCAGTTTTGCAGCCATCTGGGACCTTTGCACATCAAGTGAGTGTGGAGCTGCAAGTAAAGCTCTCCCAGGACAGTCTTCACACTCATTTCCAGGCCCTCTGGGAGTGCCTTCCTGTAACCTGCAAACACTGTCTAGGGGTACAATCTGGAGAAGTGGATGGAGGCCCTCAAAGTCAGCTACCTTGCCCAAGATCACAGAGCTGGTAAGTGGCAAGAACAAGACACAAGCCTAGTTATCCTCCTCCTATTGCACCAAGGGCCTATCACAGACTCCAAACAAACAAAAGCATCATTAAGGTGTCCACTGTGAATTCAAGAACTCTTAACAGTTTGACTAAAAAGTCTCCTTCCCAAGGAGGCTTTCCTTGGCCACTCTATCAAAATTCCAAACCTCCCCCAGGTAACTCTTTAGCCTCATCTTTATTTTTTTCTCCTTAGCATTTACCTTTCTCCAACATGCCTTATATTTTCTTTTTTTGAGACTTTATCTTTGGTTCACTGCAGTTTGGATATGATATGACAAGGTGCAGGTTTTTTGACATCTATCCTGCTTGTTGTTCTAAGATTCCTGGATCTGTGGCTTGGTGTCTGACACTAATATGAGGAAATTATCAGTCATTATTCTTCTAAATATTTCTTCTGGTCCTTTCTCTTCTTCTTCTTGTATTCCTATTACGGTATTCCTATACTGTTACACCTTTTGTAGATGTGTCACAGTTTTTGGATATTCTGTTATTGTTTTTTTTCAGTCTTTTTTCTCTTTGCTTTTTGTTTTGGAAGTTTCTGTTGACATATACTCAGTCTCAGAGGACTCTCTCCTCTTTGCTCAGCTATGTCCAGTCTACTAATGAGCCCATCAAAGGCATTCTTTAATTCTGTTACAATGTTTTTAACTCTAGCATTTCTTTTTAGTTCTATCTTAGAATTTTCATCTCTCTGCTCTCATTACTGTCAGATTCTCTCTGGAGTGTTTTCTGGCACCAGCCAATTCTCTGATTCTCCAATTCTCTGAAACCAACTGGTTGTCCAACAATTCAGTTCAATTCTGACACCAATTCAGCACAGACCCTGCAGAGTAAGGACTCAATCCCACAAGACTGTCCCTGCTTCAGATGCCAGTTACAAGTATCAGGTCCCCCAGTAACCCACACTTCTGTCTGACTTGGCTACATGTGTGGAGGTTCTTACAACTTTCTCCTCAGGTTCATTAATTCTCTAGAATGACTGGCAGAATTCAGGAAGGTGCTTTACTTACTGTACCCATTTATTATAAAGGATACACCTCAGGAACAGCCAAATGGAAGAGATACAGAGGGACAAATGTGAGGGGAGGGATGTAAAGCTCCTATGCCCCTTCTGGACACCCCCAGCATCTCAATGTACTCACCACCCTGGAAGCTCTGTGAACTTCATTGTTCTAGAGTTTTCATGGAGGCTCCGTTATGTAGGCATGATCGATAAAATCATCAGCTATTGGTCATTGAACTCAATCGCCAGCCCCTTTTCCTTTCCTGGGGGTTGGGAGTGGGGCTCAAATTTCCAACCCCCTAATCACATGGTTTGGTCTTTGGAAGTCCCTATTCTGAAGGCATCCTGCCAAGAGCCATTTCACTAGCACAACAAAAACTATCTTATCACTCAGGAGTTCCAAGGGTTTTAGGAGTTCTGTGCCAGGAGCCGGGGACATAGACCAGATTTTTTTTTTTATTATTATACCACAATTATCCGCCTGTTCTTGCATGCTGTCTACATGTTCTATAGTAATCATAGTATTAAATTCCTGGTCTGATAATCCTACATATCCTGCCATATCTGTGTCTGGTGCTGATGCTTGCTCTGTCTTTTCAAACTGTGTTTTTTCTGTCTTAGCATGCCTTATAATTTTTTGTTGAAAGCTGAACATGATGCCCTGGGTAACAGGAACTGTGGGAAACAGGTCTTTAATGACATGGTGGTGAGGTGTGGGGGAGGGGAGGTGTTCTATATTATCATTAATCAGTGTTCAGTGAGTCTGTGCTCTGTAAAAGCCACAAGTCCATCCGAGTCCCTTCCACCCCATATGCAGGGCAGAATGGCCAGAGGGGACTGAGCTGGGCTCTGACGAAAGTCCAGTGGTTTAGCCTTTGGTAAAATAGTTTTAATAAGAAGAACTGAATGTTCAGGTACATTTCAAAGTAACTACTTTCCCCTCTTCCTGCTGCAAGCATGAGCGGATTTTTTTCTAAGTTTCACCGTGAGAACCTAGTTAGCATTCCCGGAGGTAAAACTCACACAAGTGGCAAGAGTTTCTAACTCTCAGACTTGCCCACTCCAGACCCCCAGCCATTTGCCAGTCATGGAGGAGCTGTTGATTTTTGAGTTTGTTCAGCTTTTTACTTATTAGGACACAGTGACGATTTCCAAGCTCCTTTCAGACTATTTCAGAAACCAGCAATATATGTTCTTTATTTGTCCTGCTTGTTGTCATTCATCCATTAGAATGGGAACTCTAAGAGAGCATCATTTAAGTCTGTTTTTGTCTGTTGTTCACGGTGGTCTCCCCAGGGCCTGGCACGTGCTTTGGGGCTGAATGAATAGGTTGAGTGATTTTCTCTCCTTATCTTCATTCATTCATTTAACTAATATAAAGTAATATGATACAACCGAACACAATACAATTTAATGTAAGTGCTGTGTATGCTTGAGCTGCTGATGGAAGCCATTGGATAAACAAATCAATTTGGAGAACCAGGCCGGGCGCTGTGGCTCACGCCTGTAATCCTAGCTCTTGGGAGGCCGAGGCGGGCGGATTGCTCAAGGTCAGGAGTTCAAAACCAGCCTGAGCAAGAGCGAGACCCCGTCTCTACTATAAATAGAAAGAAATTAATTGGCCAACTGATATATATATAAAAAAATTAGCCGGGCATGGTGGCACATGCCTGTAGTCCCAGCTACCCGGGAGGCTGAGGCAGAAGGATCACTCGAGCCCAGGAGTTTGAGGTTGCTGTGAGCTAGGCTGACGCCACGGCACTCACTCTAGCCTGGGCAACAAAGTGAGACTCTGTCTCAAAAAAAAAAAAAAAAAAAAAAAAAAAAAAAAAAATTTGGAGAACCAGATGCTTTAAGGCAGTACTCCCAATCTTTGTCACAGCGCGGCACACACATAAAATAGAAGTATTCATACCATAATCAGCCAGAGGCTCACGTCTCAAGGGCTGAAGACCTCAATTTCTAGTCCTACTTGTCACCTGGGTGACAAGAGTGTGGGAAACTCTGCTTTAAGGGTAATGTTTAACTTACTAAAGAGATCGATTCATTTAGCTAGGCCTATTGGAATGGTTCCCTGGGACTAAAGAGATGGAAGGCCAAGAAGTGGAAAAAATGGTACAGAGAAAAAGATCTAAATGTCACTCACTTTCCATCATCATGTAGAGCCCGCCCCAATCTGGTCTTAGCCAATCGGCTTCTCCCTTCCCCAAGCCTTTAGCAGTGGAGCCCCGGCTCCCCTTACGCAGTTCCCTCTCCCTGTCCACGATTAGATTAGCCATCTCGGTTCTCTGTCTATTAGGTTCCAAGGACAGCTCAGCAGGTGAGTTCCAGCCCTCCTAACCGATACTCCTCCTCTGCTTGGTCTACAGCACTGCATTTGAGTTTCTGACTTAGAATTTTAAAGTTTGAGTCACCTCAGAGATTGGATTCAACCTTTAATTTTCAGATGCAACACAGGGCAGGGTAGGGGGGAGGTGGTCAGACTGTGCTGACCACGAAACCAGCTGGGGGCAGCCTTGGGACGTGGGTGTCGTTATCCTCTGCTCTTTCCGTTACCCAGTTTAATTCCTTTTGCTAATGGTGGAGCTTGATAATTTATTAATGGACAAGAACCGATTCACTGGAGAGTCTATATGATCTGTAGCAACAACCAGATGGTCCTTAATAAAACATTAATAAAGCAAAAGCAGATGGCATTTAATAAAGTATTATATAAACATGCCTGAGAGCTATCAAAAGCATTTTTTCTGGTCTCTCTAATAATGGAGAGTTATCAGACAAGATATAAAAGGGATAATTGGCCTCTCTAAATTGTGATCTAAGAAAATGTTTAAGGTTCTTGCAGGTATTTTGGATAATAAAAAATTCTAAATTTAATTCTCCTACAGATTTCTTAGTCCTACAATAACTGTGGCTGGTAATTGTTTTATAAGAAATTATACATAGCTGTTTTATAAGAAATTACACAAGCTTTAGTAGAAACATAAAAAGGTGCTACAACTTCCTCTTCCCTTGAAAATCCAGCCAAAGCTATGCTACCCAATTCTTCCCACTTTTCTAGAAAAAGAGTTTTCTAGAACTTATAAAAATAATATATTTTATTATAATATCAGAGCAATAGAAATCACTAGACTGGACTGTGGGGTTTTTTTTTTTTAGGAGTGTCTAACCCAGAGAACTTTTAGAAAAAGAAGAAAAAAAAACCTGTTTTGAGTGGATGAATATTTACCTGGAGGTAAAAATTTGTGCTTTTGTTATTAGAAATCACAAGGGGGTTTCAGCCTAGGTCCGATTAGTTGCTGCTGAGACAGGCATTTATTGAGACGATGAGGATTGACAAAAAAGAAAAGAAATTTTAATATTAAAGATGTCTTGTTGGGAGAAAGGGAGAAGCAGCCTCCAATCTGTCTCCCCAAATAAGGGAGAGTCTGCTTTTTAAAGAGGGGAAATTAACAAGGGTCCACCTGCATGGGGCAGGTTACCATCAGATGGTCAGTCTTGGTGTCAGCAAGCCTTTGGAATCCAGAAGCCTTTGGAATCTCAACTCCTGTGTCTTGTAGAAATTCCTTAATTTGACTCAAAAAGTTCAAGTAGTTAGTTGAGGGAGAGGATTATAAAAAAACATACAGGGGTCATTGAAATTTGTTCATAGAGCTGGTTACACTTTCAGGTTTATGTTTCATTTGGGTTTTTTTTTTTTTTTTTTTTTTTGGTTTGGTTTTAGAGATGGGCAGGGTCTTGCTATATTACCCAGGCTTGTCTCAAACTCCTGGCCCCAAGTGATTCTCCCACCTCACCTTCCTGAGTAGCTGGAACTACAGGTGGGAACCACTACACCAGCTTTGGGTTTACGTTTAAATGTTTGACTTCCTCCTGAAATTCACCCATAAGGCAGTAGTCAAAAGTTAGGGCATGGACTCAGACCTGAGTTCAAATCCTGGTATGAATTGCGCCAGATTTGTGGGCTGCCTCTCTAGGATTCAGTGTTTTTCCATCTATGAAATAGGGATAGGCCAGACACGTGGCTCATGCCTGTAATCCCACACTTGGGAGGCCAAGATGAAAGGATTGCTTGAGCCCGAGAGTTAATGACCAGCCTGGGCAACATAATGAGACCCCCTCTCTACTCACAAAAAAAATTTTTTTTAAAGTTAGCTGGGCATGGTGGTTTGGGTCTATATTCCTAGCTACTCTGGAAGCTGAGGTAGAAGGATTGCTTTAGACCAGGAGTTTGAGGTTTCAGTGAGCTATGATGCTGCTACTGCACTCTAGCCTGGGAGACAGAGTGAGATGATGTCTGTAAAAAAAGAAACACACACACACAAAAGTAGGTTTCACTCTGTTTACACAGGTTCACTATGTATGAAGAAATCCTTAGGTTGAACTTAAAATATGTAAGGAGTCAACTTTAGGCTAAACTAATGTAACAGTGCCTGTTATTCTAACTAAGCTAAAGGTAGCCAAGTTGTAGAATTAATTTTTTATTAAACAATTTCCTTTTTGTAACCCTTCCCTGTATTTTCAATTTCCTGATCAAATCCCTGCACTCTGGAAGGGATAGTGTGTATCAACAGTTATCCCTTTTGTTGCAATGTGACTTCCCTAGGTGTTATTTACCTCTCAACTTTATTTCTAATTCTGGAATGTAAGGCTAATCATTTCTGGAGGGCATGCCTGGCATTACTCTTGTGGTGGGGACAGGCTTTTTTTGGTGAGGAGGGCGAGATGAGAAATGGAACCTCAGGAGCTTTCAAATATGCTTCCTTAGCTCAGCTGGGTCCTTCTCTACAAGGTCCTGATCAAAGGCTGGTCTTTCTAGGCCATGTTTTCCCCAAAACTCCCCCTCCCAGGAAAGAATTGCTGGATTCCTTTTAAGCATTCTCAGCAGGTCACCCCTCTAGTGGTTGTGAGCTTAGGAGCAGGAACCTGGATTTATTCAGGTACACAGTAGGCACTCAGCATTGTTTGTAAAATGCAATGCAATTCCAGGGAATCCGATACTAATAATCATAGTTACCATTTATCAAGTATCTACCGTGTTCCCCCAAAATAAGACAGAGTCTTATATTTATTTTTCCTCAAGAAGACACCCTAGGGCTTATTTTCAAGGGGATGTGTTATTTTTTTTTAAGTACTGTACAACAATCTACATTGATTCCAGTATAGTTAAGTCATCTTCTTCTGGAACATCATCATAGCTCTCCAAACCCCGAATTCCATCCTGAATTTCTTGCGACTCTATTTCCTTTAGAACCATTGGCCCCAGTCTCTCATGTCGAGCACTAGAGCTCTCATGGGGCAGATGAGAAGGGCTGCTCGTCTTCTTTACCGCTCCGTGAGGAAATGCATGGGTTGTGCAGACACGCTGCGTAGCCACGCCCATCACTAGGCCTTATTTTCGGGGTAGGGCTTCTATTGTGCAAATGCTTAGAAATCCTGCTAGGGCTTATTTTATGGGTAGGTCTTATTTTCAGGGAAACACGGTATTAATAGAGACTACTACTGCCTGACACCTAATCACAGTAACCCTGTGAGTTAGGCATTATTATCTTCACTCAACAGATAAGGATACCGAGGCTTAGTGGTAACAGGAAGTGCGAGGCAGACATGGAACTCAAACTCAGCACTTGCGCCAAACTCCAGAATCATGAAACAGCCAAGTCCTAATGCCCACACTAACACTGGGCTTTGCTTGGGTTTTGGTGGTGCTGAGGTTTTTATTGTTTTTCAGTACGAGAAAGTTAGCAAAAGGAGATAGATAGATTTACTTGCAGAAAGCAAGTCTGCTTAAATTCTGAAGTCCCTGTGTGCCCATTTCCTTCAGGCTGTCAAGACTCCTCAGAGAAACAGGGCCTCACGCTGAGCTGACATGTACAGTTCTTTGGGGAGGAAAAAAAAAAAAGAAGCTTGACTATTTCAAAATATCGCATAAGACAAAAAAAATTCCACCTCTACCAACAGTGTGGAACAAAATATGACCTTTCACGGTGTCAAAGGTGCCGCAGGTGACAGGAGAGCCACTTCCAGAGCTGTTTTCTTTTCCGTCATTCAGACTAACAAATTTATTGCACTGGTGCTTTTAGCAATCAGTCAACATTGAGTCTGATGCCAGGATCATTTTTCCTTGCCAAATTGCTTTTTCCATTGCAATTAGCCTTTTTAAGGACCTTACCAAGCAACAACTGTGTATAAATTCCCATACTCCCCCTCCAATTAAAACCCAGCAAAGAGGTTTTATCAGTAATAAATTGTTATAGATGAAAACACCAGCCTCACCAACTCTATCAACAGTTTCTCCATGTATTCTTATTCTTTGAACCAAGTATAGGATTAAGAAAGGCTCAATTTTTTTAATACAATGTTATAAAACCCTATTTTATTTAAGCTAAATCACTTCAGCTGTCTGGGTTGCCCTAATTAGAATTCTTTATAAAAGCTCTGAGCTTGGCCAATACCTATTTGCCCTCTAAAAGCATTTTGTAGCTGAGTCTGCTACTGCTCTCAAAACCCGGTTCCTCTCTTCCCTGCTCACAAAGACTACATTTTGTAGCCTCCCTTGCAGCTAGGAGAGACTGTGTGACTGGTTTCTGGCCAAAGGAAAATACAGTAGTCCCCCCTTATCCAGGTGTGCTTCCTGAGGTTTCACTTATCCTTGGTCAAGCTCAGTCCAAAAATATTAAATGGAAATTTCCAGAATTAAACAATTCATGAGTTTTATTTTTATTTATTATTTTTAGTTTCCTTTAATTTCAGAATTTTATGGGGGAACAAAGATTTTGGTTACATGAATTACTTTTGTACAGTTTGAGTCAAAGTTATAAATATGTTCATCATTCAAATAGGCATTGTACCTGTTAGGTATGAATTTACCCATTCCCCCTTTCTCCCTCCCACCTGCTTGATTTCTGTTGAATTTTACTACCATATATCCACATGAGTGTTGATCATTTAGTTCTAATTTAATAGTGAATACATGTGCTGTTTTTTTTTTTCCATTCTTGTGATACTTCACTTAAAAAAATGGTCTCCAGTTCCATCGAGGTTGTTACAAAAGGTTCACCATTTTTTTTTAATGGCTGAGTAGTACTCCATGGTATACATATACCACATTTTATTAATCCACCCATGTATTGATGGACACTTGGATTGTTTCCACATCTTTGCAATTGTGAATTGTGCTGCTATAAATATTTGAGTGCAAGTGTCTTTTTAAGAAAAAGTCTTTTTTTCCTTTAGGTAAATATTCAGTAGTGGGATTGCTGGACCAAATGCTAGTTCTGCTTTTAGTTCTTTGAGGTATCTCCATACTACTTTCCATAGAGGTTGAACTAGTTTGCACCACCAATAGTGTATAAATGTTCCTATGTCTTTGCATCCACACCAGCATCTGTTGTTTTGGGAATTTTTGATAAAAGCCATTCTCACTGGAGTTAGGTGATATCTCATTGTGGTTTTGATTTGTATTTACCTGATGATTAGAGATGTTGAGTTTTTTTCATATTTGTTGGCCATTAGTCTATCTTCTTTTGAAAAGCTGCTGTTCATAAATTTTGCTCATTTTTTGATGGGGTTGTTTGATGTTTTCTTCCTGATCTTCTTTGAGTTCTTTGTAGATTCTGGTTATAAGCTCTTTATCAGAGGAATAGCATGCAAATATTTTCTCCCATACTGTAGCTTGTTTATTCACTCTATTGATTGTTTCCTAGGCTGTGCAGAAGCTTTTTAATTTGATCAGGTCCCATTTATTAATTTTTGTTATTGCTTTGATTGCCTTTGGGATCTTCTTCATAAATTCTTTGCCTAGGCTGATATCTATAAGAGTTTTTCCAACCTCCTCTTCTAGAATTCTTATAGTTTCATGCCGTAAGTCTGTTATCCATCCTGAATTAATTTTTGTGAGTGGTGAGAGGTGTGGATCCTGTTTCAGTCTTCTACATGTGGCTATCCAATTTTTCCAGCACCATTTATTGAATAGGGATTATTTCCCCCATTGTATGTTTTTGTCTGGTTTGGGAAAGATCATATGGCAATAAGAGAGTGGTTTTATATTTGGGTTCTCTGTTTTGATCCATTGGTCTGTGTCTGTGTTTGTGCCAACAACATGGTGTTTTGGTTATGATAGTCTTATCGTATAGCTTGAAGTCTGCTAAAATGATGCCTCCTGATTTGTTCTTTTTGTTTACTGTTGATATTTCTGTGAATTGGACATCTGGTGGATGACTACTGGTCTTCATTATAAATATCCTTAGTGCTGACAATGATATTTTACATGAACAATGAACACAAAACATAGGTGTTTTTACTAACTTTGTTTATGTAATATCATTCTCTTTCATTAAAACAAGTGTGGTAGATTGAAGGCATCTGGAAATCCTTTACTGTTTCTCCCCATGAGAATACAGTATAATTTGTCTTTGAATCTGGGCATGCTTCAACAGTAGAATGTTTTGGAAGTTACATTCTGGGTCTTTAAAGCCTAAGTCCTAAGACTTGTGGCTCTTGCCTTATTTCTTTTTTTTTTTTTTTATTTCGGCATATTATGGGGGTACAGATTTTAAGGTTTCAATAAATGCCCATTTCCCCCCCTCCCCCCAAAAGTCTGAGTCTCCATCATGACCATCCCCTAGATGGTGCACATCTCACTCATTATGTATGTATATACCCACCCCCCTCCCCCCTCCCACCTGCCCAATACCCTATTACTGTAGTACCTATGTGTCCACTTAGGTGCTACTCAGTTTTGCCTTATTCTTGGAACACTTGCCTCTGGAGCTCTGAGCCTCCTTATAAGAAATCTGACTTCTGAAAACCCATCGTGATGAAGAGTTATCTGGTTGATAACTCCTAGGTTGAGCCCTACCTTCAAGTTATCCCTGCCAAGGTCCAAGACATGAGATGCTATGGTCTGAATACTTGTGTTCCCCTAAATTCATATGTTCAGACTTAATCACCAATGTGATGGCATTAGGAGGTGGGGGCCTTTGAGAGGTGATTAGGTTATGAGGGTGGAACCCTCATGAATCAGATTAGTGTCCTTACAGTCATTGGGAAACTTGTTTGTTCCTTCCTTCCACCATGTGAGGACAGTTGAGAAGCTACCATCTCCGCAAACCAGGAGACAGGCTCTCACCAGACACTGAATCTACTGATGCCTTGATCTTGGACTTCCAGCCTTCAACTGTGAGAAATAAATGGCTATTGGTTATAAGGCATCCAGTCTATGGTATTCTGTTATAGTAGCCCAAATGGATAAAGATGTGGGTGAAGCCATCCTAGACCCTCCAGTCCAGGCCATTCACCTTCAACAATTAATTTCCACCGAGTGATCCCAGTCAATGCCACATGGATCAGAAAAATCATTCGGCTGAGCCTTGTCCAACATCCCAGTCTACAAAGCTGTGAGATGTAATAAAGTGGTTATTATTTCAAGCTACTAAACTTTGGGAGTAGTTTGTTATGCAGCATTTGATAATTGGGACAGAAAATTACTTCATATTTCTTTATTTGTCCAATAATATGTGCATTGAGACTTTTGATTTGGACGATTTTGGTTGATCATTTGCTGGCCACCAAGTAAATTTCAATTCTTCTGTCTGTATCTGTGCCTTGCAATTGAACAGGTAATGGTCGGTACACTGAAAGAAACAGACAATTTTGGACCATAATTAACCCTCCATAAAGTTTTTTATTTTAAAGCGATAATTGGTAATATGTATTGGCAATACAGTCTCCAGTTTTAAAAGCACTTTGGGAATTTAGAGAGGTAAATTAAATCAGTTTTAAAATATATATCAATGTATGCCAAATTTTGTTTTAATTTATGTAAGTAGCTATATGTTCCTCTGGGAAGCAGTCAATATGGTAAAAGACAAAATTATGCATACATGAAAAATTTTAGGCTTAATTTAAAGGCAACTTTGAAAAGTAATTAATAGAGAAAAGGAAACTAACTTTTATTGAGTGCTACTATTAGCTGAGTACTTTACATAATCTTATGACAACACTATAAGTAATTTTTAAATGGGAAGTTATACAATTTGCCTAAGATCACTCAGCTGGTAAGTGGTAGGCTGGATTCAACCCAAATCTGGCCGATTCATCTGAAAGATTCCAGGTCTCCAAAAGTGTCTCCCAAAGAACTAGAAAGTAATAACGGTTGCCATGCAGAGCTGGTTTAGTAATGTGTTCATTTATAAAATATAACCCATTAATGAGTTTTATCAATTTTTGCTGCCCTTTACATATTGTTTCCTCAGTAAGAATCTGGGGATAGAGTAGGAATCACACATCACACATAGACATGTTTCAGAAGTTCTGTAACTTGAAACATAGTTCATATTAATATAATAAATCTTTTTTAAAAGCAAATACTTGCCATCATTATGACTACCTCAATTTATCGCCTGTGAAATTGTTTCTACATAGCTCCATTGTTTTTCTAAAGGGAAAGATAGCTATAATGGAGTGAGAAGATTGGAGTTTGATGTTTTCTTTTTTATTCACTTTTTTTCCTTGTTGGGCTAAAAGTTCCCATCTTATATTGGGCCATCTTCAAATACTCTAATTAATAATAATAATAATAAGCACAACTATAAAAAATAGTTATGGCTGTACCAGCATTTTCTTTATCCCCTTAACATTGGACAGGGGGAGGAGCTGGGTGGGTGGGGGAGATCTGCTTAAACACAAGCTGTCCCTCTCTTTCAACACACAAGCCATTCAAACACTGTTTGGGGTAGGATGACCCCCTGCTGTGCTTCCTGTTTTCTGTTCTGGAGAATCTGTACCCCCTTCATGAGTTAAAACTCAGATGGAGCCTAATGACTGGGGTTAAAATAGTGGCTCTGTCTTTTCCCAGCTGAGCGAGCACCCCAGTTCGCCCCTCAGTGCCCTCAATTGTAACTTGAACTCCCAACTGGTTGTGAGGATTAAATCAATCGTGGCATGTAATGTACTCAGAGCCATGCTTGGTGGCAGTAGACAGTGCTACATAAATATTAGCAGCTGATTTTATTACTATCATCCTCAGGAATTTAATTAAAAGGCACTCAGCAGAACAAAAAAGAGTGAAAGAATTTGAAGCCACTAACTGTTGCACCAAAAAGCTCACACACTCTTAATTACAAGGGATAACCGATCTAGATAGAGAACTGGGGGCTTTTGGCGTGGGGACTTCATGAGCAGGAGGCAATCATCTCTGGTAACAAGCCGGAGTCGTCACCATATGATTTGATGAAGTCAGAGAACCAATGGCATAGATGAAGTCTCTTGACAGGGCTGGGACAGTGATTCTTTCTTTCTGCCAACACCTAATCACACTGGTAAGTCAGGAGACCGACCAAAGGGCACCACCACTCTGGACCATTTCTATCCTCTCATTCAGCCAACAATCATTAATGGTGCACCTACTTTGTGCCAGCCACTGCCAAGATGCATAAGACCCCCCACTCTAGTTGGAGAAACAAACTAGAGGGTTCGTTCCTTAATTCAACAATTGTTAATAGTTACTGAATATCTACCACGTATCAAGTACTAAGCTAGGTGCTGGGTATAGTGAGCAAAACAAAAGTTGCCGCCCTCATGGAGCATTTTAGGGAAGAGAAGGATAACATACGAACTAAGTATCCTGCACGTAGTCTATCAGATGGTGATAAGTGCAAAGGAGAAAACAAAGCAGGGAAGAACCAGGGAGCATTCCGGAGAGTGGGTGGGCATGTTTACTTTGGGTGGTCAGGGAAGACGTTACAATGAGGTGGTAACTGCAATCTAGAGATGCGTGCAAAGCCTATGGAGGCCCAAGGGAAAGCCCTGCCAGGCCTCTCTACCCGCCCTCTCCACCCCACTTGAAGGCAGCCAGGAAACTGCACACTCTCTGGGTGTAAGTTTTCATAGTGTAGAAATTTCATTTTCTCTTGTTCATTGCTCTCAGCCCAGTAGACAGCATTGCACAGAGATGATCTACAAATACTAACTGGAAGATTCTAATATTCAAGTCCAACAATCAGCAAGCAATTTTTGAGCTCCAGCTATGCTCAGATTCCCTCCTCCGCTACTTAGAGCATCTATGAAAGACGCGTGGTTCTGCCCTCAAGGGGCTTAGAGTGCGGTTTACATGGATTATTAACTAGTGTCAGGGCTAACTGTGGGCACAGTCACGCCACAATTCTGGATACTCCCAGGCACAGGCATTTGAGGCTCCCACAGGCCAGAGAGGCCTGAGACTTTCCTGGTTGAACCGCGAAGCCACAGCGCCAGTCCAGGCCCCACCGTTGGTGGCGGGGCGCACCCCTCAGACCCCGGGTGCGTGCCGGACAGCAGGAGGGGAGGCCGGTGTGGAGGGCGGGCCCGACATCTCCCCGGTGCGCCCCCCCGACTTGGGTCCTGAGAAGTGTGCGAGGACTTTGGCCGAAGCCAAGGCCTGGGCCGCGAGCGACAGGGCTCCGGGGGAGTCGCACGAAGGAAGGCAACCCGCTCCCTCTGGGCCTTGCGGGCGTCTCGGGCCGCAGCCACCGCCGGGCGAGCCCCTCCCGCAGCTTCCCGCCGCCAGCCCCGCGGCTGCAGGGGGCGGGGACGGAGCAAAGGTCCCAGCGGGCCCGCCCTTCTCCCTTCTCCCTCCTCCCCGTCCGAGTGCCCGCCCGGCTCCGCCGACCCTGGACCCCGCGGGCGCAGGGCGCGAGCGCGCGACAGCCGGGCCGAGGGAGGCGCGCGGGTAAGTGCGCGGCGGGCGCGAGCTCCAGGCTCCGCTCCCGCTCCTCTGTTTTCCGTCCGGTGTCCCGCGCCGAGGGGAGCGGAGGCGGCGCGGCGCTTTCTCGCTGGGACACCCCTCCCCGCTCTCCTTCCTAAGGGAGACGAGTCGATTGGCTGCCCCGTCGCGCCCCTCGCCCTCCCCATACCCGGCCCCAGTCCGGTGACCCATCTCCCCGCCACTCCTGCACGCGCGCTCCCCGTCCCCGACCTCGCCCGCTGCCATTTCCTCTCCTGGCTGTTGCAGGCGCAGCTGGCACCTTCCTTCCCTGTCCCCCTCCCCGCCCCGTCCCCACTCATTCATCCTTTGTCTCCCGGTTTCTCCTCCGGGCGTCGCCGAGGCTCTCCTGGCTTGGGGGCGTGTGTGCGGGAGAAAGGCCCGAGCAGGCCTGGAGTTCAGTCCCCGCACCGGACGGCCTTGGTCCGAGGTACGGTGGCCCCGAGCTTGGGGACGAGGCCAAGCCCCCTCGCCGTGGCGGGCCGGACTGGGATGACCCAACGGCAGCCCGTGGGGCGTCCTTTGGCCTGGACAAGAGGACCCCTGGCGGTCCGGTCTGCACCTGGGAAGGAAGGACTAGCGGGCAGCGCGTGGAAAAGCGCAGGTTGTAAACACGCAATCCAGCCGCTCCTCTGCCCCAAATGGGGAATGGGGTAGTGAAAGGGCGGCCGTCTTGGGATCGCTGCCCTCAAGAGGCGGGCAGATGGCCAGACCGACGGCCGAGTCCAAGTGAAATGAAAGAAGTGCTGTGGGGTTGGAGAAGACGCCGAGGAGTGAAAATTAAGCATCTTCAAAATCCACAACAGACAGGCTCTTCTAAAGGAAAGCGGGGACAAGTTGAGCCCACAGATCTGGGAGAGAGGCCCGGACTCCCCAGCCACTGTCCCGTAGCTCCCCTGCCTTAAGAGGAAGCTCCACATTTTCCAGAACTGCTTTTCTCTTCGCTCTTTTTGCCCTCCCAAGGCACTCAAAGCGTCTTCCCTATTCTCAGACTGTTACCCACTCCGCCTCCTAAAAGCCTTCATACCTCACCTTGGCTCTTTTCAACCTCTTGCCTGTCTTGTGGCCATCATTTGTGTACTTTACATCCGATTTTTATTTCAGAAAGAAATAATAGAATATCTTGATACTGTACTTCCATTAAAAAACGAGTTCAGGTACTGGGCTGTAAGCATCGGAAGATATTATGTAAAAAGATGACACATCTGTTTTAGTTTAATAGACGTAGTTTCACTTTGTTATTTAGAAAACCAAAAATAATTCAGTTGTGCTGAATTTGTTAACCATGAGACAAGTTAGGCAAGTACAGCACTGTCTCATTTCCCCAGATAGTGAGCAATGATTTTTGTTCCCACCATAACTGAAGTTTACCCTTTCAAGCACACTTTCTTCCTTTACAAAACGAATCCTGTGTTGCCCAAATTAAAAAAGACAGAAGCTGAACAGGGAGTCAGCAGAGCAGGGTGGTTGAGGGCACAGGATTTGGCGTCAAATAGACCTTGGATGTAATCTTGGCTCAGCACTGATTCTCTGTGTGACATTACTACCCTCTAAAGACCACCAGGAACAGGCCCAGAGTTGAGCAAGTTGAGTCTGTTGCTCTTTGCAGCCAGGGAGACCACAGGGAAACTTGAGATGCCTCAGTAAGGGGGTGTTAGAAAGGACTTAGAGGATTTGGGCTTGGAGTAGGCAATCTGGGGGTGGTGAAGGGTTTAAGGAAGGTGGCTTTGCTCTGGATTGGATGTTGTCAGAAAGTGGAGGAAATTCTATGATTGACATTTTTCATAAATCTTATCTAAAAGGAGAGAAGGCCAGAGAGGGGCTAAAGCTGTGATTGGTCAAGAAGCAGCAGTCACTCATTAGGATTGAAAAGGGGGTGGTATTTGGTCACTTTGGTGGGGGAGTTGAAAATGTTCATGCTTAGTCTGTGTTCAGACATGATCACAGAGTGGGCTTGTTTTTGTCTTGATGCATCATGATCACGGAGGGCCTTGCCAAATGGTGATGCTATGTGAATTGTTCATGTTCAGCAACGCTGGGGCCTAGCCGACAGTACCAGGCCAGCTCCCAGATGTCAGGGCTGCTTCTTTGATCTTGTGATCTTGGACAAGTTACTTAACATCTTTGAACTTCAGGAACCACATCTGAAAAATGTGGACAATACCTACTTTATAGGAAGAATAAATAAGGAAATGGGTATAAAGTATTAAGCCCAATGCCTGACATATAGCAGGTACTCAACAAACAGTTGCAGTTCTCTTTATCTAGAGTATTTTGATGTTGAGGTTTCTTTTGTAGAACTGTTCAAACAGAGGGCCAGAGTTAACCACAGCTACTCTGAAGAAGAATCCTAAATGGAGTGTTAGAAAGAACTGGATCCAATTTAAAGGCTAGATAATCCTGTGACTCTGAATCACTCCTAACAGGTGTCACTGAATATAGCATCCTCTCCTGCAGTCATTACCTTGGCAGGTGTTTTTAAGATTCTTTGTTCCCAGTGGCCCCAGTTGGCTGTGTGCTTTGCTAACTTTGTGTCATTGCCTTGCTTTCATGGTTTCTTCCCTCCAGGTCTCCTGTCTGGCAGTCTAACTCTAGCTAGAATATCCTTACTGCATTCACTTGGCTGTTTCAGTTCTGATTTGCTTTGAACTGGGAAGCCACATAGGTGCTGTTTGCTAATATAATTCTTAAGGCTCTGTGTGAGAGCCCAGGATCTGTGTAGCAACTGTGAAGTGCAGTGGCTTTTTAGGCCATGAGCTATTTGAGCTATATCTCCTCTGAGGCCATTTACAGCTACTTTCAGGCTGGAGTATTGTGGAAATTTGAGTTCAAAGTCTGACTTCTGGCTGATCAAGACATTACTATGCTTGTCTGTGTCAGGCAACTTGGGTTCTAGATCATTCATTTGTTTGGACCTGGGCACATTTTTTAATCTTTCCTGGATAGACTAGTGATGTTTGACAATAATGGTGGAAGTCTATTATCTCCTAATGCTTCATGACAAACTCTGTTGTATTAAATGTGTAGCCTATATTTTGGCTGATCTATTATATCAAAAGTTCCTAGAAATAAAAGCAAAAAAAAAAAAATCAACACTAGAAAATGGGCCAAGGACACCAACAGTGAACACATTGACTGCCACACTAGAAAAAAATTCTTCCCCAGGGCCTCAGTGTTTTATTAAAACGAAATGATCCTTTCTAATTTGTTATTTTTTATTGTTTTCTGTGCGTGAGTTATTTGCAAAACAATCCACATTTTTAGAATTCAATTGTCAATTATTACAATAAGAACATCGACAAGTAAAATTTTCACAAATGAACTGCAAGGTTTTGCTTCACGAGGCCCTGGGCTCAAAACTAGCTTGAGTTAAATACAACTCACTTGGCAGTCAATGTGTTAAAGAAAGAAATACAAAAGCCTTTAAACAAAATGAATGGTGCTTGATTTTAATTGTGTTAACATGATATAACCTAAAACTATACTGAGATTCCATGTCTTACCTATCAGACTGGCAAAAATCCAAAAGTTTGATGACACACTGTTGCTAAAACTAATACTGTTATACATTTGGTGAGTCTACAGCCCCGAAAATTACAGATGCATTTATGCATTGATCTAGCATTCTCTTTTCTACCCTTCAGGTACATTGTCCATGTATGACGAAGACATGTGTACAGGGGTACTTAGAGAGGGAATCTTTAAGATAACAAAAATTTAGGAATAACCCAAGTGGGCAGCAACATGGGACAGATTAAATAAGCAATGATATCTCCATGTGAGGGAGTATTGTGCAACTGTAAAGAATGCACTACCATATTTATTCTTAGATGACAGCAAGGTGCAGAGCAGTATACAGACTTTTGCTTATGTTTGTATAAAGAAACATGAAAGCAATATGCCTGCAGGGGAGAGGTATAACAGTTGCTGGGATGTGAGCGGGAGTGGATTTCCTGGTGTATATCCTTTTGCATAGTTTAGATGTTTGAGCCATCTTAAATGTATTAAGTATTCAAACATAATAATAAAAAAGAACCCTCTAACTTTAACTTCACAAGGACAGTATTCTCAAAGTCTCATGATTGAATAAACCCGATTCTCATAAAAACCTACAAAGCAACAGCCGCCTCCATTCACGCTCCCTAAAGCAACTGCTTTGTCAAGAAGGCAAATTGTCTGTGTTTGATGTTAGATGAAAAAAAGAAACATTAAAAATTAATTTTGGAATTTCCTTTCTTTTACACTGTAATCCCTCTGGGGAGGATTGGTATCATTACTAAAGCTTTGCCTCCCACAACAGATGGGTTTTATTTTGTTTTTTAACAGCAAGCCTGATTTGGTTTCTCCAGAAACCTGTGTGATCTGAAGGCAAGTTAGTGAACTCCCTTTCAGTTTGTCCTGGGAAAGAATAGAAACCATAGAAATAAAGATCATGGCGCTAGCAGTAAACTGAGGCAGATCCTGCTGCGGCTCTTCTCTTGGACCAGCAGGAGGAGTTCCCACAGGTGATTGGGGAGACCTCATTTTGTTAAATGTTCATGCCCCGTGTTTGGCAACATAAATCCTGCACCTTACCCTAGATGTGTGCTCCCCAGTGACTGCCTTATTGGGTCCCATTGTTCTGCTTTCTCCTGAATTCCCAATCTTGGTAACTGGCTTCTCCATCTCATCGCTCAGCCCATACCTGGGATATTGAGGACATCGAGGGAGTCTTCTTTTATGACTGGCCCCTCATCCAACCAGAGCTTGGCAAAACCACCAAACCAGTATCTTTTCTATCTTTATGCCACTAGCATAGTTCAGGGCATCATCATTCTTGTCCATCTCTAATCTTGTTCTTCTCAGGCCCATTTCCTATTTTGCTTCCAGAAGGTCTTTTAAAGTGACCATTCTGATCACATTGCTCCCTAGACTCAGCCTCCAGTGGCTCCTGCTGCCCTGGCTCCCCTGCACGGGTGGCATGGACCTTCAGAACCTGGGCCAGGGTGGTGGCCTCAGCCTTGTCTCTGGCGCTTCTCCACTCTGGAACCTGGGCTCCAGTGCACGCGGCAATCCTGGAGTTGGACAGCCATTCTAGTCTGTTGAAGTGGTGGATAGACACTGTGACACACATCACAGTGTCTCCTGGGCCATCACGAGCTTGCTGGTGACACATCTCGCCTCGTACTATCTTCATCACCCCTCCACCACCTGCTGCAAATACTGTGCTTTTATAAAGGCTGCTTCTTGGCTAGAGCATCCTTACAGTGTTCCTTCGCCTGGCTGGCTTCTACGTAGTCTGCACATGCAGCTGGGATGCCCTCTGCTCCTGTGACCCTACATCCCTGTTATTCTTTGCAGGTCACTGTTTTAGAAAGGAACTTCCTTGCATATTTTTAGCATCTCTTCGTAAATGTTTATTCTACCTAGTAATATAGAAGAATATAGAAGAATAGGGTCAGGTAGCTATTGCTTCATAACAATCTAAGAAAAGGTACTTTAGAGAAGAATTAGTGATAGGTAAAGGCAAATGACTTCTGATACCCTAGAGGAGGGATTCTCATTAAAGAAAGAGGAGATAGTCTTATTAAAGAAAGTGGATTGAACTAGTTAAGGTCTGAGCTTACTCCTAGCTCTTACATTCTTTCATTTTTTTTTTTTTTAAATAAGATAGGATTTATTTATTTTTTTAAATAAGATAAGATCTTGTTTCGTTGCCTAGGCTGGAGTGTGGTGGTGTGATCATAGCTCACTGTAACTTTGAACTCCTGGGCTCAAGGAATCCTCTTGCCTCAGCCTTCCGAGTGGCTAGGACCACAGGCACACACCAACATACTTGGCTAATTTTTAAAATATTTTGTGGAGATGGGGTTTCACTATGTTGCCCAGGCCCAGCTGTTAAATTCTAAGAGAGCTGTGTGAATATGTGAGCATGCCAAGAGCCAGGGTGTGAATATATATATGAAGCATACTTCCTGTCCATTTGACTTTTCAACTTTTGACCATGGATAGTTTTTTTTAAATGTTATTTCTAGTTTAGTTTTTTTATATAATAAATTTTTAAATTATACACAAATGTATATATATAGTGTGTATGTGTGTGTGTATTTGGCTATTTGCAATTTGTGTATTGTTTATAACCTTTGCCCATGTTTCTACTGGAGTACAATATTTATTTTAAAACTTGATTTGTAAAACTGTTTTTTAAATATATTAAGCATTCTTGTTCTTTGTCATGAATACTACAAGTATTTTCTCAGTTTGTCCCTTGACTTTCTAAAGGCCCTTCCATCCTACAATTGTGTAAATGTTTGTCTACATTTTTTCTACTACTTTTAGGGTTTCATTTTTCCTTAAAGAAACTTCTGATCCATTGAGAAGTTGTTCTTGTGTATGGCAAGAGAAATGAATCAGACTTAATTTTTTCCAGATGGTTAACTCATTGTTCCAACACCATTTCTTAAATGGTCTATACTGAATAGAAAAATTAGCTGGACGCAATGGAGTGTGCCTGTAGTCCCAGCTACTCAGGAGGCAGAGGCAGGACGATCACTTGAACTCAGGAGTCTGAGGTTGCTGTGAGCTATGATGATGGCACTGCACTCTAGCCAGGGCAACAGAGAGAGAGACTCTGTCTCCAAAAAAATAAAATAAAATAATAAATAAATAGTCTATACTTCTTGCACTGAATATAGTACTTTTCTTTTATATCTTCTAATGTGTCTCTTCTTTTTCCCTCCAGCTGAAGTACAACTGTGCCTTCATTTTTGGATGAAAAATTCATAGCTAGGTACTTTCCATTTCTGCATAGGAGAGATCCCACAGTGTAGAGAAAAAGCACCTTTGACCCTTTAAAAAGTAGTCATAGGTAAGCTACCTATTGCCATCAGTATGTTGTTCTTGAACAAATATTCCCAGGTCTCTGCCTTCTAGATTCTTGGTAGGATTGTATTTCCTGACCTTTATGGTTGGCTGAGGCCATGGACCAGTTCTGACAGGTTGTAAGTGAACATGCCATGTGTCACTTTTAGGCCAGAGCATTTAACTGTTGGTGTGAGAGCTTCCAGAACTTTCTTTTCTGTTGGATAATGACTGACAATGTTCAAGATGGTGTCTTCCCCTTCAGCCTGGATCCTTGAGACTTTAATAAACAAAGCTCTCTTGTCCCCCTGTATTGGACCTGTAGTGTGAGCAAAAAATAAACTTTTATAGTTATAAGCCACTAGGATTTGGGGGTTGTTTGATTCTGAAGCACAACGTAGCCTGTCCTGACTGGAACACATGTGCTCTCTCAGTGTCTCAATTTGATTTCTTTGTCAGTTGAACTCAAACAGGAGGGGCTCGTCTCCTAGGGAGAAGATAGTCTTTCATTTGTACTCTTGAGACTAGGAAGAAACGTGATAATTTTAGGGCACATACCCCACAAAATACTAACTTCTCATTTGATGTTAGCATAACTTCATTTTTTTCAGGTAATCTGGAGCTTTCAAAATGTTTGCCAAAGCCACAAGAAATTTCCTTAGAGAAGTTGACAATGGCGGCGACCTGATCGCAGTGTCAAATTTGAATGACTCTGATAAACTACAACTTCTAAGTCTGGTGACCAAAAAGAAGAGATTCTGGTTCTGGCAACGACCCAAGTACCAGTTTTTATCCATCACCCTTGGAGACGTACTCGCAGAAGACCAATTTCTGAGTCCAGGTACGTTCCCTGGGAATATTTCACAATTAGTCCCAGAACAGGAGATTCTTCTTTTAGAAGCATGTTGTCTTGAGTCTAGATACTTTATAATGAATTCTCCTGTTTCTTTGCTGCCCGCCTGTAAAACATGTCCTTTCTTAAAGTGAACAAAATTCTGTAGGCCTGACATGAAAAGTTTATAGCTTAATCTTTTAAAAATAATTTTGCATTTTTGGTCTAAAAGTAAGACATGCCACTGAAAATTTGCTTCAGGGTTGAGATTGATGATGCCACATACCCATCAAGAGGGCGTGAAAAGTTTTATCACTCACATAATGATGCTTTCTGGGGAGAGGAGGGCAGGCTCTAAAGCTGGCCCAAAGTGGCTACGGAGAGGGGGATAAGGAGATGGGCTCACTGTTTATTGTGATTAGTGAGTGGAGATGGGTGAGGATCCCTGCCTGAGGGCTGGGCTTATGTAGTTCGAGCTGTCACTGGCACCTGTGGACAGAGCACCTGGATGCTCTTATCAGTTTGCCCAGAAAGAGAAGGAGGACTGGAATTTGAAAGCTGTCAGCAGACATCAGAAATGGAGTCACATGCATTATTGCAGTAGAGTACAAAATATGGAAAAGGATGAAGAAGACTTAAAAATCAACAAAAACCCCGCCATCACATATTAATTCCAGTGAACATTTAGATTGTAGTCTTTTATTCTCTGCATTCAATTTTTGTTGTTGTTGTTTTTGAGACAGAGTCTTGCTCTGTCGCTCCCGATAGAGTGCAGTGGCATCATCATAGCTCATTGTAACCTCAAACTCCTGGGCTCAAGCGATCCTCCTTTCTCAGCCACCCGAGTAGCTTGGACTATAGGCATGTACCACTGTGCCTGGCTAATTTTTCTATTTTCTGTAGAGATAGGGTCTTACTTTTTCTCAGGCTGGTCTCAGACTCCTGAGCTCAAGCTATACCCTACCCCCCTCCCTGCGCCTCAGCCTTCCAGAGTGCTGTGATTACAGACGTGACCCACTGTGCCTGGCCTGTATCCAATTTTTTAATAACAAAATTGGAAACATTACTACATACAATTTATATTTATTCCTTATTTTTTTATTTAACCTTATTATGCTTTCCTCCATAGATTTAAATATATTTTTAATGCTATTTTCAATGAACACATAATATTCCTTTGAGTGTATATATCCTAATTTGATTAACTGTTCCAATTTAGTGCTTAATAAATAAGACTACTATGAGCATTTTTGTTTGTATTTTTGTTGCTGTTTTTTAAGCAATTGTTTTAGCATAGATTCTTAGAGATTGAATTACAGGACCAGAGGTTGGGAGCTTTTTGAAGATTTGGTACTCATTGCTACATTACTTTTGGGGACATGATGATATATGAAAATATTATCAACTCTTTTTTTTTTTTTTTGAGATAGGGTCTCTCTCTCTCTCTGTTGCCCAGACTAGAGTACAGTGGCATCGTAATAGCTCACTGCAACCTCAAACTCCTGGGCTCAAGTGATCCTCCTACCTCAGCCTCCTAAGTAGCTGGGACCCAGGTGTGAGCTACCATGTCCAGCTAATTTTTCTGTTTTTTGTAGAGATGGGGTCTCACTATATTGCCCAGGTTGGTCTCGAACTCCTGGCCTTAAGTGATCCTCCGGCCTTGTGCACACTTCTGCATTGTCATCAACTGCTACTGGTGGAAGAGATTACAAGTGTGAGCCACCCCACCCAACCATCACCTCTTAATTATTGGACAAAATGATGTCCGAGTCCTCTTTCAGCTCTAAAGTTCTCTAATTTTGTGATTGCATCTTTATTAAAGGGGAAAAGACATAGAGGAGATAATTTGAGTTTACCCAAAAAATGTCCAGACCTTCTTCCAGACAAGCATTCTGGCCAGTGTTGTCTTCTACCAGCTTATCAGAGCTGCCAAGCAATGGGTGAATGAGTTTATATTAATTTTATGTCATCTCAGCCCCACCAGATTTTGTGTGCTTTCTGCTAGAAATTCTATTGAGTGGTGAAATAACTAAATATGAACAGGAGCTAAAGAAAGAAAAATTTACAAAATGGACCAGGGACCCCTGAGTAATTGGAATTTCACCACTCTGGGATGTTAAAATACCTCTTATTTGTTGTCCTGAGAGGTTGTGAAGCCCCTGTTAGACTGGTGAGGCTGGTGGCAGTCACTCCAGATGAAGAAGCCCTGAATATTCTGATCTCTGAGGTCGGAGCTCATCCTGGATTGTGTGTCCAGTTGGTGTTGGTGCTGTGATGAGAAGTATCCTCTACTTTGCCTACTGAATAGGCTCAGGATACTTCACCTTTGTCATTTTTTGCCACTTGCAACAACACCAGCCTGTGTGTTGCCCAGGGATGTGCAGGCTGGAGGGTGGCGATTTGGCAATTGGCTGTCCAAACCGTAGCCTGTTGGTTCCTTCATTTCTTCCCTTCCACCAGCAGTAGTTGATGATATCGTGGAAGTGTGCACAAATGACATCTTTTTTTAGAGCGAGTCTAGTTCTGGCTTTTGGAATACATAGACAAAATCTTGAGTGCCCCTACCTGCTGTGGAGTCCAGTCTTGGAGATAAGAGTTGTCAGGAGTGGTATTGAACTTGACTGAGACCAGCACGGTGTTCTGAAGATAGAATATCTATCTTTTCACACATCGTAGAACCTAGCACTGTCCTGTTTATCAGGAAATGATGTTGCTCTGGCCTAAAGCCAGTGGATAGATTGAGCCTTGCTGTGTGTCAGGCTCTGTGTTACATGCTGTACATACATCAGCTTGCAAGAGACTCCATCAGGTGGGTGCCATTAATGGTCTCCCAATTGCATATGAAAATCTGAGGTTCTGGAAGGTGAATGTTACCCAAGATCTCCCAGTTAGTAATACTAGAGTAGGGATATAATCTTAGGCTCTTAGTATCTGCTCTGTCCTGCTTATCAAAGCATTTCCTAAAGTGTTTGTTTTCCACCAGATATTAATAGGAAAAGCTTTGAATTGAAGGCATTTTCACAACCATTTTATTTTTGGCGGTGGTGGGGGAGGTGAATCTCTAGTTTGCAAATTGCAATGACAATGAATGGTGATTGCTTCTGATTAACCCTGGTTAAGGTGTGGGTTTTCTTCATTGGAGTGAAAGATATATAGGTGAGATATAGGTGTCAGGGCAGTGAGTGGGTGGAAAGAAGCCTTTCAGACTCTAGGGGGGTTTGAATCACTTGTGATATGCAACCTAGAGCCTAGGAAAGCCTTGAGTTGGGGAAATGGAAAATGCCAAGTGTGAACTTCCTAGAAGATTTAAAAAAAAATTTTTTTTTGTTTTTTAGATAGGGTCTTGCTCTATTTCCTGGGCTAGAGTGCTATGGTGTCAGCTCACTGCTGACATACTCACTGCATACTCAAACTCCTAGGAGGTCCTTCTACCTCAGCCTCCCAAAGTGCTAGGATTACAGGTATGAGCCACCGTGCCTGGGTCCTAGTAAACTCTTAATGTATCCTTACCACATGGTGATGATACAGACCATTTTTAAGGTGGTTTTGGTTGGATTGAGAATGAGAACAGTAGGAACCTGGAGCTATGAGAAGGCTGGCCATTCGGATATGAGATCATCAGACATTATCATTAGGGTTTGGATAAGAAGGGCCTGTCCTCTGACTTTATCAGAAAGTCAGAGATAAAGAGTTGCATGATAAGGAATTGAGTGACTGGGTAGAGGTCAGATATAAAAACATAAATGTGGGAAGGGAGTTATTTGATTGGAGATGGATCATGAGGGCCAGAGGACTGCTCTCCAAGCTGGTGGGTGGGAAGGCAAGATGCCCTGGGACAGGCCCAGGTGGCCGCCCTGCCCGATGCTGACTAAGGCAATCCTCAGTGCACCTGGGGGAGGCTGCTGAGTCTCTCTGTGTAGGTGTCATCCTCGTCTAGTCCCTCCTCAGGCTTTCATCCCGGAAAAGCACACATTGAAAATGTTCTGTTTCTACCCTGGACAATGGTTAAAGAGATGCTCACTTTAAAATTATTCGTTAAACTGTACAGATGGTTTTTGTGCACCTTTCTCCACATATTGGAATTGAAAAATGGGAAAACAATAAAGCACCCTGTGGAGCCCTGGCTAGCAGGGTGCACACAGGCGAGCTGGCCCCGTTTTCTTGCCCATCCACGTGGCTTGGCTGCTGGCTTTCCATCCAAATGCCAGCCTCCTGTTTCCCGGAGGAAAACAGGCTTTGGAAAGCTGGGCGACTGGAGACACAGGTGGCCTTGTCGTCATTAGATGCCTCTGCTTGTCCGGTCCATTCCAGTGGTCGTGGAGTCGGACTTTGTGAAATACGAGGGCAAGTTTGAGAACCACGTGAGCGGGACCATCGAGACAGCGCTGGGGAAGGTGAAGCTGAACCTGGGCGGCAGCGGCCTCGTGCAGAGTCAGTCTTCGTTTGGGACCCTGAGGAAGCAGGAGGTGGACTTGCAGCAGCTCATCGGGGACGCGGTGGAGAGGTAGGAGTTCTGTTTGGCATTTTGGATTTTGACACGTCTCACATTTAAAGGTCATTCATTTGAACCTCTGTTAAAAGGGTGACAGCTGCCATCTTTGCCGATCAAGGGAAGCTTTATCTGATGCCTGCTGTGCCGAAACTTCTTGAGAAGCACATTCTTGGGTCTGAGATTGCTTGACTGTTCTTAGCCTGAGGGGGAGACTTGGGAAGCACTTTAAAAGGATGCAGCCATGGCCTGGTGCGGTGGCTCATGCCTGTAATCTAGCACTCTGGGAAGCTGAGGTGGGAGGATAGTTCAAGGTCAGGAGTTTGAAACCAGCCTGAGCAAGAGCGAGACCCTGTCTCTACTAGAAATAGAAAGAAATTAATTGGCCAACTAATGTATATAGAAAAAATTAGCCAGGCATGGTGGCGCATGCCTGTAGTCCCAGCTACTCAGGAGGCTGAGGCAGAAGGATTGCTTGAGCCCAGGAGTTTGAGGTTGCTGTGAGCTAGGCTGGTTCCACAGCACTCACTCTAGCCTGGGCAACAAAGCGAGACTGTGTCTCAAAAATAAATAAATAAATAAAAGGATGTAGGCAAATATGTACTTTCTTCAATCTTGTGATTGATAAAATGCCAATGATACAACGGCTTTGTCCTGCATTTTTTTTTTTTTTTTTTGAGACAGAGTCTCACTCTGTTGCTAGGGCTAGAGTGCCATGGCATCAGCCTAGCTCACAGCAACCTCAGACTCCTGGGCTCAAGCAATCCTCCTGTTTCAGCCATCCCCAGTAGCTGGGACCACAGGCATGTGCCACCATGCCCGGCTAATTTTTTTTATATATTTTTAGTTGTCCAATTAATTTCTTTCTATTTTTAGTAGAGACGGAGTCTCGCTCTTACTCAGGCTTGTTTTGAACTCCTGACCTTGAGCGATCCGCCCGCCTCGGCCTCCCAGAGGGCTAGGATTACAGGTGTGAGCCACCACACCCAGCCCCTGCATTTTTGAATATTAACATCCGAAGTAGGAAAATCACAGCCTCCCTCTGGCTCCTAGTCATTTTCTGATGGGGAAAAGAAGAAAGCAGATTGGGGGCTTCACGGGAAGGGCTGTTTTTCAACCTTCAAAGTCTTGGAGAAAACCCCACATTTATTTGTTTGTTGGCTTTCAGGTAAAAACACTTTACCCCAGTTTAGCTCATCATTATCTTTACCTTATGTCTAGCCCAGCGCTCAGTAAATAGCTTTGCGCAGTGCCTACTGTGTGCCACATGCTGCTCTGCATGCTGGGCATGCTGCAGGGGACAGAGTGCCGCATTCCTGTCCTGCGTTCTAGTGGGGACAGACACAAACTATACAGCCAAAGTGAAACGTGCAGTAAGTTCATGGGTAGCGGTGGCAGGGAGGGGGATAGGAAGTGCTGGGAATGGGGGCTGTGATTTTACAAGGCTTGGCCAGAGAAGGCGTTCAGAGAAGCTGGCATTAGAGCACAGACCTGCAAGAGGGGAGGGAAGGAGCACAGGACGTCCTGGGCAAGGCCTGGCGGGGAGGCAGCATCAGTGGGACTGAAGCTGAATAAGGTTGGAGGGGAAGAACGGAGGGGGGAACTGAGTCCCACAGGACCTGGGAGGCTGTTGGAAAGACTTGCTCTCACAGGGAGTGAGCTGGGAAGCCGCTGGAGGATTCTGAGCAGGGAAGCAACACAATCTGACTTGGTTTTTTAGAAGATTCATTCCAGCTGCTGGGTGAGAAGAGACTGGCTGGGCAGAAGGAGGGAGTCCAGTTGGGAAGTTATTGCAGTAATCCAGTGGGCGTGATATTCAGTTTGTGCAGTAACTTACGTGCGCTTTCCTGTGAATTTTACCACCCCTTCTTCTTTTAAAACTGAAAATTCAAATCCAAATAATTAAGAGAGAACTCACTTATATTTAAGCATGAGTGGCTTATCTCCTCTTTTCCGACATTTTTAGGATTATATAGAATATTAGATATTAAATGAAATTATGCATAAAGATTTCAAAATTAAATTATGTATAAACAATTAATGAATAAAAAAATAAAATAAAACTCACACATCAGCATGTGATGGGAGGGTTTTGCACAGACATTGAGGATGCTTGGGCAACAGTGAGCTTCCAAACCCACGCACCTCTCCAGGAACTGCCCATACTTCACGGAAGGATGGTGACCACTATTCGCCACCTTCTGGCATTCCCCAGGACCTCATGACCCCACGGAGTTATGGCTCCATCAGGAATTCCCTTTTGATCTGAGAACTTGATGCTCTCCCTGGTGGCGCCAGGTGGGATGGCCACCTCTTTTTCTGGCAGTCATGATCATTATTTTCCTTTCTCTACTACTTTCCTTTGCTAGAGAAGCATTTTCCTTCCTGTTAGTTATCCGAAATGAAGATTTAACTGGGCATTCTACATCTTCATTTGTTAAATCGGGTGATGCTTTCTACTGGGGCAGGGGTGCAGCGGGGCGGGGAAGCCCGGGGCCTCTTCTCTCTCCCTCAGCCTTCGCAGCCCTCTAAAGCTTGGCCATATTTTGCAGTCTTGTCATTTCTATTTCGAGAACCACAGTTTGGCAATGCTCTGTAATCACGTTTCCCGAGACAGGTTTTTTAAACACTCGTCATGATTCAGGTGTAGAAGCTCTTGCCAGCAGAAGGCAGATGGGGAGGGGTCACCGAGCAGAGATGGGAGCCAGCAGTTACATGTGGAGGGACAGGGAGAGAGGGGGAGGAAAGGAGCTTCCACGGAGCACCTACTATGTGCTGGGCACTGTGTACACGTCTTCTCATTCACGCTGCACAGCCGTCTGCTTTTACACTTGAGTGTAAAAGCACTGCGGCTCAGGAAGGAGAAACAACTTGTTCCCAGGCACAGAGCTCAATTTGGGTGCTGGAGCTGGGATTCAACTCAGGATTTTCCAGCTCCGAAGCTCCTGTTCTTTCCTGTAAATCGTGTCAAAGTAGTTGGAATGACAGCACAGAACGGGAAGGCAGAGGCATGGGTCTGAGTCCCCACGGAGGATGCCGGGTGGGTGAATAGGGGCACGTGCACTGTCCCGAGCAGGCCCATGTGACTAGCTAGGCCTGTTTACCTGGAGGTACCTGGACACTGGGATAAGGTCACCTGGGGAGACTCTTCAGGAATCCCACGGGTTGTAGAGGTGACGGAAGAAGCGATGGCCCAGTGAGGGGCGATGCCAGGAGCGTGACAGAGAATAAATGTAGACTGGGCGTGTTGACTCACGCCTGTAATCCTAGCACTCTGGGAGGCCGAGGTGGGTGGATTGCTCGAGGTCAGGAGTTCGAAACCAGCCTGAGCAAGAGCGAGACCCCGTCTCTACTAGAAATAGAAAGAAATTAATTGGCCAACTAATATAGAAAAAATTAGCTGGGCATGGTGGTGCATGCCTGTAGTCCCAGCTTCTCTGGAGGCTGAAGCAGCAGGATCACTTGAGCCCAGGAGTTTGAGGTTGCTGTGAGCGAGGCTGACACCATGGCACTCACTTTATCCTGGACAACAAAGTGAGACTCTGTCTCAAAAAACAAACAAAGAAAAAGAGAATAAATGTAAGGCCTAGAAACCAAAGAGATGTCTTATCACAGTCACCCCTCGTTATCTTGCTAAGTGGAAAAGGTGAGCTGCTGGGAAGGGGGAGGGAAGACTCTCCCGAGCCTGGGACAGAAATAAGTAAAGCTGACATGCCTGTCACTTCATGCTGGAGTAATAAATTCTTATTCTGCTTGTCTTTGGACTCTGATAGCATCAGCAGGATTGATAAGACACTGTTGATACATCTGTGGCCTTGGGAGTGGTGATCAGTGATGCTTAAGTACTGTATGTTCTCGAGGGCTTATTTATGGTCAGTCATTTTTATTTCAGGTCATTTAGATAAGTTGTCTGCATACAAGTTATGTCAGCCCTCAAAAAATTAGAGTACCAGCTTTACTGTCTGGGAAATATGTGCACATCTCAAGAAACAAACTTCATCTATCCTTGAAAAAACAAGCGTGCACTGGGCACAAAGGCATTCCACAGGAAAGAACCTTCCAGATACCTGGAGCTGACCCCTTTGAATGAAATTGCCATGCGTACCTTAAACATTCTGGATGCAAACCATTCTATATTGTGTTTTTCTTCTTCTTTTTTTTTTTTAAATGGGGAATAACAGCTGGGACTTTTTTGTAATGACTCAGATTCATGTCTTAGTCTTAACACCCGGTATTATACTGTAATAAGCTCCTCACTCTTTCTGCCTCATCTTCCAGTGCCAGCTGCCATTTGTTACTGCCTTAAATGTAGAAGCCACACCCCACCCCACCTCTGTCACCAATTTATTGCTCCTAATCTCCTAGGGTCTGGGGATTTTATTCCTGGTCAGTAACTTAAGTGGACATGGTAAGTCCACTGCCCTGCCCTTGGCCTCATTTTCCCCAGCTGTATGTGAGATGGTTGGAATAGATGATTTTCTTTTTTTTTTTTGAGACAGAGTCTCACTCTGTCATCAGGGCTAGAGTACAGTGGTGTCATCATAGCTCACTGCAACCTCCAACTCCTGGGCTCAAATGATCCTCCTGCCTCAGCCTCCCAAGTAGCTGAGACTACAGGCATGAGCCACCATGTTTGACTAATTTTTCTATTTTTAGTAGAGACAGGGGTCTAGCTCTTGCTCAGGCTGGTCTCAAACTCTTACCTCAAGTGATTCTCCCACCTCGGCCTCCCAGAGTGCTAGGATTACAGGCGTGAGCCACCGCACCTGGCCTGGAGCCACCTCATCTGGCCTGGAATATAGATGATCTTTAAGGTTTTCTCCTGGCTAAATGTCTGCAAGTGAGTGGACTGCAGAGTGCACCTGCCAGCTCCTTTCCCTTGAGTTCTGGGCCTTGGTCCCATCGGTTTTCCATTTTGTGTTTTCCTGGCTATTTGGGGATTGAGGTGGGTATTACCATAAAAGGCACATCCCACTTTTATTCTTTGTGTATTGTAAAGTGAATTTTGGTAAAGCAGGTGACATTTTCCTATGTATCCATGGTAATGAGAAGGTTGAGTTTTCATTAAGAACTCCAAATTAAATAAATTATATGAAAATAGCATATCATGAAAGCAATGGCACAGCCATATTAAACTTTCACGATTATTTAAAATATTTTAAAATTACACTGAAAGTTTTATTACATCAAAATACAAATTCTACAAGTTTCGTATGTGAGGCATTTTTAAAAAAATGCTATTCTTTTTTATGGCCTTTATTTGACCTCTTTAAAGCTGTTGCAGCAGCTCCCATGAGTACTGCTGCAATGTGCTATTAACTCTTATTTTATTTAGGAGTTTTTTGAGGGGAAGGATTTGAGGGCTCAAGTTTTTCTTGAAAAAAAAAAAACAAAACAAAGTTTGACCTGGGCTTCTTTTCTACTTGATGGAGAAATTTCCCTGGGGCAAGCAGAGGGTTCAAAAATCACCCCACTGTGTCTGTGCTTTACTCAGCACTGGCATCGTTATTTTTAGTAAACAGAGTTTGTGCCCAACAAGGCGAAGACTCTGTCCACATGTACTGTGTTTCCCCAAAAATAAGATAGGGTCTTATATTTATTTTTCCTCAAGAAGACACCCTACGGCTTATTTTCAGGGGATGTGTTATTTTCCCCTCAAAGCCTCAGCTTGCAGCACGCACAGGATGGTCGAGACCTGACGGGGAGCCGACCTTGTTGGTGGGGCTGCCCGCACCTTTCCAGTCACCTCTGGGATAGTAGCTGTCACGATGGGGCAGATGAGAAGGGCTGCTTGTCTTCTTCACCGTTCCATGACGAAATGCATGGGTTGTGCAGACACGCTGTGTAGCCACGCCCATCACTAGGTCTTATTTTCGGGGTAGGGCTTCCATTTTGCGCAAATGCTTAGACATCCTGCTAGGGCTTATTTTATGGGTGGGTCTTATTTTCAGGGAAACACGGTACTTGCAGAACAGGAGAGTCCTGAGTCCAGTCTTGCTGTTGACTGTCTTTTTTTTACTGTGTCTCTCCTTCAGGGGCAGCCTGTGTGTTGTCAGGATCCACCAGGTGAGGGCGCCCTGAGGTCAGGGAGCAGGAGGTGGCAATGCCTCCCAGGTGCCTCTGCTCTTGGTGGGTGGAAGTATTTTTAGGCCGGTTGCAGGGTGGTAAACTTCAGGCTCATTTTAAAACATCAAAACAATTGGTGTGGAAACATATAGAAGATTTAAGGAATAATATAATAAATGTTAATATACCACCTCCCACCCAGCTTAACAAAGGAGTTTTTCTATAACACATTGACTGCCACACTAGAAAAAAAAGTTTTATCCTTGGAGCCATGGTGTTTTATTACAAAAATAGAATAAAAACTTCAAAAACAATCCTTTTTAATTTAATAATTTGTTATTTTCTTATAGTTTTCTGTGCATGAGTTACATGCAACTTGAAAAATTGTTCACTGGGCTCCCAAGGTGAAGAGACATATGAATTGTGTATGCTTTATGAGGCCCCAGGCTCAAAACTAGCGTGAGTTAAATACAACTCACATGGCAGTTAATGTGTTAAACCAAGATACAGGAGCCATCTTTTCCTGCCTTCACTGCCCAGGATCTCCTTAGCAAAATGGGATTAGCGCTTCTGGGAGAATTAAGTGAGAGTATAAATGAGGCAGGTAGAACAGTACCTGGCATGTGGCGAGTTTTCATTAACCATAGCTGTTCGTGTTACCACTTCCAGTACCCATTGCTGTCACTCTAGCCCCACACCCAGCCTGGTTAGCAAGCCTGGGGAAGGCTAGAGCTCTCGGGAGGAGAGATGTGACTCGGCATGCTGTGAGCAGGGCAGGGAGATGTGGAGCTTCAGAACTGAGATGAAGGGAAGCCCTCAGTTTCCGACACGTGGTGTTTCTGATGCTTGCCACCTTTGTGCTGAAGATAGGTAACCGTGCAGTCTCCGCGCTGAACTTCAGTGCAAGTCGGAGTAGCAGCAGCTTGTGTACCATCCAAAATGAGTGCTGACCCAGATGGGTCGCTGTGCCATGGAAAAGTCTGGAAAGCACACAGGATGTTCTTTGTACATGTTTTGTTTGTAGTGGGAGATGCTTATTGGATTAAGTAAAGATGAATGCAGCTCTTGAACAACATCAGTAAGATCTTCGTGGGCCTCGGTCTGGCCACCGTATTCTTTATGGAAAGCACGGCTCTGAAACTCAAGGCCCCACCAAATGCACTCTTTGTAAAAGATGTCTTTCCCGGGACCTTTAGGCCACACCATCTCCATGCTATCTGAAACTCAGTCAGTTTATTGTCATTTTTTTCTAAATGCTTCTGTCTCCTGGTCTTGGTTTTAGTGGGCCCCTGGAAGCTTGTCTGACCTTGTCAGACCCTCCGTGGTTTCCTTACACCGTATAAACACGGCCCACTGCTAATCCCCAACTCCGTGCTGGAGAGAAGGGCAGGGGACGTTTTCTAATACCTGTTCCCAGGAATGGCTCTTGTCTTTTTGTAGAAATTGTCTTGTCCTATGAGCTGTACTTTTAAATTCTACTTCAGATTTTTCTTATTTGTTTTTTGTAGAGATGAGGTCATGCTATGTTGCCCAGGCTGGTCTCGAACTCCTGGGCTCAAGTGATCCTCCTTGCCTCGGCCTCCCTAAGTGCTGGGGTTACAGGTGTGAGCCAGTGTGTCAGCCTCAGATCTTTTTGGAACTAATAGAATTTAAGTCCTAACAAGAGACATTCAAGTACTATTTTCTTCCAAGATTGATAGACATTTTTGTATTTCATCAAATCCAAGATGTCATCCATTGTAAGATGCACCATTATTTTATGTACCACCGAGAAAGAACACTGCCAATTAAACCATACCACCCGTCAATTTTAAAACAGCCTGATTCAGAGATAATAAAATGTGGGGGGAAAAGTGTATGTCTCGGAATTGCTGAGCTACGGTGTCCACAGTTGGGTTGGCTGGTATGAGTCATGAGTTGGAATTCAGATGAGCAGACATTTATTCCTCTTGGGCTTTTCATAGAGTGTCTGACACAGGGACTCAGGCCGTCACTGCACTTCTCATCTCCTCTCCAAACCCTCCAAGGAGCTCATGGGTGAGGCATGGGTCCAGCTATCTCAGCCAGGAGTCTGGGTATCAGATGTGGCCCCTTCCTCACCTTCTCTGCTATAGCTAGCCTCTCACAGTCCATTCTGCCTCTTCAATATTGGTCTTACCTGTTTCCATTGCCCCAGCCTCATCTCGCAGCTAGCCATCTCTTACCTGCGCTAGCCCCGCCCCTTCCAGCTGATGCTCCGCAGGGCAACCAATCAGATCCCAGCACTGCCTGGCCCATGCCCTTCCGTGCTCTCCCAATGTCCCCCTCACGTTCTCCAGCCCTGTCCCCTGTTCCAGTTCCTGGGATTAACACTCCAAGCCCTCCCTCAACTCCAAGCCTGGGCTGCAGGCCCCTCCTGGCCACATACGCTCGCTCCCTCTGCTATGCCTGGCCAGTTCCTAATTATTCTTTATGCCTCGGATTAGACGCCACTTCCTTCAGGAGCCACGCCACCCCACGCTTCCCCAGTGGGGTAAAGTATGTTGTAACTGCCTGGGTCTATGTCTGTGTCCCTCCTGGAACATGCCTCTCTTGTTGGCCGTGGGGTCTGGCACGGTGCCTGCCACATACTGAGCGCTGTTTGGTTGAAAGGATAATTGGTTTATCTTCGTTTTGCAACTGAGGATCCTGAAATGCAGAAATTAATTAGTTTGCCTGGACTCAGGATTTAAGGTCAGAGCCACAAAGCACATGATTTTTCCAGTCCAACGTCTATGCTCAGAGCTTGGAAAGAGAAATGCGTTGCAAGGGCTCCTGCCTGAATTCACCTCTCCGCATCAGCTCGTCCGGTTCATCATCTTTCGGGCCTGCTGCATCTCATCCGCTGGTTGCAGTTAATTAACTCCACGTCTGAAAGGCTGAACGGCTGTCACTGCTCAGTCCTGCTCCCCTTTCTCTCTCCTGGGTCGTTGTCTGTGAGTGGATGAGGAGGTAGAGACCATCATGTGGACAGAGGTAGAGCAGTCGCAGTGTGGGGCTGGCCTGGTGGCTCTGGTAATGATGTGCAGTTAGCTTTATGCCACAGCAGTTTTCAATCCTGAAGTCATCTTCGTCACAGCAAACGAGAGAAAGCGAGGAGGGCTTTTCTCACTATTTGGAAGTGGAAGCCACCCCGGGGCACAGTTGTTGGAAGTTTCTAGAGGTTTCCCGGCCCCTGCTCCAGTTGAGCATCTCTGGTGTGGGGGAAGTTTCTGTTGTGGTTGGAATGGGGACAGCCGGTTGGCACTGAGGACCCAGTGATGGCTTCTTCGGTTTCCAAGAGGATCCTCTGCCTGTCGCTGGGAAACTTGAGCAGATAAGGCTGCTTGTTCATTAACAGTCAACCACACATTAAGTACCTCCTGTATGCAGGGCCCTGGAGGCCCAGGAGGGAGAGGGAAGAGAGAGCTTCCGGGGATGTTGCTGAGCAGGTCCTCGTCCTGCCCCTTGCCAGCCGTGTGCCTTTTCGCCCTTGGCTTGTGAGTTCTCTGTGCTGCTTGTCCTTCTGTGAAATAAGGGTGACAGTAGCTTCCTGTGCCAGTTAGCGTGTCTAGTTGCAAAGAGCATTTGTTATTATCTCACATAAGGAAACAACCAAGGCAGGGCGAGTCCTAGTTAACCAAATGAACTAACGTGCAGTGGCTCCCCAGACCCTGACAGCCCCCACCCATCGTTCGTCCTGGCAGCCCAGGTTCTCTCTGTCCCTAAATGGCAGCCACATTGCAGACAACAAAGGCCAGAGGCAGAAAAGCGGTCTCTTCTTTGTGTGTCTTTTTAGACTGAGTAAAACCTGGGAACCCCCAACAGACTTTTCCTTAGGTCTCAACGACCCCAATACCTGATAAGAACCTGGAGCTACAGGGTTTGCTGAGAGACAAATCAACACTTGTCGGCAGGGCTACCTCCACCCCAAGGCCCTTAACCAGACTGGGGAGGGCAGCGAGAGGCACCCCACTCCCAGTGTGATGGGCTTGGAGCCTCCAAGCGCAGTTGCTCAGGGCAGCCCCCTGGGAGCAGCACAGAGGTGGCCTGAGGGCTCCTCCTTCCCCCTCCTCCTCCCCCCTCCTCCTCCCCCTCCTCCTCCCCCCTCTCCCCTCCCCCCTCTCCCCTCCCCCCTCTCCTCTCCCCTCTCCCCTCCCCCCTCTCCTCTCCCTCTCCGCCCTTCCCTTCCCTCCTCTCCTCCCTCTAGTCCTCCTCCCCCTCCCCTTCCCTCCCCCTCCCCCTCCTCTCCTCCTCCCCTCCTCCTCCCCCTCCTCTTCCCCCTCCGCCTCCCCTCCTCCTCCCCTCCTCCTTCTCCTCCTGGCAACAGCATCTCTATTCAGGATTTTAGGGGGCAATTGCCAAAATTAAGCACTAATCACGGGCTTGTGTGGATGCTTTGCCACCTCTGTGGACTGGAGGAGGTTGGTTATCATAAGAGGAGACTTTCCACTTGTCGAAGTGTCAGAAGGGCAAGCCCTCAAGTTTACGGGCAGCGTCTGTGGACCTGATTCTACTCTACAGCTGGGCTGTGAACACACATGCGCTTCTTTCTCTTTCGACTGCAGCTTTAGCCAATAAATCAGAACTCTTTGGGAGAAATACCTGAATTACTGAAGCCTTAATGGTCAATATATGTTTCTATTTCTGTGGGTAATTCTTGCTTAGTATCCTTGCAATGGCAGGCCGGCTACCTTCTTCTGGCTCCTTTTAGTGTTCCCATCTCTGTTCCTGGGGACCTACTGACACCACTGCTGACAGTATTGCACTGTTTCTTCAGAATGCATTTGTCCCTTCTGCCTCTCGTTGTTGGCGTTTATTATAGAACAGCGTAGCGGGAAAAGTGCTGGCCTCCGATCAGAAGGCGTGTGTCCTGATTTGGGCTCTGCCACCAATGTGCCATGTGGTTCAGGTGCGTCTGGAACCTCTCAGGGTGCTCCTCATTAATGAGCAGAGATGTTGGATTAGATCCGGGCCAGCCCCCTCCCGTGCCTGTGCCGGCGCCACCAATTAATTGCGGCTTTCGTGCGTTTTTTCCTGCCCCCAGCCCAGCCTCAGTCTCAGAATCCTTCCCCGACCGCTGGGCAGCAGTCGTGCGGGTTGAGCAGAGGTGGTACTCGGGGCAAAGCCGACTTTCCACCGCAGAGCCACATAATGCCCTGGGTCTCTGCTAGTTTTGTCATTTCTCGATAGCAGACACAACAAAAGCTCCTACTCTGTCGTGTTGGCTTCTGGTTCTTGGAGAGCCTTATTGGAACTCCACTGGAAACTCTTCCTTAAGGACGTGTTACTGTCAAGGGTTAGTACAGAAGAGGACCGTGCCAACTGTGGCAGCCTTGGTCTCGTTCCCTGAGGAGCAAGCGTCTGGCCCGGTGCCTGGAGCGTCGCAGGAGTTGACGTTTGTGCGGGTGAGGGGTCTGTGTGGGAAAGCACGTCCTCCCGTCCTTGTGCTTTGGGGAAGAAAGCTGCCTCCCTCCTTTTGGATAGCGTCAGAGTTTTCAAAGTCTCCTCTGGATTTCTTTCCTGTGTGTTTGCAGTTTGGCTTTTGAAAGCCTTAGAAGTAGAGAAAATGGGCATTAAAGCTTCAGCCTGGGAGAGCAGGCAGCTTCATTAGGGCTGGCCTGGGGAGCTGATGGCTGTCTCAGCAGCCTCCCTTCCCGCTGGGCGGCTCTGGCCCACGGCCTGGCCCCCAGCAGCCCTGCCGGCTCTGGGCCACGCGTCCTCCCGCCCTCTGTCATTGCCTGCTGCCTCCCAGCAGCTCCGTCCTGAATCCACGTAGCCATTTTCCTCGTCGCTCTCAGCGCTCACTCCCGGCCGAGGGCTCACCTCGTGGAGCATCCTGAAGGCTGTGGCCGTGGCTTTCAGCAGCCTGAGAGGGATCTGGCCTTGGCTTCTCTGCCAATGGTGGAAGGAAGGAAACATTTACGGAGCAGCTGCCTCGTGCTGGGTAGAGTGTGGGCCACGTTGTGCAAGATTTTGCTCACCGTAACCCTCGGAGCAAGGTCACGGTTTACAGACATGGAGACTGAGCCTTGGGGACTGGCGGTGGGAACCCAGCTAGGAGGAGAGCAAGCTTGGGCCCGACACAGGTGTTGGTGGTGCACAGGCCTGCCAGGTACACGGGGCGGGAGGAGGAGCTCACAGAGGGGCTGGCGGTGGGGCCGGCAGGTCCAGTGAGGGAGGACAGGGAGGTCTCCTCCCTTCCGTCCCCCTCCACACCTGCTCCTTTGGATCTGGCCCTTTGTCTTTGACGATGTTATGCCTCTGTCTTGGTGGTCTCCTGTTCCTGCCTTCCTGTTGCTGTCCCCCAGGAGGAGCAAGGCACCTCGCTGTTGGAGGCTGCTCTCAGAAATATGTAGGAAGTGGATGGAGATCACCTGGTTGCTCATTTTCTGGCAGGGAGTGCTCCTGCCCCGTTGCTCCTGTGTGTTTGCACTGACCCCTGGCTGGGCTAGGGGACAGGGTGTCATTTCAACCCTGCCTTTAAGGCTTTATTAGATAAATTATTCACATCCCCCCCCCCAAGTGTGTGGGTAGCACAGGGCTGGGCACCAGTAAAAAGGGCAAACGCTGTTGTCCTCGAGCTTATAGTCTGTGCAGAAAGTCTTTGCTTTTTTTTTTTATATATGTTTTGAATAGGTAATCTATTTACATGGTTTCAATGTCAAAAGGCCAAAAGAAAAAAGGTGAAAATGAACTCCCAGCCATCTAGTTCCCCACCCAAGAGGCAGCCACTGCCAACTGTTTCCTGTGTCTCTTTCTAAAGCCATTCTGCCCGTGTCCTTCAGTGGCCCTTACCAGGCCAGGAGAGAGGAAGCCGGTCAGGACAGCCAGGGAATGGCTGTCTGAAGGCACTGGCTGCTGCCATCGAGGGTGGGGCCAGGGTTAGGGAGCACAGGCAGGCGTGGATGTTCTGAGAAGGAATTCCAGAAGATCTGGATGTAACCCTCTCTCCCACCCGCCGACCACTGGTCTGGTTAGGCAGGCGGGGTGTGGGCGTATAGAGTGGGCAAAGCAATGTGGGAGTGAATAGAGACCCAGGCCACGTTCCTACTGCAGCCGAGGGTACTGTCACCCAGAGGAGGGAGACAGCAGCTGTGGGCTTTTGTGCAAGACCTAGATGGGCTTCTTAGCTGTGTGACTTTGGTAACTGCTGGCAGCCTCTTTGAGCCTCCTTTCTCCTCATTTCTGAAACCACTAATCCAGGGTTTTAAGTGTGTTTGTTTCTTGAACCCCATTAGCAGTCTGAAAACCCATGGATCTCCACAAACGTATATAGGAAAATGTGTAAGGTTATAATGTAAACAAATTACATCGATATGTGGCTGGTTTCCTCACTCGGTGGGCCCAGAGAGCCCTGTCTCGTGATTCCTGCTCTGAGCGGGGCCAGGGCCTGGCTCTCTTGGGCTGCTCTGGGTGTGCACCTGGGGACACTGTTCCCAGGGCAGCACCTGTTCCCCCCGGCCTACGTGGGGCCCGGCAGAGGTGACTAGGGCAGGAGGTGAGGAGGAATTCCCTTTGGAGACTGCTTTACAAAGAGTCAAAGCGACAATCCGTTTTCCCTGGTGAGTGGCTTCCCCCTCTTCCCCATGCGATCTCCCCTGACTGGAGGTGATTAGATTTGTCCAGCGTTCAGTTTCCAAAAGGTGGCAGCACTGTTCTGGCAATCGGAATCCCAGCGACTTGGGTGGAAGCGTCTGGGTCTCTTCACAGCCGCTGAGGTTGCTGCCGGGTGGATGCCGCCTGCCGTCCTCACAGCCCTGTGACTCTGTCCTCCCCAGTCACCTAAATCTTAGCCTCAAACATGGGCCCTGTCCCTGGTGGGGCTGCCCTCAGGGACCTTCTGAGGGGACCGATGCTTTGAAGGAGCTCGGCTGGACCCAGCAAGCACCCCGGGACTGTCCTGCCATCAGATGCAGAAGGAAGTTTCATGCCTGCCACAGACTGCTCCCCTCTCTTTTGGTGTGCCTGGGGTGGCTGGGGGGGTTCCTGGAGGGAGGTGGGCATTTTAGGCAATGGAGTCTTGGGTGGTCTGGGCTAAGCTTTTGCTTTTCAGACAATTTCATGTTAGCTGAGAGCAGCGTCAAGCGTCTCAGGGAGTCTATTGAAGGCACGTAGCTGTGCAGTGATTTCCAGTCTGGTAGAGTCACATCGGACTCCTGAAGGCACCTTCAGTGTCCCTCTGCCATCAGTTATGAGGTTGTCACCAGGCAGGATACCACTGCCTCTGACGTGGCATCCAAGTGGGGATGAGCCAATACCTTAACTGTAATTGAGGGTGTAGATTTTCAAGAATCTGCTACAAGATAGGGTTTTGTACAACAGAAGGAAGAGACCATTAGGGAATATTTGCATGCATGTTCCGACTGGTGGATACAATGGCTTTTATCTTTAAAGTTTCTGCCTGTAGGAGACCAGAACACAACCCCTTCGGAAGATTCACATCTATATATTCTTTAAACCAACCTGCTAGTCCTCCATCTTCCATGTGTTTTCTCTCTTTCACACACACGCGCACATACGCATTTGCACATTGATTAAAGCAAATAGAGGAAAACACCCACAAGTTTTATTTATTCATTTATTCCCATAATATTTACTGAGCCCTTCCTGTGCACTAGGTACTGATCTTGGCCCTGAGATGTGCAGTAGACGAGACGGCACGGTCCCCACCTCTGTGGAATTTATGTTCTAGATGGAGGAGGCAGGGAGTGAACAAATAAAGGAATGAGCTAGAAAATTATCACATGGAGATGTGCTCTCCAGAGAAGTGGCTTTAGGATGTGATAGCGCGATGGCAGTGCAGGGGACACCTCCCAGGAGGTGACAACACGTCAATGAGATGTGGTCGGGGACATGGAGCTGAGGCCTTGGGGTGAGCATGCACTTGGTGAGTCTAAGGCACGAGAGAGAAGGCTGGAAGGGTGAGGTCGACAGGGAGTAGGGGCCGGATCACGTAGGCCTCACAGCGTGGGTGAGGAGTTGATGTGGGGTGCAGCCACGGAAGGCTTTTAACAAGGCAGTGATGTGAAAAAGTACCTCTGACCCAATTAAATAGCTCGTGAAGTGCACACATTGAGGCATTTTTCTCTGGGCTTCATAGAGGAACATGTGAGGGTGGCTGGAGCCAGCCAGAGTCGCCGTGGCTTTTAACTCTGCTGGGCACGTGCCAGCTGCTCACTGCCAAACCCCAACGCAACCCCGTGAGAAGGGCATCGGCACCGTCAGTTTATCGATGAGCAAACCTGGGTGCAGAGGTGAAGCCGTTCACTCCAGGTCCCCAGCGAGAGGGCAGGGCTGGGGTTTGAAGCCCAGCGGGGCGGGCTCTAAGCGCTCTGTCCTATGTTCCTTCCTGGAAGTGGAGTCCGAGGGCAGCTTTGTGGTTGTTATCAATATGTTTTTATTACATGTGAAACACTTTCATAATTTGTATTTCCTGGACAAGTACTATGATTGAATCAGTTTTTCATATGTCTTTTTTTTTTTAATTGTGGTAAACTGTCTATAACATAACATTTGCTATTTTAACAATTTTTAAGTGTATAATTCAGTGGCGCTAAGTATAGTCACACTGTGGGGCAGCCATCACCACTCCCCGTTTCTAGAATTCTTCATCACCCCTCCCCGTTTCTAGAATTTCTTCACCACCCCAAACAGGGACTCTGAAGCCATCAAGCACTTGCTCCCTGACCTCCCAGCCCCTGGTAACCTCCAGTCTACTTGCTGTCACTATGAACGTGCCTATTCTACATGTCTCACATAAGTGGAATCGTACAGTATTTGGCCTGGCCTTAGTCACTTAGCATAATGTCCTGAAGACTCATCCATGCTGTAGCATGTATCTGAACTTCATTTCTTTTCGTGGAATGTAATATATACGAATACACCACATTTTGTTTCTCCGTTTGCTGATGGACACTCGAGTTGTTTCCACCCTGGGCAGGCTATCACATTGAGATGATAGCAGCTCTTCCAGCTACTCACTCCAGTCTGGGGCTACTTTCTGAAACCCGGAGAATCTGAGTGTGCCCAAAGTTGGCAAGCCAGCACTGCGTGGTGGCAGGAGCTGAGCTCTTCAAGGTGACTGACATCTGGCTGTTTAAAAAGACCAGGATGGACACAGTAACTCTCATTGTGCTGCTACCAACTCTAATTTGGCTCTTTTCCTGTCCATTTCGTAGAATCATAGTGTTGAATGAGATCTCCAGACAGGGCATCTTTTCATTCATCATTTGCTTCTAAGCATGAAATCATCTCCTGTTAGATACAAATTTAGTCTGTTCTTGAAATTCTACAGAATTTCAAGGGGCCGGGTGGGGGCCCATGTCTCTGCCAAGTGACCCTGGGCAGGTCATGCCTAACTGGCCTCAGTTTCTCCATATGTAAAATGCGGTAAAGCCCCTTCTAAGGGATTAAAGGTTAAGACATTCCTTTTTAGTTCAAATCTAATTTCCTCCTTGATACTTGTACTTTAAGTCTGTTCCTTTCTCCTGTGTGAGAAGCATGTGGCCACCGTTCCCGCCATTATAACCCTTATTCCCTGGCCCACGGCTGTGGCGTCTGACATCCTTCAGCTCTGATTGAATAACGAAAAGTGGAGTTCCCAGAGTCCCAGGCAGGTGGATTGCAGTTCCCCTGCTGGCTGGTTTCATTTCTTCTTCCTTGACAAGCTGCTGTTTGACTGAGAGCCCCTGTTCCCTCTGGAGTCCAGCCTGTTTCCCTGGCCTTGGAACTGTGGTTTATGCCTTTCCAGGTGACCTGCCCCCTCTTTTGTCACCAGGAAGTTAAGCTGTTGTCACCTGTTTGCTCCCCAGCCTCCCGCTGTGCAACAGGAGGAAATTCGCTCCGCATCATCAGGCACGGGACCACTCACAGCCATTTTTTCTCTTTCAGAACGATCAATCTGAAAAACCCCATTCTGCAGCAGGTGCTGGAGAGGAGGAACGAGGTCTTGTGCATCGTGGTGCAGAAGATCATGACGACGCAGAAGTGTGCCATCTCCGAGCACGTGCAGGTGGAGGAGAAGTGTGGTGGCATGGTGGGCATCCACACCAAGACCGTGCAGGTGCATGTCCAGGGGCCCTGGGAGCAAGGCCACGGCAGCCCTGGTGACCTGGGTCAGGGGGCTCTTGGAGGGTGTCTTCATTCGTCAGGACTCTTTCTGTAGTGAGTTAACAGAAATCCAGCTCGGATTGGTTTAAGTGAGCAGGAATTTATTGGCTTGTGTAGCTGAAACACTTGGGGTAACCTAGCTTCAGTCACTGGATCCAGGACTTGGGGACATTGTGAGGTGCCTTCCCTGGGCCTGGTGCTCTCTCCTGTGGTGCCCACAGCTCTGAGCTCTCACCTGACTTCCTACTCGGGGCTGGGGCGTTTTCTCAGCCTCTCTTGAGCACAGGGCATGAGACCAGACGTGGGGGAGGCCAGGGAGGCCTGAATGCATAGGAGGCATCGTGTGCTCTCGCCCACAGGTGTCAGCGACGGAGGATGGCAACCTCGTCAAGGACACCAACGTGGTGCTGGAGATCCCAGCCGCTACCACCATCGCCTACGGCGTCATCGAGTTATATGTGAAACTGGATGGCCAGTTTGGTGAGAGCCACCTTCTCAGGGTGCACAGGGATCCCCCATGTTCCCCGGAGGTGCACACACGTGGAGGCTCCCCTACTGCTTTGGGGACCGTGGCACGGAGGCCAGAGCTGCCAGGACAGCTGGGCTGCACTAGGGGGAGGCTTTGGGGGGAGGGGATGCTGGGGACAGCGTCACCCTCTCTCCCAGACCCCAGCGTGGGGCACGGCAGCAGGGGAGGATGGGTCTCTGCAGGCCGACGGGTGGGCAGCAGCCCCGTGCCCCGACATTCAGTGACATCTCGCCCAAGCCGGTGGGTTTTGGTGAGCTTAGCTTCCTTGTGTCTGGAAGAAGGACATTTCCTCCCTGGGCTGTGGGGAGGACTGCATAAGATGAGGTCTATGGCGTGCCTGGCACAGTGGTTCCATGTTAGCCACTAATAATGTCATCGTTATTGTTGTCCCATCTTCCCTCCCCCAACATGAAGCCAAAAATGCTAAACTCGACCTTTCTGTGCTCATCACGAGTGTGTTCAGAGTGTGGAAATCTGGGTCATTGGTCGTCACTGTGTGGAGAAAATCAGAGCTCCTGAGCTAGTGTCTGCCCATCCTAGACGCCCACAGCCCCTCGAGCCTCGTGTTCCCAACGAGAAGGGCTTGTGCTGAGCCCCAGAAAACTGTGTGCCTGCTGCTTGGGGACATGAATGAGGAAATAGAATAAATTGTCATTCACCTTTTTAGGTGTGATAATGATGTTATGGTCATATTTATAAAAACGAGTCATCTTTTAGAAATTTGTACTGGAATGTTCAGGGACAAAGTGGTAGGTGACATGAGAGAAGATGAGCGGGGCGTGCGCAGGGTGGGGGCAGCGGTGGGGAGCAGTGGCCGAGGGCGACAGCGGTTGAAGCTGCGAGGTGGGAGAGCCGGCACAGACCGTGTGCACGCCCGTTGCCGAGGAGGAGGAGGTAGCTTCCGTGAGACGGCTTGCACGCTCTCCTCGCCCACGCGAGCTCCCACGCCATTCCGCGGCAGCTGCAGGGACGCGGGACAGGATGCCGAGTGTCCTCATGTGACACTCCCGACAAGCCACAGGGCGTTTGAGGATCGTAGGAGAAACAGCGGGGCGCGGGGTGAGGTCACTGAGCGTCCCTGTCTTACTTTGTAGCTGAAGCAGCCTGGTGCGTTAGGGAGGTGGAGTGACTTACCGGATGTGACGTAAAGAGAACAGGTCAGTTTTAAGAAATTGGTCTGGAGAAGGCAGGTCAGGGACCCAGAAACACCAAGGATGCCAGGAATGGTGACCTGTGTCCTTTAGGCTCGTGGTTCCCAATTGGTGTCATCCTGGGCCTGTGGGTTGTTATTGCTTTATTCTTTCTCTTTGAAAGCCTTTTGTCTTCCAAACTGTGTTATGAAGATGACTAAATCGTCCCTCTGCTTTCTGTTATCGGGGTGTGATAAGCAGCGTTACCACGTGCACGTAGGCGTTCCCGATGCTTACGCCTTGGGTTGTCCAGCCTTATTGGTGGTCAGAGGTCAATGTGTCACTCTCCCACCTGCAGCTTTATTTAGACATAATTGACAAATAAAAAATTGTATTTATTCAAGGTGTACAACCTGATGATTTGATAGATATGTTGTGAAACGATCATCACCACAATCAAACTAATGAACACATCCATCACCTCACGCAGTTACCATTTGGTGTGCTTGTGTGTGGTGTGAGGAAACTTTGTGTTCTTAGCAAATCCCAAGGCTGGGAGCAGTGGCTCAAGCCTGTAATCCCAGCACTTTGGGAGGCCCAGGCAGGAGGATCACTTGGGGCCAGGAGTTTGAGACCACCCTGAGCAACATAGCAAGATCCCATTTCTATAAAATTAAAAAAAATAAATTAGCCGGGCATGGTGGCGCATGCCTGTAGTCCCAGCTACTCGGGAGGCTGAGGCTGGAGGATCGCTTGAGCCCCAGGCGTTTGAGGTTGCTGTGAGCTAGGCTGATGCCATGGCACTCTAGCCTAGGCAACAGAGTGAGATGCTGTCTCAAAAAAAAGGAAAAATCTCAAGAATACAATACAATATTATTACTATTAACTACTACCACTGGGCTGTATGATACATTAGATTCCCCAGAACTTACGCATCTCACAACTGAAAGTTTTACCCTCTGACCAGCATGTTCCCATTCTCTTTCCACCTTCCTCCCCCACCTACTGGTAACCACTCTTTTCCTCTCTGTTTCTGTGGGTTTGACTTGTTCGGATTCTACACATAAATGAGATCACATGGTATCTGCTTTCCATGCCTGGTTTATTTCCCTCAGCATGATGTCCTCCACCTTCATCCATGCTGTCACAAATGGCAAGACTTCTTTTTCTTAATGGCTGGCTAATATTCCATTGTGCATGTATATCACATTTTTCTTTATCGAGTTAGTCATCTGTCAGTGGACACTTACATCATTTCTGTACCTTGGCTATCTCGAGTAACGCCGCTTTCAAAAGGCCTTCGGAAATGTTGGTGCGCGCCCAGGAATGCCATGAGCACCCCGAGGACCCTTTGGTGGCGGGGTCCCTGGCCTGGCCTGCTGCTCTAGGCAGTGGTTCTCACATGAGATCCTTCCTGTTTGTCCCAGGAGGTGACCGGACCCTGCCCTGCACGCACCCCCCTTGGGGTGGCCTGTTGCTTCTGTGGCGGCCTCTTTTTTTCTCAGAAGCGGGTTGAAAGACACAGCTTGGTCTGGCAGGGCTCTCCTGTTTGCATTTCAATTTCAAGCCTTTTTATCTTTGCTTCTGCCCCTATTGAAAATAAACTCCTCTTTGTGCTGCCTAGAAGAGGTACCCTAGGGACATCTTGACCATTCCTTTTGCTCATCACCCCCAGCCTGGCCTGGGGGGCAGCTCTGTGGCCCGTTTCCACTGCCCAGCACAATGCCTTCGCCGCTTGCTGGTGGCACCACTGTTCTGGGTGGGCGACTTACTGCCTGACTCTAAACCAGTTCTGCTTTGCTCTTTTTGCTCATCTGTCTTCTGTCGCTCTTGCCGCAGAATGTTCTGATACAGCTTCATAAATGTAAACCTGCAGGGGCTGGAAGGGCCCTTAAGAGGCTGTCTGCTCTCTCCTCCCAGGTGGGATTGCATCTGACAGGGACCCAGGTTGTCTTCTGAAACGCCAAGACAATGCGGACTCCTCCCATGTCGCTGTAGCATGACCCCTTCCTTCACCAATAGCTCCCCTCTCTGGAGTCACTTGTGGCCAAGCAGAAACATCCTCTCATGATCTCGAACTTCAGCTTTGCACTTTTGTACAACTTGGCATTTGCTAGCGTCCTTTCAGCACACTGCACCTGAATCTGTGCACTTCCCCCCAGGCCCAGTGCCCTGACACCATCTTTCCCCTGGTGTCCCTTAGAGTCGGGGTCTCACTATGTTGGCCAGGCTGGCCTTGAACTCCTGGACTCAAGCGAGCCTCCTGCCTCAGCCTCTTGAGGAGCTGTGACCACACAGGGTCATGCCACCATGCTTGGCTTCGCCACACACCCTTAACTGGCTCTTCTACCTCTCTGAATCTTAACTGTCTGTCCCATCCTAGCAGTGCAGCCAATGTGCTTATTTTGAAATAAAAACTGGATCATTTCACTTGCTCAAATACCCTTTTGTGGCTCCTTTTGTCCCAAGGACAAAGTTTGTGCCTCAGGGGCATTGTGGGCCCAGCCCTGTGTGTCTCCAGCCCGCCCTCCCTGACTCGGGGATCTTGCCAAAGTCGGCCCACTCTCCGGACGTGCCACTCTCTCACCCCTGTGCCTGCTGCTCTCTGTGGAGCGCGCTCCCGGCTGCTTTGCCTGGGTCCCGCCGAACCGTCGGGAGGCTGCTTAGGTGCTGCCTCCTCCGGGAAGTCTTTTCTGGTTCTCTCTCTCTGTGATGGGGTCCAGGACACACGACCCCAAAATATTTTAAAGTGAAGGAATTTGAGAAAACTGCAGAAGCAGAAAAGTCACTGTGACCTTCCCTTCACTGTTCTGCCCTGAAGAGGTCACGGAGCCTCATGCGAGAGGTGGCCTCCCTGTAGGTGGGGGGAGGGAGCAGCCTTAGCTGGAAGGCACAGGGACACAGAAAACCTGCACAGACAGGCCTCGCTGAGTTCCCCCCAGGTTGGCCATCATGTGATCATGTTTTTTGGCCTGTCGTATCTCTCCACTACTCTCCATCAAGCCTAGCACGCGGTACTCAGGGTTAGCTGTGTCTGCGGTCTCCTTTCCTCACGAAGGCTGCCGTGTCACATAAAACTAACAGTAAATTTGTGTGCTTTTCTCTTGGTAATCTGCTGTTTGTTATGAAGCCCTCAGCCGTCTACCTGGGACGGGCAGCAGGGTGAGCTATTTTCCTCCCCCGAGCCACCCTTACCACGCCGACTGCCCAGGCCTGGTTGCGTCCTCCTGGCGTAGAGTGGGGTCCTCGCGTGTCTGCCGGATGGGAGGGATGGATAAATGAAAGGGGATGAGGGAATAGGCAGCGGCTGCAGGGGCTGTGCGTGGGTGAGGCATTGGTGTCGTGGACTCCTCAAATGCCGGTTGGCTCTGCATCATCCTGGGGACCTGACAGGGCCCCTGGCAGGATTCGAGGCTGTGCGAATGGTCACTGCACCTGTCCTCAGGGAGCAAAAGCATGGGTGCGGGTTTGCATTTAGCCACTGCAGTGGATAAGTGCAAAGGCCGGAGGATCTGGGGCCCTGCGTCTCCAGCGAGCATGGGTCGGTCGAGTAAACCAGGGATCATTTCACTTGCCTTTAGGCATTCTATCTCCATGAGCATCGTTAGTGAAGCAAATGAAAATATGTGCTCATACCCGTGCCTCCCACATTTCACTGAAGTCCAGGCTCAGCCGTATTTTTATTCTGCAGCTTTTGCTTAGGTATGCCGATTATTAAGTAGAGGCGCCGAGAGACCCCTAATTCTTGAGTTCACTTACTGTCCCTGCTTAGCAAGGACATAACAACTGTTACATTTCTACCCACAACTTAAGTATCTTAGCAGGGTTCTCAAATATGGAGGTGTTTGATGAAATGTTTATTTTTGTTAAAAACATTTTATTGTGGAAATTTTCACAAGTGCAAAAGTAGAGATGATACTATGGTGAACCCCCATGTGCCCAACATCCGGCTTCAGTGACTATGCTAATTCATGTGTCATCCATCACTCCACCTCCTCCTTCCTTTCACACTGGGGTGTTTTGAAGCAAATCCTAGGCATTATATTGTTTCACCTGTAAATATTTCAATACTTTTAAATGGTAAGGCTCTTTAGAGACCAGTTTTGCTTTCATATAAATAGATATGTATGGAATGTATTCTTTTGGCTTTTCTCACTCAATGTTTGTGAGATTCATTCATACAACTGCAGAAATCAGTTCATTTTTTATTGCTGTGATGATTATATTTATTAATAAAGAAAAGACTCCTTGAAAACATAACCATATACCATAACTACTTATGAACTCAAATATAGTGATAATAATTCTTTAATATTGTCCATGTTCAAGTTTTCCCAGTTGTTTTACACATGGAAGGTTTCATTTATTTAGAGGTGGTCTGTTTATATCAGGATAAGAAAATATATCCAGTGTTTTAAAGATTGCATCCTGCCTACTCAGAGAGTACCCAGTAGAGAGATTTATGTTAAGAACAACCATTTCTTCTGTGTTTGTAGGAAGTAGCTGGGTTTTTGGCCAAGCAGCATAATGTGTGTAGGAATCAGGTTTTATGGGCAAGAGGGCGGAAGTGTCCCCTGCCCCACCCCCTCCCCCAAGTTAGGTAGAATGTGTCAGCAAGGCCAGGCTGACCCTGTGCCTGGCTTGTCCCTTTCTCCTGCACTACAGAATTCTGCCTCCTCCGAGGGAAACACGGTGGCTTTGAGCACAAGAGGAGAATTGGGTCTGTCTGCCTGGATCCCCTGGTCTTTCCAGACTTTGCATTCGTGGACGTGCCAGATGCTGGACACGGGACGTCTTCCCAGGATGGGGTGTTCAGTGTTTTAAAACAAGGTATTGCCAGCAGGGCGGGGCGTGGGCAGTTGAGGGCCATTTGAGCCCTGGGTCCCAAGAGGTGCATGTGGCTTTCAGGATCAGTGACCCCTCAATGACTCACAGAAAACATTTGACAAAACAGGGCAGTGCAGTGGAGTCCTGGTCCCCTCGGCAGGACTGACTGTGGTTGGAGCGTAGGGAGCCCCGGGCCTTGGGTGCCATGTTCTGAGGAGAGGTGGGGAGAAAGACCCTACGTGGAGCAGAGCTAGGAGGCCGAGGAGGGAAGCTGTCAGGCTCCTGGCATTTTTCTTTCCTAGTAACCACAGCAGCCCTGCTGGCTACTGAGAACGGCTAGTCACAGCAAGCATGGAGAACTCAAGTTTTGCATCTGTGTCGTCATATCCCAGGCTTCATTGCCAAGACAAGCGACGCTTTGTCAGCCTGGCAGAATGCCGTCGTGGAGCCTCACGTTATCCACACGGCTCGGGCTGCCCGGTGCCAAGGAGGAAGAGGGGCAGGGCCCGGGACGGGCCTGCGGCAATTCCTTTAGCTCCTCACAGCCTGTTGTGTTTTAAAAAGATGGCTGCTGCTTGGTGGGCTGTGGGCTGCAGTGTGGCATACAGGAGGAGGAGGAGGGGATGGACAAGGAAGAGGAGAAACAAATAATCGGGGTGAAAGCTTAGTGCAAGAGAGAGCTGGGGGACAGCCTCTGGCTTGGAGGGCGACAAGAGAGACTCCCCCATGGAGCTTTGATGAGGCTTTTGCTCCTCCAAACCCCAGAGGAGGCTTTTGCTTCTGCAGCAAAAATGTCAGTGTTGGAGGTGATGACAACGCAGGCCCAGTCTTTCCCTCCTGGCTCTTTTGAGATGGATAATTGGGTGTGATTTTCGGCTGCCACTTAAAAGATGTTGTTGTGGGTTAGCACCACAGCACAGCGGTCCTGCCGCCTCGAGCAGCACCTCAGGGACGTGCAAGGGCAGTGAGTGCTGCAGCTCTCTTGGCACGGCCTTTCCCGCGGGCCTCCCTTTGGAGTCGGCCGTTCCTGTCAGGTGGGCAGCCAGGTGTGCCGGGCAGGAATACAGTAGGGGCCTGGTTTTTGTGCCCTCAGAACCTAGGCCAACCTGCACAGCTCTTCTCTTCAGGCTGGGGTTGGCAAAGGGAGTTTTTGAATATGTCGGTTAATGATGTTAGACGTTCTTCTCTATGGGGCTTTCTACAACTGTTTGCTGGAATTTTCCATCAACACAGGTGGTGCATGTATGTATTAGTGTGCATCCCTGCAGATGGAAAGATGAAAGCATTGCTTTATCAAATCTTTAATTTATGAGAAGCTTTTGACTATTAGAGAAGAAAAAAGATGATTACAAGGAGAGGGCTCCTAAGCCTTCTACAGGGGGGACGTGAGTGACAGACACAGCATAACGGGCCTAGTGCTCAGCTTGAGGACTCATGAGGAAGGGATTGGATGGGAAAAGTAGAATAGCTGTGTTTGCCGTGAAAATACGGTGCAAGCTTCTTTGAAAAATGTGCATTAAATATTAAAGGGTACAAAATCTGCAATGTATTATAAGAAAGGACATGAAAAATAACGTATTTTGGGATTTGTATGGCTCTGAAGTATTATAAAAGTACCGACTTGTGTTTAGTAATTCAGCTTTATAATTTACAGAAATCGTGTTAGGAATCTAAATGACTTTTCCAGAAAATGACTGATTAGGCTTAATTAATGTTTAGAGAGTCATTAGAGGAGAGTGAAGCCAGAAATACAAAACCCAGCTTCCTTCTTTCTTTCTCTCTCTCGTCCCACTCTCCTTCCCTTGCCTCTGGTAGGAGTTTGGTTATTGAAAAATATGCAGGGTGGCCTTTAACTTGACGTCAAGTTCCATGGCTGACTCTGTAGCCGGGAATATCTGGGAAAGAACTGACAGTTAGCTATAAAAAGCAGGAGTTGCTGTCCCGTGTTGTGAGACGTGCGTAGCAGTCACGAGACTGGGTATGCTGTGTGTTCACAGCCACCCTGCTCTTGGAGAGGAATTTCCAACCCTTTGTGGAGCTGCCAGAGTCGCAACAGACGGCAGTGAGCAGCGTCCTCCAGGCGGTCCTGTTCGATGAGGAATTACTCGTGGCCCTGGAACAAGTGGTAAGACCAGACTTGTCTTAAGGTGGTGTTTTCACCTGGATTTTCTGGGAACGTCCACAGGCTGGGCCTCTTGGGCTTTGAGCCAGACTAGAATTGTGTTAAAGTTTTCTCCACCTCCTTTTAACTCTAAAGCTTGTCTCCCTTTCCTTCTCTCAGGTCCTTAGTTTTCTAACTGCAGACAGGAAGCTGCCGTGAGGAAGAGAGGGACTTAGTAGTTTCCTAGGGCAGCCTCATCAAATTAACTTGGGGGCTTAAGACAACAGAAACGTGTTCCCTCACAGTTCTGGAGGCCGGCAGTCTACAGTCAAGGTGTGGGCACAGCCATGCTACCGCCAGAGGACCTAGGGCAAGTCCTGTCTTGCCACCTCCAACTTCTGGTGGCTCCTGGTGTTCCTTGGCTTGTGGAAGCGTCACTCCAGTCTGCTGTCTTCACGTGCTCTTCCCTTTACTGTCTCTTAGAAGGACACCACCATTGGATTGGGATCCACCCCAATCTAGGATGATCTCACCTCGAGATCCTTATTTGAGTTACATCTGCAAAGACTAAGGTCATGTTCTGTGTTTCCAAGTGGACATATATTTTGGGGGCCCCCCTCAGCCCATCCTAAGGGGGCTGTGTGGTAGAGTCCAGCAAGTCAACCTGTTCCAGTTAGACCAGAGACATAAGTAGGCCTTTGCATTCTTCTGTTTTACAGGAGGAGGATTTCCTGGGGAGGCCAAGTTCCTTAACTCTTAGTTGTGCAAATGGTGAGGGGCACACAAGCTGTCCGACCCTCCACTCCCCAGATTCCGTGTTCCCCTTCACTAAAGAAAGCTGAGGCTTTATAAACCTGATTTTTTTTTTTTTTACTATAGTTTTATTTTTTTTGTTCTTTTGTTTTTTCTGTTGTGAAGGGAGTTTAAATAACTGCTTTAATGCTTTATGGTTTCCAGTGAAGCATTCATATTATTTTTCCCTCTAAAAATTAGATTGTGCCCAAAGAGCTTAGTTGCCAGTGACGGAAGCTGCATGGGTGAAACAGTCCTAACGGTCCACGACACCTTCACATTCTGAAGGATGCAGAGCTCAGCCCCCAGGAGAACAGAAACGTTTCAAAATGCTCATTGACTTTTACTTCCTAAAATAACTCCTTCCAAGAGGAAAATGTCAGGCCAGCACCCTGTGGGGAGAGCCTCAGCGCCTAGTTGGACGCTGGGGAAGCAAGCTGCTTGGGCAGGGTTGGGCTGGGGAGGGGGCCGGCTTTCATGTGAGTGGACGTGGACCCAGAGGCTACAGTGGAGCAGAATTGGCTTGCTCAGCAGGGCCCCCTGCCCCATGGCAGGCCCTGTGGGGACAGAGGAGACTGCCTGGAACTAGCTGGGGGCTGGAGAGCCAAGCTTGGAGCTTGAGAACCACCACGAGATGGTGCATTTGTATTCCTTTCCGCAGTCCTGCATGTAACCACTTGTTTCTGGTCCATGGTACGACCTGGCAGACCCTGTCCTGGTCTGGAGGGTTCTATCCCACCAGTTCCTGCATGCCTCCTCCACTCTCGGTGAATGTGCAGTACTTGGGCAAAGCTCAGCTTACTGTCTCCTTAGGAGGAAATGTAACCCTGTTGATTAGTAATTTTAAAACACAGAAGAGTTGGGCATCTTTCTTTACTTGGAATAAGGTGAGAGGCAGGTGTGTGCGCTGTGGGGCAGAGGCCCTGGGTTGCACTGCCAGGTCTCTAACTCTGCAACAACTGTCTCCTTTATCCCCCGCCCTGCAGTGTGAGGACGTGGTCAGTGGTCTCTCGCCCCCGCTGGCACTGCTGGCGGAGCTGACGCCCCCGCGGCAGCAGAACCTCACGACCTTCCTGCGGCTGGTGGGGTGCAGCGTGCAGGGGCCCGAGGACTCGGTCAGCAATCAGAGGCTCTTTGCAACGGCCTACTTCCTGGTCAGTGCTCTAGCAGGTATGGAAAAAAGGAAATGAAATGGCTGTTGTCACTTTGAAATTGCTTTGCCTAGTATACATTCTTCTGGGTACAAAGAAATAACTGTGGGAGATCTGGTACACATGGGTCCCTGGCTCCCAGCACAGGGAGGAGTAGAGGTGAGGCCTTTCCATTGCCGTGAGCCTTCTTCCCTGCTCTCTCCTAACCCCCACAGGGAGAGCCACCTACGGGCACACCCTGCCAACAAAGCCCAGCATCTCCCAAAATACAGCCTGCGAGTCACATGTGAGCCCTGGCGGAACTGAGTGGCAGTGGCTTTCGTTTTGTAGCTGTTCTCCCCTAGGGTTCTGGTGCTTCTGATCCTCTCATTCTCTGCACACTCGTCACTCCCCACCCGTGTGTAGTGCCGTTGCCATCGGGGGCTTTGAGGCTGTGGTGAGCATCCCGCGATCCAGCACGCGAGGCTGGGAGGCAGAACTGTGGCTGGGCCGGCAGCTCCATAGCTTCCTGCACGGGTCCTGAAATGGCCTCCCAGGGGAGTGGCCATCCAGTTACAGAGCAATCCCTGCCACCCCCCAACACTCCTAGAACGCACCATGCTGTAGGGCCTGTGGTATCAGGACGTGGTCATCCTTCGTGAGGAAGCTGGGCTTTTTTGTTCCTGGCCTCCCAGTCTTCCTCAACTTCCCTCCCAGTCGATATCATCAGGGCACTGAGTTTCTGGCACATTTAAGGTTCCCACCCAGCACCACACAGAAACAGAAGCCTGGTAATCTTCAATTTTTAGAGACTGAATCAGAGGGAATGCCTCTCCCAACTCCATGTGCTGACGAGTGTATGCTCTGCGTCTTGTTCTGAGTTACAAGATAAAAATTTTGACTGGTTACCTGTGATAGCAAATAAGACGGAGTCCTGCGGAACTCCACTAGAGACTTTTTCCCGATGTTAACACGAGGGTATTAGTGACAGTCTTTGCGTACAGCCATTCTGTCAGGCTGATCCATAGGCCAGGGCTCTGCAGCTTGTGAGAGGCCTTTACTTCACATCCCCCATTACTTATTGCGGCCTTTTTATCAATAGGCTGGATGAGTGATGTCCAATATGTAGCACAGGGCCGGCGCTGCGCATGACCACAGTCTCATTCTCCTTGGGCCTAAATGTGGCTTCAAATTCTCTGCAACCCTGCACATAGGTAGCTGCTCGGACTTGACATATAACATGCGTCTTACTTGCTATTTCTGAGCTGGAAGCTCAGATAGTGAAGTCGTTCGGTGCAGCTATTGTCTCTAAATTTCTAAACCAGGGTTGCTGTCTCCTAACTGCCCTCCCACTGATGTGTGACAACAGAGGCTGGGCTGGTGTTGAGCTCTTCTACTCATGCTCTTGTTAATCCTTGGCACTTCTGAGTTGACTTTTTCCTCCTACATAGTATAGTCTCCTCCTTAGAATCTGGGGAAAGTACCAGAATAGAATATGGGCTCTTCTTAGGTCCTCACTCCAGTGTTTGGCTTTATGGTGCTTTTAGCTGTTTTTAGCACGTCAGTGCCACATGTGATGTGTCTCCTGGAAAACTTCCTCCACCGCCTGGTAACCTTACACGAGTCATCAAGTTCTGAATGTCTTGGACCTCATTTATAAAAATGGAATTGGTATATGGAAGAGCAGTCAAAATAATTCATTTCAGTTGAAGAAACATTTAACAAGCTTATATTGTTTTAGGTACTACTGGGTACTGAGGGAGGAGAAAATAACAAGTCCTGGCCCTCCAGGACATCAGAGTCCAGTAGTAAAATGAGTTGGAAGCTGTCCTTTCGGTCCTGTGCCCCTAGGACCATGCTCAGAATAGCAAACGAACAATATGGAACTAAAGTAGTGCTGAGAATAAGGGATGAGGGTGTTGATGCCATGGACAGGGGAGATGGCATGTGTCAGTGACTCAGCTGGGTACACAGGCCAGATGAGGGCCTACTTGAGAATTTGTTGAAAGCTATGGACCTTCTCTGTAGGCAAATGCACACACATTTGAATGCAATGTTGGGGGATCATCTCCCCAGGGGTTGCCCCACACCATGGTTGCCTTCCTGGGGTCACCACCTCAGCACACTGCCTTTTATAAGTAAGGCTGCTAATGCAGAGGCCATCGACTCGCTCACGCACAGCCCCTGGACTAAATGATTCAGCAGGTGACTCTTTCCTTCTTTAGCTCATCTTGTACTACCCCCACCCAACCAGGGATTGGGTTCCTTTTAGGAACTGTATCGTCTACCCTGGGAGGTGTTTAATATCCATTTTGAACAATGCTGACCTGGATTTCCTGTCCCCAGGGTTTGGCAAGGCCTCTCTGGGGCAGCCCCAGCCTTGCACAGCGCTGCCCCCACCCTTCTGCTGTTGGTGCTCCTGGCCTCAGGATTTCCGTGGTGCCACCCCTGATCAGGCCACACTGTACTGTACTTTTCCCCCCAAAATGATTGGTGACATGGGTAGAGCCCTTTATGCAGTGCTCTGACATATGCAAAAATAAAAATACGATGAAAGGAGGAACCCGAGGCTCAGAGAGGTATATCCAAAGTCACATCCCAAATATGCGGAAGTGCTCATAACGTAGCTCTTCTGTCACCAGGTTGCAGGGTCTTTCTACTTTTCCATGTTGATTCTCTTCCCCAGAGTCTGTGCAGTTCTTCCTGACTGGTAAGTTGAATATCAAGGAATATTCTCCGGTGAAACACAGAGCTGGTGACCAGGTTCCTATGTCTGTTTTCCAAAAGGTCTTTGCTGCCTGTTTAGCACCATTCATTCACTTAATTCAACAATTGCTGAGCACCTCCTCTGCTTAGCTCCTGGGAAGGTACTAAAATGTCAATTAGATACCATCCAGGAGCTGGCTCTGTTCTTGTGGACTTTATTTAGGACAGTGACTGTGGTTTTTGTCTCCTGCAGAAATGCCAGATAATGCAGTAGTTCTGCTGGGCACTTGCTGTAAACTCCAGATTATTCCTGCGGTTTGCCACTTGGTAAGAAACCCCCCATATGGGAGCTTGGGATGGATAAGAATGGGGAAATGAGGAGAGGGGTGGACAGCTAACAGCTGATAAGACACCTCTAGGCTTTCTCATCCACAATAGCTCTTCAGGACAGTTATACAAGAATTGTTACCCCCTTTTATATACATTACACCACCCCCACAGGAAGACTGAGGCCCAGAGGGAAAGGATTTGTTCAGAGAACTTGTTAGTAGGGCCAGGACCCCAACTTTGTCTTTATACCCCAAATCTTATGCTTTTCCGATTGTTTGCAGAGAATTTTGGCCAGGGCTTAGTGCTACATTGCACTGTATTATTGGCAATGGCAGTTTTATGCTTAGACTAGTTTGATTCAGCTCTGCATCAGATTCACCAGGAAGGTGTTCAGGACTGATTTGTCTCAGGGAGATACAGCTTCTTTCATCCTCTTTTAGGAGTATCATTAGCTTGGTGCCCTCAGGAAATGTCATTATAAGAGCAAGCTGAGTTGAACCCCAGAGAGTCAAGGTTAAGCCTTTCCTTTTTAAATTACAAATTGAGCCATTAGCAGAAGGAACCACCAATAGGCTACCCTGAAACCAGTCTAATGTAGCTTTTGCAGGTGTTGGTCAGCCTGGGGCAGAGGAGCACAGCATGCATGGTCTTATTATTTTAAGGTCTAATTACTAAGGGGCAAGGCCAGTCTGTTGTGTTGGCCCAAAGGATCATATCTCAGAGCTCTGCTTAGATTTGGGAAGCAGGTATTGGGGTAGACTGCCTAGATAGGACATTTGTTATACATCTACTCTGGGAACACTGAGCAAGTGGTTACTGCGTGTGTCTTTGCATAGCAGACATCAGAAGACTATGCAGCATGGCATCATTCCCAAAAGCAGTTTAGATGTAATTCACCACTGAAAGCAGATTTTACAGTCCCAGAGGAACTTGTGTCCTTGTATATTGACTGCAAAAACTGAGCTACTTGAAAATGTGCCACCGTCTGAGTCCTGGGCCAGCTGGGGGTAAAGCTTGTGGCATAGTTTGGTCATGAAAACAATATGTGTCATTATCCTAATTGTATGCAATGATGAGCAAAACAGCTCTGCTTTCAGAGCCCAGCTCCTTTTGTAGCAACTGAGTGCTCAGCATTTACCAACTTAGCCCTTCCTAAGTATTTACAGACCCATCAGCTGCATTCAGGAAGTATATTAAAGAGAAAATCCTCCTCCTAACAGACTTGTCATTTTCCATGAAGATCAGCTGTAGGATCTTATCTTTGTGTTACCCCCAGGTTCTGCTCTGTTAGTATTCTAAGAGGAGCTACTAGAACACCATCCAGAATGGATTGTGTGCTGCCTTTGCACAGAGCCCCACCCACAGTCATTTGTTTCTTTTGGTAGCTGCCCAACATAAAGAACTCCTTTTTCTTATCTTCCTAGGTGTCTTCATATAATCTCCCCTTAGATGTGCAACAGCTCTTTTTAAAACATCAAGGCTCCTGCCTCCTGAAAGAATTTGAGCATCTTGTGTTTCTTAAAGGGATTTACTTAGAACAGGACACAAAATCTATCTGGTGGCCAGAGTAACTTTGAGAGAAACTTTCTGAAGTTTCTTTTGGAGGACTGTCAGAGATTCTAACACATTTGCCAAGAACTGGTAAAAGGGTTAGAATCATGAATAGAGGATGTTAACTTCACAACCCTTTGGGTCGCTGTTATCCTAGGGGTTGGCAGATGTTTAGAGAAGGAAGCTGGATATTGCTCAGCCCTGTCCACTATGCTGAGGATGCAGAGCCTGTACCAGTGGAGCTTGTTCTTAAATCACTGGGATGTGGTGCTTGTGCTTAAAGAGCAGGCCTAATCCACTCTCTAAAGCACAATCAATAGTTTGCAGTCTGAGCCAAATGGTAACATTAAGCCCGTGGTTACTGCACAGGCTGCATGTTACTTTCAGTAATGTCACCATCGCTCTGAACATTTTTGGAATTCTTCTTTTGGATTCACTTCAGATTCAGTTAAAATTCACACATTTTAGTTTCATTTTTAAAATTTTACTTTCTACATTATTAGTCTGATCTTGAATGTCTGTTTAAAAATTAAATCTACTGACAAACTTGTAATTGCTGAAGATCTTTTTTAAAATACTACCAGCATGGATCAAGACCCTAAAAGCAAATCAAACATTTCAAATGTTTTAAGCAGTTGGCATTAGAGCAGCATCCAAAATGACCTCTGTGAAGAACAAATGTTCCTTCAATACATTGAGTATCTGTTCTAGGTAGAGCTCACATGCCCACCTTAAGGTTTAGTGAGGGGAAACAGACTAAACAGTGAGTATCAAACAGATATTTGATATAGTAAGTTAATGGGGACAATATAATGGAGGAACGTAAGTGTCTCTGGGATGCAGGGTGGGAAAGGGGAGATGAGGAAAGGCCTTCTCATGTGGCATTTCAGCTGCCATCTGAGTGACGAGAAAGGAAGGTCACAGGTTCTTGAGGCAGGAAGCATAATTAAACTGTGGTACCTACCTTTGAGGCATTCATTAAAATCTATAAGAAATTCTAATATTGTCATTAAAATAAAGACATACTATGTATATAAGAAAATGTGCATCCTGACCTTTTGAACCTACTGGAGTTAATGGGTCTAATAGAAAGTAAATTGGATAAAATCAGGTCCTGGCCTGAAATCAAATATATCTTGTTATGTCTTAAAGGGTCTCCTGCTCCACTTGGGGAATTTAAAAGGTGACAAACTTAGTTTTTTTCTAGAATTACCTCCAAGTGCACTACTGTCTAACAATGTGGATTTTCTGTAACATTTTAAGGTGAATTTGTTTAAATGTGTCATTTCAGCTTCAGGCTCTGTCTGATGATGGAGTATCTGATCTTGAAGATCCAACCTTGGCTCTGCTGAAAGATACAGAAAGGTTTGGGATTGTGCAGCGCTTGTTTGCCTTAGCAGACATTCGCCTGGAGAGACTGCAGTCGTCCGTTAAAGCCATCATCCTGAAGGACCCTAACGTCTTCCCACTAATTCTTTATATAACCTTGAATGGGCTCTGTGCTCTAGGCAGAGGACATTAGTAATGTCATATGTGAATTAGAAGTACATGTTTTTACCCACAACTGAGTATTTCTCAGAATTGTTAAGATACTACTATTGGGTTTAGGTAAGATGTACGTTAAAAATTGATCAATGAAATGAATTGACAAAACAGTTCAGCTGTTTAAACTGAGGCCATTCATACTGCAGAAAGTCACTGCTTCTTTCTCATCAGAGGCCTCTGCTGTGCTGGTGACCCATGTCTAGGTTAGCTTCCAGCACCTAAAAAGCTGAGGGTTGAGAGTTTGTAGTGAAGGTTCAGATCTGTTTTTCTACAGAATGGGGTCCATCTAAATTGTGAATGCTGTGGGAAGGCAATTTCTCTTCACAGAAGAGGTTATGTTTTGGATGTGATATGTTATTTGCTTGAAAATTAATTATAAATACCACTAGAGTGTGTGTATATATTCTCTCGAACAAATTATACTAAAAAAAAAATCTAACAGCAACCCCTTGCTTGGGGGTCTACCTTATATGTGGGTTAAAAAGGATATGAAGGTTGTACACTGTGGCAGCAACTATACAAAAAATAAGCATCTTATATATAAACTGGAAAGGAACATGCAAAAGTGAAAGTAATTGTGCTAAAATAGTAGCACTGTGCCTTATCTGGTTTTCTGAAATAAAATAAGAAAAACAGACCAATGTATAATATGAATCTATTTGTGTAAAAAATTTTAGATGTGTAGAGTTCACCATGGCTCCTTTGGGTAGAGAGACTAAGAGGCTGGGACAAGAGGGAGACTTTTCACCCTTTTTTTGAGACAGGGTTTTTGCTCTGTTGTCTGGGCTAGGGTGCAGTGGCAGCATCATAGCTCACTGCAACCTCAAACCCCTGGGCTCAAGTGATCCTCCTGCCCCAGCCTCCCAAGTAGCTGGGACTACTGGAGAGTAACTCGTGAGTAGCCTGGCTAACTTATATATTTTTTGCAGAGACAGAGTCTTGTTCTTAGGTGGGTCTCAAACTCCTGGCCTCAAGCAATCCTCCTGCTTCAGCATCCCAGAGTGCTAGGATTATAGACGTGCTTTTTCACCCTTCTAGTCCTGTTAGAATTTTGTATGTATTGTCCTCCCTAGCAGCTTTGCCCAGAGGAGGGGCATAGACCTTTGACCCCTGCACATTCCTGGCCAGGATTGGGTGGAACTTGAGGGCAGGCTCACCCAACCCAGCCCGACCTAGCTGCCTCCACTTTATTCTCTGCTGGAGAATAAGGACACACCTGGAATTTCCAGGGCCCCAACAACCACCTGGGGCAACAGTGATTCTCCTGAGGAACTAGAGCTGTTCATAGGGCTCCAAAACAACACTGCAGCTTTTTCCTTCCAGCAAGTGCCTACTGAAAAGGTCAATTTGTACACCCTTTTACTAACTCATCATACAGGGGATGGTTGATTCACAAACACTACAAACTGGCTTAGAGATAAACTGGGCATGTCATTTTCTAAACAGAAGAAAATCCAAATTAAACAGCAACAACTGCTCCAGGCGAGATGGAAACAGCGAAAGAACTCAAAGTACAAAGAAAGCGAAAGGACACCCCCAAAAGGGGACACCAGCTTTCTAGCTATGGATACCAACCAAAATCAGAATACTGAAATGACAGAAGAATTTGAACATGGGTTATAAGGAAGCTTAGTGAAATGCAAGATAAAATGGAAACCCAAGACAAACGACAAAAACAATGAAAGAAATGAGTAAAAAATTCACTACAGAAATTCTTATTAAAGAAAAATCAAATTTTGAAAATGAAAAATTCCTTCAAGGAATTACAAAACACAGTGGAATGCCTTCAGAATAGGTTAGATCAGGTAGAAGAAAGAATCTCAGAGCTTGAAGACCACACCCTTTAATTAAACAAGTCAGTCACAGAGCAGAGAAATAATATTCCTACAAGAAATAAAGGATTATATAAAAGGCTTAACATAAGATCATAGGCATGCCTGAGGGTGAAGGAAAAACTCACAAGGGTTGGAAAAACTACTTGAGAGAATTGAGGAAAATTTCCCTGGCTTTGCTATAAATCTAGATATCTAGGTACAAGAAGCTCAAAGGACTCCTGGTAGATTCATAGCAAAGAAGAAAACATCACAACACATAGTCATCAGACAGGCCAAAATAAACATGAAAAGGCCCTACTAGGAGCATTAAGGTGAAAGTAGCAGGTAACGTATGAAGGAAAATACATCAGACTAACTGCAGAATTCTCACCTGAGACCTTACAAGCCAGAAGGGATTGGAGCCCCATGCTCAGTCTTCTCAAACAGAATAATGGCCAGCCCAGAATTTTGTATCCTGCAAAAGTAAGTTTTGATTATGAGGTAGAAATAAAGACTTTCTCAGACAAGCAAACACAGGGAGTTTGTCAAGATGAGACCTGCCCTGCAGCTCAGAACTGCAGGGCGGTTATACACAGATCAGCACAATAGACACCCACCAGTGTAAAATCACCCAAAAGTTAAAGGTGAAAGGCCAGATACCACAATGGCTCAAGAGAGAAAACAAAGCAACAGAGTTCTACTCAACAGGATGAACAGAAATCCATCCCACTTATCAATTCTTCCAATAAATGTGAATGGCTTAAACTCCCCACTGAAGAGACATAGGCTGGCTGAATGGATAAATAGGTACAAGCCAAGTATCTGCTGTCTCCAGGAAACACATCTAACCCAAAGGAATCATTCAGACTCAAGGTGAAGAGATGGAAAACAATATTCTACACAAATGGAAACCAAAAGATAGCTGGTGTAGCAGTTCTCATATCAGATAACAGTCTTCAAATCAACAAAAGTAATGAATCATTCAGATTCATTATATAATGGTAAAGGGAACAGTTTGACAAGAAGATATAACAATCCTAAGTAGTCATGTACCTAACACAGGTGCACCTAGATTCATAAACCAAATTCTACTTGATCTAAACAAAATGATAAACAGCAGCACTGTAATAGCCAGGGATTTCAATACCCACTTGACAAAATAGGACATATCCGACAAACAGAAAAGAAACAATGGACTTAAATAGAACTCTAGAACAAATGGGCCTAACAGATATTTACAGAACATTCTACCCCCAAAACTACTGAATATACATTCTTCTCATCAGCTCATGGGACATTCTCTAATGATCACATTCTAAGCCACGAAACATGTCTTAACAAATTAAAAAAAAAATAGAAATGATACCATGCATTTTCTCAGACCACAGTGGAATAAAATTAGAAATCAACAGAAACACTTATCTGTACACAGAGTCATGGAAACTAAACAACCTACTGCTGAATGGTAGGTCAAGGAGGAAATTAAGATAGAAATCAAAAGATTCCCTGAACTAAATGATAAACGGGTACAAGTTATCAAAATCTGTGGGATATAGCTAAAGCAGTCATGAGCAGAAAATTCAGTCATAAGTGCCTATATCCAAGAGACAGGAAGATCACAAATCAACAATCTAATGAATTGTCTCTAAGAACTGGAAAAGAAACAAACCAATCTAACCACAGCAGAAGAAAAGAAATAACCAAGATCAGAGCAGAATTAGATGAAATCGATAAAAAAAGAACTATATAGGAGATTAATGATACATAAAGTTGGTTCTTCAAAAAGATAAAATTGACATGCCACTCAGTAGATTAACTAGAAGCAGAAAAGAAAGGACTCTAACAAATTTGATCAGGAATGAAAAAGGAGAAATTATTACTGCTACCATGGAAATACAAAATATCATCACTGAATACTATAAAAATCTCTATGCACATAAACTTGAAAATGTGGTGAAAATGGACAATTCATAGAAACACACAGCCTTCCTAGGCTCAATTAGGAAGAAATAGAATTCCTGAACAGACCAATATTAAGTACTAAAATTGAAACAGCAATAAAAAATCTTCAAAAAAACAAAAGACTGCTGGACCAGATGGTTTCAGACCTGAATTTTACCAGACCTACAAAGAAGAATGGGTACCTATCCTGCAGAAATTATTCCACAACATTGAGTAGCAAGGAATTCTCCTCAACACGGTTTACAAAGCCAACATCACCTTGATACCAATGCCAGGAAAGGACTCAATAGGAAAAGAAAACTACAGACCAATATCTCTTATGAATATAGATGCAAAAATTCTCAATAAAATCCTAGCAAACCAAGTTGAGCTGCTCATCAAAAAAATAATCCATCATGAACAAGTGGGCTTCATCCCAGAGATGCAGGGATAGTTCAACATATACAAATATATAAATGTAATTCACCACATAAATAGAAGTAAAAACAAAGACTTTATGATCCTTTCAATAGATGCAGAAAAAGCAGTTGACAAAATTCAGCATCCTTTTATAAGAACTCTTAATAAAATAGGCATAGCTGGGACTTACCTCAAAATGATGAAAGCCATAGATGACAAACCCAGAGCCAACTTCATACTGAATAGGGAAAAATCAAAAGCATTCCTGCTTCAAACTGGAACCAGACAAGGTTGCCCTCTATTACTGCTTCTATTCAACATAGTGTTGGAAGTCCTAGCCACAGCAATCAGACAAGAGAAGGAAATCAAGGGCATCCAAATGGGGGCAGAAGAGGTCAAACTGTTGTTATTTGCTGATGATATGATTTTATATCTAGAAAACCCCAAAGATTCATCCAAGAGACTCCTGGAATTGACAAATAAATTCAGCAAAGTGTCAGGTTACAAAATCAATGTACACAGATCAGTAGCATTTATATACGCCAACAACAGTCAAACTGAGAACTAAAAAGACTCAATACCTTTCACAATAGCAACAAGGAAAACAAAATACCTAGGAATATATTTGACTGAGGAGGTGAAAGACCTCTACAGGGAGAACTACAAAACACTGAGGAAGGAAATTGCAGAGGATGTAAACAGATGGAAAATCATACCATGCTCATGGATTGGGAAAATCAATATTGTTAAAATGTCTATACACCCCAAAGTGATTTACAGATTCAGGGCAATTCCTATTAAAACACCAAAATCAATTTTTGCAGATTTAGAAAAAATAATTCTATGCTGCATATGCAACCATAGAAGTCCCTACGTAGACAAAGCAACCTTAAACAAAACAAAAACAAAATCAAAAACGAATTGGGAAGTATTAATTGACTAGACTTCAAGGCTACAGTAACCAAAATAGCATGGTACTGGCACAATAACAGAGACATAGACCAATAGAACAGGATAGAGGACCCAGATATAAAACCCTCCTCATATAGTCACCTGATCTTTGACAAAGCAGACAAAAACATACACTGGGGGAAAGAATCCCTATTAAATAAATGGCGCTGGTAAAATTGGATAGCCACATGCAGAAGACTCAAACAGGATCTTTACTTCTTACCTCTCACAAAAACCAACTCATGATGGATAACAGACTTAAACCTAAGGCATGAATTCTAGAAGAGAATGTTGGAAAAACTCTTACAGACATTGGCCTAGGCAAATAATTTATGAAGAAGACCCCACAAGCAATGGCAGCAATAATAAATATAAATAAATGAGACCTGATTAAATTAAAAACTTTCTGCATAGCCAAAGAAACTATCATTAGAGCAAATAACCTACAGAATGGGAGAAAATATTTGCATGCTATACATCTGATAAAAGGGTGATAACTAGAATCTATATAGAACTCAGGAAAATCAGCAAGAAAAAATATCAAACAACCCAATTAAAAAGTTGGCAAAGGACATGAACAGAAACTTTTCTAAAGAAGATAGAGTAATGCCAACAAACATGAAAAAATGCTCAGTATCTCTAAGCATCAGGGAAATGCAAATCAAAACCAAAATGAGATATCACTTACCTCCAGTGAGAATGGCTTTTATCAAAAAGTCCCAAAATGATGAATGCTGGTGTGGATACGAAGAGATAGAAACACTTATATGCTGCTAGTGGGACTGCAAATTAGTACAACCGGAAAGTAGTATGGAGATACCCCAAGTGACTAAAAGTAGAACTACTATTTGATCTGGCAAGCCCACTACTGGGTATCTACCCAAAGGGGAAAAAGACATTCTATAAAAAAGATGTCTGCATCAAATATTTACAGCAGCACAATTCACAATTGCAAAGATGTGGAAACAATCCAAGTGCCCATCAATACATGAGTGGATTCATAGAATGTGGTATATGTATACCATGGAGTACTACTCAGCCATAGAAAAAAATGGTAAACTACCTCCTGTATTATCCTGGATAGAGCTGCAGCCCATTCTCTGAAGTATCACAAAAATGGAAAAACAAATACCATATGTACTCACCATTAAATTGGTACTAATCAATCAAAACTTATGTGCACATATAGGAGTAACATTCATTGGGTGTTGGGTAGGTGGGGGGAGGAAGGGATAGATAAACTCATCATCTAATGGGTGTGGTGCGTGCTGTCTGGGGAATGTGCATGCTTGTAGCTCTGACTCAGGTGGTGCAAAGGCAATTTATATAACCAAAGCATTTATACTCCCATAATATTCTGAAATTAAAAAAAAAAAAGAATTGGCTATTAAAAAGGAGGTAGTTTTATGCTGCTACAGGAGGTCCCAGCCTCCAGTTATTGCTGGGCTTCCTAGCAGACACCTGCAAAGATGTGGTGGGTGAGGCAGTGCTAGGCATGGTTGCCATGAGGTGAAACTGGGCTTCCAAAAATTTAACTAGACAGGATACCCAGTTTCCTCATTAAAAAAAAAAAATGTACCCTTATTTACTGGTTGAGATCAAGCCATGCTTTTTTTTGTTTTTTTTTTTTGAGACAGAGTCTCGCTTTGTTGCCCAGGCTAGAGTGAGTGCCGTGGCATCAGCCTAGCTCACAGCAACCTCAAACTCCTGGGCTCAAGCAATCCTGCTGCCTCAGCCTCCCAAGTAGCTGGGACTACAGGCATGTGCCACCATGCCCGTCTCATTTTTTTCTCTATATATTAGTTGGCCAATTAATTTATTTCTATTTATAGTAGAGATGGGGTCTCACTCTTGCTCAGGCTGGTTTCGAACTCCTGACCTCGAGCAATCCTCCCGCCTCGGCCTCCCAGAGTGCTAGGATTATAGGCGTGAGCCACCGCGCCCGGCCCAAGCCATGCTTTTTTCCATAATTAGATTTGGAAACAATTTCTAGTAGCTCAGGTCACTTGGAAAATAGTAAATAAATGTATTATGTCCTAGAACAGCACAGGACAGCCACCTTAACTCTGATGTTTCCATTCATGAAAGAGGAACAAACCACTTTTCCCATAAATAGATTCAGGAAGTACCACTGACATTAGTGTGGATGGTCCATTAATGGCTCATCAAAGAAGTCCAAGACCTGGTCCCTAAAACCTGTGAATATGTTACCTTACATGGAAAAAGGGGAATTTGCAGATGTTTTTAAGGTTATGGAATTTGAGATGGGCAGATTATCTTGGATTCTCTGACATGGCCCTTAAGGGAAAACAGGCATAAGAGTAAGTGAGAGACTTGGCTGAAGAAAATGCAGGAACAATGAGGCCAGGAGAAAGAATCCATGTGCTGTTGCTGGCTCTGAAGATTGAAGGGGCCAGTTTAAGATGAGAGAGAACAGGCTCTCTGACAGCCAGCAAGGAAATGATGACCTCACTCCTGTAACTGCATAGAACTGAAGTCAGCCAACAATCTGCATCAGCCTGGACACAAATTCTCCCCCAGACCTTCTGATAAGAGGCCCAGCAAGCCCTGGCTGACACCTTGATTTTGGCTTGATGTCATCTGTATTAGACTTCAGATGTATAGAACTGAGAAAATTAATTTGTGTTCTTAAGCTGCTAAATTTGTGGTTGTTATCACAGCGATAGACAACTAAGGTAGTATAAAATAGAAGAATGAACAATTCTTAATTCTTCTGGAGATATCACAAATACACTGTGCTAGCAAGTGTGAGGTATAGAATCCTAGAAACTAGCTTAGGAACGGGTTGCAGAGGCCCTTTCTGGACAGAGGCATGAGCTGTGCCCCACAGCAGGTTGGTTCACTGTCTTTCCCACCAGGGTTTCTCTCTTTCCCAGCTACCTGGGTGGGAAGGGTCAGAGCATACCCCGCTGTCTAAGCATAGAGGCCTTGTTTTCTTGATCCCATATTTTAACCTTCCCTACTTCTGAAATTCTTACCTGGGCTGGGATAGAGGAATGGTTAGGGCTTCCTTGTTGAAGAATAAAGGCAGGTGAAAATTTTATTTAGGTGGGAAAAACTAAATGACATTAGGGGCTTTTTACAAAGACAATTAGCACTTAAAAGAAGTTACCAAAGCTAATCTGAGGTCCTGTTATTTTATCTCTAAACCTTAGCTCTACCTATAAATGAAACACATTTTCCAATAGTAAATATTTATTTCTTTATATATACAAAAATATTTTACCAGGAGTATGTAATCTCACAGATTAAACGTTTCAGTAATTTTCATTTTGGGCAGCATATGGAAATACGTGAAAAGATTTATAGGGACAGTTTCTGAAAAATCAATACTTAATTGATTTTATTTATACAAGAACAGCAGTAATGTTTCTTTTATACAGGAACTAATAATACAATTACCTGGAAAGCAGTAGCAATTAATTTTTATTTTTAAACTTCATCAGAAACTTACTTAAGCAACTTGTTTAGCTTTGATTTTCAGATTGCTAACAAGCATTTTGCCCTCCATTAAAAAAAAAAAAAGATTCTCTTCTATAATCACTTCAAAGACTAGAGGTTAAAAAAAAGCATGCATCTGTGTTCAAAGGAAAGCTATATATCAAAACAAACTGGGGGGAAAAAAGGAAGAATAAACAATTCCCCCACACAGCCAAGTTTTCACATCAAATACTCATCATGGACTCTCAGAGCTCAGCATAGCATATAGAAAATCGCACTTTTTGCTGAACTCTAGTGTTCATTCTTCTACAACAGAATCCAAGGTATCACTTCTTTAAAAAAAAATCAATGTTACTGAAGAAACAGAAGCCAGTCAGTGGTGTTTTCTAAAAGAGGATATACAGCCAAAAGAAATATTTGTCTTATATTTCAAGAACAGATGTAGCTGAGCTATGCCTGAAATCCAGTTCTACCTGAAAAGACGAAGGTATTTCTCGTTTGGACCAGGTTTACCAGAATAAGCTTTAAACAGGTTTTCAAAGCAATGTTACTTATAATACTGTCCACCTCTCCTATTTAAGAAAATGAGATGAAAACTACCCATTTTAACTGTAATGACTTCTGGTTTAATGTTGGTAATTTATAGCTGATGAGTTTTTAATGCTATAATGTTTTCCTCTTTAAGTTAGTTTATTAGGCTTTCTCCAAGCTCCCAGGCCACCCTGAGTAATAGGTGGAAAGCCAAATTTCAGATATGGCCTGTCATAGTTATATATGCTGCTACTCCTGGCTTGCTGTTGGCTAAAGTACAATAAACACATCTATTTCCAACATTTAAAATAAGACATTTTGGCCTCTATTGCTAGTAACAATACCTACTGCATGAGACTCAAAGATAGTTGTTCTACAAGCAATAAATCATTTAATCTTCCAAGTTATAAGCAGCATTTACTTTAACTACAGATGTATTCATTTAGTATTCATTTAGCTGGAGATTAGAAAACAGTAAGAGTTGGGGAAGGAAAAAAGAGAGAGAATTGTTGCTTCTGACCAACTTGTGTGTGTGGAGATAAGTCAGATTTATCACACAAGTGCATTATCAGTCAATGAAGGGGAAGCAGTTAGAAGAGAAAGCAATAACCAAAATGGATTAATGTCTGGATTTAGAGGCTCACTAGCTGGACCTAACAGTGTATGTTTTTTCCTATAAAGACACAGATGCCTTTGAAACTTAATGCTATGAGTTAAACAATATGGCTGCAGTGATAAATTTCAGGCATAAGGATAAAATAGGACAGCTTTAAGAAGCAAAGATCAGAGTCTGTTCTGAGGTAAAAGAGTACTGGATTGCTTACTTAAATTTTGTTTGATTTGTGAGTGGTCTGTCAGGCAGCAAGGACTTGCTAAGGGTTTGGAATTAGAATGAGATTCTAAACTAAAAGGAACCTTCTAACTAGAACCACTAAGCAAGCAGATCAGACCCTCTTCCAGGCTGGAATTTCATCCTTGGGGCTGTTTTAAAACTGGAGGTAGGATTCCTGAATGGTGTTCACCATTCATTACTTCAGAAAGAGGTACACATTAAAAGAACTAAGCAATAAAAAGGAGCCCAATAAGGATATTATAGTTAAGCATTTACCACCCTACAGTTATAAATTACTTCCTATAATTTAAGGTGAAGACAAATATTAACTGAGCCCTATCTAATAAGTAAAATATTAAAAGTGAAGGGAGACATACATTTTATCAAACTTCACATGGTCAGAAGTCATAATTAGTATCTTTGCCAGTAGATGTACATTATCTACATATGAGTGTACATAAAACTACACTTTTATCACTGGAGAATATTTTTAAGAAAGTACTGCCAAAGTGGTTCAAACCATGCTTTCCTACCTTGAAAATGAGATGTCATCATTTTTTCACTTTTTTGTATAACAAGGACTCATGTTTGATTCTGTGCAGTTTTCCAAAAACCATTCCAGGAACACAGAAGGTAACATGATGAATTATGGGAAATATTAAAAAAATGAATATAATTTGAAAAATTCTAGAACAAAAATGCAAAAAATAACCTTACCTTACAAAATTATAGAATTGTCATCTTCCTCAGGTATATAACATATACTTACATAAAAACTGATATGATGCTGAATTATTATTAGTCAAAGGTCTGTGAATAATATTCACTTGTACTATATACAATCCCATTATTTAAAACACTGACTTTCTCCCAAGAACTCCAAATACATTACAAACATTATTACATGAATTCTCATAGCAAATCTCTTGGAATGAGGGCAGGTATCAAAATCTCTAAGCCTGAATCATATCATAAATTCATTCAAAGGTTTAAATAAGTATTAACCAAGAGGCTTCCATCCAGAGCTCTATCCTTTTTCCTTAAGAAAATTAAATCATAATAATGAATGATTAGTTTCTGAGCTTAATCCCCCAGAGCCTTTTAAAACAATCTATAAAAAGTTTCAGAATGTCTAAGAATTGGGAGTAATTAAAAATTTTAGAACACTAGTTATAATTACATGGGTGAATATATTTTTATTATTTATGTATTTGGGGAGAATTTTACATATTATACATATAGCTATATATATATATTATATGGTCACTCAAACATTTAAAAAATGAACCGCTATCTATTAATATGTACATAAAACGTCAGGATTGCCTTTTCCATATATTTAGTATAAAGATTCATTACTATAAAATAACCGGCTCTCTAGCCTGTCATTTCTGGATAGTGGAGTGCTGTTTCAGAAGTCATAAAAGTAAAATGCAAGTAGATTATTATTTTGACCAATTTTTAAAACATTTATCTTCAGTATTTGACAATTTAAAATAATTTTACCTAACCCTATGGCTATCCATCTTGAAGTGTCAACTCCAATCACTGGGATCATGACACTTACTATACATAAAAATAAGTACCATTTAAAATTTTTAAAGCAAGAATCATCTTTTTTTGGTCATTGGCATATTATGGTCAAAGCAGTTAGTATCTGCCATAATCTATAATGTCACACTATTGTATTTTATTGCTAATTTGGATTATTTTATAAACATGTCTTAATAATCAATTTGCTGTTTTAAAGGAAACATCTCCTTATAAGCTACTATGAAAATTATAAATTTATTAGATTCTAGAATCTAGGCTTTAGGCTGCTATTGCTGTGGTCACTGGGTTTCTGAAACAATTTCTATTTTAGAAAGCTATGTTCAGCAATTGAATAGAGCTGGCCAAAATAAACAAAGCCCTGATGTATTTGACATTTGATATTATCCAAATATCACACAGAAATGGAGACTGCATAATAAAGGCATGGCTGTAATGAAGGTGAAAACTCTACGTGTAGGGAATCACATGTATTCCACTAGTCATAGTTAAATGACTTATCCAGGACATCGCCTCTATGACTATTTGTACATTTGAAAATGAATATATACATATAGTCATGCCCTGAATGCTGAATGTGGACACTCGCCTGTCCACAAGGAACCCTCAGGCACATTAATGTATTGGCACATCATGTTTCCCAAAAGCATATGCTTGTTTGTGTATTTTAACTATTACCAATTGTTAAACGTCACTTTAACCCATTTTCTCTCAGTATGGCTAATTATCTTAGACCTTCCCAAAAGAGAAGTTCACATTTCCTTGATCACAACTATACTCTCATTACTTAAGAAGAATGCTGGGGCCTCTGGGACTTCTTGCCCCAGCACAGCACTGCTGGTTCCTGCAGACTAAGATAAGACATGGATCTCAAATTTGATAACTCTTCATTGAGATACAATGAACTTTTCTAAATTTATTCTCTTCAGCATTGGCATCTAGACTGAAATGAACTAAACTGCATAATTTCATTTTATATTGGGAGGGATCTAATATGCATTAAGTAATCAATCATGAATACCATTTATAATAGAAATAATTCCTTTAAGTACAGACAATTTTCTAAATAATATGTATTTTATCTCACATGATAAGGCTAACAATATATATGTTGTAAAGGTTATCTCTATTGTACCAAAATGGTTGAAATATTTTTCAGATAAAATTCTTGTGCTGCCATAATTATACCAAAGCTGTTTAAAGAGGCTCCATGCAGCAGCATGAAGATACATTGAAGAATACATGTTTCCTGAGAATGCAGAACTGAAATTTCTGTTAAAATTTACAGTGTGTTGAGTCACACATTTACAGTGTGTTGTCCTATGACATTAAGTCATAGGACATCACCTTGATAATGTGCTTTGATTCATGTTGCTTTGAGAAGCCAAGAATTCGGTGTAAATATACATGGTTTAAAAGTTTCCAAAGTTATTAAAAGAGTATGATCAGTTTTGTCACCAATTTCCTATCCTAGAACAAGGAACATGAATTTATGTTCTGGCTATAAAATTCTAGAATTAAAAAAAAAACACCTATAGATTTCCAATTTTAATAATATAACAACTTGGGTATTTTGTTTTATTGTGAAAAAGATTTAAAACAATGTGTGACAAAAAAAGAAACAAAAAACAATGTGTGAATACTACCTATTGTCCTATATTTTCTCTTTCCTCAAAGTCCTCCCAGCTGGCATTGGAATATGACAGCTTTGGTGAGGGAAAAAACACTTTCAGCAGCCAGGTGACTGGTGCCTATCACCAGACAAAGATGACTATCAATATTTAAGCACCTAACCCTTTGATGTATGAATACTGTTTATGTGAAAAGATAGCAGCAATATAAAGTATGGTTAATTTATGTTAATGATGAGCTGTATCTCTCAATATGTTTTTTGAGTCAGAGTCTCACTCTATTGTCCAGACTAGTGTGCCATGGCGTCAACCCTGCTCACAGCAACCTCAAACTCCTGGACTCAAGCAATCCTCCTGTCTCAGCCTCCCAAGTAGCTGGGACTACAGGCATGCACCACCATGTCCGGCTAATTTTCTATATATTTTTAGTTGGCCAAGTAATTTGTTTCTATTTTTTAGTAGAGACAGGGTCTCGGTCTTTCTCAGGCTGGTTTCGAACTCCTGACCTTGAGCGATCCACTTGCCTCAGCCTCCCAGATTGCTAGGATTACAGGCGTGAGCCACCACGCCCGGCCTCTCAATAAGTTTTAAGAAGAATTTCTACCATCCAAGAATCCTACAGGAAGAGAATAACTAAGGTGAATGCAGAAATTTGTATGTTGATGCATCTAAAGGAAAACTTTTTTCCCTAATCATGAAACAAAAAAGTGCATTTCTTAAGTGAAATGTAAAAAATATACAAAACATTATTTAATATATTATATAATACATATATAATATACATATTATATAATGTATATATTTTGTATGTATATATATGTATATATATATCTATAAAACAGCTGACAATTATTTCTCAATTTTGCAAATTGTTGAATGGATTTGGTTCTCAACACAACAAATAGAACAGGTATCCTAAGGATCACATCACATTTCAAAAAGCACATTGATCATTCACAAAAACCCCCAAATGCAAACTTAGAGGCATCTTTAAACATCACAGAAATTTGCAGAGGCATGATACATTTGCTGACCATATCCTAATTTAAAAAACCATTTAAAGCAGTAGGTTCATTTTATCAGTTAAATTTTTACATGTGAAAATAAATAAACTTTTTTTCAAGTGTCATTTTGCTTTAAGGTTTTACAGGATAAGGCACTCTCTCAGTCTGCATGACCTTGCTTCCAGCCCCAGAACGTACTGAGTACATGTTAAATTAGTTAGCATCAGCATGTCACTGCAACAAATAAAAAGAATAACCTCATAAAGAGAGTGCAAGGTATTGCTCTTCAATTTTTCACTAAAGATAGAAATGAAGAGACAAAACTAATATATCTGTATAAATTAGAATGGATAGCCATAAATCTTTGAAATAATGAAACTATGTGAATTGAACAGACTTCTGATGTCAGATTTAAATGGTAGTAGATTAACTATAGCACTGACAATAAAATTCTGCTTTTATAAGAAATTCAATTAAGAAGGAAGGTCAATAATTACTATTTTCTTCTATTAAGAGTAACTGACCCTTCACTAATTAAATACTGAACTAAATAACAGCATTACAAAACTATTTCAAGTAGTATTCATTATCACAGTGAAAATGTGAGACCAATGTTAGAGTGAATGATTTGAAAATTCCTTTGATGAAAAAGGCAAGGGTACTAAATTAAAACATATACAAAATGCTTCAACGCATTTATGTGATATGAATAGAAAGATTATCCATAAAAAGTTAGAAAAATTAAGATAAATTATATATTAGTACACCTTCCCAACCACATTTTATATAAAAATTCAGAATAGTGTACTGTTACTTCAATCTACACAATAAAAATGCCTGGACTTGGCAGATTTCTTCTATCTGTGCATGTATTTTCTCAGTAGAAGGTTTATTTGTTGCAGTCACTTTTTAAAAGTTTAACTTTAATTGTTAACCTTACTGAGTCATCAGTAAACCCAGCTGATTGGGACCCACTGTGGTTCCATTCTCAGTTTCTCAATGGCAGTCTGTAGTTTTTCAAAGGCTTTGTCTAGATTGTCATTTATGATGATCAAATCAAAATAATGGTTGTATGCTCTCTGAATCCGTGCACTTTCATCCACTGTTTTCTTCAGGTCAGAGTCCTGTTGAACAGTTTTAAAAGGAAATGCTTGTGTTATAATGTATATTTACTTGTTCAAACTCTAACTAAAAGTGATCATAAGTAATAAGTAGGTTAGATATGTTTATTGTAATTCTGATATTAATCCTCAGAATTCAATCTATAGAGTGTTGAAGAAGACATCACTGTCTGTTCATATCCTAGTCTTTCCAGCTATACTCATGTTTACATTTATGAGTATTCTGTATCTTCTGCTTCACTCATATTAGGATAAGATTCCTAATTAAGAGAGTGCTGACAATAATCGTAGGGTGAATCTAAGGTAACGAAAGAACTATTGCAGGTGACTGCTTTCGAGCTTAATGGTATCATCCTTTTGGAAAGATTTTTATCTTATGGCCTATGTAAATCGTGGAACCCAATTTGCAGTGGCTGTTGACCTCACAACCAAATGTGCTGCCTATTTCTAAGAAAGTCAGAAAATCTTAGAGGAGTGTAATTAGAATAACTTTACCTACTGCCCAGCCCCCACCAAAACACACATTCACACACTTTCATTTGTTTTTATCCTAATATTGTTTATATTTCATAAAGCAGTTCTAATCATTTTGAAATGACATGGGGAGTACCTAAGTAAGTATATGGGCTCTGTGTGAGAAGTAAAGCTTTTCATAAAATCACAAGTGTTTTGAAATTTCACTATATTTCTACATATTCTACAAATATTGGGTTCCTACTAAAATGTCTATTATGTTTCAGATTCAGTGGATATAACAATGAGTAGGGCAGGGAGTACTCCTATCCTTTAGCGGAGGAGACAGTTTATCTCTTATTTATTTTACGTTTTAATTTATTTATGTTATAAATGTTTAATTTATTATATTTTAATTTAATTTTATTTATTATATATTAATTTATTAAAATATTTTAATTTATTATGTTATAAATAAACATAAAATATTACAAGTTGTAATAAGTACTATTAAAGAAACAAACCAGGTACAAAGAATTATAAGAGATCTTCTTTAAATAATGTAATTAGAAAGACACTGAGTAAATGACATTTAAGCTGAGAACTAAAGGAAAATACAAAGGTGGGCATGTGTACAGTGGGGGAGAAAGAATATTCCAAGCAGAGAAAACAGCAATGCAGGGAATAAAAGAAATGACCCTGGTGCATTTAAGATACTGAAAAAAGACCAGAATCTATGGAGGGTTGGGAGGTGGGTAGGTCACAGAGGACCCATATGCGATGGAAAGCTATCAGTGGGTCCTGAGTGGGAATGTGACACAGCACGAGTGGAAACAGGATGACTGATGGCATCATCCTGGTCAGAGAAAAGGGCAGCCTGGACTGTGATAGGGGCAGAGGAGGTGGAAATAACACCACACTAGAAATTTATTTTGGTGACAAAATCATCATAATTAGTTTTTCACATCATCAGGATGTGAAAAGAAAGGAAAATGAACAAATCAAGGCTAGTCTTTGGGTTTCTGGATTGAGTAAATGGGAGGCTGTAAAAGATGCAGAGTTGAGGTTTGGGGAGAACATAATTTTGGGGGGAAAACAAATTGTTCTACTTTGTATGTGGTAAGTTTCAGATGTCTGTGAGGCATCCAAGTGGAGACATAAAGCAGGCGACTGGTTATAGGAATTGGAGCTCTGAGGTCTAGGCCCACTGTATATAAATCATTAAAATAACAATGGTATGTATGTAAATGATTTTGAAATCACGGGACAGTGTAGAGAGAGAAGGGGATCCACCACTAGGTCTGAGGAACCCTAATACTTATATTAATATTTCAGTTAATACTTTCATTTAGATTGCTAAGTAAGTTTGACAACTAAAATATCTCTGATCATAGATGTATAAACAGGCCACAATTCAACTTGAAAGCAATTCTTACCTATTATAGTCATTAGCAATCTGATTTATTAAAAAAAGAAAAACCCCAAAATCCTATAACAATAATGGAATATGTTATATAGATGGAAAAGGGATAAAGACTCTCTCTATTGCTATAGAGTGGTCTTTAGGATATACTGGTAATAGAAAAATGCAGGCAGACTATTGTATATAATAAGCTACCATTTATGTAAGAAACACAGAAAGGAGGACACACATACAAACTTGTTTATATTAAAAAATAAAATAGTAGAAATGGCTACTGATTACAGCTACCTATGGGTAGGAGAGAATAGAGAGGATAGAGAAAAGCTAAATTGGTTTTTAAGATCTATGTCAGAGCTATGAAAATGTATAGAATTATCTAATAAAAAATAAATTCAAATGGAAAAAAGAGCAATACCTATAATCAAAAGCAAAATGAAACAACTTATTGGTTTAACCACACAAAAAGGAATTATTTCAGTGATTTTAAAACAAAATAATTAATACCTATTGGGATATATCCTAAGAACAATTAAACAAAAGCCTGAAACTTAAAACTTTTCAATAATCATATTGATCTCATTATTGAGAAATTATATATATATGTGTGTATGTATGTGTGTGTGTGTACTTAGTTTACATACATGTAAAATAATAAATTATCTTAATATCAGGAACCACGATTTTCAGGATAAGAGGAAAAAAGACAAATATAAAGTCAAAGAAGTAAAAATAATGTAAAATTTGAATTGGAATTATCAAACTGACCTAATGATGTATGTTTCCTAAAAAAGAAAAATATATTTCCTACCTCTAGTTACTGAAAAAGTCTAGAAACAATGTCTAACTGAGTTGAAGATACACCCTTAGTGACTATACTCTCTTTACCATTTCCCTCTAAAAGAAACCAGGACTTTTGGATAGCTGGTTTCGGGTCTGGGACATGAAATGTAGAATAACCTGGAATAGCTTGTCATATCAGAAAGCAAAAAATCATCAAAGACTATTGTAATTGTGTTAAAAAGACTCAGAAGCCAAGCTGAATAGGTTCCTACTTGCTAGCTGAAGACAGGACAATTTAAACAACAAAAAGAATAATAACTGACCTAAGTACACAGAGAGGAAATATTGCAATTGCAAGTGACTTTAAAGCACAGACACTTGACTGCATATACTTAGTAGGATATATTCTAAGGATAGAAAGAACTGTGTGGGAGCTGCATGTTCACAGTAATCATACCATTGGTGGTTGTGCTGATATACTTATTGTGTTGATATGCTGTTGACATACAAACTGTAGTGTATGTACTGTACAATAAAGCAAATGAACAATTATATTCTAATTTTAACATTCCAAGTGTTTTAAGAACTGGGATATTCAGCTTAAGAGAAAGGAATTAGACATATAAAAGCAGTTAATCCTGTAATCCTGGATTTGATTGGGTCCTGATTCAAACAAATCAACTGTAAAAAAAATTATAAATCTTAGAGAAATTCAAATATAGATGATATTAAGCTATTACTTATTAATCTTTTGTGTATTAATATTATGATCATGTTTAAAAAGTCTATCTTTTATAGATAAATATGAAAGTATGGATGACATAATATCAAAAGTTTGCTTCAAAATAATTCAAAGTGAAGGAGAAAGTGGGGGAAGGGTCTGATCGAAATAGGAATTGCCAGGTATTATTGAAGCTAGGTAATGGCACATTGGTGTTCATTTTTCCCTCTTTTCTATATTATTTTTACATTTCCATAATATGAAAAAGGAGAGAGGAAGAAAAAGAGAAAACATGGAACAGAAATTAAACACCAGAATACCTAACTCTACCAGTAATAAACCAGATGATGGACATGCTTATTAATGGTCTTGGAGCCTAGTTACCTCATTAATGAAAAGAGGAGGTTGGATTAATATGTGTATTTAATACTGGTCTATTTCATTTTACAAAAGGAAACTAAACTTTTTTTTTAAAGTAAAGTGAACATGATTTTCAAGTAAAAGTAATACTGTTCCAAATCCTAACTATATCTACTGAATTTTTATTCTATGACACCTTATGTATGTTTATTTCATAAGCATGATTAGAATTAAACACGCTCAAAAGGAAAGGAAAAATTTTAAAAGGAAAAGAATATTGCTAGCTCACCGTCAAAAGCTTGGTAGTGATTCCGGCATCCACCACAGCCTTGTGCATGGCACGTAATGTCTCTAGCTCTGGAGCAGCGATAAATACCACATAGGGCATAAACTCAGATGTCCTCAATACTTTCAGTGCCTGCATAGAAGAATAATTATAAACCAATTTATATAGAATAAGACATTGAATTATGCTATCCTTTAGTATAAACCAAAGTCTATCTGCCCTCTTCCTAAAGGTAAAGGACATAATTTAATACTTGTCCCTCCTGTCCTTCTGATTTCCTAAAGTAGTGATCCATTTATCTCGTTCTGAACTCAGTCTCACTCCTCTTTGTTCCTCTTGAACAAAGGAAAGTATAAAACTTAATGACCTAAAAATCAAGAGTGATGTAAACTCTTTCTATGTTAATTGTGGAATTCTGTTAATTAATTGGAGGGTGGTAAATAATGAATATACTTCCATACTTTGAAGTATGACACAGCAACTACAAAGAACAAAGAAAGCTCTACAGTAACTGACATGAAAAGATCTTTAATACTGTTTAATAACAATGAAAAACCCTAAAGAATCTATATAGAATTTTTCCATTTATGTAAAAGGAAACAACAAAAACAGAAAGCTCATTAATTTTATATTTGTATTTAAGGCATATAAAATGACTAGAAAAACACCAAACTATTAACAATATTTATCTCTGAGTAGAGAAGTAAGGTTGGGCTGAGTGTAGAGGGGTGGGAAATGATGGGTTAAGAGAGATGTGGAATGAGAATAAAATGAATTGTGTGTGTGTGTGTTTTAGGTGAGAAGAGGAGTGACTTAAATTATTTATTTTTTTATTTTTTGGGACAGGGTCTTGCTCTGTTGCCCAAGTGGGATGCAGTGGCATCATCATAGTTCACTGCAACCTCAAACTCTTGGGCTCAAGTGATCCTCCTGCTTCAGCCTCCTGAGTAGCGAGGACTACAAGCCCATACCACTATTTCTATTTTTTGTAGAGACAGTATCTTGTTATGTTGCCCAGGCTAGTCATGAACTGCTGGCCTCTAGAGATCCTTCCATCTCAGCCTCTCAAAATGCTAGGATTATGGGCATGAACCACTGCTGGGCAATTTTTTATTCTCTATGTTGCAGCCTTGTTTGAGTTTTATTAATAAATTTGACATTTCTAAACATACTTGAGCAGGTAATACATACTAAACTTCTACTGCAGACCTACTCACAGTTTCTGTAGCCTCTGTTGGTTAACTGATCAGAGATTTATTTAGCTATGGATGCATAAGAAGGCTGTGTATCATTAAAGGGACTAGAGAGAAAGAGCCACCTTATTACCCTGACAAAACAAACATACACCCCCTCCCTAAAAAAAAAAAAAACTCCACAGGAAATAAAATGTACGAAAATGGCTTTGGATTCTACGTAGCTTACTTGTGGGTTGACGTCCAAAATGCAAGTTCGTCCAGTTTGGACAACTTCTAGGATAGAATCAATCTTGGTTCCATAGAGATTTCCTTCATATTCCCCATGTTCCAAATACTTTCCAGCTTTGATATCTGCTTCCATCTCAGAGCGTGACACAAATTTATATGCCTGGCCATCTTTTTCATCTTCCCTCGGTTTCCGTGAAGTAACTAAATAAAATAATGTCAAGAATTTGTACAAAGAGATTGTAGGGTGTAAAGATTAGACTAAAATACACAGGTAGCTTAACAGTTTTGCATGTAATGCAGGGGTCAGTTAATCATAGTCTATGGCCAAATCTGACTTGCTTCCTATTTTTGTAAATAAAGTTTTACTGGACCACAATCATGCTCATTCACTTATGTATCATCCATGTTTATTTTATTTAAAAAGGATTACTAGTTGTGACAGAGACTGTATGGCCTCCAAAGACTAAAATGTTTTTCATGTAGCCCTGGAATAGAAAAGATTTGCTGACTTCTGATTTAGAGGAATGTTTTATGAGGCAGATCCAACATAAAATTTGTATCAAAAATGTGCTTTTTAAAGTCATTTTGTAATTCAAAATATATTTACCTACAAGCAGAGACTTCAATTAAGTTCTTAATTATGGTGAGTCTTAAGTGTTAGGTATGTTACCTGTGAATATCTTTTCCAATTGACCAGCACACTTTCCTTAAAGAATCTATTATAACCTTCCTTTCCACTTTAACATTTCCTAATTGAGTGCTCAAAAGGTGAGCAAAGTTCACCTATTCTTACTTGGTAATATCAATCTTCTGAAGTATAGTTTTATCCACAAATTATCCTTTATCTTGTCTCAACCCCAAACCTTTCTTTTAGTTTCCTGTTTATTGATCTCCCAAACGTTAAATGTCCTGATTTTACACTTCAGTGGTGGAGCCAGCCACCTCATTGTTATGGTCTATTAACCTCCTCTACCCTGACCTGACATGTTATTTCTGAGAGAATGAGAGTGAATAGCCCAAGTCAAAATTTAGACGTAGGGGAACTTTTTGTTTGATATTTTAGAGTTTTGAATACTTTCAGAGCCATACAACTCTTTTGCAAATTGGTCTGTGCTAATAATGATTATCATCTTTCAAACTGTTGCAGAAGTATACTTTCTGACAACTTTGTTAACAACTTTGAAGATGAGAAATAATTTTTTTAAAAATATGGAATGCTTCATGAATTTGTGTATCATCCTTGGGCAGAGGCCATGCTAATCTTCTCTGTATCATTCCAATTTTAGCACATGTGCTACTGAAACAAGTACAAGAAAAGTAATTTTTGTGTGTGTTATTTCAAGCTTAGCCTTAATCTGAGCTTGGCTGGATAAGCTATGAAAAGTACCTATTCCACTAAGTACTTATAAATGTAGAATATGTGACCAAATCATTAAGTACATAAAATTAAAATGAGAAAGTAATCTAAATAAAAAGTTGACCGTGTTTTGACTATTCCTAGAATAAGCATGAGATGTGAAGAAAACTTTTATAAGAACAAATGAACTTCACTCAAAAATAAGGGTCTATCTAATTCATAAATAAGGTCATTGTGCACAACAGGACTCTCTTTCTCTCCTGCTGTTTTCTGGCTTAACTTTGAAGGGGGTCATTCCAAACCCCTGTGAAAAGCATTTATAAAGTAAGCTCAATAATCTTTAAGATGCTATGATGGCTTTTCATATACAAAACTGTGTGATCTCTAAGGTTTCTGAATTAGTCCCCAAAGGTGTATGATAAAACTTCTAAGGCAACTTTAAACTCCCCACATGAATGCAAAATAAAAGTTGGCTCAATCTGTGGACATAATTCTAAAGAGTACTGCTTTCTAGTGAAGCCCTACAATGAAACCATATATGGAAATGTGCTGCTTAAAATAAATATGCATATACACACGTATTATCCCTATCTCTACCTCCCAATACGTTGAGGGAATCTTAATTCTCAGCTAAATGTTCTTTACAAGTGAATTTTAACTACAATCTAATTCTCTATTGAATACTCTAAAAAAATTAAAAAATAAAAATCCATACTGCAACATACTTAAACTTCTTTCTATTCTTAGAATAGAGAAGTTAGAACAGAATGGCTTGACTATAGCCAATTTTTTAAGGTTATATACTGAGCAACTAAATAATGTGATTTTCTTAGAAATGAATTTTTGTGACTGATAGGCAAAATTCTAAATATTAGCAGTTCTTCAAGTAATGAGGATACAATCAACAAAGTAATACTTCATTTGTTATCTAAGCTCAAGAGTCAATGTTATTCTCTTCTTCAGATGGCTAAAAATATAAAAAAAGTTTTTTAGAAGGGTTAATGTTAAAGAGAAAATAGGATTCACAAGGTAGTTTATCCCCCTGGAATAGCAAAGTTTTTCTTTTTTATTTTAGAATAATTTTATAATATATGAAGAAAATTAAATCAACCCAATACAATGCCAGCATTTACCTCACTTCCTATACCACCTGACAATTTGTAGCACAATACTGTGTATGAGAAATTAGGCAAACTTGTCACATTTAATCAGTGTTTCTTTTCTGTGCTGATTCTGAGACTTTAAGAAAAGCTAGATGCTATATAAATATGAATGACTTAAAGAAAATTAAAACACACATTATATAAAGAAGTGAGAGTTGACTTGATGTATGGATATACATAAATCCTTCCATATAAAAATTCAGACTTCAATCTTTACTAAAAATAAAGGTCAGTTCAAAGGTAAAATAGAACATCTTTCTGGACATTAATTTGGCACTAGAAAATCAAGAAGTTGAAATTTTTATGTCTACCTTTTGATCTAATAATTTTACATTTGATATTCATGTATTTACACTTTACCATCACTTTGTCTGTAACAAAAATACCCCTCCTACAATAGCAGTAATGGTTAAATTAAGTGTAGCATACTTATATATTGAAATATTAAGAAACTATTAATAGATTAAGATTTTTTAGTGTTTTTACTGTGCTAAAATATACATAACATAAAACTTACCATTTTAAACATTTTTAAGTGATAATTCAGTGGCATTAAGTACATTCACATTTTTGAATAACCATCAGTTATTCTTTTCATGATCCCAACTGAAACTCTGCACTCATTAAACAACTCCCCATTAAGCTCTCCCCCATCTCCTGGTAACCACTACTCTACTTTTTCTCTACAAATTTGATATATTCTAGGTATCCCATATAAGTGGAATCACACAATATTTCTCTTTTTGCATCTAATTTCACTCAGCATGTCTTCAAGGTTCATTCATGTATCAGACTTGAATGTATGTTGTATCATACATGTATGATGTATCAGACTTGAATATATGACTATGAATGTAATGTTGTACTATGTATCAGACTTTCATTCTTTTTAAGGTTGAATAATATTCCAGTACTCATCACATTTTGTTTACCTATGTGTCCATCTATGGACATTTGGGTTGTTTCTACGTTTTGACTATTATAAACAATTCTGCTATGAATGCTAGTTTATAAATATCTGTTTGAATCCTAGATTTCAATTCTTTGGGGTATATACCTAGGAACTGCTGGATCACATGATAATTCTATGCTTAATTTTTTAAGGATACATTATATTGTTTTCTACACTGGGTACATCATTTTACATTCCTACCAGTAATGCATAAAGGTTCCCACATATTTCCACACTTCACCAACACTTATGACTTTTTATTTTTTCTAAAATATAATAGCCATGCTAATGGGTATGAAGTGGTGTATCCTTGTGGTTTTGATTTGCATTCCCCTAATGGTTACTGATATTGAGCATATTTTCATGCGTTTATTGGCTATTTTTATACTTTTTTTGAAGAAATGTCTACTTGCCCATTTTTAATTTTTTTATTGAGTTGTAAGATTAATGTTTACAAAGATGCTTTAATGACTAGTGAGAAAAAAGCTCATGATGTTCATTTGTTTATCAAATATTTTTTGGGTATATACTATGTGTCAAACCCTATTCTAGGTGCTGGGTCTACAGAAGTGCAAAAGACAGACAAGTTCTCTGTTCTTATGAGACATATGCCTTAACATGGAGATAAGTGAGTAATCAAATAACAAATAAGAATTTAAGTGCTAAAACACAACCACTAAGCAATGGAGAAGCTCCTGTAAGTTGAATGGCCTGTGAAGGCCTCTGAAAAAATAAGACTTGAATAAAATGTAAAATTCAAAAGCATGTGAAAATCTGGGAGGCAGAGTGTTCTAGGCAGATGGACTACAAGAACAAAAAAGGCATGAATAATAAGCTTGAGAAGTTTGAAGAAAAGAAAGATTAGTGTGTTAAGCCAGGGAAAAAAGTATAGAAATTTTATATGAACAATACAACTGTAATTGTGCAATGACAAATTCTGTAATTAGAAGTTATTAAACTGTTCTGAAGGTACTCTGCACAGAAAGGTGGTAGGAGTGGTAGAGAATGAAACAAAAAGAGAACATAAAATATGGGATAGGAGCTGGAGGTGAGATCACAAGGGGACAGCTAGAGATTGTAATACCCTTGGGCCAAGGAATTGCAGAGTACAGAAGTCTCCATGGAGTCTCCAAACAACCTGCAAATAGGCCTCATTGAAGAGACAGTATTTGGACATTCGGGACATAAAGGACTTTAACAGGCAAGATTTCACATGACAGTACTTTATCTCTTTTCCTTTAATGCCTCATTATTCCTGTTCTCTCTTGAGAAATAGCAGAGCAGGATGTAAAGGGAAGGTAATAAACTATACCCTACTCTTCACAATGCAGGTCCTGAACTATGGATAAGGAAATCAGCTGTGAGGAAGGGAAAAACTGTAAATTGAATGCAAGACTAAAGTTTTAAGGGGACTAGTCTTTCTAAAAAAAATACAGTCAGCCCTCCTTTATCTATGGGTTCCGTACCTGTGGCTTCAACTAGTCGTTGGTTAAAAATATTCAGAAAAAAGATTGTGTCTTTACTGAACATATATAGATTTTTCTTATTGTCATTATTCCCTGAACAATACAGTGTAACAATTTATATATACATTGTACTAGGAATTACAAGTAATCTAGAGATGATTTAAAGTATATGGGAGCTGTGGTCCCCAACCTTTCCGTCACCAGGGACCGTTTTCATGTAAGACAATTTTTCCATGGACTGGGGGGGGAGTGGTTTCAGGATGATTCAAGTGCATTACGTTTATTGTATACTTTATTACTATTACATAGTGATATACAATGAAATAATTATACAACTCACCATAATGCAGAATCTAATGATGCTGCTGATCTGATAGGAGGCAGTGATGTGAGTGATGGGACTCCTCATTGCTTGCATCACCGCCTGAACACCATCCCCAGATGGGACTGTCCAGCTGCAGGAAAACAAGCTCAGGGATCCCACTGATTCTACATTATGGTGAGCTGTATGATTATTTCGTTATATATTACAATGTAATAGTAATAAAAATAACGTACTCAATAAATGTAATGTGCATGAATCATCCCAAAACCATTCCTTATGCCAGTCTGTGGAAAAACTGTCTTCCATGAAAATGGTCCATGGTACCAGAAAGGTTGGGGACCGCTGCTATACTACAACCATTTTATATCAGGGACGTAAGTATGCATGGATTTTGGTATCCATGAGAGGTCCTGGAACAAATCTTCCACAGATAAGAGGGATGACTGTACTTGAAAATGAGTCTTATTTGACAAAATGACTGTTCTTATAACTGAAAATGATTAGAAAGTTATAAAATCTTCCAGGGGAGTGATGAAAAAAAAAGTGAGGGGGGAGAAAGAAGATCTGACAGAGCATGTGTGAAGTCAGCAGCTGGATAAAAATAGAGCTCTTTCTAGTATGTACACCAAAGAGCTCAACAATTCAGTAAGCCAGTTAGTTACTAACTGGCAGGAATAACTTAGTCAAGGGACACTGAGAAATGAAGTTTATCTGTGTGATCTCACAAAGTGAGAAGAGATTTTGGAGGACTGATAGCTGTTTCCTCAAATTTAGAAAAAGATGATATATTAATAAATTATTGATAAATGTTAAAATTGTGTGAAAGTTTGTTGAGGAGGTTGTTGAAAATATTTATACACTTTCAAAGTATCTTTAAATAGATTACTTAATTACAAATGGAAATTACCTTTTATAGTGGAGAAATCTAGCAAATTTCTAAATCTAAATCAATAAAATTAAAGGATAAAACATGATTTATATCTTTCCAATAATGCATTACCTGAACCTAATCATGAGGAAACAATCAGGCAAATCCATACTGATGGACATTTATTCACCTTACTAGTAATTACATTAAATGAACAAAAGAAGACTCTAATTAAAAGGCAGAGATTGGCAGAATGAACTAAAAAAAAAAAAAAAAAAAGATCCAACTATATTCTGTCTACAAAAGACACTTTTGATTCAAAGACACAAATAGGCTGAAAGTAAAAGGATGGAAAAGAGACACCATGCAAACAGTAACCCAAAGAGACCTAGAGTGACTATACTCATATCAGACAAAATAAACTGTAAGACAAAAGCATGTTATTAGAGACAAAGAATATTTTATAATGACGAAAGGGTTAACCTGTCAAAAAGATAAAACAATTATCTATATCTATATCCACACACACACACACACACACACACCCCTAATAATAAAGGCCCAAAATACATGAAGTAAAACCTGACAGAATGGAAGGGAGAAATAGACAAGGCAACAATAATATCTAGAGACTTCAATACACCATTTTCAATAACAGATAGAACAGACATGACAGTAAGAAAACAGAAGATTTGAACAATATTGCAAACCAACTAGACCTAAAAGACATCTAAAGAACACTTTGCTCAACACCACCAAAGTATACATTCTTTCTGACAGACTATACCTGAAGCCATAAAACAACTCTCAGTGTATTAAAATGAGGAAAATCATTGTTTTGACTACAATGGAACAAAATCATTAATTAATAACAGAAGAAATTTTAGAAATTCAAAAATTTGTGGAAATTAAACAATATACTCCCAAATAACCAATGGGTCAAATAAGAAATCACAAGTGAAATTAGAAAACGCTTTGAGATGGAGATGGTGCAGATGGAGAGTGAACAAGTTACTGATGGAACACTTCCAGAGTGCTAGTTGTTGGGCAGCATGTTTATCACCTCCAAGAAGTATTATGGTTAAACTAAACCCATTCTAAGGAAAGAGTCTGTGGCCAGCTTTAAGCCCTCAGACATTTGTCTTAAGAGCTACTAATGGGAAAAAGAAGATCGGCACTGTGGTGAGCTCCAAAGAAGTGAACAAGGTCAGATGGCTTATTCAAACCTATTAAGAGCTCACAAGAATGGGCTGAAGAAGGGGGACAAGAAGAACACGAATAAGAAGCACAGTGAAGGGCACTGAATTTCTTGCTTTCACAAACTAACCACTGGATTGCTATTTTTACTTTGATTTTTACTTTTGGCCACAAAGATAGGCTCTAGTTCCCCCACAGTAACTGTTTTCATGTGAGATTGGGGTCATTTTGGAGGGTAACAGGGTGGTTGTGGTAAGAAGCAAGTTTATTTTAGATCTGGTTAATTGGTCTGTGTCACATGGTTGTATATATCTGGATGTATGTATGTACATGTTTGTATGTTTGTTTATTGACTGATTGATTGATTGAGTGACAGACATAGCCTAAGTCACAGAAGCCTGTGGATTATAGTTTAAAAGTTTCGGTAGCCATCTACAGAGCAATGTATTAATAAACCTATATATAAAAAAAAGAAAGAAAGGAAGGAAGTTTGAGATGAATTAAAACCTACCCAAAAGAACAAAACACACTCTATAAAAAAGACACCTGCACTCAAATGTTTATAGCAGCACAATTCACAATTGCAAAGATGTGGAAACAACCAAAGTGCCCATCAATACATGAGTGGATCAATAAAATGTGGTATATATACACCATGGAGTACTATTCAGCTATAAGAAACAATGGTGATATAGCACCTCTTGTATTTTCCTGGATAGAGCTGGAATCCATTCTACTAAGTAAAGTATCCCAAGAATGGAAAAATAAGCACCACATGTACTCAACAGCAAATTGGTTTCACTGATCAACACCTAAGTGGACATATAGGAATAACATTTATTGGGTGTTGCACAGGTGGGGGAGGAGGAGAGGATGGGTATATAAATACATAATGAGTGCGATGTGCACCATCTAGGGGATGGACATGCTTGAAGCTCTGACTCGAGGGGAGGGGAGGGGCAATATATGTAACCTTAACATTTGTACCACCATAATATACTGGAAAAAAAAAAACAGAAACAGCATACCAGAAATTTCAGGATACAATTAAAGCAGTGTTTAGAGGGAAATTTACAGCTCTAAATGCCTCTGTTGAAAAAGATCTCAAATCAATAAGCTAACCTTTCACCTAAAGAAACTGGAAAAAGAGCAAACTAAACCCAAATCATAAGTAGGAAGAAGAAAATAATAAAGATTATAGCAAAAATTAATAAACTAGAGAATAGAAAAAATATAGAAAAATCAACAAAAGCAAAAGTTGGTTGTTTGGAAAAAAAATCAACAAAATAAGAATTTAAGTAGACTAAGAAAAAGAAGACTCAAATTTCTAAAATCAGAAATGAGAGAATGTTACTATGAACCCTGCAGAAATACTGAAACTGATCAAAAAGAAATAGAAAATCTGAGCAGACTTGGAACAAGAGACCAAATTAGTAATCAGAACTTCCATAAAGAAAATGTACAAATCCTTACAAAATACAAGCAAAATGCATCTAGAAGCATATAGAAAGGATTGTATATGATGACCAAATGGAATTTGCCACAGGAATACAAAGTTGGTTCAATACATAAAAATCAATGTGATGTATCATATCAAAAGAATAAAAAACAAAAATCACATGACCATCTCAATAGATAAAGAAAAAGCAACTGACAACAACCAGTATCCTTTCTTGATATAAAGTCAATAAAGCAGGAATAGAAAGGAACTTTTCCAACTGATAAAAGGCGTCTATGAAAAACCCACAGCTAACATCATATTGAATGATCAAAGATTAAATACTTTCTCCTAAAGATCTTAAACAAGACAAGGATGTCCACCTTTTCCACTTCTATTCCACATTGCACTGCAGGTTTTAGTTGGAGCAATTAGATAAGAAAAAGATATAAACAGCACCCAGATTGGAAAGGATCTCTATTTGCAGATGACATGATTTTGTATATAGAAAATCTTGAAGAATTCACACACACACACAAAATCATTAGGACTAATGAGGTCAGCAAGATTAAAAGACAAGGCTATAATAACATACAAAAATCAGTTGTATTTTGATACACTAGCAAGGAACAACACAAAAAGGAAATTAAGAAAATAATACTTTTGCTATATTTTGTTAAAATATTTTGGAATAAATCTGACAAAAGCAGCATAAGATTTGTACACTGAAAACTACAAATATCATTAAAATAAAGACATAAATAAATGGAAAGACATCATGCACATGGACTGGAAGAATATTGTTAAGATGGCAATACTTTCCAAGTTGATCGACAGATTCAATACAAGCCCTCTCAAAATTCCAGATGTCTTTTCTGCAGAAACGGAAAGCTTCTTTTATAATTTTTTTTTTTTTTTTTTTTTTTTTTGAGACAGAGTCTCACTTTGTTGCCCAGGCTAGAGTGAGTGCCGTGGCGTCAGCCTGGCTCACAGCAACCTCAATCTCCGGGGCTCAGCGATCCTACTGCCTCAGCCTCCCGAGTAGCTGGGACTACAGGCATGTGCCACCATGCCCGGCTAATTTTTTGTATATATATTTTTAGTTGGTCAATTAATTTATTTCTATTTTTGGTAGAGACGGGGTCTCGCTCAGGCTGGTTTCGAACTCCTGACCTTGAGCAATCCGCCCGCCTCGGCCTCCCAAAGTGCTAGGATTACAGGCGTGAGCCACCGCGCCCGGCCTCTATAATTTATATAGAAACACCAGGGACCCAGAAAAGTCAAAACAATCTTGAAAAAGAAAAACAAATTTGGGAGATTCATAATTCCTAATTTTGAAACTTATTACAAATATACAGTAATCAAGGCAATGCGGGACTGACATAAGGATAAACATGTCAGTTAATGCAACAGAATTGGGAGTCCATAAATGAATCTTCACATTTACAGTGAATCGATTTTCAAGAAAGGTGGCAAGACAATTCACTGGAGGAAAGAAATAGTCTTTTTAACAAACTGTGCTGAGACAACTGGATATCTGCAAGCAAAGGAATGAAGTCGGAACCCCTTCCTCACATTCCACACAAAATTAATGCAAAATTGATCAATAATCTAAAAGTAAGAGCTAGTATTATAAAACTCTTAGAGGAAAATACAGAAGGAAAGTTTTGTGGTCTTGGGTTAGGCAAATCTTTGACATATCATATTTGATATGAGATATCAAAGGCATGAGCAATAAAAAAGATAAATAATACCGGACTTCACCGAAATGAAAAATTTTTATATATCAAAGGACACTATCAAAAACATGGAAAGTCACCAAAGAATGAGAGAAAATATTTGCAAATCATAAATCTAATAAGGAACTTATACCCAGAACATAACATGAACTCCTACAACTCAAGAAAAAACCTAGTTAGAAAATGGGCAATTGATCTGAATAGATATTTCTCCAAAGAAAATATATAAATGGCCAATATATACATGAAATGTTGTCCAACACTATCAGCCGTTAGGGAAATGCAAATCAGAATCACAAGAAAATACAACTTTATACTCACTAGGATTACTATAATCAAAAAACTGGATGACAGACATTCGTAAGGATGTCGAGAAATTGGAAATTTCATACCCTGCTTGGATTGTAAAAAGGGTACACATAGCTAATGTGGGAAACAGTGTGGCAGTTCCTCAAAATGTTAAACATAGAGTCACCATATGACTCACAAGTGCCATTCCTAGTTATATGCCCAAGAGAAATATTAATAAAGCACATGTCCATACACATAATTATTAATGGCAGCACTATTCATGATGGCTAAAAAACATAACAATCCAAATGTCCATCAACTAATGAACAGATAAATAAAATGCAGTACAGCCATAAAATAGAGTATCATTTAGCAATGAAAAGAAACTAAGTACTGATACATGCTACAACATGATGAGACTTGAAGCCATCACATTAAGGAGCCAGTCACAGAATACCACATATTGTATAACTCCATTATAGGAAGTGTCTGGAATAAGCAAATTTATTGTAACAGAAAGGTTAGTGATTGCTAGTGGCTGTAGGGGGAGATGGGCTTGGTGGGAAATGGGTACAGGATTTCTTTTGGGGGTGAAAAAGAAATTTTACAATCCAGAATTTGTATTCTCAGTTAAGCAATCAATCAAATATAGAGCATAAAATATACATCTTAAATATAAAGATGCAGAAATTACATTCCATACACCATTTTTTGTGAAGTTACAGAAGGATGTGCCCCAGCAAAACAAGGCGACAAACCAAGAAAGAAAAAGAATGGGATCTAGGGACAACAGTTTCAACCCAGGATAACAACAAACTACTAACACTGGAACTACCCCAGTGTTAACAGCTGGGCAGCTAGAATAGAGAACAGGTAAACTTCACTGAAGCAGGAAGACTGAGGGTTCTGGGACAGAGGGCTCCTAGAAAAAAACATGACATAAGAGATGAGTGAGTCTTTGGTTTAAAAAACAGTAACAAAAAAATTATATACACATAACACATAAGATCAGGTAAAGAGTGGAAGGAAGAAAAGAACTCCAGCTATTGCTGGTTGAGGGGAGGATGGAGGGTATTCAATAAAGTAAAATTGAGTTAACTGAAAATAGAGCTATCTTTAGGTTGGGAGGACAGTAAAAAGTTAACAGATAAGGACTAAATTGGATAAAGCAGGAAATAGCAGAAAGAGACATTATTAAGAAATATGGAACACTACCAAAAGAAATAGCAGAAAGAATGAAAAGCAACTGTTTCTGGTAAGTGAGCCAGAGGTGGAGTAGAAGAGAAGGGGTTATTTTTTTCCATTATAAGGTCTTTAAGAATTACTTGCTTAAAATACTGTGCACATATTAATTTGATAAAAATAAAAAATAAACTTTTCTCTATTTCACAATGGCAGCTTTAAAATACTTTGATTACAGTGAAGGTTTTATTCTGTTAACCACTTAACTAGGATTTGTCTGAATTAGGGATTTACAGTGCCTATAATGAAATCCAAAGCCTTACACTGTAGGGATTATAAGTAGCAATGACTAGGTTACACCCCCAACCCTTAAGAATTTGAGCAGTAAGAGTGTTCGCTGAGAATTAAACCTCAAAACATACTGGATAAAACTAGATGAATTCTAAAATTCATTTAAGAGATGGGGTGGCCTGGGACTAAGATTTGACTCAAAACAGTTTAAAGGCATTAATGTACCTCCAGGAATACTGTGTTATAAGGGGGTTTGGTTATAAACAGAAGCACAGGAAAGGGAGTTATAAAAGCAACATTAGCTTGTCTCCTGTTTTGTTCAGGGAGACAGCATGTGAATTCCCACATTTAAAGGCTCATGCATCTCTAAAACAAAGACAAATATATATTAGTCATTACAATAAGTCAGTGATATCCAATTCCTTGATCTAATTCCATTCTCATCAAGCATACTTCTGACATTTGCCTTTTCATGTAAATATGCAAAATAGAGAAAGAATGCAAAGATCATAAAATGAGTGTTTGGATCACTTAACGGTTATACTTCCTCATCAGTATTATTTTACTTTATACATCAGTCTTTGTGACCTTAATTAACACTGCTTGTGGTGGAAGATTAATTCTTGATATGCTATCAAAAATCAGGCTTGGAGGGGCATGGTGGTTCAAGCCTATAATCCCAGCACTTTGGGAGGCCGAGATGGAAGGATCGATCACTTGAAGCCGGGAGTTGGAGATCAGCCTGAACACACAGGAAGACCCCTGTCTCTACAAAAATAGAAAAATTAGCCTGGTGTGGTGGCACATGCCTATAGTCTCAGTTACTCTGGAGGCTGAGGCAGACGGATGATCACTTTGAGCCCAGGAGTTTTGAGGTGGCGGTGAGTAATGATGATGCCACTGCACTCTAGCTTGGGCAACAGAGCAAGACTCAGTCTCAAAAACAAAACAAAAAATCTGGCTTATGATCTTGTAGGACTGAGAGCTATAAGCCAGATCACAAAAATTCACAAAGATACTGCCACACTGCATGTGTGTGAGCTTTCCCCTTTACACAGAAATGGGTGAAACATTCAACTTTTCAGACAGATATCAGTTGTGCAAGAAAATACTAAATTAGTGCCAATTTTGTCACAATGCTTAACTCTAACATTTCTGGACTGAATAGTTTGGAGAAGCAATTGCCACCAGACAGCAGGTCAACAGTGCCAAAGCACTATTTCAAGACAACCATAGAACTGCTGAGTTTTTCAGTATTTCTACTTGTTCATTTTCACTGGCATAATCAAAATTTGGAATAACAATAATTAGTAATAATAACTCTCTTCCTCCTCCATATGCCAATACTTTTCCCTGCCAATTAAATAGCAAAGAAAACACAGAAAACTTACATGGCACTGTAGTTCCAAATCTAGTGGGATTCAATACTATGAACCTGTTTTTCAAGCTTCTTCGGCCCACACCTTGAGCTCCTATCAGTACTAGTGTTTTTCTTTGGAATGGAGGCATTTTGGCTACCTCCTCATATATCTGGATCTCATGACGATCAAATTCTAAATGTAAAAGGAAATGGGAAAACATGTATTCAGTTATCTTTTACATACATGAAAAAAACTCTGCTATTTTGTCTAGTAATGGCTTAGTTGTCTTGATAGTTAAATATCACTTCAGTTGTACCCACTTAGCACAGACTTGTTACAAATTTGGTAAAGTACAATAAATTATTTTGTATCTTGATTTAAACATCTCCTTCCATTCATTTGCCCTTAAAAAATTTTGTCTAACCAAGCTAAAATAATTCCTTTGTTTTATCCTTATTAGAGAGGTTTCATTGAAACCTCTTTATTATGAATTTGTCAGTAGAAATAATTCCTTTAATATAAATAAAACTATAGATAATTTTATATATTAATAAAAAGTATGTATCAAATACGGGGGACAGGAGTACAACTTCTGTGGCCGCTTAAGTAAGTTCCATAGAATAAGTATGCCTGTCCAATGACATAAATGAAAAAATACTGTGTGGCAAATCTGCAATTATCAGTTTGATTAATAAAATGAATATGACAACATATTCACATTTAAATATTAAGATTCTGAAATTTGTGTATAAAATAAAATTTTGGATACAAACTATTTTCAGTAGTGACAAATCCCAAAATTATAATCTTAATCAATGGGAAAACTACAAATTTTCTATTTTGTAAAAAAGCCTTGAGGACATATATTTAATGAATAATAAGGCCAAAGTAGATCTGAAGTATTATATTACCTATAACAATTCCTGTAACTCAATCTGTAGTAATAACATTTCTTTCCTACGTTATTACCTTAACAGCGACCCTTTCTTTGCACAACCTTCTCATGGTAGATTAAACCAATATTAAAAGAGAAAAAGCCTATTTCTCCCTTCTGTATTATTTCCTTTATAGTGTGCTAGTTTATTAGCAGTACAGAGGTAGCTCTGAAGTCAAGAAAGTATTTTAAAAATTTCCGATTCGTTTGATTAAGCCTCCAGAACCTTCTGATTCAAAGAGCTGCATTTCACTCCTACCATTCTCTGTAACTGGGAAGAATACAATAGTTTCCATTCCTTTCCTCCCCTACCTCCTTTTTATTTATTTATTTTTATAGGGAAGGGGTACCCAATCTAGGCCTGAGGTTTTAAAATTTTTTTAAAAACTTTTCAGCTTTATTGAGGTATAATTGACAAATAGGAATTATGTATATTTAAGGTGTTCAGCTTGATGTTTTAATACATGTATATACTGTGAATGATCACAATCAAGCTAATTAACATATCCATCACCTCACATAATTATCATTTCTTTCTTTTTAGAAATACTTTTTAAAATTTTTTTCCCTGTTTTTGACAGTCTTGCTCTGTCACCCAGGCTAGAGTGCAGTGGCTCACTTTCAACCTCAAACTTCCGGGCTCACGTGATCCTCTTGCCTCAGCCTCCCAAGTAGCTGGACCTACAGGCCCATGTGCCACCATGCCTGGCTAAGTTTTTCTATTTTTAGTAGAGGGTCTTGCTGTTGCTCAGGCTGGTGTTGAACTCCTGAGCTGAAGCCATTGTCCAGCCTCAGTCTCCCAGAGTGCTAGGATTATAGATGTGAGCCATTGCAGCCAGTCAAAAAAAAAAAAAATTCTCTTCCTTTAAGATAAAAAGATTTAAGAAAGAATCCTATTATTAAATACATCAGACTAAGATGTGTTTGGTCCAGTGCTATTTTTCCAGTATCACGAACAATGTTATGGCAGAATACAATTGCCATTAATCATAAGTTAATATCTTTTAATATCTTCAGAAAGGCATTCACCATTTTAGAAATGGCATATAAATTACTATTTCAAAATTCTCTGACAAATAGTTTCAATGATAATATCGCTCCTTAATTAATACAAACATAAATCCTAATTCATTTATTGTGTAGTACACTATATTGACAAAATAAAGCACACTAGTAGTATATATTGTGAGGATTTAAATAATTTCTTTATATTATATTATACCACATGTTCACATGCAAACTTCTTGAAATTGATTACTGATCTGAATTATGTTCATTTTAAATTATACATTTTAGGTTCACATCATACTAATAATATGAAGCTACTTCACTTGGACTTCTCAAAAAATATTTAAAACCTACCTGCATTTCTGGTTGTGAGATACATCATTTTTTTCTTTTTTTTGCTACTTATAGTTCCACAAAAAGGTCCTGAAGGTATGACAAGACAAATATAATGTAAACAATATGCAGAATATGAAAGAATTGCCCTGTGGTATTCTATAGGGGTGGGAGAATTATATTCCCAATGTTGCATCCATCCTAGGAAGCAAAAAGGGGTCGGGAGAGTTAAGCCACGGAATTTTGAAACTCTACCAGCAGGTGGCAGAAAGGGATCAAAAAGATTATTTTTGAGAGAGAAAATAAAGTAGATGGGAGGGATTAACTCTAGACATGTAGTTTACATAAATTCATTTGTTTATTCAGACAAAAGAGGCAAAGATAGGTGGCCACAAAGGACTGCTTATTACTTATTGTGTCGAGCTCATCACCTGAATTGTCCCAGTCTCTTCTAACAAATGCCTTTCTCTTCTCTTCCAGGAATTGGCTTGGAATGAGACCAGCGCTTCCTCCCTCTTTTACATGGCTAGCCTAGAATCAAATTAATGAATTGTATATCTCAGTGACCAAAATTTGAGACCATATTGTAATAAGCAGGACAAGCAGTGGTCAGTAAAAAAAAAAAAAAGTCACATTTGCTCTTAAAAACAACCTTGAGATTTAAATCCATGGCATTGTCAGTTCCGATATTTAAACACTTAAGCATTGAGGAATCAATTGGCACCTACAGTTCCTTTATATCTGTCATCTGATAGTGAAATTTGGAAACCAATATAAAGGTGTATGAGTACTTTAAATTACTAAAATTTTTTATTTATAATACTAATTTAGTCAAAAACGGGAAGGAAATAAATACTATTCTATAGTGAGATGTGTTTACAGGCCATTTCATCTAGCACCTTTTAGTAAGACATTTACTATCAACCTTAATCCTACCACGTTGGTATTTCCTAATGCCAAATCAATGAAATGGAAACAATATTGGGAATATAGAGGTATAAATTTTAATTCATGCTACCAGGAATCTAAATATCCTGAGAGTTTGTAAATTTAAAATGGGTAAAACTTCACCAAATGTAAAAAAAAAAAAAAAAAAAGAAACAAAAAACAGTTTAAAAAACTAACTTTTAAAATAAAATCCAAAGAGAAATATTTTAAAACAGTGGTTAGAAAACTGGCTGCTAGTGGCTTGTCTCACAAAGTTAGTATCTTTATCCTTACAACTAGCATAGAAAATCTGGTATCATTTTTAGAATTAAAATCCTGAAAATGGAATTAAAGTAAGGGACTATCAAAATGCAGGAAGAGATTGAGATAATGGTAATAGGATTAGAAGAAAAAAAAAAAGAGATGAAAAAGAGAAAAAAGAGGGAAAATTAGAAAAATCCAACAAAGGAAGCAGCCACAGAAAGAAGATTTTAAAGAAAAAGATTCTAAAAAAATTCAGTGGAAACCTCTTGAACTCACAGATTCTGTTTAATTTACCCATTTCTTAGTTGTCTCACCACATACTACACTTAAACGTAATAATGTCTTAAATTTAAGGACACATTCTAGTAAGATTATTCTCATTCTGTGATTCATTTTCCCTTAGAAGTCAATATAATTTATTAGAACTAATATAGGCTACCAATATCTTAGTTAATTTTAGAGTTTGGTGCTAAGCCCTGGGTCCTTTCCTCTTATTCCTTGTTTTTTAATGAGACTCTCATTTGCTCTGATAGTTTTGGAGTTTCAGACTTTCTGACTTGTCTGTTTTTCAGTTCTGAATACCGTGGTTGTTAGCTGATATAAACAATTACAAAAAGAGAGTTATTACTGCTGCTAGACATTTCTGAAAGCTGTATTAAGAGGAAGGAAAAATAATACCATCACATAGATCTTCTGGAAAATGGAGGGAGGGAAAAATACAGTAATAACACACATCTCTTTCCACGTACACAGATTTTAATCCAAAATCAAACAAAACTGACAGAGCAAACCTTCATTTCTCAACAACTGAGAAGGGGTAAGCAAATAGATTTAAGATCTTCTAGTCATAATCATACACAAGAGGGGGGGGGGCAAGAAAACAACTAGTATAACCACAATAAAAGACCTCTAGCTAAAAGAAACAAAAACAAACAATGAAAAGAGATAACATCAAGTTAGTTCTTCTTGCCCAATGGGATATTTTAATACAATCACCCATGTGAAAGAACCAATTGGTCTAATCCTTAAACCAATGGGACTGTACCACAGGCTGGTAATTCTGCACTTACTAACAGTTACTTATGAATTCCCTCTCAATTTGGTCTTAAGTCCACAAATTAGCAGCCATAAAGCAGGAGCTGTTGATATGGGGAAAGTCATTGGAGCAAATGCTAACACTAACACAAATGCAAATATTCTTCCTGAATACTCAGATATTGGCCAGATCTAAGATTAAAAGTAGAAAAGTTGAGAAAATTTTGAGAGGCTTACTAACCTGCCACCAATTTGGATCTTCTCTGTTTACAATCTGAAGAATTTCTCCTTTGGAAAACTTCAATCCTGCTTCTTTACAGGGTATCAGGTTATCATTATATGGATTATAATCAAAGTGACACTTCACAAATACCTAAAACACACAGCACAATTAAATATACTATAGATGTATTATTTGCCACTGGATTTTTATAATCCTTTTCAAACCACTGTGCTATAACTGTAACTGACAATGTATTTAGTACTTCAGATAAGGAACTTGTCTCAAATAAAAATCAAGTTATTCAAATATTAATATATTAAAATTTCATTTCTATTTTAACATCTGATCTTAAACCTACTAAAGAATTTGATAATCATACTCTTCTACCATTCTTCCACTTTCCTCTCTTTTCACTTGATTTTCCAACCAACATAGCATAATTCTTAATGCAAGTAAATGCTACACTCCAATTAACATCCTGATCATATGCAGCTGATTTAAGGCATATATTTCACATATATTAGAACTAACCTTATGAAAGTCCCCTGAGACCAAAATTAAACAATAAAAGTTCATGTTGAAGTCAGACCTGAATGAAATAAACTTGGTAGCCTTAGAAAAAATTAAAATCCAACTTTCATTCCTGGTAATGTTTTTAATTATACAGATTTACACAGGCCAGAACTAATGTGGATAATACTTTTTCAGAATTATCTTGCTCTGATTTATATGCTCGCCCTAAATTTAAATGATCAGCATTAATAAGATAAATACTGAAAAAGCCTTGAAATTATTTTCTAATCTAAATTCACTTACACATACACATTTCTTTTAAATTTGCTTTATTAATAAAAGTATGTCAGTTACCAGTGTTAGTTATCATCTCCAATATGTGGAATATTTTGCTTATTTGCTTTAATTTGAACTCTAATTATTAAGCATTTTTATCATTTGCTGGCAAGATCAGACCAATTGGTTTCTTAAAACAGACTTGTTTTATACATATTTATAGAAATTCAAATTTTATCTTCTAAAAAATTGCCTTAGCATGAATCAGCATGTAAACTTTAATAAGAAAGCACATAATTAGTCAAAATAACAATGTCATTTCTCTATTTATCATACTATTATAACCAAACAAGATATTCAAATAACACAAAGTAGATACATTATTATTAGTGTCGTAAAAAGTAATGTAATCGATGCATACTAAAATAATTTTAAAACAATTAAATTTGGGAACATATGATAAAATTTTAGTTATTTATGATTATTTTGGTAGAAAGCATTCAGAACATTTTAATAACTTTAGAAAAGTTAAATATTAATGCTTAAAAAAATCACTAAGCCAGTAATTTTTTTCTTGATAAACAATTTTAGAGCTATCTAAAAAGCAAGCACACGAACAATATTAGGGTTGCTAAAATGTGATAACTGGCTACCTACACAATGACATGCAGCTCAATGTTTTGGCAATGGAAAAAACTCAAAATAATTAAGTTCAATCAAGGTAAATTTAGTTGGCTGATGAGGCAGAAAAACAGAGTACCACAGAATGTTCTGGAATGACACCATACCTGACGGATGTGTGCTGGATGCTTCTCCATATTGATGCAACTCTAAAAATATATTTTTAATTGCATAAATAAAGCCAGGCCTTTAAGTTATAATAAATTAACAAAATATAAACAAACTACCGGCCCATTTTCTTACTTCACTCATTTGATAAAGCAACTACCTCCCTAACACAGGGTATAATATCTATAAATTACAAATGACAGAAACAAAAAGTTAAGAGGTATTTGAGATGAGGCTGAGGAAAAGGATTGGTAGGCTCAGTTATAAAAATACCTGCATACTCTTTACTTCTCAAGAAAGGTACACTGAATGGAGACTAGTAAGAGTACTCTGTCATCTAACCATGAATGTGTTTATCATTCTTATGTGTAGGACAGAATATATTTTGTAACCATAAAGCTCAGACTTTATAAGACAGTCCAAATTTCAAATATTTGTTCCCCCACACCCATCAAATTATTCTGCAAATGCCATTATTTGTAGAATACAAACCACCTCTTTCAAAGGTAAAAGATTTTTAGAAGAAATAATTCGTATATTTTCATTTACCAAACTAATTTTGGAACATTACTCTTATGCTCAAAAATTCTGATTAACCTGATTTTACTTTGAACTTTGAAAATCTGTCTGAAAAATCAATTAACCCAACCTTTGATCTAAGCATTTTGTAATGATCTTAAAACCTTTAAAGATTTGACTAGATTTAGCATAATTATATTTTATTAGATGCATTTTAAAGTATTTCACTAGTAGGCTATGAATATTAACTGTTCATTCACTATTAAGTTACTAAACACTACTACTAACATATTTCCATTTAATATTCTTTCTAAAAGAAAGAACTGAATGACTAACAATTTACAGTAGACAGAACAGAGAAAAGGAAATACAAACGGTTATAAACATAGGAGATACTCAACCTCACTCAGAGTGGAAATACAAATTAAAACTATGGTACGATAACATTTTCTTCCTATCAGGTTGGCAGAAATCCCAATATTTGATAAGATTCTCTAAATAAGGCTATGGGTTAATAGGCACTTCCCTAACAGGCCTGTGGAAGAATGATTTAACCCCTTGGAAGGACAATTTGGCAATAGCTTTCTGGGAATGTATTCAACAGCTATATTACTCAAATACATTCAAAATGACTTATGCACAGACTATTAACTACTGAATTATTCCTAATAGTAAAAGACTCGAAAGCCACCTATTTGTTTAACAGCAGGAAACTGGTTAAACAACTGATAGTACATCTATGTAATGTAACACTATCTAGCGTTAAAAAGTGTGTGTGTGTGTGTGTGTGTGTGTGTGTGTGTGTGTATAGAGTCAGCCTTACCAATAAGTAAACATCCTCAAGATACATGGTTAAGTAAAAAAAAAAAGGAGGTCAAATTAGTACATACACTATGGAATCTTTTTATGAAAAAAAGGTAGAAGGGCAAATAAGAATATGTAATTTTTATTTACTTGCATATGAATGAAGTAACCCTGGAAAGATAAACAGCATGGTTTCTTTTGGGAGAGAGAGTGAGGACCAAGTTGGTAGTAGAAAGGATTCAGAGGGAGACTTCAACTGACTACATATTCATACTTTCTTGATTTCTGAACCATGGGAATGATTAACCCATTTAAAAATTAAAATTTTGGTGCGAGGGAAGATGTAGCAGCCTCTTCTCCGAACCACCCCTTTGCCTCCGGACTTTTCTGGGGCCGGCAGCCGCCTGAGCAGGGGCCAGGGGCCGCGGGCTCAGCCGACGACCATGGGCTCCGTGTCCAACCAGCAGTTTGCAGGTGGCTGCGCCAAGGCGGCGGCGGAGGCGCCCGAGGAGGTGCCGGAGGACGCGGCCCGGGCTGCGGACGAGCCGCAGTTGCTCCATGGTGCCGGCATCTGTAAGTGGTTCAACGTGCGCATGGGGTTCGGCTTCATGTCCATGACCGCCCGCGCCGGGGTCGCCCTCGACCCCCCTGTGGACGTCTTTGTGCACCAGAGTAAGCTGCACATGGAAGGCTTCCGGAGCCTGAAGGAGGGTGAGGCAGTTGAGTTCACCTTTAATAAGTCTGCCAAGGGCCTGGAATCTATCCGAGTCACTGGACCTGGTGGGGTGTTCTGTATCAGGAGTGAGAGGCGGCCAAAGGGGAAGAACATGCAGAAGCGCAGATCAAAAGGAGACAGGTGCTACAACTGTGGAGGTCTAGACCATCATGCTAAGGAATGCAAGCTGCCACCCCAGACCAAGAAGTGCCACTTCTGCCAGAGCATCAGCCACATGGTAGCCTCGTGTCCACTGAAGGCCCAGCAGGCCCCTAGCGCACAGGGAAAGCCAGCCTACTTTCGGGAGGAAGAAGAAGAGATCCACAGCCCTGCCCTGCTCCCAGAGGCCCAGAATTGAGCCATAGTGGGTGGGGGCTATTCTTTTGCTATCAGGAAGTTTCAATGAGCAGCAGAGTGGAGAAAGTGGGGACAGGGTGGGTTGGGGGTGGTTGGCACTGCCATGTATCTCAGGCCAGGTTCATGGCATCACCCCTTCTTCCTTCTTGGTGGGGGGAAAGGGTGAGGCAAAGGAACCCTACCCATGCTCTATCCAAATGCAAGGGAGGACTTTATGGGGAAATCACCCTAGAACCTGAATGCTTTATCTGAGACTCCATCCCCGAATCTCTAGCTTTTGAAAGTGGCCTGGATAGGAGGTTGTTTTCCTTTTAAAGAAGGATATGTAATAATATAATGCCCATGCCAGAGTGAAACGATTAAGTACAAGGGGGCTCAGTCTCCTGCAGTTCAGGAATAAGGGGAAGGGATGAGGAAAAGAACAGACAAGTACAGGCTTTCCTACCCTCCCCTCCCTCCCCATAAATTCAAGATTTCACACAAAGCTTTGGTTTCTAGCAGTAAACATGGAGTTACATTCGTCCGTCTCCTATTAAACAATCTTGTGGCCACTTTGACATAAGTTTCTTGCACCTGTATTATAAAATTTCCTGAGTGACTTGGATATACATTCATAATCCCTTTCTTGGTCTCCTGCCCTCACTTTCTATATGTAAGGCCCCCAATTGTGTCTCTCTACTTTCAGATTACAGATTAAGTAGGTTTGATCCATCCAAAATACAGTAGTTGTTTCAAGTGTTTGGCATGAATCACCATCAAGAAATGGTCTTGACTTAAGAGGTTGGGAACAAGGAATGGAGGGTTCCTAGCTTCTTCAGGATTTTTGCATAAATCATTGAAGAGTTGTGGAGGCATCCCAAGAATTAAATGCATTATGTGTGTGGGTGTGTAGGTTTTCTTTTGGGGGGGATGGGAAAGAGGGTAGGGTAGGAGACAAGTTTTTTAGGACAGAAGATCTGGTGGAAAATAGGAAACAGGGCATGGGGAACACAAAAGAAAAATGAAGAAAATATCCTGCCAGGAGGAGATGCGCCTCATCATGCCCCCCTCCCTTCTTGGAGACATCCTTTGCAACCCATTAGCAGCCCTAAGGGTATGCAAGACAAACCTGTAGGTCCTCAATTTATACAACAAATCTATGTCTGGTGGCTTATCTCTGATAAACAACTTATGTTAAAACATTCCAAGCATTTAGACAAAGCTTCATGTCTTTAACCAATTACAAGTCAAAGAATCTTTAAACCCACCTATATAACCTGTAAGCATCCCCCCTTTCGAGATGGCCCACCTTTTTCGGCCAAACCAATTTATGCCTCCCATGTATTCATTTATGACTTTACCTATAACCCTTGTATCTCTGAAATGCATAAAACCGAACTGTGACCCAGACACACCGAGTCCACTTGCTCAGGCTTCTAGGGAATGGCTCTGGGTCATGGTCCCCAAATTTGTCTCAGAGTAAATCTCTTTAAAATTATTTTACAGAGTTTGGTCTTTTTTTCCATTGACAATAGCAAGAGATTCCAGGTCTCCTAGGGATGCAAGTGTGTGACTTGCCTTGGTGCAATTGCCCCACCTGGGAAGAAAGACAAAGGTGGGCCCAGGCTCCCATCTTGGTCCTGCCCTTAATCCTTAATCCCACTTCAATCCTGCCCTGAGTTATGGCCATACCTGGGGTAGGAGGGAATACCCTGCAAATCTGTCAGTCAAAACTTAGTACACCAACTGCAAAAGAATTCAGAGGACTCTCTGGCCCATAGGCCAAGCAGCATAGGTACCACAGACTCCAGAAATTGACCTAGAACAATGTACGTGCATAGTCTAAGACTCAGGTCATGGAATTCCGAACTGTCCAAAGTGGTTCCATGGTGACATCTCAGCCACAGGGAGGTCCCAATCCAGGCACTATAAAACAAAGTGCAGACCATAACCAAGCCCTTTTGCTCTCCCTTTGCTGTGACAGTGGATCCCGTCTTCTGTGGTGTATGTATCATACTCTGTGAACCTATATCTTGCTCTTGCTCTGTAATCCTGTCTTTCTCAATAAACCTCATTTTTGTGCTCACCTTAAAAAAAAAAAAAAGGAAAATAGTAAAAGTATTGAGAAAATAAATATTGCATGGAAATATGCTGCGCTTATGCAAACGACAATAATTAGTGTGAGAAAAGAGATAAAATGGATGAAATGGATGGAGAAACAGCTCCACTGTGACCCTAATGTTAAATCAGAAGGTAGTAATTTGTTTGGGAATGTGCTGACTAAACATGGTGCAAATGTTGCTTAGAGAACCTAGGTCTTAAGCCATAGTTCCAGGACCAACTGAATCTGCACTTCGGAGTGATTGACAAGAAGGCAAATAAGTCATCATCACTGCTAAGAGGTTCTCCATGACAACAGCTGAGATGATCAAGGAAGGAAGTTTTTTTTCCTAAAGATTTTCACACCATGAACTTGGCTTACTTGGTTAAATACAGACACATGAACATTTTGAGAATAGCTAGACTATCTGTTTAAAAAAGCTTTGAGGGGCAATTCACATCCCTATTTGGTAAATATCCATCTGGAGGCCATAAATTTAAGCCTCAGTTACTCAAATAAAAAATTTTATTAAAAAAATCTAATAACCTAGGATGTTCAGAATAATACTAATCATAATTTTTAAATTTATATCACACTGAGCCACTGGCTCATGCAAGCACTGCTTCTATTTAGTTAGTTTTAATACTGTGATAAACAGCCAGAGACTTGCCACCCAAAACCAAAGCTAGAACCCTGCTTGCTCCCCCTGTGCCCATCATCCTGGCTTCCCCAACCAAAACACCTTTCACTCTAAATCTTGTGTGTACAAATTCCTTGTTTTTCATTTTGCATATAGTTTTACTGCATCCATATTTATTCTTTAAAATTATGTATTTAGATGTTTTAAATTTAATAATATCATGCTATTTGCATGTAATCTTTGGGGTTTACATGCTTGTTAACATGTTTCCAGCAATACATATGTAAGAAATTGTCCTAGGAAATTACTGCATCTTGATATATGTGGACATTCAACTCTAAAAGATACTACTAAACTTTTTCCCCCATGTGCTTACACCAACTTACACTGCCACTAGCAATGTAGAAGAGATGCTACAGATTCACAGCTATAATTTTTGCCAACTGAATGGTATACAATGGTATCTCACATAGTGATTTTTAACATTATCTTCATATGTTTACTGACCACATCTCCTTTTACTTGATTTTTCTATGTAGAATGAAACAGGAATACAATTTCAAATAGTATCCCCATGAATAACCAATTTCCCCCCATTCACTGAATCGCCTCTCCTTTTCTCACTGAAAGACATATGTCATCACATATCATATAGGTGTTGGTCTCTTTCTGAGCTGTCTAATCCATTGATCATGCTGCCTATTCCCATGCCAACACCACAATATCTTAATTTCTACATATTAATAATAAGCACCCAATTTGCAGCCGGGAACCTGGGGCCTCAAGGCCACATGTGGCTCTCCAGATCCCCGAATGTGGCCCTTTAACTGAATCCAAACTTCACAGAACAAATCCCTTTATTATTATTTATTATTATTATTGTTAAAAGGATTTGTTCTGTGAAATTTGGATTCAGTCAAAAGGCTAAGGATCCAGAAAGCAACATGTGGCCCCGAGGCTACACGTTCCTCACAAATCAAATGCTACGAAAAACCCTGTCGGAATTTTGATTGAAATTCCATCTACAAGTCAATTTGAGGAAAATTCACATTTTTACAATACTGTCTTTCTGATCATGAACATGATGTAAATATCTATTTGCTTAGATCTTCTTTATAATTCTTTCGTGTAGAGGTCCTGAATTTTTTTCATTAGATTTAGTCCTAGACATAAATGTTGACATTCTCTGACTTTATTGTGAATGATGTCTTAGTTATGTTTCTAAATGTATGCTGATAATATATAGAAATAAAGTTGACTTTTGTATACTAATCTTATTTTCAATTACCTTGCTAAATTCTATTATTTCTAATAATTTGAAGTTTTGGGGGAGTTTTCGATGCAAAAACTCTTATTTGTAAATAAGAAGTTTTATTTCCTCCTTTCCAAACCTTCTGCTTCTGTAATTTATTTTTGTCATATTGTGCCTATGGAATCTTCAAGAAAATACTGAATAGAAATGGTGCTAGTGAACATCCTCCTATAGTTAATTTTTTTAACTACACAAAGACTTTATTTATCTTTGTTTTAAATTACTTTCTGACTTCTTTGGCTTAATTTGTTACAAACAAATAATTGTCTATAAGCAATAATTTAAAAGTAGCAGTGTTCTAGGGCCTTGGAATTTAAAATATTAGGGATCTATATTTCATCATATATATCCTAAACAAAAATTTTAACAGTTGTCAAAATTCTTGAAGTTTTATTATTATTTTTTAGAAGTTGAATCAAGTCAGTTTGCCTCATTGTTGGAAGCCTCATCAAAATTCTGAACAAGATCCCCTTCCTCCCCAATAGCAAGCGGTACTTTTCCATCCGGCTTCTGCCAGTGTCCTTAAGTTGTTTTGACACCAAGCTGGTTTAAGATGCTGGGTGGCATTTCTGTCAGCTGCTTTTCTCAGCTTGGCTGGTAATGGCAAAAGTGTTTGCTGCCAGGGATGTCTGAATATTGGGACTATAAAAGTGGATTACCATTCCCTGGTTGGCAAACATATCTATCTCTTTAATATCAGAGATAATACTTATTCTTACTTTCTTTAAGAAGAACTAAAGATTTTTATTATTTATTGTAACAGGTAATGTTTATTATATTATCTGAAGGTAGTTCCTTTTTAGCAATGCACAATTGTGCCTAAAGTTTGGCAAGTTTCTCTTGGTTTATGATGGGTTCTTTCATTTTGTGGCACTCAAGAGATCTCAGGCAAACCAGCTAAGAGTCCAGTCTCTGGTTTTAAAGGGAAAGCTTCTGAAATCCAACTATTCTGAATACAGTTTATTCTATTTGCTTTAAGATAAAGGAGGTTCCCTTCTATTTCTAATTTACTGATCTTTAAAAAAAAAATCATGAGTATGTATTGAATTTTTACCGAATTCTCTATCAAAGTTATTTTCTTTTAAACTGTTAATGTGTTTAGTTACATATACAGATTTTCTAATGTGAAATTCTAGTATACCTGGGATAAATCCAATTGGACACATTGTATTATCTTTTTTATGTACACAATTAAATTTGATTTACTACTATTTTGTTGAGAATTTTTACATGTATATCAGTAAGTGAAACAGACCTGTAATTTTTTTTAACATTATGGTGTCCTTATTCACGCTGGCCTCAAAAATTGAGCAGGAGAGAATTCCCATCAGTTTTACCTTCACAAATGGAATTATGAATAGCCTCTGGGAACCCAGCTTGTATGCAAGTTGAAGAATTTCACAGTTGGCTAAAACTTCTAATTCACCTTAGTCTTCAAGTTTAAAAATATAGATCTTTATGTTCCATAAAAGATTTTGGACTTTTAGCAAGCACCTCAAATGATTCTGATCAAGATGATCTACTGGCCATACTTTGAAAAACACCATCCTGGTAGAGAAAGTCCCCTGGCTGCCCATCTGCTCTCACAGCAATCCAGAGCCGAGACAGGCTCCACAGTGCTGTGTGGTGAAGCTTCTAGTCAAAGAGCTGAAGAGGTTAAATGCCTTTGCTTCCCCTTAGCATTTTTTGGTAGTTATGTTCATGGTTTGTGGACAGTCCTGGCTTATGCCTATTATTCCAACATAATGAGTAACAGTTCACCTTTTCATTTAAAAAAAGTCAATTTGGATATGTCTTAGCCCTCTTTTATAAGCCTTCATATTACAGTCTCTTTTCCTGCTCATGGGAGGACGGGCCAGAGACTGACTCAGGCTTGTATGACCTCTTCTGTTTCAATCCCCTCCCCCAGCTCTCAATGCCAAGTCAAAGCCAGAGTTTGAGAGGGTATGGAATTTGTGCATAAACAAAGGCTAAATATCCTTACATTTCAGGGTATTCAGTTTACCAGGTACAAAATCTACAAAGTAATTTGGGCTAAAGCTCTAGCTATTGATACTACAAAAATTTATTTTGCCTTTAAAAGTCCACATAGCCATGGCAAGCTGTAAGAATTCTTGGAGTTTGGACCACAGAGGGGGGAAAAATCTTCATATCACAACACATTAATAATAAAAATAATAAATAAATATTAGATTTTTACTCTTCCAATCTATTCAGGTCCAAGACAGGTCTCAAGCTGTCACAAATGGAAATGTGCCAAATGAGGAATAAAGGTGGTCCGAGAAGTATTAGTAATATGAAATGTCTAAGTTCTGAAACCTTTTTTAATTTTTTTCACAGTGCTTTTCCTTGAGGACCAGCTCTCCACTTTCATTTCAACCAAAGTTCATTACAAGCTTATTTATTTTGAGAAGTCCAATTTACATGCTCATATTCATAACTAAAGAATCTATCTTATCTTCTAAGGACAGTTTAAAACAGGTATTCAATGAATGTTGTTTCAAAGAACTGTATGGAAATATAAAAATCAGGCTTTTAAAGTCTCTTATTAACAATATGAAAATAAGATACACTGGCAGTGTCTTATATAAGAAAGCTTGTAATTTCACTCATACATAATAAACTTCAATCAATAAAGCTGAATATTAGAGGTATCTATTTCTATATTATCTAGGCTTGAAAACTCTCTCTTCAGTTTCAACACTCCTACCATATTTTCAATTCTTCCTTTGCAATTACTTTCTTTCTTTATAGTTCCATCATTCCATCACTGCCTCGCCACCAGTGTCACGTTAGCAATAGCAGCCGCCTGTTGAGCACTCACTATGTGCCTGGCGTGGCTACGGGGACTTTACATAATTAGCTTATTTAATCCTCACAATGATCTTTTAAGAAAAGAAATATTATCCATAACTATATAGATGAGAAAAATGAAGCATAAAGAAGGTAAGCTGGTAAGTGGCAGTGCTGGTATTTAAACAGTCATCTTAACCATTCATTTAGAGCTGTCCTTCACAAATCACCTCACACCTTCACAAAGCTGCTACTACCTGTTTACATGATCTCACACCTCCCTTTTTTTTGAAATTTACTCAACATAATGAGGTTAGATGATCTCTACCATTAAAACATTCCCCTGTTCAATTATCTATTTTACCTAAAATTAATTATAAAATACAGATCAAATTTGTACAAACCAGGTGGCCAAGACTTTCTTCAATCTCTACCCATCCCCCCTTCTGGCCTTGTTCGTCATTTAGCCCATCATGTGAACACTAAGCTGGAAGTTATCTAGACTACTTTCTTATTCTCTCACAGGGCCTAGAGCAATGTCTGGGACATTACAGCTGCCAAAAATGTTTGCTAGATTGGTTCTTCTGATACCTAGCTATAGGTTACTTTGATACCAGGGTTCATGGTGTTCACAAAGAATGTCCTTACTACTTCCTCATTATAATAGTGTTGTTGGCCCCCCGGTGCGGTGCCTCATGCATGTAATGCTAGCACTCTGGGAGGACAAGGTGGGTGAATTCTTTAAGCTCAGGAGTTTGAAACCAGCCTGAGCATGAGCAAGACCACATCTCTACTATAAATAGAAAGAAATTAATTGGCCAACTAAAAATATGTAGAAAAAATTAGCCAGGCATGGTGGCTCGTGCCTGTAGTCCCAGCTACTCGGGAGGCTGAGGCAGAAGGATTGCTTGAGCCCAGAAGGCCGAGGTTGCTGTGAGCTAGGCTGACGCCACGGCACTCTAGTCCAGGCAACACAGTGAGACTCTGTCTCAAAAAAAATAAAAAAATAAAAACCTCACCTATGACAGAGTAAGACAATCAGACAATTGTTTTTATCTTTTCTTTGGCAAAATAATAGCAACTGGTGGTTCTATCCAACAGTGTGATTAAAGAAGTATTCTTAATATTACCAAAAATTTTATTACTAACCTGTTGAGGAGTAATGGTATCTCTATAACTTGGTAAAATTTTTAGGGTGACACTTCCACTAATATTTTTCAGTAATTCTTGTAATTCCTTTGGATTGTTTCCAACCTCATGGCCATTAACTTCTTTAATGATATCTCCCACATGAAGTAGACCTTGTCGATCTATCATTCCTCCATGAAGAATTCTGGCGATTACTAGGTCATTATTTTCAACTCTAAATGTTACACCCTATAGAAAATAAGAAACAGAATTATCATTCATTTTATTTTATTAATATTAGGGATAAATACTTAAATGCTCATGAACATATATAAGAAAATAATTCTAAAACCAGGTAAATGAATCGTTCTTACTTTTCTCATGTTCTCTCCTGTCTCAATATTCAAACACCATTAAAATGTGCAACTGTGGCAATATATACTACTCCCTGAAAAAGGGCTTCAATGGTAAGGTTAACCTTAAAAATGAAACATATACTAGTATCTAGGCTGTATTCCACAGCATAATGGAAGTTCAAGGGAGCAAGAAAAAGTATTTGTGCAGCCTAAAGAACTTATTTCTGGCTTTTTTTCCCCACTTCACTGTTCTTATAGTCAGGATCCAGAAATAACAATTTTAGCAGGAAATAGTAGACTTCACTACTTATAGAGTTCCACCATAGCTTCACTTTTTAATAACAATCTTCTTCCATGTTTTGATACTATCATTAACATTTGTTCAAAGAGGAGTTCATTTCTACATTTTTGCTGTCCGTTGGCATACTTCTTCTATCTTCTGTTTCAGCTTAACTTTTCAATTTTGGTTTAATTTTGCAGGCTAAATTGAGTTGAGAAAGCACCTGCTATGTATTTATACACAGGCCAAAAAAGACTGATAAAACAAACATGAATACACTTTTCATAAAAATATATTAAGGAAAAGGAAAAAAGATGACAGAGTAGTGACTGAACCACAAATTATGTCATATTTCAGATTTAAGAAGGCACTAATTTATTTACTCACCAATGGCTCCCCAGCTCTTTTGTGAATACCAAGAATACGAATGGCATCTACTGGTAATAACTGATTATTGATAGAAGCATTATTCATTTCTGGGCTTGATGGAGGTGACTCATAACACTTTGATGCCACAATATCATGGGCCTCCAAGAGTGACTATAAGGAGTCAGAATAGCCTGTGGTTATTAACTACTGATGAAATATGTTACTAAAAATAATTTGTTAGTTCATTATCCCAGTAGAGTACTAAAAATTTCCAAGGCACACATTAAATTCCCAAATATAAGTTGAATCAAATACATGTAGAATCTTAATATAAAAGCATACACTTTTACTTATCATCAAAAAATATCATATTCCTTGTTTGATACGTGAAGAGACAGAGTTCAGTGACACTTTTTAAATGGCATGTTCACTGGAAACTGCTCCTAGGTTTCTAAGTCTGGTGCAATGAAGGTACTGAATTTCACTGCTACCATTGTAATTATCCTTATTGGATGTTTATCATTAGTCTCTATTTATTAAGGTATTATAAAAACCCAAATGACAGGAACCCTAACTTTCATCCTAATGTTGCCATGCACAAAATGTCCATTAAAGAGATGTTCAATAGAAAATGGATAAATATCAGCATCTTGTCTCAGTGACAGAAAATGTATACTACCAATAAAGGTTTTAGTCTACAAAAGAAACACTTTTTGAAAAAAAAAAAAAAGGTCAGTAATGGCCCTGAATATAATGTATATCTTATCTTCTATATTTACTATGTATGTGTGATCAAAATCACTGCTGATTTTGATCTAGCTTTCTAGGAATTTCTTGCATTTTTGTTGTACATTTAAAAAGATCTTCATTCTTTATCTTAAAGGAATAATTTTTACTACAATTGTGAATAAAGCTAGGTTTAAAAAATAATTTTGGATGGATTGAATAGAAGTTCAAAAATCGTAAAACAACACAGAAAGAAGGACGCAAATATCAACATGTTCAGAATGGAAGTAATCAGGATACTGGCTTAATTGGTAATTAATTTCTGGTCATTTCATGAAACCATTTCTAAGATTAGAGAAAAAGGAAACCATTTTAAGACTGGAGTTTAAACAAACAAAACCCAACTCACTCAAATCCAAATCCATATATAAGAATTCTTTCTATAAATGCTGAAAGTTACTCAAAAACTCTAACCTGGGCTGCTTAGTTTTCCATCCTATCCTCTCCTTAGGCAATATTATTTACTCCCATGACTTGAACTACTGCTTATACAATGATAACTCCCAATTTCATATCTCCAGTCCAGAACTCTCATGTGCTTCAGGTTCATATACTAAATCTGCCTCAATTGCCAAAAATCATGGCAATTTGAAAACTAAAATTAGTAAGGATTGGAGAGGATTGAAACATTGAATTAATGAAAAATCCATAGATCCACAATGCTAAATTAAAAAAACTCTTTTCTTTGAAAATTGGTAAAAGGAAGCATCAAGCATATTCTTGCCTTTTCAATAGAAAATGCATTATAGGATAACTAAATAACAATAGTCCAATTGATATGAAGCTTTACATTATAGAAGAACAACAGCTAATTAAGTGTAGAACGAGAGAACTGAAAAATGTGCATTTGTGTGTAGAAAAATATGAAGGAATATGGACTAAGATACTAATGATCCTTAAAATACATTATGTCCAAAACAATCTTCCCCAGAATATTCCTTATCTCAATGAATGGCCATCAACTGTTTGTGAGAAATTGTTCTTATCAACTTCCCACATATCCCTTTTGCAACTGTCATGTATAGCCAATCACCAAGTCCTCTTGATTTTATCACGTTAAGACTTGAAAATACTCACATTTCTCACTATTTTGCCATCACAATTTCCTGCCTTCGTACTTAACCATCTTGCTCTACAATTTGACCTTTCCCTGGTAATACCCAGCACATCCCAACCCACCAGGTTTCCTACTATTCTCAGGATAAAGTTCAAAGACCTAAGTATGCCAAGCGGCCCTTACATATAGGTATCTCTGACTTGTGTCCATTTTTTTGTACCTAAGACACCAATTTATGTAGGAACCATATGACAATAAATATTCACATTTTATAGTAACATTATTGCAGAGTCACACAAAGTCTCTGGCTAAGAGCAAGCAAGGGATGATGTTACCATTTGATTATCTGTGCCGAGATTTGTGGTGGAAAGTAGGTAACACTTTATTCTTCTATCCCAGCACCATTCCTTCTCCACTAAAATGCAATGTCCCCATCATAAATCAAGTTACCATATACAACTGAATGTATTTCTGGGGTTTCTATTATCTTCAATTAGTCTATTTTTCTAACATTGCTCCGATACCATGCTTTTTAAATTATTACAGACTTACAATAAATTTTTCCCACCCTTCTTCTTCTGAAATGGATTATTCTTTGTTAAACTGATTCCCTTGTACAGGCTGATGCTGAAATTGCACTTATTTCTCTACCCATGGAGAGTATGTTGTGTAATAGTTTCTATCTCAACACAGCTCTCTTTTGTTCCAGTCATTGAATGTACCCCTATCTTGAGCAGTGATATTTGCAACCTCTAATGAAAATACTGATTTAGGCAAGGATATTAATTTGTGTTCATCAGTAGGTAAATGGTTGATAGGAAATAGAATTTGGATAATGTCAGAATAATAATACACTAGATTACTTCCTAGTGGAGAGGATTTCAAAAAAAACAACCAGGCTGTCATCACCTTTAATCAATGGACCCAATCTCAGGATCGATGCTGGTGGGTCAACCAGGTATCATATATCTTCTGAAGTGGTTTAATTCATGCTGCATCACATAAGATGCATTCTAACTCCAAATAATTAACTTGAATCATCAACCTTTTATATAGAAATTCTGTTTACAGGAAATAGAAGGAATAACTAAACACAGCAACGAAGCAACCAAATCTTCAATAGATCAACATCATAATCTAGGGGAAAGGGATGGATGGTTCTACCAGATGCCACACATGGACCTAAGCTAGAAACTCATATGTCCAAACCATCTGTAAATAATATTTGGTGTTAAATGGAGAAGTCTGAATTCAGATTGTGTATTATGAGAGACGGAAGTTCACTGAAATGGAAAAGTAGAAATCAACAACTGAAGAAAAAGGTAAGTTAAAAAGAGCTTCTGCAAAATGACCTCAAATTAGTAAAAAAATTATGTATCTTGAGCAGCAATACTAAAAAGTGTGTATTACTGGGCCCAAAAAGGGGAAACAGAATAGTAGTAAGGAAGAAAAAAATCCATTACCCACAGTAGGGAAAATGTAGTCTCTAGTATGTGATCTGATGGTAAACCAAGGTTGACGTTTTCTTTAACTGTAAAAAGGAAAATTGCATTTTTGTGACAGTGTACATTAATGTAGTGTCTATACCAGGGGTGGGGAAGCTGCAGCCTTAAGGACACATGTGGCCTTCTAGGACTTTCTAGGTCCTTAAGTGTGGCTTTTTGACTGAATCCAGATTTTATAGAACAAATTCTTTTATTTTTGTTAATACATTTGTTTATCTTTTGTATTTTTTAAATGAACACAATAAAACAAGTTTCAATGAAATAATCCTCCCAGATTGACCGGCACAACGAGAGCATTAATAAAGCCACGAGGGCTAAACTGATGGCTGCTATGCTCATGATTTAGTTCTAACTTCCCCAGCCTGACTGGCACCACTACGGCATGAGGCTGGTTAGTGACAGTTTATGGAGGTCGTATACATCAATTTGTTATCAGCTTTTGATAACTCTGCACCATGTTTCTGTTTGAAGTGGAATTTGTGAATAGATGCACAGCCTGACAGTGTTTTTAAATTCTGTCTGCTTAACAGCCCATCATGTCAAAGAAGACCAAGAGAGGGCCGGGCGGCACGGTGGCTCCCGCCTGTAATCCTAGCACTCTGGGAGGCCGAGGCAGGTGGATTGTTTGAGCTCAGGAGTTCGAGACCAGCCTGAGCAACAATGAGACTCCATCTCTCTCCCAAAAATAGAAAAAATTAGCTGGGCACAGTGGCGCATGCTTGTAGTGCCAGCTACTTGGGAGGCTGAGGCAGAAGGATCGCTTGAGCCCAAGAACGTGAGGTTGCTGTGAGCTAGGCTGATGCCATGGCACTCTAGCCAGGGCTACAAAGTGAGACTCTGTCTCAAAAAAAAAATAAAAAACATAGAAGACCAAGAGAACACTGAATGAAGAAAGCAGATTTTTTAATAAGGATTGGAAACTGCAATATTATCTTGTTTCTGCTAAAGATAAGATTTGCTTGCTTTGTGATACTACAATATCAACATTAAAGAAACTCAAAGCTCATCAGCATTATAACACTCATAAGGACCACAAATATTTTAAATTAGAGGGAGAGGTGTGAAAGGTTGTATCACAGAAATTAAAAGATGAAAAACAAAAGCAAAAACAATTCTTTCAAGCAGCAGTAAGATCTGGAAATAATGTCATGGGAGCAACTTATGAATTAGTTCATATACATGTGACAAAAGGGAAGCCATTCGATGATGTAGAAATTGTGAAAGGATTAATTGTCAAAGTTGTAGGATACTTAGACTCTGATAATGTTTCAAAGTACAAACAACTGTCTCTTTCAGGGAGAACCATAATGAACCACAGAATGAATTAGCCTTCAACTTAACAGAACAACTCCATGCAATACTTCAAAAGGAAAATATATTATTCAATCACTTTGGATGAATTGACTGATACTAGTGACTCAGTGCAGATTTTATACTTCATTCGGATCATAACAAAAGATTTTCTTTCCTGTGAAGAGTTACTTGCTTTGGGCACTCTTGGGAACAGAACACGAGGAATAGATATCTTCAACAACTTTCAAAATAAATGCTGTGAAGTTGGACTGAATTTAGTGAGTGTACGTACACATGGTGCACCTTCTATGACAGGAAAACATGAAGGGTTTATTGCACAGATAATAAAAGTATTAACAGATCCAGATGCTCTCATTTCTTTTCATTGTATCTTGCATCAGCAAAATCTCTGTGCTAAAGCTACTGTTTTAAGTGATACTTTGCAAGAAGTTATAAGTATTGTTAACTATATTCAGATAAATGCAACATGGCATCATCATCAGTTACATAACATGCTAAAGTTGACCAAGGAGGTATTCAGTGTGGATTTGCCATATCATTCTAAAGTGTGTTGGCTATTACAAGGACAGGTGTTAGCCAAAATTTTGTCTCTGCAAGAACAGATAAATTTTATGAAGAACAGAATCAGCAATGTGAATTATTGAAAGAAGATTTTTATAGGAAGGAGGCATTTCTGTGTGATAACATGTCAAATCAAAATGACTTCAATATTTCTTTACAATATTTCTTAGTTTTACAAGGTAAAACTAAGTCTATATATGATATGTGGCAAAAAATTCAAGCATTTTGGAAAAAGTTATCTTTTTTCAAAACATTTCTTCAGAAGGAAATTTCAGATGACCATTTTCCCCCATTAGCAAAGGTCACTGATGAGCAGGATGACAAATGTGAATTGCTTGAAGAATATGCAGCTGTTACAGACCTATTAATTGGATAATACAACAAAAGTTTTACTGACTTTGAGAATCATGACATCACACTCAAATTAGCATTTCCAGTCTCACCTAGTTGATATCACCAACTCACCTAAAGAACTACAGATAGAATTGACTGAGTTTTCAGTGGATGACATTCTAAAGTCATTGATAAATGCTAAGAAAGCTCCAATCGAAATATGGGAAAATGCAGTAAAATACCCCTGCCTTCAGCAACACGCCCGAAAAATGCTTTCTTGCTTTTCAATTGCTTATTGCTGTGAATCTACATTCTCCTACCTTACCCAAATCAAGACTCCCTTAAGGTCACAAATAATTGATTTCCATCTAGAAGAGCAACTGAAACTGAGAACCTCCATGCTGCAACCAAATATTCAAATACTTTCCAACAAAAAGCAGCAAAAAGCTTTCCAACAAAAATGCTTTCCAACATAACAAAGTCATTAAAAGGTTACTTAACTTTAAAATTAACAAATAGTTTTCACTTTTTGATATTATTAAGTACATAGTAGTCTTTTACAAAATAATGTATATTTTGAAGTATATCTAATTGAAGTTTCTTGAATGCATCCTTATTTGATTACAGCTAAATTAATGTGGCCTTCCAACATTAAAAGATTCCCCACTCTGGGTCTATAGTTATATGTGTATGTTTATGTATCCTCAGCATATCAGGATATTAAAATACCTAAGTTAGAATTTACATACCAAATGTGGTCCCAAATAATCTTTGGGGAAAAAAATCACCTTAAACTGAAACTTAACTACAAAAGAGTGATAGGGAAAGGTTACCTGGAAGTGAGGCTCTTTGAGTATACCAACTAGTTCTGCCACATTTTCATCCACATTTATTAGGGGAGTGATATCTTCAAGAATTTCATTGACTAATTCCAGGTTATTGTCACTGACAGCTTCTAGTTTTGAATCTTCTAGCTTCTCATGAGCCTGAAAAGACAACAGTGCATTTAAGTATTACACTTGCTCGTTTTGCTCCAGACCATGGTTATTTCTTGATTTATTTCTTTTTCGTAAAGTTATAAAAGATATTACTTGGAAGTTTGAGTCAAGGAAACCAAATTTAATCTTTCAATCAGAAGCAATATATAGATTTTATGGAAAGTGTACCATATAATTATAAATCTTGGCCTCTATTTCTATCCTAAAAGACATGAAATATTCATTTTTGTAACTAAACCATGAAAAAATTGAAGAAACCAGATAACTATTTTAAAAATGTATTATAGTCCTTATATACCAAGAGAATTTCCTAATGACTTTCTAGTCAAGGCTCAAACTCTAGATGCTATTATTTATGTTTTATTAAAATAAATAAGTACAATAAAAACAAAGATTAGGAATATAATAATTATATATGTTAACATTTTAAAAAATGATAAAATCATTTTGGAAACCCTACATTCCTGAATTTACTATCTTCTAATTTTGAAAATCAGCAAAAAAGTCAATTTAGAGCATGTGGCCCTTGAACTGAATTTTGAAAGACCATATGATTTAATTAGGAGAATGATTCTCTCCTGTCTTTATATCTTAAGCTGTTTTTGTTTTTCAAATCTTATATTTTTTTCCATAGAAAATGAACCATGAATCACTGTCACAGAAAATAAATAATCCTAATTATCCTTTAATAGTAGGTGTAGAGTTTTTAATTTAAACTGAGAATGAACACTAAGCTGGCTCTATCTTTTAAGTGCTCTTTGCTTTCTTGATAAATGGTTGCTATCTGATTTTGAAGATAGGAAAAGCATAATTATCAAGAATTAAATGATCAATAAAACCACGTAAGTTTGACATTGTGGGTTATTAAAAAAACCTACATAAGATGACAAATCTTACACTTATATTTTAATATTCAATTCTGTAAGTGCTGAAGAGAAATTTAAATTTAAAGTGCTAACAGTAGCAACTAAACTTTATCAAATACCTATACTGTCATACATATTATTTCTATCATACAGAGTGCATCTTTCAGAATCCAAATAAAACATTATAATTTTAAAAAAGACATTTTTTTTTGTTTAAATGTATTTTTTTCTAAAGGATTCACAAGTGTGAAATAAGTCCTTAAGTGAAGAGAGGGCTATTATATATTAAGCAACATTTTTAAGAAAGACCTCAAAAGAAGAAATTTTAAAAGTCATATGAAATAGACTGTTAAAGGAGAAAAAGATTATTATTAAACAAAAAGAAAAATATCAAAAGACCAAATGTAAATTAAACAGATGAAAAGATTCCTATTAGATAAGAAAAAATTAGAAGGACTAGAAAATGCCACAAAGAATGAGCATAGGTAATTTTGTAATTTTCTGAACGTATGTATTAGAGCCAGATAAGGATGGGATGAAGGACACTCAATATTTACTATGAAATGATTACCAGCATTTGAAAAAACTAAAATAATCTACGTAATTAGTTAACTCTTAAAAAATAAACTAGAATTGCCAATTGCTTAAATACAAATATTGGCTGGTAAAAACAAACAAACAAAAACACCTAATTTAGCATCTGTAACCTTGAGATACTCCAATACTCCAATGGTTGAATAACAAGAAAGCTCATACAGAAAGGAAAGAACCTTAATATTTATTGAGGGCTTTTGTGTGTTGGGTACTATATTCTAAGTAGTGTGTGTGTGTGTGTGTGTGTGTGTGTGTGTGTGTGTGTGTGTGTGTGTGTGTGTGTTCAGCAAAGGTACGTATTTTATGATCCTCACTCTACAGACGAAGATACTGATACGAAACAGGTGAAATGATTTGAATCCATACTATTGGTAAATGGCAGAGTCAAGTGGTCTAATACGAAGCCTTGAGCTCTTATCTACTAAAGCTTATTTGACTTGATCAACACACAGAGAACCACTCTATCACCATCTTGCAGTTAATGATTCAATTGGATATATGATGCATTATTCTCAGTCACTTAAATATGTGACATATGATCTCACTGACTGCTAGCTTAGCTATTGCTTGTTAGCATGGCTCTTCCAGTCTAGATATGTTAATTCTGTTCTGCCGAACCTATCCCCTTGGTTAGTTTGTACTCCTATGGTTCGGAATGCCACTTCGTCCCTCTGACTTTCACACCTTTGCTCTAAGTAAGAGCTATAAAGATCATCTGTTCCCCCATGAAAGAGATAATGACCAGCTTACTACTTTCATGTATTATGTCAACATATTTTCTGTATTGTCCTATGCAATCAGTAACGATACTCGGACATTGGCAGACTTTAGTTGAAATCAGGACTTCAAGACAAGTAAAGGAACAGAAATCAACATTGACTTGAAAACTCCCTTCTTTACTACGTGTAGTTACCTAATGATCCCAAATTAGGCAAGGAAAAGTGGAAATGAGGAAATACTGATGGCAAGTGAGAAAGAGGAATTCAAGTGGAAGGGCAGAAACATTTTATAAAAAAACCCCATATATACCTGATAACTTTTCACATCAACCTCACAGACCAGTTCTATGGAAGAAAAGAATCTCACCAGAAAATACAGAAATTCTCAGGGGAAAAAAATACTTTTTACTGAAATTGCAGTTATAATTATATTAACAAGCAAAGCCAATTTCTGAAATATATTTAGGTTCAATCAAAATCAATTTTACTTTTTCGAACAAAGCAAATGTGGGTCTGTATTTGTTAGTAAGTGTTTTAAGCTCTAAGATATTGTCAAAGAACATGGAACTTCTAATTCACTTTAAAGTCAGAATTTAGTAGCTTTCAAAAGGCAAGTACCAACTTGAATTTAACTAATCAAACTAAAAAAGATAAAGGAAACATTAAAAAATGACCAGAGGGGCAGATGAGCCATATGCTCTTTGAATAAATGGGTCTTGTTTCCTTTAAGAAAAAGCAGTATTAGAAAGCTAGTGTAACTCAATAAAAATATATTTAACCTGCCACAAGTGGTTGGAAGAACATTCCCTAATTGGCATTATACAACACTTGGAGCTGATACAAATACCGCCCACCCCCTTTATATATCCAGTTCTGAGAATCCTATTCACCACTGCTCCCTAGAAAAATAAACTATGGAGAAGAAAAAGGTCTTTCAGAACTTCTGAGTATTTCACCCAAGCACAGTCCAACCATGCTTGCAAATAAAAAGCTTTTTAAACAAAAGCTGTGGCCCATATCTACAATGACAAATACTATTTTCTAATAATTATAGCATTATTATTTTGTGCAGTAATTTGACCTTTCCCTCTAAAAAGCTAGGACTATATCATAAATTTTGTTCTTAGAACAGGGCTAAGTATATAGTAGTTACTTATAAAGTATTTCTTAAAAAAGCTGTAAGTAAATGGGAAATAAGTTTGACTGTCATCAAGAGTCATCCTCTTATTCTAGAAACCTAAAACACAAAAGATAAATCCACAAATACTCAAAAATAAGTAAGAATTTGAGTAGAAAGTAGAAATGAGACAGAGAATGGAGAATTTAATTTCTATTTTGCTTCTGCATACATTATATTAAAAAGGATAGGCTTCACTCTGGAAAAAAAAAATGGATGAAATAAGTAAATTAGAATGGAATTGTCTAATGAGTAAAGAACTTGTCAGAAATCATCTAGTTAACCAAAAGAAGTTCAAATTCCTACATTAGATAAGTTATATATCAAGGTACTCAGAGAGCTTCTAAATAACAATGCTAAGCCTCTCAGAGATATTGGTAGAATTAGGAGAATCACACAGATGTCAAAAAACTAAAAAAAGGAATATGTTATACTTTTTGGAAAGAAAAAAGAACACTTTAAAAGCTTGCAGTATTCAGAGAAAATATAAAAGAATCTTTTTATAATCTTTGAGTGGGAATGACCTTTCTAACTATAATACAAAATCTGCAAGCTATAAATTATACCCAAAAAGTCCAATAAAATTCACTAGTGAACATTTAAAATCTCTCATCAAATATCAGCAAAGTCAGGCCAGGCGCGGTGGCTCACGCCTGTAATCCTAGCACTCTGGGAGGCCAAGGCGAGCAGATTGCTCCAGGTCAAGAGTTCGAAACCAGCCTGAGCAAGAGCAGAGACCCCGTTTCTACTATAAATAGAAAGAAATTAACTGGCCAACTAATATATATAGAAAAAATTAGCTGGGCATGGTGGTGCATGCCTGTAGTCCCAGCTACTTGGGAGGCTGAGGCAGCAGGATTGCTTGAGCCCAGGAGTTTGAGGTTGCTGTGAGCAAGGCTGATGCCACAGCACTCACTCTAGCCTGAGCAACAAAGTGAGACTCTGTCTCAAAAAAAAAAAAAAAGATCAGCAAAGTCAAAACACAAATGACAAATTAGAGTCAAAACACTTACAAATCATATTAAAGACAGAGGCTAATATCCTGAAATATAAAGGAATTCCACAAATCAGTTAAGAAAAAGACCAAGAACTCATTAACAGAAATGGGTGAAGAATAAGAAATCACAAAAAGGGAAATTCAAACATCTTTTAAATTTAATTTTTATAATTCACAAATAATAACTATACAGATTTATGAGGTACAATGTGATGTTTCAATGCATGTGTCCACAGCTTAATCATCAAATCAGGGTAATTACCATGTTCATCACTTTAAACATTTATCATTTCTTTGTGTTGACAACATTCAAAATCTTCTCTTCTAGCTACTTTGAAATATATACTACATTGTTATTTGTGAGTCACTCTACCGTATATCAAATATATCTTAAACATATAAAAATATATATAGCCTCACTCATGAGAGAAGTGCAAACTAAAACTGTAATGAAACACCCTTTTTCTTATCATTGGCAAGAATAAAATCCTGGTAACATACCAGGTTGGTGACAATGTGGGAGAAGACAGGCACTCTCACTTTTTTTTACTAGTGGAAACATACTGGTGGGCAATTTGACCAAAATTACCAAAATTATAGTGATTCTTCTTCTAAGATTTAGCCTAAACATATAAATACATGTACAAAATAACATAGCAAAATTACATATTATAGCATGACTTGTAAGGAAAAAGGCCATCTAAATATCTAATCACAAGGTGTACTAAAAAAAAATCTGTAGTATATCTGTATAATGGAATATTATGGCATCTTTACAAAGAATGAAATTTGCTCTGTAGGTACTGATATGGAATCTTCTGCAAAAATTAAGGTTTAGAACAGGCAGTATTAAACCCACAACCTCCAATACATTTACTAGTGAAAGATTAGATGCCTCTCTCTGAGATCAGAAAGAAGACAAATATGCATACTCTTACCACTTCTATTCAACATCTGTACTGAAGGTTATAGTCAGATATTTAGGCAAGGGGAAAAAAAAGCTATCCAATCCAGATTGGAAACAAAAAAGTAAAACTATCTTTATTCAGATGACATAACCTTGTATTTAGAAAATGCTAAGGAGTCCACTAAAAGACTACTAGAACCAATAAACAAGGTCAGGAAGGTTGCAAGATATAAGATCAATGTACAAAAATCAATTGTATTTCTATACAGTAGAATGAAAAATCTGAAAATGAAATTAAAAAAACAATTCCATTCACAATAGCATCAAAAGGAATAAAACACTTAGGAGTAAATTTAACAAAAGTGCAAAACATACTCTGAAAACTACAAAACATTGTTGACAGAAATTCAAGATTTAAATAAATGAAGAATCATCCCATGTTCATGGATTAGAAGATTTAACATTGTTAAGGTGGCAATACTTCCCAGAATGATTTACATATTAAATGAAATGCCTATCTGAATCCCAGCTGACTTCTCTGTAGAAACTGACTCTAAAATTTTTATGAAAATAAAATTTATGAAAATACAAGGAACCTGGAACAGCCAAAACAATCCTGAAAAAAAAAAACAACAACCCAGAAGTACTCACACTTTCTGATTTCAAAACTTACTACAAAGCAATAATTATTAAAACAACTCCAGCCCCATCTAGCCTTCCTGTTTCAACTAAGCCGGGAGGGGTAGAAACAAACTGAGAAGCACTTACGATGGTTACAGCCTAGAGAACAGGCTCACTACAAGATTAAGACCTAATCATAGGAATACTGAACACTTCCCCTCCTCCTCATACCTCACAATCACATCAGTAGGGTTCTGATATAAAAATAGGGAATGTAACTGAAAGAACTGCACATCTTAGACCTTATTTAATAAGAAGTCTCTTAAGATAATGGAAGAGACAAAAACAAAGACATCAGAGGAAATTTTAGCCTCTGACAGACACCTACAGCAACAGTAAACACAGCCTAACTCCTTCCTAACCAGATAAACATAACCCTCACACTGAAAGCTTATTTACCTCAGTTCCTTTTACCCAGTACATTATGTCCATCTTTCAATACAAATTACAAAAACACAGTTTGAAGAGTCAGAGCAAGCATTAGAACCAGACTCAGATATGGCAGAGATGTTATGTGATAATTCTATCAGGCTGGTAATTTTAAAACACTATGATTAATATGGTAAAGGTCCTAATGGAAAAAGTGGATAATATGTAAGAAGAGATAGGTAATATAAGCAGAGAAATGGAAACTCAAGAATCAAAAGAAAATGCTATAAATAAACACTGTCACAAATTAAAAAAAAATGCCCAACAGGCTCATATTAGAAATAGCTGAAGAAAAAATTAGTGAGCTTGAAGACATGTCAATAGAAACTACTAAAAGTAAAATACAAAGGAAAAAAAAAGAATGAAAATGACAGAACAGAATATTCCAGAATTGTGGGACAATTACAAACAGTTTACCATGTGTAATAGAAATACCAGAAGAAGAGTAAAAGAAACAGAAAAAATATTTGCAGCAGTAATGGCTGAGGATTTTCCAAAATTAGTGAAAGACACCAAACCACAGACTCAGGAAGCTCAAAAAGCACTAAGCAAGATAAACACTAAAAAGAGCTAGGCATATCATATTCCAATTGCAGAAAATCAAAAACAAAGAGAAACTCTTGAAAGCATCCAAAGGGGAGAAAAACATTTTACTTATGTAGGAGCAATCTTAAGAATTATGTTGGACTGCTCTTCAGAAACCATGCAGACAAGAGAGTAGAGTAAAATATTTAAAATGTTGAGAGACAAAGCCCCATCAATCTAGAATTATCTACCCAGTGAAATTATCATTCAACAATGAAGAAGAAATGCCTTTCCAAAAAAACAAAAATTAAAGGAATTTGATGCTAATACAACTGCCTTGCAAGAAATGTTAAAAAAAAAGTTCTTGAAAAAGAAAGAAACTTATATAAGTCCAAAACTCAGATCTACATAAAGAAGAGCACTACACCAGGCGTGGTGGCTCATGCCTATAATCCTAGCCCTCTGGGAGGCCAAGGCTGGAGAATTGCTTGAGGTCAGGAGTTTGAGACCAACCTGAACAAAAGCAAAAAACCCTTTCTCTAAAAAAAATAGAAAAATTAGCCAGGTGTGGTGGTATGCACTTATTGTCCCAGTTACTCAGGAGGCTGAGGCAGGAGGATCACTTGAACCCAGGAATTTGAGGTTGTAGTCAACTGTGACGACACCACTGCACTCTAGCTTGGGCAACAGCATGACACTCTGTCTCAAAAGGAATAGCACTAGAGAAAAAAATAAAGATAAAATAAAATTTGTCTTATTCTTAATTGGCTTATTAGATAATAGTTTGTTGACAATCATAATAGCAACAATGAATCCAGTGAGTATAGCTTATGGACAAGTGAGATGAATGGCAGCAATGTTTTAAGGGACAGGAGGGAGAAATGGGAAATATTCTGACATAAAGTGTTCACACTTCACATGAAGTGGTGTAGTGTTACCTGAATGTAGTTTAGATTGCAAATGCATACTGCAAAATCAAGGAAACCACTAAAAAGTTTTTAAAAAGAATTATAATATGCTGATAGGAGAAAAAAATGAAACCATACAACATGCTTAGTTAAAGCAGAGAAGGCAGAAAAGGAGTGGGAGACCAAAAAAAGAAACAAGGCAGGCAAGGAAGCAAACAGGCAGGAAAAAAGGAATGAAAGAAGGAAAGAAAGAATGAGGGCAGCAAATAGAAAATAACAATATGGAAAATATTAATCAAATTATATCAATAATCACTTTAAAAATCAATGCCTACCAAATAAAGGAGACAGAGTGGATAAAAAAGTAAGATCCAACTATATGTTATCTATAAGACATTTGCTTTAAATATAAAGATACAAGTAGATTAAAAGTAAAGGTATAGAGAAAGATATATCATCTAACATTAATCAAAAGAAAGCTGCAGTATCTACTTTTAATTTCACACTGAAGATTAAGGAAAATCACTGGGAACAAAGAGGGGCATTACATAATAATAAAAGGGATAATTCTCCAAGAAGATCTAACAATCCTATGTATGTCATATATGTGTCTAACAACAGAGCATTAAAATATGTGAAGCAAAATCTGGCAGAATTGCAAAAAGAAAGAGATTAATCCACTAATATACTTGGAGGTTTCAACATCCCTCTATCAGTATAGGCACAGCTCAGAGATATTGTAGGATTGGTTCCAGATTACCACAGTAAAGCCATATAACAATAAAGTGAGTCATACAAATTTTTTGTTTCCCTGTGCATACAAAGGTTATGTGTATATAGACTGTAGACTACTAAGGGTGCAACAGCATTATATCTACAAAACAATGTACATATCTTAATTTAAAATGCTTTAAAGCTAAAAAGTGCTAATGATCATTTAAGCCTTCAGCAACTTGTAATCTTTTTGACAGTGGAGGGTCTTATGTTAATGTTGATGACTGTTGACTGACCAGAGTGGTGGTTACTAAATGTTGGGATAGCTGTGGCAATTTTTTTAAATGAGACAACAATAAAGTTCACTGGATTGTTTGACTCTGCTTTTATGAAAGACTTTTCTGTAGCATGCAATGTTGTGTGACAGCATTTTACCCACAGAACTTCTTTCAAAATTTGAGTCAATCCTCTCAAATCCTGCCACTGCTTTATCAAGTTTATGTAATATGGTAAATTCTTTGTTGTCACTGTGACAATATTCACAGAATATTCACCAGATTTCATCTCAAGGAATCACTTTCTTTGCTCATCCATAAGAAGCAACTCTTCATCCATTAAAGTTTTATTATGAGATTGCAGCAATTAAGTTACATCTTCAAGCTCTACTTCTCTTACTACTTCTACCACATCTGCAGTGACTTCCTCCCCTTAAGTCTTGAACCCCTCAAAGACATCCATGATGGTTGGAATTAACTTCTTCCAAACTCCTGTGAATGCTGATATTTTGAACGCTTCTCATGAATCACAGATGTTCTTAATGGTATCTAGAATGCTGAATCCTTCCAGAAGGATTTCAATTTACTTTGCTCAGATCCATCAGAGGAATCACTATCTATAGTAGCTATAGCCTTATGAAATGTATTTCTTAAATAATAAGACTTGAAAGTCAAAATCGCTCCTTGAACCATGGCTGCAGAATGGATATTGTGTTAGCAGGCATGAAAAACGACATTAATTTCCTTGTATATCTCCATCAGAGCTCTTGGGTGATCAGATGCATTGTCAATGAATAGTAATATTGTGAAAGGAATCTTGTTTTCTGAGCAGCAGGTCTCAACAGTGGGCTTGCTGTACCTTCTCCATCAGCACTTGCTGCTTCACCCTGCACTTTTATGTTATGGTGATAGCTTCTTTCCATAAACCATTATAGCAGAGAACTAATCTCTGCTAGCTTCAAATTTTCTTTTGCGACTTCCTCACATCTCTCAGCCTTCACAGAATTGTAGAGTTAGGGCCTTATTCTGGATTCGGCTTTGGCTTAAGGGAATATTGTGATTGCTTTGATCTTCTATCCAGACCACAAAACATTTGTGCATATCAGCAATAAGGCTCCTTCACCTTCTTATCTTTTGTGTGTTCACTGGAGTAGCACTTTTAATTTCCTTCAAGAACTTTTTCTTTGCCTTCACAACTTGTACCAGTGTTTGGTACAAGAGGCCTAGCTTTTGGCCTATCGTGGCTCTGACATGCCTTCCTCAATAAGCTTAATAATTTCCAGCTTTTGATTAAAAGTGAGAGACATGTGACTCTTCCATTCACTTGTACACTTAGAGGCCAATGTAGGATTATTAATTGACCTAATTTCAATATTGTGTCTTGGGGAATAGAGAATTCTAAGAGAAAGGAGAATGGATGGTGGAGGGAGCAGTCAGAATATACACAGAACATTTATTAAGTTCAGTGTGTTATAAGGGCATGGTTTGTGGCACCCCAGAACAATTATAATAGTGACATGAAAGATCACTGATCATAGATCAATATAACAGATACAGTAAAAAGTTTGAAATATTGCAAAAATTACACAAATGTGACACAGACAAAATAAGCACATGCTGTTGGAAAAATGATGCTGATACACTTGCTTGATGCAAGCTGCCATAGATTTTTGACTTATAAAAAATGTAGCACTGGCCAGGTGCGGTGGCTCACGCCTGTAATCCTAGCACTCTGGGAGGCAGAGGCGGGCAGATTGTTCAAGGTCAGGAGTTTGAAACCAGCCTGAGCAAGAGCAAGACCCTATCTATACTATAAATAGAAATAAATTAATTGACCAACTAATATATATAGAAAAAAATCAGCTGAGCATGGTGGCTCATGCCTGTAGTCCCAGCTACTCAGGAGGCTGAGGCAGCAGGATCGCTTGAGCCCAGGAGTTTGAAGTTGCTGTGAGCTAGGCTGACGCCATGGCACTCACTCTAGCCTGGGCAATAAAGCGAGACTCTGTCTTCAAAAAAAAAAAAATAAAAATGCAGCACCTGCAAAGCCCAATAAAGTAAAGTACAATAAAATAAGGTATACCTATATTTCTTCTTCCCCCTCCCCTTTCTTTCTGAAATACAAATTACATATATATTAGATCTTTTGAACATATCTCACATAGTCTCTGTTCTTTTTTTCATTCTCTCTACTCTGTGAGCTTCAGTTTGAATATCTTCTATTGACCTGTCTTCAATATCACTAATTCCCTCTTCTGCTGTGTCTAATCTTCTATTAAAACCATTGTATTAGTCCATTTAGCACAGTTATAAAGAAAATACCTAAGGCTGGGTAATTTATAAAGAAAAGAGGTTTATTTGGCTCATGGTTCTGCAGATTGTACAAGAAGCATTGTACCGTGTCTGCTTCTGGTGAGGGCTTCAAGAAGCTTCCAATCAAGGCAGAAGGAGGTGAAGGGGGAGCAGAGGTGTCACATGGCAAGAGAAGGAGCAAAGAGGGGGAGGAGGAGGTTCAAGGCTCTTAGACAATCAGCTCTCAAGTGTGAACTAATAAAGTGAGAACTCATTAATTATCTCAGGGAGGGCACTAAGCCATTCATGTGGGATCTGCCTCTATAACCCGAACACCTCCCACCAGGCCCCAAATTCAACAATTTGGATCAAGTTTCAACAGGAGATTTGGAGGGGCTAAACACCTAAACCATATCACCCATCAAATGAGCTAATTTCAGATACTGTATTTTTGATTCTAAAATGTCCACTTGATTATATTTTATTTTGATTTTCCAGTAAAATAGAATAGTACCTGTTGTTTTTTTCTCTTTTCTTCTGTTAAAAATATATTAATACATTATTTTTAAATCCTTATTTACAAACTCTAACAGAAGGACCATCTATGGGAATGCCTTTCTTGTTTTCTAATTATTGGTTACCTGTTCCTGTCTTTCTGCATGTCTAGCAATGCATGCCTCTCTTTTTTCCCCTACTTATTATACTGCGTGCATTGACCTGTGACTTACTATCCTTGTCTTGGAAGCAGAAGTCCTCCCTTATTCCTGGAATTCCTCCTCAGTGGTATTGAACTACCACTGCATTTATTTATTGAAAATCTGCTTGAATATTACTGGGTAAGTCTGGTTTTTATTTTCATCACCAAGAGTACTATAGCACCTTACCGCTCAAAAGCCATCTAACCATTTCTTCTATTAAGAATAATGAACAAGGCCAGGCGCGGTGGCTCACGCCTGTAATCCTAGCACTCTGGGAGGCTGAGGCAGGTGGATGGCTCAAGGTCAGGAGTTCGAAACCAGCCTGAGCAAGAGTGAGACCCTGTCTCTACTATAAATAGAAAGAAATTAATTGCCCAACTAAAAAATATATAGAAAAAATGAGCCAGGCATGGTGGCACATGCCTGTAGTCCCAGCCAAGTGGGAGGCTGAGGCAGTAGGATTGCTTGAGGTTGCTGTGAGCTAGGCTGATGCCATGGCACTCTACCCCAGGCAAAGAGACTGTGTCTCAAAAAAAAAAAAAAAAAGAATAATGAACAAGATAATCCTGATAGGCCAACATCAGTGGCACAAAACCAATAAATTTTTACTCACAGAATTTCTTAAGAATAAATACACACACACACACACACACACACACACACACACACACACACACACACACACCTCTGATACACTGTGCTGTAGTAGATAGAGCACAGAATTTAAAGACAGAACGCCTGAACTAAACCTCATCTCTACCATTTACTAGCAAAGTCATCTTAGGTAGAACACTTTGAGGTAAACTACTTTGAGTTTTGGTTTTCATTCATAAAGTTATGGCAAAGACAAAATAGTACAATATATATTTTAAAGACCTTTGTAAACTATGCCTTACATAATATTACATGGTTTACAAATCTACCGATCAAAAGCCATAAATTAAACAAACATGGAGACAGGTGTAACAGACACATGGACAATAAAAACTGACAATCTACCATGTAACATCAAGGGAAGAGTGAAAAAGCTATTTTAAAAGTACCAAAAAAACTTAGGGTAAGCCAGTTAATATAGCCATAAACAGCTACTACTTATTTCAACAGACCCTAGAGCTATTACTTTACCTTAACGTAGTAGTGATTAGTGTTTATGACAAGAAGTTTGAATCTGAAAGTAATACCTTGTATATTATTAAAATATAAAAATGTCTAATAAACTTTGGAAAGACTACAATCAAAAATAATTAAATAAAAATTCTGGCTGGATGATTTGCAAGTGGATTTGTTTCTACTTAGAAGCCTTTATGCCACATGACCATATGAATAAGTCTGTGAATAAAATTAAGTATCTGCATCATTAATTCACTTAATTCACTTCATCATTAATTCACTAACAGAAAACTTTGTAAAAGGTATTTTTCAGACGTCTTAGAAGAAAACAATTAACAGACTGTGGCTAAAAAAAGATCACAAGAGAGAGTAAAATCAACATTCTCAGAGAGCAAAAAGTAAAAGGAACGATGGGATGGCTGTATGAAGGAAATGTCAGAGAAGGCATGTGGCACAGGTTCTTGTTTTCAAGAATCACTTGGGGAACTCTAAAGATGGAATAATAGGGTTGTGAAGTAGGTAATACACTAAGCTTCAATGATGTTAAAATTTCTATGTTAAAAATTTTTATGGGGAAATAGTGAAGTGAAATAAAAGTGAAGTAAAATAAAACTTCACTTCACAGAAGTGAAATAAAACTGTACCAAAAATGGTTGTAAGTATATTTATGAATGAGTTAAGGCAAATTACTCCAGAGTTGACCATGGAAACAGACTTAAAATATCAGAGGTATGCAAGAAAAAACAGGATTTCAAAAAAGTACTAAATAAAGGAAAAACAGAGCTAGGACCAGGATCTTTTTCATAAATTTTGCTGTAACACTAACTGTGTAGACATGATTTCTCTAAACCTTGAAAGTGATAGGCCAAAACTAAGAGTCATTTCATCCTATATTTAAAAACAGATTAGAAAAGGCAACAGTTGCCTAATTTTTACATACATTAAGATTTCATTATGTGATGTTATTATTTGCTAACTAAACCAAAGGTTTATCAACCAACTTCTAAAATAGTAGTATCTGAAAAAATCTCTATAAAGACAATTTTCAAAATAATTCAGTAATCTTATGAATAAACCAATATACCTTAGCAAGTGATTTTACAATAGGATTCTCCATAATTCCCTTGAGGAAAATTAGGTCTATTTCTTCTGCTCCTGTAGATGAGGGCAGCTCCGTAAGGTTTTCCAAGACTTGCTGCATTGCTCCTGAAATAAAAGCAACATAAAAAAACCAAAAACTTAAATTCCAAGCCATTATGGGGTAACATATTTTAAAAATGCAAATAAATAGACATTAAGAATGCTCTTTTTAAAAATCACATTTTAAAAAACTGAATTGTTAAACAGTGTGAATTTCAAGTTGACTTTCCCTGAATTAGAAGGATAGATTTTTATATGCAATTTGGGCTTTATCAGACTACCTATACATACTTACAACCTTGCACTTGCTTTATATTTTTCAAATTTAAAAACATTACTCAAGAAGAAATATAAAATCTGAATAGACTTATAAAAAGTAAAAATATAGATTTACTATCAAAAAACTCCCCACAAGCCCAGAACAAGCATTCAGTGGTGAATTCCATCAAACATTTAAAGAGGAATTAAAATCAACACTTCACTAACTCTTCCAAAATTAGACAAGGGAACATTTCCCAATTCATTCTATGAGGCCAATTATCCTGACACTAAATCTAGACAAAGACAGAACAAGAAATTATAGCCAATATATCTTATAAATACAAAAATCTTTAATAAAATCCTAGTAAACTGAACCCAGCAACATTTAAAAAGGACTGTACACAAGGACAAATTTCAGTTTATCCTAGGAATAAAAGATTCAACATATGAAAATCATGTATACTATATAAACAGAACAAATAAAAACCAAATGACATATCAATAGACAGACAAAAAAGTATCTGACAAAGTTCAAAACCTTCATGATAAAAACATTCACTTAATTAGAAATAGAAGGGAAATTCCTCACCCTTAATAAAAGGCATCTATGAAAAACCTCACCTAACATCACACTTAACGGTGAAAGACCATTAAGCTGTCCCCCTAAGGTCAGGAAATAAGACAAGGTTGTCTACTTTGGCCATTTCTATTCAACTTTGTACTGGAGGTTCCAGCCAGGGCAGTTTATCCAGAAAAAGAAATAAAAGGCAACCAGACTGGAAAGAAATAAGTAAAACTATCTTTATTTGCAGATGTTATCCATCTTGTACATGGAAAATCCTTATGCACAAAAAATTTATTAGAATTAATAAGTTCACCTAGGCTTCAGGATACAAGATCAAAACACAGTAATTGTACTTCTATATACCAGCAACAAACAATCCAAAAATGAAATTAAGAAAATCAGTCTTTTTATAGTAGCATCAAAAACAACAAGAAATTAATGTAACAAAAGTAGTATAAAATTTGTACCCTGAAACTATAAAATATCATGGAAAAAATAAAAAATTACCTAAATAAATGGAAAGAGATCCCATATTCATGGATTGGAAGACTTAATGTTATTAAGATGGCAATATTCCCCAAACTGATCGACAGGTTTAATGCAATCTCTATTAAAATCTTAGCTGCCTTTTTTTTTTTTTGCAGGAATTCACAAGCTCACCTACAATTCATATAGAAACACAAGACATCCAGAAAAGCCAAAATAATCTTAAAAAGAACAAAGTTGGAGAATTCACACTTCTCAATTTCAAAACTCATTAAAAATTTATAGCAAGCAAAACTCTGTGGATGTAGCATATAGACAGATAACTAGAGTCTAGAAATAAATCCATAAATTTATGGTCAATTGATTTTTGACAGAGTGGCAAGATAATTCAATAAAGAATACTTTTTTCAATAATTGGTGGTAGAACAACTGGATATGTACATCTAAGAGAGTGAAGCTAGAATTCTGCCTCGTTCAATATCAGTCTTAATTTTATTAGGACTAATTTTATTAGTTTTAAGTCCTTTTGATGTTTCTTTAGAATAAATTTACTCATATAACAATTGTTTTTAATATTAACTTTTTTGTTAAAATAAAATACACTGCTGGAAGTCAGATGGTACTACTAAATGGATTATAATGAAATACAGTAGTTCTTTGTTCCATGCTGCCCACCCTTGTGCCAACTTATCTTATTCCCCCAAAATAATTACTATGCATTTATTAGCTGTTTCTCTTAATCAGATCTATTAATGGTTTCTTTTTTTCCTGGATAATATGCTAATAGTGCTACTTTTTGACTGACTCATTTTGGACATTATCTGTTTTCTGTTAGAATATTAGAAGTTTAAGCTTTTACCTTCTCTTCAGACTCTCAATCTGTTATAAAATCAATAATGATTTTAATATGGAATATTTTTCCAAATGTTCCAGCAAAGTTTTTCACATTTCTATATTTTTCCAAAAGCTAAAATATTTTTCTAGTACTCTATCAGATCTACTTCCTAACTCCTACTCCTGATTTCCATCCCAAAGCATTCTTTTCTTATGCTTAAATGGGACAGGTTCATCTATAGGTCTCCTACTCAGTCTGTGTAAATGACTGACAATTTTGGGAGAGATGAACAGGAGCATAATGTGCACTGGAAATGAGGAGGAAAACCAGTATTGGACTAAGTGGAAGAAAAAAGACAGTAGGAAAGAAAGAATATAATCAACCATTACTTCATAAAGTTGTTTAACAAAGTCCAAAGTACCTTTATGTGGGCCGAGAACAATAAAATCAATTTCTAAAAGTACGTTTGCCCTGTTGCTATAAATATACTTAGCTCTACTTCTCATGATTACTTATTTCTCTTTCCTTTGACATTTTATATTTGTCTTTATTTTTAACTTTTATTATGAAAAATTTCAAACACATACAAAGGAAAACAGGATAATACAATGAACTCAATAATCATCAGCTCCGATTAGCAACTCATGGCCAATCTTGTTTCATACCCCTATACACTTTCTACCTTGCATGACTTTGAAGCAAATCCCAAATACAGTATATATAATCCCAAATCCCAAATACAGCACACATGTTCAAAAGATTAGACTCTTTTTAAAAACAATGTAAGCAAAACACCATTTGCATACCTACAAAATTAACAATAGTTCCTTAATGTTATTATGTATCTAGTCAGTATTCAAATCTCCAGTTGTACTGAAGAGTTAAAGAAAATGTATCTTCTATCAGTGGTCCCAACTGTTCTGGCACCAGGGGCCAGTTCATGGAAGACAATTTTTCCACTGACCTGGGTGGGGGGATGGTTTTGGGAGGATTCAAGTGTACTACATTTACTGTAAACTTTATTTCTATTTTCACTGCATTGTAATATATAATGAAATAATTATATGAATCCCCATAATGCAGAATCACTAAGAGCCCTGAGCTTGTTTTTCTGTAATTAGACGGTCTCATCTGGAGGTGATGGGAGACAGTGATACTCGAAGTGTGTTGCTGATGTCCAGTCTACTCCATAATCTTGTTTTGGTTGCTGTCACTGCAGAAAACCCTGCTTCACAAAGATAGGAATGGAAGCAGGCTTTTCAGTGATTTTGTGACAATCTCAGGGTATTCCACCTTGACTTTAATACAGAATGTATGGAGATTTGAAGTTGTCTCAAAATTACTTTTAAGGCCAACGTCATTTGTGATCTCAAGTAGTTGATCCTCTTCTAGCATAGCCCAAGTCAATTCACCTGGCTTACCCACAAATGGGTTGCATATCCATTCCTTCCCAGTTTGGGGGTCTTTAGTGGTTGGTCTTTAATGCTCCAACTCTTCTGAAAGCTGAGATAGGTGATTATGCACCAGCTGAGGGAAAGAAGGCCCTGGCTCAATCTCTTTCAAAATCTCTGCTAATGTTTGAAGCATGTCAAAAATCTCAATGTTCACTCATCATCCCCATAATTTCAGTTTGGCTTTGAAGCAGCCACTTTATCTGCCAACTTGAACACAGTTGTCAATCTCCCCTGAAGTGACAGGTTGAGTTCTTTGAGCAGGTTGAATATGTCATAGAAGCAAGTTTTGTGACCCATTCTGTGTCACTGAAATATACGGCCAGCAGTGACTATTCTAAAAGAATCTGTGGAGTGGCTCTCATAACTCAAAAACTCTGGCCAGTGATCTACCTCTAGAAAGCCATCTCACTTCTGTGTATAAGAGAAGACATATGCTCTGCATCCATTTCCTCACAGAGCTGTGCGAACAGATGTGGAGTTAAGAGCATATACTTTAATGTGATTGATCATTTTAATCACATTCTACAAAACATTTAGTTCAGGTGACATTTTTTGGCTAGCCAGCATTTCCCTATCGGTGATACAGTGCATAGAATTACATTCAGAAGCAACCTCCATGACCCGAGTGGTGAAACCAGAAAGCCATCCAGTCAGGCAGCTACTCTGTGCATACATCGATATACAGTGACTAGTTCAGTTTTCCTGATATGTAATCATTCAAAGACTTGAATAGTTCTGCAGCTGTGATGTTGGTTGGCAACAAAAGTGCACAGGACATATCCTCAAGCACATCCTCCTGAAAAATATATACCGCAAAAACAAACACTGTTGCCTAGTCAATATCAGTAGACCCATCAACCTGGATTGCATACTACTGTTACTCATTAATTCTCTCTAACAATTGTGCCCCAATATCCTCTTCTAGTTCATCAATTTGTCTAGTTATGGTGCTAGCCAAAAGAGGTGCCATCGTTTGGACTGCAGCCTCTCTTAAAAGTTCAAGGCAATTGTCCTTAGCAGCTGGCAGGATCAATTTTTCACCAATAGTAAAAGAGCTTTTTAGCTTTAGTAATGCGGTTAGCCACTAAGAATGATGTTCTCAGTGCAGACACATTTGATGAAGTGGTGGCCTTCAGTAATTGCTTCTGTTCTTTGTGTTCACATTTTTTTTTCTTTTGAAAAAAAATCCAAAGGCTTGTCTTTTACTGCAGGATGCTTGGACTCCATGTGGCAAAGCAGTCTTGAAGGTTTCATGGCTTTTTGGATAGCCAGTCACCACATATCATACAAAGCAGGCTTGCAGAATGTGAATCACCTGTTGCAATGAACCTATAACTTAAGCAGGACTCTTGGTATTTTCTTTTAAATGCCACTTCCATTTTGTTGGCAGTCTTAGAGTCTTCTGCTATCTCATCATTGGGTATTTCCCCCTTTTCAAAGAAGCTCTCCAGCAATGTTTGTTTTTTGCTCATTTTTGCTAGGGTTAGCTTGTGGTCTTAACAAAACTATGACTGAGACAAGTTCAGAGTGTGGGAAAGAGGCACAGATGAAAGTGGTAAATAAAACAAAGGCAGGGGGGCACACACAGACTAAAATAAGTGTCAGATTCTGACTTAAAGTCTGCCTCCAGATGCAGCTCAATTGTCACTTGCCACTCACTGACAGGATTTTGATATGAGTCTGCAAGCAATTGATTTATTATGGTCTCTGTTCAAACTTCTCTGTTAATGATAATCTGTATTTGCAGCTGCTCCCCAGCACTAGCATCACCACCTCAGCTCCACTTCAGATCATCAGAATTAGATTCTCATAAGAAGCACGCAACCTAGATCCCTCGCATGTGCAGTTCATAGTAGGGTTCATGGCTCCTACAAGAATCTAAAGCTACTACTGATCTGACAGGAAGCAGAGCTCAGGCAGTGATGCAAATGAAGGGGAGCAGCTGTAAATACAGGTGAAGCTTCCCTTGCTTCCCCACTGCTCACCTCCTGCTGTGTGGCCCAGTCCCTAACAGGCCCAGGACTAGTACTGGTCTGCAGCCCAGGGGTTGCGGACCACGATTCTATATTGATTCTTGAGGTGCTTGATTTTTTATTGGTACTTAATTAATTAAGTGGGTAGAAAAGTGATAGAGATTGCAAAATATATCCTTGGTTATTTTGAAGATCTTCGTAAGTTGTTACTGATTCTTGATTATATGGAATTTAACTCAAACACTACTGCCAATATTCCTTGTTCTAGAAAAGGAATCTTAAATATTATAATGCTGTCGATCATGCTTAAACGAATTTGTACATTTGGTGGATCTCTAATCAAAATACAATACATAGTTCTTTTCAACTATATTATCCTAAAAGCATATGAAAATATAAGCAAAAGAAAATGTCATAAAATTATAACAAAGAATAATGAGAGACAGGTCCAATCCCAATTTACTAAAAGATTGATTCTGCAGAGTCCCACACCAATATTATGAACAATGGAGTCTGAGCTATTACTTTTTTATGGAAATCTCTCCTGTTTCTTTAAAACGGAAATAACTGTCCTTCTTGTCACCATCACAGTTCTTTCTTATGTCAAATAAAGTATTTAATACTTTCATGATTAAAAAAAAGAGTAACAGTAAAGAATTAACCCTATAAAAATCAAAACACAAAATAAATCTATAATAATCATACAGACATGGATAACCACAAGATAACACTAGTATATGTAAAAGCTTAATATATAAAATATGAAGCTCTGTGGAGTGGGAACCTTGTAAAGTTAAGACAGGAGCCAGAGAATCAAAGAAATGTCTTCCATTTACTCAGATTCCAGGAAGGAAGGAAAGTCTTAAAACTCAGAAAGTTACCTACAAGTTCCACTCCTTTAAAATCACCAGAGGACAGTCCTTTTAATTAGACCTTAGATTCAATCACATACAAATGGGATTCTTATTTAAGCTAGAGGAAAATTAACATATGCAAATCAATAAACATGATGCATCACATCAACAGAATGAAGGACAAAAACCATATGATCATCGCAACACAGAAAAATCATTTGATAAAGTTCAACATCCCTTCATGATAAGAACTCTAAAAAAATGACTTATAGAAGGATAGTATTTCAACACAGTAAAGGCCATATATGACAATTCCACAGCTAATATATTGAATAGGGAAAAGCTGAAATCTTTTCCTGTAAGAACTGGAAAAAGAGGCCGGGCGTGGTGGCTCACACCTGTAATCCTAGCACTTTGGGAGGCCGAGGCGGGCGGATTGCTCAAGGTCAGGAGTTTGAAACCAGCCTCAGAAAGACCCCGTCTCTACCAAAAATAAAAAAAATAAATTAATTGACCAACTAAAAATATATATACAAAAAATTAGCCGGGCATGGTGGCGCACGCCTGTAGTCCCAGCTACTCGGGAGGCTGAGGCAGTAGGATCGCTGAGCCCCGGAGATTGAGGTTGCTGTGAGCCAGCCTGACGCCACGGCACTCACTCTAGCCTGGGCAACAAAGTGAGACTCTGTCTCAAAAAAAAAAAAAAAGAAGAACTGGAAAAAGATAAAAACGCTCACTGTCGCCACTCTTATTCAACATAGTACTGGAAGTTCTAGTCAGAGTAATTAGGTAAGAGAAAGAAAGAAAGGGCATCCAAATTGGAAAGGAGGAAGTCAAATTGTTCCTCTTTGCAAATGACATGATCTTATATTTAGCAAGACATAAAAACTATCTAAAAACTCTTAGAACTGATAAACAAATTCAGTAAAGTTTTAGGCCACAAAATCAACATACAAAAATCAGTAGTGTTTCTATACTCAAACAACAAACTAGGTGAAAAAGAAATTAAGAAAGCCACCCCATTTACAATAACTACAAAAAGATAAAACACTTAGGAATAAACTTAACCAAAGAAATGAAAGATCTCTACAAGAAAAACCATAAAACATGGATAAAAAATTGAAAAAGACACAAAAAATTAGAAAGACATTCCATGTTCATGGACTGGGAAAATTAATATTGTGAAAATGACTATACCACACAAAGCGATCTACAGATTTAATGTAATCTCTATCAAAATATCAATGGCATTTTTCACAGAAAAAGAAAAAACAATCCTAAAATATATATGGTACCACAAAAGACCCTGAATAGCCAAAGCAATTGTGAGCAAAAAGAACAAAGCTGGAAGCATCACACTACTATACTTTAAAATATGCTTCAAAGCTATAGTAACCAAAACAGCATAGTATAGGCATAAAAACAGACACATAGACAAATGGAACAGAATAAGGAATCCAGAAATTAATCTAAGTACATACAGCCAACTGATATTTGACAAAAGAACCAAGAACAAACACTGGGACAGGACAGTTTCTTCAGTAAATGAAGCTAGGAAAACTAGATATCCATATGAAAAAGAATGAAACTAGACCCCCACTTCTTACCATATACAAAAATCAACTCAAAATGGATTAAAGACCTAACCAAAAGGCCATAAACTATAAAACTCTAGAAGAAAACACAGAGGAAATGCTTTAGGACACTGGTCTGGAAAAAGATTTAATGAGTAAGACATTAAAAGCATAGGCAAAAAAAAAAAAGGAAAAATAAACAATGGTATTATATCAAACTAAAAAGCTTCTGCACAGCAAAGGAACAATCAACACAGTGAAGAGACGACCTACAGAATGGGAGACAATACTTGCAAACATCTGACAGGATTAATATTCAGAATATACAAAAAACTGAAACATCTCAATAGAAAAAGAAAACAATCCAATTAAAAATGGGTAAATGATCTGAATAGTCGTTTCTCAAAATAAAACATTATAAATAGCCACAAATATATGAAAAACTGTTCAATATCACTAATCATCATGGAAATGCAAATCAGACATCCTCTCACCCCAGCTAGGATGGCTACTATCAAAAAGACAAACAATAGTAAGTGTTGGCAAGGATGCAGAGAAAAGGAAACTCTTACATACTATTGTTGGGAATGTAAACTGGAACAGCCACTATGGAGAAAAATATGGAGATACCTCAAAAAACTTTAAATAGAATTACCACAGGATCCAGAAATCCCACCACTGGGCATTATTCAAAGTTAACAAAATCAGTATATGGAAGAGATATCTGCACCCTCATGTTTACTGCAGCAGTATTCACAATAGCCAAACTATGGAATCAACCTAGGTATCCAACAACAGACAAATGAATCAAGAAAATGTGGTATATACACACAATGTAATATTATAATATTAGCTCTAAAAAAGAATGAAATCCTATCATTCCCAGCAACACAGACAGAACTGGAGGACATTATGTTCAGTGAAATAAACCAGGAATGGAAAGTTAAACATCACAAATTCTCATTCATATGTGGAAGCTTAAAAAAAAAGTTGATCTCATAGAAGTAAAAAGTAGAACTGAGGATCCTACAGGTTGGGAAGGGGAAGGGGAAGGAACAAATAGAGATTTGTTAATGGATACAAAATTACAGCTATATATGAGAAATAAGCAAGTTTTAGTGTTTTATAGCACTGTAGGATGATTATACTTAACAATACTGTATACTTTAAAATAGATAGAAGAGAGGATATTAAATGTTCCCACAAAGAAATGACACATGTTTGAGATGACAGATATGCTAACCACCCTCCTGTCACTATACATTGTATGTACTGAAACATTACTATGTACCCCGTAAATATGTACACTTATATGTCAATTAAAAATAAATAAGAAAAGACAAGACACAAGTAACATTAGGAATGAAATAAGAAAATAAATGCAGGTATAGCAATTAAAAATATAATGAATAATTTTATTTTAATATCTAGTCAAATAGATGATTTTCTAGGAAAATGTCAATTATCAAAGTTTAGGAGAAAGACGAAAAAAATAAAAATAGATCACAAAAGAAGAAATTGAAAGGTTTCTAAAAATCCACTTTTTTACAGAGCCATGAGGCCTGTATAGATTTAAGAATAAATTCTATAAAACCTTCAAGAAAGAGATAACTTTTGCTTTTAAAACAAAACAGAGGCCAGGCAAGGTGGCTCACACCTGTAATCCTAGCACTCTGGGAGGCCGAGGCAGGAGGATTGCTCAAGGTCAGGAGTTCGAAACCAGCCTGAGCAAGAGCGAGACCCTGTCTTTACTATAAATAGAAAGAAATTAATTGGCCAACTAATATATATAGAAAAAATTAGCCGGGCATGGTGGCACATGCCTGTAGTCCTAGCTACTCAGGAGGCTGAGGCAGAAGGATTGCTTGAGCCCAGGAGTTTGAGGTTGCTGTGAGCTAGGCTGACGCCATGGCACTCACTCTAGCCTGGGCAACAAAGTGAGACTCCGTCTCAAAAAAATAAATAAATAAAATAAAACAAAACAGAAAAGATCAAAAGCTTTCCAATTTCTATGTGGACTTCAAAACTCAGTAAAAAAAAAGAAAATTATATAGTAAACTCACCTATGAACATACAAATATCTTAAACAGATTTGTAAATTGAATATAACATCTTAAAAGTAATAATAACCAAGTACAGTTTATCCTAGTAATGTAAAGATGGTTCAACATTAAGTATACAATGTAGTTTAATACATTATCATGGACTAGGAAAAAAAACCCCACACTCATCTCAATGCTTAAGATACATCGGATAAAAAACCGATGGATTTTTCCAACTCTGATGGAAAATCTTACATTAGTAAAAACAGAAGGAAACCAGAGATGTTTTATACCAGATTCTATAGGTAGCATCACACTTAATGGAGAAATGTCAGAAGTTTCACTATTAAAGTCAGTACCTAGACAAAAATGCCACTAAGACTTACCACAACTCTTCCAACCTGTACTTTAAGTTTTAACTAATGTAGAAAGAAATGACATTTTTTAAAATGCAGATAATATAACTATCTACTTAGAAAAGTCTCAAAGAATCAGTTGAAAAATTATTAGTTCTGAGAGTTTGGGTGGCTAGACCAGCAGTCCCCAACCTTTTGGGATCAGGGACTGTTTTCATGGAAGATAATTCTTCCACGGATGGCAGAGGAATGGTTTTGGAATGATTCAAGCACATTACATTATTGTGCACTTTATTTCTATTATTATTACATTGTAATATATACTGAAATAACTATACAATTCACCATAGGTTAGACATAAGAGCAATACAGAAAAGTCAAAAGTTTTCCTAAATAATAGTAATAACCAAAAGGCTAAAGTTAAAATGTTCAGACAGATATGAAGAAAATCATAAAACTTATATTAAAGAACATTAGAAATAAATTGATTAAATGAAGAGACCATGTTCTGAGATAAGAAGATTCAATACTGTAAAAATGCCAATTCTCTCCAAATTTTTTTAAAGGAATAAATCCTAGTATTAACAGAAATCCCAACAGGATTTTTGGATAAAGTTATTTCAAAATGTATCTGAAAGAAAATATGTAAAGCTAGCCAATGTTTTTTTAAAAGCATAAATGTAAAGAGGGTACCTGCTATCAACTATAAAATCACTATAACTTAAAATAGTGCAGTATTGCCATAGCAACAAATCTTGAAACAGAATAGCTAAATGAAACTTACTATATGATAAAGGTGACATTTCAAATCAGTAGGGTGGGGTTCAGTAAAATATGGTATAATGCATTGAATACTTGGGTTTAGATCCCTTCTCTTCAGAATCTCTATTAAAACAGCAGCAAAGAATTAATAAAGGTAAATAAAACCCCACATGAACAAAGAGAATAAAGAGAAAACACTGGACAATAAATATTTCAAAGCTTGAAAGTGGTAGGCACACTTAGAGCAATGGAAGCAGTAAACTCTACCTCCTAAATACTTCTGGTATCTATCAATTTCTTTCCATCACACCCTAATGAGTCCTAGCCATCATCCTATCTTGCCCAAATTAACTACCACAATTAGTTTAATTCCATAAAGAATTAATTAAAATGTAAATTTTATGACCTATAAGCTTTTTAATACATTGATAGATTGAATTTGTACTGCCTCTGTAGCTTTGGCCAAACCAATCCTTCTCTAGCCCTGATGCAAAACTCTCCCTGCCACTTACCACAACATATGTACAACCAACCACCTTTGCATGTCTAATCTATAATCATCTGTCAAGAGCAGAATTTCAATGTCCCCGATTGCCTCCATTAGGATAAATTCACCAATATATATTTTCACAGTACTGTATAATTCTGATAAATATATATAACCAAATATTTTGGTATTTGTTTAATGCATAATTTCCTTTCTAGGTCTGACAAGCACAGAAATTACATCTGTCTTGTTCATATCAGTATCCCCAACGACTAGGCCATAGTCTGATATTATCATTAGTTACTGATAATATGGTTTCAGTCACAAAAATATTTAATACTTTTCTGTTACCAAAATCAAAAAACGTTTTAAATTATACATTATTGTTTATAAATAAAATTGTATAATACTTAAAAGCGGCAAAATGTGGCATAGTTTATAGAGTAGTAATCTCAAAGCTATCAACTTCCCATGAATTCTATAAGACTTAAAGATAGAAGTGGTATCTTTAAGTGCTTAGTCTATTAAAATGCTTTTACAGTAATACTTCCTACCTGTAAATATGTTTCTAGCCCTCTATAGTATAGTTCATCATATAAAGCAAATTTAATAAAATGAATATTTACCCACCTACATTCTGTTTGAAAAGCTTTCTATACAAACTGTTTTTACAAAAGCATTTCTACCCAGTTTTAGAACTATAAATAATTAAATGAGCTATTCTTAATAAATTAGAACTGTGCCTATTTTAATATTAATAAAAATCCTTTTGTAACCACAATGGTGATATGTTCATACCCATTTAACTCAACAAACTGAATTCCCCACTGAAAATATGACAGCTAAATTAAGTGTTCAGAAAATGTTAAAAATTATTTCTGCTTATAGTTTATAGATAAAATTATTTCACCAAATTCATGTTGCATAACTTACAGAATCCATGAAAACCAAAATCTCATTCTATGTGCATTTTGGAAAGATTTAAGCATAATCTTAAAGGAAGTACTTAAAACTTATCTGCACTATTTCTAATGTGTTTGCAAATGAGCAGCAAAATTATCTTTTAATATATTTCCAAGAAATGATATATAAAAAAAGAACCTATTGAAATTTCATTTCCTTAAGATTAAATTTTGACACTATTTTCACATACTGATTTGACCATGACAGCTGAGTTCATTTAAAACATTAATTAAATCAATAAAAACAATTTTCTATAAAATGACAATATGCTGTGAAAACCTTAGCTCTCAAACTAATATCTTGAAATTCTAATTTAGTAATATTATATTGAACCAAAGAAGAAAAATAGAATTTTGAATGTACGCAGCTAATTCAATCAATATTTACTCAGAGCCTGATGCCAGGCATGAGGTTAGATGTTGAAGAAAATACAGAGACACTATCTTTTCTCCAAAAACTCAATATAATAGACAAAAACATATAAACACATGTACGTAACATAATGGTAAGAACACTATGAAATAATCACAGAGAAAGGTGACACAGCGTAGTGGTTAAGAACCTGGACTCTATTGCTTAAATAGTCCTGGGAGCCTGGGTAAATGACAACCTCCCAAAGTCAGTTTCTTTTACCTGTTAAGTGGGAAGTGACAATGGTATCTGTCTCACAGGGTTGTTGTTGCTAAATAATACATGGAAAACTCTTAGAACAATACCTCCTAGTGCATTATGAACATTGTGGAAATACAGGAAAGGAGTTAAATGGTAACTCTTTATTTGATGGGATCGGCAGAGTGGTAAGAAGATGGGGAACTGAGGGAGACACCACTGCAAGCATCCTAGTGGAAATAACTGAACTGAGTTCATCCTACTAAAAATATTAAATTTATGATCAATATTTAAAGCCTTAAAGCAAAATGTACAACTGAATTCCCCAAAGCAATCCTAGAGAAAATCCAAGCTTAAAGTTAACAACAAAAAAATGCAAGCACAGTGGAGGGGCAGTCATTCTGGTCAACTAAGGAACCCCATAAACAAGAGCCCACTTTTTAGCCTGACCAAATACCACTAACTTCTTTCCAAAGACAGCGGGTACTCATTCTGCCTGGGAGGGGTTCCTAACCAGGATGTTGGAGCCTGCAAAAGAGAGAGCAGAGGCTGAGGTAAATCTGGCTCTTTGTAAATACTAAAGGAGGAAGGATAAAGGGAAGGAGACTCTGACTAGGAGTGAATGCATTAAAGCAGTTTCTCAAAGAGGAAACTATTGGCATTTGGGGAGCATAATTTCCTTTTCTGCACAGGATTGTTCTCCACCAAAATACCTGTCGTATTCCACAATTTTTACAACAACCAAAAGTTCCCCTAAGTACATTTCCTAACACTTCCAGGGGCGGTAACCCATTCTCCCCTTCTGTTCTTCCAACTTAAAGCCTTCCAACAATATGTCCTATATCCAGGAATTCTTCCTTCTTAATTTAGTTATTTTAAGGGTTCCCACCTGCTCCCTGCCGACAACTCTGAAGGAGGAGAAACCTGCCCAAGGGCAAACCCACCACTTACTCAGTGCCTGCTCAGGGCCTCCCATTCCAGATAGGCTGTGGGTGGGAGGGGGGAGAAGGGCAGCCCACACAGCAGCAGAGGAAATCCTTATCACACTCACCACATATAGATTCCGGATTCATCAGCCCAGTCCTTCATTTATAAATATAAACCAGCAATTATAGAACACCAGACATTTGAAGAAAATATCAGTGATAGTGAGCAAAGCTGAAGAATCTAAACTAGGGGAAAAACCAGATGGCACTGAGATTAGAAGAGAACTTTAAAATTTTATTTTTGTTAGCATTCTCAGACAAATGAGAGAGGCTACCACGTTCATTAAAGAACAGGCCACTAAAAGGGAGTCAATGGAGCAACCAAAAAATTTTACGAATTTCCTGGCAATTAAAAATGTTACTGTCAAATTAAAATCTAACAGCAGACTAAATGATAGAATGATAAGGTTGAAACTACTAATCTGTAAAATCAAGTCAAGGTAATCTTTGAAATGCAGAACAAAGGAAAAAGAAGATGAAAAATATGAGAATAAAGTTAAAACACAGAAGCAAGTCCACAGTGCCTATTAGGAGTTTCATAAGACAAGATTAGGGACAAGGGTGTGGAGAAAATAGTTGAAGAAATAATAGAAGAAAATATCCCTGAGTTTAAATGACATGCAAAACTTTAGAATGAAAGCCCTTCCAAGTGCGGAGTACATTAAATGAAAATAGACACAAATCTAAACACATCTAAGTGAAACTTCAGCATGCTGAGGATTAAAAGGGAAAAAGCAGGGATTGCCAGAGAGAAAAGAAAAGGGTTATGTTTTATAAAAGGTATGCTAATCAAATGTCAATGACATTTATTACTGGCAATACTGAATACCAGAAGATAGTGGAGGAAAGACTTCAAAGTTCTGATGAAAATGATTTAAAAAAACTTTACAAATAACATTTTAAAAAGTCATTACACATTCATACATATATATATATACATACATGTAAGTGTATATGCACACATACATGGTAAAAGACAGTTTAACTATATTGAAATATTTAAAAATAAAAAACAAAAATTGATTTCTCCCCCAAAGATATTTCTTTCTAGCCTTTCAGACAAAATTTATGCCTGTATTTGAATATATTCATTTGCTTTTACACAAATGCAATTATTTTAATAAAATATCTTAGTGATCTTCCCATAAGAGAGTTCTTTCTTTTGAATATACCTAGTACTTCATAGCATTGATACATCAAAATTTATTTAGTGTGCTCTCTACTGAAAATTATACAGGTTGCTTCCATCTTTGGAAGTTATGTTAATAATTCATGTTACAATCAGCATCCAAAAAACATATATACATGTATCAATACACATACACACATGCCTGCATATATATTATCTGGGCATACATTAGCAAGTAAAAAGAAAATTTGTAGGTCAAAGAATATGCTATCTTTCAACTGTGAGATATTGTCATACTGTCCTTTAAATATGTTGTAGCAATGACATTTCCATCAAGAGCACCTCATTTCATTATTTGTTACAATAATAATGAACTGTCTCATAAAACACTCCAATATAAATGCTGGGGATACACAGAGCACAAGGAGTGACTGAAATAGACTAAATTCTGAACTCTAATCTCATTTTCCCCAGTGCTGTATTTTTTAAAATTTAACCTCACGTTTATTTCCTTACCTATAAAATACTACATTGATACAACTCATAAGGTTATATAGGTTGAATATACCTAATTCAAAAATCTGAAATCCAAAATGCTCTAAAATCCAAAACTTTTTCTTACCACCAATGACACCACAAGTAGAAAATTCCATATCTGATCTCATGTGATGGATTGCAGTCAAACTTTGTTTCATGTACAAAATTAAAAATATTATATAAAATTACCTTCAGGCTATGTGTATAAGATGTATATGAAACAGAAATGAATTTCATGTTTAGATTTGGGTACCATGCCCAGATACCTAATTCTGTATCTGCAAATATTCCAAAATACAGAAAAATCCAAAATCCAAAACTACTCCTCCCAAGCATTTCAGATAAGGTATACTCAACCTGTACAATACAATCAAATAATTTACCAAATGTAAATGTTAAATATTGTTTTGCCTATATTCTGCAACTCAATCTTTTGAAACATCTCTCATTTTGACCATTATTCAAAATATCAATGAAAAACTAATCTCAACAGCAATTTGATTCATTTTCCCAACTTAAAAACAATTTTTTAAGAAATTAAAATAGTTGGGTTTTTCCTGTATTTTATATTTTTCTTAACTGACCACTTTACACTTTGCCATCTTCTGACAAGTTTAATTCAGAAAGGAAAGCAAATTGCCATTTTTTAAAGTACTTATCTATTTTCCCATTATAAACCAAATGCCTTGCAAAAGTGGCTAGTATAACTTTCTGGCAATCTTACTTCTTAGAGTCAATTTTCTATTATGTGCAATGCTTTCAGAAAGAAGTTCCCTCAAAAATTAAAAAAAAAATTCTAGTAAAAGGAATTTTAAAACTACTATGTTCTAAATTATTATTAAGTATAATAATTTAAAATACTGAAATATAAAATTGAGGAGCCGAAGATGTAAAGATGGAACTTAAATTCACTTTGAAATATCTTAAGGCCCTCTCCTATATTCTATAAAATCATTCTGTTCTTAAAAGAAAAATTCATATTTTCTCTACCAACACATAAGGAGATAAGACAGAAATAAAAAGTTTCTAACAATATAAAATCTTTTCAGGATAATCATCAACATATATTTGTTTTACAAAGACAACCGTCAAGTAACTATGCTGTCTTTAATTTCTCTCACATATACTTGGTAACTTTCTGTATCAAGGTCTTGACATCTTAGATTTACTCCTAGGTATTCAAATGTTTTGTGCTACTATAAAATATATTTCTTAATATTTTATTTTTCATTGACCTTGTATCTAGAAATCTTATTTATTAACAGTTTATCTGTAATCTCTTTGAATTTCCTAAATATACAAGGATATCATAGTTATCCTCCTTTACCAATGAGGCCATCTAAACAATTTTCTTTGTGGGAAAGTTTTAAATTACAGATTTATCTTAAAGACACAGAAGTAATTTTTTCTGTCTTTGGTGTCAGTTGTACAAATTTGTGTTCATTGAGGAATTTGTCAAATTTATTGGCATGAAGTTGTTCATATTTTCTCTAAATAAAATCTTGCAGCCAAACTGAGTACATTTTAAAAATAATAGCAACTTATACTTCTACAATCTTTTTTTAAGTTCTGTAAAACTTAAGTATAGTTGACATACAATAAATATCTAAATTATACAATTTTGACAGGTCTCGCCATATACATACACCTGTAAAACCATCACCACAGTCTAGATAGTGAACATATTCATCACTCTCAGAATTTATTGGTACCCTCTTATAAACCTTCCTCAGGCCCTTCCCTGCCTCCAATACCTTACTTCTCTCCTCCCACTTTACCCAGGCAACAACTGATCTGTCATTATAGACTAGTTTGCATTATTTGAGAATTTTGATGTACTGTGGCACTCAAGAAGAATGTGTATTCTCTATTACAAGGACATAAAGTTCGATATATGCCTAATAAGGTCTACCCTGTTATTTAGATCTTCTTTCTACTTATTTTTGTCCAGTTGATCTGCATTGAGAGTGATATATTAAAGAGACTCATTAGTGTTTCTGTTTCTTTGCATCTCTTGTAGTTTTTGCTTCAAAAAGGTGGTTGCTATGTTATTTGGTACATAGATACTCATAAATGTTATCTAGTATGAAAATAATTGTCCTTCTTTTTCAGTTTTAATGCTCAGGGACTTGAATTTCATTCTGATATCAGAATCCTTCCCTCTGTTTCCATTTGCCTGATACACATTTTGTTCATCCCTTTATCTTTAACCTAAAATCAGATGTCTCTGTATTGTATATAGCACATCTTGTATACAGTACATAGCTGGATTTTATTTTATTGGCTAAACCAAAAGCAGTTTTCTTTCAAAAAGTGAGTTAATCCCACTCACATTTATTGTTATTACTGATATGCTTGGTCTCAATGCCATCTAAAGATTTTATAGTTTTGTACATTTTGTGATATTTGTTATGTTTTTTTTCTATGAGAAAGTATTCCTGCTCTTTTATTAAAGCTTTTTCTTTGTACTTAGGAAAGTGTATTTTTGTTTTAGCATTACCTTTGCACATATACCTTTTCCAATGTCCTTAGTCCCCTGTTTTTTAATGTAATTGTTTACCATCTGGTTTACCAGGGCCTTTTAAGAAAAACCATTTAACACTCCACCTACAGTTTATACAACCACAAGTTTTTCCTATTTGCTTCCTTCTCCCTTCTCTCATTTTTTAGTTGCATTATTGGTAATAGGTCACAATGTAAAACATTTGTACATTAGCCTTCCATGTTCATCCCCACTTTTGTGAAGTTTTCATTTCTTGTGGGTAAATACCCAGGAGTGAGATTGCTGAGTCACAGAAATAGATATAATTAAATGTATAAGAAACTACTAAACCATCTTCCAGAGTGGTTGTACAAATATACATACTTAGCTTTTCACAGACTATTTAGAATTAGTATTTTACCACTCAGGTGGAATGTAGAAACCTTATCACACCACACAGGTCTCTTTACTTTCCCCACTTTACGTTGTAATTGTCTTAATGTTACATCTCTATTCATTGAAAACCCCACCAACATCATGATTTTTGTTTCCAACCATTTTATGTATATATATTTTAAAGAACAAGTGAAGAATAGTCTATTACATTTGCCTCAATCTGTTTTCTTCCTTCATTCCTGATGCTCCCAGTTTCCTTTTGGTATCATCTTTCTGAAGAACTCACTTCAGCAATTTCTTTTATAATATATATGCTAGCAACAAATTCCTTTACTGTTTATTCATCAGAGAATGTCTTCATTTTGCTTTTATTCCTGGAGAATATTTCCATTGGATAAAGAATTCTCTGTTGATTACTTTTTTCCCCCAGTATGCTTAAAACAGTGTTTTGCTTCCTTCTAGCCTCTTGGTCTCTGATGAGAAATCTTCATTCAAATAGTTCCTCTGTTAGTAATAAAATGTGTTTTGTTTGTTTTTGTTTTCAGGAGTTTGTCTTTTGTTTTCGGCAGTTTGATTATAATGTGTCTGGGCATGGATTTCCTTAGGTTTATCTTGTTTGCGGTTCACCCATGTTCTTGAGCCTACAGGTTTGTCTTTCTCCAAATTTGGGAAGTTTTCAACCATTACCTCTTTAAATATTTTTTCTGCATCATATTCTTTATTCTCTCCTGTGTGCTTGATGAAACAAAATGTTAGACCTTCTGGTATTATCCCACAGTTCCCTGAGGCTCTGTTCATTATTTTAAGTCTTTTTTCTCTGTTATTCAATTTAAGATATATTTCTATTTATCTTCACAGATTCTTCCTATGTCATCTCCCTTCTGCTATTGTGCCTGTCCAGTAAGTTGGTTTTATTTGCTTTTGTATTATTCAGGTCCAAATTCTTCATTTGGTTCTCCTTTTTCTACTTCTTTACTGAGATATTCTATATTGCCATTCATTTAAGGAGAACATACATACTCTTACTTCTTGTAGTGTAACAGCTGCTTTAAACCTGTTAGTTCCCACAGCTGTGTTGGTGTCTGTTCATTTTCTTTGTTCACATGAGTTGAGATTTTTCCTGGTTCTTCATATGCCAGATAATTTTGAATTTATGCTATACATTTTTAATATAAGATTCTGTGTCTTACTGAAATCTTATGGAGAATGTCGATATTTTTGTTTAGCAGTTAATTGACCAAATTCAGGCCTCAAGTTCTGACCAGCCTTTTGAGGTACTACTGTCATTTTAGTTTATTCTTCCATGTTCATTTGCACCTTTGTGAACTTAAATTTTCATTTCTCTTCAGTAAATACCTAGAAGTGAGCACACTGGGTCACCTGGTAAATGTATGCTTAACTTTTTCACAAAGTATTCAACTTTTAAAGCTTTCGCAATGCTATTCAGATTGGTACCACACACGCGCCACCCAATGGGCAATCTGGAATTTGGGTGGAGACCTACCCATATTTCAGCATTGAACATCTATGTATGCTTTTTAGGGTCAGATCTACATATACACATCCCAGGGGTAAGCCTTTGAGTGCATAAATGTTAAGGGCTCTCTTTCCAGACCTCCTCCTTCTCTGTAATCTGTCTGGTACTTCTGGTTATCTGGGATGCCCTTTTCCAATCCTCTAGCCAGAAATCTGGAGCTTAATTTATGCCACTCTGCCATGTCCAGGTTCAAGCAGTGGGAGAACACAGGGGAAAAACAGTGATTCATCCCACTCTCTTGGGACTACAGCTCCTACAACTGAAGAGGAAACTTCCACTTCAGAGTGCTATAACAAAAATGCCACAGACGGCTTAAACAACAAACTTACTTCTCACAATTCTGAAGGTTGGAAGTCTAAGATCAAGGTGCTGGCTGAACTAAAGTTCCTAGTGAGCCCCCATCTAACCCTAATCACCTCCCAAAGGCCCAACATCCAAATACCATCCCATTTGGGGAGGTGCAACAAACATTCAGTCTCTAGCACTAATAAAGCTTCAGTTCTCAACTGAGCTGGGGGGATTAGGAGGAATATAGGATCAGTCCAGGTAAGACAGTCACAGGCTTACAGTGTTCTTACCTCAACCTCTAGTAGATTTGCAAGAATAAATGCTTCTCAATTTTTTAACTGCTTTGGTCAACTTTTAGTACCCTTAATTGGCTGTTTTTGACCATTTGTCCAGTTCTATATTTGCTTTTTGCAGAGGGGAACTGCCAACCTCTTCATGTCAACCATTACCAGAATTTGAGTAATATTTTTAATAAAAGATTTTCAACGTTTTAATTTTACTAAACTTTCACAGTCACAACTTTATTCAATCAAGTGAAAGAGATTACCATGGTATAGGCAATATTACTTCTAACGATGCAATTTATTAGGATGTTCATCGTAGGATTTCTTGAAAACATGGGGAAAAATAGAGACAACCTCAATGTTCCACCTCAGGAGCTAAGTAAACTATACTCATCCTATGAATAATCTGCAATAGTTAAAAGAATAACATGTTTTTCATAAGTACTAACGTTAAAAGTTCTCCAAAACACATTTCCGTGTGGGGGAAAAAAGCAAGTTTCATATAATAAGATATTACTAATATATTATAGTAAGATATTATATTTTATATATTTATATAAATATTCATAGAAATGAAGCATACAAAACAATGTTTTATATTTTCTACAGGTACAAATATATACACACACAGGAATAGGTCTGTAAAGATATAAAACAAAGTTATAATAGGCATTACTCCTGGAAAAGGAACAGAGATTGAAAGCAGACATATTTAAAAAGGCTCTTGGCTCTATAATACCTTAATTTTTTTTTTACAAAATATGCTTATGTATACCTGTATAAAAAAACAATAATTTAACAAATGGATTGCCCAAGCTATGAACTGTGCATATTTGCAGAGTGAGCAATCATGAGGGTTTGTAGAGGTGTCTATTTAGATTCATAAAGATTAAAGAAAACCACTTTACCTAATAAAATTAAGTAATTTTATATAAAAAATTTTATTAACAGAAGAAAAAAATATTTTCCTAGGCAAAAATGCTTGGCATCATTTCTCAACTCATGGATTTGTCTCTCCAAAGATAATCTTCTTATATAGAACATTTCATCTGTTAAAAATCCCATGTCTTATGTGTTAATGTATACTTTTCATCATGAATTTCTTTCCTAGTAAGCTATTTCAGTCTATGCTACATATCTTTTAATAACTTTAACAGGTATACTTTAAAGTTATAAGACTTCTTTAATGCCTAAAATTAAGAATTTCATGAATGAAATGTATTAACAATTACTCTTAATGCTTTAAATTTTTATTTTACAAATCAGATATTTTTTGCCAAAAACATTTTACCCACAACCTTCATAGATTTCAAAAAGAAACTTCAAGACATTATGCCAATAAATGAAAACAAGTTATCTTCCACTTTTAGTCACACTAACACATACACAAAATGTAGTTTCTACAAGTAGTTCAGGGTATCCGGTCTAAGATTACCAAGAATTAAGTTCTACATTGATTCTTGATAAATATTTATCAAGCCAAAGACTTTTCTTACTTCTCTTACAATTGTAAAATGATAAAATAGATCATCTTTTCTATTTACACCAAGTGATTGAGGAAGAATTTTTTATTGTTGTTGCTTTAAGGAGTTCTTCTTATGTATTTTCTTTTAGACCTCTCTGCCAATATAAATACACATCTACACACGATGATTTATTTAACCAAAGCCATCGAGTGATATCTGTTGTAGAAGTCTTCATAATCCCTTACTCTTTATAACTTCTCCACCACTGAATCATGCCTGCATACTAGTAAGGATACACAAACTATCTTATTTTAATTTCACTTTTAGGTCAGTTGTCCATTGTCTCCCACACTAGTTACTTCAATATTCATCTTGATGTTTTCCTAAACATTACTCTAAGCCATTACTTGAATTCAAGTAATAACCACCTCATATATAATTTTCTATCCCATTTTAGTCTCCAAAAATTCCCTATAAGTTGGGTGGGATAGGTATTATCTCCATTTTATAGATGAGAAAAATGAGGCCCAGAAAGGTTAAGAGACATACCAGATGTTGGTCGGTAGGAGAAAGAAAAATAAATCAATAATTCAGTTTAACTGGCCCCAAACTACATTCACCTTTTGCAGCAGAAATCATAGACTATATTCCCCATGTATGATTGCTCCACAAAGCAATCTTGATATTTTCCCTAAACAGAAAGAAGAAAAATGCCCAAGAGGCTGGAAAGATAACAAATAAGGACATTCTGGAAGGGACTGGCCAAGGGCAGAGGGGTATAATGAGCTAGGTTCTGTCACCGAGGGCTTGCATTTCAAAAAATGGCAGATATGCAGAAAAGTCATGAAACAATCTAGTTTTGTTAGTGCAGAGAGCATTGGGCATGAGAAAATGTAGTTTCTACTCCTAGACTTGCCACTACACAGTATGACTTTATTATAATTTTAGTGGGTCAAGACACAAATTTCTGCAGGTCAACACCATCTCTCATCATTCCTCTTGTCAATGCCAACTATTTAAACACAGTAATGGAGGAATCAGAAATATCCCTGAAGAACTCCGAAGTCATTGCAAAGTTCAGTAAGATGGAAGAAACTGAGTTGCCAGTAGTAACTTGTTCAGAAACAGCAGATGACTGAAATAAATACTTATAAGAACAATAGATGACTAAAGCGTAAGCAAGGTTAATAGTAAGAAACGGCCCTTAAAAACTACTTGCAGTCAGGAAGGTCATAGATGCTGGATGCTATAGATCAGTGTCCTCAAACTTTTTAAACAGGGGGCCAGTTCACTGTCCCTCAGACCGTTGGAGGGCCGAACTATAGTTTAAAAAAAACTATGAACAAATTCTTATGCACACTGCACATATCTTATTTTGAAGTAAAAAAGCAAACGGGCAAAAACACCCGCACTTAACAAGAATAGTGAGAAATGTTAAAGGAAGAGTAAAAATAGAGATTTTAATTACATCACTGTACATTATGTAATTCTGAAAAATGACTATTATGGTGGTTGTCTTAGTCAGTTTGAGCTGCTATAATGAAATACCACAGACTGTGTGGCTTATAAACAACAGAAATTTATTTCTCACAGTTCTAGAGTATGGAAATCCAAAATCAAGGTGTCAGCATGATCAGTTTAGTGAGGTGTGCTTTCCAGATTACGTCTCATTATACTCTCATATAGCAGAACGAGAACTAGAAAGTTCTTTGGGGTCCCTTTTGTAAGGCACTAATCATAATCATGAGAGCTCCACCCCCATAACAATCACCTCCAAAGGTCAGACCTCCTAATATCATCGCATTCGGGGTTAGGATTTGAACATATGAATTTGATGGGGACACATTCAGTCCATAACTATAGTTAGTAAATGAAGCCAAGATCTAAAGATAACCCATATTTTATAATATCTTTTGCCATTTCCCTGTTTTTAAATAAAAATATCTGATAAAACAAGAGGAAAGATTCATTTTCCACCATGCACTACTTGTTTCATATATATTCTGATTCTCTTTATTATAATCCCTTAAAGAACCAGAGTTTACTCTCTTATTATGGCTCCCAATATAGTACATTGTATATGGACTCAACAAATGCTTAGTAAATGCAAAACTGCATGAAGGATTATTAATATTCTGAATTATTTTTTTCCTTTTTATTATGTGGCTTTCAGCTCTAATTGGAGACAGAAGTATAACCAACAACTGACACATAGCAAAGTAAAGTACACAGTCTCTTTGGGATTAGCTTGAATTTGTAATAGAGCCAGTATTCCAAAGGAACCAATTCATTTCATGATGCTAACACTCAAGAGGTATAAAGAAAACCTCAAAGTAAAGCAATGCACAGATGGTTGCAGTGGCTCATGGAGCAAACAATATTCTTTTAGACAGCGAAAGCTGAACTGTACTCTTTATTACAGATCTTTTCCACAAAAGGTATAATTAAAAATTAAAATTAAGAAATCATGGGCTGGGTACAATCCTAGCACTCTCGGAGGCTGAGGCAGGAGGATCACTTGAGCTCCGGAATTCTAGACCAGCCTGAGCAAGAGCAAGACCTCGTCTCTACTAAAAATAGAAAAACTAGCAGGGCATCGTAGTGTGCGCCTAGGTCCTGCTCAGGAGGCTGAGGCAGGAGGATCACTTGAGCCCAGGAGGTTGCTGTGAGCTAGGCTGACACCACGGCACTCTACTCAGGGTAACAGAGTGAGACTCTATTGTAAAAAAAAAAAAAAAAAGAACTATTTTTTAGCAGAAACACCTCCCCTTGACAGTCTCCAAAATTTTATTGTGCTTGGATTTGACAAAAATCAAGTGCCAAGCTTGAAAGAAAATTAAATAGAAATATAAAAAGAAAATGAAAAATTTTTACTCAAGAGGACAAATATCAATATTTCCAGGTAATGATAAATTGAACTCACCTAATTGTGCTTTTGCCTAAAAAACCCTCTAGCATGTAATAAAGATGTGTGCGTCATTTTATTTTATAAAGCATATATTTACTAAGATGGAAATAATGAGAGAAAAGGTGACTTTGGAAGCTATAATACATATGGACAAAGGAGTAACCGACATAGTATACCCAAAGAGGCCAAACTAAAACAGCCATGGGGAACATTTCACATACTCTACAAAATCTTCCAAAGGCTCAGGAATTAGCAGCACAAGGTACTAGAGGCGAGGGGAACTACAAGGAGAATCAAATAAAAACTGCTTCAAAAGAACTGAGATTTCTAGCTCCCACTCCCACCCTCCTTGTCTGTCTCTCACCCTCCAGCACACAGGACTGAAGACTAGAGGTTTGTTTTCTGCAAAGAGTAAGAGAAGAGGTGTCTCTTGATCACAGGTAATGAAATTCCCTGCAAAACAGGATCATTAAATGCTAAGACAAACCCCTCCACCTGATTCTCCCTCTTGACTACCAGAACCCTTCCAGACAGATGTGAAGCATCTTCTCTAGAGAATATGACCAGCCAACAGGAAAGACACAGACATGAAGATCAGGTATCACCCCCAACAATCCAGCTATAAGACAGCTACAGTGAAGCTCAACATGCAATCAGAGCTTCAGGTTTTTAGTTCCCCACCCCTAACAATGAGCTAATAACCTGGGCAAATGAAATGGCTGAGAAAAGCCTGTAACATGAAAGAAAGAGACTAAAATAAACAAACAGGTCAAAACTATTCAGAATGAAGAAAACCGTCATTAAAATTCTCAAAGAAAAAGAGAATAGTGTATTCATGAAACTAGAATAAGACTGCTATATGGAAACAAAAGGGCTCTTAGAAAATAAAAATGCAAAAGCCGAAATAAATTTAATAGAAATCATGGAAGATAAATTTTGGGGAAAAAACTAGAAAAGCACAGAGGCAGAAAAATAAAGAAAATTAGGGAGCCTGATTCAGCAGCATCTAAATAATATGGGGTTTGGACAGAAAGAACAGACAAAATGGAGGTGAGGAAAACATTAATGAAATATTTAACATTTTCCAGAACTGAAAGCTGTATGTAAGTTGCTGAACTAAATGAGGCACTAGCACCCAGAAAAATAGATTAAAACAGACTCATACTAAGACACTTTACTGTGAAATATCACAACACTGGGGACAAAGAGAAAAAAAAAATCTCATGTCAAGAATCAGGAGTCGGAGTGGTTTTGATCTGCTCAATGACAACACCTAAAGATAGATGATGAAATGATGCCTTTAAGAATATTCCCAGCAGGCCAAGGGTAATGGCTCACACCCGTAATCCTAGCACTCTGGGAGGCCAAGGCAGGAGGATCACTTGAGGTCAGGAGTTTGAGACAAGCATGAGCAAGAGCAAGACCCCGTCTCTACTAAAAATAGAAAGAAATTAGTTGGACAACTAAAAATATATAGGAAAAAAAAAAGGAATATTCCCAGCTGAAAATCCTTTACTGTGTCAAACCATCAATCAAGTGTGAGGACAGTTAATAATTTTTAGACTTAACCTACCACAATGTTTTTTGACAGAAAGGAAAAAAAAAGACATGCTGCCATCTGAGCATGAAACAAAAAGGCAAAATAAAAAGAGGAAGAGATGGGATACAGGAACTAGAAGTCCCAACTCAGGAGAAAGGTAACGGTAAGTTCCAAGAAGATGGTGACAAATGTGCACCAGGTATAGAGAATAATGAGTCCACACTGGAAAGGTCAGAAGGCTCCAGGAGTGCCATCTTCAAGAAAATGAAGTTGATAAATTTGAATAAATACACTGAAAGTTGATTTAGAAAACAACCAGAAATTTGGGGGCTGAATTATAGATAAATAGTACATATGGAAAACTAAGCAAATAAATATTAACTCCAGGAAAATAAAAATACAGGAATGGAGAACCACGGTTCACTAATGGACCACCTAAATAACAAATACTGATCTGATCAAAATTACTAATATAATTATTTTGAAACGATTGTGGGAAGAGTATGTGATGAGTATATGTATATGTGGTAGGGGAGAATGTGAAAGGAGCTAAATCTTCATTTTCCAAAATATTTAAAACCAAAATATCAATAATCGGCAACATAAACATGCCATTTACTGACATAGAGCTAAATGCCAAAAGAATCAGCTAAAAAGTTCAAAGGGAATAGCCTCCTTGGAAAAAGAAATGCAAATCAAGAGACTTGGGGAGTACTGTTTGCCTTACATCTGTATGTGCATTAACAATTTTAGTAAAAGATAAAAACCTAAAAAAATACATCTATCATATGTAACAGTAACTAGCTTGCATGTAGAAAAGTCAAAGAATTGTAACCATGCTTTTGGAGTTAAAAACAAGCAGGACTTTTTCATTAAAGACAGAAATCTGGTGAAGACAAAGTTATCCTTAGAGGATATACTTTATTAAATTCTATTTATATATACTATGATATAAAATATATTTCAATAAAATATTTAACTAAATGTAAGATATTTAGACGATAAGGGGATTTCTAGTAAAAATACAACGTGAGATGTAAAAATTAATAACCTATAAAGAATATTTTCAATTTTTAAAAAAGATACAGCTATTCTCTGTATTCATAAATATAAAGATGTAACTTACACAAAATGAAACTTTTCAGTCAACCTTATTTTATTTAATTTACTACAAAACTGCTCCGACTTACTGCAATGTTTATCTAGTGCCTCTCTAAATCATTTTCTTTAACTGGCAAATCATCAGTTCCATTTTAACATGGAACTGGGGCTCAAAAATCATTGACTTGTAATCAAATACAATTCAGATTAGAGTATTATGTTACATTAAATTGACACAGATCTTGCTGTATATTTTATAAACTACTAGAGGTAGCTCATCAATTTGGAATGCAGTCATGTGGCATATAATGATGTTTCAGTCAACAATGGACCACACATACAATGATGGTCTCATAAGATTATAATAAAGCTGAAAAATTCCCCAAAGAAATTTCACAAAGAAGGGTTTAGCAGAAGCTTTTGCAGAACTCAACAAGCTCCAGGAGGTTATTTTAGAAGGTGTTGATGATCTTCACCCTGTGTAGGCCTAGGCTAATGTCTGTGTCTTAGTTTTTAACAAAAAAGTTTAAAAAGAAAAAAAATTCATACAAAAAAGCTTAGAGATGAAGAATATATATAAAAAAAGAGATTTTTGTACATCTGTACAGTGTGTTTTAAGCCAAGTGTTAAAACAGTTTTAAAAGACTCAACATTTTTTAAAAAAATTTAGAAGTTTATAAAGTAAAAAAGTAACAGTAAGCTAAGGTTAATCATTGAAAAAGAAAAAAAAATTATAAATTGAGTGTGGCCTAAGTATATACTGTTAGTTTATAATGACCTAGATCTTTACATTCACTTGCTGACTCACCCAGAGCAACTTCCAGTCCTACAAGCTCCATTCATGGTTAAGTGCCCTATACAGGTGCACCATTTTTTTTAATCTTTTATACTGTAACCACATTTTTACTGTACCTTATCTATGTTTAGATATGTTCAAATACACAAATACTTACCATTGTGTTATAATTGCCTATAGTATTCAGGACAGAAACATGCTGTACAGGTTTATAGCCTAGGTACAATAGGAATAAGTGTGTAGTATGGTATACCATCTAGGCTTGTGTAAGTACATTCCATGATGTTTGCACAACAAAATCACCTAACAACACATATCTCAGAATGTATCCCTATCATTAAGGGATGCATGACTATCATTTATGCTTACCTCATTTAACACACAGGGTGCTCACCTTTGTTTATACCACCCTTTTAAAGTACTGAGCAAAGTATTACATAAAAATACAATGCATTACATTAACAATAAACACAGAAAGTATTTTTGAAGATGAAAAAGATGTGGAAAACAAATTCTCTTTTCCAGAGCTATAATGCCACTCAGACATCCCTTCTGAGCATGAACGCTCAGGTTAAAAAGAAGGTGAAACACAGGCACACTACACAGAAAATCCTTGCATGAAGTGCTAACACAGTCCAAATATTAGAAAACTTTGATTCTATGTGTCTGGATGAAAACCATGCACACAATGCCCTATTTATTTAACAAAGTTTTTGAAATTTACAAAGTCCAAAGAAATCCTATCTTGATGAAAACAGGTCATATCCAATCCAAAATGAACATAACATTTTAGGTTTTAACATATTTCTTATCTGAAAGACCTTCTGGTTATAAGAAACTTAAGCAATATGGTAATTTGTTCAATATGGTGGAAAGAATGCTCTAAATAGATGAAATTATAATTGAACAACGGTACTATTTTAACCTTTTACTCATTGCAAATTTCCCTATGACAAGTGTAAACACTAGAGACAACTGGATATCCTTTCTAGCAATTCACTTCTAGTAAAGACAGAACTGGGTACCATGTTTTGAAAATAAATGGTAATAAAATGAACTAGAAATATGGTAATTTGTGTCTTTCATAAATTTTTAAAAAGTTACATAAAAATATTGTTTCAGATACTGCAGGATGTTTCACAAGTCCTTTTTTATAATGACCGTTTTCTGCTCTAACAGAACTTTCTTCACACACTTTGGTTTGATAAAACAGCATTAATGAAGTAGTTTACATTTAGATGCAGTGAAAAGATTGCCCAGGGGCCTGGCTCTAGCTTGCCTGCACACATTTCAATATAGGTAGCCCCTCACAAAATTATGAGGTAACTATCTCTCCTTGGCTCTTATATCCATAGCTCTTTCCTCCATTTCAGGGCTTTCTTTCCTATTCTTATCCCTCAATTGTTCAATAGTCTCAAATTGCCCTGGTCCTACAAAAATAAGCAAGGCCCCAAATACTGCTGCACAATTCTATTACTTGTCCCTTCTTGGGTTCACTCATATTCTCTATTTCAACACTTACCATGCTAAATTGTCAACAGATGATTTTGTCAGAAGGAAAAGGAAAAAAGAAGCTATATGATTTCTTGAAATTCCCCTCCACTTGTAGAATCTAATACATTATCTTTCCTTATCTCTTTTCTTTAAATCTCAGAAAAAAGATCCTCCTCTACAAGGCTGCTATCTACAAAATGAATCAAGTCCCTCCTGCCCACTGTGGGATCATGATCTATGGGTTTTCTCCTACAACTTCAATATTTTTTCTTCATTTGATACTTCTACATCTATAAATATGCTAACATCTTCCCCATCCTTAGATAATAATTTTTTAAAATCCCTATTTTGAACCACACTTCTCTTTTACATCACAGCCTTATCTCCTTCCTTTTCCCTATCACACCAGGCTTCTCTAAAGAGTAGTTCACAAGTGCACCACCTCATCAGTTCTCCATTCCTGCCATCTCAGCCACTGCTTTCCCCAAACTCCTTGGAAAAGATTAGGAATGAGCTAACTGACAAATCAATCACATATTTGATCTGCAGCCTGCTCAAGGACAGACTATCACTGCTGTTGGTATCCCTCAGGTTGTCATATTTTTCTTGAGTAATCCAATTTACTTCTGGGCTTCACCTAGTTTTTATATAATTTCTAAATATTATTTACAGACTCACTTTTCTCCACTTTCTTTCTTAACATTATTTCTCCTGGAAGTCCCAAAGATGGTGCCTTTAATTTACCATTTTCAAAACTACTCACTCCCCCTAACCAAGCCTACTCTTCCTAGTATAGATTCCACCTCTCATTTGTATTATGACATCACCACCTACCTCTTCTTCAAAGCTTATAATCTCAGAATCATCTAATTTTTTTTTCTCTCTGACCATCAGATACCTAATTCTTTTTCAAATCTTTCCATTCTGCTTCATAAAAGTCTCAAAGTCATCCTAATCACAATTTCACTCTCTGAAAATTTCACTCCAGTGTCGTTTTTAAAGTACAACGCACAGACAGGAAAAAGCTAGATCTGCAGAGTTTTTTTTTTCTCCAAATAGCTCAAAGAAGTAATGCTGTTCCTGACTGGCTGATTTGCTCTCACAATGTAACAGCCCTGTTTTGAATAAATTTTTATTGACTTAACCACCAATAAACAAAGCAGGTCAAAGTTTCATTATTTTATTACAAGAAAATATGTAGTAGTATAACTGAATCAGAATTGTCTGGAAGTATCTTCACACAGCTAATAAACACCAATAAACATGAAAGATGACTATAGGATCACTGCCACCTTTTATTAAATATTCAAATTTGAATCTCAAAACTATACTATTTTATTTTTTAGAGACAGGATCTAGCTCTGTCAACTAGGCTGGAGTGCACTGGCAAGATAATAGCTCACTATAATCTCCAACTCCTGGACTCAAGCAATTTTCCTGCCTCAGCTCTGAGTAGCTAGGACTACAGACGTGCACCACCACCAAGCCTATCTTTTTTTTTTTTTTTTTTTTTTTTTTTTTTTTATAAAAATGGGGTTTTCCTATGTTGCCTGGGCTAGTCTCAAACTCCCGGCCTCAAGCAATCCTCCTGCCTTGGCCTCCTAAATTGCTGGGATTACAGGCATGCCCAGCCTCTAAGTTTAGAATGATGAATTTCATTGACAGTTTCTGTTTTCAAGATAACACTTATTTTATATGTACACTTACAAAAATACCTAGACTTCATAACAGATACAGGGACAAACTGGTTCTTAAATGCAGCCATGGTAGAGGTGACAGAAGAGAAGCCATCTGACTCCTTTGTCCCTCCACTGCCATCACCCTACTCTAAGTCACTATCACCTCTGCCTATCTGTTGCAGTACTCACTTAACTAGCTCCCTTACTTTCACTCTAATTCTCAACAATAATCTCCCAGAGTGGCTAGAACCATCATTTTAAAACATAAAACAGATTTTATTACTCTCCTGCTAAAACTGTCCAAAGGCTTCCCACTGTAGTTAGAAAAATATCCACTCTTCACATGACCTACCCAAGCCTTCATGATTTGGCACCCTGTGTACCTGAGTTCATCTTCTACAACTCTTCTCCTTGTCCACTCAACTACAGTCACACTGGTCTCCTTTCTGTTCTTCAAACTCACTCAGTTCATTTCCCATCTTTACCATTTTCTGCTCTCCCTACTTGAAATGAGCTTCCCAGAGGTCCACATGTACATCCTTACTCTCTTCATTCTGTCTCAGTGTAAATGTTACTTCCCCCAAAAGTGAACCCAAACACCCAATCTAAACTAGTCCCCAACCTTTACACACAGTGTCAGTCACTCTCGATCCTATTAGTTTCATTTTCATTGTAGTATTCATCCGAAATTATTTGTATGCCTGTTATCTGTCTCCCCTCACTAGAAATCCACTCATTGTTCTATCTGTGCTAGGCTTAGGACAGTGCCTTGATACACAGTAGGCATTCAGATATTGATCAATGCCTGATGTCTCTCAAAGCCCTATCTCCTAAGCTTCAGATCCATACTTCCTTGCTTATATCTCCATAAATATGTCCCGTGGGCACCATAAACTGAGCATGTCCAAAACTTATGTTACTTCTTAAATCTGGTCTTCCTCCTGTGTTCCCTTCTCAGTTAATAGCACCCATGAGTAGCTGTTCAATCTTCTTTATTCCCTCTGTCACTAAGACTTTTTAATTTAAATTCTACATATTTCTCAATTATCCCCTGTTCTCTACCTCCACTGTGACTGCCTTAGCTCATACTCTCATCATCTCTCACCTTAACATCTAAAACCTTCTACAGGCATACCTCATTTTAGTAAACTTTACTTTATTGAATTTTGCAGATGTTGCATTTTTTACAAATTAAAGGTTTGTGGCAACCCTGCCTTAAGCAAGTCTATTGGTATCAGTTTTCCAACAGCATGTGCTTTGTGTTTATGCCAGGTTTCTATAATTTTCACAGTATTTCAAACTTTTTATTACTACTATATCTGTTATGTTGATCTGTGGTCAGTGACCTTTCATGTTACTATTGTAATTGTGGAGTGCCACGAACTACACCCATACAAAACAGCAAATTTAATTGATAAATGTTGTACGTGTTCTGACTGCTTAGTACTTAAGGATATTGGACATTTCATACTTAATAATCTAATAATTCCAACCCTTATGAACAATTTTGATAGGTTCAAGACTTCAGTGGAAGAAGTTACTGCAAGATGTGGTGGAAACAGCAAGAGAACTAGAAGATTGAAGATGTGACTGAATTTCTTCAATCTCATGACAAAACAGATGAGGAGATGCTTCTTATGAATAAACAAAGAAAGTGATTCCTTGAGGTGGAATCTATTCCTGGTGAAGATGTGAATGTTACTGAAATGATAACCAGTGTGAATATTACATAAACTTAGTTGATAAAGCAGTGGCAGGATTTGAGAAGATTGACTCCAAAGTTCTACTATGGGTAAAATGATATCAAATAGCATTGCATGCTACAGAGAAATCTTTCATGAAATGAAGAGTCAAATGGTATAGTAAACTTCACTGCTGTGTCACTTTAGGAAATTGCCACAGCAATTTCCCGAATCTTCAGCAACCACCAGCCTGATCAGTCAGCAGCCATCAACATTGGGGCAAGACCCTCCACCAGCAAAAAGATTACTCAATGAAGGCTCAGATGATCATTAGCATTTTGTAGCTTTAAAGTATTTTAAAATTAATGTATGCATATTTTTTAGACACAACGCTATTGCACACTTAATAGGCTATAGTATAAGCATAACCATAATTGTATATGCCCTGAGAAACAAAAAACTCATGTTGACTGGCTTTACTGCAACATTCATTTTATTGCAGTGGTCTGGAACAGAACCTACAATATCTTCAAGGTATGACTGCATTTATTTTCCTTACTTTATCTATCCTCATTACAACCAGTAGAGCAAACTTTCAAAAATACAAGTATGACCATGTTTCTCCTCTGGTTAAAATCTTTCAGTAGTTTTCCATCACCTATAAAATCCAAATTCCCTAATATGGCATAAGGGCCTTCACATCCTCTCGTTAACCGGCCAGTCCAAACATCTCTTACCTCTCCTTACAGGGGCCCTTTTAATTCAAGCCACACTGGACCATTTGCTCTTCCCTAAATTCACTGCTTCATACTGCTGTAACTTCAACAATTGTCTCAAGTGAAACTTTCCCTGATCCATGTTAGCAGATTTAGAATATAGAACTGCTACTATATAGCAGAATTCCCCAACCTTTTTGGCACCAGGGACCAGTTTCATGAAAGACAACTTTTCCATGTGGAGGGGTTGGGGGGGATGGTTTAGGGATGATTCAAGTGCATTACATTTATTGTGCATTTTATGTCTATTACTATTACATCATAATATACAATGCAATAATTATACAATCCACCATAATGCAGAATCAGTGGGAGCCCTGAGCTTATTTTCCTGCAACTAAATAGTTCCATCTGGGGGTGAGGGGAGACAGTGACTGATCTGACAGGAGATGGAGCTCAGGTGGTGATGCAAGTGAAGGGGAGCAGCTGTAAATACAGATGAAGGTTTGCTCACTTGCTTGTCCACAGCTCACCTCCCCTGCTGTGAAGCTCAGTTCCTAACAGGTTACAGATCCATCGCAGACTGCAGACATACAGTATACCTAGTACAACCAATCCCTATTATTCATAAGTTCTGTATTTGTGAATTCACCTACTTGCTAAAATTTGTCATCCAATAATCAATACTTGCAGAGCTTTTGTGGTCATTTGTGAACATGCACAGAGTGGCAAAATATTTGAATCAACCAACATTGCACAGTCCCAGCTGAGGCTGAACAAGACAACACTTTGCTCTCTTGTTTTAGCTCTCATACTAAAAAAAAGTGTCCTTTCATTGTCTATTTAGTGCCACTTTTTTTTTTTGCATTTTTGTGTTCTATTATTTCACTGTCTAAAATGGCCCCAATCATAGTACTGAAGTGCTGTCCAGTGTTTCTAACCAAGGCGGCCATGATGTGCCTTATAGGAAAATGCATATATTAAATAAGTTTTGTTCAGGCATGACTAATAGTGGGGTTGGGTACAATGTTAATGAATCAATATTACATATTATATAAAGTGTCTTTAAACAAAAACTCTCACAAAACAAGGTTATGTATTGATCAGCTGATGAAAATATTGTGACCAAAGGCTTGCAGGAACCTAACCTTGTATTTCCCCTAGAAGCAAAAATAGTTCAATATTTGATAATTCAGTGTTTGCAGAGACTTTATAGGCTATAACTACCATGAATAATGAGAACTGACTATATTTTAATTTACATGTCTGTCTCCAACACAAAATTATTGGGCTCACTGAGGACAGACATGGCATCTTATTTATTTTTGAACTCTAGTTCTTAGTATTATGCCAGACACACTGCAGTTAACAAATATTTACGGAATGGAATTTTTTTTTTTTTTTTTAATTTTTATACAAAAAATTTTTTTAAATTCTATTTTTTTTCACCAGTACTTCTCAGTTCTACGGAATGGAATTTTAAAATTCTGGTTTCTCATCACTGTAATGTGATTTCCTCTAATCTATTACCAGATAAAATTATCCTAAAGTAAAATTATTCCTAGTTAGGGTAAGATCTCCGTGTAGGCCAACAGTTACACATCGCCCCTCCACCTCAGTGAGGCCTTGCTCAATCGCATAATAGTCTGAATATCATCCTCTATTCCTGCCCCTTGCCTCTTTTATAGCCAAAGACTATGTTCTTTCAGTTCAAACTTAAAATCACAGTTAAATGGAAAGGCATTTTCAGACATTTACTTTGCCTCAGGTCAGTTATCCCTAAAGGGCACAGACCTAACAACTGTTAGACACTCTTACAGTCAAAGTGGAAGACTGAACACACGTGCCCACATTCCCTCCCTTTGAGGGCCCAGTGAAATGACCAAACAGCTACCTACTTTTAAAAAGAATAAAACAGCAACAATACTAGAAGTGAAGTGAGTGCACAATAAGAGAAAGATTAGCAAACCAGAAGTTTTAGGAAATGGTCACAAGTTAGAAAACAGATGAGTAGCTTATGTGTCTGGCAAAAATTTAGGCTTGATAATCTGAAAATAATTCTCTCACATCTCAAAATGATAAATAAAATACAAAAATATCCCCTAAATAAAAAAAATAAGTTCCCAAGAAAATCCCCATGGGCCAACATGTAGGGGAAAAAAACAAACTGGTAAGCACGCCCTGAAGTCATGACTTCCCTGGGTGAGTGCTGATCTCAGTCTCAGGCACTCAGAGGCCTGTCCAAGAAGGAGAACTGCAGCTTAGATCCCTCCACATGAAGCTAAGACCTGAAAGGCCAACCCCTCCACCTTGTAAAAGAACAGTCTAATAAAAATGTGCCAGTTGGCCAAGAAAGACAAGGAAAATGGCCTGTTTCAGCTTGGGGGAAAAATATCACCTGAAAATTTGAAATCACAGCCTACTCTCAAGGATTCAGGGTTCAAAATTACCCACCAGAAAACCCCAAGCAGAGAAATTATAAAGTGATCCCGGGTTGGTGGCTTCCACAGGTGCCAAAGCCTTAGCAAATCTCTCGAGGAATATGTCCTCTAACTAAGCTGCACACAATTCCCTTGAATAAAACCCAATCAAGCAAGAGCATGTAATTCAAAAATCACAAAACACTCAAAAAAGAGAGGCAGCTGAAACACAAGAAAGTAATACTATCATAAAGGAAAACAGGTAAGATTGGATAATCTTATAATCTAAGACTTTAGTGGTTAAGCACAGTTCTTTCCAAGTGGACTTTCTCCAGGACTCCCTTGAGAAGTCTACATGTGTTAAAACATTCTTCTTTTATCTACTGTCTACTAAAAGAAAACGGGTACTTACTCCAAAACCTTGCCTCCCACAGAGAAAAAATGCTACACATACACACACACACACATCTGGATTCACCACATTCTGACTACTACAGTGCAGAGATACTTTTGCTTTCCCTCTTCATTCTGTTACTGCACAGAGTAGCTGGTATACATAGGCAGACTGTACTGATATTTCATATTAAATGGCCAATATGTTTAGATCAATCAAATGGAGGTGGGGTAAAGAAAAAATGAACTGATTCTCTGAAAATATCCCCCTTCTCTATTACAGGTACGTTCATTCAACTTTTATCTTACAATGTAATACATTTATATTACAATGATTTTGTTCTGCTTAACAAAAACAACACAGCCAAGTAAAAACCCTTGCACACCTTGTTCTCATTCTAGAATTTCAACATTTTTTCATTTATCACTAGAAACCACTATAAAACCTTTCTGTATTGTAAGCAGGAATAAAATTATTCTAAAAGAAATAACCCCTAGCTAGTTTTTCCTTTAAGTGTTTTGGTGTTTAAACTTTTTGCATATACAAAAATTAGATTCAAATACGGTAAGAAAAAAACCTAGACTCAAGAATTAGTTCAACTCAGACCTGGGACAAGTAGTATCTCACAGCACATGAAAAGCATTGTTGTAATGAGAGTATCTAAAGAAATCATATCCGGAGGCCCTTGGGATTTGAAAATAGAGTGATCCTATAGGGATATCACTGCAGAGTTAAATTAGCAAAAGTGAACACAAGATAAGTGAATTTAGCATGAAACAGCCAACCCAAGTGAAGATGGGTAAAAATATTTAGAAATATTTGTGTAATCTAAGTGTCTAAGATATGCCCTTAAGAATACAATAAAAAATACAGTAAGAATCTATTGTATTGTAAGCTGTTGGAAGGCAATATCTCATCAAGCCTAGGAAAAAAAGGAAGTAGGAAATTGACCTATGTCTCCAAAAATGTCTATGAAAGAACTTGCCTACTCTATATTCCAGGGTTTTTCAACCTTGGCACTACTGACATTTGGTGCCAGATAATTCTTTGTTGTGGGGGCTTTGTCCTATGAATTGGTTAGTAACATCCCTGGCCTCTATGCACTAGCCCTCAGTAGCACCTGCTACCTCTAGATGTGACAACCAAAAATGTCTTTAGATATTACCAAATGTCCCTTAGGAGGCAAAAATGCCCCCTTTGAGAATCAATGGTATATTCTGAATAATGCAAATAGATGTTCTACAGTTTGGTTGTTTTCCCCTCATACCTCATGTTGAAATTTGATCCGCAGTGTTGGAGGTGAGGCTTAATGGGAGGTGTTTAGGTCACCTGGGCAGATCCCTCATGAATGGCTTGGTGCTGTCCTGGTGGTAATGAGTAATTTCTTGTTCTATTAGTTCTCGAGAAAGCTGGTTGTTTAAAAAAAGCCTGGTACCTTCCCCTTCTCTCATCAAGTCATCTTCTCATGCCAGCTGTTTGCCTTCCAACATGAGTGGAAGCAGCCGGAGGCCCTCACTAGAAGCAGATTCTGGCACCGTGCTTCCTGTACAGCCTGCAGAATAGTGAGCCATACAAACCTTTTTTCTTTATAAATTACCCAGCCGCAGGTATTCCTTTACCGCAACACAAACGGCAAGATGCATTGAGCTAATGTAGTCTGATTATTTCTAACGTCAGGATCCCTCTACTCTTCCAGCTCACCTAGTAAATGTCTCATAATGATTTAGCTTTCTATGGACAGTAAGATCATGGTTGTAAGATGTACTTGCTGTACTGTTCTTTTATGAAATTTTAAAAAAGATATTAGAAAGGAAGGCCTATGAACAAGTAAAAGTTTCTGATAATAAAAATCAAGCCACATACTTCTCACATTTCCCCACAATACTTAATGCTGTACATTTGAATTTGAACTGCTTTTAAAATGTTCTAACATATTTTAATATTTATATTCCTTACAATCAGTATCTTGATTGTCTCAGTTTCCTTTTTGCACTAATTTTTACAGTTCCTCTGCCCTTTCCTCTCCCCTACACGACAATACCCACACAGCTCATCCATCATAATTACTATTAATGTCCTTCCATTGAAAGTTAACATATATCATGCAGGGATAAATGAAATGACTTACTAATTAGTACCTAGCTAGGTGGTCTCAAAAGAACTTTTCCATCCTTTAACAATAAAGGGATCGAATACAGTTGAGAACCAGATAAAATCTAGGAAATATTACAACTTATATTAAAAAAGAAAATAACCAGGCCGGGCGCTGTGGCTCACGCCTGTAATCCTAGCTCTTGGGAGGCCGAGGCGGGCGGATTGCTCAAGGTCAGGAGTTCAAAACCAGCCTGAGCAAGAGCGAGACCCCGTCTCTACTATAAATAGAAAGAAATTAATTGGCCAACTGATATATATAAAAAATTAGCCGGGCATGGTGGCGCATGCCTGTAGTCCCAGCTACTCGGAAGGCTGAGGCAGAAGGATCACTCAAGCCCAGGAGTTTGAGGTTGCTGTGAGCTAGGCTGACGCCACGGCACTCACTCTAGCCTGGACAACAAAGTGAGACTCTGTCTCAAAAAAAAAAAAAAAAAAAAAACAAAGAAAATAACCTAAAAGAACCTTTAAACCACAACCAGGGCTTATCTTGGGGGAAAGACTGGAATTGTAGGGAAATCGCCAAACTCCGAAAATCCAGGGACTGCCTTTGCCTAGGAATCCCTTGAAAAACTTCAAAATATTGGTCATTTGGGTTGCCAAGGTGAAATCACAGTGTCCCTGTATTTATATTTTACTGTCCCTTCATTCTGCCACGACTGACTTTCAGTCTCATTAATTTACCTTTAAATTATCACAACAAACCTCTGCCTACTATACTCTTCCTGGTAATCCACTCAGCATAGGGCTATAACACATATCATGTTAAAATTATCATTTTAATGACCAGACTGCATCAGAAAAACTTACGATCTTCTTTCATCTGGGAACGTTTAAATTTCTCATCTTAATACCTAGCTTTCCATCTATTCAAACAAATTCACTGTTATTCCTTAATATAAACTCTCTGTTCTAACCACATTGATCTTTTCACTCCTTGGCAAATAAACACATTTCTCATTACCACCTAAATGCCATTACTCATGTTACTCACCCTATTTAAGAAATACCTTTTTTCCCTTAGCTATTCAATAGTTGGCCAGTTTATGGCCCACCTCCTGCTTTTGTGGAATCTAAGTTTTAGAACTAAATTGGGTATTTAAACTTATTTCAAAATTCAATCAAATGAGTAGCAAGTTTCTCCCCACAGGTATTTCTTTTTCTGAATTCTTTCAGAGCTTACAGCCTGCTACACATGATCAAACACTATTTGTATATTAAATTTTGTTGTTTTATAACATGTTCAATAACTTAAATATTAAGCATAGTTTATGTGTATGGGACAATTTGGCTGGGGGAATACATATTTTTTCCCTCAAATAAACTTACATAAAGTAATACTTTTATTATATGAAATTCCTATATATATGTACACAGATTTTCTTTTAGTGAAAATTTCTACTTAGGAGTAACAAATTCTGAAGTTGTTATTTTTGGAGATATTTTGGGAAAGATGGAACTCCAGGATTAGATGATAAAAGAGAAGAGAAATAAAAAGAAGGCAGAGTAGGAGTAGAAGATGTTTGCAGTGCAAGCTCTTAGAAGAGAACAGCAGCAGAGATAAAACAAATTTGTAGCCTTCAATCTAAGATGGCAGAGAGTCTGTTGGGAAGGAGAGAATGGAGATGAGAATAAGGAGGACAGAGCCAAGTCAGTGTTCCATTGTTATGTTCTGATGAATACTGGCATAAAATTATCATGGGTGGAAACTATAAATATCTACTTGGCTATAGCAAGCTGAGTGAAATAAAGGTTACTAAAAGTTTATTTTTTATCTCAGACATCCAAGTTGTGCTAGGACAGCATTTGGAACCAGAAGTTGGAATCAGTAACTTTTAAGTGAAAATTAGAAAAGTTCTAAATAAAAATCCTCAAAAATGCCTCCTAGGATTTATGAGGTGATGGTTTTGTTGTTGCTGTTTTTGTTTGTTTTTTGTCCAGACTGAAAGTCCTGAGATATTTCTTTCAAGAAAATAATGACAAGAAACTAACTGTATAGTATCTGGTATTTCCAAAACTGAATTGCATAAAATGTTGATGATCTGATTGATATATTCTATTAATATTTAATGTTTCAATTGGGCAAACATTAAAACTTTATAAGGATTTTTACGGATTCACTCACAATCTTAGTCTCCTTAACCTCATTTATCCCACAATATTTTAAATTCCTTCATGGAAAATTTCTCTACCCCCAGGAGTTTTCAAGCGCTAAGGACTAGTGAGGGCACACTGTGGCTACTACTTTGTCTCACAAGATATTCCAACCTTCTTAAAAATGTGGTTTAAATTTTTTTTCATTGATCCCCTTTCAAAAAATTACTAACTTAAACAGAAAATTAAAAACACTTGAATCAATTTGTTAAAAAAATATGCATGACTATCATTTCATTTCTAAAATAAGTTAACCTATTAAACTTCTCTACTCAGTTACCTAAGTTTCTTATATCATAGTCCCAGCTAGGATACTAAAAGATTAATGAAAAAGGCAAATAATTTATGTAACTAAAGTTAAATTTTCCACAGAGCATTTAAATATGTGTATATATACATATTCTAGTAAAATAAAAAGGCAGACAAATCCACTTGAAGACAGCCACATTCATTCAAACTTCAAATAATATGTTACAGTAATGAAAAAAATTAATGTTTTCTTTAGTAGAAAAGCAACTCAAGAATTAAGCTGATATCATTAAGGTATTTATAGTAATACTCTATAGATAATTTGTAAACTGTTTTTACAGTACCAAAACAAAATTTTCTGAAACATTCAAGAATTTGTAAAAAAACTGACATCAGCCCTCACCATATCACCTGATTAGAAGCTGTTCCAATAAATGAGCAGCAACTGGAAATACTCCCAATTCCTCAGTGAATCATTATTTTTTGTACAAAATAGATTTTCTTTTTGGATACAAGACCACAAGAGTTATATTGTTCTTTATATGAAAATCAAGTTCAATGCTTTGGAAAGACCCAAAGAAACCAAAGTGACAAAAGAAAACAAAAAGATAAATTGCTGTATAATTAAGGGTAAGCAAGATAAGTATAAACAATTGAGTCATAAAACACTAGAAGTCTAGATCCTACACTCAGATTGCTTCATAAACTTTTAAGTTCTCACTCAAATCTGGTAATCAGTGATAAGGCAGTAGTTTATATAAGAATGATGACCCAGAGCTCCTGGCAAAAGACAAATACTGAAAGAAAAGACTGACATACAAATGTATATTTTTATTTTTAAGTAATACTAAAGTATATGTGAATAATTTTTTATGGCTCTTCACTTAAATCAACTTTCAGTTAGTCAAAAACTACCACTAGTCCCGATCAATCAGATTAGAGGGTTTTACTCATGATATATGCTGATAAAGGCATAATTTTTTTTTCTAGACTACTACAAAAAAAGCTACTGGCAATAGTTACCTTTAGAACAATGTTTTTCCCTTGGGGCCACGGTCCCCCAGCTGACTTAGAACTGGTGTGGACCAGGGGAATTAAAAAAAAAAAAAAAAAAAAAAAAGGACAATGTTTCTGAACCTCAGCCCTACTGACGTTTGGGGCTGGATAATTCCTCTGTGGGGGACTGTCCTGTGCACTGCTGGCAGCATACCTGACCTCTTCCCCATGGATATCAGCAGCAATCCTATCCCAGGTGTGAAAGCCAATGCTCCTGGGGTAGGATGCCAGCAAAATTATCCACCCCCACCCCCAGTTGAGAAACACTGACTTAAACTGGATGTGGTGGCTCACACCTGTAATCCCAGCACTTTGGGAGGCCAAGGTGGGAGAATTACTTGAGACCAGGAGCAGTCTGAGACCAACCTAGGCAATAGAGAGATATCATCTCTACAAAAAGTTTTAAAATAAGCCAAGCATGATGGTGGGAGCCTGTAGTCCCAGCTACTCGGGAGAAACTTGGAATGAACTTTTATTAGCCCCTCCCCCCTTTTCTTACCCACCTGAATCACCTTTGTGGTAGGCTGAATAATGGTCCCCCAAAAGATATCTATGTCTTAATCTCTGGAACCTGTGAATGTTACCTCAGTTGGAAAAATTGGTTTTCCAGATGTGATTAAGTTAAGGATCTTGTGATGGGGAGATTATGCTGGAGGGTCCTAACTACTACTACAAGTGTCCTTAGCAGAGGGGGATTTCACATAGGGAGGCTGGAAGCAATGAGAAAAAGAGCTCAGAGAGATTTCAAATGCTGGCCTTGAAGTTTGGAGTGGTGCAGCCACAAGCCAAGGAATTCCAGAAGCCACCATAAACTGTGGAAAGAGCAATAAAGGATTCTCCCTTAGATCCTTCAGAGGGAGTACAGCCCTGCTGATACCTTGATTTTGGTCCAATGATACTGATTTCAGACCTATGTCCTCCAGAATTGTGAGAGAACAAACTTCTGCTTTTATTTATAAGCCAACTAAGTCTGTGGCAATTTGTTACAACAGTCACAGGAAACTCAAACAATTATAAAAGGATTTTACTTTGACTTTAAAAATCTGATTTTTAAATCTGCAATAAGCAAATGTGATAATGTATGGTGTGCATTCAGCATAGTTCCTGAAACACAGGAAGCATTTTATAATATTACTGATACCACTATCAACATTATACAAACATGACTAAGCTCCAGCCCCTTGGTAGCAAGAGGAAAAAAATAAGGATGTTCAAAATTGGGCATATATGTTCAAGGTTCATATGAATGAAAACACACAAATCATCCACTCATATGATCAGTATACCTGCCAGTCGTATAAGTCTTGTATTATAATTTATCCTGTACTAAAAAGAAAAATTGTGGATGTCGTCAGCCAATGATGGCTTCTTGGTGAAGCAATCCTGAGCATCTATTAGAAGAGAAGAAAAAAGGAGGAAAGAGTATGCAAATGATGAAGCACTGGCAATCAATGAAATATTTGTAGATGTGCTGACTTGGCTAAAGTAGAGACCATGGTGAAATAGACCCAGTTCTAGGGTCAGAGTTATCTAAATGATAGAGGACCCTAAAAACTATGTTGAATGATTTGGTCATTAAACAGAATATTTCATAGGATGTATTATTTTATGCTCAAAAAGTGGCTCTTGGGGACTTTAACAATATAAACATGCTCCTGCCCCATACCAGACCTATTAATTAGAATCCTCTAGTGTAGGAAAACTCCAAAGGGTTCTGATGCCCACTTAAGTAAAGATCCCTACCAGAGTCACTTCATGGTAAAATGACCTACAGAACAAAATATCATAATGTATATATTTATCCTTAAAGTATGCACTTAACTAAGTCAGCCTAGCCTCTTCCTAGGTTAAAACTCCTCCCAAGATGGAGCCCCTATGAATTCCACCAGAGTTTCCCTAAACTAAAACCTCACCCTTCACACTTCCTTTCTTAAGCATATGGCCCTTAGTCTGCTCAGAAAATCATTTTCCTCAAGCTTTCCCATAAATTGTCCTAAAAAGGTACCACACATCTCCAGTTACCCTATCCCCCCTTTTAACATTTATCCTAATCAACTATGATCAAATAATATCCTACTGAAAAAAGGAACTGTGAAAAAGTTCCATTAGTAACTATATGATAAACCAAAATTTACAAAAACTGCTCTATTGCCCATTTATTCTAATAAATATTCTAAGTACATGTATCAAGTGAAATTCTAAATCACTTTTTACAAAAGACTGCTTCCAAAGCATAAAATTATGAACTGGGGGTCTATAAAAAAGTAATAAACTAAACTCCTTAAATTCAATCTTTACTTAGTGCACTAAGCAGCTAACAAAGTATTATGCTCTGTGAAGGATACAAAATATCTGGAAATCTCAGTGATTCAGAAACAACATCACCAGTACTAGGGTAGAAGAAAGGAGGATCAGGGAAGGTGGGTAGGGTAACTAAATAGGACCCTAAAGGGAATCTCTTTTGGAGGAGTTTGTTTCATGACTAAAGCCTACAGCAAAGCAATATAAGTTAGTGTTCATGTCATTTGTATTAATATATTAGCCCTTTACTCTCCCCACAATTTACGCATATTTCTAGTTTTTCCTATTTACCGTAATGCTTTTCAGAAATTTCGACCACATCAATTTCTTTCTCTTTTTTTGAGATAGGCTCTCACTCAGTTTCCCAGGCTAGAGTGCAGTGGCATCATCGTAGCTCACTGCACCCTCAAACTCCTGGGCTCAAGGGATCCTCCTGCCTCAGCCTCCTGAGTAGCTGGGACTATAGGCACACACCACTGCACCGGGCTAATTTTTCTATTTTTAGTAGAGACCAGGGTCTCACTGTTGCTCAGGGTAGCCTTGAACCACCTGTTAAAGTGACAACTTTAACAGATAGGTCTTTAGAAACTACCATGCCCAAGTATTTAACACAATCTAGAAGTCAGCCAGGAAAGAATATTATTTTCCTACATAAAAAATCTCTCGGGCCAGGCGGGGTGGTTCATGCCTAAAATCATAGCACTCTGGGAGGCTGAGCCAGGCTGATTGCTCAAGGTCAGGAGTTCAAAACCAGCCTGAGCAAGAGCAAGACCAAGTCTCTAGAAATTAATTGGCCAACTAAAAACATATAGAAAAAATTAGCCGGGCATGGTGGCACATGCCTGTAATCCCAGTTACTTAGGAGGCTGAGGCAGAAGGATTGCTTGAGCCCTGGAGTATGAGGGTGCTGTGAGCTAGGCTGACACCACAGCACTCTATTCCAGGCAACAGAGTGAGACTCTGTCTCAAAAAAACAAAACAAAACAAAAACAAAAACCTCTTCTGGTATACTACACTTAAAAAAAAAAAAAAAAGGACAAAAGCAAAGCCATCTTAAAGGAAAAATGGAGAATAATCTAGAATGAAGGAATGATAGAAACTACTCCAAATTTTGTGCTTTTTGTTATTCCATGAATGAATTTACTATAATAAAGACTCCAGAATGGTCTTTGAATTATTCTACCATAATTAAGGAAGGTCAAAATTTAGTTTCTTTCTAAACTACTGTAAACGTTAACATCTTTTGTTTACTAAGTTCACCATTATTGAAGTGGACATTAACAAGGTTAAATAGCGTCAGAAAAGAAAAATAGAAGCCAGGCATGGTGGCACATGTCTGTAGTCCCAGCTACTTGGCAGGATCACTTGAGCCCAGGAGTTGGAGGCTGCAGTGAACCATGACTGCACCACTGCACTCTAGCCTGGGCAACAAAGTGATACCCAGACTTCTCATGTTATTGCACCTGGTAAGAATAGCCACAGCTTAATGGTCAACAAAGCTGTGGGCATTCATTTTATCTCTATGACAACAATAAAGGAAGAACTTCATAAAATTAAGTACAAGAGACACTTCAACATCTCCTCCTCTGAATGCTTCTTAAAAGAGACTAATCTGTATAAAGAGGTTTGGATATAGTACACTTCTTGGAAGAGTGATGATCTTTCCAGATCCTTCCAGACAACTAATATCTGTGTACACTGAGCAAGTAATTAAAGCTACATTGCTTCTATGATTAATGTCAGTAAAGTCAGATCTTTGAAAGCTATAATGTATTCGTGAATCTTATCTTTCACTATGTTAGACATTTAGTTAGCCCACTTAACAGCAGACCAAAAAGTAGACTGTTAATAACACAGTCTATAAAGAGAGGCACTTTGTGAGTATGGTGTGAGTTAAAGAAAGGAAAGTCATTAAAAACCTTGATCAAGATTTGAATCTGAGTGCATCCTCTTCAGCACACTTAGCAGCAACCTGGCAGAATGCCCAGGATGATTAGCAGCCAATGTGTGTGAAGGAGGGGTATGGTCAAGCTAAATTATAAAGTCTCCCCCCAGTGGTCACATAGAAATAACAGAAAAGTGGGAAAAATCACTGCAGCTTCTAGAAGACTGAACACTAATACTATACACAAAACTGGTCCTTACAACAAAAAAATAAAATCTTTAATTCAATACTAGCATCTTATCAGTGAAGAGATCTCTTATGCTTATCTGCTCTCAAGATATGTGAAGACTACTTTTGGAAGAACCTACAATTAAAACTAGCATAATTTTTCTCAGTATAATTTTTGAGGAATAACTGATAATATCCCCCAAACAGCCCAGTATTTGTTTTATCAAATGGACAGGTATTCATTCTTCCTGAAATAAATATCAGCACATCCCTTGCAACTTAACTACACTTACCTGGAGTTCTGATACAAATTTAGTCAGTTATCAAATGAATCACTTTGGAAAGAAAAATTAGCATCAATGTTATATGCCTAATGTCTACGTTATAAAATACTTTTTCAAAAGTCACCTAGAATCAGGTAATTTATATTACAGTAAAGTGATGTCAAAAGTACAAATGGGTCTTCTTGTCTCTTTTAATATTTATTTTCTTAGTGTATTTACAATTAGATAGCTTTTGACTAGCACTAACCCTGTATTATTTGCAACTCTCTAAGCAATAATACTGATGCTGCTCACTTTTAACAAAGCTCCGATGTCAAAAATGTGAAAGGCATTTAATCAAAACATAGGTTGTCTTCTGCTAATCTTCCATTATTAAATGGTAAAATATAGGAAGGAATGGTAAATATTTAAACAGACAACTTCAATTTTAAAACAGCTTTTTAAAAAGGTAGCACATACAGAGTCTCAAAATTATGTGTTCTTGGTTACCCCAAGCCAAAAAGAGGGAGAGAGAGACCGGAGGGTGAGAAGCAGGATGTGTAGTCTTCTGGAACAATTTCAGCCCAAAATGAGACTCAGAATAAAGCAAACTGCTCCCTCAAATGTTTAAAAATATGGTTCAATTTTAAAAATCCAACAGTTGGCCTAAGAAAAACAAAAAAAAAGGGGGGTCTGTCTTATACAGAGCTACTAGATTTGCTTAAGCATCTTAATTTTTCCAGTATTGATTTAACCTCGAATGTAAAATCATTCATTTTGATATTCCAGATGAAAAAAGAATTCAGTGGCATCAGTAAGAAAAGGACACACATATTTCCCTTTCATAAAGACGGTGTGCAGTAGTTTCCACAGGACAAAACGGAACAATTAAAAGTGTGGCCATTTGTGTATTATGTAACCCTAGTCTAGAATAAAAGAAACTTGGACTTTTGAGGAGTAACACATTGTGCAAATACGCATTTAAACACATATATAATAGATTTAAGATACAAATGACCTCAAAATGACACTGCCCACAAAAGTTCTTTGTTTACTGTAATAAGGCCTCAGAAGACACAACTATAACCGGGCCTGGAACCTTACCATAATTGCCCAGTAGACTCCTAAAATAAGCAATATTGCTTGAGGTCCTATGTACAGAACCTATCTCCGCATTAATTACTGTTAATAAGTTTCCAAAGGATCACTTGAAAGATTTCTTGGGAATAAATGGCTGCTAAATCATACTCCAATTTAAGAGCATTTTAACGCACCCCGAATGTTCTCAGCTATATTACAAGACCAAGTCAGGAAGCATCAAGGAAAATTCCAACCACCTCCGAAGGCGTAGGAAAGAACAGAACGTGGCTAGCCTGGCCTTAACTGGCAGCTTGTAAGTAATGCGGAGAATTTTCTGATCCTCCCCATCAGTCTTCCATTCTCTTCCTCGCCTCAACCCCCCCCCCGCACCCCCCACACAAATGCACGCCCCAACCGATGGAAGTTTAATGGACGCAATCTCGAGCTGTAATCCCAGGAGTTGGCAGGATTGAGGATAAACTCCCAATAAAGTGTTAAAAAAAGTCCTTCTGGGGGAAAGAAAAAAAATCCACCAACCAATCCACATCCTGTCATCACACGGTCGGATCCCTCTATCGATTCCCCTCCTGGCCCTCTACCCAGCCAAAAAAAAAAAGCCCCAGCACCTTTCTGGTTCCAGATAAATGCACCCAAGACCGGAGAGCACGATCTCGGCAGCGAACGCCCCAGAGCAGCGAACGCTCGGCCCACAACCACTTTGGCCAAACTGGAGTCTCGTGCCTCGGAAGTAGCAGCGGTAGTTGCAGAAAGCCTCCTCCCCCAGGAACTCCGAGCTCAGGAGCGAGCCAGACGCCGGCGGAATCGCCCCCTCCCGGGACTGACCCCGAAGGTGTCAGTCACAGCAACGCCGCCCCCGGCGCGGCTCTCCATTCATGCTTAAACGCTACTCCCGCTGCAGAGGTGCCGGCGCCGGCGTCCCGCGCGTCCGCAGCCCCAGCCCCAGCCCCAGCCCCAGCCGGGGCCGCGCCAGAGAGCGCGTGGGGAGCGCCGGGCGCGGCGCGGCGGCCGGCAGCATGGGCCAGACACGTTGCCGCGCTCCGGCCCGCCCGGCCGCCCGCAGCCCGCGAGGCGGGGGCCCAGCCGAGCGCGCCCCTCCACGCGGGCCGGGCGGGGGCAGCGAGCACCCTTCTCTCCCGCGCCGCCTCCGCCCGCGCGGCCCCGGCCCGCCGAAACCCAGGTGGCGAGGGGCGGGGCGGGCCAGGGTCCCCGCGTGGCGCGCGGCGACGAGCAACAGGGCGCCCCCGGCCGGCCCGGCGCGCGGCGAGACCGTTACCCGGGCGGCGTGGTGGCCCCACAACTCACCGGCTCGCACCTCGGCCGCCTCCGCGCCGCCGCCGCTCCCCTGCGCCCGCCGCCGCTGCTCTCCCTCAGCCACAGGCGCCGCCGAGCAGCCCCATCGACAAACTCGGGGTCGTAGTTGAGAATTGGAAATGCGTCTCTCGCTGCCCTCTGCTTCCTTCTCCCTCCGCCCGCTCCCTCGCTCCCCACTCCGCCCGGGCTCCGGTCGCCCCCGCCGCCGCCGCCTCCGCGCGCGCGACGAGCCTCCCCTCGGCCGCCCTCCTCTCCTCCTCCTCCTCCCGCGGCTGCCGCCGGGGCGCGCTCTCTCGCGGCCTCGCGCGTGCGCCGGACGCCGGGGAGCGCGCGCTCGGGCGCGAGGAGGCGCCGCCGCCGCCTCAGGGAAGCCGGGCCCCGCCCCTGCCGCCGCGGCGCACGGGCCAGGTGGAGCCGCCGCCTGCGCTCCCGGCCGCCTCGCCGCCAGGCTCCGGCCTCGGCCCGCGCCCCGCCGCCGCCGCCGCGTCCGCGGGAGGGCTTGTGCGACCCCATCCCTGCCGGGGCTTCCAGGGCGACGTCGCCGCTGTCACTCAGCATTTACTGAGGGGCAACATTACTCCACGGGGCAAAGGAGAGGCTCCTCCCTGCCCTTTCTGAGAGTTTGCATTCAGAGAACCCAGTCGCGGGGCACAAAGGAGGGACAGACCTGGAAGAAAAGCCTCCGGGAAAACGCCCCCTCCCGCCTCACACACACACACACCGCTGCTTCTGACGTGTGTTTGGCAGGTTCTACGGCGCTGGCTGTGTCCTTCCTTCATGGATTTTCTCCCAAAGGCCCAACCGGGGGTTTGATGCACACCCAGGGAAGTGGGCGGACACTAGCCCTTTTCATGGCACCGAGGCTCCCGTGGACTCCGGGGCCAGCTGCGCCAGACAGCCCCTGGACACAGTTGTCCCGCCCCGCCCAAACATCTGGCCTTCCCGGACCTTGAGCGGGGCGGGGACGGGGTGTAAGCCGTACTCTCAGCCTCCACGCGAGGCAGAGTATGGTGAATGGTGATGAGTGTCCGGGCGTGCAGATGACACATCTTGACGGGAGTGCAGATTTAATTTTTCAGTTGAAAGGAACCGAGCAATGCACTGCAGCAGAGGCTACTGTCTAGAAAAAAAACACAGCAAGGCAGGAAAACTTAAAAGATCTCTGTGAACCCTCAGACCTGTGATGGGGACTTTCAGAAAAACTGTTGTGTTCTTCCTAAAATTGAAGAAACTATTAAATGCCATTTAAATTTTACAAAATGTTTACTGCAGTCTTTTCAAACCGTGAATGCAGAAAGCGCAAGCAAAACTTCATATGCGGTGAATGTATAAGGTGGCCTCTCTGCAGCCGTTCTTGGCTTTTCTTGGGCACCTTGCACGGCTCCTGCACAAACCAGGCAATTGATAAATGTTTGCAAAATGAGTGCTATCTACAACTGGGACCATCCCTGGCCAGCTCCCCCGTCTCTGCCTGTACCAGAGACCCAGCATTTAGGAGAGGAACACAGGAATGATTATCTTTCTTTTACAGGTCTAAGTCTGTTCTTTAAGTAAGGACAGCAGCTATTAGAAGGAAGCTTATCAGTGTTGTAGGACTCAGCTTCATCCTCAGAGTCAGAGAAATGATTTGCTCCAGATAACTATCTTCAATTGCTTCTCTTCAGGAAGCTCTTGCTGGTGAAATTTCTCTCTCAGTGTCTATATTTCATCAAATACTCACATACAGGTTATATTATGAAATAGTACTTTCTTTTTATAAATAATAGTCCCACTTTATGACATTCTGCCCTTCTTCTAAACTTTAAAGGTGGGACATGCCAGAACAGATTGAAAGTGATCTAATTTGAACATTGGAACTCCCATCATTGCTCACCAGCTCACCTTTCTGAGAGGTCATCATTCTGAGACACCACCAATCATCTCCCATACCTGTTAAAAATTCTTCATTCCAGCAAAGGGGAATGTTATGATTGAAAATGATGGTGAGGCTTTCTCTTCAGTGTCCTTAATGGTCTGACTTTTCATTTCCTTCAAGGTTACTCAAAAGAGATCATAATTTTATCACAGCCAGATATCCCTAACTGTAACTTAATTTTAAATATGGATTTTGATACTTAATTCAGGAGTATCCATAACTGGATTCTATAATATTTCCTCCTTCAAATATAAACAAAAGTTTACATACTTTGAAAGTGATTGCATTTCCTTTTCCTCTCTGACCTGCTTTGCTACTACAGAAATTGAAAGTTTTGCAAATAGTAAAAACTCCAAATTTTAGTAAAAGTGAGTCCTGTGTGCTCATTTTCCAACTAATCCATTGTAATAAGAGCAGTGATGCTCCTGGAGGATAGCTTTATTAAAAAATTGCAACTGACATGCATCACAAAGCCCAACCAAATTTTCCTCCAGAATACTTTATTTAGCTTCACCCCTTTTATCTCTGTTCACAAAGCTAGGTCAGACTCCAATTTCCAACCTCCTTGGTCACCTTTCTAATTCTAGCCTCTCTCTTGCTTGCTGGCAATGTAGCCTACACTCAGAGCAGTACTTCTCAATTTGGGCTGTTTGTTGGAATTACCCAGATAATTTTTTTAAAAAAAAAAACAATGATGTTCGGGGCCTGCTCCTAGATTTAATCACTCTGGAGCACAGCCTGGGCACTGGGATTTTTCAAAGCTCTCCATTTAATTCCAATAAAGCAGCCAGGGTTATGAACTATGGAAATAAGTCATCTTCCAAACAACATTTATACCAAGTCTTCTCAAAACACTGGGGTAGCTCCAAATTACCTCAACTAATCAAATTAAAACACCTAATCCTGTGCTTTAAGACTCTTTCCAATTGACTAGAATAGTCCCCTTTCAAAACAGCTTAAATTTATCTCCTTCCTAAAGCTTCTCCAGATTAGTCTCACCTGGCTGCCTGGAGATCGCTGTTCCCACCTCTGAGCATTCTGACTGGCACCGGTTTACAAACCCTTGGACCACAGTTGATTGTGTATATTATTGTTTTAATCTTGCTTTTGTAGATATCTGTCAGAGGCTTTTCTTGTAATCTAAATCTCTCCAAAGTCCCACTGGGTTAACATACAATCTCAAACAGAAATATCTTAGCAGAACTTTCTCCTCTACACTAGCTAACTGAAAGAATATTCCCTGACACAATGGCAGTTCTTTTTTTTTTTTTTTTAATTAATCATCACAGTTAAAGCCAACAATTTTAAGAACTTAGATTTTGGGGGATATTTGGGTTTTTTTTTTACAAAAGAAAACTTTATATCATGATATATCTCCCTGACTCTCCTTACCATTATTCGTTTATTTTAGGCATTGGAATTTGGCTTCCACACCCACCTCTCTACTGAAACTATTCTCTATGTCACAACTGACATTTTCATTCATGTCCTTCAATCATTTACTCATGAAGAATGCTAGGAATAAAATAATCAACAATAACAAATAATCCTTATAGCAAAGAATAGTAAACTAAAATAGCATGTGTAAGTGCAATATCAGGTGTCCTCATAGGACACAACAGAATTGTGGGGGGACAGTCTTTGCTTGGTGTTCATGCAATTTACCTTCTCTGCTGTGATTGAGGAGGTTTACCTCTCACACCCCTACTTTTTAAACTTTTCCCTTCCTTTGACTTCCCTGACACTATAAAAGCAGGAAACTCCTACTTCTCTGTTCTGTCTCTGATCCCTCACTTTATAGCTTTATTTCCTCCTACTTCATAAGTAAAAATGTTCCACTAAGAATGGGAGAGATTTTTGAGGGGAAACTATAGACAGAGAAGATAGCACTGCTTATCTGAAGAATCTCATAGATCCTTAGGACTCCAGCACCAAATCTTCCACATCTGTATCTATTCTCCCTTGAGGCATGTTTTCAGTTCCCTGTTGAATGACTCCATCTGGACAAGCCATTCACAGGTGCAATTAATCTGTCTAAAATCACATTCATTGTTTCCGGCTACCCTAACCTAGTCCCTCCGGCTGGTTTTCCTGGTACCTTCCTTTCCTTCACATCCTTTTACTCTCTCCCAAACAGACAGATACTCAGGATCCTTGCAGTCCCCCTCCTCAAAGTCATAGGAATAGATTCTTTTGTTCATTTCCTTTGGCCCTAAAGAGTCTCCTAATTCAACTCCCTACCTCAGGGCTTTCTTGCCCTCGGATCATCTGCACCTGACTGACAGATGCCAGTCATTTTGATCCCTGCCTCCACACTGTCTACAAGACTCTATTCACAAGGTCATCCACAATGACAGTAAAGCCTCCCATGTTTTGAGATTAAAGTCAGACATGTCTTTCACCTTCATGTTTCTACCCCTGTTTTTGCAGAAATGCCTCCCCCCGCCTCTGCTGGTTAAAATCCAAGTTCACACGCTCATCTCACACCCTCCTTTTCCATGAAGCCCTTCCTGCCCCACTCCAAACAGAGGTGCAGTGGACCCTCCTTTTCTGCAGTTTTGGTTTCTTGCAGTACAGTACAATAAGATATTTTGAGGCTGAGACCACTTCACTTAGCTTTTATTACAGCAAATTATAATTGTTCTGTTTTATTAATTATTGTTAATCTCTTGCTTGCCTATTATAATAACAAACTTCATCAAGGTATGTATATCTATGAAAAACATAGTACTGTACATATAGGGTTCCCTTCTATCCAAGGTTTTTGGGTATCCCCTGGGGGTCTTCGAGTGGGTGCCCCTCAGATAAGGGAAACTACTATAACCTACTGTAATCATTCTCCTTTGAATTCCTATACAACTTTGATAATTTCTTCAACCCCTTTCTTATGCTACTTCCTAAAAGCAACATTTGTGTTTTTAAGTATTTATCTTCACATTCTTTTCACCGCCACCTGGCCCATCCCCTTCTTGCTTGCAGGTGAGAGCCCAGGGTGCTGTGTACCGGAATGCCTATAGTACTTGGCGTAGTACTGTACATAGTAGGTGCTCATTTATTGAGACAGATAAAGCTGTTCATCGGTGGACTTCTAAAGTTAAAGAAAATTAAGTGGAAAATCTTGCTAATTATAATTGAACACTCATTCTTAAGCATTCATGTTACACAAATGAGAAGCTCTTTCAAGGACACTCAGATTTCAGGCAGGGATCTTAATTGAACTGCTTGACTTTATCCCACTAGCAGCCAGCATCTGTATCTAATTAACCCTTTGAGATTCTCGTTTAAAATTGGCTTCTAAGTTCCACCTCTTTTGTTAGCATATGAACTAAAAAAATAATAACCCTTCTGCTCAGTTATCGGAGATTGAAAACATATGAAAGTGGGAATTAAAAAAAAAAAAAAAAACAACTGTAAGCATATATGGTGTCAGTATAATGCCCTGACCTCATTGGAGAGGCAGAGAGGCATAAAGTCCTGGAGGGCAAAGAGGATCTTTTTGAAGAGTCTTATGGCAGAATGGACAAAAAGAGTATCAATAGTGATTAAGCTCAAAAGCAAAGGGTCAAACTGTGAAGCCCATGCTCCCCCAGGGGACAGAGGAGAGGCCATGAAAGTAAAATCAAATCATGAAGATGTATAGTAGGCTCCTAAGACATTTCTTTTAAGTAAATGAATAAAAGATGATTAGGATCAGGACACAAACATGTAAGTAGGTGTGTGTTTGCAGGGGGCAATCATAACAAGCTGTTTTGGTTATTAAAAATCCAGGAAATTAATGGTCCATTTTAAAGTGATGCCATCTTCATGCTTGGAACTACACGGCACTTAGTTCTTCCATAAAATAATCAGCTGTTTATTAATATGAAAGACCAGGTCTTTAAAAAATCCTGCTTTGGTAATAGCAGTAACTCTCTATTGAGCTCAAGCCTATGTGGTAGACACTTGTGTATTTCCTTCACTCATCTATTTCCTTCATACCGAGCATCCCATGGGGATCAAGTGAAGAGGGGTTGCGTTCACTTGCTCAGGCCCCAGAACTAGGAAGTGTTTCAGTTGGCTCTCAAAGCTCCTTCTCATTCCCACACTTCTTACACAGAGTGTTCAGGTCAATTCAACAAGAATTATTTATAGTACAAGTCGCCACGATTAAGGGTTCTCTGTAGCATGTTCTTTAACTCAGGTTCATCACCATGATCTGCAAACTTATCACAGGTGTGTTTTTTAACAATGTAAAATTTGTGGAAAGACTGTTTTGTTGTTGCAGTAGTAGAACTACGTATATGATCCAAAAGCACAAATTTTTGTGAACTATTTCTTTCAAGAATTAAAAGAGTAATAAGTAAAATGATAAATAAATAATACATTTAAAAAAGAGTAAGGAAAGGGTTTCTTTTAGTCATTGAGTAGGACGTGGTCATTGTTTAATGGTTTTGTAGTATAGGAACTGACCAGGTAAGAAAGGAAGGGGCATCAGTTCAGCTTCACCATGTGTAAATCCACTTCTCCACCAGGAAACAATAGCACTGGGATTGAATGAAATACTTTAAAAACAAAATTTATAGAAATTATCTATTGCATGCAAAAACTATTACTCTAGCTTTTTATCTTTCAGCACTATTTGCTTCAACTTCCTTAGAGAATGTGTAGGACGCAGAGATGCACTGCCGAGACCTGCCTTCAAGGAAAGACTTCTTGCCTCCACTGTGCTGTGGGAGAGCTATCAGAAGAAAGCCTTCAGCTGTCAGACCCTCTGGGATCACCTGAGCTGCAGAGAGCCCATTATGCTTAAAGACCTGCCCCGCCCCCTTCCTAGGATGCTCCACGTCAAATGGCTGATGGGAGTGGGGTATAAAGGCCCAGCCACTTCAGCCCAGTGCAGCAAATCTGAGAGGTCAATTTAGCTCCAGAGTTCCCTGTGTGGTCCGCTGAGGCTGGTATTCAGGCCTGTGTTATACATTGCCTTCTCCCTCTGCCCGGTCCTGCTACCATCCCCTTCCTTTTTCAGGTCTTGACCCAGGGGCATCTAATAAGCTGTGCTCTAAAGTCTGTCTCAGGGTCTGCCTCTCAGAGAGCCCACCAGGTGACATAGAAAAAGGGGCATATTTTGATTCATACATTACACATTTTTTTCACCTTAGGAAGAAAACATAATTGAGTCATATATGCTAATTCAATTGTTTTAAAGGAGGTTCATGGCTGATTCAATCTATTTGTATGTATACATGTAGTTATGCATTGTTTGGATATCTTCTATTCACATGGATAATCACTTTACTAGTCACTGTGATGGATACAACTACATGAGAGAAACTGTTGACTTAAGGAGTGTTTTAGTCCATTTGGGCTACTATAACAAGATATCTTTGATTGGGTAATTTATAAACAACAGATATTTTTCTCACTGTTCTATATGCTAGGAAGTCCAAGATCAAGGCACCAGTAGATTTGGTGTCTGATCAGGGCTCTCTGCTTCTTAGATGGCATCTTATTGCTGTGTTCTCATATGGTGAATGGTGCAATAGAGCTCCTTCCGGCCTCTTTCATAAGGGCACTAATCTCATTCTCCAGGGCTCAACCCTAATGACCTAGTCTCCTCCCAAAGGCCCCACGTATTAATGCCATCACCTTGGGGGTTAGATTTCAACATATGAATGGGGACAGTGGAGGGATGGGGACACATAGACCACAGAAAAGAGCTTACAATTTATGATGTACATCTGTTTATTTAACCAATTCTACTTCTCTTATCTTCTCATATTGATAATTGCAGTCTCTCTCTTCTCTTGGGGAAATGTTTCTCTCACTACTCATTGCATTAGAGGCATACCCCCATACCTTTAAATTACAGGAGTGGACATGTGACTCAATGCCAATCAGAGCACCCCATCCCCTCAGCCACAGGGGTTGCTCCAAGAAGTAGGCATGTTACCTAAATCAAGAAAATCTTGGATTTTTTATATACTACCACAGGGAGAAAGATAATTTGTTTTTTCTTTTCTCAAAGCAACATTTGAAGGACACTGTAAAAAGGGAAGATTTAGTCATGCCTGAGGCTAGCCTTACTTCTGGACTTTCCTGGTTACATAAATTCATGAGACTCTTTTTAATTTAAGCTAATCTGAGTTTCTGTCACTTGTCAGCAACAAAGTTCTGACTTGTAGACAATCTATTTGGAGGTGAATTTATGCATTTATGAAATGATAAGTCACAATATAATGAATACAAGTTGAGTATCCCTTATCTGAAATACTTGAGATGAAAAGTGTTTCAGATTTAAGATTTTTTCAGATTTGGGGATATTTGCATATATATGAGATATCTTGGGGATGGGACCCAGGTCTAAACATGAAATTCATTTATATTTCATATATACCTTATATATAGCCTGAAGGTAATTTTATAGAATATTTTTAATATTTTTTTGCACAAAATGAAGGTTGCATTAATTATTTCTATGTGGAATTTTTCACTTGTGGCATCATGTTGGTGTGCAAAAAGTTTTAGATTTTGGAGCATTTCAAATTTTGGATTTTTAGGGATACTCAACCTGTATATGATTATATGGTATAGTTAGGTAAATAATTATAAAGACACTGACATGTTGTAGGTACTTAATGTTTATTTGATTCATTCCAATTTTTTAAGTTAAGAAGTAATGATTATAATTCATCTCATTCTAAGTCAATATATAATTTTACAAGTTGAATACTTACAAAGTATATCATTGTAATTCTATACCAATTGCCCAATCAAAGATATCTATTTACATATATCAGAATTAAGTCTTTATGGTATTTGTATAATGCAGGTAATATGGTACTAAAGAAGAGTTTAGAATTAAAGAGCTCTAGGTTCTATTTCTGGATTCAACACTTATGCGCTGAGTAACCTTAGGTATGCTTTTCAATACATGAGAGCCTTCCTTCCCTCATCTGCAAATGGGTATAATAGGCCTATCTTACAGGATGTTTTAAGGATTATTGGTTAAACCTGTCAAATGCCTGCTAGAGTTGCTTTCTCAGAGAAGAGTACAGTTATTGACTATTATTTTCACAGTATTGTAGTTGTAGAGTACATAATCATATGCTAAGAATGCTTTTATTTTCCCCAAGACAGAGTCTTGCTGCGTTGCCCAGGCTAGAGTGCAGTGGTGCGATCACAACTCACTACAGTCTTGAACTCCTGGACTCAAATGATCCTCCCACCTCAGCCTCCCGATTAGCTGGAACTACAGGTACCATGCCTGGCTAACATTTTTATTTTTATTTTAATTTCTATTGTTTTTCATTTACCATTTTTTTTTATTTCGGCATATTATGGGGGTACAGATTTTAAGGTTTCAATAAATGCCCATTCCCCCCTCCCCCCACAAGTCTGAGTCTCCAGCATGACCATCCCCCAGATGGTGCACATCTCACTCATTATATATGTATATACCCGCCCCTCCCCCTCCTCCCTGCCCAATACCCTATTACTGTAGTACCTATGTGTCCTCTTAGGTGCTACTCAGTTAATACCAGTTTGCTGGTGAGTATATGTGGTGCTTGTTTTTCCATTCTTGGGAAACTTCACTTAGTAGTATGGGTTCCAGCTCTAACCAGGAAAATATAAGATGTGCTATATCACCATTGTTTCTTAGAGCTGAATAGTACTCCATGGTATACATATACCACATTTTATTAATCCATTCTTGGATTGATGGGCACTTGGGCTGTTTCCACAGCCTTGCAATTATGAATTGTGCTGCTATAAACATTCGAGTGCAGGTGTCTTTTTTGTAGAGTGTCATTGGCTCTTTTGGGTAGATGCCCAGCAGTGGGATTGTTGGATCAAATGGTAGATTAACTTGTATCGCTTTAAGGTACCTCCATATTGCTTTCCACAGAGGTTGAACTAGTTTGCAGTCCCACCAGCAGAGTAGGAGTGTTCTTCTCTCTCCGCATCCACGCCAGCATTTATTGTTTGGAGACTTTTTGATAAAGGCCATTCTCACTGGAGTTAAGTGATATCTCATTGTGGTTTTGATTTGCATTTCCCTGATGATTAGAGATGTTGAGCATTTTTTCATATGTTTGTTGGCCATTCTTCTCTCTTCTTTAGAAAAGTTTCAGTTCAAGTCCTTTGCCCACTTTTTAATAGGGTTATTTGATTTTTTTCTTGCTGATTTTCGTGAGTTCTAAGTATATTCTAGTTATCAGCCCCTTATCAGATGCATAGGATGCAAAAATTTTCTCCCATTCTGTAGGTTGTCTGTTTAACATTTTTATTTTCTGTAGAGTCAGGAGTCTCACTATATTGCCCAGGCTGGTCTTGAACTTCTGGCCTCAAGAGATTCTCCTACATTGACCTCCCAATGTGCTGAGATTACAGGCATGAGCCAGTATCCAGCCTAAGAATGCTCTTAATTAAATTATCTGTCTTCCCAAAGAAAAGAAAGTTTCCAGCTGGGCATGGTGGCTCACACTTGTAATCCTAGCTCTCTAGGAGGCTGAGGCAGGAAGATTGCTTGAGGACAGGAGTTCCAGACCAGCCTGAGCAAGAGTGAGACCCCATCTTTACTAAAAATAGAAAAATTAGCCAGGTGTGGTGGCCTTTGCCTGTGATCCTAGCTACTTGGGAGAATGAGGCAGGAAAATCACTTAAGCCCAAGAGTTTGAAGTTGCTGTAAGCTAGGCTGATGCCACGGCACTCTAGCCCAGGTGACAAAGTGAGACTCTATCTCAAAAAAAAAAAAAAAAAATTAAAAAAGAAAGAAAACAAAGTTTCCATTTTATCTACTATTGTTAAACATTGATCTGGAAGTTCTAGCCAGTGCAACAATATGAAAAAAGGAGAGAGATAAATAAGAGTATTAATGGTATTAATATTGGAAGGGAGAGATAAAGTTGTCACTATTTACTGATAATGAAATTGAATTTCTAGATGATCCAAGATGATCAACTAAAAGGGTGAATAGAACTAAAAAGAAAGTTTTCAAAGTCAGATCTGATCAAAATTTATAAAACACAATTAGTTTTCTATTTATACTATATAATAACCTGATAGAAAATTAGACTGAAAAAGAAAATATCCCATTCACAATTGCAACAAAATGTGCCATATCAGAAATTGAAAGGTAAGGCCAAAGTAACTTAAACATACAGTATTGGAGAAAGAATAGACAAATTAAGGGAACAAAATAGTCATTAAATAGATCCACATATATATGGAACTTTAGGAATGCAAAAGTTATTATTTTTAATTGGTAGAGAAAGTTTGGATCACTCAATAAATGTTGTGAAGATAATTGGCAAAACATTTTAAAATTATCATCCAAAAATATATTCTAGATGAACTGAAGATTTATATCTAAAAGAGCTAAAAGAAAATACACCATTACACCAAGGCAGAAACTATAATCAAAAGACTAAAAACCATGACTATATCAAATATTTTGGAGAAAAAAAGACACCATAAACAAAGTTGAAAATAAAATGATAAACTTAGAAATAAAATTGAAAGTTGTGGCAAAGTGTTAAGAGTCATATGTAAAGAATATCTAAAAAGCAGTATCAATATAAATAACTCAATCTAGTTTAAATTAATAAATGACAAATGTAAGCTTGGTTGAATTGTATTCTTTAGGACCTTTAACATTTGATGATTTATAAAGGTTAATGGAAGTGTTAATATAATAAAATCCAATGGAACTTTTTTTTTGAGCAGAGAGGATTATTTGGGTAAACTTGATTCCCAAAGTGTAGGGATTGAACTTGTTTTAATTAAAGTCTTTTTCATGGCACCTAGCAGGGTGTTTTACCCAGATGGGTGTTTAATGATGATGATGTACACTACGGTAATGTTCACACAATATGTGAAATATTTTGCAATCATGTGGCCTTCTTTATGACAGCAAACATGACTGATTAGATCAATATCATTTGCATATCATTATGGGCTTGATGTTTTTCTTTCTTACATCTTAATCATATCTTAGTATGCTCAAAGAATATTAGCAGAATTATGGCAATTTTTTCATATCTTTATGAGATTCTACAGATAGGAAAAGTGGTAAGGTCTTATGAGATGTTAACTCTATAACTGATTTAATAACATATTGCTTTGAAAATACCAACCTGTGATTTTTTTAATTCCAACCAGAGTGTAAGCTACTTGTTGGCCAAAGACTTGGTATCTATTCCTTTCCTGGTTCAGTCATTTGCAAGTTCCTTAATATCCTTGAGCATCAGATTTTTCCATCTGTAAAAGTGGAGATAATAGTGAGCATTAATTACATGTACTTTATACTAGATTAGCTAATTCAACTCATATTTATTTCAAGCACCTAATATATGAGACAGATAGTATCCTGGAAATAAGGCTACAAAGAAGAGTAAGACTGACATGATCCTGGTCCTCATGGAGCTCACGGTCTAGCCAGGGAGACAATGAAACGAGGGTATTAGATTCAATACAGGTGCTCCCATTGGGAAAGTTCAGGTTGCTATAGGACCACATAATAGGAGTGCCAAGCTCACCTATTATTATCTCAGCCCAGGGGAATTATTTTCAATCCCTAACAAACTATTTAAATTATTTATTGAATACCAACTATGTCCTATGTACTGTGCTAGACACTTTCACTTCTTGTTCAATATATATACATTTTTTGAGAAATATATAATTATTTCTAGTTTATGAGTGAGGAAGCTGTAAGTCAGATTGTTTAACAGATTTATAAAGATTATACAATTTAGTGGTTAAGACAGGTCCTGAAAGTTGGTATGGTGAATCTTGGCCATCAATTAACTGAGTGAACAAGTTCCTTAACATCCTTGAGCATCAGGTTTTTTCATCTGTAAAAATGGAGATAATAGTGAGCATTAATTAAGTTAATATAAAAAATAAATTAGCATAGTACCAAGCAGCTGGCAAAGGCTAAATAACTAGTAGCAAAAGATTAAATATGTAAAAGAGCCACATAGCTATTTATTAAATCTTAAAAACACTTATTATTTACCTAGTACCTACTATGTATCAGATGAGCTACTGTATGGTCAATTATATACTATAAGAACAATCCTTATGACCTGGGAACTTTTTAGGGGTATGAAAATATTTGAGACTTGAAAAACTTTATTATTGTTTTAAAAAATGGGGAAAAAGGCAAATTTAAAATAAGAAGTATTTTGTTAAATATGTGCAAAACATTAGTTTAGTATTTTATTATATTTAAAAATAATTTCTATGTCAGTTTTCCTACCTTGGAAGAATTTTGTGTCTGTTTAATGATTGCCAAGAAATCATAGCCCTTTGAAAATTAAACTAGTTACTTGTAGCTAAATAATTTTCAAAGCAAAATTATAAAATCTTTTCAAATATAGCAAAAAAGTTATATTACTGGTGAAATGTGAATTCACTTTAATATATTCAGTATAAACTATGATGCAGTCTATTTGTTAGGTATTGGCTACGTAAGGCTATTTAACTTGAGGATTAACTTGTAAATTTAATCCTCCGTGAACTCAAGACTCTGGGAGGGAAATGGACACACAAGTAATTATCATACTACAGTGTTATAAATGATGTAATTATGTTGTATACAAAGTATAATAGAAACAAAAAGGATGTAAGATAAATTATGTAATATAAATAATTCAGGGATAATTTCTTAAAGCTGGAGATTCTTAAAGTGGGACTTAAGGAATGAGTAGCAAGGAGTTGTTACTTAGACAAAGTTGGGGAAAAGGAAGGGTATTTGAGCTAGTGACCAGAGCTGGGAAGTCAGGCAGGCATGAAGCAGCTTGGAGTGTGCAGTTCAGAAAGCACCTAGAAGGGGAGGCATAGAAGATGAAAGGCAAATGTAAAGACAGTGGAAGACAGTGAATGGAATGCTTGCGGAGGGCTTTGTCCTGTAAGCAATGGTAAAATCTAATCACTTTTTTAAAAATCAGATTTATTTTTTTTATTTCAGTATATTACAGGGGTACAAATGTTTAGGTTACATACGATGTCTTTGCCCCCTCCCCCAATTTCTGACTTAGAAAGGTGGCTCTGATAGTAGTGTGGATGTTCATTTGGAGACCAGAGGACCTGTTAGAAAACATTGATCAAAACTGAAGAACAAAAAACGGGTGGGAGAAGGAAACCCATATTCATTGGACAGTTGCTTGTTGGAGGTAGCGTGTGCAGTGCTTTCCCTTATGCTATCTTATTAACCCTCACAGCATGCCCACGAGATAGATGTGGCTCCCATTTTAAAGAGGATGCAGCCTCAGAAATGTCAAGGTATCATGCCCAGTGCCAGACAGTTAATAAGCAGTGGCTGTGAGACTCAAGCACAGGTCTCTCTGATACGAAATTGTGTGCGTGTTTATTTCTGCACCATGCTGCCTTTCCAGGGGACAGTCCACAAAGGCAGTAACAATGATGAGCAAAAGCATGGCCGTGTTTGAGAGATGCTGAGACTTAGGCTCCCAGATTTGATGTCTGGATGTGGGGAATGAGGAAAGGGTCTGGGATGACTCCCAGATGGGATAAAAAACATGGAAAAATGTAAGGAGCTTATTTGGAGTAGAACAAGAGATTTCAGAAAGCGTAGTGGACAAAAAGCAAAGCAGTGTTTGAGGAGGACACACAGATGTTGTGTGTTGAAGACTAAGCCTGAAGGGCTTGCCTGTAGACAAGGCAGCTGGGGATGAGAGGCAGGGTGGTATTAACTGGCTCTGAGGTATGACTTGCCAATCATTCCGTATTTTCTCAAAAAAATATACATCTCAGAAGTGGGAATTTTGTTTACTACTTAAAAAGAACCACTTTTTAGGCAGGGTGTGATGGCTCACGCCTGTAATCATAGCACCTTGGGAGGATTGCTTGAGGCCAGGAGTTAGAGCAACATAGCAAGACACTGTCTCTACAAAACATAGAAAAATTAGCTGGGTGCAATGGTGCGTGCCTGTAGTCTCAGTTACTCAGGAGGCTGAAACAGGAGGATCACTTGAGCCCAAAAATTTAAGATCGCATTGAGCTATGATGACACCACTGCATTCTAGCCCAGCAACTGAGCAAGATGCTGTCCCCCACCAAAAAAAGAACCAAAAAAGAACCACAGCTTAGCTTAAAGGATAGTTTAAGTCAACATTCACCACAGAGGTTATCTACAAAATGGTAGACTCTCTGCCAGTACTCAATCAGAACCAGACCTGGCCACTGAGCTTAGGAGCATTTCAGGTTTATGGAGCCCTGGAGAACTTTTGGAAACTTACTATCTAAACAAGATTGTCCTTACTTGGCTACCCTTGAGTGGTGACTGTTGAGTAGGGTCAGGTGTACCAGAGAATCTTTGCTCAGACTATATAAATTTATTTTAATGTATCAGATTAGAGAAAACCATTAGATTAGGAAAGGATGAAATAAATGAATTCAAATTGGCTGTTCCATTAAGGGATTCCAGTGTTTTCACCTATTGTTGTTTACTAGGGTAGCCTGAAGAACTGGGAACTTGTTAGAAATGCAGATTCTTGGGCCCTGCCTAAAACCACTGGATTAGAGGCTTGTCCCTTCTGGGAAGAAAAGCCAGTAATACGAATGTCTCGAGCATTGTCTACCCCTAATCTCTCTCTCTGTCTCTATCCTTGTACATCACTTCCTCTTCCCCTCTGTTCCTTCTTCTGAAAACTGAAAAATTATATTGCTTCTCTCAAACCTGAGAGATATTCAGAATGTGTCTGACACATTTTGTGATGTTATTCTTTAGAGTTAGGAAGAATCAAATGGTAACAGATGCTGAAGTGATAGAGGACATTCTAAGCTACAAACCAGAGCAGAAGTTATAAAATAAAATTATCTATAAATGTGACCACATAAAATTTTAAAACTCAAAAGTCAAAAACTCAGTAAATAAATTTAAAAAGCAAGTTATAAACTGTGAAAAATAGCTGTATTATATATGGCAGGCAAAAAGTCATTGCGTATTTTAATTTTTAAAAACCCTTACCAATGTAAGAGAAAAAGATAATTACCCCAGTAGAAAAGTGGCCAAGAATAGACAAGAAAAGGCAATTCACAAAAGATGAACTACAGAAGCCAATGAAGGTTTGACCTCACAAGAGATCAAAAAAGAATATTAAAATAAGAAACTAATTTTCACCTACAAATTGGTTTAAAAATTTTAATAATAAATATCCAATGTTGTTGAGGGTATGGGAAAATAGCCATCCATAAACTACTTTTGGATACATAAACTGACATAAATCTGGGATACAATTAGCAATGTGTCAAAAATCTTAAAAATATCCATAATCTTTGACCCAGAAAGAAGATCATGTTGTTCTGAAAAGAATTTATCCAAAGGAAATAATCATAGATAAGTACAAAAATTTGTCTATAAAAATTCATCTTAGTATGTTTATAAGAATAAAAAATTTTAAACAACCTAAACCTCCAACAATTGGAGTTTTAGTTGGAGGCTTATTATATATGTCATGTCCCAAAAATAATTACTAAGCAGCTTTTAACAGCTATAGTATAGATGAAAATGTAATAAAATAATGTTTATGACATACTATTAAATGAAGTCACCTAATAAAAGAATATATGTGGTAGTATCCCTGTCACATAACAATGCATGCATGTGTATTTGTTTACCTATGTCTGTGTCTATATCCATATCTGCAAGAATAAGGAAGTACAATATCTTTGAGCGCAAGGATTTTGACTATGTAGTTCACAGTGTAACCCCAGAGTTGACAATAGTTCTTGGGAACACAGCAGATTAACAATCTAACTTCTGATTGATGAGTTTAAGGCATTTACATTTTTTTCTTTATGTTTCTTTAGATTTTCTGAACTTTCTACAGTAAGTTTTTTAGTTGGAGAAAGAGCATCAATTCTAATTTTTTAAAAATGTTAATGGATAAAATTAGCTATTTATAGACAGAACCTAAGAACTAATTATCAACGTGGGGCTCATGAAATTTAAAACATCCTATTCAATCAGGGTGAACTGGGCAGTGTTGTAGAGAGGTTGACAAATATGTGGTTGCAATTCAGGCAATTTAGGGCCTATTCAGCTGTTGTGTGTTGCCCTTGTATGATAATACTATGATTTGGGGGATATTTTTGTTTTTGTTTTTGAGATGGGGTCCCTCTCTGTCACCAAGGCTAGGAGTACAGTGGCATCATCATAGCTCACTGCAACCTCAAACTCCTGGCTCAAGCGATCCTCCTGCCTCAGCGTCCCGAGTAGCTGGGAATACAGTTGTGCACTCCCACATCTGGCTAATTTTTACTTTGTGTAGAGATGAAGGCTCACTATATTGCTCAGGCTGATCTCAAACTCCTGGCTTCAAGTGATCCTCCCACCTCCGCCTCTCAAAGTGCTAGCATTACAGGCGTGAGCCACCACACCCAGCAGGTACTATGATTTTTAAACTTTTCCACTAAGTACTCTAAAAGAGATTTCAAGATTTTGTATTTTAAGTATGAAATTTCTTTGAGGTTTATCCTGAAACATTCATTCACATTTTTCAATGTGCTTAGTAATATATCCAGTTTATTTCATATAAAAATATTTGATACTGTTTACCATCAAGTAAGATTGATTCCACGTTATTCTGTGGCTTATTGTGTGCCCACTGGCACTGCTTGGGTACCTTTAGGAGTATGCTTATACAAGGATGGGAACACAGTGTTAGTGAGCAGGATTACCAGAGTCCCAGAAAACAGAGTCAAAAGGAATTTGTTAGCATGTCTTCAAAAGAGGGGTAGTTGACTAATTGACATCAACATGTCACCTACTTGGCAAGTATATCTCTAAAGTGAAAAATCACTTAGGGTGAGGATTAAATGAGATATAAGGTATTAAGTAGAATGCCTGACATGCAGCCAGCTCTCAGTAAATGTTAGCTGTCATTAATTATTATTACCATGGAGAGGTTCCCTACCTAGATGTCACTACCACTTACATTATCAAACCAATCACTGTTACTCAGATTCAGTGTGTACCAAGCCACATTCTCATGTAACATGCCAGGCAGATTTTCCCCACAGGGAGCAGATTATCAAAATAGCTTTGTGCATCCATATGTCTCTTTACAAATTAATAAATGAATCAGCCCTAAAATACTGACCATCTCTTCATGGGTCACACCATCAGATTTCTTTACCCATGGAGTCGTGAAATTGACCTTAGAACATGGTGTTTTTCTCATCAAGATAATATTTCCCCTTGAGGCATACTAGACCATGGTTCTTTCCTAATCAATGCCTATAGCTCATTTCCCTAACTACCATTGACAATGGTATACTTTTCTAGTATATTCCATAGTCCCTAAAGCAAAAGATTTCAAAATATTTTGGCCATGCCCATAGTAAGAAAAATAAACTTTACGATGTGATCCAGAACACACACTGAAAGTTTCGTGAAATGATACTTAATTACTACATTATCTAAAACCAGAATAGTGGGTAAATGCCTCCGTCATGGGATCCACAGATGAAAGTTGGTTTTGCCTCCTTGCTTAGTCTATGTTTTCTTCCTTCTCTGCTTATTCTAGTGACCAGTCTGAACTGCATTGGTCCATGCCTTATACATATATTCTCCTCCACCTATGATTCCTGGTTGCCCTTGAGATCTGAACGTCCATATGAGCTCACTTTTTGCTTCTATCTGTGGCAACTATTGGTCTTCACTGAATTTTTCAGGACAATTTTAATTTTTTGTTCTATGATCCCTGGCTTTGGTTTAGAATATATGTTCCTTTGGTCTAAGTCCTCTTGTTTGTCCTGGTCCCTTAAATTCTTACCTTAGCTTTACCTAGGGACTTAGAGGTAAATCTAAGTATGGGGCACATTTCTCCTATGTTAAATGTCTTCCATTCACTAAACAGACACTTATTGTGCCAGGCACTGTTCTCCAAGCCACCAACTCCAGCTTACCCACGCTCTGTCCATTCCAGCTGCCTCCATGTTCCAAATAGGACTGTCTCTGTCCATTCTGAGCGGCAGCAAGCCCTTTTGCTTAGTTCTTGATATGTGTGTGGGAGCTCATTTATGAGGCTAATGAATGCTTTCTTGGCAATCACCCTGATACTGTTGTTTTTTCATTCTGATAACTGCTTTCTTGTAGACACAGAAAAATAATTTTTGGAGTCAGTGAGCTCTGGGCTCAAATCCTTGCCCTGCCACTTATTTGCTGTATGACTTTGAATATCATTCCCTCATTTGCAACCTCATAAGGGTCTTGCAAAGATTAAATAAATAAAATTTTACACCATTTATATGCTTAGTGTAAGTACCTACCACATAATAGGTGGTGAATAAATGTTCATCCATTCCATTCACTTTTTTTCTAGTTAGTATTGCATAAAGATAAGATATAGTGTGGGAGCAGGATAATGTTAGCATGTCTTAAACACTTAGACTGTACTAAGTTCTTCATGTGCCTTATCTGATCTAGTCTTAGAACAACCCAACAGTGTCTTATCATTTTACAGATGATGAAAGCTAAGGCCAAAGGGGATTGAGGAACATGGCCAAAGTAACAAAATTAGTAAATTGCACAGCTAGATTTGAACTCCCCCAACTAGAAGAGTGTTTAAGCTTCTGACCGTGTTTGTAGTATAGGACCCACTGTGGGTCAGAATTCTCCACAGATTAGATTTGGAATTACAATTGTACACACCTGTATAATCACATTTCTTGACTTTCCCAAAGATGAAGATTCTAGGCTTCTTCCCATTATCCTCCACCCTCCATTAGTTAGGACCATGCAGGAGACTCTTGGGCACAAAGTAGCTGGAAGAAGCAGCTAGAGTTCACGATAAAAAAGCATTTGTGAACCATTTGACTATCTTTTTCACTCACCATTTTGCACAGTTCTACAGTGGTCAGTATTAAACACACTGAATAACTGACTCAGCGCAGGCCAAATGGCTGGGGGCTCTGTCTGGGCGTTGAGTTTACTGCTCAGCTCACAGAGCCGCCTGGCTTGATGTTGCAGCTTCTCAAACACATTTTTGTCAATTCCAAAAGGCCATTAGGTTAGTACGTGCCTAACCACAGTACATCTGTTTGTTTTGGATAATAGCGAGTGCTTTTCCAGCTGTTCGTTTCTCTACCTTCTTTTTTTGTTTCCCTAGGGATTGAGCTTTTAGCATTCATGATTTTTTTTCAAGCTGGTAGACCAAATCCAGAATTATCATTCTAGCATGTCAGAGGACTTGACCTCATCCATTTTCAGACTTATGTTAAACTCTAAAATACACTCACATAGAGCTCCCTTGGAATCTGACTCCTGGCCCAACATAGTTTTAACTATCTCCATTTAATACGTGCATCTATATATTTTTCTTCTTTTTATTTAATTTATTAATATTTATTTGAATATGTAAAACATATGTACATGATTCCAAAGCCAAAACTATATAACAAGATAGAATCAGAGAAGTCTTACTTCTCAGCCCATTCCCTCCACCCTGCTCCCCCCTTCCTTCAGATCTAATTATATGTTTTTAAACATTTTAAAAGTATAATATACATACAGTGAAGTATTCATATCATGAATGAACAGCTTGATGAATTCTCATAAACTGATTATGCCCATGTATCCACCATTCAGGTGCAGAAATAGAATCTTACCAATGCCCCAGAAACTGCCTTGTGCCCTTCCTGGTCACTACCCTTTACTTCTTTCCAGAGATAACTGCTTTCAATATCAAACAGATGTCGAACTATAAGTGGAATAATACAAAATGTGTTCTTTAGTGCTAGGTTTCTTTCACTCAATGATATATTTATGAGATGTATCCAAGTTGTGTGTAGTAGAAGTGTTCACTCTTTTTGGTTGCTGTTAACATATTCTATCATACAGCATATATAGTATACCATAATTTGTTTATTCATTTTGCTATTGATGGAAATATGAGTTTCTCATTTTTGGCTTTAACCAATAGTGCTTCTTAATACATTCTTGTACATGTCTTTTGACAGACATTTCTGGTGGGTATATTCCCAAGAGTAGAATTGTTGGGTCACATGGTATATATATGTTCAGGCTTTAGTAGATATTGCCAAAGAGTTTCTAAAAGTAGATGTTCCAATTTACACTTCCAGCAATGTATAAGAGTCCCATTTGTTCCTTATATTTGCCAATACGTTATAATTTCTGTCTTGTTAATTTTATCCATTCTGGTTGTTATCTCACTGTGCTTTTATTTTGCTTTTCCCTGATGACTTGTAGTAGTTTTTGATTTATTCTTCCACTAATTATTTTTGAAAAAAATTATATGCTCTTTTATTTCACAAAAGATAACACTCTCTATATGTACTGTTTTCTGTTTTGCACATTGCTTTTTTCACTTGATATATCATGGAGATCTCAGTGTATTACACAGTATCAAGATCTTACTCATTTCTTTTAACAGACATATGTTAAATAGTATTCAAATTATATGACTATACCTGAATTTATTCTATCAGTCATCTCTTAATGGACATTTAAGTTTGTTTCAAAGTTTCCTATTAAAAAATGCTGTAATTAGTAGGTTTGTACATATATCTTCTCATATTTTTGCTATTGAATCTTTGGGATAGATTCTTAGAACTGGTATTTCTGGCTCAAAGACAAATGTATATGTAATTTTGTTAGATATTGCCATATTTCTCTCCATAGGGATTATACCATTTTATATTCCCACAAGTGACCTGTGAAACATGTACCTATATTTTGTGCAATAAATCTTTCTCTTAGAATATTCAATAGCCAGGGAATTAAGATACTGGGAAATTTTTTAAAAATAAAGAATCTTCAAAAGTAAAATATTTGATTATGTATAACACTACAACCTCATAAAGCATTTTAATGTTCCTTAGATGTATATATATTGAAATTAAGTTAATAATATAATATGTATTTTTTTAATACATATTTTTAAATGTCATTCTGACAGGCTGGGAGACACTACTCTGGCCTCAAGCCAGGAGCACATGTTTCTTGTATTCTTATATTTCATATAAAATATAGTTTTTAATGATAGCATATTAGTCAAGAAAGTTTTAGTTGTAAGTTTTAGAAAAAAAGTGGGGCATTCATTGATTCAGATGACTGGGAGGAAAAAGGTAGTCCAGCTAGCTTTAGGTGTGGTAGGATCCAATATTGATGAGAATCCTCTCTCTCCATCTATCACCTCTGCTTTCCTCAGTGTTAGTTTCTCACCATCCTCACAGCTTGCAATTTCACAAGGCAAGAGGCCTTCACTTGTCAAGCATTCACATCTGACCTCACAAGAGGACTCTGGCTCCGAATGAGTCATGAATATCTCATCTCTATCAGAGAAGATGGGGATCCCTTGATTGACAGTACTGTCAGAAATGGAATAAAAGAAGCTGAGATTTCCAAAGAAAAAGTTGTGGGACAGCTCTCAAATAACAGATATGTTTTATAGCTGTAAATTCTGTAGTCTGAATACACTATAATTAATCTTGCCTCTTACTGGTGTTCCCTTTCATATTTAGGTTGTTTCCAGGTTTTGCTAGTGTGTATCATATCATCATAAATATTCTTGTAGTCCACACTTTTATTTCTTTAGGATCTATCTCTATAAGTGGGATTACTGGGTGAGAAGATATGCATATTTCACAAATATTGTCACACCCTTCCAGGGTGCATGTAGTAATATATACTCTCAAAAGCAATTGATTAGATTGCTGTTCTATCACACCCTAGAGAGCATTAGGAATTTTAATTTGATAGGGGTTATCACATTGCTTCATGCTTAATTTACACAAGATAATAAATATCTGTTCTGCTTATAGTAGGTATTCAATACATAGCTCTTCACTTGATTAATGTTTCATATTTTCCTATATTTTTTCAAATGCCTATTCACTCTTCTTCCAATTTAAAAGAAAAATTGTGAAATAAAAGAAAGGAGAATGTATCTAAGTAGGAAAATGTCAAGTTCTTATATTTCCGCCTTTATGCTTAGGATTTATGAGATGCCCTGAGCAATTAGCTAGGTACAGCTGTGTCACAAAGAGGTGGTTGGAAGGTGTGTGAAGCTGGTTAGGGTTCTTTTGGCTCTCCCATTAAAGCTTTTCCAAATAAACCTACAGTCGAAAGACACGGTGCTTGCTATACTAACTGCATGGCATCCCCTCATCCTTCTTCCAACCAGCTTGTTACCCATAAACCCCTTTTATATAGAATTTCTGGAGTTGTCACTAAATTTGTTCATCACAGTGGTTCTCAGACTATGCGCCCAGCATCAGCAGCATCAGAACAACCTGGGAACCGGCTGGAAATGCAAATTCTCAGGCCCCATCTCAGACCTATTATATCAGTAACTCTGGGTATTGGATCTGGCAATGTTGTGTGTGTGTACCTGGCAATGTTTGTGTGTGTGTGTATATGTGTGTTTAATTGGGGTAAAATATATAGAACATCAGAAAATTTACCATCTTACCCTTTTTTAAGATTCATTTTATATTGACAAAATTGTGAATATTTGTCATACACATGTTGTTTTGAAATATGTAAGCATTGTGAAATGGCTAACTCAAGCTAATTAACATATGTATTGTCTGACATATTTCTCATTTTTTTTGTGGTGAGAATCTTAACCATTTCTATATGTAGGGTTCAGTAGTGTTAAGTACATTCGCTTTGTTGTACAATCAATCTCCAGAACTCTTCCCATCTGGCAAAAACTGAAACTCTGTATCCATCAAACAACAAATCCCCATTTCCTCCTCTTCCCAGCCCCTGGCAACTACCACCCTCTTTTCTGTTTCTATGATGCCTTTTTGTGACTGGCTCATTTCATTTAACATAATGTACTCAGGTTTATCCATGAAGAATGTATCAGAATTTCTTTCCTTTCTAAGGCTGAATAATATTCCATTGTATGTATATGCAATATTTTGTTTATTCATCTATCATCTATCATCTATCAATATTGGGTTGCTTCCACTTGACAATCTGTGTTTTAACAAGTCCTCCAGGAAATTCTCCTGCATAGTTAAGTTTGAGAACTCTTGGCTAGTAGGAAATAAAAGTGTACTGAATGTCATCCTGACAGATCTAGAATTCTTTTTAGAATATTTTAAATTATATTTGATACAGCAAGTTAATCTGTATGCATATAACCCAGGGTGAAGTATCATATCTCTTTGCTTGTGGTAATCTCACAAGGATGCAGTGTGGAACACTGCAATGCCAAATAAAAAGTATTTAGTATTGTTTAAAATAAAAAATGTGCTAAACTAGGCTAATCTGGTTTTTGAAAGGCAGAAACTGGACTGGGTTGAGAGTTGATCGAGTTAGAAAGGTAAGGTGGATAAAAGAAAAGTAATGAAGTCAAACAGCATGTGCCATAAATACCATAAAGGTAGACAGAAGCATTCTACATAATCTCACCATGGAATTCAGTGAGCTGCTAATGGCGTTGACAGTTGCAGCTATTTTAAATAAGCTGAATTCTTTGGCAGTTACCAGGGAACATTTGTGGTTATGTAAACTACCGTAACAAGGGTAGTCAAACCTCAGGAAAACTGACAGCCCGAGGCAGTCAGTCAATTGAGGACCCTGTGGTGATGTGCAGCATTGCATAATGGGATACACGGGCTTTGGGGTGGGAGATTCGATTTTCCCAAAGAAATCCCAGCTAGAGAATTGAGTTGGAGGCAGAGTGTAGTGCTAGACAGGCTAATGGTATGATTTGATATAGGACTATTAATTTTTCCTCGAGAAATGAAACATGTATTTGATTTTAGTGTATTTTATCTGGAAGAGGAAAATTATCTAAATGATGATATACTTGATGCCTGGCACAGGGAAGGCATTTAGATAGAGATGAGCGAATGAATGGGTGAATAAATAATATAATGAATAAATTAATTTCACCCATATTTACTGAGTACCTATAACGTTCAGGCCAAAGGGAGGCCCTAGTATATATCAATATAGAGATAAATAAGTCAGCAGACTGTCTAGTAAGTCAGCAAATAAATAAGGGCTTCTCACTTGTGTTGCATCTATGGTTCTCACTTCTAAATTAACCACAGAAACTTGGGCAAATTATTTAACCTCCCTGGGTCTTGGTTCACTCATCTCTAAAACTGGGTGTGTGTGGTGCCTCCAGATGCCAAGATAGATGATCTTAAGGCTCCTTGCCGTTTTCAAATTCTGTTTCTTCTGCTTTATTTTGTGAGGTAGAGTGCTGTCATTTATTAATTCATTTTGCAATGTTTGTTGATTCTGTGTAAGGCACTGTGCTCTAATTTTCCCATAACTTATTAAAAATCAATTACCTTTTCCATCACTATAAAGGAGAACGGCTGAATGTTAGGTAGAAAAGTCCCCATAAACAGATGACTATGTAACTCATACCAAAATAGTAAGCACTCTTTGGTTCCCACACAACCCCCACCAGCAATTCGGTTTTCTCCTACCTTCCTGGGAGCTTCCCTGTTCCAAGAAGTGATGATTGGAACACCTGTGCTGGCTGTCTCCTCATGATGTCTTTTCGTGAGATGAAAAATTCCCTGGCAACAGCTCAGTAAGGATCTCCAGGTCTTTCCATCAACCAGCAATACCGTGCAAAAAGTTGTTGTTGTTGTTTTAAATGGTTTCAGAAGCATTTGGTTATTTAAAGATTTGGTCTTTATAAACACATCCATCCCATGTGATTGAGAAATGGGACTAGCAGATGTTGCCTGATTTTTCTTTTTACCTAGGGATTTCATGGTATCTGTTTTTCAATTTCCAACTAAGTATTAAATGCTTGTATAATTTAAGTGTTTCATTTAATTAAGCTTTAAAATGTATTTAAACTTTAGATCAGCCTAGATAACTTGAAAATAGAAACAATCGGAGCAGTTCTGCCAGTTTAGACTCAATCTAGAGTGTATTTTAAATGATTTAGGCAATGATAAAGTATAGTTCCAGTGGTTTCTGGACAAACTCTAAATTCTTGAGTCTTTCAGTGCTATATTTATATAAGTAAGGCTATCACTTCCTATCTCTGCTTCCTGTCATTTAAAAATTAGCCCATTTGTTGGGCCTGAAATGGGTGAGGAATGAGTCTTTGCTTAAACTTGCAAACTGGTGCTAAGTCATTAGCACGACGCTCCTAAAGAACATTTGTATTATAGAAGAGCACCTTGACATCCACGACAAATATATTCCTGGAAAGTGTTTAAGTATGTAGTTTGAGCGTCTTGCCACTTTCTGTGTTTATGGGTTATTGCTCTGCCACTTGAAATATAATTGAATCCAGAAGTTTTTCTTCAGCACAAATGTTCAAAATAGATTACTTATTGTTTGCCACACAGAGTGATGTCTACAGACTAGGCTTAGGGGAGAAAAATGTGGTTTCTATGCACACATCTACATTGGTGATTTTCCTCCAAGATACTAAGGGCAATAGTTGACAACAGCAGACAGATTGACTTTGCAAAGTATGATAACTCCTTTTTAATGAATATGGGTTCTAAACAGCATCTTTTCTTATGGGGGCAGTAAATTTATGCTCTCTATCATAAAAGTAATTATATAAGATATTGAGGAAGGTACATTTCCTCTCTGCAGAGCCCAGGTAGGCTGATTCCTTCTGCATTTCTTCCCTTTACGAAAGAGGCAGGCTCTGAAGATCTTTGTCAGTGGCCTGTCCTTTTCTGAATGGTTCCTTTTATGGAGCACAGAGTCCTGCTTATTTCTTCACCAGCTAAGCCCTTACTCTACCCCATCCTTTTCCCAAAAAAGAAAGATCTTTCTGTAAAGGAACTCACTTCCTCTTTCTCTATTGCTTCTTGGGGACCCAGCTGAGGAGGTGAGGACTTGTGCAAACCCTTGGTCTTTTCTTCTGCATTCCTGCTTTGCTGAATATCTTTTGCACTACCATGTTTCCCTGAAAATAAGACCTACCCATAAAATAAGCCCTAGCAGGATTTCTAAGCATTTGCGCAATCTAACCCCTACTCCGAAAATAAGACCTGGCGATGGGCTGGGCGTGGCTACGCAATGTATCTGCACAACCCATGTATTTTGTTGGGGAGAGGTAAAGAAGACGAGCAGCCCTTCTCATCTGCCCCATCGTGACAGCTACTATCCCAGAGGTGACCGGAAAGGTGTGGGCAGCCCCACCAACAAGGTTGGCTCCCCCTGTCAGGCCCTGGCCATCTTGTGCGTGCTGCAAGCTGAGGCTTTGGGGGGAAGTCTCCTCAGTGAAGTGAGGAGTGGGACGCTCCACTTTAGGTATTGTGTGTCCCCAGGGGAAAGAAGGAAAGCTGTGGCCGCCATTTTACTATGATGATGTTCCAGAAGAAGACGACTTAACTATATTTGAATAAATGTAGATTGTTGTACCGTACTTTAAAAAAAACTAACACATTCCCTGAAAATAAGCCCTAGGGTGTCTTCTTGAGGAAAACTAAACATAAGACACTGTCTTATTTTCGGGGAAACACAGTATTGCGCCTCACCCTCAGGATTCATCTGGGCCCTGTTCCATGCAGAGGTCAGCTCTTCCGGAAATGCAAATTTGATTATGGCACAGCCCTGCCTGAAATCTAGAGTGGTTCCAATCGCTGAATTTTTGAGCATGTCATAAAAGGCCCCTCCTGCCCACCCAGCATCATTTCCTACCACTCAGATATACCTGTTCTCTCTTTCGGTCTTACCTGAGTCGCAGTTCTGTCAGTCTTCCTGCTTGGAGCACACTTCTCCAGCGTTCTCACTCGATTGGTGCAAACAGATTCTTCACTTCTGATGCGGGCTTCACTGTTTTCCACACAGAGTTAGGTGCCTTCTCTGTCAGCTCTCACAGTGCCTTGTGCATAGCATATCATTATACTCACCTAGTTATTCCTCTATTTTTCTGTCTCTCTCATTAGACAATGAGCCTGTCGTGTCTGCAACAATTGCCGCTGAATCTTTCCCTTCACCTATTGTGTCTCTAGCTACAACAGCAGTGCCTGATGTGTAGCAGTTTCACAGTAAAGACTGGTGGCAGGAATGTATTAATCCACTCATTTATTCTTATTCTGATCAACTTTATTCAAAAAGAGCTCTGTTACCAGAGGACTGGTTATGCCAGTAGATATGCTATGTATAGGTCATCTGTTTCAAAATAATTCTGTACTTAATTGATGCCACTTATATAATTTCTTATTAGCGTTAATATCTCATAATATCACCTGGGCCGTAATAGTGTATATGGCACATCAGCTTATGCTAAAATACGATGAGAACAGATTCTGTAACGCCAAGCAAGTATTTCAGGAAGATCCTCTGTATACTTAGTTGTTTGTAAAGAGGTTCCCAAGGTCTGTGTTTTCAAGGACTCTTCTACAGAATGGAAACTGTTTGAATAGAACTTACATCTACACTGTGTTATTTAATGGTCAAGTCAAATGCTTCTACATGAATTGTTAAAAATAGAGTTTTCTTTTCCAAACAAGTTGCCTATACTGTGTTCATATGAGCACTTTATTATCAGCTGGTGAGCAAAATGAAAAAACCATTGGACCTAGGGCTGCAAACACCAGCTTTGAAGTTGGGGATGTATAGTTAGAAAATAGTCTTTCTAGTGTGCAAATTAACTGTGCCCAAGGCTTATCTTTCTCTTTTTTGAGATTTCCCTTTGGCAACACAGAACTTAGCACTGCAGTAGCTCTTATCGTAGAATACTGGTTCTCAACCAGGGCATTTTAACCCCAGTGTACATTTGGCAATGTCTGGAGACATTTTTGACTGTCATAATTAGGGGAGAGTGGTGAGCGTTTAGTGGAAAGAGGCCAGAGATGCTGCCATACAATGCACTGGATGGTCCCACACAAAAACTTACCTGGCTTGAAATGTCAATAGTGCTGAGATTGAGAAGGCCTGTAGTAAGAAGAAACAAGAAACAGTATGGTTAGAAGCTGGCAGTGAGAATTTTCCATGTGTGTGATTGATTTGTCTTTCTCAGTTTGCTGCTCCTTCACAGACCATTCACAGAGTTGTCTGTGATCCTCTCTCTAGGTGGTTCACAACTTGGCTCTTTGCTTCTGCAAGCTGGCAGGAGAGTCTCGCTTGCTCCAATCTGCTAGGACTGAGTTTCATGTAATATAGCACAATTGCAGGAGTGACTTCTATCACCTTTGCTACATTCTATTGATTAGAGGCAAGTTCTGTACAGGCCCCACCTACTCTCAGGTGGTGGGTATTATACAGAGCCACAGACACCAGGAGGTAGGAATCATGAGGACCAGCCTAGGGTCTATCCACACAACTTACTATTGATGACAGGTGTGGAATACTCACAAGGTTAGAAGGCAGATGGAGTGGCTCTTAATCTATCTCTGATGGTTGTCACTGTGGGAGGCTGAGGAGAGGATCGTTTGAGCCTAGGAGTTTGATATCACCTAGAGCAAGAGTGAGAACCCATCTCTACAAAAAAACAGGAAAAATTAGCCAGGTGTGGTGGTGCACACCTGTAGTTCCAGCTACTTGGGAGGCTGAGGCAGGAAGATTGCTTGAGCCCAGGAGTTTGAGGTTGCAGTGAGGTATGATGATGCCACTGCACTTTAGCCCAAAAAACATGTGTTGGTGAGGACCTGGAAAAATTGGAACCCTCATATACTGCTGGTGGGAATATAAAATGGTATAGCCATTTTAGAAAAGTCTGGCAGTTGCTTAAATGTGTAAGCATGGAATTACCATATTACCAAGCAATTCTAGGTATATATCTAAGACATATTAAAAATATATATCCACACAAAAAGTTGTACAGGAATGTTCATGGCAGCATTATTTATAATAGCCAAAGAGTAGAACAATTCAAATGTCTGTAAACTGAGAATGGATAAACATAATGTGGTATATTCATACAATGGAATATATTTGGCTAGAAAAAGAATGAAAGACCGAGGGGATACCACATGGATGAATCTTAACATTGTGCTAAAATAAAGAAGCCAGTCACAAAGACCACATAATTATATTATTCCATTGATATGAAATGTCCAGAATAGGCAAATCTATAAAGATAGGAAGTCAATTAATGGTTGCCTACAGCTGGGGGATTGGAGGTTAATGGAGAGTGACCACTAATCCGCACAGGATGTTATATGGGGTGCTGAAAATGTTTTAAAATTGATTATGCACAACTCCGTTAATACGCTAAAACCCTTTGAATTGTATACTTTAAATGGATGAATTGTATATGAGTTGTATCTCTATAAAGCTGTTACTTCAACTATATAAGGTATACATACCTACATAAATATATATGTACGCTATATATATGTTACTCACCTAAAGTGTATATACACTTTTTATATCGAAGAAAATGATATACAGCAAATATAGTAAAAATGTACCCCAACATTTCCAATGTGCTTGCTGTGTAGGCACATGGATGTAAAGACCAAAAGATCCCCAAGCCTTTCTGCCCCGGAGAGTCCACAGTTTAGTGGGCATTCGTGCCTTTCTGTAGGAGCCGTGAGAGTAGCTGTATCCGACAGAGACACCAGTGGCTACTGTTCCCCAGCAGGCATCAGTTAAAGGTTCCTGGATAAAGGTGAGTCAGATGCAACATTCCCTTTGAGGCATTTTACGTCCTTGCTGCTCTCCTTCATCATGAAAATGTTGAAATGCCTGAACTTACCATAAACTTAAAAAAAAAAAAAACAACTAAAAAACAATGCTGAAATCTATCAGTTCTCAGCAGGTAGACAAGGGGTAAAATTTCTGAAAACAAAGAATTTTATTCTGGCTTGTTTTCTTCACAGCTGAAAGCCCTCAGTCCCTTTAGTCATTTATGACTTTAAGCTTTGAATTCTGGGCAGTAGAAAAAAGTTATTCAGTGTTTGTCCATCATTTAGATCTAGATTAAAAAACAAAAGTATTACATTTTAATCCTGATAATTTCTAATATTTCATGTACAATAGTGTGATTTATTTTTAGCGTGCTACATGCTAAGCACTGTGCTTCAATTAAAGATGTACCAGTGCCAAGGTTAGGCATAATTCCCATTCTTAGAGACCATACGATTCACTGAGAAAGACAGAAATTATAGAAATAATTGTGAAGGAAAAATGTTAGATGCTGTGGGAACTGCTAACCTGTGGAAACCAAAACTTTTGTGTGAGGAGGTGAATTTTATGCTGAAACCTGAAGTTGCATAGTTACCCAGGAGACGGTGTGGAGATGGTTGTGGGTGGTGGTCAAGGGCATGGTGGCTGGAGAGAAGAATTTTGCAGGCTGGGGAAGAGAATGGGAGAAGGTCCCAGTGGAGAAAAGTCAGGCAGAAAGAAGCTTATATGGCTGAGAGTGAATGAGGAGAAAGGGTGTGGGACGAGGCCAGTGAATTAGATGGGAACGGGACAGGCAAGGCCTTAAAGGCTGGAATGAGAAGTTCAGACTTTGTTATAGGGTTGATGGGAAACCATTGAACATTTTAAGCAGCGATCAGACCTATGACCAGATATTTTGAGAGATGCCCCTGGCTGCTGTGTGAAAAACTTTTCAAATCTGCATATCATAATGGAAATAATTTTTAAAAAGAAATCCAATTTCATGTTTTTACTTCAAAATTTTCAAAACTCAGATGAAACTTAAAACTTCTTTGTAAGGAATGAAAAGTAGAACATTACATTCATCTGATCCTGTTAATAACCCATCACTGGGTTATTCAGGGACAAAGCATAGAAAGTTTGCTTTTCAGCTATATTTTTTCCTCATTCCAAACATTTATATTTTGAAATCCAATAAAAACATGAACAAAGATACTTTTTAATTTTTCTAGGACAAATGTCACGAAAGCAAACAATTGGAGTACCAAAGACACGATTTGAGGTCCAGTGACTACCGTGGGCAGTGGATGGCAGAGTTTGTGGGTGTTGGTATGCTGAAAATTCAAGTGCTGCTCTGTGGACTTGGAAAGAAGTTGGGCAGGACCTCAATCCTAAGTCTTAGAGAGTGGGTGACAACACCCCCCAAAATCACCAACTCTAAGCAAATGCAAAACAAGATTAGTATTAGAAAAAGAGAGTGACCTATAGACATTTTTTTAAAATTTCAGTGTTTAATTAATTTAGTAAGTACTTATTGACCTTCAATTTTGTGTAAAGAATGGTACTAGGTATCTTCTCTCTCTCTCTTCTCTCCATCTCTCTTTCCACAGATAGATACATAAAGAAATGAGAAGAAGCAGCGGTCACCCGTAGCTAGTGGGTTTTTTTCCATGTTAGTCACTTTTTATTACAGAAGAGTCCCAAAGTTTATTTTGAAGACTTAACAAGATGGATCTAATCTTATCCTCCCAAACAACACAATAATCTTCCTAAGTTATTTATATAAAATGAGTCTGTAACTTCAATACCCAATGTTTTCAGAAATATAAAGTTGGGGCATATGGCATGAAAAGTATATTCATGGGACAATAAGAGAAAATATTTGAAACCACAACTGGTCCATGGGAATTTTAGAATGTGTTGTCATTTATCTGTATCACTGCATTCACTGTCTCCAAGATTATTAAAATGACAAAAGGACTCCATTGTGATTTGCTAAAGGCAGAGGTGACTTGAAGACACAATACTTTGATCCACACAACACGATATCCATCAATCATCCATGTTTCCTGCATTCGTGAAATCGCGCAGCACCTGCCATATGTGGAAACAGACCAGTTTTCACTTTCTATTATGATTTATATCATTATTCACATTCCACTGTAGTCTCTTTGAGAGTGTTGGTTACCATTAGCATTGGCTGTCAATCAAATTTTGCTCCTTCCCTTCCCCTTTTTTTCATGTCTGAACTACTGTAGAATAAGACAAAAATAGAAGTTTCAATACGAAAAGAAGATAACAGAATATATGACCTTTAACCAACGCTACGATCATTTGCTTCTTTTTCAAATAAGATGTATAATTAGAACTGACAAATGCCAATAAAACCCAGTCATTTGTATCTTTTCCTCATATAAAGAAAAGTTGGGAAATTAGTGGAAATGAAAAATGATTCTTAAGGTTTAATGCAGAATAATTCTTTAAAATAATGACTAACACTGAACATTTACTCAAGGTATTCACTTATTTCAAAGCATCCATTTAGCTTACAACCTTATTTTAATAATATGAGGCCTCAATATCTTTCTGTCTTGCTGGTTTTTTTTAAATGGGCATTTATTTTAAAAGAGGTTCTGGATTTATAAACAGATTAGGATGTTGATGCTAATTCCTTTTCTTCTAGGAGGTTGCGCTTTCATATTTAGAAAGGTCATTTATTTTTTTCAATACCAAACATATAGCAGGTATTTTTAGGTGCCAGGCATGGCTTTAGATTCTGAAATACAAAGACTTCAAGTCATGGTTTTCCTGTTCAGATAAGTTTACCTTTCATTGAGGAAAACAGTAGGCATGTTAAAATATATATGACAATAAAATGTGGAAAGTGCTAGCAGATAATGAAAGCAGAGTAGGAGCCCTGAAGGCAGCATCACTGAGGGAATAACTGAGCTGAGCTGGAACCCTTACTGGAAAAAAAGGGAGTTTGTGAAACTAAAGAGGAGAGGGAAGGGAGGGAAAAAAATAGCATGTGTCAGGGTTCACAAAAGGGCCTGGTGTCTTGGGGATTATTGGCCTGAGTACAGGGCTAATGGGGTGAGTGCAAAGGAGCTCACAGTACAAACAGTACAAGATGATAAGTGAAAGTTCACAGTATCCCACCAAATTCTTCCAGGCATTTGCTATGCATATTGTTATCTGTCTGTCTATCTACCCATCTCTCATCTATCAGTCTATCCTGCTGCAGGACACCATCCCCTCTCCCATAATCCCCTCGCAACAAAGCACAACCACAGAAGAAAGAGCCTTTCTCTCTTATTCCGCAATATGCTGACCAGCAGAAGAAGTATAAAGGTTAAATGCATCAGAAGCAAGTGTCATCAAAAAGAGGGATGTGTGCCCCAAAGCAGATAGTAACATTGACAGACCTTTGACACAGTTACCAGCAACCCTGGTGAAGCCTCAATATGGCAGAGGCCAGTGATGGTGGTAAGAGCAAAGGATACCTGTACTCATTTATGAGCCCTGTGGCTCTACTCTGAAATATTTGGGTATGTAGGGGATCGGACGCTGTGTTTCTAAGAATCTGTAGTTGCGTGGATGTGTTGATCCTTAGTAGTAAAAACCCTTCAGTGGTTTCTCGTTGATGCAGAATAAAATCCCAATTCCTTAGTGATTTTCAAGGATTGTTATGATCAGGTCCCTTCTTACATTCTCAAATGTTTGCTTGCAGAGTGAGCCTCTTGGCCTTTGCGCCAACAGATCTCTTGTCCTGAAACACAAGCTACTACCTGGTCCTCTTCAGCCGTCTGACTCTTCTCATTCTTTGGGACTTAGTTTACATATTATCTGCTGTAGAAAGACTTTTCTGACCATGCAAGGCTAGGTTAGTTGTCTTTCATTTATACTCTTGTAGCACTTAATTAAAATTCCCATTTTATAACACTTATGTTGCATGGTATTATATAGCATGATTGTCTATCTCCATCACAATACCAGAAGGTTCTGGAAGGCAGGGTCCACATCTTATTCATTGTTGCATCCCCATTGCTTACTGCAGTGCCTACCATGTAGTACACACTCAATATATATTTGTTGAAATGGATAAATTAAGGAGATAGGTAACATTATTAAACAAGATGGAAATTAACAAGAGGTACAAATTTGGGGGGAAAGACAATGAGCTTAATTGTGTGCCTCTTAATTTAAATATCTGCGGCTGAGAGGGTATGATCAGTTGTGAATATTGGCAGACTTCAATGAAAAGTAAGAATTGAGAGTCATTTAGTTTCTTTATTTTTTGTACTCACCTATTTATTTTTTTCTTAAAATTCAGTAATATTAACTTTTCTAATAATACAAGATAGAAAAATTTGGAAACACACAAAAGAATATATAGTAATGAAGAAATTACTAATAATATTATCCTCCTTCCTCCCAGAAGAGGTTAATTGCTGATAATACATGTGGATATTTCCTTCTGGTTTTATTTTCTCTCTTTCTCTCTCCCCACCACTCCCCCATACCCATATTTAACACAATTGGGTCATGTACTTATATAGTCCTTTTTTCATTCAGCATTAGATCATAAGCAATTTTCCTTGTTTCTAAATATTCTTTAAATACCTGACGTTTAACAACCTTAAAATCTTCTATTGCATGGATGCACCATAATTATTTTAATCATCCCTAGGTTGTTTCTGATCTTTTTGTTACCATATATAATGCTTTGATGAACATTTTGTCTTTTCTTTTCTTTCTTTCTTTCTTTTTTTTTTTTTTGAGACAGAGTCTCGCTTTGTTGCCCAGGCTAGAGTGAGTGCCATGGCATCAGCCTAGCTCACAGCAACCTCAAACTCCTGGGCTCAAGCTATCCTCCTGTCTCAGCCTCCTGAGTAGCTGGGACTACAGGCATGTGCCACCATGCCCGGCTAATTTTTTCTATATATATATTAGCCAATTAATTTTTTCTATTTATACTAGAGACAGGTCTCGCTCTTGCTCAGGCTGGTTTCCAACTCCTGACCTGAGCTATCCACCCACTGCGGCCTCCCAGAGTGCTAGGATTATAGGCGTGAGCCACCTCTCCTGGCCTGATGAACATTTTTTCTTCCACAAATCTTTGAGTCATTGTTTTCAAGAAAATTTGTACCACTTTAATCCACCCTCCAATGGTTTTTGCTATGTTCTAAATGTTTGTGTCCCCTTAAAATTCATGTTGAAGTCCCAACTCCCTAGGTGATGCAGTATTAGTAGGTGGAGACTTTGGGAAATGATTAGGTCATGGGGTGGGGTCCTCATCAGTGGGATTAGTGCCCTTATAAAATGGTCTCCAGAGAGACCCCCTCACTCCTTTTACCATGAAAGGACACAGCAAGTAGGCAACGTCTATGAACCAGAAACTTGGCCCTGACCAGACTGTGGGCTCCTTGATCTTGGACTTCCCAGCTGCCAAAACTGTGGGAAATGAATTTTTACTGTTTAGAAGCCCCCAGTCTATGGTATTCTGGTATAGCAGCCTGGATGGACAAAGAAAGCATTGGTAAGTGGTTGCTTTCACTGCACCTTTGCCAATTTTGAAAGTCATATTTATTTAAACTTTGCCAATTTGATAGATTGAAAAACGGCACTCACTGATGTTTAAATTTGCTTTTGGGTCGATTTCTAATTAAGATGGACTTCTTTAGCATGTTAATTGATTATTTATAGTTCTGTAGACCTATTTTATTCCCTCATTTACTTTCTTTGGTAGGACCAATATTTCTTATTAATTAGTAATAACTAGTTATGTCTATATTAATTTTTCGTATTTATTACATTTTCCCCAGTTTTATTCTTTAAGTTTCTATGATTTGTCCTCCCCCCTGGAGAAGATTTACTGGAATTAAAAGATGAGATTTTAATAAGAGAGTAAAAAAGAAAGTAGTTGTTCAAAGGGTCTGAAATGGAAGACTGTATCAGTCAGAAATGAGTGACTGACTATCCAATCATAAGTGAATAAGTAAGATGAATACCAGATGATTGCTCTGCCATTATTTTTGAAACTACCTTCTTACTTCTTTTAAAGAAGAATGTTTAATTTATAAAAGTAATATATGCTTGCTATAGAAAATATGAAAATGCATAAAGAAAGAAATCACCTTTCAGAATCAACCCTCACTATTTACCTTTTGAAATGTATTTTAGTTTCCCATATTATTAAAATTCTTTCTTAGCATAATTTTAATGTTTGAGTAATATTGCCTTGAATGGCTTTGTGATAATTTATTTGCGACTTCCTTATGTTAAAAATGTTTTGTTACAATAAATAAAAGTATGACAAACATCTTTTTACTTACATCTTATGCATATTTTCATGTTTTCAAATGTAAACTCATTCTAGAATACAGGATTACTGAATTACAGAATATGAACTCATTTATAATTGCTGTTATTTTTTTAAAATTAAAAATTTTTTTTTTATTTCAGCATATTACAATGGTACAAATATTTAGGTTATATATATTATATTTGCCAAACTCCCCACAGAAAGGTTATTATCAATTTGTGTGTTTAACAGTTACATACAGGAGTGCTCTTCTTATTGCATACCTACTTGCATTGAATATAATTATTTTAATAATAATTGCTATTTCCATAGACAAAAATATGGCCTTAATACCTTTATTGAGGCATAATTTACGTACAATAAACTGTATACATTTAAAGGGTACAATTTTATATGTTTAGAGAGATGTATCATCTGTAAAACCACCATAATCAAGATAATGAACATATCCATCACCCCTAAAAGTTTCCACATGCTCCTTTGGAATCTCTCCTTCCTGCCTGTCCTTGCTTTGCACCTCATACACCATTCCCAGGCAACTACTGTTCTGCTTCTGTCATTATACATTACTTTGCAGTTCCTAGAAGTTTTTACACATGAAATAAGTCATAGAGTATACACTTTTTCTGGTCTGGTTTATTTTGCTAAGCATAATATTGAGATTCTTCCATGCCATAGCATACATCAATAGTTCTTTCCTTTCTGTTGTTGAGTAAGTATTCCATTGTGTGGACATGTCATCGTTTGTATATCCATTCATCCGTTGATGGACATTTGAGTTGCTTTGAGATATTGGCTATTACTAATACAAATAAAGCTGCTATAAATACTGGCATAAAAGTTTTTGTGTGTATATATATATGCTTTCATTTTTCTTGGTCAAATACCTAGAAGTGAAATGGCTGGATCACAGACAGGGTAGGTGTAAGTTTAACTTTTATGATTTTTGAGACAGGGTCTCATTCTGTTACCCAGGCTGGAATGCAGTGGCATTATCATAGCTCATTGCAGCTTCAAACTCCTGGGCTCAAGTGATCCTCCTGCCTCAGCTTCCTGAGTAGCCAAGACTGCAGGTACATGCCACCACAACCGGCTAATTTTTATTTTATTTTTTGTGGAGATGGGGTCTTGCTATGTTGCCCAGGCTGGTCTCATTCTCCTGGGCTTGAGTAATCTTCCATCTTGGCCTCCCAAAGAGCTGGGATTACAGGTGTGAGCCACCATGCCTGGCCTAAGTTTAACTTTTTAATAAATTACCATAGGGAGACCTCATCTTTACAAAAAATTTTAAAAAGAGCCATGCATGGTGGCTGGTGCCTGTAGTCACAGCTATTCAGGAGGCTGAGTCACGAGAATCGCTTGAGCTCAGAAGGTTGAGGCTGCAGAGGGCTGTGATTGCAACACTGCACTCCAGCCTGGGTGAAAGAGCCAACCCTGTCTCCTTTAGAAAGAAAGAAAAAAAGAAAGAAAGAAAGAGAGAGAGAGAGAGAGAGAGAGAGAGAGAGAGAGAGAGAGAGAGAGAGAGAGAGAGAGAGAGAGAAAGGAAAGGAAGGAAGGAAGGAAGGAAGGAAGGAAGGAAGGAAGGAAGGAAGGAAGGAAGGAAGGAAGGAAGGAAGGAAGGAAGGAAGGGAGGGATGGATTACCAAACTACTTTTCTAAAGTGGTTGGGCCATTTTATATTCTTTCTAGCAGTATATGAGAATTTCAGTTTCCCCACATCCTTAGCAATACTTGGCATGATCTGTCATCTTAGCCTTACACAGTCTAATAGGCGTGTAATGGTATCTCATTCATTTTTATTTCCCTAAAGACTAATGATATTGAATATCTCTTTATGTGTTTACTTGCCTTTTGTATATTTTATCTGATTAAGTGTCTGTTACAATTTTTTATCTATTTTTATTGGATTCTTTTTTAATTATTGCATTTTGAGAGCTCTGTTTATATTTGGCATGCAAGTCCTCTATCAAGATAGATGCTTGGCAAAGATATTTTCCTAGTATATGGCTTGTCTTTTCTCTTAACTGTATCTTTTGAAGAACAAGTATAATTTTTCCATTTGCTCATTTATGGATTGAAGAAGTCTAATTTTTCAATGTGTTCCGTTATAGATTATGTTTTTGGAATCATATTTTAAAAATCTTTGCATGATCCAAAGTCAGATAAGTTTACTCCTATGTTTTCTTCATGAAGTTTTATATTTTTAGGTTTTAAATGTAGTCTATGATTCATTTTGAGTTAATTATTGCATATGGTATGAGGTGTGGATTGAAGCTTAACTTTTTGGGTTTTTTTTGTATTTAGGTATCCCATTGTTCCAGTGCTATTTGTTGAAAATGCTATCCTTTTTTCACTGAATTACTTTTGTACCTTTGTCAAAAATTAGTTGTCAATATGTGTGTAGTTCTATTTGTGGACACTCTAAATTGTCTATCTATCTATCTATCTATCGATCTTCATTACCTATCTTTGTCTTTACACCAATACTACAGTCTTGATTAGTGTAGCCTTAAAATAAGACTTGAAATAAGGTAGTGTTGTTAGCTCTTCAATTTTGTTGTTGTTTTTCAAAGTTGTTTTGGCTATTCTGGGCCCTTCACATTTCTATATAATTTTAAAATCATTTTTTCAATTTATGTGAAAAAACTTACTGGATTTTTGATGTGGTTATGTTAAATTTATAGATTAATTTGGGAAGAATCAACTTATTACCAATATTGAGTCTTCTGACTCAAGCGTTAGGTGTATCTCTATGTTTATTTACATCTTCTTCAATTTCTCACAGAAATGTTTTATTGATTTCAGTGGACAAGATTTGTACATATTTTGCCAGATTTACCCTTAAGTATTTCATACTTTTTGATGTTACTATAAATAGTAATTTTTTAAAATTATAATTTCTGATCATTTGTCATTAGGTCATAGAAATACACTCAATTTTGTATATTGACCTGGACTTGTAAGCTTACTGAACTCACTTTTTAGTTCTAGCAGCCTTTTTTGTTGTTGTTGTTGTTTGTAGATTCCATTAGATTTTTCTCCATAGATGATCATGTCCTCTATGAATAAAGACAGCTTTGCTTCCTCTTTTCAAATCTGGATGACTTTTATTTTTCTTGTCTTACTGGCTAGAATCTCTAGTAAAATGTTGTATAGTAGTGGTGAGAATAGATAACTTTTGTCTTATTCCTGATCTTAGTGGAACTAAGATTCACTCTTTTGTCATTAAGTATGATATTTATCTACAGGGTTTTTTGTAGATGCCCTTTATGGGGCTAAAGAAATTCCCTTCTACTACTAATTTGCTGAGAGTTTTTATTGGAAATGAGTATTGGGTTTTGTCCATGTTTGCTTTGCATCTTTTGAGATGATCAAAGGGGTTTTTTAAAGTTTGAATTCCATTTAAAAAATTTTGAGTATTAAACCAAACTTGCATACCTGGGATAAACTCCATTGGGTCATAATGTATTATTCTTTTTTAAAAAACATTGTTGAATTCAACTTGCTAAACTTTTGTATATATGCTTATAAGGGATGTTGGCCTATACTTTTCTTTTCTTATAATGTCTTGGATTTGCTACTAGTGTAATGTTTTCTGAAAAAGTTTGTATAGAACTAGTATTATTTCTTCCTTACATGTTTGATGAATTTCACCACAGAAGCCATATGGGCTTGGAGTTTTTCTTGTGGGAATGTTTTTGAACTACAATTTTTAAAAATAGATATAGAACAATTTAGGTTATCTGTTTCTTCCTGAGTAAGTTTTGCTCGTTTGTGTCTATTGAGGAATTTGTCTATTTAATCTAAGTTGTTGAATTTATTGGCATAATGTTGTTTATAATATTTCCTCCTTATCATTTAGTATATGTAGAATTTGTAGTGGAGCCACCTCCCACATTCCAGATATTGGTAATTTGTAACTTCTTTCTTTTCTGGGCTAATCAATCTGGCTAGAGGTTAATCAATTTTATTGATCTCAAATAACTAGATCTTGGTTTTATTTTCTTTATTGTTTTTTCATTTTCTATTTTATTAATTTCTGCCCTGATCTTTATTATTTACTTTCTTTTACTCACTTTGCCTTTAACTTGCTATTCTTTTTCTTGTTACTTAAGGTGGAAGCTGAGGCCACTGATTGAGACATTTCTTCTTTTCTAATACAGGCATAAGCTTCCCCCTAAACAATGCTATAAATTCCCCCTCTAAATACTACTTTAGCAGTATCCCACAGATTCTGGTATTTATATTTTCATTTTCACTCAGTTGAAAATACTTTATAATTTTTATTTTTATTTCTTCTTTGACCTATGTGTTATTTAGATGTGTGCTATTTCATTTCCATGTATTTGGAGAGTTCCAAACATGTTTTATGTCTTTTAATTTAATTCTACTGTGGTCAGAGAACATACTCAGTATGACTTGAATCCTTTTGAATTTATCGAGATTTGTGTTATGGCTCAGAAAATGGCCTAACATGGTGAATATTCTGTGTGCACTTATGAAGAATGGGTATTCTGCTCTTGTTGCATGGAGTAGACTATAAATATCTACTAGATCAATTTGGCTAATAGTATTGTTCAAATCTTCCACTTTCTTACTGAATTTTTAAAAAAATTTATGAGAGTCTATGTGAAAGTGATATTTGACTACTTCAGATATAGGACGAGAACAAGTTCCATTTCTCCCCTTCCAACTTTTGTGCTACTGTTGTCATACATTTTGTACAAATGGTAGGAAGCCCACACTCCATCATTGCATTTTAATTTAAACAGCCTATCTTTTAAGGAAATTCCAGTGATGAAAACAATTATATTTACCCACATAGTTTCATTTTTTAGTCTCTTCATTCCTTTGCATTAATATTTCAATCTGTATCTTTTCCTTTCTGTCCGAGGACTTAACATTTCTTATAGTGTGGACCTCCTGATAATACATTCTCTCAGCTTTTTGACCTTTTAAGTGTCTAAAATAGTCTTTAATTGATCTTCAATTTTGAAAGCTATTTTCTCTGGGTATAGAACTCTAGGTTAATAGTCTTTTTCTTTCAGTGTTTTGCAGATGCTGCTCTATTCTCTTCTCATTTGAATTTTTCCTGGAGATTTAGCTGCTGTCATCCTTATTTTCTTTCTTTTGTATATAGCATAGCTTTTTTCTCTGGCTGATTTTAAGATTTTTTTTTTACTTCATCACTGGTTTTGAACACATCTGTTATGAAATACCTTGTTATATTTATTCTCAAATTTCTTGTGCTTGGAGTTAGCTGAGATTCTTAGATTTGTGGGTTTATAGTTTTCATCAAATTTGGAAAAATTTGGTCCATTATTTCAGCAAAAAATGTTTTCTTATTCTCCCTTCCCCTACCCCATGTGCACTTAGGTAACTTCAATTTCATGTTTATTCAGCCGCTTGATGTTGTCCCAAAGCTCCCTGATGCTCTGTTTATTTTTCTGATTCTATTTTCTCTCATTAGACTTTGGATAGTTTCTACTGCTGTGTCTTCAAGTTCACTAATATTTTTCTTTTGCAATGTGTACTCTGCTGTTAATCCCATCCAGTATATTTTACATCTCACATATTGTAGTTTACATCTCTACAATTTTGATATTGGTTTTTTTTTTAAATATCTTCTATGTCTCTATTTAACTTTTTAAATCTATGGAGTATAGTTGTTATAATTGTTTTATTGTCTTTAGATGCTAATTCTAACACCCATGTTAGGTTAATTACCTGTGTGATTAGTTTTTCTCCTTATTATGGGTCATATTATCTTTCTCAGTTGCATACCTATTTAATTTTTGGTTGGATTCTAGACATTGTGAAGTTTATCTTGTTAACTATTTGATATTTTTGTATTCACATGATGGTCTCGGGCTTATTTCCAGGATGCAGTTAAATAACTTGGAAATAGTTCGATACTTTTAGGTCTTGCTTGTGAGGTTTATTAGATGGGACCAGAGCATTTTTTTAGGTAAGAACTAATTTTTCACTACTTTCCCTTCTGAATACCTTGCACAATGTCCCATGAATTCAGTCTGGCTGATGGGACAGACCCTGTGTGAGCACCAGGCACTGTTTAACCTCAATCCTTCCAGAAGATTCTTCCCTTGGCCTCTCTGGTGGCCTCTTCATGTACATGTGCTGATCAATATTCAGCGAGGAACGGGACAGGGAGCCTCCTTGCACAGATTTCTGAAGCTCTCTCTCTGTTCAGCTTTCTCCTTATTATTCTATCCTGCAAATTCTAAATGTCGTGGTCTCCCTGTACTCTCTGCTCCCTCTTTTCAACTCAGGCAGTCTGCTAGGCTCTGCCTGGGGACCCCCTCCCTGTGCTGTGAACTGAAAACTCTCTCAAGGTAATAAGCTGGGCAACTTGTGCCTCACCTTATTTGCTTCCCATCTCTCAGGATCACCGTCCTTCTCTTACTGAGGTCCAATGTCAGACAGATCATTGTTTCCTATAGTTTGTCCATTTGTCAGTTGCAGGGAGGGCAAATCTTGTCATTGTTATTCCTCTTGGTCAGAGAAGAAGTCAAACCAAACCCAACAGAGCAGTTCACATTTATACCTTTTTCAGTTCCTGGTGAGGTTGAAACATTTCGTCCCCTATTTGTTAGTAACTTTAGTTTCTCTTCTATTACTGTTGCACATTTTTTTTTTTTTTTTTTGAGACAGAGTCTCACTCCGTTGCCTGGGCTAGAGTGCCATAGCGTCAGTCTAGCTCACAGCAACCTCAAACTCCTGGGCTCAAGCAATCCTTCTGCCTCAGCCTCCCGAGTAGCTGGGACTACAGGAATGTGCAACCATGCCTGGCTAATTTTTTTTATATATTTTTAGTTGACCAATTAATTTCTTTCTATTTTTAGTAGAGACGGGGTCTCGCTCTTGCTCAGGCTGGTTTCGAACTCCTGACCTCGAGCAATCCTCCCGCCTCGGCCTCCCAGAGTGCTAGGATTACAGGCGTGAGCCACCGAGCCGGCCCTGTTGTTCATTTTTAATTGGAAATTTAATCTTTTTCTCATTCATTTGTGAGAGCACTTTATGTATTGTTTCTTGGCCCACCTTATTCAGTCTAGGCAGTGAGACAATGACATGCCATTAGAAATTTGTTTTGCTGTGAAAGCCTCACATGAAGAGTTATATAATCAGTGTGTGGTTCTTACCCTTTTCTTGGCCCTAATCCACTTGAAAGCTACAATACACTCTCACCAGTCAGACAGGCTCCCAGTGGCTGTAATTCTCAAGAGAGAAGAAGAAAAGGATCCCCACCCCCCACCCCTACCCAGAGGGCGGATCAGTTTCTCAGCATGGGCTCAAGGAATTATATACTGTAGGTTGAAAAAGTCCCCAAGGTGATTTTGATAAGCCCTTTCAAGGTACTTGCCTCCTCTCTGCTGAGATAAACTGATATAAATGCTAATGATTAGATTGGTGAATCCTTATTTAGAGACCCTGGAAGGTAGCCGTGGAGATTTTCAGTATTTCTGAAAACCTAATGAATTTTCAGTGTTTTAACATGTCTAAAGGCATTTATAGATGAAAAAGCTGACAGGTAAACCAGAAAGTCAATTCTGCCTCACGCTAGTCAGAGACCCAGATAGGTAGGTGTATATGTATGATACAACTAATAAGTAGAAAATAGAAAATGAATTTATTTTTATTTAGTAAGTACAGGTTGATGTTGTTTAACGGATATTATCTTTCAAAAACATGTAATCCTAGGAAAATAATAAATAAATGTGTTCTTGCTTATGACAAAGCTGAAAACTACTGTATAGATCATATGCTTGGATTTCTTAAGTATAGCATTATCTCTAAAAAGACAGTTCCCTAGAAGCAAATAGAATTAGAGACAGAATCAAAGACCGCTGTTTTGTTCTATAGATCTGGGAAGTGATTGTTTCCTGTTAGTACTTAGACTCTCTCTTTCTTACTTTCAAAGTCATGTCACACACAACCTGAAGTTCATTCCTCTCTCAGATGCTGGGCTCCAAATCTCATTGCCAGGAAAAATCTCCACAGCATTGTGCTGTTATGCTTTTGAAAAGCGTCTCTCAAGCAGAGCAAATCTTCTCACATTTCTAAAACATCTAAGTTGCATAAGGTGGTCAAACTTTTAATTTTGGGAAGCGCATGTTTCACGCTAATTTTTTTGTTGTAAAATACATAACATAAAATTTATTATTGCAACCATTTTAAAGTATACGTTTCAGTGGCATTTGGTATATTCACAATGTTGTGCAACCACCACCACTATCTGGTTCCAGAAAGTTTTCATTTCTCCAAATGGAAACCTTGTGTGTTACAGTTTTGAAGTTAAAAGATGCATAGCTAGTCACGGTAGAGATGTTTTAAAAGAATGTCTATAATTCTTCCCTTTGAAGAAGAAGGAGATAATTTTTTGCAATTGTCAGCCACAACTTTCAGAAGCAGCCCATCTGAAATCACATCTTGTCTGTCTTTACCAGAAATTGAAGTCAATTAGATAAAATTGTTCTAACGAAAATATCTGGTTAACATGTAAAGTATTAAAATACTAATATAAATGCGAAATATTGAATACAACCCAGTAATACTTCACACACACACTCATGTTTTGTTTTCCTTTCTTTTGATAGAATGTCATTTTGAATACTTGTATCTTTTCTTTGAAAACAAATAGCTGAATAGTGACGTTTTAGGCACTGTCTGCACAAGCACTTGTGCTCACATTTTTCCCTCTCTCAGGGAATGGAACTGCCCACTGGCCCACTGATGGCCTCTGCTCGTGCAACCTCCAACCTCATTCATTTGACAAACATATTTGAGTGTTCTACCATGTCCCAGGAACTGCTCAAGACTCATGCAGTACAGTGGGAACCAGACACATAAGAGCTTACCCTTTTCTCTGATTATTTCCCCTATTTACAGCTAATTTTCAAGTCCAGTCACTCTTACCACTTAAAATTCAAATCAATCCTTTCTCTCTAACCCTTCAATTTAGGGTTAGAGAGAAACTCTCTAACTCTCTCATTGCTTTCATTCATTTATTCAATCTATAACCACTGATACATTGAGCAGTATTGTGCTAAGAGATGGGGGTGACTAGCAAGACAAGTGGGAAGGGGAAGTTGAATCTAGTAGGAAAGATTGGCATTCAATAAGCATGTTCAATAAAGCGTGATGAGAAGAGAGGTACAGGGCATAATGGGAGGGTCTGGAGCGTAGTGCAGGGTGGAGGGCTTCATTCAGTCAAGGAGAGAAAGGACCACATCCCTGAGAAGGTGGAGGTTAGGCTGAGATCTGAATGAAATACATACATTAGACACAGGCAGATGAATCTCATGTTCTAGGCAGCGAGAACAACCCATTTGGAGTTCGGGGGGGGGGGCGTGGGGTAGTGGAAATGAGAGCTTGGTGCTGCAGAGGAACTGGAAGAAAACTGGGTGGAATAGAAAGAGTTGAGGAAGTAGAGATGGTATTGAAATTGGGTAGGTTTCTTGCACCAGATTAAGAAAGATGTGTGAATCCTATTCAGATTTTTGGCTGCTTTGTAAGGACAATGGGATGCCAAAGCATTGTTTAAGCAGGGGAGTGACCTGATCTGATTTGCATTTCTTTTTCTATTTTCTTTCTTTTTCTTTTCTCTTTTTTAATTTTAGCGTATTATGGGGGTACAAGTGTTAAGGTTACATATATTGCCCATGCCCCCCTGATTTGCATTTTTAGTTGACTATGAGGATGAATCGAGGGACTCTTCAAGGGACTGATGCACTGGTACCAGAGAGAGATGATGGTCGCCTGAATGTCGTGGTTGGGTGAGGAGGTGGAAGAAAGGTTGGATTCCATTCCACCCCCTCAAGTCCATGCTCTCAACTACAGCCAGAGTGATCTTTGAATATCGTTGTTCTGTCAGTTTGCAAGACCCTCAAAGCTCAGAACCTAAGGGAAGACAAACTTAGTTTAGAACAGATCAGTTCCCAGGTAATTGAGCTGCACATCTGATCCATAACTCTAATATTGTTCTGCAGAATGCTCATCTCCACAGTGACTTGAAATATTCAGCATAAAATTTCTGACATTAGATCAAATGAGCAATTTTTTAATGCTTGGAAAAGCTAAACGTTTTAAATAAACATTGCTTTTATTATAAAGCAAAGAAGATTATTTAAAATTGTGTAGTGGTGGAACATGTTCTACTGCTGACAGATTCCAGGAATCTTTCTGTTAATGTAGAATTAAAACAAAAAATGAAGAGCAATATTTTGTCATCTAAAAGCTAGGTAGGGAGAATTGGGGCAGAGAGATTATAATTAGTCTAGCCATAGTTTTGGGAACATTTGTGCCTTAAATTTTTCCAATGATTTACAACAATTTTGGTTTTTATATTTCATTTGAAATGACACTTGGATCCTTTCATGCAAAATGCCAGGGTGTTGAATTAGTGTCATTTCGACAGACTTTGGGTAATGTTCTGTCAATATCCTGGCAGCCTCTTCTAATTCCATGAGTTTCCAGGCCAAGGGATAGGCCTGGTACCAGGATAGTATAGCAGAGGGCAATGGCTACTCTATCAGGTTAAGAGCCTTGGAGTCATCTTTGACTCTTTTTTTTTTTTTCCACAGCCCACATTTAATTCATCAGGAATTCTATTGACTCTGACTTCAAACTATATCCAGAAGAATCTGACCACTTCTTACTATCTTCACCACCTACCATCAGGTCCAAGCCACCATAATCTCTCACATGTATTCCTGAGATTGCCTCATAGCTGTCCTTCTTGCTTGTCCTTCTTGTCTTCTACCCTTGCCCTCCCCATCCATTCTCCACACAGCACTCAGAAGAGTCCTTCCGTTAGGTAGATAGCGAGGGATTCTGGGTCTCTTAGGGACGAAAATGGGTGCTGTCACCCCTATCTTGGTCCTGCCCCACCCTAATTCTCCATACCTGGGGGAGGAGAGAATACCAATCTGCCAATCAGAACTTGGCATGTCAGCTGCAGAAGAATGCAGAGGACTTTAGCCCACAGGCCAAGCAGCATGGGTACCATAAAGTCTAGAAAGTGACCTAGAACCTACAGGCACAGTTGAGGCTCAGGTCATATGGCTCCCAACTGTCCAATCAAAGTGGTTTCAAGGTTACATTTGAACCATGTGGAGGTCCCTATCCAGACACCATAAAATAAGACCCAGACACTAACCTTTCTCTCTTTGTGCCCTTTCTTTGGCTCTCACTTTGCTGTAACGATGGGTCTGGTTGTCATCTGTGGCATGTGTACCATGCTCTGTAAACCTATATCTTGCTCTTGCTCTATAATCCTACCTTTCTCTCCTCAATAAACCTCATTTTCGTCCTTGCCTAACTTTGGCATGTCTGGTCATTCTTTGGCCATGAGCGCTCCAAGATCCGACATTTCAGACTAAAACCTGACACTTCTAAAACAGAAGGCAGATTTTAAGCACTCTTCCGCCCCAAACCTCCAGTCGCACCTCACCTCATTTAGAATACCAGCTGAAGACCTAGCAGTGGTCTGCTAGCTGGTCTCCATCGGCAATCAGTGTGTGACTTCCAAAGTTAGGTGATAAAAGGCATTGCAGCTTCTGCCTCCGTCTCTTGGGTTGCTTTCTCTGAGGGAAGCCAGCCACCGTGCAGAACTCTCAAGCATCTCCACGGAGCGACCACGTGGAAAAGAACTGAGTGTCCCAGGCACAAACCCAGTGCTTACTGAGAAGAACTTAATTTACTCTACTACTAAATCTATCTGTGGTTTAACAAGAAGAAAGTCTCCAGCTAAAAGAAATTGATCTAGTGGTGGAAATTCACGTAATAGCAGAGTATGAAAGAAGATTCCCTGAGGTTTGGTTTCAAGATTTGTGCAGAGTGGTGGTTCTCCAAGTGACATCTCCGTGGGCTTCAGCATTACCTAGGAACTGGAGAGAAATGCAAATTCTTGGCCCCACCCCAGGCCTTTGGAATCCGAAACTGTGTGTTTCCCCAGCAACAAGTGGTTGAATGAGCCCTCCAGGTGATTCTGATCCACCCTCCAGTTTGATGTGGTTCTTTTGTGCACGTGTGTAAGTCAGCCTGGTAGGGTGAGTATCCCAGAGAACAAAGGTCAGCGTTCTTTCTTCATGCATGTGCTTGCGTCTGAATATACTAATTCATGAATTTAATAGCAATTCTATTGAATTTTGAAAAACATACTTTAGTCGTACATCAAGTCTGCTTTCCTTAAATAATTTTCTCAGGTGGCAAAGCGAAAAGAAAAGCTTTGAAATTTCCTTGGCTTTTAAACAAAATCTATTTAAGGGAACAGAGAGAGAATCTTCTTTGGAATTCAAAAGGAATGCATTTAATTCATGGTTCAACTTTATTACAACTAATAAGCTAGTTATATTTCCCGTCTGGCAAGTGATAATTGCTTTTTAATATTATGCTTTCCTGTGTTGTAAAACACTTGCAAGCATATACACAATAACATCTGCAGTCGTGTGCCGGGGCTGACTTGACTGGCTAGCTCGAACTGATCGTGCACATCTCTTCCTGGCTCTGCCTTCTGCGGTGTCACATTGGTAGCCTGAAATCGCCAATAATGGGAATATTTACACCATGGAAATCAACAAATGTTACAAATCAGGGCTACCTTTTTTTTTTTTTAATTCAGATGGCTGTTAAAAGTTTACCAGCACACCACCGAAAATGTCTGAAAAAATGCTCATTGAAATATTATTTGTCACAAAGGAAAATAGGAGGAATAAGTGATTATCTGTAGGAGATTGTTGAATTAGAAAGAATACTATGCAGCCATTAAAAAAATCAGTACATCATCAAAGGACATTATTGTCAAGTAAGAAAAATTTACAGGATAATATTAATATACATAATATGATTCTACTTTTTGTACAGTTTTTTGACATAATGCTATTGCAGACTTAACTGATTATAGTATAGTGTAAACATAACTTTCAAACTGAAATGGGGCCATAAGATTCCATAGTGGACTAGGCCGGTGCAATTTTTAATGGTGCAACAGAAAAAGTGCAGGCTTGGGAGGAGATCAACAAGCATTTGAATCCCTTTCTAGTAGTCTGGCCCTGATCGAGTTATTATATTTAACCTTCCTGGGCCAGTTGCCTCAGTTGTGAATTAAAGATTCTGATATGCTTTCCTTAAAGTTATTAGGAGACTTAGAAAGCATCTCACGTGGTGCTAAGTAAGGTAACAGATAAATGCTAGTTTTCTTCCTTTGGGAGCCCAGTAATAGCAGCAAGGGAAGCATGCAATGGGTATAATTCCAGGTTGATGACCTGTGCACAGGACATGACAGAAGGTCAGCAGTCAGAGGTCAGGGGTCAGGGTGAAGTGGATGCCCTGCAGTGGTTAATTATGGCATCTAGTGCTCAGAAGGTGCTGGGTGAGTGACATACTCAGGGTGTTTTATGGGGAGGGATAGGTAAAAGGAGGTATAGTTAATGCAGACAAAGGAAACATGGCTTCCTAGGGTGACATAGCCCAGGAACTCATCATGATTTAGTGTCTGATCTTCAACCCTGAAGGCCCAGGAACTTGATTTTGTCAAGGTACCCAGAGGCCGTCAGACCTTGAAGATGGGTTCACTGGCTGCTACAGCAGTTCGTGACTTTGGTAATAAATCACCAGAAATCCAATTTAAAATAGTTTGAACAAGCAATTTGTTAACTTGTATATCTGAAAATGCAGTAGTTGTGTTTTGCAGTAGACATTTTTTGCCTGCCTAATGTCCATTCTACCCATCCTCATTGTGTAGCAGCAGCCCACGTCAGAAGACTGACCAGGTTTTGAGGGTTGTTTTTGTAAGTTAATCATGACAATTTTTGCCCCCTTCCCGCCCCCTTGACAATAATTGGTTCAGGAATGGGTAAACCTATGTCAGTCTGGACTGATACACTATGAAAAAAAGAATCACACTTACTTTTGAGAGACAGAACCATGGAAATCTAATTTCTTCCACCGGATGTGATGGAGAAAGTGGGTAGCTCTGATTGTTGTCAATGTTATCAATATTAGTCCATAAGTATGAGGACATCAGAAGCCTGTTCTACTACAGGAATTTCTACTTTGTAAGGCATACATTTATACAATTGTTTAAGGTAGTTGGGTTTTCTGTTACTTGCTGCTGAAATCACCCTGGTTGTAACACGTGAGTTTCAGACTGGGTTTGATCCAGGCTCTGGCTTGTGTCCTCTATAATTGTCTTGGCTGTGCTCTCTTCTGTGAGGCTGCTTTGTTCTCAGACTGACGTTCCTGATGGTAGCCCTATTGGTCAGGGTTCTCCAGAGAAACAGAACTAAGAAGAAAGAGGTGGAGAGAGAGAGAAAGGGAGAGAGAGAGAGAGAGAGAGAGAGAGAGAGAAATTTAAGGATTTGTGTGATTATAAAGACTGGTAAGCCCAAAATCTGCAGGGCAGGCCAGTAGGAGGCTGGAGGCCCAGGGAAGAGTTGATGTTACAGTCTTGCCTGGAGGCAGTCTGCAGGCAGAATGCCCTCTTCCTCAGGGGGCCCCATTCTTCTCTTTTAAAGTCTTCAATTATTAGATAAAGCTTACCCATATTATGGAAGGTAATCTACTTTACCCAAAGTCTACTAATTTAAATGTTAATCAAATATTTTTTTAAAAGCCAACCCTTTATAGCAACATCTAGATTAGTGTTTGACTAAACAACGGAGCACTATAGCCTAGGTAACTTGACACATAAAATTAACCATAGCAGTAGCAAACTGGCTTCCTGTGATGTCCAGGAGCTAAATGCTTCCTCCTTCATCATAAGGAATATAGAGCATCTCTGTTTCAGTTTTCTAAGAAATTTAAGACTCTTAAATTTCGCTCAGATCAGACTGGGTTAGGTCACGCACCAAACTTTGAACCAATGACTGAGGCCCTGGTGAAATGTGATGATTGTCATAAGACAGTAAGGGCCCAGTTGGGGCTGGAGGTGGAGTCAGTTAGTACAGAAGCACAAGACCTGCATGGTGAGGGAGAGATGACTGATTGGAAAAACAGTTCCTGATTGGAGGGAGAAAGGGGAGATGAATGCCAAATAAACAACCACAAGTGTCCGTTATCCTGATCAAACACGAAGGAGATGGATTCGCCAACCATAAAGCCAACTTAATCATTGATGGCAAAAATAGAAGTGTAAACCAGACTAGAAAGTTTGTTTCAGCTAATCAGTACATTTTATGCTCATAGAAAAGATTCACAGGAAGCCAAATTGTGATCAGAAAATTGCTTGGTGAGCATGGAATCCAATTTAATCCAATTCACCACAAACTGATATTTATTCTATGTCTAGTAGGCAGAGTGAAATTAACAGCTGGTGTCATCAAGTTATGGTAGATGAATATACTCATTTAAACCACTGGGCTGGACCTACAAGTCTGGATGCTGGTGCCGAAGACAGCTACCTGCTTACTTTCTGCTCCTACTGTTTTAGCCCCAGGCTGACATGCCCTTGTAGTAATGCAGTCTTTCTTCAGACTGAGTGTAATACAGTTGAAAAAATTTCAACTTCCGTGTTTGAAACCAGCTTCCTTGATTAAGACTTTAAGTATTCAGTCATCCCTTACATATTTCAAAACCTTAATACCAAGTTGTAGGGGTAACTCCTTACCCTGAAGAAACTCCTCCCTGTGATTGTCACAACCATCAATTTTTCAGCCCAGACTATGCACAGTATCCAGAGTCTTCTAAGCCCAGACTCTTAAAAAAAGAAAAAAGCTTTATTAAGGTATAAATGATACACAAAAAATTGAACATTCAGTATTTAGTGTATACAATTTGATGAATTGGGACATAGGCCAACATCCATGACACTATTTACCACATTCAAGGTAATATCCACCACTTCCAAAAGTTTTCTTGTGTCCTTCTCTTTTTTGTGGTAAGAACCCTTAACATGAGATCTCCCCTCTTAACAACTTTTCAAAGGGCACAATATAGTATTGTTAACTGTAGGTATTATGTTGTAAAACTCTTTCATCTTGCATAATTGAAACTTTATACCTGTTGAACAACTCCCCATTTCCCCTTCCCCCAGCACCTGGCAAGAACCATTCTACTCTTTGCTTCTATGAGTTTGATTATTTTAGATGCCTCATATAAGTGGAATCATACAGTATTCGTCCTTGTGACTGACTTCTTTCACTTAGCATAATGTCCTCAGGGTTCATACATATTGTCACATATGACAGGATTTTCTTCTTTTGAAAGGTTGAATAATATTCCACTGCATGTATATATCACATTTTCTTTATTCATTCACTTCAGTGGACATTTGGTTTGCTTCTGTCTTTCAGCTATCGTGAATAATGATACTGAACTAGGAATGCACTGAACATGGGAATGCATATATCTCTTCAAGATTCTGATTTTAATTCTTTTGGATATATAACCAAATGCGGGATTGCTGGATCATATGGTAATTCTATTTTTAACTTTTTGAGGAACTACCATACTGTTTTCCATAAATGACTGCACCATTTAACATTCCCACCAGCAGTGTACAAGAGTTCCAATTTCTTCCCATCCTTGCCAATACTGGTTATCTTTTGTTTTTCTTTGAAACAGCCGTCCTAACAGGTATGAGGTGATATTTCATTGCATTTCCCTGTCCAGAGTGATTCCTTAAAAGCAAAATCAGATCCTGTCACTCTTCTTTAAAGCCTTTCTGTGGCTTCCTGTTATTCTTGATATAAAATTCAAACACTTGTATGTAGCCTCCGGGCCCTTGGTTTCCCTTAACTTGCCCCTCACATCCTAAGCAACAGCCTTGTACTTGTGTTACTTTCACATCTCTTGGCCTTTGTACATGATATTTCATGCCCAGAACACTTCTTCTTCTTCCTTTGTTTAACTCTTCCTCATCACTCAGGTGTGTGTTTAATTTCATTTCCTCTAGGAAGCCCCTCTCAACCACCCCAATGCCCAGGTTATTTTCCCTTGCTGTGCCTTCCTTGTCCCACTCCATGTATCTCCCACCATTGCACTCATCACTTGTCTTCTAGCCTGTAAGCTTCTCAAAGGTGGGGGCACCTCCATATTGCTTACATTTTGCCCCCAGGGTCCGACTTGGTACCTTCCACAAAAAGATATTTAGTAGGTATCTGTGGAACAGCAAAGGAAGTGAGTAAATGAAGAGATGAATGACTCATCATTACTGACGTATTTATATAGCACCTATTCTGGACAAGATGTTGTGCCAGGCCCCTGGGGATATGGAAGTATTGGATTAGCTCCCATGGATAGCCACGTCAGTGAAACTGGATGTCAGAAACATGCAATTCACAACATAAGAGAGCCTATCTGTGTTTAACATTGAGTATATCACTAAATGAAGATTTCTTGGCCTTAGCATGATTGACATGTTGGACTGGATAATTCTTTATTGTAGGGGGCTGTCCTGTGCATTGTTAAGATGCTTAGCAGCATTCCCTGGCCTCCACCCATCAGATGCCAAGAGCACCTCCCTGCTCCCCCCTGCCCAGCCCATCTCCAATCAGTACATTTTATGCTTATAGAAAAGATTCACAGGAAGCCAAATTGTGATCATAAAATTGCTTGGTGACCATGGAATCCAATTTTATCTAATTCACTGCAAACCAATATTTATTGAATGTCTACTAGGCAGGGTGTCTAGTAGGATGATAGTAGGATAGTAGGATAATAGGCAGGATGTCTATTTGGCATCCAATTGTGATGCTGAAATGTCCCCAGACACTGCAAATGACCCCTGGTTGAGAACCACTGACGTAGAGATTGATGATCTGTGGCTTGGAGTGAGGACAGAGACCTTGGAGTTGGGGCAGAAGCTTGAGACTCACAAAGTGCAGGGGATGGCTCTGCTGGCTGCTTCATGTGCAGCCAAGAGAGTAAAAGAAACAAATAAATATAAAGCCTGAAAGGCTGGAGAATGTAATAGCTGGGTAACATGGAAGAAGTGGGTCAGGGAGGAAGAAAATAAGCCAGTACTCAAACCCCAGTATGGATTTGGGGCAAGTTACTCAATTTCACAAAAGCTCAGTTTCATCGTCTATAAAAGTGGGATAGTAATTATATTTACTTCATAGGGGTAAAGAGTAGATGACGTAAGTTATTATAGTGCTTCATGTGGTTCTTGGTTTGGAGCAAGTGCAATGAATGTTACCTACTATTATTTAGGCTTTGAAAAAAATGATAGGGAAGGTATAGAATCAAATATTAAAACTTTAAAGTTCGAATTCTTAGGTTAAAATGTGAAATTATACTTAGTCTAAATAAGTTTAGTAAAACTTAGTAAATTACTATCAAAGAGAAAATACATCAGCATAAAAATCACATAGCTATACAAACTAAGGTGTGAGAAACGGGTTTCCAAAATGAATGGTGCATTCAATATTTGATGTCTTCTTTCCCAGTTTTGATCTCGACTGTGTAGGCTCCAGAAGTTTCAGGAAATAGGTTGTTTAGATTTACTTTGCTTTTCAAGGTAGTTCTATGCCTAGTAAATTTTATAGGATCACTGAAAGCAATTAGGAAGAAGGTCGCATAATGACCTGCTGGGGACCTCAGTCCTCTACCTTCTGAGGGTGGGCTCCTCTGAAGAATAGCTGTGGTTTCCATAGCCCTTAGCCTGCAGGAGGTAGCTCTGCAAATGTGTGTTGAATTGAATTCAATTGCCTTAATGAACTTCAAACAAGGCTTCAGGTGACTTTGAATTAAACCAAACCAGTTCTCCCAACCTCTTGTGGCTCATCACCAATGAAAGAGAACAGGCTTCACATCTGCTCAGAAAGCTAAAAGCCTGCTAACTTAGACACAAGTCATGTTTTGTGCTTTGGGAACAAGTTAAAAATCCTTCTCCCAATAGTCTTATAATTCATTTGCTCCCATGTGTTTGTGAAATGAATTTTAGAATTGTGATTGGTATTGTTGTCTGTTTGTCATTTCAAAGTAGAACAAAAGAATGCCACTGAATGATTAACTATAGGGAAAAAAATCTAGATATAGGATAACTAAAAAAAGAAGAAGAAGAAGAAAAAGAAGAAAGAAAAACACCAAACAAAAAAACCCCACGATAAACCCCAAAACCTCTTGAGTAACAGACTTTGTTTTCAGGATTTATTTTAAAGAGCTGCTGAAACCCTCTCCTCTATAAGAAGGCTCAAAATACCAAGCTGAGATTTTTATCACAGCATTTTCTGAATCAATTCAAGCTCTGTCGATGAGTCAGTAAGTTTCTATTATGGGCTTCATAAAAATTCAGTGCAGTCATGTAAACAATGAAGTTTTTTTTTTTTTTTTTATAAGAAGCAAATAAATATACAGTACTTTGATTGACTGCTAATTGCCTTGTAGAGGTTGGGTAATTTCCTGTTCTCAGATTTCCCAAGGGTCTTTTATCCTTAAGACTGTTATTTTCAAGCAGAAAATCCATCATGTTTTTTGAAATTCCTAGTTGTAAGAGAAAGAGAGAGGGGGGAGAGAGAGAGGTTTTCAGAGGTTTCTAATTATGGCACTTGGAATATAGTCATGACATATTTTTTTTTCCTCAGAGTTTACCACCTTGACTTTTCTCTCCCAACTATTGACTTTGACTTCCCTATAGCCAAAATCAACTTTAGAGTCAACAGCCAACAGTTATTTACTAATATATATATATATATATATAAATATAAATATATATATATATATATTTGAGTGAAAGCCCTTTAATCATTTCTTAAGTAGTCTGCCTTTCACTAGGAATGTTGATTCCTTCCTCCAACTGCAACCATCTCAGCTCATTTTTGCTCCATCTGCCTCCCAACAATGACAGATGAGATTGCAGGGCTTTCAGGCATGCTGATGACAAACAGCCAGAGACAGGTGACAATGAGCGCCAGCCTATGGGCGCTTTATCACTGAGATTTTGAAATTATTATACTCTAATTTACTTAGGAGGGGAATTAAATCTGGAGAGAGTGCTTTGGACTAGGATCAAAGGTCTTTAACTTCTACTGTCCTCTATGAGAGAAAGCAGGGCCACTCTTTTGGATGGGAGACTGCCAGGGAAGAGAAATGAAAGAAGGCAGAAAAGCCCAAAGTATTGCATAAAAATTATGTGGAGAGAGAGGAACAATCCTACACTGCTGGTGGGACTGCAAACTAGTTCAATCTCTATGGAAAGCAATATGGAGATACCTCAAAGTGATACAAGTAGACCTACCATTTGATCCAGCAATTCCACTACTGGGCATCTACCCAAAGATCAAAAGTCACTTTATGAAAAAGACACCTGCACTCGAATGTTTATAGCAGCACAATTCACAATTGCAAAGCAATGGAAACAACCCAAGTGCCCATCAATTTATGAGTGGATTAATAAAATGTGGTATATGTATACCATGGAGTACTACTCAGCTTGAGAAACAACGGTGATATAGCACCTCTTATATATTCCTGGATAGAGCTGGAACCCATTCTACTAAGTGAAGTATCTCAAGAATGGAAAAACCAGCACCACATGTACTCACCAGCAAACTGGTATTAACGGATTAATACCTAAGTGGACATATAGGAGTAACATTTATCGGGTGTCAGGAGGGTGGGGGGGGAGGAGGGGATGGGTATATACAACCAAACGAGTAAGATGTGCAATATTTGGGGGATGGACACACTTGAACCTCTTACTTGAGGGGGGAGGGGAGGCATGGGCAATATATGTAACCTTAACACTTGTACCCCCATAATACGCTAAAATAAAAAAAAGTGATTCATCTATTATTCAATATACAGAACATTCTTACTGGGCACAAGGTATAGGGAACTCTGATGGGTATGCCTTCTGGGGCAAACACAATCTGACATGTGGGAGGTACAGAATAAGTATCTGTTGAATGAATGAATAAATCAGGGGTCCTCAAACTTTTTAAACAAAGGCCAGTTGACTGTCCCTCAGACCGTTGGAGGGCCATTGGAGAGTGCAGCACACATTCCACACATGCCCACTATGGGCCCAGGACAAGACCTCTGCTACACAGGAAAGGCAGCGGTGGCAAAAACACCCTGTGGGCCGGATAAATGTTCTTGGCGGGCCGTATGTGGCCGTAGTTTGAGGACCCCTGGAAATAAATGAATAGCTGAACAATTCATCCAGCTCGCCTGTTCTTAACTGTAATATCAGGACACACCCATATGTTGTGACAAGTTATGAAACACATAGCAATGAATTGGTTAACAATTATAGAATATTCAGGGTTCTGGAATTATTTTTCTTTTCTTTTTCTTTCTTTCTTTTTTAGAAGAAATTGAAGCTGATTCAAGGTCATGTCTGTAGAGATGTTGCTTCATTTTTTTCCATTCCAATATGGTTTCTTTTGATAGTTACTGATGTGCTGTTATAGATGTGATTAAAAATGACCATGCAACTTGTGATGATAGCTACTTCTGTTTATTTTTTAATTTTACTCATGAATAAATTTTTAACGAGCAAGAAGGCAAGGGTAGATAAAGGTCATATGTAAAGTACATCTATATTTGCATTGCATGAGAACAAGAGTGATGCTCTGCACATATCTGTTGATAATGACACAAGAGTTAGGATCACTGAATCAAAGGCAGAGCAATGATACAAGTAAAATTTGCAACATTATTCATATTAATAACATTAAAATTTTATATTTTATTTTTAACAATAGAAATATAGTGTCTTTATATTTGTTCTTCAGTGGTATTCACTGACTTTATTATTAATAACACTAACTTTGGAGTAGAGGTCCTAGAAAAGAATTGAGTCTTTAAAAAATGTTTGGTTAAACAGTTAGATTAGCCATATGTATTATTGAACATCTTTAAATGACTGATTTTATTACTCATAAAAGTACTTTAATAGATGCCATGTTAAAAATAAAAGTGTGTGGCACTATTTGTTTTATTTCCTCATAAAATCAGGAGGGGGGTGTCAGAAATCATAGACACCCTAAAATGCTATGATTTGTATGCTTATCTCATCACATCATATCTGTCTGAGTGGAGAAAACAAGATTAAATGCTCCTGAGGGGCAGTAAAATCTGGTAGTTAAGAGCACAGGTTTTGGTGCCAGACTGCATGGTTTTAAATTTTGGGTTTGCCATTTGCTGACTGTGTGACTCTGGGCAAGTTATACAACCACTCTGTTCCTTAGTTTCCATATCAGTAAAATGGGATTAAGAATATAGCAATACATGCAAGGCACTTAGAACATATGTGGCATGTAGCAGGCATTGGATACATACAAACAATAATTACCTAACTCAAATCTCTATCATTTAACAGTCATTCAGTCATCTTTATTGTAGATTCTTTTTTTTTATTATGAGGCTTGTATTAAAAGCATGCAGCAACAAAAATCATTTTACAACTCAAAATATTTCTAACTTCGACTCTGTTATGTAGGACCTCTATGTCTACTCAGTTCCATAGAAATTTTCTCTTTTGCTAATTCAGCACCATGGGTGTGTGTTTCGGTGGCATAAAGTACAACTTGTACACCGTTTTGCTCCATGAATCTTTTCTGCTGTAGCTCTGAATCAAGTGCTGGCAATTCTTCAGCGAAAATGAAAATGGAATAACGCTTGCAGCCTCATCTCCTTTTCCCTTAAAACAGCTCTGAATGCCTCACTTTCATCCTTGCAGGAACATCAAATTCCTGGCAAATTAAGAGAAAAAGAATTATGTCTGTGGCTCCTTATTATCTAGCCAAATTGGTTTTAATTTTTGGTTGGCAAGGGTGGTGGTCCCAAGAGATTGCACAACTTGCTGTGTCTGAACTGAAACCAGAAGAGGGGGAATTCATTTTCATCTTGGAATTCTTGGCACTCAGGATATCATTCTGAGAGAACAAACAATTCAGCATTTGTCTTGGCAAAGACAGGAAGGCAGTGAGAGGGAAATCTTCCACTTAAGACAGACCCCAAGCCGAAGGCACCATGAGTGCATCTCACACAAACAAATCCGGACAGTGCTGTCCACAGATGTTAATTCTGCCTAAGTTTGCTTCCTGCCAGGCTGCAGGACCTCAGCAGGCAGACATTTCCCCAGCTTTCCTGGGAGCTGGCATTTAGGAGAAAGGCAGAGTGGTGTGGAAACCCCAATAACATCCTAAGATTAGGTTCTCCTTGAGCCTGCTCACAGCAATTTGCAAACTAGAACATCTTACCCAGAAAGGGATTTTTGTGCCGCCTGGATTTTTAGTTCCCTAAATTGCTTGGTATAACTACCAAAAAAAATCAATACCCCGGAGCTGAGTTGTGTACACAAAGCCCTGAAGAATGCTGCCCACATTGTCCTTCCTGGAGGTGATGTCAGAGTCGGGCCCTACCCGGCCACTCCTCAGCTCCGCATCTGTATTCTGTGTTCATCGCTCAGGATACCAGCGGAGCAAGTCGTGCTCTGCAAACTAGATGGCACTCGGCGGCACACACAAATCCACCTCCATCAGAGTGGCGCTTTTCAAAAGCATAACTGACGCCCATCAAGGAGCCCATTCTATTACGTGAAGTAACACAAGAATGGAAAAACAAGCACCACATGCACTCACCATCAAATTGGTATTAACTGATCGACGCTTATGTGCACATACAGCAGTAACATTCATCGGGTGTCGGGCAGGTGGGAGCGGGGAGGAGGGGATGGGTATATTCACACCTAATGGGTGTGGTGTGCACCGTCTGGGGGACTGACACGCTTGTAGTTCTGACTCGGGCAGGGCAAAGGCAATATTTGTAACCTAAACATTTGTACCCCTATAAGATTCTGCAATTAAAATAAATAAAATAAAATTGAATTAAAAAAAAAAAAGCATAACTGCTTGTTATCTTTACTGTCCTGCCTCAGTTTGCTGATCCTTAGGCAGAAACGGAACAGGGCTGGCCACAGCCACAAAAATGTCAATGGAGATGTTCATTTTTTTTTAAGTCTGATAATTTTTCTTTGACAAAACTGTCACCAGAGAGTCCATTTGGGGCTCATTCTTTGAAAGCCACTGCAGCCTCGCAGCTCCACCTTTGCACTCTTCTGCCTCTCGAGGATGCAGGACAGCAATTTGGAACTTATGCAGTTTCCCCTGCATCACAGCCCCTGCGGGGTGTCGGACAGAGATTCTTCATCTAGCTGGGCTAATTTACAAACATCATGTTACTCTCTGCCTCCGGTCTTGTTTTCATTGGAACTTTTCGAAACCTAAATTGTTTTGCATCCAAGGCTACATGCACCTCTGTATTAAGACTGTCTTAATTTTTCCTCATTCATATTAAACATTGCTAATTTATATCCAAAACAGAATAAGATCTGAGGCTGTTCAGAAATGGTTATTTAGTTCTCGAGCTCTGAGACACAACCACTTGCTGGACCTTGACCCCAAAGTGTCCCTGTTCGGAGAAGAGCTCTCGGCTGGGAAGTCAAGATTATCTGACCTGGGCAGGAAAGCAAAAATGTTAGCACAGGCTTTAAAATGCTCATCATTATACCACAATATCGAGTTTATCTGACAACGTACCTTGGCGTTTATAGGAAGAAGGCATTTCCCAACCAGTCTGTTCCAAAGTCATTAAAATATTTTCACCCTTAAAATGGCACGTTTGGGGTTTGGCATCATGGTTGGTACTTGTCAAATATTTATTATAATAACACAGAAAATGTGTGTTTATGGCTTGATCTTCTGGTAAAATTCCTAGACATTTTTCACATTCTGGGTCTCCAACAGGTTTCACAGAGGATTGCAATTCAGACAATTGTGGCATGGTTTTTAACAAAGAAAAACTGATTCAATTCCATATACACCACTGTTGCCTTCATGCAGAGGTTATGTCTCTCTTAGTTTGAAATGAAATGACTCCTGCACAATATTACAGCTAGAAGTTTAACAAGCTAATAACCTGTTTCCATACTGATGTGTTTTAGAATGATGAACCAGGAAAAGGATAAAATTGGACCAACTGCAGACTTGTTTCCAAATAATAAACAAGGTTTTACGAATCCGCTTTTATGAAAAACCCAGCCCCAAAAGAATGTATTCAGATTCTAGATGAGAAGTCAGGTCTTGAGTTTCGTATATTTTAAGACATACGAATGTTTTAAGGAACAGATGGTTTTACTGAAAGATGTTTTGCATCCTGGCTGGGCTGGAGAGAGAGTCACAGGGTTGAGGCATCAAACATCTGATCTTTTAGTACAAAAACTACTTTCAAAAATTAAGCCGTTTGTCATTCGAAGTGTTTAGGAGACTTAGAGGTTAAAGAGAACAAAATCAACTGGCTGGCTTATTGTTTCTTCTTTCCTTTGTTCTCCCTTTGTAGTCTCTCTAAGGTCTAGAACAACACAGAGGCACACTGGAGCAGGCTGTTCTCCTGCCTTGGGTGCTGTCGAAAGGAGCATTTTAGAGTTAGCCTTCTGATGCCAAGGTGGGCTCCAACCAGACTCAGTTGTCTTAGGTCACAGAAGTGGCCTGCTGGAAGCTCATGAGTAACAGATGCTTTCCTCTTATCAACGCTCTTCTCTGCCCCCACCCCTTAGCTGCACCTTCAGAGGATTTTCAAGTAATTTTAAGGACTTCGAAAGAGAATACAGTCCACCAGAAAGAGGCAATCTAATTCCAATGAGCCTCTAAATTCAGAATCGTAGGTCATAATTCTGGCTCTGACAAGGTCTTGCTGTGCAAACTAAGGAAATGAATTCAATTTCTTTCTGTTACCTCTCTAACACGGGGGCAAGTGCTAAATTAGATCAGAAGTTCTATCAAATACTGTGTGACTGCTAATGAATGGCACTTTGACATTTGACATTATTTCCATAACAATAATCATGAGCCTTGATTTAATGGCGTGCAAGGGGATGAGACCGAGGGCAAGAGCCCAGGTATGGTTTAGGAAAAGGCAATTTGTCTGGAGAGCAAATGCAGGGTGGACCTCCCAAATAGGATTGCCAGATCAAATACAGGTCATCCCGTTAAATTTGTATTTCACATAATGAAAATTTTTAATTTTTTTTACTATAAGCATGCCCCAAAGATTGTAGGAAACATACTTATCCTAAAAAATTATTTGTTTATCTGGGATTCAAATTTAATTGGGCATCCTATATGTTTCTTTGCTAAATCTGGTAAGCCTGTTCTGAAACAGAGATTTGACTCAAAAGGCAATAGGTTGAAGATGTTATTGACCGGCGGCCTCTTAAATCAGAGAATTATTCTGAGTTGGGAAGTCTTAAGTCAGGTTTGGGGATGAGTTCTTAGATCAGTTAGGACAATACAGGTCTTGATGTATGTGTTTTGCTTTTAAAAGGGTGTCAGATACAGTACTTCTCTCTCTTTCCTCTCTTCCAGCCCTACCCAGAAACAGATTAAAGTGAATTCCTTCTCAGAGGACTTGTCAACTCATTCATCATTCTACAAATATTTACTGTCTGTCATGTGGTAAGCAGTGTGCTGGCTTCTAAGCAGTGGGAACAGATGGGCATGGCCTCTGCTTTCGTGGAGCCTCCCTGGGTGCGGGGGTGCTAAGACCCCCTTACACTTGGAACTCTTTTAAGTCTGTCTCCTGGATCCAAATCCCAACCCATTCCCTTTTTTCCTACCTGCAATTTGATACCTGCTAGGTACAAATTCTATAGGTACAAGAGAAATAAAGATAAATAAAATGTAGTTTTTGAATGATGAAATGAGAGCCTTATGCCAACAGCTACTTTACAGTAAAAGGTGGGCTATGATAAGAACAGTGGAAGGCATGGAGTGAAGGGAGGTTTCTTAAAAGAGTGTGGGCATAAGAAGGTTTCCTACAGGAATCCGAGATGGCCTTGAGGGATGCCAAGATAGTCTCCCATAACTCAGGTCTTAGAATCATATAATTAGGGAACCTTAGCAATGGAAGTGTCCTCAGAAGTCTACATGTCCAAAAATACTTTCTATAGCTTCCTTTGCCAAGCATCATATTTGGCTTTTGCTTGAATTCTTCTCATATCTTCCCATGAACTTTATTCCATTGTTGGAAAACTAATTGTTAGAGGTAACATTTCAAAAAAGCTGAGTTGAAACCTGCTATCTCTAAGCTCTCCGCACTGCTTCTGTATCTGCTGTTTGCCCTACTTACCACTTTCATCAAATGCTTGTATGAAGATACAGAATATAAACTTACTAATTTTTTTCCTTGATAGAAGTATAGGAGTGATAGTGAACACTGTAAATGTCATAAAAAAAGTTCAACACTAATAAGGTGAGATGGTAATAGCAATATATGTAAAATTCTGCATTTAGATTCAAAACCATCAATTACAGAATAGGAGAGACTGGCTTGGTAGGAGGTCCTTTGAAAGCAACCTAACAGTTTACATTAATTCTTAACTTAATATGAGCCAACAATGTGATGTGGCTGCTGAAAAGGCTAATAATCTCAGGCCACACAGCTAGAATAGTGTCAAGATCATGGAAAGTAATAGCTCCAATCTAGTCTGCCTCTGTCAGATTGTATTTATATGCTGTGTTCAATTTTTCATGCTAGGTTTTAAAAGGTTTATAGATACAAACACTACCACCATTATACCTAGAAATAGGGGCCTCTGCCCTGGTCATGGCCCCACATATCCCAAATGTTGATACAAAAATACTTTTTTTTTTTTCCTGTTTATGTCTCCTAAGAAAAATGTTTTCAAAGTTTGGTAATTGATTGATCAAATGGAAATTTTGGAAAGGGCCACATATGAGGAACTGGACCCTACTCCAGCCTCACAGGAGGATGGAGGATGCTGGGCTGGGAGCACAGTGAGGTCGTGAGTAAGACGGGTGTGGATTGGTGAAGAAAAAACTCACCGCCTCTGTCTGGCAACCAGGCAAAGCGCCGGGCTGCTGTGTTGAATGTTGGCACCCCAAATTCCCCAAAGTAGGTTTCTAGGCAGAGTGGGCTTGCCAGCTGACCGCAGTCCTTTGAGGAGTAATTTTGGAAAGTTCTTTGAGCTGCCTCAGTTGGAAGAGCAGGGCAGTTGAAGGATTAGCCTGCTGGGCTCTCTGAGGTGACAGTGACCAGGGGACCGGGCCTGCCCCTGTCCTAGCGTCACCCTGGGCTCCTGGGCCCAGAACCCATTTCCATCTTGCCCCACCCAAGCAGATGTGTGCCACCATCCGGGAAAGATGGGGGCACCCTTTAGCCTTTAGATTTCAAGGGTGATACCCAAGATAGCTGAGTGGCCCTGGGTGGAAACATGGGCTGGCATGGGCCCAGCTTGACTTTTAACTTTACAATTTTTAGATATATGGTAAGTGGCCTCCATTTATATTCTACTCAGCCTGTAAGTGTCAGGACACAGACAAGACATTACAACGCCTCTAGTTTAGAGGAGGAAGTTTCCCTGTGTTAGGGTTATTCTAACAGCCTCAGAGAATTTGAACATCTGTATCCCTACCCACTCCTTTATTTATTTATTTTATGAACAAATGAGTTAGTCTATGTAAAACACCTAGTACAGAGCCTGACATATAGTAAGTGCTCAGAATGTGTTAGTTTTTTCCTTTAATATATATATATATATATTTTTACCTTTCACGAACAACTACAAATATCAACATATTTTTGCAAGCTTCGCTTTACTCTGAGCTTTGAAATCCTATTAACACTGGATCTTTTGTGTTTGACTTTGATCCTGAGTTCCTTCTTCCATTTTTCGTACATGTCTTTTTTTTTTTTTTTGAGACAGAGTCTCGCTTTGTTGCCCAGGCTAGAGTGAGTGCCGTGGCGTCAGCCTAGCTCACAGCAACCTCAAACTCCTGGGCTCAAGTGATTCTTCTGTCTCAGCCTCCCAAGTAGCTGGGACTACAGGCATGAGCCATCATGCCCGGCTAATTTTTTCTATATATATTAGTTGGCCAATTAGTTTCTTTCTATTTATAGTGGAGACGGGGTCTCGCTCTTGCTCAAGCTGGTTTCGAACTCCCGACCTCTAGCAATCCGCCCGCCTCGGCCTCCCAGAGAGCTAGGATTACAGGCGTGAGCCACCGCACCCGGCCGTACATGTCTTTTAACAATAAGAACTCCTCCCAAACTCTTTGATATCCACGGTGGTTTCTATAGATGTTTCCCCGTGCACGTGTGTGTGTGTGTGTGTGTGTGTGTGTGTGTGTGTATGAGAGAGAGAGGATACAGATGCAGGCAGAATTTTATTTCCTCAATTTCTTCACTCTGTGAGACCTATTATTCCCTTTTAGAGTCTCAAGTCCCGGGTTTCATTATAAAACTTTCACATCTATCTTTTCCTTTAGCCATTTTGAAAACAACTTAAAAGATCAATGCACATATGTGAGTTTGCTTCAATTTTCCTTTCTATCAGGGTTCTTTGATTTTAGGTTATAGAAATCGACTCTGAAGCAAGGAAAAAACAGGCTTATTGAAAAAATACTGAGGGCCTCACAGACTTAAGGAAGGAGGGTACCCCCAGACTGCAGGAAGAGCAATACTCCAGGCCAACTCTAGGAATTTTAGAGAAATGCTTGGGTTATTGAGTGACTTGGCTTCAACTGCCTGCCTGTATGTCTCTGCTCACTGTGCTGGTGCCAGGATGTGAGACTCTTGATTGGCCATTGTGATCAAGAGGAGTGAAGATCTGTGACTAATAGCCCCAGCAAAATCTTGTGGGGTTTGGGTAGCGAAGGAATGCTAAGGAGAAGAACCCACACATATTTATGACATTTTCTTAGAAACATGTGGGATGATTGTTGAGGTCTCTATCACTTTCGTATTATGAATCTGTTCAGATTGAAGGCTAGAAAATTACATTTCAGCATAGCGTCATTCTCCTGAGGAACTTGGTAGGGTGCCGTGAACTGGTGGCTACTGAGCCAGCATGATACCTTGATTCTTCCCCCAATCTCTCACTGTCATTCATAAGCATCAAGACTCAGGGAAATAGTAGACTAGGAAAGATAGGGAGTTAAAAACTTCCTTTAAAATTCTTGCTTTAATTTTAACATCTTATCTTGGAGATGGTACATGAGTTTTAAGACTGAAATTTACCCCAAAAGCTGATAAATAAACCTTTACACATAAATACTTAAGTGCCTTTTCAAAACATCAAACATTCTGCTCAAAGATAATACAGTATTAAGGCCAAGAAAAGGGTACTTTATATAATTGGAAAAAGCAGACTATTATAAAGCACCCATTAACATCTTTAAGACTGATACATAGTAAATTTTTATACAATGTAATTAAAAGGAAAAAATAATGCAGATTAAGCATTAGGACTAAAAAGAGTGTCAGCATTCCTTGCAAAAACATTATGTGTGCTCTATGCTCAGAACAAGTGTTTAAAACTAATGAACAAATATGCATTCAAAAAGATTTGGTAGCTGAGAAAATTAAAAATGGATTCTGAATTATTTCTATTCTAGATCATCTGTTCCAAGGCCCTAATGAAGTTAAATAGTGTAATTAAAATTGTAATTTTAGTTGGATGACTAGAATTTTGTTTTTTAAGTACACCTTTGCTGCTGCAGTAGTTAATTAGGCTAAAAATGAAGGGGTTGACTGAAGAATGTGGAAAAATAAACAGGAGTATCAAAAATAATAGATATTATCTAAAAAGCTTTTTCAGACTATGTCTTCATGTTGTTAATATATTTTTAATGGAAATTTTTATTATTATTAGTTCATCCTTAGCCAAAATCTCTGCATCTAAAGTATTTTATTGTCTGTTTCAGGACTATGAGAGGCGATAGAATGGTAAGACCAGGCAAGGGGCTGGATAGGGGTGGAGCAGGGGGCTCTGGATGGGTCTAGAATAGGGAAAAATTCGGATGAATGAAGCAGAGTCAGAAGTATGACTATATTCTATCAATGCAAGTGACAGCAGAGAATCGGGAACTACTTTAAGGGCCCTTTCTTTGTATTCCCCTGGCACTATGGGCAAACCTCAAATGCTGCCCTAATGCACACTATATCACGCTTACTGATTTATTTGTCCATTGTCTCTTAAAGACTGTATATGCTTTTTAAAAATTGTCCCCTTGGGATGGGCATATATATACATAATGAGTGCGATAAGCACCACCTGGGGGGTGGACATGCTTGAAGCTCTGACTCGAGGGGGGAGAGGAGGCAAGGGCAATATATGTAACCTTAACAACAATTTGTACCCCCATAATATGTTGAAATAAGAAAAAGAAGAAAAAAAATTGTCCCCTTGACTTATTTAACTTTGTGATTCAAGCCCTTGATGCTGTCTGATATGTAGTAAGCATTTAATAATTACTCTTGACTATCTAATTAAAAGATTGAATGAATGGTATGTAGTTATCTTCCAAATCTACTGTGTTAATCCTGATTTTTATTGCAAATTCAAGATCCATATTTCTTACTGGGTGTTGGACAGCCCTATCTGCCTGCCAAAGACATTTCAAACAACAGATCCAAAATCAAATTCACGAACTTTCCCACCCCTACGTCATGGCAAACATGTTCTTCCTCCCGTGTTTCTTATTCTTTTCCTCGAGTAAGTCTTGAAGATTCAAGCAGGCAGAGAGGTTTAGAGCAAATAACAGGGAGTCGTGAAAGAAATGTATTTTTCTAGACTTCAGTCTGAACAGATTGATAATACGGAAATGATGGAGGCCTCAACAATAATCTTAAATGTTGGTAAGAAAATGTGATAGATATGTGTGGTTTCTTTTCCTTGGAATTCCTTTCCTTAGGGACCTGCCCTATTCAAGTTGCATGAGGCATCAAGGCAGGTGAAACCATATAGATCAGCGGGCCCCAACCTTTTTGGCACCAGGGACTTGTTTCATGGAAGATAATTTTTCCATGTACTGGGGTGCAGGGGGATAGTTTCCAGATGATTCAAGTGCATTACATTTATCGTGCACTTTATTTCATTGTAATGTATTATTACATTGTAATATACAATGAAATAATTATACAACAAACCAAAATGCAGAATCAGTGGGAGCCCTGAGCTTGTTTTCCTGCAACTGGAAAGTCCCATCTAGGGCTGATGGGAGACAGTGACACCTGAAATGTATTGTTTATGTCCAGTCTACTCTGTAATCTTGTTTTGGTTGCTGTCACTGCAGAAAACCCTGCTTCACAAAGATAGGATGTTGGAATGGACACAGGCTTTTCAGTGCTTTTGTGGCAATGTCAGGATATTCCTTCTTGGCTTTAATCCAGAATGTATGGAGATTTGAAGTTGTCTCAAACACACTTTTAAGGCCAACATCATTTGTGATCTCAAGTGGTCTTCTACCACAGACCAAGTTGATTCACCTGGTTCATTCACAAATGGGTCATAGATCCGTTCCTTCCCAGTTTGTGGGATTTTTGTGGTCAGGAAGTAATGCTCAAACTCTTTTAAAAGCGGAGATAGGTGATCATGGACCAGCTGGGAGAAACAAGGCCCTGTCTCATTCTCTTTCAAAATCTCTGCTAATGTTTGAAAAGTCAAAAATTCCAATGTTCGTTCACTCATTGCCCCCATAATTCCAGTTTGGCTTTGAAAGCAGCCACTTTATCTCACGACTTGAACACAGTTGTTGTTCTCCTCTGAAGTGACAGGTTGAGTTTGTTGGGCAGGTTGAATATGTCACACAAGTAAACAAGTTTCCTGACCCGTTCTGTGTCACTGAAATGTGCTGCCAGCAGAGACTGTTTTTCTAAAAGAAATCTCTGGAGCGGCTCTTGTAACTCAAAAACTCTGACCAGTGATCTACCTTTGGAAAGCCATCTCACTTCTGTCTGTAAGAGAAGACGTGTGTGCTCCATCTCCTCACAGAGCTGTGTGAACAGATGTGAGTTAAGGGCATGTACTTTAATGTGGTTGATAATTTTAATCACATTCTGCAAAACGTTGTTTAGTTCAGGTGACATTTTTCGGCTAGGCAGCATTTCTCTATGGATGACACAGTGCATAAATTCACATTCAGAGGTGACCTCTTTGACCTGAGTAGTGAAATCAGAAAGCTGTCCAGTCATGGCAGCCTGTCTATCCATGCATATAATGACACAAAATGGCCAATTCAGTTTTCCTGATGTGTAATCATTCAAAGACTTGAATAGTTCTGCAGCTGTGGTGTTGGTTGGCAACAAAAGTGCACACGACATATCCTCATGCACATCCTCCTAAAAATTATATCCCACAAAAACAAGCATTGTTGCCTTATTGTCAACACTGGTAGACTCTTCAACCTGGATTATGGTACCATGGTGACTCATTAATCCTCTTTAACAATTGTGCTTCAATATCCTTTGCCATTTCATCAATTCATCTAGTTATGGTGCTAGCTGAAAGAGGAACACGTGCCACTGTTTGAACTGCTGCCTCTCCTGAGAGGTCACAGCAAATGTCCTTAGCAGCAGGCAGGGTCAACTCTTCACCAATAGTAAAAGGCTTCTTAGCTTTAGCAATGTGGTTGGCCGCTAAGAATGATGCTCTCAGTGCAGACACATTTGATGAGGTGGTGGCCTTCAACAATTGCTTCTATTCTTCATGTTAATGTTTTTTTCTTTTGAAAAACTCCAAAGGCTTGTCTTCTACTGCAGAGTGCTTGGTCTCCATGTGGAGAAGCAGTTTTGAAGGTTTCATGGCTTCACTGGCTAGCTGATCAGCACATATTGTACAAAGTGGGCTTGGAGAATGTGAATCACCTGTTGCAATGAATCTATAATTTAAGCAGGACTCTTGGCATTTTTTTTTTAATGAAATTTTCATTTTGTTGGCAGTCTTCGAGTCTTCTGCTGTCTCATCATTGGCTCTTTCCCCCCTTTCAAAGCAGCTCTTCAGCAATGTTTGTTTTTTACTCATTTTCGCTAGGGATAGCTTGAAGGCTTAGCAAAACTGTGATGGAGACAAGTGCACAGTGTGGGAAATAAAATAATGGGCAGGCTACGCATAGACTAAACTAAGTGCTGGATTCTGACTTAAAGCCTGCCACCAGATGCAGCTGTACAATTGAAGTATACCAACTCACTTGCCACTATAAAGCCTGCCACCAGATGTAGCTTAATTGTCACTTGCCACTCAGTGAATAGGGTTTTGATATAAGTCTGCAAGCAATTGATTTATTATGGTCTCCGTGCAGTCAAACCTTTCAGCTGAAGACAATCTGTATTTGCAGCCACTCCCCAGTGCTAGCATCCCCACCTCGGGTCCATCTCAGGTCATCAGAATTAGATTCTCATAAGGAGCAGCAACCTAGATCCCTCTCGTGCACAGTTTGCAGTAGGGTTCACGATCCTATGAGAATCTAATGCTGCCGCTGATCTGACAGGAGGCGGAGCTCAGGCAGTGATGTGAGCAATAAGGAGCGGCTGTAAATACAGATGAAGCTTTGCTCTCTTGCTCACCACTCACGTCCTGCTATGCAGCCTGGTTCTTAACAGGCCATGGACCAGTACCAGTCAATAGCACCGGGGTTGGGATCTGCAATATAGATCTTGGAAACATGGATGGCTCATATACTCAGGTCTTCCTATGCACATTGATCTAGAGATCAACAACTCTTTCTAACACATTTTTCTTGCCTATAACTCAACTGCACTTCCATGGGCTTCCAATGTTTGTCCTCTTCTTAAACACCCAACTCCAATAAGTTTAATTCTAAGACTGCCTAACTTATATATTTTCTTCCTTTTTATCATTGCCTTTTCTTCCAGAATCTAGCTTACTCAGGTTTACTGTTTTTTAAAAAATTAAAAATTTTAATTGTGGCGAAATACACATAACATAAAAGTAACCATCCTAACGATTTTAAGTGTACAATTCACTAGTGTTCAGTACATTCACATTGTTGTACAAGCAATCTCCAGAACTATTTTTATCTTGCAAAACTGAAATCCTGTACGCATTAAACAACAACTTCCTATCCTGCTCCTTCCCTTGGTCCCTGACAACCACTGTTGTACTTTCTGTTTCTGTAAGCTTGACTTCTAGATAACTCATCTGAGTGGAATTAGACAATATTTGTCCTTCTGTGACTGACTTATCTCACTTAGCATAGTGTCCTCCAGGTTCATCCATGTCGTAGCCTGTGTCAGAATTTTCTTCCTTTTAAGGCTGAATAATATTACATCATATGTTTATACTATATTTTGTTTACCAATTCATTTGGGTTGGGTTTGGGTTGCTTTCATCTTTTGGCTATTGCAAAAAAAAAAAAAATGCTGCCGCGAATATGGGTGTGCAATGTCCTTTTAAGATGAGACTTGTTTCTTTTGATGACACATACCTATTTTTTAAAAAGCTTTTGTCATGGAAAATTTTAAATGTGTGAAAAAGTAGATAGAATAGCATAATGAACTTCAGAATACCTATCACTTGGCTTCAACAGTTATCAACTTGTAGCTTATATTCATATTTCACCTGCATCCCTACCCATAATACCTACTCTGGATTATTTTGAAGCAAATCACCATCATATCTGTTAATATTTTATGCTGTATCTCTAAAAAATAAGAACTCTATTAAAAGGTAAAGCCATCATACTATTTACATATCAAAAAACTTAAAACTTAAAATAATCCCTCTTTATCATCAATACTCAGTGTTCATAGTATCCCAATTATCTCAATTTTTTTTAAATAGTTAATTTGTTTGAATTGGAATCCAAATAAAATCCATCATTGAAATTGATTTATGTCTCTGGTTTCCTTTAATCTAAAGTTTCCTCCTTTATCTAATTCTTTCTTCTTACTTCTTTTCCTTGAAATTTCCTTTAAGACGCTTTTTTTTTTTTTTTTTTTTTTTTGAGACAGAGTCTCACTTTGTTGTCCAGGCTAGAGTGAGTGCCGTGGCGTCAGCCTAGCTCACAGCAACCTCAAACTCCTGGGCTCAAGCGATCCTCCTGCCTCAGCCTCCCGAGTAGCTGGGACTACAGGCATGCGCCACCATGCCCGGCTAATTTTTTATATATATCAGTTGGCCAATTAATTTCTTTCTATTTTATAGTAGAGACGGGGTCTCGCTCTTGCTCAGGCTGGTTTTGAACTCCTGACCTTGAGCAATCCGCCCGCCTCGGCCTCCCAAGAGCTAGGATTACAGGCGTGAGCCACAGCGCCCGGCCTTAAGACGCTTTTTTTTAAAACAATAATAATTCTGTAGAGTTTCCCAAATTTTGGATTTTGCTTATTGTATTCCTGTGGTTTATTTAACATTGTCTCCTGTTCCTTGAATTTCTTATAAATTAGTATTTGGGTTTAAATGATCAGATTCAGACTTTTTTTTCGGCAAGACCACCTTATCTCGTGTTTTTCCATTGGACGGTACATAATGTCTGATTATCTCTTTTTTATGATTATTAAAGACTAGCTCGATCCATTTGAAGTTGCAAAATGGAAATATTCTGTTATTCCTTCTTCATTTATTAGCTAAAATAGTTCCATAAAAAGTAATGTCCTCTCACCAATTATTTGGTTTCCCTGAGGTACAGTTCTCATAGGAAATGAGGATAAATACTTATTTTTCTTTATTTGCCAGTTTTCAAAGCAATGAGTTGGCTCCAAAAGTGGCCAATAAGATTTTTCTTCTTTTAGTATAATTTGAACCCATTGATTAAATCATGCTTGATGTGTTTGAATTCATTGCACTTACCTTCCTTATTGAAGTTGGCTGCTTTTGACATGACCCTGCCGGCCGTCGATAGATTCTGAGCTGTCTGTTCTCCAAGGCACTTCAGAATCATCTTGTACTTTCCAGTCCTAGGCTTGGCTTCAGCCATTTCTCCGAAGAGCCTTTGTTTCCTTACTGGGAAGACTACAAATTTGATTACCAGAGGAGCTCGTCACCCCTGGATTATTGTTGTTTTTAGGGTTTTTTTAGTGGGCAAAGCTAGGAAATATGTTTTTCATTTTAAAGATAAAATATATCATGAGTTTGCATTGACACTTGAAATTCAATTTCAGAACTATAGTGCATTTACTTATCCTCGTGAATCTTATGTCTATATTTCCTTTTACCAAATAAAATTGGTTCTCAATTATACCAGTATAATTATTTTTTATTTTATTTTATTTTTTCCTCCACAATATACATACAACAGTTCCAGAATAGCAACAACAACACTTCCACCAATAATAATACTGGAAACAGTGTAAATTTTTCTTCCTGTAATTATTTTTGTTAGTAGGGTATATTTCACTAGGGATATGTACAATAAAATTACTATGTTTTAAAACTACTTGGTAAATCTCCTCTCTATGTGGTTATTTTACTTTTATTTATGAGGACAGTTTTTTAAAATTTGTTTTATAATTATGTAAAATATTTACATGGTCCAAAATCAAATCATCAAAGCCAGATATATTTTTAAAAGTCTAACTTCTCATTATTTCTGAGTGCACTATAGGCATTCATTTTTATCCGTTGTTTATTTTAAATCTAGTGCTTATCTATTTTAGTGATTAAATGCATTTTATTTTTATCAAGAAACTATAACATAAAAATATTCCCAAATATAGGATATGTGATATTTAAATCTTTGGAATTACTAAAGTCTGGGGTATGATCCTAACAGTAGATTTGTAGAAGATGTAAAAACAAGGCTTGAGATGGAAGCAGAAGAGTGAGAGAAAGGGAGAGACTAGTAGGAGATCAGGTTGGTGGGGAGAGATCATATAAGAGGAACTTGGCTTTTATCCAGTGAAATTTGCATCATTGCCATGGAACCATCCACCAAATGGAACCTCACTTGAGTCCACAGACTTGTGGGGGCTGAAGAGCTATGGCTGTAGATTGAATCTGTCTGGACTTCAGTAAGGATGTTGGTTTTGCCTCAAAAACATAATCAGCAAGTTAGGCATATCCATGCTGAATCAGACTGCTGTGGAGTGGATTCATAACTGGTTAAAAGGTCAGTTCAAGGACAAGTAAAGTCAGCCCTCTGAAGCACGCCATGCCTGTGAGGCAAAGATGACGTGACAAGAGGGACTCAGGCCCAGGAAAGTGACCGGCAACGAGCAGTGAGCATCATCACTTGCTGTCATTGGTGGCCTGCCCACACCCTCTCCACTAGTTGGCGCATGATTGCTGCCATGTTCACATGAAAGTTGGCATGAAGACAGGGGTGCCTGATCCTTTCCTATTCTCCTGTATGCTAGAATGCCAGAGATTGGAGATGGCCAGTGCAAAGACGGCTTTCAAAGTGTTCTACCCCTTAGAGTATTAATTACAGATTAATAGTGATACTTAACCCATGTGACCATATAACAAATTCTCATCAACTTGTGCTTCAATTATGCAATGAACTTAAATATGTGTTGAATGTTTATTAGATGCCAGGCACTCTGCTAGGCTTTGAGGATGTAAAAATAACTACAACACAGCTCCTATCGTTTTGGAGTTAATAGTTTAGTGACGGGAGGCTGGCACAAACGATAATCATGACTGAACAATGCAGTGAGTACTAAGGTAGGTCATTCACAAACTGCTTTGGGGGGTTTGGAGGTGGGACCCCAACCCAGCTCAGCGGGGAAGGGAAGCCTTCCTGAAGCAGGTGATACCTAGACTGTGCTAGAGGCTGGGGGGACAGAGGGTCGTGTGGGGAATGCGGTACAGAGATGGGTCTCCCCGGCAGCAGTAGGGGCAGCACAAGGATGACATGCAGGGGACGGGCAAGGCAGGAGCAGCTGAGGCCTAGGCTGGATACATCAGCAGGACCCCTCCCTGGAAAATCTTAAATGCCGTCCTAATGAGCTTGGACTTTATTCTGAGCTATCAACAAGCCACTTAAGGGCTTTAAAGGCAGAGGTATTAGGAATGAAGAGGCCATGGAACATATGGGAAATACCTGTTTGTTATAATTTTATAACCGGAAACAACAAAACAAACCGTTTTCCTTATATAAAATTCAAACTTTGCTAAAGTATATAACATGGAAAGTAAAATTTCACTCCCCAAATCATTAATGGTTTGGTTACTATTCCTCTAATTTGATTCATTCTGAAAAAGACTTCTTATTAATGTTGGGGTGGGGAGAAAATCAGAAAATACCATGGTACATTTTTGCAACTTGATTGTTTCATTTTTTAATATGTTTTGGACACTTCTATTTTTTCCATAGATCTGCCTTATTTTTTAAGCAGTGGCCTATATTCTTTTAATACTATATGTAGGAAATATTTTTTAATTTAATCATTTATCTGTTGATAGGTATTTGAGTTCTTCCCAACTTTTCTTTCTTTTGTTTTTTTAAAATCAAAGCAATGCATATACAGTCATTGCTTGGTATTTGTTGGGAATTGGTTCCATGACCTCCCTCAGGTACCCAAATCCATGGATACACAAGTCCCTTATATAACCTATGTGCATCTTCCCGTATACTTTAAATCATTTCTAGATTACTTGTAATACCAACACAATGTGAATGCTATGTAGGTAGTTGTTATACTGTATAATTTAGGGAATAATGACAAGAAAAAGAAGTCTGTACATGTTCAGTACAGATGCAATTTTTTTCTGAATATTTTCCATCTGCAGCTGATTGAATCCACAAATGTGGGACCCACAGATATGGAGGCTGATTGTATATACTTTAAGAAGGCAAATAATACTACTGGGTTTATGATGAAAAACGCGAGTTCCCAGCCCCATTTCTTCCCATTGCTGTACATCTATTCTCTGAGACAACCCCAGTCAACCCTTTTTTTGTTTTTGTTAGTGCTCTTTCTTGATTTTTCATTTTTAGTTATTATATATTCATACCATGAAATGGAAGATGTCAATTAGGCTTCAGAATCCTCACCTCTGCCTACACACATATACACAAAACACTTTCCTTTAGTCCATCTTTCCAGTATAGTTATGTCCATATTTTCAATTAAGTCAATATTCAGTGTTGACAATAGCGTGATTATGATTACAGAACTAATTAGTCGGAGTTGAGCCATGTGGTTGAGCCATGCATTTTTTTTTTCCTGTGAAGCAGACACTGATTCATTCCAAAATGTTTGCCAAACTGTAACAACATCTTTCAGTACATTCAGACACCTTACACATTCTAGCAGTTTCCCTTTCTTTTTTGCAACATCCCCCCAAGAATCCTCCATCACCCTGCTGCACCTTGGAGGGGTTCCTGCCTGTGCTGGTCAAGCAGCTGTTGCCCTGGAACTTCTCATCCACATAAGCCGGGCAATTCCCTTCTCCTCCCTCCTGGCTTGGGTTCCCTATAGCCTACTTACCATGTCTTTCTTTCTTTGGTTCACTCCCTTGTTTGGGTGCAGCACATCCTCCAGTAGCTTCCTGAGAAGTATCTTAAGGCATTTCATGAAATTTTTAGGAGGCAGAATTCACAGACCTCATGACTGATGGACATAGGGTGATGAGAGAAGAAGGAATAAGAAATTACCGCTGAGCTTTTATAGGAAGCATCTAAATGGCTGAGTATATAGGATCAGAGTAGGTTTGAGGGTGGAGTAAAGATACTCAATCCATTGAGGTACCTGGGATGTCTGGGTGCAGGAGCTAGCAGATATCTACCTGAATTTGAGGAAAGACGTCGGCGATAAAGATCCTGAATTTGTAGCTATTCATCTGGATGTGGTTGCTAAACTGAGAGTAAATGAGATTGGTTGGAAAAGGGAAGTAGAATGAAGGCAAGAGTAAGCCAAGGATAAAGCCTAGTTATATATGAATGTTTAAAGAGTGAGCCAGGGAAAGAGCCCATGGAAAAGTCTGAGAAGAAACCATCAGAGGTGGGAGAACCAGGAAAAATTAGACTAATGGACAATAGAGATAGATCATGAGAATGTACAATGTATAACAGAATTTCAAGAAGGAGTGGGTGGTAAAATGGCAAAGGGATAAATGCATGAAAATATGTACTGCAACTTTGTTTATGATAGTAAAAATTGGAAACAACTTTAACATTCATCTTCTAGGGAACCTGTTATATTTAATATAAATAATACTGCACAGTGTCATTGGAGTAAAATGCTCCTATCAAAAGTTACACAGGTTTATGCTTATTGACATTTATACTTGTTCAGGAAAAGCAATGCAAATTACTAAAAGAAAGGAGTATGGTATTATCTAATTAATGTAAATCTCTATACACATAACCATCTGCTTGTGCATGTATGCATAGACTAGAGAGGTGTTTGGAAGAATGTTCACCAAAGTGTTAATAATAATGGTGATTATCTTTGGAAAAGGAGATTTGGGTAAGTCTTACTTGCTTCTTTGCATTTTAAGTATTGTTTAAATTTGTTACAATAATTATGTAATAAAACCCAGCTATTTTTAAAGGATAAATGTTAATGATGTTAAATACTGCAGAGAGATTGAGTAGTTAAATACTGTGAAGTGGGAACAGAACAGTGGTTAGAACAAGCTGAGGAGTGAATGGGACATGAAGATAACAAAATGACAAAGATCTTTCTAGAAGTGTGAATGAGATGGGAGGGTGAGAGAGTGATAGGTAGAGGAATAGACAACTCCCCTTTTCCCCTTCTCTGCCTCCAATTCTGCCTTTTCCTTCCTTTAATTCATTCTGAACACTGTTGCCAGGTAAATTCCCCAAATACCACATTATCTTGTCATTCCCATGCCAGACTTCAGCAGCTCCCACCCATGGAAGCTGAAATTGCCCAGTTGCCTTTCAGGGGCCTCTATAATCTGAATTCAATCACCATTACCCATATTAACCTGCTTTTTCATCCAAACCAATTTTCCTTAGAAACAATTTAAACATGTACTTACTGAGCATGTAGTATAGGCCAGGCACTCCTGAGATCACTGGGTATACAGGGACATTATGGTCCCTGCAATCACTGTAGTTGTAATGCAGTGAGGATGCCAGAATTATACACAGCTAATGGTGGTACAGAGTAGCAGGGGCTGCAACTGATTTGTGTCGGCTGGTTAGCCCCCCACGAGGGAAATAGAGACGGCTCATCCTTGCAGTGCTATTGCTTCTGCACTTCATACCATCACCTCTTCATTTTTTTTAAACACCTAAATCCTCCTAACCTTTCATACCATAGATCAAGTCCAGTTTTTTTCTGTGTGTGTGGGTATGAATCTTTACACCCCCTCTTTTTATTTGAATAGATCTGGAGGTACAAGTTGAATTCCATTATATTGCATAGTGGTGAAGCCCAGGCACTTGGTGTACCCATTACCTGAATAGTGTACATTGTACACCATAGGTAATTTTTCATCCCTTGTCCCCTCCCACTCTCCTCCCTTTTGAGTCTCCAATGTCCATTATACCACCCTGTGTGTCCCTGTGTAGCCATCGTTTAGCTCCCACTTATAAGTGAGAACGTGCAGCATTTATTTTTCTGTTCTTGAGTCACTTCACTTAGGATAATGACCTCCAGTTCCACTCAAGTTGTTGCAAAAGACATTATTTCATTTCTTTCTTATCCCTGAGTAGTAGCACTCCAGGGTGTCTGTGTATACACTACATTTTCTTTATCCACTCATTGGTCAATGAGTATCAAGTCCAACCTTGATATCTTTCTTCTTATGACTGGTATGGCATTTACTTTTCTTTAGGTTTTTGATCACATAATACCTCTCACTGTTAGCTACTTGTGTGGATGAACTACCTCTTCACCAGGAAGAAGTTAACCATGAGCTTTGAAAGCTGTCACAGTACTGAGCACAGGGTTAAAAAGGTAGCAAGTATGAATAAATATCTGCTGAAATTTATCAGGAAACTTCCTTCTCAAGCTATATTTAAAAATAAAATACAATTAACATGAAAGGTGGTATATTTGAAAGCATCCTAACACGATCTGTAGGTAACACCAATTCTGAGGTGGGGAGAAGCACGGTGCCAGGACAAGGGTGGTTACTGAGACTTCAAAAGGATGGAATTTAAAGTGATAAGAAAAAAATTAGGTGATAGTCAGAACCCAACCAAGATGGCATATGCAATGAATAAAACCCAAACTCAATTATTATGCAAGACAAGGAATAAAAGCTCAATTATTATTCATGACTATGAAACCACAAGTGTGTTCTAAGCATGAGGTGGTGTCATGAGCCTGCAGTTCAGGAGACAATTGCAATATAATGAGTATGTAAACAGAAGGATGGCCTTGCAAAGGCTGGAAGTCATCTTTGTACTCTAGGTGGTACAAGCGATGCCCTTACTAGGATGTCACATCTAGCTTTTATCTTAACATTTAAAAAGGAATGTGCAAACATCACAAGGCCCTGTTTCCCAAATTTCATTCCACTGAACATTAGGTGAGCAGGATATTAATGGGTGTTCCATTTTTAATGTGGTCTAATGAAACTGGGAAATGTTGTTTTAGAAGATCCTAAAATCTTTTGATTAAAATGATGTGAAGGACCAGTGAATAGAGTTTAGAAGAGAAGGCAGTTTTTTCAGAAGTAAAATAAAACCGAGGGGAGAACCAGTGGCTGTGAGTAGTAGGAAGGTTATTATAAGCTGGTTACAGAGCAGCTGCTTTATCTCCATAAAGTCAAAAATTGACATATTGCAGCAGAGAAAGATGGGTTAGAAATGAACTGCCTGGTGAGGGTGGGAGAGGAAAATATTAAATTATTATTGTGAGAGAGCATATCATCTTCAACTTTGCACAAATGATGGGCAAGACAGAGAACCATTTAAGGATGATTTATGTGTCCTGCTGTCTGGAGCTGCCAGGCAGGTGACCCTTTGAATCTATTCCTCACTATAGAAATCCAGGACTCCAGTACTGTGGACCCCAGGATGAGGAGTATGACTGTAAGGAGATCTGGTTCCAGCTCCACTTCTCTCATCAACCTCCTGAACCATCTATAAAGTGACAGTAATGATTTCTTATACTGTCCTGCAGGAATTTCCTTAGCATTGATTGTGCAATGCTTGTAAGCTACTTTGAACTCCATGGAGAAAGACACTGAAAATATGTACAGTAATAGGTTGAATCATATGAAACTGCTGGTATTTGATCATTTGTGAACTATAAAGATGGCAATTTCAAATGGTCTAACCTAATAAAGTTCATCATTCATGGAGCCTGCTGTGTGGCAGGCATGGGCTGGTTTGAGGATGTGAAGATGATTAAGACATTATCCCTGCCTGCAGAGAGCTCTCAGACCAGGGAGAGAAATGGACACTCGAATAAAACATTGCAGTGCAGGTGGACACGTGCTACCGTGGAGGTGTTGGTAACAAGATGTTGTGGATAAAAAAGATGAAACCAATGAATGGTTCTGCTGTGGCAGCAGGGGAAGCCCGGAAAGAGGCAAGCAAAGGGTGGCTTTGCAGAGGGGGTGACATTAACTGAGGTTGGATTTTGCAGATTGGGTAATTCATCAAGTGGAAAGGACCACTCTAGACAGAGGAAACAGCTGTGCAAAGACAAAGAAGTGCGAAAAGGTCTTTCTGGAGGGGAAAAATCATTAAAATATTAAGTAATATTAAGATGGGGAGACATTAATCGAACCCTCTGTAAATCAATTCTGTTAGAGTGTCCCTTTACTTATCATTACTTCAGTAGTGTTTGTCATATTTCATCCTTGTTTAACAGGGCTCATGCAAGTTTTTCTGAACGGCAGCAGGCACAATGCCTTTCAGCAGGAAAAAGAGATGACATTGGACAGGTCGCCAGAGCAGGTTGTGAAGAGCCCCGTGTCCAGCAACTAGGAGAAGGGCCTTCACCCTGTGGGCACTGGGGAGGCAGGAGAGAATTTCAGGTGGGCTAGCCACCCAATCGGATTTGTATTTTGGAAAAGAAAGACCACCGGGATGGCTTTATGGAGGCAGGATTAAAAGCAGGTGCCAGGGGAGGCGAGGGCCACAGCTGAGGAACAGTGATAAGGAGAGGGTCCCAGTAAGCAGCAGCGGTTAAGGGACAAGAGCAGTTTGGGACCAGAAGAACTGAAGAGAGTCCAGGGAGAAAAGGGCTTCGACAAAGTGAAGTTTCAGCGAGATCCAAACTGAAGGCTATCTCTTGGATCTGGAAGCTGGTCATTGCTGATATTAGCAAAGCAGTTTCAATGGTGTGGACAGAGGTCAGATTTCTGTGTATCCAAGCACACATGGGACGTAAGGAAGAGGGAGCAATGACTATCCAAACAATTTTAAAGGATGTTAGCTGGAAAGGAACAAAGAGAGATGGGACAGTTAGATGGGGCTGTGGAACTGAAAAGAGCCACCATGGTCATTGTTTTGTCTTGTTTTATTTTGAAGGAGTAGGGAGTCTTGAGCAGGTGTGAAGTAGAGGGAGAGAGGCCAGGGGAAAGGGAGGGGCAAGCCTAGGGGCACAGAGAAGAAAGGGGGCCATGATTTTGAACACCCAGGAAGGTTCCTTCTTCCTTCCAGACCTGGGGGAGAAGGCAAGGCTGGCTGCAGCTGTGAATAAGTTTGGTGGTGAGGCTGGGAAGATAAGGAATTAGCCTCTCTTGACTTCGTCTTTTCCGAGAGCGCCAGGGATGTGAGATGGCTACTGGGCGGTGACCAGAGAGCAAGGCAAAACTTGCCAAGCAGCACGGTGAGCCCAGCGGCCGAAGCTGGAAACCACAAACTGTGGGGGCTGTCATTGAGATGTCTGTATTATTTTTCCCAAGCAGTGTGTTTGGCAGCAGGGATGCAGGAGATTAGGAGGATGTGTGGGAGTCTCTAGAGGAGGGTAGCAAGGACTGAGGGTCACTGAGAGGGAGTGTTGAGTAGACAAACCATTCAGAGATGATTCAGGGTTTGCAGGAAAGGCTGCAGAGCCTGCAGAGAACTGATGGCCCTGGGACCAAGGGATGAATTCATGGATCAGATTCATGGATTCAGGACAGAGCTCTTAGGAGGTCTCACGGGCTCAACAGGCAAGCATAGTGAGAGCAAATAGAGAGAGGGTGTCAGCCACACAAGGGGGTAAGGCTGGGGAGTGGCTGATCAGAGTTCAAGGCCTCAGCGATGGAGTGGTTTGGGGTCACAGCGAGATCCCAGCATGGCCACAAGAGTGGGTTGCCCAAGTGTGAAAGCGGTGGAGCAGACTAGACTAGGAAAGTTGCAAGCAAGGGTGACAGATGGGTGTCCCACAAAGATGTTTCCTTGCTCGAGACAGCAGGAGGGTTAGGGTAGGTAGAAATTACAAATCAGGTGCCAAATTGTTCCTTGGAAAAATATACCCAGTAAAATTCAGTTTTCTTTTGAGCATAATCTTTTGCCAGTTGGTTTCCAGGGCCATGATCTCCTACTGCCGTATTTGTTTCCTTTTCTTTCATTGTAGTAGGATTAGGGATGATGCCTCCTCTTTGATGAGGGGGACTATGGCTTGCTTTCCTCTTTGTCACAGCCTCCCTCTGCTTTCTCCATCATTTGCTGCCTTCCTAGTCTGCTGGATGGCTCATTAACAATCACCCTCTGTTCTTGCCAATCATCATTTACCTGCGTGAGGAGCAGATTTCCGTAGTTTCAGGGGCCAGAGAGATTTCCTTGCACAGATCAGTGGACCTTTCAGAGCCCACACTCTGCTTCTCTTTTCCCAGCCAGCATCTTTCACCTCCCCGAGCTCTGAGGTTCTAAATCACTCTGCCCCCACACGCGAGGAAGTTGTTTGTTTGCCAATCCATTCTGTTCCTGCCAAGGCTGCTTGACAAGTTCAACATGAACAGCTTGAAATTGATTTGTCATCAATATAACATATTAAACTCTTAACTCACAGAGGAACAGAGCAGTTTTTCACAATATATATTTTGCTGGAGGGGGTAGTATCCCAAACATCCAGCTTTAGGATTTTCCTGTGGACAAGGGCTGAATAACTGTCCTTTAACTCTGCTGTCTGTCACAGCCCTGACCGCAGCAGGAACCGCAAAGCTACACGCAGTTAAAAGTTCTGGAGGATCTAGTCTAGGATCATGAAAACACAGTATAGCTGCCTTTGGTATTACTAATGCACCAACCTCTCTGGGAGCCTTTCTCAGCTTCATAATGTCCCCTCTGAAGTGAGTCAGCATTTCTGTGTTTGTTTAACTTCCAAGGTTACTGAAGCACCGAGGGGGACATAGTTTGTCCAGAGTCACGCTGCAGGGATCACGGCAGGCTGAAGTCAGACCAAGAACTTGTTTCCACTAAGCAGGATTCCTTGACCCTTGTCACACCTATTGGAAGTGGTTATGTTGATCCGAGTCCTGCGCTTCTGTCTTTAAATAGTCCACTGGCAACCGTGGGTGTTGTAAGTCCCTACGTGGAATTAGTTCAGGCCCTCGTGTGAAGTTCAGACTGTGGTTTAAAGGGATCCTGATGGTTTCTGCCAAATATAATACTTAGATCTCAGAGCGAGCAAAATGATGCAAGATGGCAGGGATCTGAAGTGGAGACTGAAATAGGTCTGCTCTGTTCCTGTGCTGTTCTACTGGCAGTCATAGCCTACACTCTTTTATTTCCCCTTCTGGAACATGCTTCTAAGTCCAGAAATCATTTTTCCCTTGAAACAATTAGATTGGACATTCAAAATGCAAGCATATCCGTGTGCGCTGTTACTATTAGTCTCCGGGAACTCTTCGTGTTCCAGGGAGCCAGGATACAGCGCCAGGGAAGAAGGGTGGTTTCGGATTAATAGCACTCTAAATTTATCACGCATTTTCTTAGCTTCTTTTCCTGAAATATAATTTTGAAGAGATAGAAATCCGATACAGTAGGTGTGGTCTTTTGTAGCTTACATCTTGTCGCTTTCCTACATGTAAAGAATTGCAGCTCTTTTTCACTAAGGATTGATCATAACATCATCGATAGCCATCATGAACAGCAAACTCACAGTGGAAGGCGTCACTCAGCAACGTAGGAGTTTAGAATTGGAAGGGACATTGGAGATAATTTGAACTCACCACCTATTCGAGGGAGGAATTCATTCTCCAGTAACCCTGATGAGATATCTATCTCAATGGTTCTCTAACTTTGTTGCACATTAAAATTACCTGGGGAGCTTACAAAGACCCCAATGCCAGGGACCTGTACCCCAAATCAATTAAGAACTTTTGGGAAAGGGACCCAGGTATCAGCATTTCTTAAAATTTCCCAGGGGATTATAATGTGCAGCCAAGTTTTGACCAGTGATCTTGCTTCTGCTTAGCTGTACCCTGTGGGGAAGAGTCCCTGCTTTGTGGGGCTGGCTGTTCCCTGATACAGTCCTTTCTATTAGAATTAATAGGAGTTAATGCCTGTCTGGAAGCCACATGGAACCAATGGGCTCCCTTCTTCACTGGATAGCCCTTTGAATGTTCGCAGTAAGCAGTTTGCAACACACTAAAGTATTTTAGCTCTGACTTTATCCTTTCAAAGGCCAACGATACCAATGAAAATAAAACTCTTAGTCATGTTATTTCATAATGTGGACTTTCATCCACTATTTGGCTATTATCCCAGCTTTATTATTTTGACTCCGTAATAAAACAGTCAGGGCAGCCATAGGGAAAGGAGTTGGATTTCTCTCAAAGTTAAAGCCAGCCTATTTCTTAAGAGCCGAGGTGGAATATGAGGTGTGTTTTGCTCCATCCATCAGCTGGGTTCCCAGCAACCTGCTTCTTCCTTGCCCCGGCCTGCACTGCCTGCTCCTCTCCTTGGCTGTCTCACTCGCCTCTGCTCTCCCATCACTCACATCTGAGCCTGGGGGACCGCCAGGCCCACAGAAGAATGGCAGCAGGAAGGAGGCAGAGGAAGAGGATGTCGTTGCTACACGCCACCACGGAGACTCAGCTGCTGTGTCCCAGAAGCCTGGTCCAGCACCATTTATTTGTTAAGAGGCCAAATCCTGGTCATAGCTTTTGGGTTTGAGCCCTGGCTACCCCACTCACTCCAGGGACAACCTTGGGCAAAACTCTCCACCTCAGTTTCTTCATCTGTAAACCAGGAGTAGTAATAGGAACTAACCTCTATGCAATAGGCAGATAAGGAATATAATGTACTTGGTACGGTGCCTGGGGTATAGCTGGCGCCTAATAAGAATTAGCTGTTATATACGGTTATAACTCCAGCCCCCTTCCCCCAACCCTGCTCCAAGCTAGCCTTGGTCCCAGGCCCATCACCTACACCCTCCTCCTAATCTAAGCTCCAACATTGGCTGCCCAACAACACTGCTGAGCCTCGCTCCTGCTGGTCTCTTCTCCTTGCATCTGTCCATGCTTAGCTTTGACTTTCATGTCTGTTCCTTGCAGTTCCACACTTCACCTGGGCTCATCGTACCTCACAAAGGCACTGAGGGGGAAAAAAAAAAAGCTAATTAGCTCTTGTTCCACTGGCTCACATGGGATGGAAGGGAGAACCAGCAGCAAAAATCTTGCTGCTGGTCAGGGTTTTTCTTTGCTCCTTTCTGTTTCCTTTCTCAAGGGGCCATATGAAACTGAACTTAGAACTACGATTTGCCCTTCCCTTAAAGCATGTCAGGAAAATCATTACATTTTTAGCAGGCGCTGGAGGATAGACTCTTATTTCCCTTTCCATTTAACAAAGATTAAATTTTTGACCAGGGTTTCTTGAACATGGCCTTTATTTTATTGTCTTCTTCTGTTTATTTTATCAGGACTGCCAGCAAAACTCTGGGAATGCGATCTGTTAGGCCTTGCCTTCCCCAGCCAAGATTTAAAGGGTACAACAGATTGAAGAATTTTAGACTACAGAACAGTGCTTCCAATATGTGTTCGGTGGGCAATGAAATGCTTCGTTTGCGGGAGCCCTTGCTCCCTCCGTTGGGTGAATGGATGACTTTCCAGGGAGGCTACATGAAAGAGTGATTAAGAAAAAAATGCCTGTAGGCAGCTGTATACTCAATCTAGTATACATTTATTTCTCGCTGTTTAAAAACAAGTTTAAATTAGGCCCTCTAACCATTCAACCTTGTCCCCTGAAGTCTGTACGTAAGTCACTCGCTAGTGAAGGGAAAAGGGGGCTGGTAAATTAAGTGTTGCTGAACAGTTCTCAGGTAGCTGGCACCCCAAATGTCAGAATACTTTTACAAGGGCATGTTGAAACCCTGCATTTAATTATCCCTGTGGGGTTTGTCCAAGATGGTTTCAAAGCAAGCTGCAAAAAAAGAAAATAAAGAAAAAAAGGAGAAAAACAAAGGGCCAATGAGAAAAAAAAGTTTGGCTCCAAGAACTCAGAGTCAGTATAAATAAAACAAACCCCAACATCGTTCTCACTTCAAATTACAGTTATTTGATGTGTTAGTCTGCTTTGCATTGCTATAAAGGAAATACCGAAGAGGTTTATTTGGCTCCTGGTCTTGCAGGCTGTACAAGAAGCATCCTGCCAGCATCTGCCTCTGGGGAGGGCTTCAGGGAGCTTCCAATCAAGGCAGAGGTGAAGGGGGAGCAGGTGTGTCACATGACAAGAGCAGGAGCAAGAGAGGGAGGACGTGGTGCCAGGCTCTTTTTAAACAACTGGCTCTTGTGTGAACTAATAAAGTGAGAGCTCACTCATTTTTGCATGGAGGGGACCAAGCCGTTCATGAGAGATCTGCCCCCCATGACCCACACACCTCCCACCAGGCCCCACCTCCAACACTAAGCATTGAATTTCAACGTGAGATTTGGAGAAGCCAAACATCCAAACCACATCACTGGCTTTTTTTTCCCACTCTAAGTTTTATTCACTTGACTCTAAGCAGGTAAATATTTTCTGGTATCAGCATACACTTGCACTCCTTGGTCTAAAGACATGAATTTACCTTGCCTGCATAGACAGGTAGACACATCAGTAAATACACTTGCAGGTATACCTGCATGAAAAGGTCCTCATCAGCTAAATCTGACTTAATATATAAGGAGGATGCAAATTTTGTATTCACTCTCTAGAAAGTAGAATAGATCTTCTAAATCTACTATCTAAGGTAGAGTATATTTTCTCTAAATTCTTACCTATGGTAGTGATAGGTTTGCCACTGATCTATTATTGAGTAGTTACTAGTTCAGTGTGTGGCATTGGAGCAAGAAACAACCCTGCAATATTAGCTTGACACCATTCTGGAAACATCTATGCCAACCACCTCAAGATAACTAACATAAATCTATACCTACAAACATCTTAATGCTGCCTTAGAATAGACATTATATCATTTCCTTCACTTGATTCATTCATTCATTTTTTTCATCAAACAAGTGTTCATTCATTCTTTACTAACACAGACTTGAAAATATGAGCAACACATTTACTGTTTCTAAAATTCATGTACTGCGTTTCTCTTGTCCTTGAGTTATATGGAGACGAGGATAAAACAAAATCAATATTCTATTCATCTTGCATAAATATTTTTCCAGACAAGTGGCTATTTACCATATTGAGTCAACATAGACTGCTGGAATGTAAAAAGGTTATCTGGAAAGTTTTCTTCCCCCATAGGTCTGTTAACACAGCCTAGGCGGCTACCCCAAAGGGAGGGGAACAGGCACTCATTGTGTGCCTATCTCAGCGGGCCAGCTACGGTGCCTGTCATTTACATGCATTTAGCATTCCTTCCTCATACACACCGTAGGAGACAGCTATTCTTACTCACTTCATTTTATAGATGAGAAAACTAGGATTCTAAAGGTTAAGCAATTCTCTTCTTAAAATGTTCTGTTCCCCCATTTCAATAACAGTAACAATAACTGATTTTTTCTTTCCTTTTCTTTCTCAGTCTTTTTTTTTTTTTTTCTCTCCTCTCCTTCATTCATGGCTCAGTTTTGGACACTATCTGTATTCCCTAGTGATCTCATCCAGTACGCTGGCTTTAAATACCACCCATGTGCTCTTGGCTCTCCAATGTGTCTCACCAGCCCAAATCTCTGCTAGTACCACCAGACTTGTACACCCAACTATCCACCTGAAATGTGCACCTGGATAAGAGGTGAGCATCTCCAATTTAGTATGTCCAAATTGGAGATTTTGATTTTTTTTTCTCTCCAGATTTCTTTCTCCTTGAATTTGAAACACTTAAGTAAATGGCCACGCCATTCAACCAATTGCTCGTGTGAAAAACCTGTGAGACACCCTTTTTTTACTCCCCTTATCCATAACAAAAATATATTGCAAATCTGTTTGCATTTCTCCATATCCACCTTTGTGTAAATGAATGCAAAAAAAAAATCTCTGACTGCTGGTAACACCCCATTTGTCTTCCTCCTGTTCCTTGCCTAGAATGTGAATTTGATGACAGGAGCTGCTGCAGCCATTTGTAAATATGAGAGAAAAGGCACCAAAATCACAGACATCAGCCCTGATATACTAGATCTAAAAGTTACATCTTCAGCCATCATGTTCTGAGGGAAAAATAACTTCTGTTTAATCTGAAAGAGTTGGATTCTTTTTTTCTATTACTTGAAGGTGAAAATATTCCTAAGTGAAATATCCTCCCTCTCTACCCCCATCAATGTATATCCACACAGCAATTAGAGAAGTCTTTTTTTTTTTTAAAAAAAAAAAAAAAAAACATAGGGAGGCCGAGGCGGGCGGATTGCTCGAGGTCAGGAGTTCGAAACCAGCCTGAGCAAGAGTGAGACCCCGTCTCTACTATAAATAGAAAGAAATTAATTGGCCAAATAATATATATAGAAAAAATTAGTCGGGCATGGTGGCGCATGCCTGTAGTCCCAGCCACTTGGGAGGCTGAGGCAGAAGGATCGCTTGAGCCCAGGAGTTTGAGGTTGCTGTGAGCTAGGCTGATGCCATGGCACTCATTCTAGCCTGGGCAACAAAGTGAGACTCTGTCTCAAAAAAAAAACCAAAAAAACAAAAAACATAAACAAGGTTTGTTCAGTAACCAAATATTTACTGAGCACATATCATGTGCCTTGTATGCTTCCAGGTGCACCTAGAACTCATACCAGTGAAGAAAGCAAACAGAACTGGGACACACCAGCAAACAAAGCAAAGAGTCTCTCCTTTGTGGAGAGAAGAGATATATGAACATGATAAGTAAGTGAATTGCATAGTATTTTAGCAGATGATATGTACAATATAGGGGAAAAGGGAAAAATAAAGTGGGATAAGGTTGTTCAGAATCTAGTGACACAATCTTAAACAGTGTGGTTAGGATAGGCTTCAATGAGAAGGTGACATCTGAGAGAAGACATGAAGTACCTGGGTGATCGTGGAGAGAGTAAAAAGAGGTTGTATTCTAGATATGTTTTGAAAGAAGAACCAAAAGGATTTCCTGATGAATTGGGTATGGGGTGCAAGACAAAGAGAGGAGTCATACCTGAGTTCCAGATTTTTGCTTGAGCAACTGGAAGGAGGGGATTGCCATTGCCGAGATGAGGAAAGCTGAGCACAAAGCACATTGGTGGTATGAGATGGACATCTCTGTTTTAGACATGTAAAATTTTAGGTATTTATCAGGCATCTGAGAAGAGATAATGCTAGATAAGCAGTTGAACGTGTGAGTCAAGAGTTCAGTTGACAGGTCTGCACAGCAGATAAAAAGTTGTGAGCCACGGCCTATATGAGATTTAAAGCCATGAAGATTGTATGAGATCACTAAGATAGTGAGAGTACTTTGTGGAAGAAAAAGGACCAGGGTCCTAGAACTGATGCACTGTAGTATTAATAAGTTCGAGAGAAGAGAAACCAGTAGAGGAGATTGAAAAGAAGCAGCTGGTGAAGTAGAAGGAAAACCCAGACATTGAGGTAAACTGGAACCCAAATGAAGAAAGAGTATTCAGAAGGAGAGAGTGATCACTACTCTTGATTTTCAAATAAGATGAGGATTCAGAATTGATCGCGGGGTTTAGCAGCTCTGAGGTCATTGGTGACTTCACAAGGAGAGTTTCCATGAATTGTTGGGGAACAAAGCCTGACTGGAGCAGGTTTGAGGGAGTGGGAGAGCACTAATGTAGCTCCTTCGAGGAGTTTTGCTGCAAAAGTGAGAACAAGATCAGAGGGGATCTGGAGGAGTTTTTTTTTTTTTTTTAAAGGTGGGAATATAACAACTTGTTTAATGATGAGGATAATCAAGTAGAGATGTAAAAAAGATAATGTAGGAGAAAGGGGACAATTGCTGGAGTGATGCCCTTGAATGCGGGGATTCACTTTATGTGGCAACGTGTCCTCAAACACTTTGACACTCTGCCCTTCAAAAGAGTGTCTTCTTCCCCCTCAAATGGGCTGGACTTAGTGAATTGCTTTTAACAAATGGAATGTGACAGAAGTAATGGGGTGTGACTTCTACGAAGAGGTCATAAAAGGCATTGTGGCATCCCTCTTGCTCTCTCTTGGATTACTCACTCTTTGGGAAACCAACTGGCATGTGTGGGGACTCTCAATGGCCCTGTGGAGAGATCCATTTGATGAGGAACTGAGGCCTCCCATGAATAACCAGTGGCTGTGCCATCTTCTGAGCAGCAGACCTTCCAGAACCAGTCAAGCCTCCAGTGGCGGACACCCAACCTAATACCTCCCTGCAACCTCATGAAAGACTCTGAGCCGGAACTACCAGCTAAGTTGCTCCTTAATTCCTGACCCACAAAAACTATGAGATGATAAATGTTTATTGTTTTAAGCCACTGAATTTTGGGATTATTTGTTATGCAGCAATATATGACTAGTACAGATGAGAACCCCAAATAGTTCATGTATAGCAACAGGCAGGAAGACAGAGTATATGGGTATAGATGTTGTTGTGGGTGAGTAGAAGTGGGGTGAAGAATTTGTGGAGCTTTTCTTTGCATTGCTTCAGTTTTCTCAGGAAGCATGCTCAACAGCTGAGAGTTGAGAGCAAGAATGAGAAAAGAGCAAGAATGTTATGTGTTGGAGGCTTGCAGGGAAAGAAAAAGTTGTAAAATAGTTGTATTGGGTAAGGATCGGGGACAGATAGAATGGACAAGGGAAATGTAGTAGGATTGTAGGCTGTAATAAGGACAAAAAGGGAGTACTGCATTCAGTCATTAAATAAAATGAGATCAGTCAGTGTGGTTGTGTGCTCTGCTCCAGCCAAATTCAATTGCATTCATGCAGAGACACAGAGCAGGTGGGGAATTGGACTGAACCGGGGATGCAGTTTTGCCAAGCAAGTACTATTACACAAAATAGGGCACAGTGTATGCAAAGGAATGATCATAAAAATCAGGCTATTGTCTTAAAAGTCATTTCAGTCTTCTGCTTCTAGGAAGATGAAGTAGAGTAGTTTGCCTCTTTCCTCCTGCTGAGAGGGAAATTTGTGACACTAAATGCATGCGCTTAAAAAAATGAAAAGTCTCAAATCTATAACCTAAGCTCCTACTTCAAAAACCTAAAACAGAAGAGCAAAATAAACTCAAAGTAAGCAAAAGGAATAAAATGCTAAGATTACAGTAGAACTGGATGAAATTGAAAACAGAAAATAGTGAAAAATCAATGAAACAGGGAATTGGCTCTTTGAAAAGATTGATAAAATTGACAAACATCTTGCAAAACTGACAAGGATAAAAAGAGAGAGGGCACAAATTACCCATATCAGGAAGGAAGCAGGGATATCACTGTAGACCCTGCACACATCAAAATGATGATAATGGAATGCAATGAATAATTCTGCACACATAAATTTGACAACTTAGACAAAATCAACCAATTCTTAGAAAACCAGAAACTACCACAACTCACCCAACATGAAGTGGATAATTTGAAGAGCTTTATAACTACTAAGGAAATAAAATTTGTAGTTTAAAAATTCCCCAGAACATCTCCAGGCCCAGATGGTTTCATCAGAGAATTCTACCATATGGTTAAAGAAGAATTAACAACCAATTCTACACAATCTCTTTCAGAAAATAGAAAGAAGGGAAAACTTCCCAATTCATGTTTAAAGCTAGTATTACTCTGATATCAAAATCAAAGACAGTACAAAAAAGGAAAATTGTAGACCAATATTTCTTATGAATATAGATACAAAAGTCTTTAACAAAATATTAGCAAGTTGAATTCAGCAACATATAACAGAAATCATACACTATGAGCATGTGAGATTTATTCTATGACACAAGGTTGAATCAGTATTTGATAATAAATCAGTGGAATCCCCCTATTAACAGGCTAAAGAAGAAAAATCACATGATCATATCATTTGATATAGAAAAAGCATTTGACAAAATTCAGTACCATTTATGACAATTTATGATAACTCTCAGAAAAATTGGAATGGCGAGAAGCTCATCCACACAGTAAAGAGCATCTATAAAATCCTTTCATTCTGATTGGAAAGAAAAAACTGTACGTATTTACAGATGACATAATAATTTGCAGATGACATAATAATCTACTTAGGAAATCCCAGAAAATCTATTAGAAAACTTCTTAGAACTAATAAGCGAGTTCAGCTTCTCACTGCTTCAGTGTCAGTGGCTCTCAGGGCTTGTCACTTCCCTTTTTGTGCACATTCCTAGGATGATCCTCCTCATGCCACTGCAGGATTTCCAATTGGGAGCTCAGTGTTGGCACATTGACTTGGGTGTCCCAAAGGAACCTCAATGCACCACGTCAAACACTAAATGATTTATTTTTGCTTTTCCCCTTCTTGTCACTCTCTTATACTGATCTTATACTGGTTAGTGGCATTGCCATCGACCCTGTTACCTAAGTAGAAATCTGGGAGGGATACTTTGGTCTTTTCTTTATCTAACTTCCTAAATCTTATCAGTCTTCTACCACTTATCATGCCTCATATCACCCCTCATCCCCTCTCCAGTGCTAATCAGGGTTACTAGTTACACCCTGTGGCAGCCCAGCTGCAAAACATTAAGCATTGCACATGGGCCATGTTAATCATCTAACTAATTACTGGCCTTATATCTCTGTACATCCTTTACACAACCACACTACAATTAAATAATATTTTGAACTGCAAACAGGCCCCTTTTGTTCCATTGCTTAAAATGATTTTAAAGTTCCCATGTTAGAGGTATGCTGTGGTAGGCCCTTTATTGCTGCTATGGTTTGAATATGTCCCCCAACATTCACGCATTGGAAACTTAATTCCCAATGCAACAATGTTGGGAGGCAGGGCCTAATGGAAGGTGTTTCGGTCATGGGGGCATGACCTAATGTCATTACTGAGGGAGTGAGTTTGTTATAAAAGTGAGTTTGGGCCCCCTCTTGCCCTGCCTTGCTCTCATGGATGACTTCATCCATGTTATGATGCAGCCAGAAGGCCTTTGCCAGATGCAGCCCCTCAATCTTGTACTTCCCAGCCTCTAGAACATTGAGCCAAATACATTTCTATTCATTATCAATTACCTAATCTGTGGTATTCTGTTATAGCAGCACAAAAGGGACTAAAACAATCACCAATCCAGATATCTCAATTTCTGCACCTTGCTTCAAAACCTGCTGCTATGGACTAAGTAGTGTTCCCCCTACAATTCACATGTTGAATTCTAGCCACCAATATGATGGTATTTGGAGATGGGGCCTTTGGGAGGTAATTAGGTCAAGAAGGTGGAGCCCTCATGAATGAGATTAATGACTTTATATGAAGGGGCAAGAGAGAGCCCCACCCCTGCCATGTAAGGACACAGCAAGAAGGTGCCTATCTGCAAACCAGGAAGAGAGCCCTCGCCGGGAACCAAATCAGCTGGCGCCCAGATCACGGGACTTCCCAGCCTCCAGAACTGTGAGAGAAATAAATTTCTGTTGTTTAAACTACCCTAGTCAATGGTATTTTGTTATGGCAGCTCAAGGTAACTAAGATACCTGCACAACTTTCATACCAACCCTGTAGCATCATTAGTTTTTCAAAAAATTTTTTGACTACACTGTCTCTGCAGTTACTCAGATATCACAAGTGCAAGTAAAAGGCCTTAACCAAGACACACAGTTGCATTTAAAGTTCTGTTCACTTGTGACATACAACTTGCCTGCTCATATTTCATTGGCAAGTCCTATGGCCAATCCCAACATCAATGAGGTTGGGAGGTTTACCCTTAGAGAAGGGCAGAATGAATACCTGGTTAAAATCATACAATGTACCTCACTACCCAATACCTGGTACCTATTTTCATTACAGCCCTCAGAACCCTTTGTTTACTTGTCTTTATTCTCTAGATTTCAAGGTCCTGAGGGCAGGGTCTGACTTGTTCTTTTATACCTTACCAGCATTTAGTATAGTTTATGAATAGGAAAATGAATTAATGATTGACCCTATAATTCAAGATGCAGAATATAGGAAGAATATTGAGTGTGTTGGAGAGGATAATAAATTCAGTGTCAGCCTCTTAGCTAAATATGTTCTGAGCCCAGTCCTGGCGATAGAGCTGTCACTTTCAATACAGTTACTAAGAGCTAATAGGTTTTGAATTCTCTACTTTGATCAACTTAGAATCATGCTTTTGGAAAATAGCTAATAAGCTTAACACAGCCTGTAATGTTTTGATTGACTGATTACCTTGATCTTAAGTTTTCTCATATCTGAGTTATAAATGCTAGTAGTTTTGTAGAGTTCGCTTTTTTATTTTCAGGAGCTGTCATTAAGGAAGACTAATTAAGCAGTTGTAACATGTAGATGGCCACAAAACAAAACGACAGTGAGGGAGAATGGAACGATAACTGAGAGCAGTGCTTTTTAGAATCCAAGGGGTCCTTGAAACTCTGAAATTGAAAACTGTTGAGTGTGTATGTATGTATGTAAACTTTTCTAGAGAAATAGACTATATATAGTTTTGCATCAGATTCTTAAAGGGGTTTGTAAATCACAAAAGGTTAAATAAACCCATTATAACACTGAGAGAAGACAGAAGAAATGACATTTTCCTTTATTCCCAGATGACAGTAATAACAATAATTTATTGAACATTTGTTTTTTGCTTGTCGCTGTTCCAAGCACTTTCATTGATATTCTCATTTAACTTTCAAACCAACTCTGTTGCTATCTTTAATTTATGAATGAGGAGACTCAGGTTTAGAGAAGAGAAACACTGCAAGTTGTTCTGAGTTCTCTGTCTGGTCAGTGGCCAAGAGAGATGCTCCAACACTGCCCTCTTAACCAGGGTGCTGGTTAAGTATGTAATAAGTCCTCCACTTATTTTACTTTACCCTCTGTCTTTCTTAATCATTTTAGTTAAAAAAAAAAATAGCTTTTAAATTTAGCTCCCTGGCAGTCACAGACTGGCCAGCTCTCAGATTTCTGGCAGGGCAACCCGTTTGCATGGCATAAATATAACTGAAGACCTAACCAAACACTTAGATACATTTTCATCATTGTGCAATCTTACTAATGGATTGGCCTCGGGTTCCAAGTAGAAACGTTGTGGTGCCTCCCTTGACTGGCAGGCACTTTCCAGGTCCTGAACAACTATTAAATTCTGCTCATTAGGTTAATGAAAAGCGAATTTGTGGTACCCTTGCTGACGTAAAGCATTCTAGCAGCGATAAATTCGTGTGAGATTTATTTATCAGTTCTTATCGAAGTAGTTGCAAACCCTCAGACGTGGCCTTGCACAGTATGAAAATTCACTTACTGAGGAGAGCACTGAGGATCTGTCCCATTTCCAGAGATCCTCTTTCAGAGAGGTATTTAAATGAGGACATTAAATTGATAGTGCCAAGTGCGATGAGTGATAGGCCATACTGTATGTGCACTCGAATGGGTGTCAGGTTTATGGTCTGCCTGAACTTAACGATAAATCAGTGTTAGGCACTTCAGCCAGCGAGTTCAGCTTCCCTGCTCACCTTTCATCTCTGAGTGGTTACTGTGCATATTTGGCATTTACATTTGCAAAGTGTCTTTGTCCTCCAAATGTCAGTGTGGATGCAGGCTCATTTTATGATTGCTGCTTCAAAGGTGGAGAAACTGACAGGGTTGCAGGGGTGGGAGGGAGTGGAGTAACCGGGGTGCTAGGGACCCTTGAAGCAGCCACAGTGGTCTGTCCTCTGACGTTACTGTCCTTGTATATCTCTTTTGTTGTTCCCTCCTTCTTTTTCTCTCTTCTGGTTTTCATCTTTTGTGCTTCCCAATCGTACCCCACAAATATGGTTTAAATTACAGGAAGCAGCATATAGCAGAGTGCTTAAGAAGGAGCTCAAAGAAAGAGTCAAACAGACTTTGGCACAGTAGAAGTGACCTTGGGCAAGTAACTCAGCTTACCTGAATCTCATCTGTAAAATGGGGCTAATAAGACATCCCTGACAGAATTGTTGCAATGATTTTAATTTAATTAGATAATATATATAGATTATCTGTTATAAATTTTGTTACCATCATCAGAAACAAAGCACATGAGGCAGAATACAATGAAAAGTTTATCTCTGTAGTATAGAATACAGGCTGTGGGATTTTTATGAAAGGAGAAATGACTGAGGTCTGGAGCAACCAGGGGTGTCTTCTGGGGGCTGAGGACACTTAATCTAGCTGCAAAGGATGACAGGATTTGGATTAGCAGACAGGAAGGGGAAGGAGCTGTGTAATCGTGGTAGTTTGACATGTCTACAAATTCTTCGACACTTCTTTCCTAGAAGTAGAGTCTAATTCCCCTACCTGTGAATGTGGGCTGGCCTTGGGACCTTGCTTCTAATGAGCAGAATATGGCAAAAGTGAGACTGAGTGAATCCTGACACATAGTTATGTTGCCGCCCAACCAGATTCATTTGCCCACTGCCCAAGAGGAAGCTGAAGCACTGAGACAGCAGGATTTGCAGCAGAGAGTTTAGTTCCACATAGCACTAAGTGGAGAAACAGGCGTAATTTCTCAAATCTGCCTCCCTGAGAATTGGGAGTCAGGGTTTTTAAGGATAGTTTGGCAGGCAAAGAATTAGGCAATTAAGTTTGCTAATTGGCTGGATTTGGGTGGAACCTTAGTGCTGTAGAAATTGTCTTCTTTGTTGACCAGGTTCTTTGGTGGGGGCCATAAGACCAGCTGTGTCAGTTCCTTAGTATGGGTTGCTGCCTGGGTGGGTCAGCTGATCTGCGGGAATGCAGGATGGGGAAACATCTCAAAACTTACCTGTAGGTTTCAGAAAGGTGATGTTATCTATGGAAAAGCTAAGAATCTTTATGACTGCTAGCTATGTGACTCCAGAGTAGCAGACGGGGATAATGGCTTATTATTATCATTATTTTTAGCTGGGTCTGTGCCTTATTTTTATTTTATCTTATTTATTTTTATTTTGGGGGGACAGAGTCTCACTGTATTGCCTGGACTAGAGTGCTGTGGCATCAGCTTAGCTCACAGCAACCTTAAACCCTGGACTCAAGCGATCCTTCTGCCTCAGCCTCCCGAGTAGCTGGGACTACAGGCATGTGACACCACAACCGGCTAAGTTTTTTTTTCATATTTTTAGTTGCCCAGCTAATTTCTATTTTTTTTTTTTTTTTTTTTTTAGTAGAGACGGGGTCTCGCTTTTGCTGAGGCTGTTCTAGAACTCCTGACATCAAGTGATCCTCTGCCTTGTCCTCCCAGAGTGCTAGGATTATAGGCGTGAGCCACCATGCCTGGCCTGTGCCTTAATTTTTTTTTTTTTAGACAGAGACTCACTGTTGCCTGGGCTAGAGTGCTGTGGCATCAGCTTAGCTCACAGCAACCTCAAACTCCTCGACTTAAGCAATCCTCCTGCCTCAGCCTCCTGTAGCTGGGACTACAGGCATGTGCCACCATGCCCAGCTAATTCTTTTCTATATATTTTTGGTTGTCCAGTTCATTTCTTTCTATTTTTAGTAGAGACAGGGTCTTGCTCTTGCTCAAGCTGGTCTTGAACACCTGAGCTCAAACAATACTCCTGTCTTGGCCTCCCAGAGTGCTAGGATAATCCTAGCATTGTAGGCATGAGCCACTTGGCCTGTGTCTAATTTTTTAGCTAGGCCCTTACCACAGTTCTAGCCTTGTACCCCTTTATCAATTTGTAAGGGAGGTTTCACTTAGAAGATGTTGTACAGCTTGTCTGTCACTCTATCATCCATCCATCCAGCTCAGGGGTCTTCAAACTTTTTAAACAGGGGGCCAGTTCACTGTCCTTCAGACCATTGGAGGGTGGGACTATAGTTTAAAAAAAACTATGAACAAATTTCTATGCACACTGCACATATCTTATTTTGAAGTAAAAAAACCAAATGGGCAAAAGCACCTGCATGTGGCCCGAGGGCTGTAGTTTGAGGACACCTGATCTAGCTAGTGACCTACCTATATATCTACCAATTGATTAATTGACTGATCTACATACTACCTAGATCTATCTATCTACCTATCTGCCTTTAGAGCTGTGAGCCACTTTGTGTGAATTCAGACTTCCCTAAAGCTACCATGGAACCACGTGGGGGGACTACATGCACACGGAGCCATCACGCTCCTGTCCCAGCGGTTCGAGTCTTCCCAGCACTGGCATGGGGTATGTGAGCGAGGCTCCATGTAATTCAGGTCCCGGCCACTATCTGACAGTAACGGTGTGGGACCATCTTAGTCCATTTTGCACTGCAAAGGAACACCTGCGTCTGGGTTAATTTATAAAGAAAAGAGGTTTACTTAGCTCATGATTCTGCAGGCTGCACAAGAAGCATGGCACCAGCATCTGTTTCTGGCGAGGGCTTCAGGAAGCTTCCGATCATGGGGGAAGGTGAAGAGGAGCTGGCTTATGCAGATCCCATGAAAGAGGGGGAGAGAGAGAGAGAGAGAGAGAGGAGGTGCCAGACTCTTTTTTAAACAGCCAGCTTTTGGAGGAACTAATAGAGTGAGAACTCGCACCCCCACCCCCACCCCCAGCCAAGGAAGGCATTAATCTATTCATGAGGAATCTGCCCTTAAGACCCAAACACCTCCCAGTAGGCCCAAACACCTCCCAGTAGGCCCCAGTCCAACACGGAGGATCAAATTCCAGCATGAGGTTTGGAGGATCAAATATCCAAACTCTAGCAGAGACCCAGAGTGAGAACTGCCTAGCTGAGTCCATCAACCACTAGAACCTCGAGAGATAACAATAAAATGTTTAAGCTGCAAAATTTGGGAGTAATTTGTTACTCAAGCCATAGTAACTGGAACAATAAGCAAAGTCATTAGAGAACTTATAAAGCAAAGCAAATTTACCAATTGGATAACAAAGCTACAAAACCAGTGGTATTCAGTTTAAATAGGTTAATTTATTTTGACAGATGATATTGTGCAATAGCCAAACGATGCTTATGTTATTCAAAGGTAAATGCTACAGTGCAAGCTTTTGGCAGATTGACACATGCATGCTGAGTGACAGCTCAATTCCCGTCCTGCTGCTCTGTTCTAGCTACCAGGAAACCATGGGTCCTCAAACTTTTTACACAGGGGGCCAGTTCACTGTCCCTCAGACCGTTGGAGAGTGCGCACAGTGGGCCTGGGATGAATCAACTGCTAAGCAGGACAGGCAGCGGTGGCAAAAACACATGGAGGCCCGGATAAATGTGCTAGGCAGCCGCATGTGGCCCAAGGGCCATAGTTTGAGGATGTCTGGAAACCCAGATTTTTTAAAATATTCATTTCCTTTTAGGTTAACGTGAAAATGAAAATGAAAAAATTTCAACAATTCTTACAGGGGATCGCCAACCACAGAGAAGGTACCAGAAAGCCAGGCTGGACTGGAAGGGAAGAATGTATACTCTAGGTAGGTCTGAGCAGAAAGTTTAGCTGAAGTGGGGTGGAGCTGTGTTGTGGATGGCCCCGAAAGCTGGAATCTAGAGTCTGAACTGTTAACTTGCAGCCATTACTGGTTCAGTGACAGGAGGAGAGAAAGCTCTATTTCAAGATTCATCTCACAGTTATATGTTTATGATGAAGTAGACAAGAGTGAAGCCAGCATTGGGAAGGCTAACAGTGTCTCCTACTGTACTAGTCACTAGCACTTACAAAAATCAGTGTTCACCAAGTTCTCACTGAGTATGTGGTACTCTGTGAGGCTCTTTGAAAAATGCAGTGTGGATTGTGAACTGGATTTAGTTTCAGGGCTCAGGGATTTATGGTGTTCTTCCTTCCACTCCTGCTTGTCATTGACAAATGATACAACCTTGGTCAAACCATTCATGTTCCAGTACCTCTGAGACTTCATTTATCAAACAGGGGATAATGATATATACATTCTAACCGTGTTATAAATATTAAATGTATATTATATATTAAATCTTCAAGAAGCTTCAAGCCTTCACAGAATAGAATGAGTTTATATCCTTTAGAGAACACTTTAGTGTTAGATCATACTTATATGACAACATTTAAACTGTTGCAAAAAAGAGCTGATACTGTTTCTTTTTTGTTGCACAGACTGTATCATAACAGCATTGAGAGAAATTTTGAAGAGCAGAAAAAGTGCTCAGAATTTTGTAGCTACCAATATCAACTTTTCATTTTCCCGATTTCTTGCTAGTTCATATACATAAATACATTTATAATGCGTAGTGCAGATGTATTGTATGTTGTTTATTATGTAAACATGAGCATTTTCATATTATATAATGTTCATAATTATAATTTTATAATAGTCCATCAAGTTGATACATCACATTTGACTTAAATAATCTGTTGTTCAAAGCACGTCTATATATGTCACATGTCTTCCTTCCTTCCTTCCTTCCTTCCTTCCTTCCTTCCTTCCTTCCTTCCTTCCTTCCTTCCTTCCTTCCTTTGTTCTTTGATAGAAGGGAGAAAGAAGGCAGATTATACAACACCAGGAATGAAATTATTGGGGTAAAGAGAATGAAAATTTTTAAGAAATCATTTATTGAGCTCTCTGTCTTTCAAAATTGGAGGGTATTATATATTTTAGAAATGTCAAACTTTGGAGCATGATTGAAAACTCAGCACAGACAGGATTTCAATTCATTGAAATTCTTAATTTGTGACACTTGGTTTTCTTTGTCTTCATGCATGGAAGAAAGCAGGAGGATGCTTTCCACTCTGTAGAGTCTGTTGAAGGGTATTACTTGTATGACAAGTGGGCTATTGTGGCAGTCAAGGCTTGTTGACTGAGTTAAGCACAGAAGCAAAAGGATCAGCCCTGACAGAGATATGACTTAGAGTAAGTACAGTCTTAGTCCCTTGGTGATGTCAGATGGACATCAGTTTGAGAAAATCTTCAATCCCAGTCAAATGAGGTTAAGCTTGTGTTTTAATTTGCAGATAGTTCTCTGATTTAGGAGTGACCTAAGGTTTATCTGCCTGCTTACATTAATCGTTTAGGGACAGCTGCTAGAAGCACAGCGGTTTAATGGGGTGCCAATCCTTTCCAAGAGCAAGTAAACAAGGTCACCAGGTGCCAGGGGACAAGTTCAACTGGAGCAATATCATCCCACTCCTCCAAACATTTTTTTTTAAGAGTCACATTCTTGAAGATTAGGAGCTGTGATCTGGGACTTACTAAGTATGAGGCTTTGATGGTTCAAAGTCCCTGAACTCTGTCACAGACTGTTGAACTGCCACCAGGGAATTGAAATGAGATCATGATGCAGCAAAGCCTCCTCTGCGTGCCACGGTTCCTGTACTTATTGAACAGTTTTGTAAACGGTATAAATATTAACTTAGTCTGTTGCGTGCCAAACCTGAGTTAGGTAATACCGAAAGAGGAATGACAGTCACTGAAAGCTAGATTTAGTCAGGTAAAATGATAAAAGGATTTCAGTTTTGTTATTTGCTTTTGATGGGCACATGAAACTGTCTGCCTCCAGGAAGAAGCAGACAGGCACGTCAGTTCTCGAAATATTTTTGGCTGACTTTAGAACCCCCCAAATACAGAAAAGTAGGCCCTGCCCACATCAATCGAATTTGAAATTTCTGTGTGTATGTGGGTTAGGGGGGTAGAGGGATTTCTGGGATCTTAAATCCTAACTCAGAATTGAGAATCACTGTTCTAATGTTATTGCAAAAATGCATCTGAGACAAGGACTTAAATATAATTAACTCTGATTATTAGCTATATATGCACGTTGTTTGTTTAATGTCATCAACGTTGTGATTATTCACAGAGTCCTGACCCATCCGTTCTTAGCCCTAGCTCCTTGTCTGTAGCTCCCAATGTTTGTCTCTCCTTAAGTTTCCTCCAAGCCACAATGTCAATATGGACAAGCACGACCTATAATCTCATCCACAGCGCTATCAATAGATACAGTATCATTTAGTTGCCATGAGAATTCTCACTCGTCTGGGATGAGGGTAAAAGGCACAATCTTTGCCAAAGGTGGAGGCCGACTGTGGAGCTCCCACAGCTCAGAGAGGCCGGAGGGGCTTCAGACAAAGCTGACAAGAAGACTCAGAGCATCGTAGGTGTTACAGTGGAAGAGACCTGGGTGCCTCTTCGTCTCATGGGCGAGGAAACATTGAGTACAGAGAGGCTGGTTCTTGTTCAGAACGGCACACAGCGTGTCAGTGGGATTGTCTGGTTTGGAACTCAGGTCTCCCAGCTCTCTTCCACCACATGGATGTTGATTTGAGGGAAAACAGAGTGGGCAAGCTCTCCCCCTCCAGCCAGAGCAGCTTTGCTGAAGTCTGCTTTACGTAAGAGGCTTTTAGAAAGGGGTCAAAAACCACAGCACACCGATGTTCTGGTTTCAGCATACCGATGGTTCTGGTTTCAGCACTGTGTGTTTTCGCAGGTTCTGCTAATCCAACAGAGCTTGTTTACAGAGTGTTTAGCAGAGAACTTTCCAGTTTTAAAAACAGAATACACACACATACCCGTTTAGAGAAACCACCAAACCCTATTTCTAGAGATCATTGCTCCTGTTAGCTCAATCCTTTTAACTTATGAAAGGGCCAAAGATCATTGCATTATGAACATCCTGAAATGTAAAAAGTTAACCTTTTTATGACTCTGCTCAAGGACACTTTTCTAGGTTTACAACACACACTCTTGATTTTTCTCTGTATGACTTCTCTAAAATACTTTTTGCAGATTAGGTATAAATGTACAAGTTTCTAGCCACAAGCTTTCTGAAAAAAAAATAATAACAGCTTTGTATGTGCTTTTGCAGTGTACAAAGATTATACTGTTTAATTTCAATGATAACCCAGTTATTTATATTAGCTCCATTTTACAGATGAGGAAACCGGGAGGCTGGGTTCTTTGCCTAGGTCAAATATCTAATGAGAAGGAGATTTAAACCCACATCTCTTTGATTCCAAAGCTGAGTATCTAACCACTAAGACACAAGTATGCCCCATTCCATAAATAATTATTATAAATACATTATTTTTTACATTTTGCCGAGACATAAAAATCACTATATTTCCTATATCACTATATTATCTTCAAATAGAAGGTATTTTTGCCCCATCCCCCATTTACCTAAAGAAACAAGGACAGTGATTTATTTCAAAAACAACTACATGATCCTACAACAGACGGAAGTCACACCCAGGGCATAGTAAAGTGGTGAGGTTCTCGAGATATGGGTAAGGGGACCACCAGCATCTGCTATACTATTTACTCAATATTATATGCACTGTGCTAGGCACTGCAGCTACACAGGTGAATAAGACCGGGCTTTCTACCCTAAAAGAACTCAGAGCCTAGAGGGGAAGACAGACTTGCAAACAGACAATTTTAATATAATATGGCAAGCACTCAATTAGCACAATACTCAAGACACATTTGAGCACAGAGAGAAATCAGTAATCTAGACTGTGAGGAAAGGACAGTCAGGGGAGACAGCTGAAGAGCCTGAACCATGTGCTAAGGCTGGAAGGAGGAAGGAGAACTAGCCAGACTGAGATCGTTGAGGGACAGATGGGGAAGGGTACTGCAGGCAGAAGAAATAGCACAACGGATAGAGCAAGGTCTGGAAGGACACAGGGATTCATGGGAACTGTGAGCAGATCCATGTATCAGACTGTAGAGTGTAAGGTGCGAGGAGAGTGGCAGCTTCATAGGAAGCTTTACATGTTGTGCAGACATTGGAAGGCATCTAAGAGTCTTAAGTTTATGAGTGATGTGATCAGATTTACATTTTAGGTTGATCACCCTGACTGGCCATCCTGCCATCACTTGTGATTCTCATACATGTGACAGTCTCCAAACAGTGATTATGAGCCGATACTAGCCTGTTTTTGTTTGTGTTTTTTTGTCCTATTCAATAAAGTTATGTAAGAAAATACAAATGAGAAGACATTAGGACATATAGGAATGTGGTAGATTGAAAAACTAGTCACAGGCCGAAAAAAGATGGCGGATGAGAAACACCGCCAGACAGAGTGTCTCTGCAGAAAAGATAGATTCTAGCAGAAATCAGAAGAAAGAAGCAAGAAGACGAGCCTACATCGGATGAGGGTCGGAAGGAGGAGTACCTGAGACCACGGGAGACTCCACGGGAGGAGGTCACGGAGGAGAACTGGAAGCTGAGACCGCTGGAGCAGCCCGGAGACCAGCGGGAAGTATCGGGCGTTTCCCCTCCCCTGCATCCCGGACTGCTGGTGGGCTCCCCAGCAAGTGGAGAGACCTTCGGACACCAGGCCAGCGACGGCCGCTGCCAGTGAGTGGTAAGCCAGTGGCGGATGTGGCACCGGGCTCCCAACTCCCTTGGGGCACCTCCGTGTGCACAGACCCGAGCCGCGCAGCAGACGCCATATTGCCTCCTCCTCCTCCTCTCCCCCGACCCTACCTGCGGCTGCCCAGAGAGACAGAGAGATAATATAGCCACCAGCCGGAGGCACCTCCAGGGAATGGCACCTTCCCTTTTGGGGCCCTACAGCTGACTAAGGGGAACTCAGACTGTGAGCTCCCTACCTGCCAGCCCTCCCAGGTGCTGCTGGCACGGTGATCCCAGGAGAACGGGGCAGACTCAGAGGCTGAGAGACATAGATGCAGCTTGGGCTCCCTGTGGGTGAATTGGGACTGGCACTGCTCTCCCTGGTGGGGATATAGTTTGAACTCTGGGATCCAGAGGTCAGACCTGCAGACCACATCTTGTGCACCAAGGCCTCGCATTGCCTGGGGCACAGAAGGGATATTTGTGAACAGCCTACTGCGGTGTGTGTGCCTTCAGGGGCAGATCAGCGTCCTAGAGGGCAACCCTCCCCCGAAAGGGAGGCCCTGCACCCAGCTCAGGTGGGAACCTCCCCGCAGGTAGCACAGCCAGGGGAGGAGTGGTGGCGTGTGGTCTGGCCTGTGGGCAGAGGCCCAGCAGTAGCTGCAGAGTTGGGGACGGTGGAAAGAAGCCAGGCCCGCTCCAGACTGCAAGTCTCAGACAGTCCCATCCCCACACGCAGACTCTCTAACTGAGCCGGGCCATTCCAGCCCCAACCTGAAAGCTTTGCCTGGAAGCAGAGAACAGAACTTTGACCCCTGCTAACGACATTGGTGTTGCCTGAGGGCAGGCTTACCCAACCCAGCTCTGCCAAGACTCTCTCCTAGACTAGCCCTCACTGAATGGGAGAAAAGGACACACCTGGAAGTCCAAGAGCCCCACCCACCACCTGAGGCACTAGAGTTCTCTCTACAGGAACAAGAGCTGATAACAGGGCATAAAAACAACTGCATAGCCTGTTCCTCCAAACAAGCGCCACCTACTGACAGGGAGAGCATCCTGCACACCCTTATCAGGACAGGGAGTGGACGAATCTCACCCACAGACACCACCTTCCGGCTCAGAAACTAAAAAGGTGTGTGAATACCCAAACAAAAACCTAAAGAAAAGAAACAACAACTGATCGTTATGGGAAGAAATCAGCGAAGGAACTCAGGAAATATGAAGAACCAAAGGGAAAACTCTCCCCTAAAGAGGAGCCCCAGACCCCTAGAAACGGGCACCAACCAAAATCAGGCAACCAAAATGACAGAAGAGGAATTTTGTCTGTGGATCATAAGAACACTCACCGAGCTGAAACAACAACTCAATAACCAACACAAAGAAACCACAAAAAGCCTCCAGGATCTGGAAAAAGAATGGACACAATGAAGAAAAGTTTAACCGAACTCCTGGAAATGAAGAATCAATTCAAGGAAATACAAAATACAGTGGAAAGTCTCAAGAACAGGGTAGATCAAACAGAAGAAAGAATCTCAGAGCTTGAAGATAACACCCTCCAATTAAATAAATCAGTCACCGAAATAGAGAGGAGAAACAAGAGAAAAGAGCAAAGCCTACAAGAGCTGTGGGATTATGTGAAGAAACCTAATGTGAGGGTCATAGGCTTACCAGAAGGGGAAGAAGACAACACTCAAGGGTTGGACAAGCTGTTTGAAGATATAATAGAGGAAAATTTCCCAGGCCTTGCTCAAAATCTTGATATACAAGTTCAAGAAGCTCAGAGGACCCCTGGGAGATTCAATGCAAACAGGAAGACGTCACGACATGCAGTCATCAGACTGACCAAAGTATCAACTAAAGAGGCCCTTCTAAGAGCTGTAAGACAAAAGAAGCAAGTAACATACAACGGAAAGCCAATTTGAATAACACCAGACTTCTCTAATGAGACTTTACAAGCAAGGAGAGACTGGGGCCCCATTCTCTCTCTTTTGAAACAAAACGATGCCCAGCCTAGAATATTATTCCCTGCAAAACTAAGCTTCGTATATGAAGGAGAAATAAAAACATTCTCAGACAAGCAAAGGCTCAGAGAATTCACCAAGACAAGACCAGCCCTACAAGAAGTACTTAAAACAGCGTTATGCACGGAACATCATAATAATAATCCACGAATATAAAAACAACCAAAACCCAAAGGTATTAAAGGCCAGATATTACAATGGCTCAAGACAGAAATCATAGCAACAACATCCAACCCAACAGAATGAACAGTAATCTACCTTACCTATCAGTTCTCTCAATAAATGTGAATGGCTTAAACTCTCCACTCAAGAGACATAGGCTGGCTGAATGGATAAGAAAATACAGGCCAAGTATATGCTGTCTTCAGGAAACACATCTAACCTGCAAGGATGCATATAGACTAAAAATAAAAGGGTGGAGATCAATATTCCAAGCAAATAGAAGCCAGAAGAAGGCTGGTGTGGCAGTTCTAATTTCAGACGATTTAGTTTTTAAACCAACAAAAGAAGTGAAAGACAAAGAGGTTCATTATATAATGGTGAAGGGCACAGTTCAACAAGAAGAGATAACAATTTTAAATATATATGCACCCAACTTAGGTGCACCCAGATTCATAAAGCAAACCTTACTGGAGCTAAGCAAATGGATTAATAGCAACTCCATAATCACCGGAGATTTCAACACCCCACTGACGGCACGAGACAGATCCTCCAAACAGAAAATTAATAAAGAAATAATGGACTTAAACAAAACTCTAGAACAATTGGGTCTGACTGACATTTACAGAATATTCTACCCCCAAACCACTGAATATACGTTCTTCTCATCAGCACATGGGACATTCTCTAAGATTGACCATATCCTAGGACATAAAGTAAACCTCAAGAAATTTAATAAAATAGAAATCATACCATGTATCTTCTCAGATCACAGTGGAATAAAAGTAGAAATCAACCCTAACAGAAACACATTTCTACACAAAAACGTGGAAATTAAACAACCTCCTACTAAATGATTACTTCATAAATGAAGAAATCAAGACGGAAATAAAAAAATTCTATGAAGAAAATGACAATGGAGAGACAAGTTATCAAATCCTCTGGGACACAGCTAAAGCAGTTCTGAGAGGAAAGTTTATCTCCATAAATGCCTATAACCAAAAGTCAAGAAGATCACAAATAGACAATCTAATAAAACGACTCAAAGAGCTTGAAAAAGAAAAACAGACAAGCCCCAAACCCAGCAGAAGAAGTGAAATCAATAAGATCAAATCAGAACTAAACGAAATTGAAAATAGGGAAGCTATTCCGGAGATTAACAAAACAAAAAGTTGGTTCTTTGAAAAAATAAACAAAATTGACACACCACTGGCTAAGATAACGAAACCCAGAAAAGAGAAATCTCTAATAAGCTCCATCATAAACAAAAAAGGAGATATCACAACTGATCCCAAAGAGATACAAGATATAATTTATGAGTACTACAAAAATCTTTATTCACACAAATTGGAAAATGTGGAGGAAATGGACAAATTTCTAGAAACACATAGCCTCCCTAGGCTCAATCAGGAAGAAATAGATTCCCTGAACAGACCAATCTCAACTGCTGAAATAGAAACAGCAATTAAAAATCTCCCTAAAAAGAAAAGTCCTGGTCCAGATGGTTTCACACCCGAATTTTACCACACTTACAAAGAAGAACTAGTACCTATCTTGCAGAAACTATTCCACAACATCGAGAAGACTGGAAACCTCCCGACACCTTTTATGAATCGAATATTACTCTGATACCAAAACCAGGAAAGGATGCAACAAAAAAAGAAAGCTACAGACCAATATCCCTAATGAATATAGATGCAAAAATTTTCAACAAAATCTTAGCTAACCGAATCCAGACGCTTATTAAAAAAATAATCCATCACGACCAAGTGGGCTTCATCCCAGGGATGCAGGGATGGTTCAACATACGTAAATCTATAAATGCAATTCACCACATAAACAGAAGCAAAAACAAAGACCACATGATTCTTTCAATAGATGCAGAAAAAGCTTTTGACAAAATTCAATACCCTTTCATGATGCGAACACTTAAGAAAATAGGCATAGAAGGGACATCCCTAAAAATGATACAAGCCATATATGACAGACCTATAGCCAACATCATACTGAATGGGGAAAAACTGAAAGCATTCCCACTTAGAACTGGAACCAGACAAGGCTTCCCACTATCTCCACTTCTATTCAACATAGTGCTGGAAGTCTTGGCTACAGCAATCAGACAGGAAAGTGGAATCAAAGGTATCCAAATAGGGGCAGAAGAGATCAAACTTTCACTGTTTGCTGATGATATGATATTATATTTAGAAAACCCCAAAGATTCAACCAAGAAACTCCTGGAACTGATCAATGAATTTAGTAAAGTCTCAGGATACAAAATCAATACACAGAAATCAGAGGCATTCATATACGCCAACAACAATCTAATTGAGAACCAAATTAAAGACTCAATACTCTTCACAATAGCAACAAAGAAATTAAAGTACCTAGGAGTATACTTAACCAAGGAGGTAAAACACCTCTACAGAGAGAACTATGAAACACTGAGGAAGGAAATAGCAGAGGATGTAAACAGATGGAAATCCATTCCATGCTCATGGATCGGCAGACTCAACATCATTAAAATGTCTATACTACCCAAACTGATCTGCAGATTCAATGCAATACCTATTAAAATCCCATCAGCATTCTTCACAGATATAGAAAAAATAATTTTACGCTTTGTATGGAACCAAAGAAGACCCCGAATATCAAGAGCAATTCTAGGCAACAAAAACATAATGGGAGGTATTAATATGCCAGATATCAAACTATACTACAAAGCTGTAGTAATTAAAACAATCTGGTATTGGTACAAAAATAGGAATATTGACCAGTGGAACAGCTCTGAGAATCCTGATATAAAACCATCCTCATATAGCCATCTAATCTTTGACAAAGCAGACAAAAACATACGCTGGGGAAAAGAATCCCTCTTCAATAAATGGTGCTGGGAAAACTGGATAGCCACCTGTAGAAGGCTAAAGCAGGACCCACACCTTTCACCTCTCAGAAAAATCAACTCATGCTGGATAACAGACTTAAACCTAAGGTATGAAACTATTAGAATTCTAGAGGAAAATGTTGGAAACACTCTCCTAGACATCAGCCTAGGCAAAGAGTTTATGAAGAAGTCCCCAAAGGCAATCAAAGCAGCAACAAAAATAAATAAATGGGACATGATGAAACTACAAAGCTTCTGCACAGCCAAAGAAATAGTCATGAAAGTATACAGACAACCTACAGAATGGGAGAAAATTTTTGCCTCCTACGTATCTGATAAAGGGCTGATAACTAGAATATACTTAGAACTCACGAAAATCAGCAAGAAAAAATCAAATAACCCTATTAAAAAGTGGGCAAAGTACTTGAACAGGAACTTTTCTAAAGAAGACAGAAGAATGGCCAACAAACATATGAAAAAATGCTCATCATCTCTAATCATCAGGAAAATGCAAATCAAAACTACAATGAGATATCACTTAACTCCACTGAGAATGGCCTTTATCAAAAAGTCTCCAAATAACAAATGCTGGCATGGATGCGGAGAGAGAGGAACACTCCTACACTGCTGGTGGGACTGCAAACTAGTTCAACCTCTGTGGGAAGCAATATGGAGATACCTTAAAGCGATACAAGTGAATCTACCATTTGATCCAGCAATCCCATTGCTGGGCATCTACCCAAATGATCCAATGACACTCTACAAAAAAGACACCTGCACTCGAATGTTTATAGCAGCACAATTCATAATTGCAAGGCTGTGGAAACAGCCCAAGTGTCCATCAATCCAAGAATGGATTAATAAAATGTGGTATATGTATACCATGGAGTACTATTCAGCTCTAAGAAACAACAGTGATATAGCACATCTTATATTTTCCTGGTTAGAGCTGGAACCCATACTACTAAGTGAAGTATCCCAAGAATGGAAAAACAAGCACCAGATATATTCTCCAGCAAACTGGTATTAACTGAGTAGCACCTAAGTGGACACATAGGTACTACAGTAATAGGGTATTGGGCAGGTGGGAGGGGGGAGGGGGGCGGGTATATATATGTACACGAGGAGTGAGATGTGCACCATCTGGGGGATGGTCATGCTGGAAACTCAGACTTGTGGGGGGGGGCATTTATTGAAGCCTTAAAATCTGTTCCCCCATAATATGCCACAATAAAAAAAAAAAAAAGAAAAGAAAAACTAGTCACAATTCTCCACTCCTCACTGCATCCACATCCTTTATGAAGTCACTTTGTTGCTACCCCCATCAACATATGGAGTCTATCTCCCCCGCACTTTGAATGTGGACTAACTCTGTGTCTCACTTTGGTCATAAGAATGAGGTAATAGTGATGGTGTACCAGAGCCAGGTCTAGACTTCAAGAGCTATGCTCACTTCCCCTCTCTCTCCAAGACCCCTGATCCCCATGTGAACAAGTCCAGGTCACCTACAGCAGCATGAGAGATCTCGGTCACCAGCTCCAAGTCAGCCCTGTTGTCCAGCCAGAGTTCAGATTTGAGAGAGTCCAGCCAGACCACAGCAGACCATGAACACACGAGGGAGCCCAGTCAAGAGCAGGAGCAGCCAGCACAGCCCAGCCCAAATTTCTGACCTACCATGAGGGTTAAGCCACTAAGTTTGTAAATGGCGTAAGTCACTAAATATGGGGTGGTGAGTTATCCTGCAAAGACTAATGTAGATGAGATAATTTTCTTTGCTCTAATTATCAAAGAGTAAATCATTTACAAGCCATGACACTTTAACAATGGTGAGTAACAAATTACTTGAAACTTGTTGAGATCTTGCAACACCACGGCAGAGCACGATAAAGAGCATTTCTCAAAGTGTGTCTTGGAAAGGCTCTGCTTTTGGGAAGGTGGAACAGATGTGCCATTCCTTATTCTTCTGGTAAGTACAGCTAAGACCCCTGGATTTAGATATAAAACAGATAAGACTCTGAAAGGGAAAGAGAAAAGGCAGATCAGCTAGGGAGCCTGGGACCAGAAGAAGGACACAGTAGTAAGTTCCCTGGGGTTTCTTTCTGCCTCGTATATCCCAGACTTGGAACTGAAGAAGCCAACATTCTGGGAAGGCCAACACACACAGACAAAAAAAGGTCCCAACACAAACCTGCTCTTTCTAGTCAAAGGGACAGCCCAGCAAGACCAAAAACTTTTAGACAGCAATCACTTTACTCCAGCCAGAACCCCAGCCCCACTCCTGCGCCCACCAGCAAAAACTGTGTGGGGAGCTTAGACACGCACCTTCGAGAAGCTGCCATGAGGTGCTTCAGTGCTCTGCGAGGGTGATGTCAAAGAATGCCAAGCAGGAGGCGGGGATTGTCATTGCCGTCCACTGATAGTGAGCTGCTCCCACCTCCCACTGTGCCAGTGGGGGCCTCGTAGGAGCTTAGGAGCATGGACTCCCACCCCAGCCTGTAGTAACAAGGCACCTTCTCCCTCCTCCTGGGATGTCGTCAGAGGAGGCCTAGTGTCAAGTCAGGACTTTCACCATTGCCAGGGGTAAGGAGGCCACTCCCACTAGAGCTGTCAATGGAAACCATGTGGAGAGCTGGAACTCCCCTCTCCTCCTCCACTCTCTGTCAGTGGAAGCTGAGTGGGAAACAGGGACTTCTGTCTCCCACTGGCAGTACTCTGGCCATGCCCACCCATTCCCATGCTGGAGCAAGCATGGAAACAGCCAATAACAGAAGGTAAACAAGATCCAGCATCTGATTAACAGTGTCTTATAATATGAAAATGTCTAGGTTTCAAAAAGATCACAAGCCGAATGAAAAGAACAACACTAAGATGACAGAAATGGAAAAATTATCTGACAAAGATTTTAGATCAGCCACAATAAAAATGCCCCAATGACCAATTACAACCATGGTTGAAGCAAATAAAAAAAAAATAGAACTCCTCTGAAGAAAGATATGGTCTCAGCAAAGAAATAAAAGATATACAAAAGAACCGAATGGAAATTTTAGGACTGAACAATACAATAAACTGAAATGGAAAGCTCAGATGCTGTTGAGATGGGCTCATTAGCAGAATGGAGAAGACAGGAAAAAAAAAAATCAGTGACCTGGAACGCAGAATAGAAATTGCTCAATCTGAACAGTAAGGTAAAGTGATGGAAAAACGATGAACAGAGCCTCGGGATCTGTGGGACTATTACAGAAGATAAAACATTTGTGTCATCAGAGTCCCTGAAGGAGAGGAGAAAGGGAATGGGGATGTCCTCTGTGCCAGCCACTTTGATTCCAAGTTTGATTCCTGCCAGGGGAATGTGGACAGACCCCTGGCCTGTGAGAAGAACAGCATGACCTAACCCTATGGCGTCATCAGCTGAGACGATGGCTGTGGCAGGCACCTACCCTTGTGTGGCCAATTATGTGAACTGGATCAATGACTGGATGCAGCCTCCCAACCGACCTGTGGCTCCCTCCTGCGACCCCAGAGAAGTGCGTCCTGTCTTTTCACCATTTCCTGCCTAGTTGACAATGTAGATGTTTCTGAGAATGGGGCTGGCATGATATCTAAATTAGTATCTAAAATATGTAAATAAATATCTATCTATAATTAAGCTCTAAGAAGTCAAGTTAAAAAAAAAAAAGCAAACAATCCAATTAGAATACGGGCAGAAGACATGAAGAGACATTACACGGAGGAAGATATACAGATGACAAATAAGCACATAAAAAGATGTTCAACATCATTAGCCATCAGGAAGTGGAAATTAAAACCATAATGAAGAGAGGTTGATTGATGGGTACAAATACACACAGAGATAAAAGACAAAAGAGCCGGTGTTTGATAGATCAGTAGGGTGACTGTAGTTAACATTAACCAATTGTACATTTTAGGATAGCCAGAAGAGAATAATTCAAATGTTCCTAATGTAAAAATGTTTAAGATAATAGATATCCCAATGACCCTGAGTTGATTATATGACCGTATCAAATTATCACATGTACCTCAAAAATATGTACAGCTCTTATGTATCAATAATAAATAAATAACCAAACCAAACAAACAAATAGAAAAACACAATGAAACACCCATATATACCTCCCAGGAGGATCACTTGAAGTCAGGAGTTCAAGACCAGCCTCAGCAAGAGTGAGACACCTCATCTCCACTAAAAATAGAAAGAAATTAGCCAGGCAACTAAAATAGAAAAAAATTAGCTGGGCATGGTGGCACATGCCTGTAGTTCCAGCTACTTGGGAGGCTGAGGCAGGAGGATTGCTTAAGCCTAGGAGTTTGAGTTTGCTGTGAGCTAGCTAGCCACAGCATTCTAGCCCAGGCAACAGAATGAGACTCTGCTTCAAAAAAAAAATGTTTTAGGAAAGTAATGATATGGGGAAATGCATAGGATATATCTTTAAGTGAAAAAAGCAGGAAACTCCTAATTTTATAAAAGCAAAATATGTAAATGCACAGGTGTAAAAGAGTTGAAGAAAAATATATCAAAACATCAAGAGTGTCTATCTATTGGCTAAGGATATCGTGGAGGGTGCTTTTTTTTCTTTACTATAATTGCCAAAATTCCTACAGTAATAATTCAGCAAAAAAAAAAAAAAAAAGGCACAATAATCTATTTCCCACAGTTGTTTGAACTCAAAACTTCTATCATGTGAACACCGTGAAGACTTGGAAGAGCTCCCATGTCAGGGTGCTACATTCCCAGGGTCACATAAGAGGTGAGAGTGAAAAAGCAGCAAGATCTCAGCAGAAATTCCCTCGCAGAGGTGGATATCCCTGAGCAGGCAGGAGGAAGTGTGAGAGGACTTGAATTTGCCCCTCACACCCCTCCCCCCAGCCTCCCCAGCTCCTTCTGTTCACCTTGCCACTGACAGACTCTTAGGTACATGAACACCAGGTTAAATGTGTGTGTTGAATCCCAAATTATCATCCAAAGGTTTTTGCCAATTTGTTGAAAGCAGTAACAGTAGGATAGTATTGACAGCACTATTTTACAGCTAGAGTACAGTAGGTCCTCGCTTACTGTCGTCGATAGGTTCTTGGAAACCGTGACTTTAAGTGAAATGACATAGAGTGAAACCCATTTTACCACAGGCTAATTGATACAAACAAGAGTTAAGTTCCTACGGCATATTTCTGGTCACAAAAACTTCACCACACTTCTAAATAAAGACCCAACACGCTTCTAATATTAAACATTGAAATAAATGTGAGCTACATATAAATTTAAGAAAGGTTAATAAAAACAAGGTAATGATCTAAGAAAGGTTAATAAAAACAAGATAATGATTCCAGTTCAGGGTGGTGGATGGATGGCCCAAACCTGTCCCAGCAGCCCAGGGTACAAGGTGGGGACAGGCCCTGGCTGGGATGCTATCTCATCATAGGGTGTGCTCACACACACCCCCACGCTCACTCAGCTGGGGACCAAGTAGACACACCAATTAGCCCAATGTGCACAGCTTTGGGCTGTGGAAAGAAACTGGAGGACCCAGAGAAAACCTGCACAGACATGGGGAGAGAGTGAGAACTCTGTATGGACAGTGGCCTCAGCTGGGAATTGATTTTTTTATCATCAATGTTGTAATGAAAGGACATTGGGAGAAAAGACTAATCTGTTGTAGACCTTCGTCCATATCAAACATTGTTTAGATCTTTTAAAAAATTGCCCAGGAGGCCGGGCGCGGTGGCTCACACCTGTAATCCTAGCTCTCTGGGAGGCTGAGACAGGCGGATTGCTCGAGGTCAGGAGTTCGAAACCAGGCTAAGCAAGAGCGAGACCCTGTCTCTACTATAAATAGAAAGAAATTAATTGGCCAACTAATATATATAGAAAAAAATTAGCTGGGCATGGCGGCACATGCCTGTAGTCCCAGCTACTTGGGAGGCTGAGGCAGCAGGATCGCTTGAGCCCAGGAGTTTGAGGTTGCTGCGAGCTAGGCTGATGCCACGGCACTCACGCTAGCCTGGACAACAAAGTGAGACTCTGTCTCAAAAAAAAAAAAAAAAAAAAAAAAAATTGCCCAGACTATTGGGTGTGTTAACAGATTATTTAGTGAATGGGTCTAGCAGGCATCTTGAACCTAAAGTGACTACAGATCTCTTGTTCTCTTCTACCACATTTGTCCTTCTCTCTGTCTTCACCAGCTCAGTAAAAGGTATTGTCATTAACCATTTGCTTAATTTCCAATCTGTAGGCTGATCTTGCTTCTTCACTTCTGTTTTAGTCAGTTTGGGCAGCTACAACTAAATGCCATGGACTGAGTGGCTTAGAAACAAGAGAAATTTATCTCTCACAATCTGGAGGCTGTAAGTCCAAGATCAGGGTGTCAGCATGCTCAGTTCTAGAAAGGGCCCTCTTGGATCGCAGATAGTCAACTTCTTGTCATATTCTCATATGGTGGGAAGAGATCTAGGGAGCACTCTGGGGTCCCTTTCATAAGGGCACTAATCCCACTCCTAAGGGCTCCACTTTCCCAAGCTAATCACCTCCCTCAGGCCCCACCTTCTAATTCCATCACATGGGAGGTTAGGATTTCAACATGGATTTTGAGGAGACACAAACATTTAGACTGTAACAAATTCACAACCCTTCTGACCCTTTCTGGGATCAGCTCTGCTCCCCAAACTTATTCTGAGTCCATCCGCTTCTTTCTATCTGCATCATAACCCCACTAGTCCATGCCAAGACGAATGACATTGTTTTCCTTCTCACGGGTCTCCCTGTGCTCATTCCTGCCCCTTATAGTCAGCTCTCTCCCGGGCAACCCAAGTGATCTTTTACAAACGTAGATCAGATCCCTTCAGGCCTTCACTTAAAGCCTGTCAATGGCTTCCCACCACCCTTAGTATGGAACCCAAACTCCTTACTCTGGCATCAACATTCTACCTGATCTGACCCTGCTGACTTCTCTGACTTCATTTTCCTGGTCACACCCACTTCGGGAGTCTTCTTGCTCATGTCCAGCATGGGGCTTTGGTCCAGCTCATTCCTCTGTCGGAACACTCTTCCTCCAGATCTTTCAGTTATTCACTTCTTAGCCCAAGTACCACCTCTTCATTAATTGCCTTCGTTAACCACCCACATTGAAGTTGCTCTATGACTTCACCCCATTTCATTTGGTTCGTAGCACTCACAATTCTTCAATAGTATTTTCTTTATCTGCTTAACGTCTGTCTCCCCTAACTAGAATGTGAGCCCCAAGGAGCAGGAGTCTGGTCTGTCTTGTGTCCTACACCACTAGAGCATGCCTGGCAGAGAGAATATTGATTGAATGGACATATATTTAATCATATAAAATATATTCTCTTACTGATCTGTTGAGCAATAAGCACTGTCCATTATATGTATATTCTAAAAAGCATTTTCAAGCACTGCTAGATTATTTTGGGGATAAAATATAGTAATATTTAAAAGCAACTGACTGTTTTATTTTTAGTAAGTGTTCCTACTTGGTCATGAGAGGATTCCGCTGAGTGTAGCGGGGTGACAGCTAACAGGGAAGCTGACAGCGTGGGACAGGGCTGGTAGCTAGGGCAAGCCCAGGACGGGGACTGGGAAGACTCCAAGACAAGGAGGATGGTGCAGTGAGGTGGCTAATGATGACCAACAGGCGTGTGTGGTCAGTGTGCAAAACACAGCTAAGGGTGAGGTAGGAACGGGTGGTGGCTTCAAGAACAGCTGGCTGTGAATTGCCGGCTCCAGGCAATTTAATAAGTTGCAGACAGAGCTCTGGTTCAGGGAGAAATCGCAAGCAAGACAGGTGGAGCCACAAACTAGTAGGAAGTGGAGTGTGAGATAGGTTATTAAAATAGGAAGTCAGACTCCAATGACAAGGAGGTCTCTGTAATTAGAGCTAATGCACAAGACGGAGCCTGGGTTTGGAGTAAAATGGTGATGTCTTCCTCTGTGCCCAGGGGTCCCCGGCCAAGTTGAGTTTCAGCCAGTGTGTGAGACTAGAAACAGAGGCTGGGCTAGAAGAAGCCTTTCTGGCCTTCTGCACAAGGTCTGCATGGATCCTGGAGCAATGTTCTCAGCTGTGACAGCAAAGTGGGATCCCGTGAGGAACTGGAAGAACACAGGGAAGCCTGAGCCCTACACCTGCGGATTCTGATGTAATTGGCCCCAGGGGCAGGCAGGGCTTCCGGGATTTTTAAAAGCTGTCCAGTGGGTCTAATGTACAGTCCCAGCTGAGACCTTGGCCCTAGAGACCCATGCTGAACTCAACCACAGATGGAGGGGTTCACGGTGTCACTCCCGGTGAGTGACCAGGCAGTCTGATAAATTCTATTGAAGCACAAATGGCTTTCACTTGTCTTGACATTATCAGAAAATCAGTTTTAAAATTTCACCCAGCTTTTATTTCATTATTTATAAGATTATTTTTATTCTTCTTCCATGTGGTAGAAGAAGACACTTTTAAACTCAGGGTTGTGACTTGGGGCCAATATGGGGCACTAATTATTTTGCTGGAGGCAATATTGCTCTCAGTGATTTAAAAAGCAGCCTCTAGAGTCAGACAGAGCTAAGTAAAAATCCCAGCTTGGCCACTTCTTAAATCTATAAATGAGAAATGAAATTGATAGCAGCAACTACCTGTTCCATGAGGTCTTTGCAAGGATTAAATGAGCATCTGTATGTAACGTACGTACCCTGGTAAATAGCATATAATAAAATACTCAATTATCACCTCCACATCTTACCACTAATTCTCTTAGCTGAAGCCTTCTTTTAAAAATTACAGCTTTCAGTTTTTAGGTTCACACTATCATTTAGATAACTTGATACACATTTTCACAATATTTTGCATTCTATATTTTTGTATGAATTAAAGTTCTTTTGATTGTGAACAGTAGACACCAACTTTGGCTTCCTTGGGATGGGGAACAAATTGTTGGGGAGGATTCATGGTACGTAATCATGATAAAGCCAGGAGCCATCCAGAGCAGGTCTAAATGGAAAGACAAATCTCAAAGTTTTCCAGCCTGTCTTCTGAATTTCACATCTCTATGATTTGTTTGCTCCATCTGCAGAGCAATCTACAAGGACACTGAGATGACACATGAGTTTTCTATTGCTGCATGACTAATTACCATACATTTAGCAGTTTAAAAGTGCATAGTTATTATAAGCTGATTCCATGGGAGGGGATGGCTTAACTGTGCCCTCTGCTCAGGGTCTCACCAGGCTGAGTTCTCGTCTGGAGGTTCTCAGGGAAAATCCATTTTAAGCCCACTCAGGTTGTTGGCAGAGTTCAATTCCTTGTGGTTGTACAACTGAAGTCCCATTTTCTTGCTGGTTATGAGCTGAAGGTTGCTCTCCACTCCTTGAGACCACCCTCAGGTCCTAACCACATGGCTCCCTCCAAACACGGCCATGTCCCTCCTCAAAGCCATCAGGAGACACTCTCTAGTCTGCTGCACTGGGGGCCTTTTGTAAAATAATGTGATCACGGAAGTGACTATCCCACCGTATTTGCAGGCGCTGCCTGCATTAAAGGAGTAAAGGAGAGGGGATTATACGGGGGGTGGGGGGTGTACATCAGGAGATGGGAATCCTGGGGAACTGTACTGAGTTGAATAATGTCCCATACTCATGTCCCTGTGGAAACAATGAATGTGACCTTGTTTGGAAATAGGGTCTTTGCTGATGTAATCAAATTAAGATGAGGTCATACTGGATTGGGGTTTGGGGTGGGGCTGAGTCCAATGACTGGTGTCCTTGCAAGAAGAGGGAAATTTGGCCACAGACACAGGGAAGAAGGCCACATGAAGGTGGAGGCAGAGATTGGAGTTAGGCTGCCACAAGCCGAGGAATGCCAAGGATGGTAGCAACCACTGGATGCTCGAAGCAGCAAGGAAGGGCCCTTCCTTAGAGCCTCTGAGGGGGAGAATAGCCCTGCCGATGACTTGAGCTCAGATTTCTAGACTTCAGACCTGGGAGAGAATAAATTTCTCTTGTTTTAAGCCGCCCAGTCTGTGACACTTTGTTACAGCACCAGCAGGAAACTAAAACAAGGCCCACTTAGAATTCTCCCTATCTCAGATGACTACAAGAATGGAGCAGAGGGCAATGAGAGGAACCATTCCTAGGAAAGGGATGCCTGGGGCAGGCAAGCTCTTGATGAGCACAGATCAGACATTGGATTTCCTCCACTGTCCAAATTTTGGTGTTGCATGATTTTAATTTTTTTCTTTTTTGTTTCAGGAAAGAAATCATGCTATTCAATGGTTGTAAGCACAACAGTCGCACTACAGACTCCTGTATACTCTTCACCTAGATTTATTAATCATTATTATTTTGCATGGTCTTCTATCAGAAACCATGGAAAGGATAAAGGCGTCCAGTCAGAAAGACATGAATTGAAGTGAAAATATTTTTTTTTTTTTTTTTTTGAGACAGAGTCTTGCTTGTTGCCCAGGCTATAGTGAGTGCCATGGCGTCAGCCTAGCTCACAGCAACCTCAAACTCCTGGGCTCAAGGGATCCTCCTGCCTCAGCCTCCCAAGTAGCTGGGACTACAGGCATGCGCCACCATGCCCGGCTAGTTTTTTCTATATATATTAGTTGGCCAATTAATTTCTTTCTATTTATAGTAGAGACGGGGTCTCGCTCTTGCTCAGGCTGGTCTCGAACTCCTGACCTTGAGCAATCCGCCCGCCTCGGCCTCCCAGAGTGCTAGGATTACAGGTGTGAGCCACCGAGCCCGGCATGAAGTGAAAATATTTCACCATCACTGGCTTTGTGATTTTAGAAATGTTTATTTTTAGATACCTTGGGCTTTTGTTCATTCACGTGCAAAGTGAGACTTAGCAATGTCTTTTCACAGGGATAGTTGAGACCAGGGCTAGGCAGGCCTGGGAGGCACCAGCAGAGAGACCGGGACATGTGGATGCCTCATGCATGTGTGTTTTTCAATGCTTTACATTGATTTTCCTGATTTTTTGAGCAAAATTTTCTGTGACCTACCTCATTGATAAAGATGTCTCTCCTTCAGCATTCCTTTTTATTTATCTATCCCAAGGGTCTCCAGGCCTCAGCTGCCACTGGGGGACAAGTGGGACCATATTCCCACTCATATCTACCTTCTGCTGGCCCAGTGCCTCCACCTGCTCATGCAGCTCCTCCAGTCCCTTGAGAAGCCAGCCCTGTGCCCCCACCCCCATACAACTGGTAGTCCATAAGATATGTTCCTCATGTGTGCTATGGCCTTGGTGACCCTGTGACACTGCTGGACCTCACCACTCTTCTTCTCATCCCATAGGAGTGACTGTCCTCTTTGCCTATGGCCATTATACTCAGATGGTCACTCTATGTTCTGTCCCACCAGCCACAGTCAACGTGCCATTGCTCTGGACTTCTCTGCTGGACACGAGTGTCCACTTTTACAGTGGCCAAGTGCCAAGGTCACACAGTGATCTATAGGAATGCGGGGGAAAGTGGGACCCCTTAAAGCAGGGCCATCTGTGCCTAATGCCCTTCATGGTTTAGAGAAGCAACTCTTGGTATTTTTATTCATAGCTTTCTTCTCCCCGGACTCAGACATGGGTCTCATGAAGAGGTTGGACAGATTCGATTAATAGTCATTGTCTTGTGTTAGGTGTCCCCATCCCACTGCAATGGCTAGTTAGAGGTCAACGTACCTGATCTCTTCTTTCCTAGGATGGGGTTTTCTGTGTCCCCTTCAAACCTCCCCTCCCCCCAGATTCTGTGTCCCCTTCACCTGGCCTTCAGGAGTGCCCGATGTCTCTGCACGTCAGCAATGAGCAGAACTAGAGCTGCTCTCCTTGGCAACCATGGCAATGGGCCTCACGAGACCCATGTATCCCCCTAGTTCAACAGATGTCCCCAGAAGGGTCTGGACTCCAAAGTGAAAAGAAGGCTCAAGTCAAGATCTTTGCTATGTCCATATTAAAGCATCTTTTATTATAATTCCTTTCCTTCTCTTCGTTTCTCATTTTCTCTTTTGCTCTTTCTTTTCATATCTTTATCAAAATTATAATTCAAAGAGTACATCCTTCTGAGCCTTCTTTCTTTTTATCAAAGGAAGAATTTTGGAATGCTCATAAGAAAAATAAAGGCAGTAACAAAAAAGTGTCAACCAAGAAATCTGTTTACTTCAGTTGAATTTATCATGTCAGCACTGATTAAAAAATATTATGGTTGCACAGAAACAAGGAGGGAAACAAATTTCTCTTTCATATAGCTTAAAATTTTCAGTGGCACAGGAGTTCCATCTACTATTTGAAATGTCCCACATGGGGCATATTCAAAGTCTAAAACTCCAACAGCAATGTAATTTAGTACTTAGGAAAAAAAAAAAACTGTGCATCAGAAAACAGCACTATTGCCAGAGGAACATTCCAAACAGATAAAAGTCCGGGTAAAGATAAAACAACCATTTCAACGGAACAAACACCGAAAGATTTCAGTTCAACAGCTCTTTGTTGAGTGGCCTTCCCTGGGTCAGCTACTAGGTTCGAGTACTTAAGCGTCAGAGATGCTCAGGCTTTTAAAATTTGTGTTTTCACTTTGCTTTTAAAACATTTCGACATACAGAAAAAAGAAAATGCAATGCTTCCAATTCATTAGTGAAACATTTTGTGCCAATTGCAGGATAATCAGAAAACAAGGTCCCTCCTCCATTGAGGGCCTTCTGAACTGTGTACATGGAAGAAAGGTTCATGGCTGACACTGTTTTAAAAATAGAATTTTATTGAATGTTGTAGGATTATCAACGCCAGATTAGCCGTATCTGTCACCTTTAGTCTGTAAATCAAGGGGTTAGTAGAATCTAGTTACTGTTAGGTGAAGAGCACGGTGTTTTTAAAAACTCACCTAAAATCTGTAAAGCACAGTAGGTTCTTTTTGCATTTGGGATTTGACGGCATAACAAAGGGCATGTGCGCGCTCCTCTGCGCATGCTCAGTGGATGGCCCGTGGGAGCCTGATGAAAGCTGGGAAAAGAGGGGAAACAATGGTTAACTTATAGGAGCTGGGAATTAATCATCTCCATCCAACACATTCAGTATCAAAGCGAGTGGATCTCACTCACTGCAGAGCATGGAAACAGATGATGGTTCCAGGGCAAACAACCTTCTGCTGACTATTCTGCCTACGTTTAGTGAAAGGATTGAAAGATGAGTTCAAATACTGAGGCATTTATAGCATCCAGTTGCTGTTGCTCCTCTGATTCTTTCTGGGATCAGTAGACACCTCTGGGTTTTAAAAATTCCCTTTAACAATGTACAACAGGCAAATACTATCTGAAGTTCTGCTGAACCATCCCACAAACACACAGAAATCCTTTAAAACGCCCAAATGTGGCTCTTTAATTATCTAGCAGCATGTTGTTTAGTACCAGATGAAGTACCAAGAATCTTTGGATGGAGAAATGTTTTCAGGACTATGAAGCTAAATTGGAAATGCAAATTTGTTATGATTGGAGTAAGTTTCATGGCAGGGGCCTTTTTTTATTTTTTAAAATCAACCTCATCCTTCCTCTACCAAAAAGAGGGAAATAAAGTCTCCCTCTTTATCTAAGTGTCTTATCTTTCTCAGTAGAAAATAAAGTTGGCATCATTTTGCCAATGATTTGTTTTTGCATTTAAAAGAACAACTTCATATCTCCACTAGGTACATTTTTTCTTGTGCACAATGCTACGGTGAAACTCATGGATTTGCAAGCTTGTGATCCATCCTCTTGGGAGTCTATGAAAAAAATAAACAACAACAATGAAAAACATGCCGTGACATTGAAATTTTATATCCACAGTGAGGGTGTTTGTGGGGGTTACCTATTTTCCTAGTCACCTCCGAAGTCCTGGCACGTTACAGTGGATCTTCTAGGATGGAGAATTGTCAAGATATGTTGGTGCTGCCTTGTAGACTCAGGACTGAGACTTGTGAGTGAGAAGCAGAGGGAAAAAGGCTGTCACTTAACCTTCATGTAGGATCCAGAATGGGCAGGGAATTTATTCTTGGGAACAGAATAGAGGGGTCAGAACTCAGCCCTGGGAGGTGTAATACTGAGTGAGGCACTATGTTGTTATCATTTTTGCGTTTCATTTCTATAACCTCTGTGCCTAGCCCACCACCCAGCAAATAGTAGGCATTCTATAAATATTTGTTGAGTTAGTTTATATTTTCTTTCCACCCAACTTCTAGGGAACTTGCCTGGGTTTAAAGATACAAAGGATCTAGGAGAAGCAAGGAGACAAATTATAGCTATTATGCTAGGATCATGTTAAGAAACAAATGAACAAACAAACAAACAAACAAACAAACAAAAAAAACCAAAGCATGTTAAAAAATGTTTTAGTTAAGAAGCCAAAACAAAGTATGTATTAGTCAGGATATGTTAGGCAAAGCTGTGGTAACAAGCAACCATTAAAATCTCAGCGACTTAATGAAAACTTATTTTTAATTCATGGGAAATCCAATGCAGAGATGTTCCTTGTCAAGTCCTTCTGCCGGATGGCTCTCTTCCAGGTGAATACAATGGCATCCAGTCTCTTTCCTTCAAGTACGTTTGTCATCCTGTATGCCACAGTTGTCCTCCACTCTGTGCCTTCCAAACAGCGAACCAAGGGGTGAAAAGGGAACAAGGAGAAAGTACGCTCACTTGTAAATGCTTTTCCCTAGAATTTATACATAACTCCTGCATCAAAGTTCCATTATTGAGAACTAGTTACACGCCTTCCCCAGATACTCGGAGGTTGGGAAATGTAGTCTAGCCATGTGCGAAAGGCTGCCATGTTGAAGACCTGATAAAGGTACTAATGAGGAGGGTGACAAGATGGGCATGGCCTCAGTGATAATGTCAGCATGTCAGCTGTCCTGAAGACCAAGGGAGGAGCGATGAGAGAACAGCAATAAGGCGGAGACAGACCAAGGCCAGTGCAGTCACACTGAGCCACTGCAGAAGGCCAGCAGTGAAGGCCATAGGTTGGAGAGTGAAGGTCTGAGCCAGGTAATATCTGGGTCTCCAGGCAGAAGCACCTTGCAATATTGCTAGGAAAATAAAGTTCCTTAGTGGCACTGGGGTTTAGGCCATTCTTCTTGTGAGGACCAGATATGTAGATCACTTTCACAGTGAGCCACTATTGGTTGTCATCCCTGGGTCCCTGGAAAGATGAAACTTAGTAGTTACAAGCCACACAATTTCAGACATACACATATGCATGAACATACCAGTGCCTTTCATTGATTGTGTCCTTACTATTTGCCAGGCATTATATATATATATATCATTTCTAATTTTTACGATAGTGCTACAGTGCACTATTTTCCTTAGTTTCCTTGAAGAAACTAAAGTTTAGAGAGATTAACTTGTTGCACATTTTGTGACTGATAAAGCTGGCACTTGAACATGGTGAATCTGACACTAAATCCCAAACTACGGTGTAGTCACATGTATATTCATATTTTCTGTAATACATGTGCATGTATTTAAAAATGCATATTTTATGAGGGAGTGTATCAAATAGTTATTGTTGCATAACAAACTGCTGCCAAATATAGCAGCTTAAAAACAATACTTCATTATTTTTCACAAGTCTATGGGATGGCTGAGCAGTCCTGTTGATGTGGGCTGGGCTAAGTTGATTCAGGCAAGTGTCTCTCGCTGTCTGTGATTGGCTGGCAGGTTGGCTGGGGGCTGCCTGGTCTGGAATGGCCTCAGCTGGGGTGACTTGGCTGTGCTCCATGTGGTCCCTCATCCTTCCAGCAGGGTAGCCCAGCATTTCCTAAAAGTAGCAATAAGATTTCAAGAGAGTGGAAGTGCACAAGGCCTCTTGAGGACTAGGGTTAGAACTGGCACACCACTGCTTTTGCCATGTTGGCCAAAGAGAGTCAGTCATGAGACCAGCCCAGATTCAAGAGTCGGGAAATAGAGTTCACTTCTTGATGGGAGGAGCTGAAAAGTCACTTTGCAAAGAGCTTGGATGTGAGGAGGGTCAGAGAATGGGGCCATTTTTGCAATCAACGTGCTATATCTGATATCTTAGATATTTTACCACTAAAAAGAAAATAGGTAAAAGGACAAAATATTTGCGTAAAATGTAGTTTTATTAATTGGGGCAAGAGCACATGAATCTTCCAAAATGTATGTTTTTTTCTAGTCCCTCTGGTCTAAAAAAATGCTGAAATGGACAATGTGTTAAATGGATAAATACCTCTTTTATTTAGGGAGGAAGAGCACAAAAATACCCACTTCCAGGCACCAGATCCATCTAAACAGAAAATAGCCTTGCAGTAGATTTTTGAAAAGCAAAACAAAACTGAAAATTTGACTTCCTGTATGCCCTGCAAAGAAGGGTGGGGGTGTGGGGGGAAGCTGTGAATGTGTGATGAGCAGCTGGCTTTTATTTTTAAACACATGTTATTGCTACCCAGATTTTTTTTCTAGAAAAATGAAAGGAGACTTACTAAGGAATTCTAACACACAGGACTATCATTTCAAGTAGGTACTAATGAGATTGACATTTGGTCTTTCCAGAATAAGGTCTTCTCTTATAATCTTTTAATGTTTGTTTAGTCTACAGAAATGGGACAAAGAAACATGCAATGAATGCTGCAAGGTGGAAAATGCTATAGATTCCTAGTAGGCCTTCAAGAAATGTGTGGAATGCCTGAGCCAGGTTTTATTCACTATTGGAATAGACTTTTCCTTCAGGGAGTACAGGTTGGATGTTCCTGAGTATGAAAGGCTCCGTGTCATATTCCCGCAACACCCAGGACCTTTGTTGGGAGGGAATAATCTAATACCATCAGTGGTAACTTGGGTGCTACAATATTATTTTTAGGTCTGAAGTTATAAATAAACTGAAGCATAACATGTACAAGGCCACAGGGCGAGCCAACCAAATAATCCCTCTTTTCCTCCAAGGTCACTTATAATAAATCTGGAAATGATTAAGCAACTGACTCATAATCAAATTGCTTTGTAGGTTTATGGTCAACTTATGGGATGAATTTCTATAAAATCTCATCAAAGATGAGAAAAAAGTTGTCTATCAGTAAGATAATGTGCATGATTAAGCAAGCAAGGTGTAAGTGGGTAGTGGTGATTGTGGTGAATTGTAGAATCCTTATAAAGGGAAATAAAACTTAAAGAAACAAAGACACTGTGTACATCAAACAAGGCAAGTCCATGGGTTAGATCTGACTTAACCATATCAACTCATGGCCTCTACTCTAGATCAATGGTGGAGAAATTAGAAAACTAGATGCCTCTAATCATGACATCTCTCATACCAAATCAGCACAAGGATTACGTAACTTTTTCTTTTAACTCCTTTTCTACTCTCTCCATTGGAAAGTTGAAATACTATTATAAAATTATATGCCAATCTCAGGAAGCACATGTATATGTGATTATAGACTCTGAGATTTCACCTTAAGTGTTTTCTGGAATTGTTTACACATATTAAGAAATGCAAAAACAAGTATTTTGGAAATAATAAAGACTCTCAACTCGATACATTCTCTTGAAACATATGAAATTTAGACAAAGGTTTTATGTTTTCTTGTATTATGTACATGGCCTATAAATAATATATCGTGAGACCTGAATATAGCTGGCGCTCAATGTGGCTTAGCTTTTGTGCAGTGTCAATGGAAAGAAACAGTGGAAAAGCAGAAAAGAAGTAGACATTTGTCTGTATGATCACAAGTAAAACAATCAAGTAAAATAGTAAAAAAAAAAAATCTATTTTTTCTAATAGGAAAAAATCATTAAAAAATGACTAGCATCACTTTTTGAATCATTCTCCACAGTGTTCCAGAATACATCATCTTTATTTCCATCCAAGTTGTCAGAGAAACAACATTTTTGACACTACGTATTATGCCACCACTGGAAATGTCATTCCAAGGATTTAGCCCATTTGTGCAATATTAGGTCACTTGTTTTTATTTTTATTCATGTTGTTCATGTTTATGTTTGATCCTACACCATAAGCAAGCACGTGCCATTTTGCTTTTGAAAGATCTTTAAAAGGATACTATAGACAATATCACCAATTACAATTATGAGAATATATCCCAGAAATAAACAACTAAATCTGTATTAACTATCTTTGCTCTTTTCTTACTGATTCCATCAGCGGATTACAGAAGCATCCAGAATGGGCACTGATTGAGATCATTTTAGGCCAATGTGCCTTTTCAAAACAGCACCTAGCTGCTCAAAATAAAATGCAGTAAATAAGAGTGAGCCCATAATATGAGAAACTTTTTAAAGGGCTTAGTTATGATTCCTCTCTTCTAAAGGATATTTTTGGAAAAAAAAGAAAAACAACCCCTTGGTTTACAATAGGCATGTGTGATAATCAAATTTGTTTATCAAATCCAATGTTGTTTAGTCTTTTAGAAAAGACCAAAGGGCCGGAGGTGGGGATGGTCTAACATGATGTCTAACAAAACCTCGTATCAATCTTCCCTCCTCCTCTCTGCCACTATTTTCCACACAGGCAGCAGCTGCTCCTCGGTAAATCTGTTCCCCATTCCTAATTTCCCACTATGGAACTTTCACCCCACCTGCACCCAGCACAATGTCTCCCACGCACAACAGAGCCTGACAATCTGTTTCTTTCACTCCCATCCTGGCCTTCCTCTTATCTCCAAATGGCTCCTCTGCTCCCTCTCCACCACCATCCCCACCCAGAGCCTCTATTTGTGCTCCCTGCAAAAACACTTGGGGAAGTACAGTGTCGCTGCAATTATTTTTCTTGGTAAAATCTGTCCATTATCCAGATTGTGCACCAAAAAGGAAAGTCCAGGGGCTGACAACCACAAAGCAAGAGCCCATCTGGAAAGGCAGAAAGAAGGGAGGAAAGCCTTATATTACAGTTAATCCTTTTTATCCTTGCTATGCTTGAATAGACACATCTTGTCCTGTGTGCCACCCTGTGGAATTACATAATCTTGTCAAGGAAGCTACAAGCCCCTACATGCCAGTAAAAATGTAATACTTGTCAAATACAATGCTAAAATCTTCTCATTTCCCAGAAAGTTTATCGTTCCATTTGATTTGCACATATTTCTTTCAAGAATCTTTTGGCTGGAAGTTTTTTGGTAGGAAAAGTTAATCTTCTTGTGCTCCAAAATGTAAGACAAGAGGTCATTTGGTGAAACTTTATCTTGTATTTACCAAGAGGAGGAAATGATGAGATTCAGTGACTTTGTTAGATTTTAAGTGGAATGAGAATAGTATTTTTGAATGAATCCAGGGAATTTTCAACCATAACCTGTTCTGTCAATCTATCTACATTTACTGATTTCAGAGAACAATCATTCCTGTGGGCCCCAAATATGGAAAGGGCTTAGCTGGGTGATTCTTCCACCACATGTGGCTTGGGCTGGGGGAAGTCAGTGGCATTCGGCTGGTAGCTGGGTTTCCCTAGAGGATTTATAACAATTTCACTCACATGCCTGGTTCCTTAGAGGGGACGGCTGGAAGGCTGGGCTCCACTTCTTCCCTCATGATCTCAGGGCCTTTTCACATAGTCTTTCCAGGGTAATTCGACTTTTTACATGGTGGGGATTCAGGGTATCAGGAGTGAGTGCTCCAAAAGACGGAAAGAAAAATCTGCCAGTCTCTTAAGGACTGAACCAGAAATGGACACATTGTCACCTCTACTGTATTCTGTTGGTTAAAACAGTCAGGAGCTCAACCGGATTTAAGGTAAAGATTCATAGAGCCACAATTTGAGGGTGAAAATACCTGTGCTTATCTCTAATCCACTACATTCCCTTATCAAGATCTATGCCTGGAAGACTCAGATCATGTGGTTTCTTCCATAGCAGGGGCTGGCAAACTGTGACCCACAGACCAAATCCACCTGTTTTTGCAAACAAAGCTTTATTGGAACATAGTCACACTTACTCATTTATATATTGTCTATGGCTGCTTTTATACTACAACAGCAGAGTTGAACAGCTGTTCTAGAGACCATATGGACCACAAAGCCTAAAATATTTACTACCTGGCCTTTTATTTAAAAAAAAGTTTGCCAAACCCTATTCTATAGCATACAGAGGACCCAGGTTATGAAAGAAATAGTAGAAAAACACCCGTTCCAGCCCTGGTAAACTGTAAGCAGAGAGAGACGGGAGGAACTCAGATGCCTGTATCTCCTTACACCAGGGAGTCTATGGCAAAAACACCCAGATCTAGGGGAATCTGAAGTTACCAAGGGTAAAGGGCTAGTGGCATGCTCTTCTGGCTGTCCTGGGGAGAGAGAAGGGGTGGCAAGCCTCTAGGAGAAGATCTGTGCTCAGGCACCACCAGTGTGGCAAGGTAGTGCCCTATTGCAGCAGGTGAGCTGGGACAGCAACCCTGTGTGGGGCCTGCTAGGGTTGGAAGACCTTTGAGTTTTGGCAAATATGATCCTAGAGGTGGAAAGTCCTTGGGAGCAGCTTGGACAGTGTATGATTGGGGTGAATGTCCGGAGCCACACATACCCTTACAGTCATCAGTCTAGGGACTAGATCAGAGGTCTCACTCCCCAGCAGAACAGTGAGAGTTTGAAGCTCCGCACATGAATACAGGCCCTTGTACACACTCCACCACACTTGCTCACCCTCCCCCAGAGGAGGAGGAGGAGGAGGAGAAAGCTGAGTCATTTAAGAAAGATGGCTCACACTGAAAGAGACTGCTGCCATATAATTGAGGCAAATTCAAATTTTGCATCTGAACACCCCCTCCCAACTAATCAATAAGGTAGGCTTAAAGAATGTCAGATTATTTATAGGAAATAGATAAATTACATTTTTATACACCTGAGTGTAGAATATAAATTTTAAATCCTGTTACTATGAGTTTGTGTGAGTTTCTTATATTCTTTTAAGTTAAATCTGATTATAAAGGTCTTAACATTATTGCCAGGTCTTAATACCAAACTTCTAATAGAATTGAATGAATCCCCTTCTTGAGAGAGGTAGGACATTCCTATGGTAGGTCACAAAGTGACGTTTATGAGCAGTTTGGCCTAGTTCCACTGCGGTTTGGATTGATAATGACCTTGGGTGATGCAGTGTAATATAATGTTGAAAGGAAGCCACTGAGGCCAGGATCCTACCAAGAAAGTGCAGTGGAGTTCATGACTGCCCAGCAAAGTTTCTGCTTCCACCCCAGCAACAATAGTACTTTGCTTAACATGATAAAGGGCGCAAGGCACTTATTTGCTAATGAACAAATCATTGGCTATTAGAAAACACTAGGGAAGGAGTAGTTTGTAGCTGGTGAGTTCAAGCACAGGTATGGTAGTATAATTTGTCTCTAGCTGGGGCCCTGGCATGGTTGGCAGAAACTTCCTAAAGATCTAGGGAAGGGGTTTCCTAGGTTTGAAAATAACCTTCTCTGGGGAGCCAAGTGGGTTCTTGGTAAGCATAGACAAAGCCACCCAGCACAACTGAACTCTTCGCAGACAAAGAGTCTACCTTGAGACAAATTTCAAGGTAGTTTATCTATTGCTGTGTAACAAACCAGCCCAAAACTTAGTGGCTAAAAAAGACCAGTTTTATCATCTCTCATGATGCCATGAGTTGGCAGAGCTCAGCTAGGTGGTTCTTCTGCTCCATGTGATGTCATTTGAAGCTATAATCATCTGAGGCTCATCTGATTTTGGAAAATGCAAGATGATACTTGAGTCTCGGTGGGGTCTTTCAAAGCATGACAGCTGGGTTCCAAGAGGAAAGGAGTAGGAATTTCAGAATTTTACAGCTGCCACATTTTATTGGTCAAAGAAATCACAGAGCCAGCCCAGATTCCAGGGGAGGGGAAATAAGCCCTACCTTTTGACACAAGGAGTGACATAGGCATACAGGGAGGGGAGAGATTGTTGGGGGCTATATTAGTCAGGATTTTCCAGAGAAACAGAACCAATAGGATAGGTTCCTATCCTATTCTACTATTATTGGGTAAGTTCCTATTCTGTCCTATCCTATCCTGTCCAGAACCAATACAGCAAGTTCCTGGTTCTCTAGGGAATCAAAACCAGTAGTGGGAAGAGATAGAGTTGAGGGGATGAAGAATGTATTTTAAGGAATTAGCTTATGCAATTGTGGAAGCTAAGTGAAATTTTGCAGAATAGGCCAGCAGGCTGGAAACCTGGGGAAGAGGTACAGTTTGAGCTCATGGGCAGTCTGCTGGCAAGTTTTCTCCCTGCTTGGGAGAGGTCAATCTTTCTCTATGAAGACCTTCAACTTATTGGATGAGGCCCATATACATTATGGAGGGCAATCTGCTTTACTCAAAGTCCACTGGTTTAAATGTTAACCTCATCCATAGAAAATACCCTCACAGAAACATCCAGAATAATGTTTAACCAAGTGTCTGGGCTCCATGATGCAGCCAAGTTGACACATAAAATTAACCATGGTGGGCCAAACTCAGAGGTTAGCCAGCCATGGCAGGCCAAAGCCTATTCTGTCCATACATATCCCTTCTGGTCACCCTTCTTCTCCCACGCTGCTGCTCTGTATCTTCCTTTCTCTCCTTTTATTCCTTTTGGACTTTAGGACTCTAGGGTTCTCTTCACTGCCTCAGCCTCCTGTTGGTGGCCTCTCTCTTTCACTTTTATTTTCCATGGGCAGCATGGTTAATGAAGTATTCTCCAGCTTGGCCCTTGCACAGGGATGCCTCCTTGGTTTGGCACTCAGGGAATGAAGTATTCTAGGGACTGTGCTGAGAGAAGCAGAGAGGACATCAGACTCAGGAACAGGCCACCCAGGGCTGCAGGACCTGCCTGCTGACTCCCCTTTAGTCCCTGACTCCCCCTCCCCCATTCCTTTTCAGACTGAGCATTCTAGAATGTTAGTCTATGTAGCCATTGGAAGTGACTACAGGAGTGAGAGGCTCTTTTTCCTCCCAGCACCATATGTGCTCCGCAACAGTGGCCATCTGGAGAGAATGTTGTCTTTTTTGTTTTGCTTTGTTTTTAAAAAGCAGAAATTTCTGAGTTGCTAGAAGGAGAGAGTAGCACCTTGTCCGGGAAGTGGGAAAAGATGCATTTTTAACAGGTAGAATTTGGAGGGTTCTGGTCAAATCTTCGTGGGTAAACAACTCCTACCTGTGATTATGTGAGGGTAGAGGTTACCCTCTGAGCTTGGTGGAACATCTCATAAAACTTGTATTTCACACCTTTCACCTGGTTCCTAGCTGTGGAATGAATGTAAAGCTAGTATATCCATTTTTATAATCTCTGAAAGCTTTTGCAATGTGTGCATTTTGTCTCAGGGAGGTCCCTTTGTTTGAATTTTTCTTTCTTCCTGGGAATGATTATTGAAACAGGCACACATAGAGCACACACACACTCAAGAATTGTTGAAGGGAAAGAATACTTTGAACTAACAATGGAAAGAGTAAACATTATCTGAGGTATCTGAGAGAATGATAACATGTCATAAAAACCCAGAGTCAGAAAAACTGGGTTGGCCGGGCGTGGTGGCTCACGCCTGTAATCCTAGCACCCCGAGAGGTTGAGGCGGGAGGTTCGCTTGAGGTCAGGAGTTCCAGACCAGCCTGAGCAAGAGCAAGACAATGTTTCTATTAAAAATAGCAAAAACTGGCCAGTTGTGGTGGTGCATGCCTGTAGTTTCAGCTACTGGGGAGACTGAGGCAGAGGATGGCTTGAGCCCAGGACTTTGAGGTTGCTCTGTGAGCTAGGCTGACACCACAGCACTCTGGCCTGGGTGACAGAGACTCTGTCTCAAAAATAAATAAATAAAAATAAAAATTCTTTATCTACTCCAAAGAAAAAAGAAAGAAAGAAAAGAAGAAAAGAAAAACTGAGTTAAAAAGTACATGCTGGCATCTCTACAAATATGTTTGTAAATGCATAAAAAAAGCTCTAGAAGAGTAACCACACAATATAACTGTGGTTACATTGGGAAAGGGATGGTATTAGGATGGTTAAGGGAGCATTTCACATTTTATTTTGTGTATTTCTGTGTTGTCTTAATATCATATACGAAGCAAAGATTCATCTATTTTTTTTTAATTTTTAAAAATTGTGAAGTGAGGCATGTATTAATTTCTTAGAGTTGCCATAAAAAAGTGTCAAAAACTGGGTGGCTTAACCAACAGAAACTTATCGTCTCATAGTTCTGGAGGCTAGAAGTCCAAGATCAAGGTGCCAGCAGGGATGGTTCCTTAGCAGGATTTTGAGAACCTACTCCATCCCACTCATCCTGCTTTTGGTGGTTTGCTAGCAATTTTTTGGCAACCTTGGCTTATAGAAGCATCACTCTGATCTGCTTTTATCTTTGCATGGCATTCTCCGTGTGTGTGTGTCTGTGTCTAAAGTTTCCCATTTTATAAGGACACCAGTCATATTGGATTAGGAGCCACCCTACTTTAGTCTTACATCATTTCAACTAACTATATCTGCAACAACACTCTTTCTGAATAAGGTCACATTCTGAGGTACTGGAGGATAGGATTCAAAATATGAATATTTGAGGGGAAACAGTTCAACCCATACTAGAGCATCAAAACAAAAATGAGTGTCTTCTATCACTTTTCATTAAAAACAATTCTTGCTGGGTGGGGTGTCTCATGCCTGTAATCCTAGCACTTTGGGAGGCCAAGGCAGAAGGATCATTTGAATCTAGGAGTTTGAGACCAGCTTGGGCAACATAGTAAGACCCTATTGCTACAAAAGAAAAAAACAGCCAGATGCTGTGGTTGGTACTTGCAGGAGGATTGCTTGAACCCAGGAGCAAGGTTGCAGTGAGCTATGATGATACCACTGCACTCTAGCCCAGGCAACAGAGCAAGAGCTTGCCTAAAAAATAAAAAAAGAAAGAAGGAATTAAAAACAGCTTTTAAAATAATTGTGGAGAGCACCCTGCTGTGCGTGAGCTCTAGCAGGACCATGGAAGAGTCACTATCTTCTCTATGCTTCAGTTCTGCATCTGTAAAATGGGGCCAAGGTCACCTTTGGAGTTGTGGTGAGGGGCAAATGATATAATGCATGCAAGAGAGCCTTATCCTGGGCAAAGAGCTGTGTTAAGGTAAGTGTATGGAGGTTTGGGCATGGGAGCTCAGCTGCCCACACACTGTGATTGAAGATGAGATGTCCTGCAGGTGTACACCAGGAACAGTAAGGAGAAGCAGACCCTTACTGCCAGCCTTTGTGATCAAGAGGTGACAGGTGTCACATTCAGCTTTCCCTCAAACCTGTAAGGTGCCACCGTAAGTTAAACCTGTGGAAAGGGATATCAAGCTAAAGTTTGTAACTTTTAAGGTTTTAATTCAGTACACAGAATGGCAGTTTCATTTGAACCAAACTTTTATTATTTTCTGAGCTTCAAAATGTGGCCAAGGGGAAGCACAAAAGTCAAGGAGAAATAGGTTTGTGACTTTGACCGAGAGGAATATTCCTCACCTTATTTAGGTCACAAATTCTTTGGAGGATCTGATTTGAAGACAAACAAACAAAAAGCCATGAATGCTTACCTCACAAAAAGGCATCTAGACAGTTTTGCATGTAATTTCTGGGAGTTCATGAACCTCAGATTCAGAATCTCTGATTTGAATAAATGTTCTTAAGATAGTAGAAAGCACTTGGATACTCAAAGAAGGCATAAGAAAGGGAATACTTTAGGAGAAGTCAGTCTTTCTAGTTCAATTAAAAAAAATTCACCTTCCTTCTCAATAAAAGAGGATTGCCAATGCTTTCATCCCAGCATTGCAGAAACTCCTTGGTTCAGGGTGTCCTGGGAGCACATTTCTTTTTGACCCTGAACAGAGGTGGTGAGAGAAGCCCCCTGCCAGATCCCTTCCATTTACTCCCAGTGATGGGCACTGATGTCAAACGGTGACACTGTCCCTTTGGCCTTTGCTGCAGGGAGGAGGTGCCCAGCAGAGCAACAGCAGCCCTTTTGAGTTTCAGAAGCTTAGTTTCTGCAGATCTAGGGGACTGACAACAGAAGAGTGGGGCTTCCTGTGAGGGAGACTGGGGCGCCCCAGTGCACAGAGTCACACCACTGAGCGGTGAGAGAGGAGTGCTTAGAAGATGGGGGTCCCCGAGATAGGAGACTCAAGGCCTAGATTCTCTCCCCACTGGGGTGGGAAAATAAAAACATCAAATGGGTGGAAGGAGCTGAGGACAGAGGCAGATTCGCAGCCTCACGCCCAGGTACAACTACTTTAAGAGTTGGGTCTGAGCTCCCTGTGCCTCAGAGTGATATGACATGGGAGGGGGGCAATATTTTGTGCACACCAAAGAGTAACCCAGAGGTGGTGAAGGTCTCAGGCAGATCTGCAGGATTTCCTGTCCCTGAGGGAAGCCCAGAAGCAGCAAATGATTCTTGAGAACCTGTGAGGATGTAGGAGGAGCTCAGGGCAAGCTGGACCTGCCAGGGCCTTGTGGCTGGGAATGAGGGACACTGCCAACCATGTGGGCCTATGGATGTCCAAAGATCGGAGGGCCCTTGTCAACATATACACCTTTCCCTGCTCACTCTCTGTCTCCCAGCTCAAATGCAACTGAATGAATGTGTATACTGAATGAATGAGGAGAATGGAAACTCCAAACAGAAACAGACATTGAGTTTAGCTTTTTTTTTTTTTTAAATAAAGCTTCATCCCTTGCCTTCCCAAGATTGTGGCACTCTGATCCTGCTACATATTCCTGTTGACCTGTATACGAAGGAAAAATTTTTATTACTTGGTCCCAGGGCATCTTGCTATTCTTTTCTTTGAAAATTGATATAAATTAATCTCAATTATACTTGTTACTGAGTAAGATATCAGCATTTTTGAGACAGAGTCTCTCTCTGTTGCCCTGGCTAGAGTGCAGTGGCGTCAGCCTAGCTCACAGCAACCTCAAACTCCTGGGCTCAAGCGATCCTCCTGCCTCAGCCTCCTGAGTAGCTGGGACTACAGGCGTGTGCCACCATGCCCAGCTAATTTTTTCCTCTATATTTTTAGTTGGCCAATTAATTTCTTTCTATTTTTAGGAGGGACGGGGATCTTGCTCTTGCTCAGGCTGGTTTCGAACTCCTAACCTTGAGCGATCCGCCCGCCTCGGCCTTTCAGTGTGCTAGGATTACAGGCGTGAGCCACCGCGCCTGGCCCTACTTTTTTCTGTAATACTGAACAACATGGCTTGAGCCACCAGCCCGTCTCAAGTGAGAAATACAGAGTCCCGCCGAACAGCCCTGGACATCCTCAGAGGGCGTGTGTGTCTCTGTGTCACAGCGGCTCAGACTTCTTCCTGCCACCACGTCCTCAGCCTGAGGTCCGTGTCTCCACAGCTGTGTGAGGGCTTCTGCTCCATACCCCAGCACCTCACGTCAGCGGCCACCGCGCCCCCACCCCACAGTACCATAGACACAGGCTGTGTTTGCCACAGATGTTATTGGAGGTTTGGGGAGATGCAACAGGGAGGAGTCACAGCCCAGAAAATAACTTACAACTGAATGTTAGACATTCTCCAAACGTTCCCACCCCAAGGAACTTTCCCTGGCCCCGGCTTTCTCTCTCCCACCTCCTGCCTCCCTCTCCCCGCTGCTCAGCCTCCCTCGGACAGCCCAGTCCTCTTTTTCTCTGCCCTATGCAGGGCCAGGCAGCCCTTTCTTTGTTCAGCTTTCTTCTTTGAGATATAATCCCTGCAGCCTCATTTTTCATATCTAAGTGGGCGATCAGCGACAGCAAAGGTCCTCCTTAAGAGGGCTTCTATCATCAGCATTTGAAATCACAGTTATTTTTCTCAAATACTTCAGTCCTCCAGTGAGAATAAATGGGCACAAGACTTCCCCTCATTTGGGGCAGGGATTCATGACAGTCACAGCTTGTACCCTCTTGCCCCAGCCAGCATGGACTTTTCAGCCACTTCTGCATGGGGTTGTCCATTTGGTCCATTTGGGCCGTTTCTCTCATAGGCTGGGAGGCCAGAGGCCCATCAGGTTTGTAGCAATCCACAATCATCGTTAACACAATCAAAACAAGCGGGCAGCCAGCAGAGTCTGGTGTTTTCACACCTACGAACACAGCCCACGTCCTTCTGCAAAAAGAATGATATTACCTGAGCTCCTCAACTGTGGAAATGAAAAAAAGAACTGTTAAGAGAAGAGAAACTCTAGATAAAAGATGACTGAAAAAGGCAGTCACACAAAGCAGCGCAGCTGCCTAGAATACTAAAAGCAAGAAACAAGTCGGCAATAATTACTAACATAAAAACGTTACCTTTATTCTCGGCTCAGGTTTCACATCTTACATGATGCATTCAAGCAATTTGGCTAGAAGGAATTTACTTAGGCAAAACTGAATATGCTATTACCTGTAAAATCATCTGGTTTAATTTTAAGGATGTTTGTAGTTAAGCGACAAAACAAGGCTGAGGGAATATTGGTACAGTCTTTATTACATTCTGGAACAGCTAGAATGGAATCCACCAGAAGCCACCCATCCCCCACCCTCCCGCCAGGCAGGGTCGCACCTGTGGACAGAGAGCTGGTTGTTGAGAAAGTGTGCAGGCCACCTGCCTCCAATAACTCCTTCCGCAGCAGCCAACAGGACCTGCAGTGGTCACCACGGGATCAATTCTCCTCAACCAGAATGAACTGAGCCCGCACAGTGTCTTCAGCATGCACAGACCCTTTCAGGAATATGAATGACCTAGAGACATAGTTCCTGCACCAAGACGATTCACCACTTACTTCCTTTGGGAGTTGACTCCTCTGAAGTAAGACATTTGCCCTAATGGCCTATTTTACAAAGTATGCATACAAACATCCATTTCCATCTTTTGAATGCTTGGCATGATTGGTTTATTAAATCAGATGGCTGAAAAGAGTTTAGTGTTTTGAGGGCAAGTTTTGATGTAGAGATGGGGGAGGAGGAAAGTTCTACTCAAACACAGGTGCTTAAAATGGCCTTTCAGAGAAGGCACATCTCTACAATGAAGTACTGTGCAGCTGTAGAACAGAGTCATTCTCAATGTATGGTAGGGAAAGATCTGCAGGATATATTGTTGAGTTAAAAAAAATAGCAGCGAGTTTATACAGTACACAAATATATATGTATATAATTTTATTTGCATGAAGATACACTGGAATAATATACCAAAAACTAATAAAAATGAAAACTCATGGGAGGTAGAGTAGGGTATGATGGGGAGGGGAGAGGGAAAGGTGGGGATCAGATTAGAAGAGAGATTTCTTTTTTTTTTTTTGAGACAGTGTCTCACTCTGTTGCCCAGGCTAGAGTGCCGTGGCGTCAGCCTAGCTCACAGCAACTTCAAACTCCTGGGCTCAAGCAATCCTCCTGCCTCAGCCTCCCGAGTAGCTGGGATGACAGGCATGTGCCACCATGCCCGGCTAATTTTTTTCTATATATTTTTAGTTGGCAAATAATTTTCTTTCTATTTTTAGTAGAGACGGGGTCTCACTCTTGCTCAGGCTGGTCTCGAACTCTTGACCTTGAGCCATCTTCCCGCCTCGGCCTCCCAGAGAGCTTGGATTACAGGCATGAGCCACCTTGCCCGGCCAAGAGATTTCTAATGTCTTTCATTTTATATTGTTTTGGTTTTTAGCTACTCAAATACATAAATAATTTAAATTAAGCAAAATAATTAATAAATAACGTATTCCCCTTCTCCATTTACTAAATTCAGTGTTTTTTATCCTTCAAGGTGCACGTAAGTCGCCACATTGATTTATTCATCAGTATGCATGGAAAGCCACCGCAAGCTTGGTGCCGTGCCAGGTGCCTGGCAGGCCCTGGGGATGCCCGGTGAGCCGGGCACACACACCTCTGCCTTCAGGACGATGACAGCTTGTCTAGGAGCTGGCCACCAGGCAGACAATTTGCTGTGGAAGGGGAAGACTCCGAGAGGTTGCTTAGACCTTTACCTTGTCCTCCCCTACCCCATGACACTGTCCTCTGGGCTCCCAAACACCATGGTGCCCTCCTCCTCTGGGATCACCGTGTGTTTCTCACTACTGTCTCTCCCGGCCTGGGAGTTTCTGCGAGGTGGGACCCCTCACATCCACATCTCCAGGCCTCGCAGCCCAGTTCTTGACACCCAGTGGGCAACCAACAAATGCCGTTTGAATGAACGCGCGGATGAGACGCTTCCCAGGGTGGTCGGCTGGGGGAGATGGGGGTGCAGGGGGAAGGAAGAGCGCTCCTGGTGATGGAAAGTGACCCCTGGAGCAGGGAGGGAGTATCAAAGTTGTAGGTTTGTTTTCTCTCAATTAGGTCGTATTAGTCAGGGTTCTCCAGATAGACAGAATCAATAGGATGTATATAGATACGTGAGAGGGGATTTGTTAGGGGATTGGCTCATGATCATGGAAGCTGAGAAGTCCCACAACAGGCCGTCTGCAAGCTGGAGATGCTGGGATTCTGTCGGCCTGGCTCAGACCAAGTCCGAAGGCCTCAGAAACAGGGAGGCCAGTGGTAGAAGCTTCAGATCGGAGGTCCAAGGGGGCTGAGAATCTGGGGGCTGCCGGTGTAAGTCCTGGAGTCCTAAGGGTGGGGAGTCTGGAGTTGTGCTGGTACAGGAGAAGAAGAATGTATCCCAGCTCCAGCGTATAGGCACATTCACCTTTTCTCCATTTTTGATTTCTCCAGATTCCCTAGCACAGCAGTCTCCAATTTTTTTGGCACCAGGGGCTGTTTTTATGAAAGACAATTTTTCCACGGACTGGACGGGGAGATGTTTTCAGGATGACTCAAGTGCATTACATTTATTGTGTGCTTTTATTTCTATTATTATTGCACTGTAATATACAATGAACTAATTGTACAACTCACCATAGGTTGGGGACCCCCTGCCCTAGCAGATTGGCTGGTGCCTGCCCCCATGGAGGGCAAATCTTCCTCACCTAGTCCACGCAGACTCATATGCCAATATCCTCTTGAAACGTCTTCATAGACACACCCAAAATAATACTTTACTAGGTTTGTGGGTATTCCTAAATCTAGTCAACACCTAAAGTTAACCATCACATAGGTCTAAACAATCTCGTCAATCTCTGCTCAAGAGCTGGGTCCCTTCATGAAACCCACGTGGACACATCAGCCCAGAATTGATCAGCCCCTCAACATAGAATACCAGCCATACAGGGCCCAGGCAGAACTAACTACCCATGAACCTCCCAACTCCGCCAGCTCTCCTAGATCGCCACTGCTCACTGCCTAGGGACACTGGGGTCATTAAATGTAGTAAATACAAAGGAGGTGGAGTTCATGTTGCACGTTGAAATACCAAGAAATTGAGATTCAGACCAGGAGACAGCACTATTATTTGTCTTAGAGATTTACCTGCTGCACTCTGCCCGAACAGATTCTTAACTTGATCAATTTCAAACCTAAGCCCCCGTTTTTCAAATGTGGCAACTTAAATCATTTACTGAAAAGAAAAACATTTCTTTAAGCTTTGTGTCTTTTTTAGTTATGGATCGCCTTCTGGGGTCAATTTTGAAAGCAATTTATGACGATTCGGCCTCTGGACTCCTGTTCACAGCCGCCTGTGTCAGGTGGATAATTCTCCTGGCTTGGTCATCAAAGCAAGCCCTACACCGACAAGGTGGTTCCTGCGCTGTAAGCATTTATTTATGGGATTTTGCCTGTCATGCCAATGAGGACGGTCTCCCCTCTAGCTTTTAATTACTGCACGCCCAGAGATGAATGAAAGTCCTTGGGGAGCAGACACAAAGGACCAGGGTCATGAAGGGAAGGTTGCCTGAGCTGTCAGCTTCATCTTTGGACCTGATAAGCTGCAGGCCAAGTTAAAAAGAAAATCACTGAGCTTGGTCAGCAGCTGGGGGCGGGGTGAGGGGTTGGAACCAGCATCAGCATTAAGCTAATGAGACAGAAACAAATTAAAACCATTTTCAGGATCAACAGCTGTCCTTGAGCCTCTTGCTTATAACTGGCTTTATGTTTTCCCCGGACTACTGCAGGTGCAGATCTGGGAGCAGAGAGAAAATGAGCTCTGGCTGGGACAGGGTGCCCTGACAGGGCGGGTTGCCCCGGAAGCTGCCTCTCTGTTCTCCAATTCTGCATGAGAGCAGGGGAACATGCACAGAGTTGAGACAACAAGACTTGATTCAAAATAGAAAAGAAGAAGTCAGGAAACTGGGAAACCAAAGCTGCATATAGACAGAAAACTAAGACAAGGTAACAAATAAAAGTGATATAATAGAAATAAAATAAGCAAAATAAAGGGTGAGAAAAAGGCAGAAAATGAAATGCATAGGAGGTTTAGAATGGATAAGATGCAGAGTTGGACAAAAGAGGAGATATTGCAAACAAAATGAGATGAAGAATTTATATATATGTGTGATCTATATTCTTCATAATAGAAAAAAAAGATTATAGCCCTCTTGAATAGTTGCAATGTATATTAGCATATTAAAAGCTCTAAAATGTCCCCCACCCAAAGAAAAATAATTCTGCAGCTTCTTGGACCATAAAACTTACCTCCTCCCTTTTTTCCATATAATAACCTAGAATCTAGTTCCATGGAGCACATGCCAGGGAAAAGCTGCAGTGTATTTCAAATCTTCATAACTGACTTGAAAAGGGTTTGAGTTTCTTATGTGGTTAGGCCAATATATAAGAATGGGCCACTTTACCAGTGGTCAAGATTGGTCTATTTCCTGGCACCTACATTTCAACCTACTTTGTTGCTCTCTATGTATTGTGGTAAGGGAAAATAATACCTTGCAATAACATTTTATGCATTTGGGAGTTTTTGAAAATCTTCAGGGAACATGATTTGAGAATATCAGGGTCTACTTATGTGGGTCTTGAGTTCAGGAGATAGGTCTGGGCTGAAGGTATAGATTTGAAAACCATAAGATTGATAAATGAAAAATGATCAGGAAGAGAAATCAAACATCTGGTTCATGGAAGCTATAGAGTTAATATAGAGCAAGAAAAAGAAATTGATGTCTCTTTTCATTGTCTGATTTCTGTATTTACTATCTGAATTTTCTCATGCACTTTTAAATTCACAGGTTTCTCCCATTCCTTTGAAAATAGAAAACAACACAAATTAATTTACATTGAAAATCAAAAGCCAAAAGAAATGGGAAAAGCAAATTAAATTTTCAGTAAAAGAAGTGAGACTGATTGATTTTGTAAAAAGCATTAGAAAGGAGAAAAAATGAACATTTATTAACATTTATTAAGCTATCATATTGCTTTAGTGTATACCAACCAAAGAGTGCTGGTCTCTTTAGAGCAGTCTTCTTAGGACGCTGTAGCTTTATTCCAATCATGTTGTCAGTGCTCAAATATTTTTTGGTGGTCCAATTTTGGACTTTCCTTCATATGCATCATTTTGATATATTTTTCTGGTGGTTCATTGTCAACATTTGATGATAGACATGAAATTTTATAGATATTCAATAGTAATTTAAAGAATATATTTTGGTATATATGTTGATTATCAAATGGGCAAACATTATTTGGAGACAAAAATTAGGTGGGAACATAACGGTTTGAAAGTGATTGTGAATATGGCTTGTAAAGATCTCTGGCAACATTTTCATATGAGGGCTTCCAAATATTTTGAGCAGTATTTGTGAATGAGGGTTTAGCCTTAGCTTTTCAGTAATTATCTTGAAACATAACACTTCTTTGGATAAGTAAATTTCAACCCAGTTTTTTAAAAAGAATAACTTATACTTTATAATTATGCTCCAGATGGGGTGAATGAAAAGCTAAGAGAATGAATAATAGAGTGCCAAATGTAGAGGTAGAAGAAATTTAGGCCCAAGATTAGGGGAAGAGAAAGAGTAAAATGAGAACACAGCAAAAAGCACATGAGGATTAATTGTAGGGATAAGAAAATGGGAGGAAGGTGATATAGAATGAATGAGGTAATGAGTAAAATGAGATGAAGCATGGACAAGACATGAGGAAATATAACAAATGAGTGGGGAATAAAGAACTGAATGAGAGGAAAAATTACACAGTCAATTAGAGATGTTCATTTTATGGGCAAGGAAATGAGAAAATGGAAAGGAATATTAATAAAATTAATCATGGCAACCAAAGCTGTGGGAAAATGGATAATGAATGAATAAGTAAGCAGAAAGAATGGATGAGGGAATGAGAAAAATGAAAAAAAAAAAAAAAAGAAGGCAGCTCCAAATGATTGAGTGATTGAAGCCATGAAAATGGAGGTAGAGAAACAACAGACAGCCTAAAGATGAAAATAAAACTAAATTAAAGCTTTAAGAAACATCCAATGAGAAATTAGCAGAATGGGAAAAAAGAGATCTGTTGTGAAGAAATGAAAAGAAGGAATAAATACTTTCCACACCAATCAAAACATTGTGTAAAGTTCTTAAGTTTTCTTGTGGAGCTGTCTGCTGCTCCTCCCTCCAGCCAAATGGCAGGGTGGACCTGGGGAAGAGAAGAGCCAGGAATTGTGGAGGCAGAGAGGAACAGCAGCCAGAGAAAGACAAAAATTATGGAATGGCAGAGATGCAGCCAATGATAATCTTCACTTAAAGGTCCTTCAATAAAGATAAAAACTCTAAGCCTTTATACATCACTATGCCATTTTCTTGTGTCTGAACTACTTTAAAATCAACATAATTTCTTCCCTTATTTATCATTAAAGGAATTAAATAAGAGAAAGGAGTCTTGTTGTTATCATTAGGAGATCAGAAAATAAAATAATTATACTGTGATCGATTTCTAAATGTCCCCCCAAATCTTTTTAGTTTGGTATGTGGCCAGCCATCCAGCTGAAGACTACATTTCCCAGCCTCCTTTGCCACGAGGTGTGGCCATGTGACTATTTGGACCAATAGGCTGTGAGCAGAATGGAAGTACTCTACTACTGGGTCTTGACCTTAAAAAATACTGGCTATGCATTTCCACTTTGTTTCCTCATTCCTGCTGCCTGGGAGATGGTAAAGGTGGAAGCAATAGGCACTTCAATCCAGCAATGGAAGCTACATGTTGGGGGGCTGGCAGACAGAGCAGAGCCCAGCCAAGCAGAGCATTCCTAACAGATCTGCACCACATATATTTGAATCTTCATGTGAGAGTGAAATTCTTTTTTTTTTTTTTTTTTTCGTTTACGAATGCTGTTGTATGAAATTCTCTTTTAAGTGACTATATTTTGATGTTTCGTTTTTCTAACAGCTTAGCCAGTACTCTAATATATCAAATTATCTTGGTATTTAAAGATACTGCTGACTGCCTATTATCATAGTGTAACAGAGTAGTCACCCCTCCTCCCACAGACATGTGTGAACTAAAATAAAATCTTAAGGCTCCCTGGCCCCATCCTGCCACTGGCTGACTGAATGGGCTCCCTCCTGGCCAAGGGGATATCCTGAAACTAAATTGCCTGCCAAGAGGAGGGAGATCAGATACCTCTTATCATGCCCCCTCCTTTCTTGGAGATATCCTTTGTAACCCATTAACAGGCCTACAACTATGCAAGACAAACCTGCAGGTCCTCAATTTACACAACAAATATATGTCTCTGGCTTGTCTCTGATTAACAGACCTTCTTATCTTAAAACACTCCAAGCCTTTAGACAAAGCTTCATGTCTTTAACCAATTACGAATCAAAGACTCTTTAAACCCACCTATAACCTGTAAGGTGCCTCCCCCACCCTGACCTTTTCAGGCCAAACCAATGATGCCTTCTATGTACTGATTTATGACTTTACCTGTAACCCCTGTCTCCCTGAATGTATAAAACCAAACTGTAACCCAGCCACAGCGAGTCCACTTGCTCAAGGCATCTTGGGAGTGGCTCCAGGCCATGGTCTTCAAATTTGTCTCAGAATAAACCTCCTTAAAATTATTTTACAGAGTTTGGCTTCTCTTCCATTGACATATGGAAGGGAAATATTGAAAGTGGGGAATATGTAACAGAGGGAATGACCTGGAAAAAAACAGCAAAAATATTTTCTGTCTCTTTAAAACATCCTTCACTCCTTTTCAAGAACTAAAGCCTGCATCCCTGTCTCAGGCCAGTGATTGGAAGGGACAGGGTAAGTCTTTTGTTTATTTGTGCAACAGGAGATGGCCCAGTCTGGACCTGGTAAAGGGAGGTCCTGAGCAGAGGTCACCAGATTGTCTTCATCAGAGATGGGATGATGAGAATCAATTGCAGTTGAACAGTAATTGCGTGAAGCTGAGAACCCATCCTTTAAAAGCTCTGTATTTCTGTGAATGTTTAAGAAAATTTGGATTATAAGATGAGAATATCTACCATTTTTTCTCCTTTGCCAGCAAAGTAATAAAACTTCTCTTTACTCCTCCCTAAATCACTTCTTCTAGTCCTTCTGATTGGGCCTCGTGAACAAGTGTGGAGTGTTTGGTAATAATAGTGTGTGTGTGTGTGTGTGTGTGTGTGTGTGTGTGTATGTTTATACTGTAAGGTTGGTGGCAGGCCCCCCTCCTCTCCCTAGATCAAAAAGAAAAGGCTCATGAGACCAGACCCACCAAGGACAACTGACAGGCCCCGGCTGAAAATAACAACACCTGGATAAGAAATGCCCACCCAGATAAGAAAGTTTTTGGTTCCTGGATTCCACAAATACCGCAAGCCCCTCCTACTTCTCAATAACCACCGAAGTTCACAGTGGAAAAGTCCCAGCTCTTCCCACCAAAAGTCCCTAGCCTGCCCCAAACAGGCCTGCACCCCCTCCAAACAGATGTGTCTTCTCAGCTCATCCCCCTTGGGACCTGTGAACTTTGCCCCGGAGCACTCAATAAAGCCACATTGTTTGGCCCTACTCTCTCTGTCTGCTTCTTTCGCCACTGGAAAACCTTACATATACAGTATATAGATCTGTGGTAGATGGATATGTAGTATTATTTCAATGTAGGGATGGACATTATGCAAGATATAGAGATGGATATAGAGCATATATAACATAGCATATTATGTATATTGCAGATGTAGGGATGCATTTATTCATATTCTTGTAAGATCTTCCTCATGGCCATTAACACATGTTTAAGCTTTTAAGTAATTTTATCACTTTCTGTTTTTCAGAAAGACTGTTCCAGATTAAGAGTAAGACTCATGTCTGTAAAACAGCACCCCGAGGCTATGTTCTCTAATCTTTGGGAGAATTTACCATCAACTGTGAAGTAACTTGGTGGGGAGCTATATTTAAGAGTTAAGAACAAAGATTTCAGAACCAAACTGCCACAGTTCTCATCTCAGGCCCACCACCCACTAGCTGTGTGACGGAGGAAAAGTTACTTACCTGAGTTTCAGGTGCATCATCTGTAGAAGGGCGATGGTGACAGTGCCCACCTCCCAGGTGTGGTGTGGTGGGGATCGTCTCAGGTACTATATCATAAGCATTCAGCATAGTGCCTAGAACATAATAAATGTACAAGAGGAGCTTGCTATGATTTCTTTTGTTGTTGCTGTTATTGTTATTATTATTATTAACATTTTGCCATTTCCAGAGCTATCTGTAAAGCAGCCTGGGTGAGTAATATCCCCATTTGACAGATGAAGAAACTGACTATGGAAACCCACACAGGCTTCTTAGAAGAGGATCCAAGATCTGCAATTTCCACAGATGGATAATTTCACTTTTTGGCAGTTGATTTTTTTCCCCCAAGTTTTATATTAGACAGTATCTGTGAATCACCTAAATGAAGAACTTACTGTAACCCCTAAAATGGTAACTATAAGCCTCATTATCAATAAGTCTTTCTTAAGAGCCTGGAACATAAATACGATTAAATTAGCTCAAATAAAGTGAGAGAGAGAGGTAATGTAACTTTCCCAAGGGCACACAATTAGCATGTGAAGCTGAGATGAGAACCTTGGCAGTTTGGTTCTAGAATCCCTGCTCCTAACTCTTAAACAACCCCTGGATGTCACTTCACAGTTTGCTCATAATTTAATCTTGTCCCAGCCCCAGGCTTTGCCTTATTATGGCAGCGTTCTCAGGACAGGAATCTGATTAGCCCACATTGGGTCTGGCGTCTGCCCTTGGTCCTATCAGCTGTGACCACAGAGCTGGGTCACGTGATCCAATATGACTTCCCCCACTGAAGCTACCAGTGAACGTTGGGAGTGGGAGCAGTTCCAAGGCAAGAGAGCTTTAAAGGCACAATCATCTTGAAGTCTATCTTCTAGAACTGAAATGTGCAAAGGAAATTTAGGTATGTAAGTAGATAAGAAACTAAGTTGACCTGTTTATGGGGACAGGTCAGGGAGATAGAGCTGCAGATGAGGGAGTGCCACCACTGTACAAGCAGGACCATGAACCCCAGGAGAAAAGATGGCAATGCCCAGAGGGAGAACATGGAGAACACAAACCCCACAGAACAGTGAGTGGAGACTGGGGCTCACAGCAGCAAATGTTCCATAGAGGTAGGAAGAAAAAAAGGGGGTGGGGGGATTCAGAGCTGTCCTCTGGATTTGGTAACTAAAGGTCTGGAAACTTCCATGGAAGCAAATTAGGCCCCACATAGACAATGAAGCAGTGATGAGAGCACAAGGCAAGGTGAGGAAGTCGAAACAATGAGTGTAACTATTAATACTTTGCAAGCCAAGCTCTGAAGGAAAAGACAATTTAGGGCAGGAGGTAGAGGGAAGAGAGTGCAGGTAGAGGGTTTTTACCTTTTTGTTTTTAGCATAGAGTTTTGGGCATATTTGACAAAGAACTGTTGAAGATGAGAGAGAGAGGTTAATCGATGGCGATATTACCAGAGTAAGAGGGTTGGTTATAGGATTGATTTTGGACAGGAGGAAGGCTACATCTTCTTTAGTTACCTGGCAAGTTTTATAGAAGTGATTGATTAAAGTCAAACTAATATGGAAAAATACTACAGAAGTCCCAAATATTGTAGTTATATTTATTTTTATATTTTACTTTAAACCACAATAATACATGCACTTAGAGAAAGAAGAATCTGGATGGGCTTACGATGAAAATCAGTAGTCCCTGCTCCGCCTGTCAACAACCCCGTCCTACATCCAAACACAGTCACTATTAACAATTTTAGTTCTTTTTGTAGTTATCTCTGTTTTTTTATGAATAATACAGTCAGCCCTCCTTATCTGTGGTATCGCATTCACAAATTTAATCAACCATGGATTAAAAATATTCAGGAAAAAATGACAAAAAGTAAAAATACAACGATAAAAATAATAGAAATAAAAAATACAGTATAACAGCTATTTACACAGCATTTACATTGTATGAGACATAAATAATGTAGAAGTAATTTAAAGTATACAGGAGGATGTGTGTAGGTTATACGCAAATACATTTTATATATATTTTATTTATACTTCATAGACATTTTAGGTAAGGGACTTGAGCATCCTTGGATTTTGGCATCCTTGAGGGTTCTGGAAACAATCCCCTGTGGATACTGAACGATTACTGTATGCCTATATCACTATTTCCTAATTTATCAAATATAGATGCAGTTTATTGGCTTTCTGCCATGATAGAGGAGTATTTAGACGACTTGTGGTGTTCACATCTCCCATAGCCCCTCTTCATAAAATTCTTTCAGTATTTTTATTTCCTTACTTGGTTACCTTTATAAATGTAAATACTATTGCTCCTTTTATTTCATTTATTCATTCACTCATTCATTTATTCATCCTTCCACAACTACCTATTGAGTGCCTGATATGTGCCTTGTACCCCTGCAGGGGCTGGGAATATAGCAGCAAACACACCGAACAAGGCCTCTGCTCTCGTGGGGCTGGCATTAGAGCTGTAGAGTTGCAGCAGCTGTGTGACAAATTATGGACAGTATCTCTCGGCTCCCTATTTTGTACAATAAGGATGTCAGCACCCCTTCCTTTTCCCTCGCCTCCTCTATTTTTCCATTTCCCAGCGTTGCCACTTGCCCTTGAATTTTTCATTGCCAGAACATTCTGGCTCAGAAATAAAACGATTTGGGGAGTTATGTTTATACTAAAAGATGAAAATCAATAAACAGTGCTTTCGTTGTTGTGTTTCAATAAATATTGTTCACAGCACAGCCAGGTAGTGTACGATGCCTGCGCTTCCTGGCTCTGACAGCATTTCATAGCTCAGGGGCTGGAAGGAGCCAGACTGCCAGGGTTTGATCCTGGCTCTGCCGCCCACTAACTGTGGACCTTTGGCAAGCTCTTTTTAATCTTCTTTGCGCCTCAGTTTCATCATCTATTAAATGAGGATAATAATAATACCAATCTCCAATTGTTGTGAGGATTAGAGAGCTAAAAAACATGAAGTGCTTAGGAATAGTGCCTGGTCTGCAGTTAGTGCTCCATAAATGTTATGTATTATTAATGCACCATTTTTTCACCCCTTTCCAATTCCTTTTTGTTTTTTGGAGTGTCTGCTTTATCATCTTAAGAAATTCCACATTCTCAAGGATAGTATTAAATCCCTTGGATTCTCATTTCCCCCACGCCTCTTCCCTTCTAGAGTTCTTTATCCTCCTGTCACAAAGTGGACTGCTTGTTCTTAGGCTTGCTGCACAGTTGCCTCATTAGGATCTGCCCTTGTCACCCCCCTGGGTTGGATCCACTGTTGTCTGGATCCCGTGTGAGCCAGGACAGAAGACAAAGACCAGTCCAGGTGCAAGGAATGGAAGGATGGCGACTTGGAATTGGACCAGATTGCACTGACTTCAGTTTAGTATCCTTTCAAAGGCTGCCCATGAGATGAATGATGTAAGTGAACTCAACCTCCTCTGCTAGTTGGCTTCCCTTGTTTCTCATAGAAATGTGAAATTCAGTGGTCCCAGCACCCAGGAGGATTAAGGAATCTGCCTCTTCTTCGGGGGACCCTACACCTGCAGGCTTCCTGCCTTCTTGCCATTTATAGGAGGGAAGCAGGGTGTTCCAACCCATGTTATCTGCACTTGATACTGAGTTCCAGGATCAGAATATCTTGCCATTCTGTAGTTATAAACCTTTGCTTCTGCGTTTTGTTTCTCACTGCACCACTGAGCACACTTGAGGCTTCAGTGAAGCCTCCTCCCTCTTGCATTCTCTTTCTCTCATTTTCGTTCTGGAAGGGGACAGGTGATCTCCTATGATAAGTAGGGTGGGGTATAAATTTCCAAGCCTTTATAAGTTTAAAAAATTATTTTATTCTATTCTCCCACTTGACTGATAGTTTGGCCAGGTCTATATGTTAATAATTATAGATGAAAATTATTTTCTGTTGGAAATGTGAAGGCCTTTTCTTCATTGTCTTCCAACTTGATAAGACATCCTGAGACCAGTGTGATTTTACTGTTTCTTTGTCCAAGACCTATGGAAGCTTCTCTCTGGGAAGACTTTCAGTCTTTTCCTTAAACTCAGAATTCTGAGATTCTACAATTTTCTGTCAATGTTTTTATTTTATTGGTCTGGTCACTTGGTAGATTCTCTAAATATGAGCATATGAAATATGCATATTAAATTCTCTAAATATGAGCATATTTAAATCCTTTAAAGCCTGGAAATTCTCTTATATTTCTCATTTTATAGTTTTTTCTCCTGTTTCCCCTCTTCTCTTTTTTGGTCTCTTACTTGTCTGATGTCAGATCTTCTAGACTGATAACTTATAGCTTGTATCAATTTTTGTTGTATTTTCCATTTTTTTCCAGATACTTCTTTCTGGATATCATTCTAAATTAATTTTTGAACCCTTTTACTTAACTCTATATTTCAACGATTATATTTTTTATACCCAAGAGTTCTTTATATTAGAGTTTTTCATAGCATTCTGCTATATTTTAGTGATGCAATATCTTCTCATATATCTTTGAGGATAATAATTAATTTATTTTCCTTTAAGTTCTCTTTTATTTCTTGAATTGTATGTTCCCTGTGTTTTTCTTGGTCGTTTTCTTCCATGTTGAAGGTTTTTTCCTTAGATGTCTCAACGTGGTTATCCATTCATTTTTAAGGATGAGATCTTGGCATTGATTAAGAACTTAATATGAGGCAAGTTTTTAATTGGCAGGCTTCATTTTAGAGTGATCAGGCATGGAGCTGACACTTATTCTAGGGGCTTTTAAAATGCCAGGATTCAGAAGCCTTGCTCTGTACCCATTTATTTTCGTAGAGAACAATCCTGTAATCAGCCTGCAGTGCAGCAGATTGTACAAAAGCTCTGCAGTCCTGCATTTGAACTGGCAGTATTAGTATGAACTTTTCTTATATCTGCAATTTTTCTTCTTCTTTTATTTATTTATTTATTTTTGAGACAGAGTCTCACTCTGTTGCCCAGGTTAGAGTGCTGTGGTGTCAGCCTAGCTCACAGCAACCTCAAACTCCTGGGCTCAAGCAATCCTCCTGCCTCAGCCTCCTGAGTAGCTGGGACTACAGGTGCATGCGACCATGCCTGGCTAATTTTTACTATTTTTAGTAGAGACAGGGGTCTCACTCTTGCTTGAACTCCTGAGTTCAAGTGATCCTCTTGCCTCAGCCTCCCAGAGTGCTAGGATTACAGACGTGTGCAATTCCTTTTTAAAATATAGAGAATCTGGTTTTCCAGGACACAGGGGTATTAGAATTTGAACCTGTCACCTTTGTGCCCTAGAATCTGGTTTACACATGGCAGCCAGAGTGACTTTCAAAATAAGCTTTTAATTTTAGAACAGTTTTATATTTACAAAAAATTGTAAAGATAGTGCAGAAAGTTCCCATATATCCCACATCCAGTTTCCTCTATTACTAACATTTTATAATCACATGGTACATTTGTCATAACTAAGGAACCAATACTGGTACATTGTTATTAGCTAAAGCCCATACTTTACTGAGACTCCCTTAGTTTTTACCTAATGTCCTTTTCCTGCTCCAGGATCCCACATTACATTTAGTCATTGTGTCTCCTTAGGCTCTTCTTGGCTGTGTTAGTTTCTCAGACTTTCTTTATTTTTTGATGATCCTGAGGAATACGGGTCAGGTATTTTGTAGAACGTTCCTCAAATGGGATTTGTCTGTTGATTTTCTCATGACTAGACTGAAGTTATGGATTTTGGGGAGGAAGACCACAGAGGTACAGTATCATTCTCATTACAACATGACTTATCACTGTTGATGTTGACCTTGATGGTCAACTGAGGCAGTGTTTGCAGGTTTCTCCACTGTGAAGTTACTTTCCCTTTCCTTTTCATACTGTACTCTTTGGAAAGAAGTCATTATATGCAGTCCACACTCAAGGGGTATGGAGTTATATTGTACCTCCTTGAAGGCAAATAAATATTTGGGATTCTTCCACACAGACTGCCCTTGTAATAAGCACAAAACATTATTTCAAGCCTTGATTAAAATGCTCTAAGGACTTTTCAGTTTTCTTAGAATAAATTTCAAATTTCTAACCATAGACCATGGCCTGATGCTATCTGGTCCCTACTTTCTGTTGTCTGCAGGGACCATGCTCTTATACGATCTGCTCCTGCTTCTTACCGGGGACTCCTACCAGGCTCAGTGTGATCTGCCATGATCTTTCTCCTTGATTCCATCCCATTCCCTTCTTCCCCTCTCTCACCATGTTCAATCATACCGGCATACTTTCTAATTCTTAAAAATGTCCAGCAGATTCTCATTTTAATGCTTTTGTCCTAGCTGTTTCCTCCTATATTTGCAGGACTAGTTCTTGCTTATCTTTGAGGTCTTAGCTTAAATGTCCCTGACCGTACAGTCTAAGGCAGCCTCAGATTTTCTTTCTATGAAATTATCCTGTTTCACTTGCACCGTATTCCTTATCATACTGTTAGTAATTTAAGGCTTCCATTTTATCTATTGTCTACCTCTGCCCATCTAGAATGTTCAAGTATTGCAAGACTAGTGTTTATCTGTCTTACCCATTGCTGCAATACCTTTACCCAGAACTGTGCCTGATGCAGTAGCAGTGAATAAATGAATGGCTCCATTTACCTTCCTCTGGAGGCAGATGGAGGGACAGGATACGAAAATATAAACCTAGTCCATCACCTTGAATTAGAAGTTTCAGGGGCTATGTTTGAGTAGGATGAAAAAGGATGAAAACTGATGATTAATTGAGAAATCAGTAAATAAAGAAAACATGGAATGTACTTTGTAAAAGGAAATTCATTAGATTCTATTCGGTCAAAAATCACAGAGATCACTGCTTGGCTTTTCAGTTTACTTTAGGTTAAGTGAGCCATAACTAAGTTGGAAGCTTCATTATATTTGCATGGTTAAAAGCACGGCCACCTTCAGTGTTGTCTTTTAGACAAAAAGCAGGCTTCCCAGGCTTCAAATATGCACTGATATATTCCATGGTCGGACAATGAGTTGGGCTGGAAATGAGTCAAATTCATCTCTACTCCCTCCTCCTCAATCATACACAGCAGACGGTCTTTCAGTAGCAAAACCAAATTCTTCAGGCATGAATTTCCATCTTGGTGCTCCACTGACCAGCACCAATGGGCTCTCTTCTCTGTTAACAATGTAGCCAGATGGACTCATCAAAGAGGAATCTCTGTTACATTAAGTGAGATATACAGGCTGAGTATCCCTTATTTGAAATGCTCGAGACAAGCAGTGTTTTGATTTGGAATATTTACATTATACCAGTTGAGTATCCCAAATCTGAAAATCTGAAATCTAAAATGCTCTACAAGCGTTTTCTTGAGTGTCGTGTTGGTGCTCAAAAAGTTTCAGATTTTGGAGTGTTTCAGATTTCAGATTTTTGTATTTGGGATGCTCAGCCTGTACAGGAAGACTATATTTAGTCAACAAAAACAGAGAGTAAAAAATATTTTGCAACTTGTTCTTTAGATTTGGCCTGACTCGAGATTAATTTTCATACCACAGTCTTCAGAAGGGCTAATATTACTCTGCTCACAGTGCCGTTCTCTAAGCCTCTGGTCCCCAAACCCCAGGCTGCAGCCAGTAATGGTCCATGGCCTGTTAGGAAATGGGCTGCGTATCACCTCCTGAGTCCCCCACCACCTCCCCTCTACCCAAGTCACACCTCCACCCCACCCTCAGTCTGTAGAAAAATTGTCTTCTGGCTGGGTACGGTGGCTCAGGCCTGTAATCCTAGCACTATGGGAGGCTGAGGCAAGTGGATCGCTCAAGGTCAGGAGTTTGAAACCAGCCTGAGGAAGAGCAAGATCCCGTCTCTACTAAAAAATAGAAAGAAATTAATTGGACAACTAAAAATATATAGAAAAAAATTAGCCGGGCATGGTGGCGCATGCCTGTGGTCCCAGCTACTCAGGAGGCTGAGGCAGCAGGACCGCTTGAGCCTAAGAGTTGGAGGTTGCTGTGAGCTAGGCTGACGCCATGGCACTCTGGCCCAGGCAACAGAGTGAGACTCTGTCTCAAAAAAATAAAATAAAATAAAAATAAAAATTGTCTTCCATGAAACTGGTTCCTGATGCCAAGAGGGTTGGGGAATGCTACTCTAAGCTAACCCATGGGAAATGGGGCTCCAGTCTCCATCATTATCCTCTTCACACCCACCTTCTAGTGTCTTCCTTCCTCAGCTCCAAGGAGTGACCAACTATACCACAAATCACTGATGCTACATATAGAGCTTCTGGACTTTGGGTCCAGAAATTCCATCACCTTGAGATCCTATAATCTTTTATCACCACCTGAAGATGGGAATTCTTTTTATTATTGTTATTATTATTTTATGTCATTTATTTGTTATATTATTATTTTGTTGCTTATTTTTATCTATTATTTATTTTATTGTCACTGCATGATTCAATCCTGCAAAGCTCTTCTACATCTTTGCTACTAAAATGTGGTTCAAGGCCACATTTTTGGCATCACTTGGCAGCTTGTTAGAAATGCAGACACTTGGGTGCACCCCTGAGCTAGTGCGTCAGGACTTAAAATAGCAGCATCCCAGGTGATTCATGTACACGTTAAAGTCTTAGAAACACTGCTTTAACTGACCAGGCCTGCTTCCTACTGTGCAGATGGCTCTGCAGGACAACAGGCCTCCAAGGTCCCATATTGTCTACAGACTTGGTTCTGAAGCCTTCCCCTGTCCTCTTGGTTTATGACCACATAGCTTGTCTTTCTTTATGTGGCCTCTTGGCTGATATCTGGCATCTGACACTGCTTCTGTAGTGGGCCTTTTCTTCTCTTTTTTAATAGGATAGTGATTCTTCCCCTGGGCCCACTACTGAGATGAGTGTGCATAGATGTAAGAAAGCAAGGAAGCTGAGAGAAGACCAGAAAGGTGAGAAACAGAAATATTTTTGGAGTATCTCAGGTAAAAGTATTTTATTAGAAAGCCACATTTCTGGAATCCAAAAGAAAACTTGTGGCCCCAGAACTCAGGAACCAGGGCTGTCTCAGATTCCTCTACAACAGTGATTCATGGGACGTTTATACCATGTTCCGTCATCAATAAGCTTCAGCTGTCATCTGGCTCAGCTGCTGTGTCTCTTAGATCAAATAGGGTGACAGAGATCATTTGATGGCTCACTCTGGCCTGTGGGGGCTTCTCTGTATACCAGGGGCATGCTCAGTACTGGTGCAGTCAGCTACGGTCCAGGGTGAATTTACAATGTACAAATCCCACAACTGAGGTTGAGGGTGAGAGAGGTTCTCTTAGATGGAAAGGTGGTTGGGGAAATTAGCATTTCTAATATAGTACCTTAAGCCATAGTGAGGATGGTATGTGCTAAGATTTGAGGCAAGCTTTATTTCTCTAGATCAGCTGACTTATATCTTTAGACTTCCTGGCTCACTAGATCATAATGCCTAGTTTGACATGCATTACAATATGTTTATGATGATTTTGTGTGTTTATAAAACAGATTTTATTTTCAGTCATACTGAGTATATCTTTTCTTGAGACAGTGTCCAGATAAAAGCATCATATATAATACAAATAATCTATAAATGACCCAAGAAGAGTTTCAAACACACTGAAGTATTAGTTCACTTCAGGTTTAACTCAGAAGATGGTAATATTCCATTACAAAGATTTTAAATGAGCACAATTTTGGATCAGCCTGTTTCAGTAGATGTTTTCTTTAAAGGTTTTGGTTTAGTGAAGAAAAAATTATACATGGATTTGGTTCAGAGTTCTGAAAATAAGGATGGTTCATTCCTGTTTTTGTACACAGTATATTCAGTACAAGTTCTTGAAGTATATATAGTAACACAAACATAACTTAATTATAATTCTCCAAAAGGACGAGGAGAAAACTTAAAGCCCTTCTTGTTCTCCATGTTGTCAGATTGGTTAACAACTACACTGTCTTGATTAATGGCTTTTGGTGACATTTTAAAACTCTTAGTAGTATGGAGATGCCAAACTTTCCTTGGTTAGACCATTCCCGTGTGTTTTTCCCAAGAGACATTCTTTCATATAATTATTAATACCTGCGATTCATCACATGGCAATTTACTTTCTCAACCTTGTTTTCAACAGCATGAGAGAAGAACTGGTGACTGTCTCATAACTGCCCACTGAAGAAATGAAGTGTCAGCCTTCTCAAGTCTAAGAGAAACAACCACACTTTCAACTGAGTATAGACACCTCAGTAACAACAAAAAGTATAATTAATTTGTTCTTAGTGTGACCCACAGGTAGCCTTAGAAACTGCAGGAATGCGGTTTAACTTCACTTGACAGCCATACCTTAATATAATGTCAGCAGTCTCAGGGAAGCTGCTCAGCACACATTTAGCAAGCTGGAGACACGCACAGCTTTTGTCTTTATTGAAAGGATCTCTCTCTACCTGAATAAGTTCCCAAGGAAAGGGTGTCAACGGAGAATGATGACTCTAAGGTGGTGTAAACCCTCTTTAGCAATAGTATACATTTCCCCATATCTGTTAAGTGGATTTGGAGGTAAGCACATTTATAAAATAGGAGAGAAAAGACATCGATGACATAGAACTTGACCAACTTAGAATTCATGAGACTTTAGACAGAGGATTACACTTACCTTTGATTACTTATATTAAAAAAGGGAGACATTTTAAAGCAAATTAATAGGGCATATAAAATTTCAGGGAACATGTTTAACCTGATTAAAAAAATAAGCAGCCCTAATTCTTCACATTTGATATGCAAATCTTAAAGGGTCCTACTTTATTTCTTGAAGCAATTTTGCCAGGAACTTTATATGGGGAAACATTGTTAATGATGCACATAGTAATTCTATGCTCTAATGTAATAAAATATTCTAAATCCAGATTCTAATTCCATGTAGACTTTTCCAATTGCTCATTCCCTTAGGCTTTACCGTATTGCTGCTCCAGAAACAAATGCTTGGGGAGAGTAGGATGAAAAAATGTTTTAGAAAATATAATTTTATATATAGGGAATATCTTCCGAGGTGACTTTCAAGAAGAATAGAATAAATAAACACATGCTGCAAGCTGGGAATTTTTTATATGGAGCCAGTTTGGACTTTGTGAACTAATGCCACCTTCCTTGAGTCTTTATCATATATATGATCTTCATGTTTTGGAAAAGGGACAATGTCTCTCTAGTCTCTTCAAAACTGGCTGGAGTTGCTTGAGACAAGAGGGCAAAAGATTATGCAACGAATCAGGTCTGTGCAGAAGGATGCGTAGGGGAGCTGACCCAAGTGGCATTTGCTGTCTGAGCCTTCAGATGCTTTTTGAAGCTTGACCTTACCTTGCCCTCATGCCCCTGGGAAGGCAGTTGTCCTCCTGGCCCGGGCAGTGGTCCACTGTGGTCAAGGCTGTCTCAGGCTGCAGCACTGGCTCTGTTCTGCAGGAGAGAAGACCCCTGTGACCGTTCTGTCCAAGTGGAAGAGCCTTGATGAAAAGATGTCACAAGAGGCAATGCATAGCAGAATCCTAGCTCACCAGCAAGTACTGGCTGCTAAACTCTGCCTCAGGGCTTCATCTGGTTAGCAATTCAGAAATCTTCACTTTAAAAGCCTGATTTGATCATTATACTTTGTATGCATGCATCAAAATATCACATGTACCCCATAAATATGTACAAATATTATGTATCAATAATTTTTTTTATTTTTGAAAAAAGAAGCCTGACGAGGAAGATTTCAGCCCAGCCAACCTTGAGGGAATCTTTTAAAAACGCTATTTATAGTGCATAATCAACCTAATCCTATTTGCAAGTACAGTATCATACATAATGAGCCATTTGATTTGCAAATTTTCTAATGCCATTAATCTGACAACTTTTGTGCCAGGTCAGACTGCCTGAGAGGACTGCCTTTGCTAATAAAAATCTCAAAGCTGATGCTTCTGTGGCTTACTTCATACATGTTGGTGTGAATAGGAAGGGGATATTCCAGAAGGGAGGGTATTCTCTGTACCCTGTGTTAGGCCTTTTGTCCTTGCTTGTCCAAGTCCCCAAATGATGTAGGTTTAGGGGTTGGATAAGAAGGTTTTGTTTCAGATTTAGCACACTGGGCTGTATGATCTTGGACTAGTCACATAACTTCCAAGGGGATGGGGCTAACTAGACACCACATAATCCTCTCCTTTAGGGACACCCCCACAACAGCCCGAGCAAGTGCCCCTTGCCATATTTCCACAGTTCCCTGTGTGCACGCTTCTATCCTATAACTAACGGACTTGCATTAAAGTGATTTATTTGCAATGGGTTTTCCTCATTAGAATACAAGCTTCATAAGGGCAAGGACTGGGCGTTATTCATCCTCAATTCCCTAGCCCCCCAAAAGTGATGGCACATAGTAGGAAATCAGAAAGCCAGTGATTCTAGACTAGGCACTATTTGATAATTTCAGAAGCCAAAATGAGACTATATTCAAGTAATATTTGCTGATGAATCTGGTGATCAGAATCTGATGACCTGGTGATAAATGGCAATCAATAAATTTGAAACTGATGATTCTCATCCTTGACTATACATTAGAATCACCCAGGGTATTTAACAACAAAGAGAGCTATTATAATATTCCTTTCCCAGACCCCCACACCAGCGAAGTTCTGACTTAATTGGTCATTCTTCTCACCCTTTTACCAAGGTGTGTGTGTGTGTGTGTCTGTGTGTGTGTGTGTGTGTGTGTGTGTGTGGTGGGATGGGAGGTGGGGGGTGGGGGGGTCACAACCCCTTCTCAGGTGATTTGTGTGAAGCCAGGGTTGAGAATCATTGGTCTAAATCTTGCTCCAAGGGGTATCAAGCTATTGCTATCGATTAGAATTTTCAAACTTTATTCATAAAACATCAAACAAGTAATACATGCTTATTATATAAAAAACTTAGAAAAATACATATAAGCAGTAGAAAATGATAAAAAAATCTGTAATTATACTATAGAGAGATCATTACTTTTTCCATTTTGCTATATATACATCTTTTTTTCTCCAAGAAAAACACAGATTTTGCATTGTAACTTGCTGTTTTCACTTAGTGGTGTATTGTAAACATCTTTCTATGTCAATAAGAGCATTTCTTCACCACTGATGATAAATTTTTCATGGACAGAACCATGTTGTGCTTTCTTCAACCTCTTTCTTTGCATGACTATATAGGGCACAATCTGTATACCTATATAATTTAGAATTTTTACGAAAATAGTGTTGTTTTCCTTAATATCACAACCAACCATTTCCCACAGAATACATCTAATAAAGATTATTTTTTGCTTTTTGTGTATCTATTCCATTGTATGTGTAGCATTTCAGATATAACCAGAGATCTGAGGATAAAAGATCAGGCCAGACTGTATTTCTGTGGTTGCATTAATGCCAGCCAGGCTACTCTTACACACAAAATTTCCTTGGGAGATTTTTCATAAGTGATTTGAATCCTGTACATAGGATGTCGGAAACCCTGACACTCAAGTATCAAATGGTGGAAATTTTTATATGCAAAAATTATACAATTGAATTTTGAAAACAAATAATAAATAAACTTAACGTCTAACCTAAATTGTAGTTAAAAATAGAACACCAGCAAAGTTACAATCTAATCTTTGTAGAGAGTTTTAAAAAAAATTAATAATTGTTTAAAAATCACCAAAGACATCTTTAGGAATTGTCTGGTTATCCAAGTATCTCTTGAATCTCTAAGAGATTCTGAATTGAGACATTTTTCTTCCCCTTATGCAACTCTCCACCCTCTAAAACCAAAATTCCAGAAACTCTGAAGCAACGTACGATATTGAGGCACTATTATTAATACTAAACACTGATATGGGGTGTACTTAATCTGGTCTCTGCCAGGGCCAACACTTGCTTCCCAGAAGAACATGAAAGAGTCAATGGATTTACTAAACTCATCTAATGGAGCATTCTTCGCTTCGATAGACACCTATATCCCTTGTTTACTATCTTTAATTCATTCCGGGAAACTAAGTGAAAAGCTGTTAAATGAGAAAATTACATTTTCATTTATTTTAATGGAAAAAATTATAGTAAATTTCATCCCTATCCAAGGTACCTAACCAGTTTTCACAGCTGAAAAGAAAACATTTTAGTCAGATGATAAAGATAAATCTAAGTAATATACAACAATTTGAAGATAAATAAATGTAATGTACAGACAAAAAGTGATAAAGGTTTGCTGAACTCACCACGGGAGGAAGAGGAGGCTGATGGCAGGTGTCGGGGAGTGGATGGGGAGGTCGGGTGGGGAAGGTGGGGAGGCATCAGGTGGCTGTCACAGCAAGGTGTCTGGGGCCCATGAGTGTTTGAACTGTACTTCCCCATAAAGATAAAGCACAGGAAAGTGTCTTTAGGGCAATACAAAGGTGCAAGCCTTTGAAAACATGTAGAAATTGAGCCTGTGCTTGAGCCATAGAATCTGCTACCTCCTCACCCCCACCACGTGGTGTATGCAGAAAAGTAAAAATATTTGGGCTTCATCTAAACATACAGCAAAATTCAAACCTGTTCCGTTTGATAGGCACTAACTACGAAATGTTGGTATTAAGTAAGTTGATGAGTGTTCATTTTGACTGGAACCATGATGTCGAAATAGCACTTCTCACTAAGTGTGTTTACTTAGGGTGTTTTTGAATAAAAAATCATTACGGACACACACACACACACACACACACACACACACACACACACACACAGAGGCTATTGCCTGAAGACTGGTTTAACTTTCCAAAAGTCATTATGGTGAAATATCAGGTCATATCACTGTCAGGTAGGTCTGTATGAACATGCCCTAGTCAGAGGCATGTTTCTGATCCTTTAGAAGAGAGTAATGTGGTTCTGGGTGTTTCATTTGTATGGGTCATTTCACTCATCTGGATAAAGTCCAGGATTTTTCTTAATGATCCTGCTTTTTAATTTTTCTAACTTCAGTTTCCATTAGAGAGACAGTTTACCGGTTGCTCAAAGATTTACGAGAGTACAAGATGGAGTTAAGATAATTGCGGGATGCATAATGAATATACAAAAAGGTTTTTAAGGAGCACACAGCAGTTATCACATTTTTTCAAGAACAGTTGAGTCTTACTGAGTGGCAGCAATCATTCATTTTTTTCAGCAGCCTCTGGTTGCTATGTTGATAGCTCAGTCACATTTGCAGTCATTTACATGTTTTCAGGCATTAGGCATTCCATTTTGTTAGAGCATGAGAAACTTTTCACATTAGGAAAAAAAACTGCCTTAAATATGCTTTGCTAATTGTTTGACATTGGCTGTTAAATATTCACAGCAGCACCTTTATTAGAGAAATGAAGGATGAAGCTGAATGCTAAAAAAGATGCTCACCCTGACTTTTGGAAGACTAGACTACATTTTTTAAGCAAAGAGTAAATCCCTGGACTTTTCATTTTAAAAGTGACATTACTACATGCTTAGGCATCTAAACCAGGTCAGAAATAAAATGAAGTAGCAAGGAGTAATTTGAATTTTGCCATCCAATATGTGAGGAGTAGGAAATAATATGTCCTCCATTTTTTTATGCAAAGAAAACATTAGAAAGGCTCTAAAATAAAGCATTCTTTTCATAATTCTTCAAGCAACCTACCAACCACCTACGGATTCCAACTACAGCTCCAAGGGGGAAAGAGGCCTCCAGTAATTTTAGGGGAGGGAGGGGTTTGGGGAAGGGGGTTGGTGTTTGCCTGGCAGAACATAACGAAGGTCTTGTCTTGCTACTCTGCGATTTTACTTTGAATTTATGAGGCGTCTGCTTTCCTTTTCTGGAACACATTATGCACTCCCTCTAGTGTCAGAATTTGTATATGATCCGAAACCTAGTTTGACAAAGTGCTGCTATAAACATTAGAGCAAGGTTCAGGCTCCTAATTATGCCATATTTCAAAGATATTAAAGGCCACCTAATAACATGAAGAACAGCCCGGACTGAAGTCGCCCTGGCTCAGAAAAGAATGAATATTTTAACCTGTGTTATGAAGAGGCCTCTTCTAAGCCTTGTGCCCCCAGCCCCCCAAAGTGACTTATAAATAACCTTAGAGCTTTATTAAACCTTTAAATTCCTTTAATAATCTGAAGTATTTATTAAATTCTAAACTCTGTGACAACAACTAAAAAAAAAAAAAAGCAACACATAAAAATAAAAAATCCCACCAGAGATGAAAGAAAACTGTAGGTAGAAGGTAAAGCCTTCACGAAATCTGTTATTGTCAAGATTTAGCAGAAATTTATTAGCTATTTTTTCCCTTTTCTCTTTCAATAGCTAGAAGTTAAAATGGCTGTTGCCTGTCTGTTTCTAGCATGCCATCACACAGCTGCTGGTGACCCATCCGGTGACCCATCCAGCACAGATCCCCTCTTTCTTCTCCCTGGTACAACTCTGCTGTTGTCTGGGCTCCCATCTCCTCCCTACCCAGCCCAGGGGGCTGGAGGAAAGCTGACACTGTCCCAGCTGCAAGGGTGGCCCCAGGTGACCTGTGGGTAATCTCATCTTCCTTCCAGTGATGGCTCAGGAATAGGCATGTGACTCAATTCTGGCCAATGAAATGCGTCAAGAAAATCCTTCTCAGTCTTCTGGGCAGGGTTCCCAAAGTGACACTCTTCTTTTGGATCCTGACTTGTACCAATGTGAGGCCTAGAACTGCTACAGCCACCCTGTTACTCAGCATGAGGACGAGGCTGACACTATCCAGTGGTTAGAGGCAAGAAAATCCCAGGGGGATGCAGATGCCCCTATAAAAATCACCCCTGAGGCCTGCCCAGTTGCTGGCTTTGAGGTATGAGAGCCAATATGTGCACTGTTGTCTAAGTCAGTTTTATTTAGAATTTTTATTACTTGCGGCCAAAATTATCTCCAACCTTACAATTATTGTCATAGTTAATTAAACAACCTTCTTATGTTGAAAACCAAGTAACATGTAAGCCCAGTTTTACATCTACTTCCATGCCAATTCATGCAGAAAAACACAATGCACAATGGTCAGTTAATGATTATTGCATTCATTATGTGTTATTGCATAACGAGTTACTCTGAAACATTGTGGCTTAAAATAATAAGAACCATTTATTATCTCTCAGAGTTTCTGTTGGTCAGGAATTTGGGAGCAGCCTAGCAAGGTGGCTGCAGTCAAGATGTCAGCTGGGGCTGCAGGCATCCAAAGGCTTGACTGGGGCTGGAAGACCTACTTCCAAGGTGGTGCACTGACGCAGCTGGCAAGCTCGTCCCGGATGTTGGTGGGAGTCCTCAGTTCCTCTTCTCATGAGCCTCTCCACAGGCTTTGTGAAGGTCCTTAGGACGTGACATCTAAGTGGCTCTGTGGTCACTTCCGATGACCCCCCAACTGAATGATCCATCCAAGAGAGTGAGAGCCAGGTAGAAGCTCTTCTTTTTATGGCCGAGTTTCATAAGTCACATACCGTCATTTCTACCACATTCTATCCATTAAAAGCAAATCTCTGAGTTCAGCCCATATTCAACAGGAGGGGAATTCACTCTACTTTCCCTCCCCCCTAAATGAACAAGCTTTATTTTTAAGAGCAGTTTTTAGGTTCACAGCAAAACTGAATGGATAGTTCAGAGAGATATCTTCCATCAACCTCCCCCACCATCAACATCCTCCACCACCATCAACATCCTGCACCACAGTGGGACCTTTGTTACAACTGATGAACAAACATCGACACATCACCCAAAATCCACAGCTTACATTAGGGTTACTCTTGGTGTTGTACATTCTATGGGTTTTGACAAATGTATAATGACACGTATTTTTCATTCACCATTGTAGTATCAGATAGAATAGTTCCATTTTCCTAAAAATCCTCTGTACTCTGCCTATTCACCTTTCCCTGTCCCCAACCCTGTAGGGAAAGGCATCAAGCCCAGCTGCTCATGGCCAGGATCTTACGGAGGTTTTAATGAAACAGCTCTTTCAGTTTTTACTTTGTTGGTTCCCTGCATCCCCTGCGTTCACATGTACACATCTTCTTTCCTCGTTTGCAAAGCCCATTTTGCTCATGATTTTCAGGGTGAGCTCTCTCCTTGGAGGCTTCACAATCTTCATGCAAACCATCTCCTGGCAGATCTTCCTCACCAGTTCACGAGACATGTCCAGATGGTCTTAACTGCAGCAACAGACAGAAAGTAGACCCAAGCTGGGATTCCTACCACATTAAAAAAAGAAAAATAGAGTCCGCCTTATGGCCCTCTTTCCACATGATTTAGACTTTCATCGTCTACTTCCTGCATTTGTGATGATAATCTCTCTTTCTCGTAAGGCAAATCACTTCAACACTGGTTCTTGAAAACATTGTCCAAGAGAAGACAAAATCTGTCAAGAAAAAAGTTTCCAGGGGGTGGAGCAAGATGGCGGACGAATAACACTGCCAGACAGAGTGTCTCTGCAGAAAAGACAGATTCTAGCAGAAATTAGAGGAAAGAAGCAAGAAGACGAGCATACAGCGGACGAGGGCCAGAAGGAGGGGTACCTGAGACCCCGGGAGACTCCACAGGAGGAGGCTGCGGAGGAGAACTGGAGGCTGAGACCAGGGGAGCAGCCCGGAGACCAGCAGCAAGGGTAGGTGGATTTGCTGTTTCCCCTCCCCTGCATTTGGGACTGCTGGTGGGCTCCCCAGTGGGTGGAGAGACCTACGGACACCAGCCCAGAGACCGCCGCTGCCAGCCAGCGGTAAGCCTGTAGCAGACGTGGCACCAGGTTAACAACTTGCTCCGGGCACCTCCGTGTGCACAGGCCCAAGCCGCGTGGCAGGCGCCATATTGCCTCCTCCTCCCCTCCGCCGACCCTACCCGTGGCTGCCCAAAGAGACAATACAGCCACCAGCCAGAGGCACCTCCAGGGAACGGGACCTTCCCTTTTGGGACCCTACAGCTGACTCAGGGGAACTCAGACTGTGAGCTCCCTACCCGCCCGCCCTCCCAGGTGCTGCTGGCACCGTGTTCCCAGGAGAATGGTGCCGACTCAGAGGCTGAGAGACATAGACCCAGCTTGGGCTCCCTGTGGGTGAATTGGGATTGGAAATCCTCTCCCTGGTGGGGATACAGTTTGAACTCTGGGACCCAGAGGTCAGACCTGCAGACCAGATCCCCCGCACCGAGGGCTAGCATTGCCCGGAACACAGAAGGGTTATATGTGAACAGCCTACTGAGGTGTGTGTGCCTCCAGGGGAGGATCGGCGTCCTAGAGGGCAACCCTCCTCCCAGGAGGAGGCCGTACACCCAACCCAGGTGGTGTTCCTGTGGAGGGAACTTTCCCGCCGGCATCACAGTCCGGGGGAGGCCTGGTGGCTTCTGGTCTGGCCTGCTGGCCGAGGCCCAGGAGTAGCTGCGGAGTTGGGGAGGGTGGAAAGAAGCGAGGCCTGCTCCAGACTGCGGGTCTCAGACAGCCCCACCCCCACACCCAGACTTTCTGGCTGAGCGGGACAATTCCAGCCCCACCGTGACAGCTTTCCCTGGAAGCAGAGAACAGAACTTTGACCCCTGCTAACTGCCTGAAGGCAGGCTTACCCAACCCAGCTCCACCCAGAACAAGAGCTGATAACAGGACACAAAATCAACAGCATAGCCTGTTCCTCCAAGCAAACGCCACCTACTGACAGGGACAGTATCTTGCACAGCCTTTCCACGGCACCCACTGACTCAATATACAGGGAGTGGTCCAATTTCACCCACAGACACCACCTAACGCCTCAGAAACTAAACAAGGTGTGTGAATACCCAAACAATAACTTAAGGAAAGAAACAACAACTGATTGACATGGGAAGAAATCAGCGAAAGAACTCAGGAAATATGAAGAACCAAATGGAAAACACACCTCCAAAGAGGAGCACCAGCCCCCTAGAAACGGACACCAACCAAAAATCAGGCAACCAATATGACAGAAGAGGAATTTCATATGTGGATCATAAGAACACTCACCGAGCTGAAACAACAACTCAATAACCAACACAAAGAAACCACAAAAAGTCTCCAGGATATGGGAAAAGAAATAGACACTATGAAGAAAAGTGTAACCGAACTCCTGGAAATGAAGAATCAATTCAAGGAAATACAAAATACAGTGGAAAGTCTCAAGAACAGGGTAGATCAAACAGAAGAAAGAATCTCAGAGCTTGAAGATAACACCCTCCAATTAAATAAATCAGTCACAGAAACAGAGCAGAGAAACAAGAGAAAAGAGCAAAGCCTACAAGAGCTGTGGGATTATGTGAAGAAAGCTAATGTGAGGGTCATAGGCTTACCAGAAGGGGAAGAAGACAACACTCAAGGGTTGGACAAGCTGTTTGAAGATATAATAGAGGAAAATTTCCCAGGCCTTGCTCAAAATCTTGATATACAAGTTCAAGAAGCTCAGAGGACCCCTGGGAGATTCAATGCAAACAGGAAGACGTCACGACATGCAGTCATCAGACTGACCAAAGTATCAACTAAAGAGACCCTTCTAAGAGCTGTAAGACAAAAGAAGCAAGTAACATACAAGGGAAAGCCAATTCAAATAACATCAGACTTCTCTAATGAGACTTTACAAGCAAGGAGAGACTGGGGCCCCATTCTCACTCTTTTGAAACAAAACAATGCCCAACCCAGAATATTATTCCCTGCAAAACTAAGCTTCATATATGAAGGAGAAATAAAAACATTCTCAGACAAGCAAAGGCTCAGAGAATTCACCAAGACAAGACCAGCCCTACAAGAAGTACTTAAAACAGCGTTACGCATGGAACAACATAATAATAACCCACGAATATAAAAACAACCAAAACCCAAAGGTATTAAAGGCCAGATATTACAATGGCTCAAGACAGAAATCATAACAACATCCAACCCAACAGAATGAACAGTAATCTACCTTACCTATCAGTTCTCTCAATAAATGTGAATGGCTTAAACTCTCCACTCAAGAGACATAGGCTGGCTGAATGGATAAGAAAATACAGGCCAAGTCTATGCTGTCTTCAGGAAACACATCTAACCTGCAAGGATGCATATAGACTAAAAATAAAAGGGTGGAGATCAATATTCCAAGCAAATAGAAGCCAAAAGAAGGCTGGTGTGGCAGTTCTAATTTCAGACGATTTAGTTTTTAAACCAACAAAAGTAGTAAAAGACAAAGAGGGTCATTATATAATGGTGAAGGGCACAGTCCAACAAGAAGAGATAACAATTTTAAATATATATGCACCCAACTTAGGTGCACCCAGATTCATAAAGCAAACCTTACTGGAGCTAAGCAAATGGATTAATAGCAACTCCATAATTGCCGGAGATTTCAACACCCCACTGACGGCACGAGACAGATCCTCCAAACAGAAAATTAATAAAGAAATAATGGACTTAACAAAACTCTAGAACAATTGGGTCTGACTGACATTTACAGAACATTCTACCCAAAATTGACTGAATATACGTTCTTCTCATCAGCTCACGGGACATTCTCTAAGATTGACCATATCCCAGGACACAAAGAAAATCTCAAGAAATTAAAAAAAAATAGAAATCATACCATGTACCTTCTCAGATCACAGTGGAATAAAACTAGAAATCAACCCTAACAGAAACTCACATTTCTACACAAAAACGTGGAAATTAAACAACCTCCTACTAAATGATTATTTCATAAATGAAGAAATCAAGACGGAAATAAAAAAATTCTATGAAGAAAACGACAATGGAGAGACAAGTTATCAACTCCTCTGTGACACAGCTAAAGCAGTTCTGAGAGGAAAGTTTATCTCCATAAATGCCTATAACCAAAAGTCAAGAAGATCACAAATAGACAATCTAATGAAACGACTCAAAGAGCTGGAAAAAGAAGAACAGACCAACCCCAAACCCAGCAGAAGAAGTGAAATCAACAAGATCAAATCAGAACCAAACGGAATTGAAAACAGGGAAGCTATTCAGGAGATTAATAAAACAAAAAGTTGGTTCTTTGAAAAAATAAACAAGATTGACACGCCATTGGCTAAGCTAACGAAAAGCAGAAAAGAGAAATCTCTAATAAGCTCCATCAGGAACAAAAAAGGAGATATCACAACTGATCCCAAAGAGATACAAGATATAATTTATGAGTACTACAAAAATCTTTATGCACACAAACTGGAAAATGTGGAGGAAATGGGCAAATTCTAGAAACACACAGCCTCCCTAGGCTCAACCAGGAAGAAATAGATTCCCTGAACAGACAAATCTCAACAGCTGAAATCGAAACAGCAATTAAAAATCTCCCTAAAAAGAAAAGTCCCGGTCCAGATGGCTTCACACCTGAATTTTACCACACTTATAAAGAAGAACTAGTACCTATCTTGCAGAAACTATTCCACAACATCGAGAAGAATGGAAACCTCCCCGACACCTTTTATGAAGCGAATATTACTCTGATACCAAAACCAGGAAAGGATGCAACAAAAAAAGAAAACTACAGACCAATATCCCTAATGAATATAGATGCAAAAATTTTCAACAAAATCTTAGCTAACCAAATCCAGATGCTTATCAAAAAAATAATCCACCACGACCAAGTGGGCTTCATCCCAGGGATGCAGGGATGGTTCAACATACGTAAATCTATAAATGCAATTCACCACATAAACAGAAGCAAAAACAAAGACCACATGATTCTTTCAATAGATGCAGAAAAAGCTTTTGACAAAATTCAACACCCTTTCATGATGCGAACACTTAAGAAAATAGGCATAGAAGGGACATACCTAAAAATGATACAAGCCATATATGACAGACCCATAGCCAACATCATACTGAATGGGGAAAATTTGAAATCATTCCCACTTAGAACTGGAACTGGACAAGACTGCCCACTATCTCTACTTCTGTTCAACATAGTACTGGAAGTCCTGGCTACAGCAATCAGACAGGAAAATAGAATCAAAGGTATCCAAATAGGGGCAGAAGAGATCAAACTTTCACTGTTTGCTGATGATATGATATTGTATCTAGAAAACCCCAAAGATTCAACCAAGAAACTCCTAGAACTGATCAATGAATTTAGTAAAGTCTCAGGATACAAAATCAATACACAGAAACCAGAGACATTCATATACGCCAACAACAATCTAATTGAGAACCAAATCAAAGACTCAATTCCCTTCACAATAGCAACAAAGAAATTAAAGTACCTAGGAATATACTTAACCAAGGACGTAAAAGACCTCTATAGGGAGAACTATGAAACACTGAGGAAGGAAATAGCAGAGGATGTAAACAGATGGAAATCCATACCATGCTCGTGGATCGGCAGACTCAATATCATCAAAATGTCTATACTACCCAAACTGATCTACAGATTCAATGCAATACCTATTAAAATCCCATCAGCATTCTTCACAGATATAGAAAAAATAATTTTACGCTTCGTATGGAACCAAAGAAGACCCCGAATAATCAAGAGCAATTCTAGGCAACAAAAACAAAATGGGAGGCATTAATATGCCAGATATCAAACTATACTACAAAGCTGTAGTAATTAAATCAATATGGTATTGGCACAAAAATAGGAATATTGACCAGTGGAACAGATGTGAGAATCCTGATATAAAACCATCCTCATATAGCCATCTAATCTTTGACAAAGCAGACAAAAACATACACTGGGGAAAAGAATCCCTTTTCAATAAATGGTGCTGGGAAAACTGGATAGCCACTTGCAGAAGGCTAAAACAGGACCCACACCTTTCACCTCTTACAAAAGCCAACTCACGCTGGATAACAGACTTAAACCTAAGGTATGAAACTATTAGAACTCTAGAGGAAAATGTTGGAAACACTCTCCTAGACATCGGCCTGGGCAAAGAATTTATGAAGAAGTCCCCAAAGGCAATCACAGCAGCAACAAAAATAAATAAATGGGACATGATCAAACTACAAAGCTTCTGCACAGCCAAAGAAATAGTCATGAAAGTAAACAGACAACCTACAGAATGGGAGAAAATTTTTGCATCCTATGCATCCGATAAGGGACTGATAACTAGAATATACTTAGAACTCACGAAAATCAGCAAGAAAAAATCAAATAACCCCATTAAAAAGTGGGCAAAGGACTTGAACAGAAACTTTTCTAAAGAAGACAGAAGAATGGCCAACAAACATATGAAAAAATGCTCAACATCTCTAATCATCAGGGAAATACAAATCAAAACCACAATGAGATATCACTTAACCCCAGTGAGAATGGCCTTTATCAAAAAGTCTCCAAACAATAAATGCTGGCATGGTTGCAGAGAGAGAGGAACACTACTACACTGCTGGTGGGACTGCAAACTAGTTCAACCTCTGTGGAAAGCCATATGGAGATACCTTAAAGTGATACAAGTGAATCTACCATTTGATCCAGCAATCCCATTGTTGGGCATCTACCCAAATGATCCAATGACACTCTACAAAAAAGACACCTGCACTCGAATGTTTATAGCAGCACAATTCATAATTGCAAGGCTGTGGAAACAGCCCAAGTGCCCATCAATCCAAGAATGGATTAATAAAATGTGGTATATGTATACCATGGAGTACTATTCAGCTCTAAGAAACAATGGTGATATAGCACATCTTATATTTTCCTGGTTAGAGCTGGAACCCATACTACTAAGTGAAGTATCCCAAGAATGGAAAAACAAGCACCAGATATATTCTCCAGCAAACTGGTATTAACTGAGTAGCACCTAAGTGGACACATAGGTACTACAGTAATAGGGTATTGGGCATGTGGGAGGTGGGAGGGGAGGCGGGTATATACATACATAATGAGTGAGATGTGCACCATCTGGGGGATGGTCATGATGGAGACTCAGACTTTTGGGGGGAGGGGGGAAATGGGCATTTATTGAAACCTTAAAATCTGTACCCCCATAATATGCCGAAATAAAAAAAAATAAAAAACAAACAAACAAAAAACAACAACAACAAAAAAGAAAAATAAAGAAAAAGCTACAAGATGAAAGCAAACTTTGATAAAATGGGGTAGTCCTAATAATTCTCAACTATTATTAATTCTTCTTTTTATAGTAAAGTAAAATTTCTCACTGGGTACTTTCGAGACTTTAAATGTAAGTCAGTTATAAATCTTGCTGCCTCTAACACATGCTCCTGAGGTTTATTCAGTCATTTTTTCAAGAAATACTCATCCAGCCTCTATTGTTTCCCAAGCAATTAAATGCCAAGCACAGGGCAGCCAACATGGATCAGACAGACACAGAGTGTGTGGCCAAGTGGGGTGTAATGGAATGGGGGCTGCCACGTATAGACTCTGTTATGAAGGTAAGCACTTGTGGTCTTTGAACATGTGGTTGAAGCCTTTTAGCTTCTAGGTCTGATACATTTCACGAAGGGAAACCAGGAGGCTTTGGAACTAGGTCTACTGAAGTCTTGCCATTGTAATTCTGGGTTGAAAGTTAAATGGGGGGCACCAATAAAAAAATTATAGGCAGAGTTTTTTAAAGGAGAAAAGACAAAACTGGGAAGGAGGTCTAGATTTGTCTTTAGCTGAGCAAGGGACAGATTCCAGCCCATACTGATCTTTCCCTAAGTAATTTGGAATGTTAGTAATCTGCACCACACCAATTAGCATTTGATTACTGCCCATACATTGTCTGGCACCGTCTAAAATGACTTTAAGTCCATCCATGGATTAGACGAACAACAAGCTTGTTAGTCCTTGCAGGTAGGGAGTTACCCTTCCTATAAGCCTGTGTTACTTTTCTTATAAGCATCTCCTTGGGCTGAGAGCACAGGGTGGCTCAGCGGTGGACCCTCTGTGAATGCAAATGTGAGCTGATACCAAGGCAGGCACCACTGTCTCCAGCCTCCCTAGGGTACTGCTCCTCTTTTCTCCTTCCAAAGCATCACTCTAGACTTGGTCTTTTTGCTCCAGCATCCTCATCTTGCCTCCAACCCCTGCCTGTATTATCTTCTTTTCTCAGTTCCCTCCCCAGCTTAAAAGATACCTCCTTTCTATTCATTTACATAATACGCATTGATTGAGCACTGCTGTGCACCAAGCACTATGCAAGGTGCTACGGACACAAAGGCAACTATCACAAGGTTTTTTGTTTTTTTTTTCGGGCTGAAACTTTCTTTAGAGCAACAAGGGCTTCCTTTTTGTGGAGGCTGGATGAGATTCCCAAACTATGAAGTCAGGCAGAAATTGGGGCAGTTTTATTGACAATGGCAACATACGAGACGAGACTCCACGCTGAGGTACGTGGGCGAGATAAGGACCGAGCCCAGGCCTTATGCTTCTCCTCAGGATCCTTGGGGGGCAAACTTCTCCTGCAGTTTCTTCCACATGCCTTTATTCATTTCCTTAAACTCATCCAAGGTGTCTGTGGACAGGATCAGCTTGTACTCTTCCACGGACAGGCCACGGACGGTGGTGTCTCTGGGGCGAGGGCACTTGTGTTTGTAGTAGTTTGAATGGAGTCTCGCTAAGCTCTCACACATCTGATCGCAGGCTTCAGGCTCTGTAACCTGAGTGTTCTCTCCCTCCCGAAAGGCCTGTACTACCCGCTGCCGCAGGTAAGAGCCCAAGTCCCGGCCCCGTTTGGTCTCGTCCACTGGCCATTCCTCACACAGCTTAAGAAAGCCCAGTAGCGGCTGGCCGCCATTTTGGGCCCCGCTAGTCCCCGCCCCTGGGGGAGGAGTCTTTTTTTTTTTTTCAGCTGATAGTAGCTCCTTGTTTTAAAGGGATCTGTAGGAGACTCGGGTGAGTCAAGGACTATGGGGCCATGTGTGAGGCACTAAGACAGAGGTAGGTTTAAGTTGCTGTGGGAGCCCCAGGGAGGGGAAGTAAATGAGGTGAGAACATTACAGCAGACTTCACATGGGGGAGGGGGCTCGGGGGAGTATTGGGAGGTTGGCATTTTAAAATAATGGTATGTGATAAACAGATGACCCTCACATATTCAAGCTGCAAGAAGCCTAAGTAACATAATCCAACTACCATATTTACAGAGGAGCCAGACCCAGTGAGGAGGAGATGTTGTCAAAGGTCGCATTCCCTGCTGCTGCAAAGCCAGGACTAGATGCAGCTAGACTTGGCAGTCAGGGCTGGGGTGGAATGGTGATGGTGCTATAGTCTGAAGTAAAGTGGAAACAGGAAGCCAGTTAGTGCAATTACCCAGGTGAGAGATGAGAGGTGAAGAGATTATGGTGTCATGGACCATGATGGAGGGGCTGAAAAGTGGTCAGATTCAACTTACATTTAAAAGGGAGAGCTGGCAGGATTTGCTGGTTGGGATATGGTATGTGAGAGAGAAAGAGAGAGGAGGCCAGGGTGGCTCCAAGATTTGGGCCTGGGCAACTAACAGCTTGGAGTTTTCAACAACCAAGACATGGAGGATGGTAGAAAGAGTAAGGAGAAATGATTTGTTTTGGAACATGTTAAATTTGACATGCCTATTACATGTTAAGTAGAGATATCTGATTGACAGTTGGATGTACAAGCCTGGAGCTGGGCTGGAGATACTTATCTTGGATACTTCAGTAGTGTGTAGATGGAATTTAAAGGAGAGGATATGTTCACCTAGGGAAAGAACGAAGACAGGGAAGGAAAGAGGTCTGAGGACTCAACCTTGGACAATCCAGTGTGTAGAGTGGGAAAGACAGAAGGAACCGGCCAAGAGGGCCTCAGAAAGAGTAGCCAATAAGGTAGGAAGAGAACCAAGAGAGAATAGTTTCCTAGAGGCCAAGTTCAGGCAATATTTCTAGGAGGAGGGAGTTGATCTACTATGAAATAATGCTGATACGTTGAATGAAATAGTTGGTGAGAAATTGCCATTGGACTTGGCAAGATGGAGACCCCTGAGGACCTCAAAGAAAGCAGTTTTGGTGGAGTAGAGGGGACAACAGCCTAACTGAAAGAGATTCAAGAGAGAATGGGACCAGAGGAAGTAGAGACAGAAAACTCTTTAGATGGTTTCGCTGTAAAGGGAAACCACAGACACAGTATCTGTAGAGTCAAGAGAATATTTTTCTTTCTCAAATGGGAGATTATAATTGCTTTGTATTTTGATGTGAATGATCCAGAAGAGGGTGCAATGGTTGCTGCAGGAGAGAGAGGTGAAACCTGAAAGAGCTGATGGAGAGGAGGAAGAGGGTAGGTGGGGGCAGATGCTGAAGCATGAGGGTGGCTTCTGTCCCGGGAGGAAGGCAGGTCAGAGAGGCAGGCTGCTGGTTCTGGCAGTGGGCAGGGTGGGAATTTGTGTCTGAATGTTTCCCTTTTGTAGTGAAAGAAGAAGCAAAGCCATCGGCTGAGAAAATGGGGAAGAAGTTGTTGGATGTTTGAGAAGAAGAGAACCATGTAAGAGCCATCTAAGAGATTGGGACTGTCCATTGAGTAGGTCACTCGAGCTGGACAGCAGGGCCTCTGAACAGCATTAGAGTCCTGTGCTCATGCATTGATGATGTGGCCCCCTTGGCCTCGTTGTGCTTTCCTTCAGTCACACTCAGCTGCCTTGGAGCTGGTGAGAAGAGAGTATAAGATTGGATTTAACTAGGGTTGTGTTTTTGGGGGGAAGAGAGAGTGAGCATAAAGATGGACCAAAGACCTCTAAGCTGGGAAAGGGTAAATTGAAGACATAGGGAAAAAGGGCTATAAAAAGTAGTGGGGCCAATAGAACAGTGGTCCGATGGGGTTGAGGACCTGCTGAAATCAGTGTATGTACCGGAAAGGAGATAGAGAAATAAGAGGTGGTAGCCAGAGAGTGGGGTGATTGAAATTGAGGTTATAAAGAGGGTGCACTTTCTGACAGTGACTGAATCCTGGTCTGGTCATAGGACTGGATTTGCTGATGGTGTGGGTGGGAAGGCAGATCACTGGAGGAGCAGAAGTTGAGGATGAGAAACCAGAGCTGTGGAAGAATCATCTGTGTGGGACTGAAATCACCAAGAATTGCATCAGGGATAGTGTTGAGTGGGAGAGTAAATCCTCCTGGGATGAGGAGGCGTGACCTGGAGGTGTGGAGATGGCTGTGACAATTTTACTACAGTCTTTAAAGGCGACAGTACATCAGGCATGAATCTGTGCATAGAACCACAGCCCACTTGACTTCTTCCTAGGCAGTAGGGGGAGGACATTTATCTTTGCTGGCAGATAAATATGAGATCTCTTTTATGGATACCTGTTAGTGTGGCTGCATTCAAACAACTGCTCCATAGAGCAAGCAGGGCTCACTGTTACCCCGGGATTCCCTAGAGATGCTCAAAGGACTGCCTTTGTGTTGGGGAAGGAGGTCGGGAGTGGCAGGAGGGGGCATGGCAGGGGGTTGTCTAGTGAAAAGGAGGATGGAAAGAGGAGGGGCTGTGTTGTCTGCTCTATGTCCAGCCAACCTGAGAAGCTCTGTATCTAATTGTTCATGTTCAGGGGTTTTCGTTTGTTCTGTGCAATGCACACAGGACACATTCAACTCTTACAAACCTCCCCTTGCCCATGAATTTAATATTCAAAGAGAATTCCCAACACATTCCTTGCAAATACGATCAGTTCACTGCATGGGTTTTCATTGAGTAGAACAAGTATGATAAGGGCATATCATAATGCCTCTTATGTCATGACCCATCTAAATCTATGAGATAATGGATTGGGTTTTAAAGATATTCGGGTCTATTTGAAATAAACTTTTCAGGAATTCCACTTTTATTAGGAGAAATTTTATTTGCAAAGTTTTCATTCCAGTAAATGAAACCAGTTTAGGCGGAGGTGTATAACACATACAGACAAATATAACCATTGATTTTTTTTTTGCACTGATATAATTTTATTGTGGCATATGCTTTGTCAAGATGTTGTGACATTACCTCAGGGTAGGCTGACACATTCTCCTGACTGTACAATGTAAATGTTTTGACTCACTGAATGTTTCCTTCAGGACAAACATTGAAAGCTGGCAAATCCATTTTGCTAAAAAAGACTCCTAGATTATGTACCATTCATCCCCAAAGATGAAGCCAGACCACTGAGAATTGGTTTTTGTTTATTTTGAATCATAGAGAAAAGCTTAGGACTGTTTGGTTACTTTTCTTCTACGTGGAAGTTGAGAAATAAATCTTGTCCCCATGCATCTCCTGAGATGGTGATCTTTCCTCTTCTTTTAAAAGCAAACTCCAAAAAGTGTCCCATCAGTTGAAATGAATGAGCAATGGTTTGGTTTTTTCTCCAGTGACCAATGTACTGAATCAAAAAAGGTTTTGCCTATCTGGTACTTGGGTAAATTTGCTTGGGAATAATGAAACTGGCTCACCTAGTTTTCCTCTGAAGTTCAAACATGCCCAAGGCTCCAACCATTCCCAGGATAGTCATGGGCCTTGGAGTGCCAGGGAATATCAGCCAATGGCAGGTTAGTTGGAAGTCACAGAATCAGGGATGTTTTCTGATGTCTTCACAGTTGTGCAGGCTTTGGACCTGGTTTTCTCCCTGGAAAAGAGTAGATTTCTTTTCAAGTTCAGTACATCAGGTTCTGCTTATGCCTGGGACATGGGGTGCTGAAGAGAGTGTCACTCTCACCTTAACAGGTAAAAAACCTGGTAAACAATAAAGTAATAATTCTTTTTGAAACCATTTGATAGATGAGGTTGCGGGCAACCAAATAGCCTGAAATTCAAGAAAAGACAAAACCTTCCAAGGAGACATGGAAGGAAAGCTCCAGCTCAGCTGAGCAGAGCAGAGCATGGGCAGAGGAGATACCAGGGCCATACAAGTGAATCAGAGGAGTCAACTAAACATTTAGACAGTTGAAAAGGCCAAGTGTGGATTAGGGTGAGAGTGTAGAGTCCTGGGGAGTCACAGTCACAATGAGAGGTCACAGGGAGATGCAGTCTCTTCTCTAAGGACCTTAACAGGTACTCACTGAGGAAGATGGGCACAGGGCAAAGACTGGCCTGCACAAGGAGTGGCCATGTGATATGGGACTTCTAGACTCTCTTTTATAGGAAGTGGAGTTTAATTGCCCTCTCCTCAAGGGTGAGCTGGACTTAGTGACTTCCTTTCAGTGAACAGGATGTGAAAAGTGAAAAAGTAACTTTACCATGGAGAAAACTGGTAAGTGATTAAGGTCACCAACACCAATGGTAAGTCACGTGGATAGTATGTCCCATGGTATGACTCTATCAGAAGGACACCTCACCTCTGTGCTATTTATCCCCCAAATCCTAACCTTAGTCTAGTCATGAGAAAATATAAGATAAACCCAAAGTGAGAGACATACCATAAAATACCTGACCAGTACTCTTAAAAAGTGTCAAGATCATGAAAAACAAGGGAAGATTGAGAAACTGTCACAGATCAGAAAAGACTAAGGAAACATGACAACTAAATAAATGCAAGGTGGGATCCAGGATGGGATCTGGAACAGAAAAATGACATTAATGGGAAAACTGGTGAAATCTAAATAAAATCAGTAGTTTACTTAATAGTAATTTACCAATGCTAATTTCTTAGTTTTGATATATGTACCATGGTTTTGTAAGATGTTATAACATTAGGGGAAGCTGGATGAAGGATATATGAGAATTTTGACTTATCTTTGCAAATGTTCTATAAGTGCAAAATTGCTCCCAAATAAAAAGTTAAAATCAAAAACCAATTTGTGTTTACTAGGAACTGGGAGTGGGATAAGGTTTGACCATGAAGGGGAAGAAAAGAAATTTTTGAGTTGATGGAAATGTTCTGTATGTGATCTATATATGTTTGTCAAAACTTTTTGAACTATATCCTAAAAAAGGTAAATTTTTTTAAAAACTATTTTTTTACAAAAAGGTAAATTTTTATATATGAAAGTTACATATATGTATATACAACTATATATAAATTATACTTCAATAAAACTGACTTTTAAAAGAATATAATACATCACTGTTAGGGACTTACATAGATTCGAGCCTTAGTAGAGAATGAAAGTGAAAGCCCTTTCTTTCCTCTATTAAGAATTTCACTTTCAATACCTGGAAAAAAATCATATTTATCTCAAATTGCTTTTTGAAAAAATGTGAACTATGAAAGATGGGCCAAATTTTCATTTTTGTAACACAGTAGGAATATTTATAGATATCTCAGCAGCTCTGGATAGCAAACAGAACTGCTGAGTCCACTGTAACAGAAATCCAGTGGGTGACTGTAGGTCAATTTCTCTTCAATTATGTCACTTCATGTTAGCAAAATAGCAACCAGGAGAGTGGTGCTCTTCGTAATCAGGTGGCTCTTTAGAGCAAAGGGGAGGAAAATTTTTAAAAATGTTTTTCAAATATGTGTAGGGTATAAAATAACTTTCAAAAGCTATTTTGTATTTTATTAATAATTAGTTATTAGTACTTAATATGATTCCCATTCACCTCTGTTCTCCAACCCTTGCAGGAAACCAGAGTTACTAAATTTTCTAGAGATAGTCTATGAGTATATGCACGTATGCTTTTTAACACAATGGTAGCATATTATACACTTTCTTCATTTTGCTTTTTTTGTTAGTATTTTTTAAAAAATGTTCCTACGTGTCTTAGTTTGTTCAGGCTGCTATAACAGAATACCATAGACTGAATGGCTTATAAACAACATAAATAAATGTATTTGTTACAATTTTGGAGTCTGGGAGTCCAAGATCAAAGTGTTGACAGATTCAGTATCTGGTGAAAGCGGGCTTCCTGGTCCATAGGCTGCCGTCTTTTTACCTATGGAAGGGGTGAGGGAACTTCTCTGGAGTCTGTTTTATAAGGGCACTAATCCTATATCATCACATTGAGGGGTAGAATTTCTACACACAAATCTGGCGGAGATACAAACGTCTATAGCACTAAATACGAGATATCTGATTTCAAATCAAAAGTGCAGTTTATTATATCTCAAACAAGAAGCTGTATAATTAATCAAAGTATACATCTAAACTGTCGACACAGTTGTGCCATCTTGATGGTAGCTTGCTTATGCCAGCAGCAAAGAAGCCTAGAGAGCGAGTGGCGATAAAATCTCATCACAAAAGACATTTTCCACAGCTTGTTGAGAATTGAATATTTTCCCTTGCAAGAAGTGGTCCAAAGCCTAGGAGAAGTGGTAGTCAGTTGGGGCAAGGTTTGGTGAATACGGTGGATGACAGACAGTTTCCAAGTCCAGCCTCTATAGTTTGAGCTGCATTGTTTATGCGACATGTGCCCAACCTTGTCTTGCAAGAAGATGGGCCTGTCTCTATTGACCAATTTAGGCTACTTAATCACAAGCATCCTCATCATTTCACCCAAATGTTTGCAGTAGACATCTGCTATAATCTATTGACCAGGTTTCATGAAGCTGTAGTGGATAATACCAGCGCTGGACCACTAAACAGACACCATTAGCTTTTTTTGGATGAATAGTCGGTTTTGGACTGTGTTTTGGCACTTCGTCTTTATCCAACTATTGTTCCAAACACTTGTGATTGTAAAAAAAAATCCATTTTTTATCACAGGTAACAATGCAGTGTAAAAATGGCTTTTCTTTATGTTGTGACACCAAAGAAAGGCAAGCTTAGAGCTGATTTCTCTTCTGATGCTTGTTTAATTCATGCAGAACCCATTTATCCAGCTCTTTTTTACCTTGCCAATTTGTTTCAAATGGTCCCATATTGTTGGAATAGTAACATCAAACCTTGCTGCTAATTCACACGTAGTTTGAGATGGATTCGCTTCCACTACAGCTTTCAGTTCATCGTTATCCACCTTGGTCTCAGGTCACCCACGGGGCTCATTTTCAAGATTAAAATCACCAGAACAGAACTTCTCAAACCATTGACGTACTGTGCGTTCATTAGTCATATCCTTCCCAAACACTCTGTTGATATTTCGAGCTGTCTGAGCTGCATTGCTTCCATGACAGAACTCATATTCGAAAATAACACAAATTTTTTACTTAGCCGTGGTTTTACAAAAATTGCTCTAAAAAATTTGAAAGATAATCACAAGCCAAAACATGCATTTGCAAGACTGAGGATGTACCTTCATAATAAAAATAAAACAAGAAGTGTCAAAGTGAAATATCAGAGATATCAACTGTCAAACTTAGTACTTAAGTAAATTGGACATTTCATACTTAATAACCTAATATAGTATATGTAAAATAATGATTTAGGAAAGTAAGATCTTTACAGTTCTAAAAAATGGAACTTGGCCGGGCGCGGTGGCTCACGCCTGTAATCCTAGGTCTCCGGGAGGCCGAGGCGGGCGGATTGCTCGAGGTCAGGAGTTCGAAACCAGCCTGAGCAAGAGCGAGACCCCGTCTCTACTATAAATAGAAAGAAACTAATTGGCCAACTAATATATATAGAAAAAATTAGCCAAGCATGGTGGCGCATGCCTGTAGTCCCAGCTACTTGGGAGGCTGAGACAGAAGGATCGCTTGAGCCCAGGAGTTTGAGGTTGCTGTGAGCTAGGCTGACGCCACGGCACTCACTCTAGTCTGGGCAACAAAGCGAGACTCTGTCTCAAAAAAAAAATAAAATAAAATAAAAAAATAAAAAATGGAACTAAGGCAGCAGTTAGTTTAGTGCAATATATGCATGCGGTAAAATACTGTACAAGAATTGGGCTACTAATGTGTCTCTGAGCTTGCAAGCAGCTAATGCAGAGGAAATACAAGCAGTTATATGACTGTAGTACCCATAACACAAAAAATAACTCTTCTTTTATCATATTTATGTATTCCCTCTATGATAATTTTAAACTATTGAATTAAAAACAAAACAAAGGAACATTAACACCCACTTCACAAAATATTACCAGCCCATTCTAAGACCAAAGAAAAGTTTCTCTCACAGATCCTCATTTTTCAAAAGGCAGTGGAATGAAACTCTTCACATTCTCAACTCAACTTGCTTTTTTACTTTATATATGTAGAAGATCAATCCACATCTTTATATAGAAACATCTGGGGATGGCAAGATAGTATTCTATTTCATGGATGTATCATTATTTATTTCGTCAGTCCCTTACTGATGGACAGTTTGAGCATTTCTAGGATTTTGCTCATACAAACCATGCTGTCATGGATTTCTCTGTGTATGCCTCATTTCCGTATCTGCAAGCTTATCTGTAAGGTAAATGCCTACAAGTGGATTTGCTGAGTCAGCGTGTATGGCTACTATTTATCTTGACAACTATCAGAAAATTGCTCTTTATGGACAATATACCAATTTAAGCTCCCCACCCACACCCATGATTCTGCCTGCTTCCCTGTATCTGCCCTACTCAACGTATGATCCTACTCTCTGATACTAAAAAAATAATTCCTGTGAATGAGATTGAACATTGTCCTTTAGGTTTAAGAGCATAATTGTCTCTTTTATTTTCTAGTGACCTGTCTGTTCATACTCATTGTCCAGTTTACTTTGTTGGGTTGTTGGTCTTTGGCTTATTGATTGTAGGAAAACCTTGTGGATTAAAGAAATTATCCTTTTGTGCTATCTGTTGCATTTTTCCCTTGTGTGCTATTTATCTTTTGACCTTATTCATGGCATTTTCGTTTGGCCATGTGAAAAATTTTTATTTTCATTAATAAAATTTCTCAGTAGTTTTCTTTTTTTTATGACTTGTGGATTTGAAGTTACATTTGGCAAGGCATTCCCCCCTCCAAAATAATCTCCACTTCTTTCTTCAAGTTCTTTTATGTTTCAGTTTGGAATTTATTTAGTGTAAAAAAGTAGGGTACAGCTCCAAATTTATCCTCTTCCTGATGGCAATCCAGTTATCCCAACAGTGAATAATCCATCTCAGTTCCCCTCCCCCAATTTGAAATTGGGAGGGACAACTTCTCCAACTGAAAGGAACCCACAGTAATCTGTAAACACTTCCTTTGTAGAAGCTGGGACCTCCAAACACTGCTTTCCCATAACTTAGGCAGCAGGAGAACAAAGACCTTCATGTAAGGACTCTAGGAGAGGTCAACTCAGCCCACAGCCCTTCCTCACCCAGCCAGCCCAGGCGGACACTGGCTTGGCCAGCACCCTTGCGTGACCTGCTGTGACCACGAATATACCACAGACTTGTGCTCTCATTTCTCACGATGCTGTGGCCAGATAAGATTTCAAAGTACCCTGCTCTTTGTTTTTTTCTTTCTTTTTTTTTCTTTTTTTTGAGGGTTTCTCCAGAAAATGAGGTCTTCTCTAGGTATTCCACTAGAGGGTGCTTCAACTATACATATGTACATATACGTAAACATACGACCTATGTTGTTTGTGTGGGCTGCACACACACATACCAGGCAGCTGCTATTTCATGCACAGTCTATGACATGGGAGTACAGCCTGATTTTTAATGCTCCTCCACACATAATCAGATGACCTTCCCAAAGATTCCTCCTCTCCCAGTGAGCTGGTATGGGAAATGGAGATCTACCAGAATGGAAACTGTTCACAAAGGTGGAGAAAGGGGCTCCTGGGATGGGTTTCTGTCCTTATTCTCTTTCCCTGGAGGAGGCTTTTTAGGAAGATTTGGGCTTTCGGGGAAAGAGATGGCAAGACCCCAATTAGAAGTCACAGATAAGTGTCCAAAGTTCTGGATTACATTGGCAGTGGGATGGAGCCATGAGTAGGCTGATGCTCCCAAAAGGTGAGTAGGGTCCTTGGGGGCTGCGGGAGGTGGGGTAAAGGGATGAGAGTTGCTGAATAAGTCAAGCCCCTTGGGGATAGCAAGCATGTGGGAGAAACTAATAGATGCATATTTTAAAAAGGGACCCTGGAAAAGTAAAAGGATGATTTATGGGTATATACATACATAATGAGTGAGATGTGCACCGTCTGGGGGGTGGTCACGCTTGAAGCTCTGACTCGAGGGGGGAGGGGGGCATGGGCAATATAGGTAACCTTAACATTTGTACCCCTATAATATGCTGAAATAAAAAAAATTTTTTTTAAAAAGGGATTTCCCTTTTAGGAAGGTAATTGCAGAAATAGGTTAAAAAGATTCCTTTTGTATAAAAACTCAAAGTCGAATAAATAAGAAACCTGGAAATGGGAGGTTTGGTGAGAAGAGACTGAAATTTTACCGAAAATGCTGATAAGGACCCAGTAACTGACTTGGGAGCTCAAGGTAAGGGAGGCGTCTATGAGAGACGGTGAGCAGCAGCTTTTAAACTTTGCGGCAATTATAGTCATCTGGAAGGCTGTTTTATAAATCTTGATTTCTGGGCATGGAACCCATGCATACACTTTAAAAAAAAAAAACGTTTTCCAGTGATTCTAATGTGTAGCCAAGTTCAAGAAACAATAGCCTAGATCTGTGGTTCTCAAATTTAAGTGAATGTCAGAATCACCTATAGGGCTTGCTAGAACACAAATTGCTGGGCCACACCACAGTTTATGATTCGATAGGCCTCAGGTGGCTGGCTACAAGTGAGTGCTTAGAATGTGGTTAGCTTGAATATATGCGTGTGATAAATTTGTAAAACACACCAGATTTCAAAGACTTAGTGCCCCCCAAAAGTAAAATATCTCAAATATTTTTATGTTGATTATATATTAAAATGATAATATGTTGGATTTAGTGAGTTAAACAAAATATATTATTAAGAAAACTCATTTCACCAGTTTCTTTTGCTTGTTAAAATGTAGCTACTAGGAAATTTAAAACTACATATAGGTTTACATTTTATTTCTATTGAACTGTGCTGGTTTAGATTAGCATTTCACAAAAGATAATCCTTAAACCACCTGCACAAGAATCACCTGAAGTGCTTGTTGGAAAGACAGATTTCCTAGTCATAACCTACTCATTCAGAATGTCAGAGATGGATCAGGAAATGTGCATATTCAGCTCCTTGGGTGAGCCTGATGAACTAAAATTTCACCTGCTGGTGTAGGCAAATAAGAAAAAGATGGGGAAAAAATAAAAATTTTTCAGTTAGAATTTGGTGCAACCATGCCGTGATCCAATGCGAATGAGGAATCAAGAACAAGAACATTGAGAATACTCCATCTTCATAAATGAAGCCCAAGCAAGGGTGTAATGGGTCTGGGGTTAGCTGAATTGGAGAGGCAGGAATTTGGGACATCTGTCTCCTTGACCACACTCAAAGTGTGGTCTTTGGACAGCAGCATCAGCATCACTTTGGAGTTTATTAGCAATGCAAACACCAGGCCCTGCCCCAAACCTGCTGACTCAGAATCTGCATTGTAACAAGATCCCAAGATGATTCAATTGCACCTTAAATTTTTTTTACAACTGTATTGAGGCATATTTTACATATATAATTCACCTACTTCAAATGTACAATTCAATAATTTTTAGTGAAATTACCAGGTTGTGCAGCAATTATCATAAAGCAGTTTTAAAGTACTTCTATTACCCCAATAAGCTCTCCTTATGCCCATTTACTGTCAATTCTGTTTCTTCCCACCTCTGTCCCACGTATCCACTGATCTACTGTCTCTGTAGATTTGTCTTTTTTGGATATTTCTTTTATAAGAATTTATACAAAGTGTTACAATATGTGGTCTCTTGAGTCTTGCCTCTTTCATTTAACGTAATGTTTTTATTGGAGCTTCCTCCATGTTGCACAGATACCAATACTTCATTTCTGTTTATTGCCAAACAATATTCCATTGTCACTAATAGACCCAATTTTGTTTATCTGTTCATTAGTTGATGGAAATTTGGCTTTGTTCTAATTTTAGGACTATTATGAATAATGCTTCTAAGAACATGTGTGAATAAGTCTTTGTGGGTGTATGTTTTTATTCCTCTTGGGTAGATTCTTAGGAGTAGAATCACTGGGTCGAATGGTAAGTGGTAGTGCACCCTAAAATTTGAGTAGTTTGGGCATTTTGTACATATGCCATGATGTTAATGTACATGTACTTAGAATTTGCTCAGGTCTGGCTGAGGCTTGGCTCTGTTACTAGCAATTGTGTGCTGTTGAGCAAGTAACTTTATTTGATCCATGAAATAGGTTTATAATCCCTGCTGCATAAGGTTACTGTGAAGATTAATAAAATACAGGAACCATATATAGGCATTGGAGCCAGAAGAACCTAGGTTGAAGGCTAATCTTGTTACTTTTTTATTACCTTGAGTAAGTTACCAAACCTTCCAAGTCTCAGTTTCTTTCTCTATAAATGGGAGATAATAATACACTCCTTGTTAGGCTATTATTAGACTTACATAAAGTAATACATATAATGATATTAATACAATACTCAATAAATATTAGCTACTACTGTAGAAAGCTTCTAACTGAGAGTGATTGCCCTGGAAATGCTGGGTTAATAAAAGATGGTTTCTACATCTTGTATTTTTCCTGGAAAAGAAATCAATTAAGGACACACACACACACACACACACACAAAGTTATTTTGCTTTGTGTAATAGAATCAGGAACTTCTCCTAAGCAACGTTAAACCTTCTTGATGAATTCATTTTGATTTACACCCATTCAAATCCAAGTTCAGGAGACTTGTCTATGATGTTGTGGTTTCAATTCTGGGACGTGCCAATCAGTGCACACTACTTGGTTACAGGCTCAGATTAGCTCAGGAGCTCCTTGAGCACCACAGCTTAAACAAAGATTCACCGGGAGGTCCTGGGCTGGATTAACTTCATTTAGCAAAGCAGCAGTTAGCAAAACAACCTGCAGCAGCTAGGGGGATTATGGGTCAGTGAGCATGATGGGCCATTTTTACCAATAACTCTAGGACCAGCTTTCAAGGGGAAAGTGAATCCTGTCACTGCTCCAGTTAGCCCCATTACTTAGCCATCCACTATGCTGACATGCCCTCTTCCTTATTCTAGTGTGAATAACTCTTGAAAAATGTCAGACAGTCACACACCAGCACAAAATGCCTAATCACAAGAGCTTTTGTACATCGTCCCTTCCTTAGATAAGGTCCAATGCTATCAACTGTCCTCATCTGTTCCCTCTGCCCGAGTGGCTGGAGGTGAACATGATTGCCTCCCTCTCTGCAGGCAGGAAACTTAGTCAGTGAAATCGTCCCACATCTCTGCTAGCCAAGCTGTGTCCACAGTCTGTTCTGGCTGTGAGGAATTGCTCAGTGGAGAGATGAGGAGATCTCTTTCTTGCTGTCCCTAAAAGGCCACTGTAGGAGTCTGCTTGGGCTGCCATAACAAAATATCTCAGACTGCTTGGCTTAAACACCAGAAATTGATTTTTCTCCTGGTTGTGGAGGCTGAAAAGTCCAATCAAGATCTGTTAGGTTTCTGTTTCTGGTGAAGGCTCTCTTTCAGGCTTGCAGGGGCTGCCTTCTCACTGTGGCATGACATGGCAGAGAGAGAGAGGGAGAGAGAGAGAGAGAGAGAGAGAGAGAGAGAGAGAGAGAGAGAGAGAGAGAGAGAGAGAGAGAGCAGTTCTCTGGTATCTCTTCTTATAAGGACACTTACCCTATCAAATCAGAACCCCACCCTTATGACCTCATGTTACCATGACAACCTCCTTACAGGGCCTATCCCAAATACAGTCACCCTGGGGGTTAGAGCTTCCATATATGAGTTTTGAGGGAACACAATTCAGTTCATCGCAGCCACTTACCAGGACAGTTTAGAAAGATCCCACTGTGTGGTGCGTACAACTGTTCTTCTCTCCGTTGGTGGAGGCGGGGAGACGTGAGAGCTGGAATGAGAGACATTGGCTGTGAAGCTAATGCCAGTCTTGAGTTAGGCCTGAGGAACTAAGCTCCAAATCGATTGTGTTTGCAGGGATAAAACGATTATCAGTGCAAAAAGGGAGGATAAGAGCTGAGAAATGGATAACATTTCATCTTATGAATAAAAAAAAAAGGGAGAAAAGAAGAAAAAGACTTCTGACTCAGGCACCAATTGCTTAGCTTTAATTGTCTATGTGACTGCGATTGCAAAGCTGTCTCCCGGCATTTAGCAGAAGTGTTAAAGCATATTAGATCGCTGCTGGGGCTTAATGACAACAGGAATCATCCCAATTCAGAAGGCAATTATTTATCTGGTGACCTTTTACAAAGTGGTGAGTTTTCCTTCAGGATTTTTTACAGTGACTGATATTTCCAATAAACTCGGGTCTCTCCCCTCCCCCCAATCAATTGTTGGTATTTGAATGTCATGAAACTAAAAGCTGTGAAATTAAACCTGCTGTGAAAGCTACGAAAATGGGGAGACTGAAATGAGACTATAGGTCCCTTTCATATAATATCAGTGCACCATTATGATACGAATTCAGGCATAATGGGCTGCTGGGATGATGGCAATACATACAGTTGAATGTGGAGTGTTTGTCTGGAAGGGTTAATGTCAATTTCTTCCATGCAACACTGCCCATGATTGCTGGGTCATGCTGGAGGACTTCTTTGTATTTGCTTCCCCAATTTCTGTCCCAATCAGCTGTGACAGCACAGACAATTTTCCTTTGCAATCTGTACAGATCTAAGGCCAAGGGAACAGGTGCCTGGACCAGCCCATCACAACACACAGACTTCCAAAGGTGCTTTTATGTACTGATCTGAAATGTCTCTGTAATTTCTAAGCAGGCGTGCTTTGGTGGACTGTATTTGTGTCATTGTGATCCGTGACTGCCCTCAGAAACACTGGGAGGGAGGCTCCATTCTCATCTTTGATTTACAAATGAGAACGCTGTGGTCATAATGCTTTAGAATATGGGTTTAATTCTTCGGGGATGGCAAGGCCAACAGATCCGGAGATGACTGCCATTAAAAGATAGTTTATTACTCACAGTTCCCCAAAGGAGAAGGCATGCCTCACCACCCAGGGCGACACTGGGAAGCGCCAGTGTGGATCAGAAGGCAGAGGGGGAGGGAAAACTTGGGCAAGAGCCTTTATTGAGGTTTCCCTGGGGAAGGAATGGGTGAGGCAGGGTAAGCAGACTAACGATGGACTGGTTTGAATATTTCAGTGGGGCTCTGGGGGATAGGGGCTGTGCCTGTCTGGTGCCTGGCCCTGGGGTGATTAGGGCAGGTGCATAGTGGCCCCCAGCAAGGAAGAGCCCTGCAAGAGCCTGATAAAGGAGGTGGTTGGCGTGTGGGCTTTGGACTGGGTGGTTTGCATATGGAAGGTGTGCTTGTAGGTAAGTTCTTTACTGCCTCTAGGAATTGGCTAGCCCAGAGTCAGGAAAACCCCAGTGTGGAAGCGTCAGAAACACATGGTTAATGCCCAGAGTAATGAGGTGCTAGGCATCAGGACTCGTGGCTACTCAGGGGTAGAACAATTACTACAAAGCAAAATACAGAGGTTTCCGGAACCTAACCATAGAATCATAGTTTCAAGCTTTTCCCTCTTACATTCTCATCCTCTTTTCCTCTCAATCTCTCTCCTCTTTGTAGCAAAAAAAAAAAAGGTATTATGATTTCAAGCTGGGGAAGAGACCTCTGACTCATCCTAGATTCTTATATGGATGAGGAAATTGGAGCTCAGAAAGGTCAGGTGGCCTACTCAGTGTCACCAAACATCATGACTTCACTCTCTGTTCAGTCCCTTTCTATGCCACCCTGACCTGTCCACTTTCCAATCTTACAACTCTGGCCCTGTCTCCTCCCCCCTATAGTCATGCACACAGGGGAGCTTGTCTCACTCTCTTATTCAGTTTCTCAGATGTGAGTTGTGATTATAGAACTGGCACATTTTGGTTTAGGCCAGTGTCATAGCAAAAGAACATGGTTTGCTGGAAGAGATCTTCATCAGACCATGCTGGGAAGCTCTGCTTTAAAGAAGGAGCTCTCTATTCTAAATAAGCAATCCTTCTGATGAAAGAATCTCAGTTTTCCCTTTTTGATAAATTCACCAGCCAGGACCTCACATCTTTTTCATAATATGGCCTCAGGTCTGTAGCTTTTCCTTTGCTTCTGTTACAGTAACCAGTGCCAGTGTCCAGTACCTTCTTTTTCTCTTCTACCACGGCAAGAGGGTGTATGGAATTTTGCAATTTGTAAGGGTAGTTCTCAACAAAGCTTGAGATTTACAGCATGAACCACTTTCCTTAGCCTGGGCTGTATGGTCGGTGAGCAACTTGCTCAGTGCTCTTAACCTTGAATGCAGATTAAAATCATCTAATCCAATTCCAGAGCCCTCTCTCCAGACATTCTGATTTGGTTGATCTGGGGTGGGGCTCAGGAAATGGAATATTTTTGATGTTCCCTAGTGATCCCACCGTACAGCCAAAAGTAAAAATCACTGGGCTAGAGGGAGACTGGTGTGATTACAAAACCAGCCAACAGTAACAGCAAGGTGATGCCCTAGATCCACCCATGAAAAGGATACAGAAACCACCAATCAGATGGGCTTCTCCTTTCACCAAGGATCCCTCATTCCTGCCCCTCAGCCTGAACACAAAACTTGATGACACCACACTTCCCCTGAAAACTTTTCAATGGTTGTCTACTGCCTGATAATAAAGTAGAAAATCTATAGAGTGAATTGTTTCCAAATGTCAACAATTCTATCATGCTTGTGGACTGTGTGAGTCAGGAATGTGGACAGGACATAACCGGGATGGCTTGTCTGTGCTCCATGGGGTCTGGTTTCTCTGCTGGAAAGACTTCCAAGCCAGAAGTATTTGACAGCTGCAAGCTGGAATCATCTGGAAGTGTTATCCCTCAGATCTGGAGTTGATGCAGGCTGTTGGCTGGGACCTCGGATGGGGCTATAGACCTGAGCACCAACATGATGGCCTCAGGCTAGTTGGACTTCTTAGCTGGGGTCAGTACTCCAAGTGTCCAGGGAGGGGGCAAGGCAGAAGTGGCATTGCCTTTTCTGGCCCAGCCTCGGAGGTTCCATAGCATCACTTCCCTCTACTCATTTGTCAAGGCATTCACAAGCCCACTCCGATTTGATGGGAGGGGACATAACTCCCCCTCTAGATGGGGGAGGGTGGCAAGGTCACCTTGTAGAAGAGTAAGCAGGGTGGGAGAGATTATTGGAGCTATCTTTGGAAAATTCAGTCTGCTGCAATGGCAGCATCACATTGTCTTACTCTTCACTCCCGTCTAGCTGAAGTGTTTGCAGTTCCTAGAGTACACAATGCTCTTCCACGCCATCTTTCCCCCATGTTTTTCCTTTTCTCTAGAATGTCTCTCTTTCCTGCTCAAATCCCCTACTCTAATTCTCAGGGCAGGTGTTCAGGGTGTGCGGAGTTCTCCTCAGGGAGCTGTAGCTCCCTCCGTCCATCTCAGACATGGTCTCCATCCCACTGCGTGCTGTTTGGGGAGTCGGTCTCCCTCTCTCTCACTAACTGTTCATTTCCTCAGAGCAGAGGCTCTCTTCTTTTAACACCGCCAATTCTTAGCAGTGTTTGGCACAACGTGGTGTTCAAAAAATAGTAATAAATGTAGTTCTTACTATTATGGTGAACTCTCACCTTATAAATCTAAGACTCAAAAACTATACTTGCTTCATAGGCTTGCAATATTCTCCTGGTATTTAAGAGGTTAGAGGATCCAATGGGAACTGAGACTCTCGAGAGGTTTTCCGGCTTTGCACCTTGGCACTTGCTTGTCCCTTAGCCCTAGGCGGCCATTTATATTCCACTTGGCTTCTTGTTCCCATTACAAAAAGGCCTCCCTGGAGTATTAGTGAATAAATTTGTTAATGTTGGTAAAGTGCTTAGAAGATGGAAGGAGCTATACGGGAGTTAAATATTATTATTAATGATGGTATGAGATTGATTATTCATTTCCACAGCACTTCTCCTATTCAATCTGTGCAAAATTGGAAATTGGTTGTGCTAAATTGGCTTACCTGCTCCATTTGGCCCTGTCAGGAAAATCAATGAGACACACATGAATATTCTCCCATGTACATAGCCATTTTCAAAGTTAGACAATCATCAATATTTATTGGAAGTGGTTATGGAAAAAAATGAATGAATATTTAACACATGAGAGCATTTAGGTATTATTAAATGTACTGGGACAAGCAAATTTTGAAGCTATATTTGGGCTTTAATTTACAGCAGAAAAATCCATATTTTTAATTAGATACATGGTCATGTTTGAGAGGCTGTTGCTGGAAAGGTCTTGGGGCTGAAGGCAGAAACAGAACAACTGCTGAATGGCAAAAGCTCCTCTGTGCCCTTATGCCTAGCCCGGAGTTCCAGATGATTGGAAGTCATTGCTTCTAGAGGTTTCCTGGTTTTATTGATGAGACAGCATCCTGATGTCAGATATGGGAACTTTCCAGATTAGAGTCACACGTGCTTCCATGGGCTTTGAATACTCCACATCGGGACTGATGGCAAATGTTGCAAGAAGAGACATTGCTCACGTAATAGTCTGAAGGCACAGGCTCTCATTCCAGAAGCATCAGAAAGATGATGGAGCAGGAGACTCTGGAAAGAGCATTGAAGTGGAGAGTAAAAACAAGTGGGTTGTAAGCCAGCCAGCTGTGTGGCCTTGGGATATGACTTCATCTCTGTGAGCTTCAGCTTTTCTCATCTGTAAAATGAACTAGAAGATCTTTAAAGTCCTTTCCAGAGCTCACCGTCAATAACTTTTCAGAGGTACTGAACTGAGCATATGAAGCACCCACGTGTGCTCTGCCCACCTACTACCCATCCTCCAAACCTGCTCAGTAAAGATCCCCAGACAACGGGTTCTTTTTTGGCTCTTTGATAGCAGCCAGACCTGGCTGGGCCAGAGACTTTGGCTCTTCTTAGTACTTCTGGGCTCAGATGGAGCACCAGGACATAGGGCAGGGCCTGAAAAACGTTTTCTGTAAAGACCCAGGTAGCAAATATTTCAGATGGTCCCTGTTGCAACTACTCAGCTCTGCCCATGAAAGCAGCTAAGGAAAATACGTAAGCAAAGAGGTGTGCTGTGTTCCAATAAAACTCTGTGAACACAAATTTGAATTTCATACAATTTTTTATGTGTCACAAAATATTTTTCTTCTTTTGGTTTTTTTCCCCCAATCATTTAAAAACGTAAAAGCTATTCCTAGTTCAAGGTCATACAAAACCAGGAGGGCTGCCTTTGGTATGACTGAGAGGAATAGCTGTCTTGAATCTACACTTCTCTTTGGGGAGGGGCCCCCCTGCAGTCTTCATGGTAAGGGAGGTGAGATGCAACATGTTTGGCGAGGGGACCCATGTTCCCCTTTTGCCCAGGGAAATAATCCATGAGATAGAAACAGCACCCACCTCCGCCCTCTCCTTAATGCCTGGGCAGAGGCCGCAGCACAGAGGAACACTCTCTGCTGGGAAGTGAGGAGTGTTCTGGGCTCTGTGTCCTGTCCCTTAGGAGCCTACACACAGTGTGTCCCCCAGGAGGCAGCAGAGATGGGGTGTGAGGGCCCTCTGTATTAGGATTTTCCAGAGAAACAGAGCCAACAAGAGATTGTGTGTGTGTATAAGTGTTTGTGCAGAGAGAGAGATTTATTATAAGAGAAATTGATTATTTATAGTAATTGTGTGGCTAACACAATTTTGGAGGCTGAGAAGTCTGAAGATCTGCCATTGGTGAGCTGGAGATACAGGAGAGCCGATGGTGTAAGTTCCAGGGCAGGAGAAGACCGGTGATTCAGCTCAGTTAGGCAGGTAGAATTCCTTCTTACTCAGGTTCTGCTCAGGTTTTCTTGAACTCCTGAGCTCATGCGATCCTCCCACCTCGGTCTCCTGCAGTGTTAGGATTATAGGTGTGAGCCACCACGCCCAACCTTGTTCAGGTTTTCTATTGATTGGATGAGGCCCACTCACATTAGGAAAGGCAATCTGTGTTCTCCTTGATCTATGGATTAGAACGTTAATCTCATCCAGAGACACCCTCACGGACACACCCAGAATAATGTTTGACCAAATGTCTGGGCAACCCTGGCTCGGTCAAGTTGACATGTAAAAGTAATCATCACACCCCCCCCCGATAGTATTGGGCTCCTCCCTGTGGATCTGCTCCCTTCCGCCATGCCTACTGTAAACTTGATCGAGATGGGCTGCCTGGCAACCATACCACATTCTCCTCGGGCGCTTCTACTCCCTCTCTTCTAAGTGACCTGGGCACATCTTTTCATTTCTCGTCAAAACTCCAGCACTTCCTCCCTGCTTCTCTCTCTCAGAGCAAATGACATTGTTTCCTGTCTCACTGAGAAAATGGAAGTGCTCTGAGAGAACTTGCAAAAGTTCCCAGCACCAAATCTAGCTGCCTACCAGCACCTGCCTCAGGCACTCTGCCTTCCTTCCCGTCCTGTGGAGGAAACACCAATACTCCCGTCCGTGGCCAACATTCCACTTGTGCCCTCGTTCCCAATCCCTCTCAGCTATCCAAGTATAGCACATCAGCATTTATTCCTTCTTTTACCTGCATTATAAATTTTCCTCCTCTTCTGGATTATTCTCATTTGCATAGAAATATAGGCTGTTTCCCCCATATTAAGCACATGCACACACATACATACATGTTCTCTCTCAACCCACTTGTACCTCCAGCTACTGCTCAATTTCTTTTCTTTCTTTTTATAGTAAAGACTTATCCCCAATTCCCTGCCTCCCAATCTCTCTTCAACCCACTCCAACCAGGACCTTACTGTGACCACTCCAACAAAATTGCTAAGTCATCCACATTGCTCACTCTTATCCACCAGTGGTATTTGACACAGCCTGTCTCTCCATCCTTCTTAAAACCCTTCCTTCCTTCAGCTTCTGGGACACCATACACTCCTCACTTCCTACCTACTGCACAGATGGGTCCTTCTTAGCCTCTTTTGTTGGTTCTTCTTTTGTTTTTCCAGCCTTAGCACTGGACTCTTCCTGGGACCTCTTTTCATCTCTGTTTACACCACTCTCTAGATCTCACTCATCTCATGGCTTTGCACGTCATGGGTATGCTAACAATTCACAGAATAAACCTCTAGTCTGGGCCTCTCCTCCGAACTTCTGACTTTAGTCTTGAGCTGTCTACCCTCAAATGTTCAATAATCATCTCATATTTAAGGGGGCTCAAACCAAAACCCTGTCCTGTCTTCCTTCTAGACCTCTCAGTGTTAAGCATCCTAGGGCTGCTGAAACAAAGTTCTACAAACTGGGTGGCCTAAACAACAGAAATTTTTTCCTCTTAGTTCTGGAGGCTAAAAGTCTAAGATCAAGTTGTGAGTAGAGTTGACTCCTTCTGAGGGCTGAGAGGGAGAATCTATTCCAGGCCTTTCCCCCAGCTCCTGTGGTTTGCTGGCAGTCTTTGGTGTTCCCAGGCTCGTAGGTCTCTCTGCCTTCATATGAAAACACATATGAAAACCTGTGTGTGTGTTTGGGTATAAATTTCCCCTTTTTAAAAGGACACTGTTCATATTGGATTAGGGGGTCACCCTAGTCCAGTATGACCCCATCTACACTAATTACATCTGCACTGACCCTATATCCAAATAGGGTCACATTCTGAGAGTATTGAGGGTTAGGACTTCAACATATGAATTGGGGAGGGGGGACACAGTTCAATCCATGATACTCTGCAGCCGGTCCGTCCCATCTCAGTTGATGGCAGCTCCATTTTTCCAGCTGTTTAGGCCAGCAGCACTGGAGTCATCCTTGAATCCTGCCTTGCTAGTCTCCACACCTAATATATCAAAAAGTCCTACTGGCTCTGCCTTTAAAACATACCCAGAATCTGACCATTTTCTCACCAACTTCACTGCTATCACTTGGCTTGGGCAGCCCTCATCTTGGAAGCTGCAAAAAGGACTTGTTCTGTAAAATTTGAAGTCAGTTAAAAGGCCGCATTCAAGGATCCAGAATGCCGCATGTGGCCTCAAGGCCCCAAGCTCCCCACCCCTGCACAAGGACGATCCCTTTAAAACATTAGTCAGATTACGTTGTTTCTCAGCTCTACCCCTCCTGGTGGTGTCACATCCACTAACGGAAGAGCCTCCACTGCCTGACTCCCGAGGGTCTCTCTGACCCTCAGTCATTCTGCTCCACTCGCACTGATCCCTTGTTGACCGAACACGTCAGGAATTCTCCAGGCTGGAATGTTTCTTCCTCGTGGCTCACTCCTTCACCTCCTTCCAATTTGTGCCAGAATGTCTCCTTCCTGTGAGGCTTTCCCCAAACAGCCAAAATAAAATGGCAACCCTTCCCCTTGTTCATGGATCTTATGGCAAAAATGAGACAAGGAAAGTTTGTGTCTAAGATATCCTGCTTTCAAGTGTAATTAACCATTTATATGCAAATTATTTCACAAGAGCACTTACCTGGTTTGTCTAGAAGAAACAGATGCAAGCAGGCACTTAGAGCAGATACATTTTTTTAATGTCATAATTTTTCTTCCTTCTGGAGTGAGCAAGCTCAAAACTTGCTCACGAGAATGTATGGTCCCGAATTGGAAGTAGCCGGTGTTGCAGGAAGGTCATAAATCTTGGTCAAGGGCAAGGTAAATAGCTCTGCAGACTCATTCAACATTTGCGGAATCCCAGCCATTTTTAGTCTGGAGAGTCTTAAAACCAGGGGACTGGAGACTTGGTTTCAAAGGAAATTAAAGTTTTTACACCCTCATCTCATAAACACCCAAATTTTGGGTATGAATTTAAGTGAGAAATTTAGAATGCTTCTTGCAGCATGCATTTCATACAGCCTTTAGCATTGTGAGCGTCCCTGCAACTCTGAAGGTCCTGCCAACCAAGGAGAAAAAGAGGGACTCCCATGTCCCAACTTCTTACCTTGGGTCCCTTGCACTCACCCACTATTGAAATTGGCAAAATTTCAGTTGCAGCTGCTGTTCTCCAATTGACTTACGGTGCTTTCCAGTAGAATATTTTTTGCTTCTTTGAGGTTTCTTCTATTCTCAAGCCTGTCAGACACGCTGATGCTTCCTTCTTTCCCTCCTTCCACCCCCAGCGCCCACGCAACCTCGGACGTCCTGCAGGGTTTGTGACTTATGGAGGTTTGCCTCACCTACTTGCATTTTGGGGTTTGTGGGAGGATCTTTTCACTGGCTTTGTTGTAAATGCTTTCCCTGCAGGCAACCACCCTCTAAACCAAACCTCCCTCTTTCAAATCATATGGTGAGAGTGATTATCCAAAGAGTAATAATTTAAATCCAGAGAGGGTGAGGAACTTGCCCAGGGTCTCACAGCTTGTGAGCAGTGGATCTGGGGTTTCAATTCTAGTCTGCTTGACTCTGAATTTTTTCTCTTTACATTATTCAAAACTGCATCTCTTAATATTGTTATTACTAACATTGGTATTGGATACGTCATTTACTTTTTCTGGGACTGTTATAATTCTTCCTATTTTCCCCCTTAACCGTTAACTCTACTCAGTGCCTTCTTTTGTTTCCATCTACATTTGCTTTTTTGAGAAACATATTCATTCTGGTAATTTCATAAATCACTTCTAATGATATTTCTAACTATTCTCCCACTCCCCAAATTTCTATCCTTTAACACTGTATTCCAGATCTTATGTTGCCTTTGGGACATAGGCATAGGGACTTAAATCTGACCTTTGTTAAATTCAAATCTTAAAAATAAAAAACAAAAAAACCAAAAACCAGAGGCAGTGCTTCCCTTGGCCAGCATCTTCTGCCATAGGCCCTGTCACTACAGTTCCACTTGCCTGCTTGACTTCACACCATCTGCTCCATTAAGAGGGGGTCCTCAGTAGAGTTGTCACAAGCATTATGAAGCGTTAGCAGCAGCTGGTTAAGCATATTTAAGCTACAGTAGAAACATGAGTGTTGGATACCACAGTGCAGTATGAGCTGTTTTGGCAAGGAAGAGTAATGGGTGACAGATGTGGTACATGATGTTTCTGTGCTAGAGATGAGCGTGACCTCAGTGTATCTCAAATGCAGAAGGAACTCAGCTCCAGTCATGTGGAAATAAAAATCAGAGCCCGGACAACAGCAGCTCTGGAAAATCTGGCTGGGTGATAAACTCTGGGCTTTGGGTAAAATGATGAGTATAAATGTGAGACATTCAGAAAGCCACCAAATTTCTCTGTGCTTCAGTTTTCTTACCTACCATGCTGATGACCATAGTACCTCATATGGTTCTAATAGGAAGTAAATGAGACAATGAACGTCAAGCTCCTAGCTCAGTGACTAGCACATAGTAACAAGAGCTCAATAAATATTAGGAATTATCATTACCATCTTCTTCTCCATCATTGTATGTTACATGAAGTTGAAGCTTTGTGGTATTTGGGGGGGGGGAGATGGAGCAGGGAATGTGTGTAGGGAATTAGAGCAGAAGCAGTCTCTCTGAGCTGAGTAGGCAGCTCTGAGTATCCAAGACAGGGATGCTAAAGCAGCTGGGATTTTACAGGGCAGAGTGCCAGAAAGGAAGGACTTATGCAAAGGGGGAACCCCAGAAATCTGCATAGGTGTCCTCTTTGGTCTTTGACCAAATATTAACATACTTGATATTAAATCTCTTTAAACTGAACAGAAATTGTGAAGGGCAAACAGTGCCTTAAGAAGACAGATTAGACACTGTATTAACAAAAATAGAAACTAGTTAAACTGAAACAAGGAGGGGGAAAAAGGCTAAAAAAATAGAAGAGAATCTTAAAGACATGTGGGACATTATCAAAGCATCTAACATGAGTATAATTAGAGTTCCAGAAGGAGAAGAAATAAGGAAAGAATTTGAAAAAGCAAGAAATTATTTGAAGAAATAACATTCCAAAAGTTTCTAAATTTAAAGAAAAATATTAACTCACACATTCAAGCAGCTCAAAAACCCCACAAGCAAGATAAATACAAAGAAAATCATTCTTAAGCACATTACAAACTGTCAAAAAACAAAAATAAAGAGAAAATATTGAAAGCATCCCCCAAAAGACACATTGCATATGAAGGAACAGTGATAAAAATTAACATTGTCTTCCTGTAAGAAACAAGGCCAATTAGAAGATAGAACACTGTAGTTGAAATACTAGAAGAAAAAAGTCAACCTAGAGTTTTATATCTAGCAAAAACATCTCCCCCCTCACATTATGGCAAAATAAAGTTATTTTCTGGCAAACAAAAGCTGAGAGAATTTGTCTCCCACAAAATTATACTACAAGACATGGTAAGGAACATGCAATGTTGGAGTTGGAGAGGTGGGAGTGAGTGGGATGAATATGGGAAGACGGGAGATGGCAGAGAGAAAGGGAATCACAGCACGGATGCATGAAACTCAGGGTGTGGTCACGTCCTGATAACCCACCCTAAGTTGAAAATATCATAAATTGAAATACCTTTAATACAGCTAACCTAACAAACTTCATAGCTTAGCTTAGCCTACCTGAAATGTGCTCTGAGCACTAACATTAGCCCATAGTCAGGCAAAATCATCTGGTAACATGGTAGACTGTAAAGTATCACCTGTTCCCTCTCGTGATCCCGTAGCTGACTGGGAGCTGTCACTCACTGCCTCTGCCCAGCACGGAGAGTATCCTACTGCAGATGGCTAGTCTGGAAAAGATCAAAATTCAACATTGTGAACTAAAAACTGCAAGTTAAACCATTGTAAGTTGAAGACCATTTGTAATGCCTTCATCAGATTGCTAAACCAAAATGTCCTTCAGGAAAACGAAAGAAAATGATATCAGATGGGCATTGTACCTACAAAGGAAAAAAGAGTTCTGTAACTATTTTTGTAACCATATGAATAAATATAAAAGCATTTTTCCTTTCATTCTTAATCTCTTTAAGAAATAATTGTTGTTTAAAGCAAAATAGCAAAACTGTATCATGGAGTTTATTTATAACATGTAGAAATAAAATGTATGTGAATATTTGTTCCAAGGACAAAGGAGGATAAGTGTAATCATACTGTCGTATGTTTCTTATACGTGAAGCAGTCTAATATTTTTCCAAGGTAGACTGTAATCTCAGAGGACCCAACAAAAAATTTAAAAGTGAAGCATAGCTAAAATGTTAATAGAGGAAATAAAATAAAATAATAAAAAATTAACACAAAAATAGGCAGTAAAAGAGGGAAAAAGGAAAAAGAAACATAGATAATGAAAGTGAGGGAAAAATAACAAGATGATAGCCTTAAACTCAATTGTATTAATGATTACATTTAGGCAGATATTGGCCGGGTGCGGTGGTTCATGTCTGTAATCCTAGCACTCTGGGAGGCTGAGGCAGGAGGATTGCTTGAGCTCAGGAGTTCAAGACCAACCTGAGCAAGAGCATAACCCCATCTCTATTTAAAATAATTTTAAAAAGGCAGATATTACCAGACTACATAAAGGAGCAAGACCCAGATATATGCTATTTAACAACACAAGTTTTAAATAAAAAGATACAGGTAATTGAAAATATAAAAATGAAAAAATATACAATGGCAATACTAGTTGTAAGAAAGCAAAACTAGCTAATTAATATCAGACAAAGAGACTTTAAGATGAGGAGTTTCATTAGAGATAAAGAAGATATTTTGTAATGACAGAAGGGTCAATCTATTAAGAAGACACAACCATCCTAAACGTGCATGCAACTAATCACAGGGTTTCAATGAAGCAAAAACTATAAATTTTTTATTTCAATAAAGGGAGAAATAAAAACAAATTTATAATTACAACTAGAGATTTTAAAGAGACCCCTTTCCGTAATTGATAGAAAAAGTAGATATGTATGATGAGACGCTATTGGCAGGTTTGGAGCCAGGGCAGGTGTAATCTCATTTGATTTATGAAGACTGCTCTGGCTTCAAAGTAGATTGTAGAGAAAACCAGGAAAAAAGTTAGGGGGCTATTACAATAAGCCAGGCAAGAATGCTAGTGGCCTGAACTATGGTGTTAATGATGGCTCTTGGGAATACGGACAGACCCAAATCTGGCCTGTTGAGACATCCACAACCAGCCAGGTACAAGAGTTGCTCTGTCATTGACCCCAGTTCTCATGCAGTAAAACTGGTACAAAGAACAAACTGTAGTTAGTCTGCAAACCTAAAGTCTGACATTGTCCTGCCTACCCAGGGATTCTAAGTTAAAAGCAATCCAGTTTGAGGCAGATCAGCAGTGGACAAATTTTCTGATGTTAAGATTGTCAAACACTCATAGGAAAGAATTTATTGAATGTGAACACAGAGTCAAGATTATATTTTTAAACTTGTTGCTTTTAAGAACATTCAAACTCCTGCCTGGCTATTGGCGATATTCTCAGCAGGACATTTCCGTGGGTATGGGGTCCAGCTGCCCACCTTGTTCCTTCATCATGCTTTCAGGAAGGCAGGTGAGTTGGGAATGGAACCGCCAGTGTGGACAGCTGTAGACACAAGCGTGTTGGGTAGAGGCCCTTGCTGGCTCTAATAATTGGCAGATATTCGCAAAGGACACTACTGGGCCTAAATTCCACTCCTGTTTACATAGAAAAAAAAATGCAGTGCTCCCAGACAGGGACCTGAATACAACCCCACTGTAATTTAACAGATATTCATTAAGCAGTTTTCTGTAAGTTGGGCCCTTGTGTGTACTAGGCTATGGTGTAAGAATGGTGGAAAGAAAGAAAATCTCCCTGTCGTCATGAAGTCAACTGTTGAATGAGAGGAAATAGACATTAAGCAGATAATTAAATAAGTGATGAGAATTGTGCTAAGTGAGATGAGGGAAAGGTGCTTGACAACATAAAACATTACAGTGGGGATTTGGGCAAAGAGTCCTTGAGGAAGTGACCTTTAATCAGAAGTTTGGAGAAGAAAAACTGGGCGAGGGTGGGGGAAAGATCATTCTAAGCATAGAAAATGCAAACAGCCATACAACACAGGGAGGACAGAATAGGACATTGAAGGGCTGCAAATAAGCAGATGAACCTGGAGTGAGAAATACAGAGGGGGAGGGGGAGAAAGATGGGGAGGAGGAAAATGGAGAACTGGAGGAGAAGGGAGAAAAGAATTTTTTTCCTATGAGCAGTGGAGCAGTGGGAATCCAATATCAAGCTCTAAGTTTTAAGTAACACAGTGCAAGAGAGTCTCAAAGACTGATTTCTGGGAGCTTAATTTATTATTGCAGGCCAAAGTTTGAAATTCATTCCTCCTAGGCTTTAAGATTCACAAAGAATCCCAAGGAGTACCAAAGTCCTGGCATTACCCTCGCTGAGGCAGAAGTCCAGGGGTGGGCTGTGGTTGGAGCTTCAAGCTAGGAATGGTTTAGGGGAAGCTCAGACCCTGGATCTCAGGAGCTGAAGAAGCCACTTGGGAAATAGACTATACTGCCCATTAACCCAACATCCTCTTTCTTTGATCCAATTATTGAATTAGAAAGGGAGGTGTTGAAGACGAATGGGAGTTTTTAACATTAATCACTATCTAATGATGGCAAAGCCTGAAAGATGTCAGATTTTATTTGATAGATTTATCCTGAAACTGATATGTACACTGACAGTTGAGGAAATTAATGGTTTGGCTTTACAGAGGACTGGCAGGATAAACTGACTCTGACAGGCTAAATTAAGACTAGGCTGTGACAGAATGTAAACTGCCAACTTCATATTTTGCGTGTAATGCTTTAGAAGCTTTCGGTACTGATTTCTAAGCCTCACGAATATGTTTAAATAAATGAAAATTCAAGGGAGGACGTTATCTCGAAGAGATGACATTACAGCAGAGTGATGAATAAATAATTTAGAAGTGGCGTCTTCAACCATGCACATGTTTTTAAATGCACAGATTTACTAATAGAATCAAATAAGATAAAGGAAAATGAATCAATGTCAGGCTTGTATTTGAAATTTTAGAGTGTATGTAAATTCCTTGAGGGCAGAAATATGTCTCATGAATCTCTGCATTCCTAGTGACTAGCACAGGGAAGGGTACACAGTTGGCACTCAATAAACGTTAGTTGCAAAAATGTGTTGTGTATCAGTCAGCGTTAGTGATAGATACCAGGTAATTGATTAATATTCATCATTTTCTAATTTATTTAATACTGGATAATAAGCTAATCATTTTTATGTACAAAAATGAATTGAAGGATTTCATGGAAAATGAACTTTACTAATCTTTCTAACCTCTAGAATAATTTGGAAAAAATGTTTCAAGCAGAATGATATAGTACCTTCCATAGTCAACTGCATTGAAATAATTTAATTATTTTATCAGTTTACTTATATAAAAGAGATTTGTTTCCATTTCCCCCTCTTTTTAATTTTTCCAAAATTATTTTCAATGTGATCAATTCCTTTCTACAGAGAACCTTTTGTTGCACAGACATGATTTATTGATTGAGTTGTGTTCCTATCAAATTTTACTCTTTATAGATACTGCCATGAATTTCCCTTTGAGGACGCTATTTGCACCAAGCCTCATTCATCTGGCTTAAATTTTAAAGATTTGAATTTTGACAAAAATGTGATTTTCCAGCAGTTTTTAGTCATAGAAAATTTTACCAAGTATGGTTTTAATTACTATCAATTTTATTTTGCGTTGATTTTTTTATTTCAATAATGTTCATTATGTATTGAAGGAAAACCCACCAGAAAATCGTGAGCAATATTGGAAAGTATAGAGATGTGATCAGGGTTCAGGGGAGATGGGAGTGATTTGGGTGAATAGGAGATGAGACAGGAGATGGGAGAGAGAGTGTGAGAGAGGCAGACAATGGGGAAATAACGACTTTATGAGATTAAGTAAAAAATGTTTACCTTCATTAAAGGAAATGTTTATTATTGATTGGGTTCTCATGCTTGGCACCCTCAAATTTCATTTAGAATAAAGTTACCTCACATTTTCACTAAGTAAAAAACCACAATAATCTGCTAAGAAAATTTTACAAATGTTGAATCACAACCTTCTTGTAAAATTTCTTAATAGTTCCTTACCTTGAATAGGGTCCCTCTTCTGAAGCTCATTTTCCAAACATAATACCCCAAGCACATTTTAGAGGTGAAAGTCCCAGCCTCCAAATCCCAAAACCACTTCCTAAGTTGTAGACAGAGCCTGAGTTGATGCACCATCTTCTACTCTTCTCCTTTAACATACTCATTCTCTGGGGATTGCTATGAAGCGGGACTTTTCCCATAGATTTTTGACCACATATTTCTTTTTTGTGAAATGTCTATTCAAATTACTTGCCCATTTTTACAATGGGTTATCTGTCTTTTAAATTAATTTGTAAGTGTTCTTTAGATTTGTGGTTATTAGTCTTTTGTTTATTATGTGTGTTGCAAACATCTCCCAAGCTGTGGTTATCTTTTCACTCTATGATATCGGTTGATGAATAGAATTTCTTAATTTTAATGTAGTCAAATTTAGCCATTTTCTCTTATAGACTCTCATTTAAAAATACCTTCTTACCCTGAAGTTATGAAACTACGTTCCCATGATATATTCTAAAATCTTTATTGTTTTGCCTTTCACATTTAAGATTTTAATCTACTTAGAATTAATTTTGCATGTATGTTATTTGAAAGATGTCCAATTTCGTTTTTCTACATAACCCAATTTTCCCAGATTCATTTATTGAAAAGACCATCTTTTCTTGGCTGATTCCCACCAATTTTTCACACATGACGCTGATATATAAGTCACATTTTTGTGTTCTTCATTTCTCTTGCATCTCAGATGTGTATCATTTGCCCCTATCTTTCTGCCTGCAGTAAATTCTTTAGAATTTCTACTGATGGAAAACAATGTTGGCTTTTGTTTATCTAAAAATATCTTTAATCTCACTCTTGGAAAATATTTTTGCTGGATAGATATGGAATTCTAAAATAGCAATTATTTTCTCTCAGCACATCTTTCCAATGTATTTTGGCTTCTGCTGTTGCTATGGAGAAGGAAACTGTCAGTCTAATGGTTGCTTCTTCATAGGTGTCCTGTGTTCCCATCTCTGGCTGCTTTTATAATCTTCTCTTTGTCTCTCATGCTCTGTGGTCTCACGATACGTCTAGGTTTGCTTTTTTTGTTTTTGTTGCTGTTGTTGTTTTAGTTATCTTGCTTGAGACTCATGGAGATTCTTTAACCAAAAGTCCATTTTATCAGAAAGAAGTAAAGGGTTTTCATGTCCTCTTTCCCCCTCTTCTTTCTAGAGCATATGTACATGCATGCAGGAGAACAGATCAGAGAAGCTGAAGATACTGAAAAGAAGTTAATGATTGACGGAATGAGGTCCCTGAGGAAGAGACAAAGCATGGGCCCACGGCACAGGTTGGCAACAAGGCCTCAGGGGGAGGAGGAAGAATGGGTGTGGATATCCTTAATATTTGTTGCTGAGCAGTGAGCAGAAAGTTAATGGTGTTTTGCTTGATAGATAAGGATCATTCACTATTTAATAGGCATGTTATGTGCTAGGAACATAGTGGTAAACAAAACGAGCTTACTTTTTGCCTTCCTGAAGCTTATATTCCAAAGGGGGAAACTGACCTTATATAAGTAACAAATAAAAAAATCATCACCAATTGTGAAAGTGCTATGAAGGAAATACACAGTGTACTGTAGTGTGTGTGTGTGTGTGTGTGTGTACATATATACACACACACATTTGTATATATTATATATGTGTTTGTATATATTGTATACATTTGCATTTATATGTACATTTATAAGAGACTTTGTCATTATTTTCAAAGTATGGTGCCATTAATTTGATGTGATCTTTTATGTATACTGTTTGCTGCATCTTGATTTTTCTCATTTGATAATGCCTCATGGAAACTTCCCTATGTCAATTAGTATATGTTATCATTCTTTCTTTTTTAGTATATGTGCTGCTAAAGCAAGCACAATAAATGTTTTTTATTATGCATCTTTTACTTTTTAAATTTTTTTAAATTGATTTGTGGAGTACATGTGCCGATTTGTAACATGGATATATTGTACAGTGGTGAAGTCTAGGCTTTTTGTGTGATCTTCGTACAGTTAGTGTACATAGTACCATTAGGTAATTTCCTATCCCACACCACTCTCTCAGACAGTCCAAGTCTCCAATGTCTGTTATTCCACTCTCTGTGGCCATGTGTGCTCATTATTTAGCTCCCATTTATAAGTGAGAACATGCAGTATTTGACTTTCTGTTTCTGAGTTATTTCACTTAACATAATGGCCTCCAGTTCCATCTGTGTTGCTACAAGACATGATTTAATTTTTTTATGTCTAAGTAGTATTCTATGGTATGTATATACATCACATTTATCCAATCATCAGTTGAGAGACACTTAGGTTGGTTCTATATCTTTGCTTTTATGAATAGTGCTGCAATAAATATATGAGTGCAGGATAAAATTCAGCATCCCTTCATGATAAAAATTCTCAACAAACTAGGCACAGAAGGAACATACCTCAATAATAAAATCCATATGTGACAAACCCATAGCCAACATGATTATGAATGGGAAAATGTTGAAAGAATTCCCCTAAGAACTAGAACAAGATAAGGATGCCCACTCTCACTACTCTTACTCAACACAGTAATGGAAAATCCTAGCCAGAGAAATCAGGCAAGAAAAGAAACAAAAGGCATCCAAATTGGAAAAGAGGAAGTTAAAATATCTCTGTTCACTGATGATATAATATTATACCTAGAAAACCCTAAAGACTCCTCCAAAAGACTCCTAGATTTAATAAATGAATTCAGTAAAGGCTCAGGATAAAAATCAATGTACAGAAGTCAATAGCTTTTTTATATACCAATAACAACCAAGCTGAGAACCAAATCAAGAACTAAATCCTATTTGCAATAGCTATAGCCCACCCCCTGCCCCACCCCAAGCAATATATTTAACCAAGAAGGTGAAATATCTCCATAAGAAAAACTACAAAATACCTATGAAAGAACAAATGGAAAAACATCTCACACTCATGGATTGCAAGAGTCAATATTGTTAAACTCACCATACTGCCCAAACCAATCTATAGATTCAATGAAATCCCTATCAAAATACCAATGTTATTTTTTACAGAATTAGAAAAAAAAAATCCTAAAATTCATATGCAATGTAAAAAGAGCCTGAATAGCCAAAACAATCCTAAGTAAAAATAACAAAGCTGGAGGCATAACATTACCTGACTTTGAACTATACTACAAGGCTATAGCAACCAGAACAGTATTGTTGTGATATAAAAATAGGCACATAGATGAATGGAACAAGATAGAGAATCCCAAAATAAAGCTTCATACAACCAACTGATCTTTAACAAAGCAGACAAAAACATACACCAAGTAAAGGAAATCCTATTTAATAAACCATGCTAGGAAAATGTGACAGCCACATGCTTAAGAATAACACTGGATCCCATCTATCATCCTATACAAAAATTAACTCAAAATGGATTAAAGACTTCAATGTAAGACTTGAACCTATAAAAGTTCTAAAAAGTGAAGGAAAAACTCTGTTGGATATTGGCTTGGGCAAAGAATTTATGACTAAGACCTCAAAAGCACATGTAACAAAACAAAAATAAATGAGACTTAAACTAAAAAGTCTCTGCACAGCAAAAGAAATAGTCAATGAAGTAAATAGACAACCTGCAGAATGGAAGAAAATTTTTGCGATCTATGCATCTGACAAAGGATTAATATCCAGAATCTATAAGGAACTCAAACAACTGAACAACAACAAAATAATTAATCCCATTAAAAGGTGGGCAAAGGACATGAAGTGGGCAAAGGACATTTTTCAAAAGAAGACATACAAATGGCCAAGAAATGTATGAAAAATGCTCAACATCACTAATCATCAGAGAAATGCAAATTAAAACTATAATGAGATATCATCTTTCTCCAGTTAGAATGGCCACTATTAAAAAGTCAAAAAATAATAGATGTTGTTGAGGATGCATAGAACTGCTTTTGGGAATGTAAATTAGTACAACCTCTGTAGAAAACAGAATGGAGATTCCTCAAAGAACTGAAAATAGATCTACCACTTCATCCAGCAATTTCCAATACTGGGTATCTACCCAAAAGAAAAGAAATCATTGTATCAAGCTTTCTTTTTACTGGCTGCAATATATTAGGCCATTCCTCTTCCATTTCTGGCCACTAAAAATAATGCTGAAACAATGCTGGACATATATCCTTACATATTCATGCTGATATTTCCAGAGGATATGTTCTCAGGGGGAGAATTCCTTGACCAAATTATATATACATTTTTACATTGTTTTCAGATTCTTTTTGAAAGTTCTTATATGTTGACATTCATACCAGAAATAAATGTGAGTACCCTTTCTTCATATCCTTATTATGTTGCTTTCTTTTTTCCTGTTTGATAAGTGCAAATGTATATATGCAAATGCATATATACAGACATATGTGTATACGTATATATAAAATTTGGTACTTTATAGTGAGTTGAGCATCTTTTTATTGATTTGCTCACTGTTTGGATTTTCTATGAACTGTTTCTTTGTCAATTTTTCTAATACATTATTTGTCCTCTTCTTGTCATTTTGAAACCTCTTTTTACATGATAAGGACATTAACTAATCTCTACATGTAAAAATAGATTTCTCTCTTTTTTTTGTTTTTAGTGATGTTATATATAATATCTTCATAGCAGAATATTATTTTTTATATAGTCAAGTATGTTTGCTGTTTTTAGCTCCTAGATTTTAGTCTTGGTTAAGAAGTTCTTTCTCAATTCCTCAATTTTACATGAAGTATTGTTAATTAAGAATTAATTAATTTAGTAAGAATATTATTGCTTTAAAGAAATTTAAGTCATTAAGACACTTGCAATTTTTTTTTTTTAAAGACAGATCTCACCATGTTGCCCAGGCTGGAGTACAGTGATGCTATCACAGGCATTGCAGCATTGAATTCCTACCTGCAAGTGATCCTCCTGCCTCAGCCTCCTGACTAGCTGGGACTACAGGCACATGCCACTGCACCTGACTTTTTTACTTTTTTGTATTTTTAATATGTTTTTTTCCAGATCAATAATTAGTTTTACCGATGCTAATAATTCACCCTTTCCTTTTTACTGGATACATCATCTTTGTCCAGATTTCGTACTGACTAGTACAAAGAAAGCCTCGTGCCCAGCGAATAGACCTGAGGCAGGAGGAGGGGAACAATGTGAAGAAGAGGAACGATGACACTGCCAAGGAAGGTGACAGTGCAGTGCTGTGTGGAGCTGATAGAGAACGCTTCCCCCATAGGCAGGAGAGCAGATGGATTAATGAGAGAGAGCCAGTCTTGGGATGGAAACTAATGTCAAGGACACATGGGAGAAGTATTTCAAAGCATGGAGCTCAAAGGGTGGCAGATTTCTTCTCTTACTCCCTTACTTATCTTTATATTATAGTTTTATCATACCAAAAAAACACATAGATTTATTTTTTCACAGCCTGAAAGCTAGAAGTTCAAGGTCTAAGTGTCAGCAGGTTTGTTTCTTCGGAAGCCTCACTCCTTGGCCTATAGGTGGCTGTTTTCTCACTGTGTCCTCACGTGGTCACCTCTTGATCTGTGTGTTTTCTGTTTCCTAATCTCTTCTTCTTACGAGGACAACAGTCATATTGGATTAGGGCCATCCACATGACCTCATTTTACCTCTTTAAAGCCCTTAACTGCAAATAGAGTCACATTCTGGGGTCCTAGGGTGTACAACTTTCTGTAAACTTTGGGGGAACACAACACTTGTTCTCTCTATTTATGCCACGTCTGTGAGAGCTGTCTGTATTAATACACATGGTATATTTATTTTTCAATGCTGTGTAATTTTTTGTCGCATGAATGTACTAAAAATTTCTTTATTAATTCACTTGAGCACTTGAATTGTTTCCAGCTTTTTGTTTTAAAAAGAATGCTGCTTTGAACATTCTTGGACATACTCCTAGTATAAATATTTAATTATACACATAAGAATAGAATTTCTGGATGTTAGGGTGAATGTGTCTTCAATTTTACTAAATTATGTCAAATGAAAAACATATTTCTGATAGATACCCCATATAATGTTATGGAAATATTTTTCAGTACTAGTTGTTAAAGCTTTAGTTGTTTTTTTAAAATCATAAATTATTTTTAATTTTTATTGAATGCTTTTTCTCTATTAATTTTATTTAACAAATACATAGATGTTGTAATGAGTGATATACTATACTTAACAGTTACCAACTCATCTATTAATATTGAAATAATCACATTATTTTTCTTGATTTTCCTAATATAGTGAAGAGCATTAATAGGCTTTGTAATGTAAAATTGCCCTTGCATTTCTAGAATAAGCTCTACTTGGTCATGATGAATTATTTTTTCATATATTGCTGGTTTTGGTTTGCTAACATTTTTCTTAAGATTGTTGCATCTATGTTCAGAAGAAAGATTGGCTCATAATTTTCATTATTCATTTTTTTCCCTGCCTAGTTTTTAATACCAATGTTGTACTAGTCTCTTAGAATAGGACTGGTGGGGGAGGTTCCCTCTTTTCCTTCTATTCCAAAGGGTATATATAAGACTGGAAATTACCTGTTCACATATATTTTTGTAATATACTTTTAATCTGTAAAACTAGTTAGAACTGATGTTTTCTTAATTGTTTGATAACATCTATTTATATGGCATTTATTTTTAATTTTGTTTCTTTAAACATTTCTATGTCTTTAAACATACTAAACATGTTTATTGTATAGTTTAGTTTTCCTCGTTTTTTATTTTAACTTTAATAGAGTATCAGTCCAGGCATGGTGGCTCACACCTGTAATCCCAGCATTTTGGGAGGCTGAGATGGGAGGATCACTTGAGGCCAGGAGATAGATACCAGCCTGGGCAACATAGTGAGACCTCATCCCGACAAAGAAAATGAAAAAATAGCTGGGCATGACGGCATGTGCCTGTAGTCCCACTACTTGGGAGGCCAAGGCAGGAGGATTGCTTGAGCCCAGAAGTTTGGGTCTGCAGTGAGCTGTGATTGGGGCACTGCCCTCCAGCCTGGGTGACAGCGTGAGACCCTGTCCCAAATAAACAAATAGATAAACTATCAAACTGTATACATTCTGTAACGTGCTTTTCATGTTTTATACTGAGTTGGTGAGAGTTATCCATGTGCATTTCCTAGCAATTCCAGTATTTTCGCTGTCTTGGTCTGATTCCGATCGGTAAGATTGTTTCTGCTGACTTGGCTCATAGAGCCTTGTTTCCTTTGTACTTTTACTGTGAATTTGTCTTCATTGGAACTTAATTTGGGGGAGTTATTTGAGGATTTGTTAAGGGTGCATTTCTGCTGAAAGCATGTCTGTTTGTTTCTGTCAGATACTTGGAGGTACAAGGCTACGTGAAGGTCTTGCTGTGCAGTGATTTCAACCGTGCCAGTGGAGTAAATTGGGATCTGGAGGCTGCATGCTGGTCAGCCTTGAGCCCCCGGGTCTCAGGGAGCTTTTTATTTCTCCTTCACCCAGAGCAAACCATGAGACAGAATTTTTCTTTCTTCTCTCCCTTCGTACCATGGAATTTTTCTTGTTCACCCTTTCATTGGGCTTGTAGACCTCTGTGGTCAGGGCTTTACAAGGGACCTCTGCTCACATTCCACACTCCCTATGGGCCCAGGGCTTTTTCTCCCATGCCCCCTGCATGTGAGGGATAAACGAGAAGCTCCAGGCCAGTGGTTCCCAACTTTTTTGGCACCAGGGACTGGTTTCATGGGAGATAACTTTTCCATGGATGGGTGGGGAGGAGCTTGGGGAGAGAGTTCAGAGGGTGATGTAAGTGATGGGGAGCCATTGTTAATACAGACGAAACTCGCTGGCCCCACGGCTCACCTCCTTCTGTGCAGCTCAGTTCCTAACAGGCCACGGATGGGAGTTGGGGACCACAGCTCTGGGCCATCAGAGTTTGGCAGAAGTCCCAGAGTAGCTGATGAGGTTTCAGAATCCACTAGGTTCTGGATTTGTGAACTCATTTTGTCCTAGCCATGGAGTTCCTATACTTTGTTGCAACTTAGACCACATTTAAAAAGGAGTTTTAAATATTTTATCTACATTTTCAAATGCCTTGTAATGAGAATATTTCAAGAGATCTAGTTTCCCTTATTGTGTGCAATGAAAGACTGTTCTTTTCTAAATTTAATCCAATGGACAGCTTCTGGTGGCTAACCACTGCTTCACCACCTTTTCATCATCCTCTATCTTAAGTTTCTTCTTATTCATTTGTTTCTGGCCAAGAACCTTTCTTGAGTATTTTTGTTAGGTAAATATGCAAATTATACATCTTCTGAATTTTGTCCCTTTTAAAATAACCTTCTTTAACTCTGAAAAGAGAATGTTATTAAAATAGCTAAGAATAAAGTTTTTGAATTTTCGTGGTTTTTTAAAAATTTTATATAATGTTGATATTATTTCACCATCTCCTAGCTTCTTGTGTTGTAAATGCCAGTCTGATCATCTTTCTTTCTTTATTACTTTTCTTCTAGAAGCTTGTCAGTTTTTATTCTAACCATATAGTTCAGGAACTTTACAAAACTATACCTACATCAGTGGCATTACTCTCTGATCTTGCTCAGAACTTGGTAAGTGGTTTCAACCTGCAGGTTTTTCTTCTGCTAAAGGAACCTTCTTGTATTACAGTACAAACCCATGATGATGCAAATCTGTATTGCCGATGTCATCTGCCCAGCTTCCATCTCAAACAGGTGTGTCCTGAAATGCCTATGCTCTGTGTGGAGGAAGGGAGGAGAGGACAATGACAGGACAGGCAGGTGGAGAAACTATCAGCAACCTCATGGCAGGAAGTGGGGTCCTTTATCTTCTGGTACAATCTCCTCACATCGGGTTGATGAAATGGGCACCAACTAATGGGATGATTCCTGAAATTTCTGCTATTGACCTAGAGGTCTCAGCCAGCCACAACATCCAGAATTGTCCCCACTGACATTTAAGCTGGAGCAGAGCACTGTCAGCTGAGCCCTGGATGACTTTGGATCACGTAGATGGACATCCAGGGGATTCCTGGCTGGCAGCCCACACAGGTTCACCCAGGATGCTGCTTGACCTCACAATCATGCATACCTCACATTTTTTACAGCTGACTGTTTGGATCCCACTTAAGCCCAGTGGCAGAATTCAACTCTATTGGCTACTTTTTTCTATTTCTTTTTGTTACCGACATGCTAGATTTTCTGGGTCAATTCTCCAACTCTTTTACCTTTACCCAGAGGGTTTCTGCCTCTTTGGGTTTTTGCTCCATGCTTTAAAATATGTCTCCCATGTGTCCTCGGATGTTATGAGTTTCCAACTCAAAACTAACTGCTGTCTCATTTAATTCATCTACTCTACTGGGGAAGCCAAGGTTGGAGAATTTCAACAATCTTTAAATTCTGCAAGTGGTGGCAGTTCTGCAGGTGGTACTGTAGAAGGAGCCGTGTTCTCTTCCGATGGGTTGGTGGTGCAGCTGCAGACAGGCTCCCAGGCCCTGACACGGCATGATACGGAAAGTGCTCTGATGGAAGGGCGCTGTCTCTCAGGCCCCAGTGTGGGAAGGATCTGTGCCCTTTCAGCTCCTCTTTGGCATGTAGGTGGCCAGGCATTCCAGGCACACTCACATGGCGTCTTTGATGCATGCAATGCTGTGTCAGCTCTTCCTGAAACCACCCTTTGTGATCCTGATCCCAGGGATCTCTATGGCTAATCTCCATGCTCTTGACTTAGCCATGGAGGAGGAGGCCCCGCACCGATTCTCCTCCTAAGGATGCCCAGAGTTCAAGGCACACACACACACACACACACACACCTGCAGCTGCCTGGCTTAGGAAAGGCAGGTCAGTTGGTGTGGGAGGGAAGCCCCAGCCAGCTGTGTATAGGTGGTCATTGTCCCAGGATCCTCTGCCATCCCACGTGTGTCCTTCAAGGTTCACTGTGACTGCTCCTCATTCGTGTCCCTATTCAGCAGGTGTTTTGGAATGTCTACTCTCTGCTGGGCAGCATGCTGCTCTTAGCCACACATGAGCAGAGGAAGTGTGGAATGGGCCGAGTAAACAAGCAAGATACTGAGTAAGAGAACACATTGCAAGGTAAGGGTGACTGTAAGTGTCACAGAATGTTAGTGTAAGAAAAGTGAGACAAGAACAGAGAAAATATGAAAACAAGCAACATAAACAATTGGGATGCTGAGTAAGAGAACACTCTGTAACCATACCAAGATAAGGGCAGCTACAACCACCACAAGAAACATAACAGAAACAACATAGGGCACATTATACTATATTAAGTTTGCCCCCCACCCCTGACAGCAGTGTGCTTTGGACACCACGACACATCCAAGCCTACCCATGATAAGGTGAAATACTCCCCCCTGTCCGATGGCAGGAAGGAGACAACATCCTTGTTGGTTATATATATATATATATATATACACATATGTGTATATACATATGTGTGTGTGTGTATATATATATATATGTATATATATATATGAGAAGAGACAATGTCACAGAGGAGGAGAGGCCAGACAAAAGAAAAAGGGGTGGCACAGAGACCCCAGTGCCACTGTCCGCTGGGACGAGTGCCTGCTCCTACCCCTTTGGGAGTGTGCTAGCACATGCTGATTGTGACACAGAGACCCCAGGGCCAAGTCCACTTGGACATGTGCCTGTTCTTAACTCCTTTAAGAGTGAACTTTCGCTTTAATAAACTTTGCTGCTTGCTGCTCCAAAGCTGTCTCTTGCTTTCATTCTTCGGCTGCGAGAAGACGAGAATCGAGGAGTTCAACCACCGGTAACACGCCCATCAGAGGATACAGGGTGAGCAGGATTGATGAGCTCCGTCTTCACGGGACAACTCAGACTCCGGTGGGGGAAGACAGACCTCATTCAACACCCACACTAAGGATTAGAACCCGGCAGCTGTGATCAGATTTGCATTTTTAAAAAGCCACTCTGCCTGTAGTGTGGCAGAGGTATTTTGTGGCAAGGGTTGGGGCAAAAAGGGACAGGGTGGGCCAGCTAAGAGGCTGCTGCATTGCAGGAGTTCAGTGAGTGGTAAGGAGAGCTTGGGCAGGGTGTCACAGGTGGAAGTGGGACAGAGAAGAACGGATTCAAAATTAATTTAGAAGACACAATTGACAGGATTTTCTTAGGCCCTGGGCAATAATCACAGCTAATAGTTGCTGGACATGGTTTTTTATAATGTGCTAGCACCTTCCTAAACACCTTATATGATTTCATTTACTGTTCCTAGTAGCCCCATGAGGGTAGGGGCTCTTATTGACCTCTTATAAGGTCAATTTCACAGGTGAGGAAACAGAGGCACAGAGAGCTTAAGTCATCTACCCACGCTAGGAGACAGTTTCCTCGTTTGTAATTGAGTCGGATATAAGGACAAAGGGGGGGGGGATGAGGGAGAGGGAGGTGTTAAGGGTGACTCCTGGGTTCAGGTTTGTGCACACTGCATAGACTACGGGGCCATGCACCGGGCTAAGGGGCCTTGGAAGAGGACCAGGTTTGGGGAAGGAATTTATTTTAGTTCAGTTTTGAACACAGTGAATTTAAGATACTTTTGAGACATCCAAGAGATGTCAAGGAGGCAGCTGAATATATAGGTCTGGCGCTCAAGGGAGCTATCCAGGCCGGGGACATAAATATGTTAGTCATCAGCATAGTCACCAGCCTAAGTGCTGCTTTGAGCACTAATGTGATCACGGAGAATAGAGCATAGAGCAAGAGGAGGAGGAGAGACCTAGGAGACAGCCTGGAGGACCCTTAATATTTAGCAGCAGCTAGGGAAGGAGGACCAACCTGAAAAGCAGAAAGGCGAGAAGTGGCCCACACAGTTGGAGGAAAGCCAGGAGACTGATATGTCTTGGAAGGCAAGGGGGAAAAAAATCAAAGAGAAGGAAGTTGCTAATGGTGTTAAATGCTGCTAGGAGGTGAATTAAGACCAAGACGAATAAGTGGAGCATCTAGATGTGTGGGAAATGGAGGGAGGGAGCAGAGACAGACAGAGACCAGTTCGGAGGCTGTGGGTAGGGTCCAGTATGGAGCAGGGGCGGCGAGGGTAAGGTGGTGAGGAAAGCATGGATTTTATGTGCATATGGAATGGGCAAGACTCGCTGATGGACTGGAAGGAAGGATGGTTTCTTGGTGTCAAGCTGGTGCGTCTGAGTGGCTGGTACTGCCATTTACTGTGATGAAAAAGAGACTAGGGGCATAGATTTGAGGGTCAAAGTCAAGCCTATGCCAAGTGTGCTATATCTATGGAATATTCCGTAGATATATGAGGTAAGTAGTTTTGGGCACAGAGAAGAGGTCATGGCAAGAGTTACAAGTCCTGGAACCTACACCATTGGGATAGCATTTAAAATGTTGGGCTGGAACCTATCAATCCCGGATCCCCTGAGAATGAGAGGCAAAGTGGTAAAGTAGGGACTGGAAGAGAGTTCTGACACTTTGTCAAGGGGGTGTGAGAATAGATTGATGAAGGACACACAACCTCAAATGAGGCAAAGACTTCCTTCTGGTGGCACCTGAATGCAGAGCCGTGTGATTATGTCCCACTGGGCTCTGCAGTTTGACTGTGGGAGCTAGCTGGAGACTGTGGTCTTTTGGGCTCCAACATCCTAGCTCTTAGATTTGTTTTCTTGCTTTCCCACACCCCAAACTGCTGACTTGATCCTGCTGTGAACTAGTTGACCAGGAAGAACCAGGTGAGCATCTCCATAGCCTAGAGCATTACTGGGTGCTCAGGTCTTCCCACCTCAGGGATGTTGGCACAGGCCTGAGTCAACCTTGAGCTGCTGGTGCCTACTGGACACCAACCACCCAAGTCAATTTCCCCAACCCTCATGCCCAATCCTGCTTTTCTCCCTCATGGTCATTTTCCTATGTAGCCAGGGTCCTAATTCATGAATTCATGATTTATGGGCAGGCCTAGCTAAGCTGCGGCTTTCATTACCTCTCATCTAGACTGTGGCAAGAGTCCCATAATTGCTTTTCCCACTTCTGGTGTCTTCCTGCTCCAATTTATCTTTGGTTGCCAGATTAATCTTCTTGAAACATAGCTCTAATCCAGCTTCTCCCCCCTCCCCCGAACACCTCTGACAGCTGTCTATAGAACAGTGACTTTCAGACTCTGAACAGCAGCACCCTAGGGGTTCCCAGAGAGGGGAGTGAATGTGTGGGCCGGGTCGCCTGTGCCCCCCTTGTCCACCTGGATGGCTCTGCATTTATACCTCTTTTACACATCAGCCTCTGGTGTATCATTACAGGCCCTACTGAGTTAGAATCCATTATTTTTTTTACAGAATAGAGTAACCAGAAAGCGAAGCTCTTCAAAATCTAAGCTCAATTACATTTTAGGCCATTTTTTTCTGTATTCCTCTGTTCTAGTTAAAAGGAGCTGTTCCTAATACCGCTACACATTTGCTCATGTTGTGTCCTTCACTGAAACTTCCCTCCGGGCCCAAATGTCGACATCCAACCCATCTTTTAAGGATCTAATGGTCCCTTCTCCATGAATTGTTCCTTGATTTCTTCCCATTGAAATCATCTCTCCTTCTTCTAGACTCTGAGAACATTTTATCTGGATCACTCTTATGGTGTTTAGATCCTTCAACCTTATGTTGGCATTTATTTGTAAGATGTGCAAGTGCACTCCCCAAAGTTGGTGTACCAATAGATTCCCATCTCCTTCAACAACAAATGTTTATTATGCACCTATTATGGGCCAAACACAATTTTGGGTACTGGGTGAAACAGGCAGAAAATAGAACAAAGCCCCTGCCCTGTGGAACTTACATGCAAATAGTGGTAAGAGGTGATAAACTGGTAAATATGTAATTAAGATAGTGATTAGATCTGCAGATAAAAGGAAAGGAGGATGGGAAGAGAGAATGCTGGCAGGAGGGAGTGATAGAGGATCATGAAGGGGATACCTGAGCAGAGTCCCGATAGGTGAAGTATCTCGAGGAAGAGTGTTTCAAGCATCAGCATCAGCATGTGCAAAGGCCCTGTGGTGAGAGCGTGTTTAAGAAACAGCAAAGAAGCCGGCTTGCCTGGTTCTGAGTGGGCAGGGCTAAGCTGATAGGAAATGAGATCAGAGAGAGAGAGGTGAGGGAGATCCCGTAGGCCAGTAAAAGGATTCTTGTTTTTACTCTTTTACCCACATGTTTATGCTGCAGAAAGTCTATTAGCTCAGCCCTGAGACCTCTCTTCCACCCCAAGTTGTTGACACTTGAGGACTTGTTCAGTTCCAAGTGGTTAGTCCTGCTTCAACGTGCCAGGAGAAAGCTGTCACCCTGGTCAGTCATTACCTCTGTTACTTCTTTAGTTGTTCCCGCATGGGATTGTCATGGGACACTTGTCCTGGGCAGCCTGGTAGATGCTTTTCCACTGCCATGGCCCTGCCCCAGCTGGTCAAAATCCCTGTGCAGGGGACAGTGGGGCCCTACACGTGAGCATGCGTCGCTTGCTTAGCTGTTGTTAGTGAGCCCTTGTTAGTGAAGCTTGGCCACCTTGCCATGGGGCTGGGCGTGGGGTGGCCTCCCACCATAGCTACTCATTGGACGCCCCACCCCACACTCACCCTGGACCCTGATGTAGACTCAGCAGAACTTCTATCCCGCACAGTCGAGCCGTGCACCTGTACGAGTCAAATGCAGTTTGCTCGTTCAGCACAGAGGCACGACGCTATGAATGCTAAACCTCATCTTTGTGTGGCTTCACCTTAGACGTAGAAGAGGCTGCTATCCTATTTAGGTTCCATCTCACCAGACATCACAGGCTTATTTCTTCCACGTGGTGCAGTGATTGTCTGATTGACAGTCGTCTAATTGACAGCAGGGATCTGTCTCATCTACCTGAGTAAACTCCACGGCGCCCAGTTCAGCCGGTGGCATTCGGAAAGCAGATGTGTGGATGGTGAAATCTGATATATTCTAAATGACCAATCTGATATATTCTAAATGACCAAATCAATATTTCATTTGTTGTGAGGTGCGTAAAAAAAAAAGGGCTACCTGCGAGAAAATACGTTTCTGGTTCTGCTTCAAGCAGCTGGTTCTTGTGGCCTGGCTGGTGTACAGCGATGTTTTCACACTTTGTTCAAATGTGCTCTGCTGCCCCAGATGCTCCTCTGTTTGTGTTAGCGGGTCAAGAGATGGCCTTGAAAGTGGGCCGGGAGGCAGGGGAGGGGAGGTAGGAGACCACGGGAGGCAGTGGTGCCCGGTAGTCTGTGAGGGGAAAGCTGTGAAGAGTGAGGAGTGAGGGGAAGAAGCCCCCAGCAGAGTGGTGGAGCCGTCACCCCCAAAATGGCTCCTTCCAAGAACATGCCCCCAGACAGCCAGAGATAAGGACTAGGAAAGCCATCATCAATTTTGGGGGACTTAGTTGTGCCATTTCATCTTGCTTTTTTTTTTTTTTTTTTTTTTTTTTTTTTTTTACTGTTACAAAATATTTTACATATTTATACACATTATAGCATAGAATGTGTAATGATCAAGTCAGGGTATTTGGGGTGGCCATCACCTTGAGTAGTTATCATTTCTATGTTTTGGTAACATTTCGAGTCCTTTCTTCTATCTACTTTGAGATATACGATACATCGTTGCTAACTATAGTCCCCTGATTCTGCTATGGAATATTCGGGCTTGTTCCATCTAACTGTATGTTGGTACCCACTCACCGACCTCTCTCCATCCCCCCTCCCTCCCACACACCCTTCCCAGTCTCTCGTATCTATTCTTCCATTCTTTATTTCCATGAGATCATTTTTTTTTTAACTCCCACATAGGAGTGAGAACATGTGGTGTCTGTCTTTCCGTGCCGGGCTTATTTCAGTTAACATAATGACCTCCAATTTCATCCACGTTGCTGCAAATGACAGGATTCCCTTCTGTATTATGGCCAAATAGTATTCCCTTGTGGACGTGTGTCACATTCTCTTTATCCATGCATCCATCGACGCATGGATGGATTCTCAACTTTACGCATTCTTAAATTTACTCGGCTAGGAAGTTTCCTCAGCTACTCCAGAGAGTTGAGGCGAACTGGACTCTGAGAACTCAAAATGGGAGCGGATCTCAGAGGAGAAAGCAGTCGCTTCCACAGCCCTGATGGCACTGTGATCATTCCTTTTGAGAGCCCTGAAAACCTGGATTTATCTAATGCACAATTTTCTCTTTAAGCTGCCCCCTGGTGCTCCATTAATTAGCGAGTCACTTATTTAAACAGGACTCACTCTTCATTCTCCTGCTTGTGAGCCACAGTGAAGTCATAGAACGCTGAATTGGGTGCCTCCTGCTGTTTCCATGGCAACCAGCTATCATCGTCCTGGTAGAAGTTCGTGCCTTCACTCGGGGCTCCTGGGATGGAGAGGCAGGGTGAGAAGAGGGACAGGCTCTATTCAGATACAAGTGCTCTTAGTGATAGCTCCACAGATGACTGAGAAGTAAATTGATCTGCAGAAAGCTTCTTCAGTTAGGTCTGACACAACTGCCTCCCTCCCCCATTCTCTGCCTGCTCACGCTTCCATAAATCATTTAAAGGGATATTTTCTTTTGGGCAGATGAACAAAAGTCACTCTATGAAAAAGACACCTGCACTCGAATGTTTATAGCAGCACAATTCACAATTGCAAAGATGTGGAAACAACCAAAGTGCCCATCAATACATGAGTGGATTAATAAAATGTGGTGTATGTATACCATGGAGTACTATTCAGCTATAAGAAAGAGCAGTGATATAGCACCTCATGTATTTTCTTGGATAGAGCTGGAGCCCATTCTATTGAGTGAAGTATCCCAAGAATGGAAAGATAAGCATCACATGTACTCACCAGCAAATTGGAATCAACTGATCAACACCTAAGTGGACATATAAGAATAACATTTATTGGGTATCTGGCAGGTGGGTGGGGAGGGGATGGGTATATACATACATAATGAGTGTGATGGCACCAACTGGGGGATGGACACGCTTGAGGCTCTGACTTGAGGGGGTAGGGGTGGCCAAGGGCAATATACGTAACCTTAACATTTGCACCCCCATAATATGCTGGAAAAAATTAATTAATTAAAAATAAATAAATACAGGTATATTTTCTATTTATCTCTTCATAGTAACTCTCCTTTTAGGTGTCCACTTCTGGTAAAGAAGTTGGAATGATGATATGCTACGCTTCTTGACATTCTATTTAATTTAAAATTCATCTCTTTTCTTAACTGCTCATATCTTTTCTCCATAAGTCCCTTCCTCCCCCAAGTAAAACACACTGACCACATCAATTATCTGGTTCCCCAGACAGTTGTCCAGCAGAGACCACACCAGGGACTGTGTGTGTGATTCTGATCTAACTTCCTGAGTTAGAGCTGGTCCAGGATCTGCGGATGATTCTTGTCATCCCAGACCACCGCAAGAAAATTGGCTTTTTGCCATTTTCTCAAGTGCCGCTGATGAAGCTGAAGACCCACAGCACTCTTAATAAACCCTGTACCACGGATGCGTGACTGCGCGCACCACGCCCGCTGCACGTACCTTCCTCACTCCCAGCAATCAGGTTTTGACTCACTGCAGTTTACTCCGTGCGGCTTTCTGGGAAGTGGACATCTGCTAGGAAAAGCAAACCAGTGCTGCCTGGTTCTTACATTGTCACGTTCAGATTGCTGCGTTCCTCGGCCGAGTCATTGTGTGAGACGGTGGAGTCTTTGAATTGAATCGGTATTAATATTTAAGGTAAAGTTTCAGGGTCATATTCCTCAGCCACTAGCTCCAGCCTGTCATGGAGAGTGGAGAGCCCAGTTTCCAGGGGGCAATCCTCAGGCAGCCATACCCTCTACCTTTTTGTCATCCTTGCCTTTCTGCAGCCCACTTTCCCCTGCACCCCCCACTCTTTCTGAATGACTATACATAAATGGCAAGGACACAGTTTAGGTGTAGGCTGAATGCTATGTCACAGTGACAAATGTAACCTCCATCCAGGCAGAAAGACACCATATGTGGTTGACATCTCCTTGGCCCATCATGACACACCGAGATTCATTAAGAGACTTTAATGACCAGAGTTTCCGAACACAGAATAAGTAACCTCTGCTTAGTCCTGTTAGAAGTGCTCGCCAGTTCCTGAAGTGATGTGATCTGGTACCTTTGTACAAGTGTGTCCAGAGCTGCCTTATCCATTAGGTGTAATGCACACAGTGCCCAGGGCCCATGAGACTTTTAGGTGCCCATGAAAGTGTTTTAATTTCTTTTAAAGTCAGAAGAAAAAAAATAAATATAATCCATCTTGGGTTATATTTAAGCCAATGTAGTCACAAAATACCATTTTAAATTTTTTATAGAAGAAGCCTATGAAGACAAAGTGGCTAGAGCCCACAAAAGCCATGTCACAGCCCCTGTGTCTGTCACTTCTAGTTACAAGCCCATTTGAAATCACTGAGAAACTTTGAAAATTTCTGCGTAGGTCCCATCCTATATCAATGAACAGATCACATGTGTGTGTGCGAGTGTGTGTGTGTGTGTGTGTGTGAGAGAGAGAGAGAGAGAGAGAGAGAGATTTCCTGAAGGTCTTCTACAAACCCACCTTCCCATATCCCTCCTCTGGATCAACTAGATTTCTCCTATAATCTTTCTGAAAATTTAAGAATTGTCTCTCTTTTTTTTTTCTTGAGACACTCAGGAAACTAACTTGGTTATTTCTCATTTTGGAACAGTTGATGTTCCCAGCTCCTTGGAAAGGCTAGAAACATGCTTTTGAAAGCTGGCTATTTTAGCTAAGAGCATTCATCATGCTGATTCTGCTGTCAGCTGAGGTTATACCATCTGATCCTCCATTTCTCTTGTCATAATCATTTATGCTCTACCCCTTGACATGACACATAGGTCCTTTTTATTCTATTACATATTAAACACACCAGAACCCACGAAAATCTCTCTGTTATCCAGTAAAATATAGTATAAAGTAGATCCACCTTGATCTCCTCTTAAAAGCATCTAGTTACTGAAGTCCCTAAAGACCCGATTTAAGGTGCTTTTACCTGTAAGGCAATGAGAATGCACAAACTCCACTATAATGAAGCTGCAAGAACTTGAAAAGATTCAGTTGTGGATTTTGTTTTGTTTTGTTTACACAGAAAAGATTTTGGGAGAGTGGGTTGATTCTGTATATGGGAAAAAGGAAGTCAATCTTCTATGCTGGTTTCTTTACCATGTACCTCCTTTGAGCCTCATAACCTACCTCTTATCTTTATTTTACAGATAGGGAAACCCACACACAGTTGAGTGACTTGCCCTAAGTTCACACTGCTATTAATTAGTAGAAATAGGATTCAGATCCAGGTTTGTGTGACGTGGGCCCCTGCTCCTTCCTCTACACCTCGGGTCAGCCAGCTTGTTCTGTAAAGGGTGGGACGGCCACTGCTCACACTGCTGCTATAGCATGAACGCAGCCACAGATGATGTGTGAACAAATGGACATGGCTGTGTTCTTGTGAAACTTTATTTACAAAAGTAGACAGACAGCTGCTGGACTGGACCCATGGGCAGGTGGGATTTTGCCAAGCTCTCTGCCTGTCACTGTGGGTTCTCTACCCTTGCTGCCATCGAAGTCACCGAGAAGCTTTGAAGATTTCTGCCTCGATTTCATCTTGTATCAATGAAATGAGAATAATTTTTAAAAGAAAGCTCCTGGTTGATTTCTACAGACAGCCACAATTGAGAACTCCTGCTCTACAAGCTTATTCATGAATCGAGGCAGCCAAGTTACACACACACACACACACACACACACACACACACACACACACACACTCTATCTCTCTCTTACTCACTCACTCTGATGATGAAATTTACAGGTAACCCACTCTATCTACCTAAATCTTATTTTTTCAGGAGCCAACCAAAATCCTACTTCCTTAATTACACCTTCCTTGTCTTGATCAGAAAAATTGAGACCTTCCTTATCTGAATTCCTATGAGATGGAGTTGTAGAATTAATCCTTTGCAACATAATTTTGTCATTGTCTCAATGGTTATTACAATCTTCTACTATTGTTTAAACTTCAGTGTGGGTAAGCCTTGTCTTCTTACACAGCCTGCAAAGTAGGCCAGCTACAAAGTAGGTGCTGGCAGGAGCAAGGAGCTTTCCTGAGGGGGACAGAGATGAAAATGTTGAGGGCTTGAAAATGGATTTGAATATAGTTTGGTAGAATCTGGTAATCTTCCTGATATTCTTCCTTTTCTCCCACCCTGCTCCTCCTTCAATCTTCCCCACCTTAGTTAATATCAACTCCATCCTTAAAGGTCTTGGAATTGAACTTGACCCTTCTCATTTTTCTTACATCTACATGGAAATCAGATTGCATAAACTGGCAGTTCTACCTTTAGCATATACACAAAATCTGATCATTATTTAGCAGCTGTGCTACTATTATCCTGGTCCAAGTCATCAGTTCTCACCGGGATTATTGCCAAATCCTCCAAAACAGTCTTCCTGCTTCTCCCCTGCCTCCCTGCTCTGCCTATTCTCAATAGAGCATCCAGAATGACCTCGTTCAAAAAAGTTTAACTCTGCTTAAAATGTCCCAATGGATTTTCATTTCACTCAAAGTAAAATCCAAAGCCCCAACAAGGTATGCCATCATCTGACCTCCCCATTGCTCCCTCAATTTCAGCCCCTGTGGAATCCTTCCTAATCCTTGAACATGCCAAGTATGTTCCTACCCCAGGACCTTTGCACATACTGTTTGTTTTTTCCTGACTGCTCATATCCTTGATATCTATGGTCACCTGTCTCACTTCAAATCTTTGTTCAAAGTTGCCCAGTGAACCCTTCATGACCACCCTAGCACTGAATCTCCCTTTCTCTCTGATACACCATTTTCTGCTCTCTAAATTAGATCTCTCCATCCTGCTCCTCACCTTCCGACTTACTATATGCTTTACTCTTTGTTTTTTTTATTGACTATCTCCCCTAAGTAGAATATAAGCTTCACGAAGGCAGGATCTTTACCTGTTTTTTATATCTGTATCTAGAGCCTAGAAAAATGCCTAGCATTTTACTAAGTGACATTTGTCATTGGAGTAAAGGACAGGCTGTCAGCCTGTGAGGCATTTTGCTGAGAACACATATGTTGGTGTGATAGGCATCATGGTTTTGTTTATCAGGCACCGATTCACTTCTGTGATGGTACTAGGATCCTCTTAGTCTATTAGAGGCCATGTTGTTTAATCCCTAACCCGAGCTCCTAGAGTGGGCATGTGATTCTGGCCTTGGGTGCTGTGTCTCCTTGGCTATGGTTAGTGGAGTTATTGGCTTCAAATTCAGCATTCCAACTGAGGCCAATTGAAATGTTGCTTCTGACCTTTCTAGTGAGAGTTTGGAGAAGATTATTTTTCCACTGGGATTGCTAAATTGGTAGAATAAGGGTCTAGCGCCGTTTCTCACCCATATGGCAAGAGCCCATTCAAAAGATAGAGAAATAAAACTCTAACACTATTGTTTGGACTCTGGACTTATACCTTCCTAAAACTAAATCTGCCCTGGGTATTTTAGCTGTGTAACTAAATAAATGTCGATTATTATTTAAGCTTGGGTTTCTGTTACTTGAAACTAAAAGAGTCCTGCAAAATAAACCTGGTATGAAAAGACTCAATTCCCTTGCTCAAAACATTGTTATTTTTATGCTTTCCAAAGACTGATTACTTTGAAAAAACTGAGATTATACAATAAAGATAGTATATGTATATGATTTATAAAAATATGTTATAGTGGCTTCTTTTTGTTGCTTAGTAAAGAATGGTGTCTCTAATTTTTTATAATTAACTCAGTCAACATATTTAGCGCTATTAAATTTTTATTAAGCTTTAAATTAGCATATTAATGTATAACTTAGATTCTGGAGCCCTAAATAAGGAAAGACATTAAGGGCCTCCTCATGCTAGGTTAATTACAAAGTAAATGGCAGGAAGGGCTCTTACTTTAATGCAGTCCCTCATCTCAGCATCCCCCTTGCATGGTGCTGGCCACATGGTCAATAGTAAATTCTTAACAAGTAAATCAAAGAACAGTTGAATGAGACAATAAGTTGTTCTTAGCGTTTTATTGGATGATAGGCTTCAAAGAAAGCTCTTCCCAGAAAAGTGCACATAACACATGCACATGCTACATACACACCTTTGCATAAAATGTCTGGGTTTTACGGTGTCCTTAAAGCACTTATACACTTACAAGGTATCTCTAGATCCCACTGAATGATCCCAACTGCAATATGTGGCCTGGTCAGTATTTCCATCCAGAATTTTGAAATTGAAAAGATGATAAACCTTATTAAACATGGACTGTTGAGGCAGGTTACTGCAATGGCAGTTCAGTGGCTAAGTGGCTATGGAGTTAGACCTGGATTGCCTTGGCCAATTAATATATGTACAGCCTCAGGTAACTTAGTTAACCTATTTAGCTTGCATCAGTTTCCAAATATGTATATGTGAAATGAGAATAACAATGCCAACTTCCCTCATATATTTATAATGATGACTAAATTAAATGCTGCATGTAGAACAATTAACACAGCTCCCACTATTCAATAAATGTTAGCTGCTAATGATGTTAAAACCATTTATAAAAGGTAATATTTTAAGTAGAATGAGCTCATTTTGTCTACCATAACTCAGGTGGGACTATTGCCAGCAACATAAAGATAACTACAGGATCTTTCATAGCTTCTCTGTGCTCTATTATTTGTGACATGAAGTTATATTTTCTAATCATTATAAAAAGTTGATTTCTATTGCAAATAGGATAAAAATGAAAGTCTCTCTATTTAGTCATCAAGACCATTAGGTAAATTAGGAACCCAGGCACCAGACAAGGTATAAAAGTTAAAAGTTAAATTAGTTAAAAGTTGATGGGTTTGCCTTAGGAAAGACCAGCCAGAGTTGCCATCACCCAATTTGTAGGCTCTCTCTTTAGTGACTATCAAGAGATTCAAATAATAATAATAAAACTTGTTATATTATATTAATAATAAATATAATAATATAATAAATATACAATAAATAATATAAATAATAAATATATAATATGTATTAATATATAATAAATAATAAAATAATATATAATATATATATTAAAAGTATAATAAAACTGGTTATATCATGCTAATTGTTCAAACCACAAGGACTTCATCATTTCCTTAGGCAAATTTCCTAATCAAAAAAGCTTCATATACAGCACTAAAAGGAGTATATAAAACTTCACAGAAACACAATGAGACAACTTCAACTTGTTCCTTGACCAATGAAAAAGCATCATTAATTATTTGCTCTGTTATGCCTTTCTTATGCACCACTGATTCATTCCACAATACTACTGAGGATCTGTTATGTGCCGGGTGCAATTCCAGGTTTGGAGAGCCAATAAATTACCTGTATCTGGGGTCAAAAGAGTGTTATAATGGACTCTCCACTACCATCTCTCTTCTATAAGCCCATCAGTACCTGAAGACTTTGTCATGGAGTGTTACTGATGGTAAAGAAAAAATGTCCCTATGTCCAGGCTGAGCACTGAAACCACTCCTCATTCTCTCCATCTTAGCTGGCCTTGCTCTAAAATCAGGGCTCTCAGACTCAGATGCCTTCAGGAGCCACGGAGCAGCCTAAATGTGGAGGTGCCGGGTTTAGGAAAACAGCCTGTGCTGCGCTGGGAGAGTTATGAGCCTCCTCTAGAGACACTGATTCTGGTTTTTGAAACATAGTACTTGCCTGAACAACTCTTCCATCAGCCACTACTTTCTAACCACTTCTCTTAATGAAACCCCAGAGGGAAATGGGCTGAACCAGGCATTGACACAATTTTTCTGTCAAGGGCCAGATTTTAAGTATTTTCAGCTTTGCAGGCCATGTAGTCCCTGTCACAACTACTCAACTCTGCTGATGTAGCTCCAAGACAGCCATAGGCATAAATAAGTGTGCGTGGCTGTGTTCCCATGGGATTTAGTTGCCATTTAGCTGGCATCTGACCACCTCCTTCCTCTGAGAAAGAGAGGAGGTGGATCACACTCAGCGTTCCTAGAGCTAGGCAGTGCCTAGCAGATGTTTAGGAAATGCTGCTAGATCCCATTCAGTAGAAGATGTTTTCCTAATTACCACGCTGGTGCTCAGAGCTCAGACCTCCTCTCTCAGAAAAGGGCTGAACAAATTGGTATTAACTGATCAACACCTATGTGGACATATAGAAATAACATTTATCGGGCGTAGGGCAGATGGGAGGGGGAGGAGGGGATGGGTATATACAAACATAATGAGTGCGATGTGCACCATCTAGGGGATGGGCATGCTTGAAGCTCTGACTCTGGGGGGCGGAGGGGGAAGGCAACACATGTAACATTTCTACCCCCATACTATGCTGAAATAAAAAAATTTAAAAAAAAAAGAAAAAAGGAAAGGGCTGAAGATGAAAGTCTCTAACTTGAAAGCATTTCTCTCTGAGCAAAGTCTAGGGTTGGGCTAGATGATCCCTGAATTTCCTTCTAAGTTTGAAAAATCAGAGGAAAAGACAAAAGGCAGAAAATAAAGTCTCTTGAAGGTATCCTGTATCCCAGCTCCCAGCTGCAAGGTTAAGCAGATTAGGCGACTCCAAGTATGGATCAATGTTTTGCACAACATATAAGACACAGTTCTTTTACTGACTTGAAGGCTGGATGTTGATTTTTGCCTCCTATTGAAGCCACCGACAAGCCACCTAGACTAAAAAATGTTGTACCACGCCCAGGGCAATAGTTTAAACCGCTCAAACCCTCAGTTGCTCTCAAATAGAATGTAAAATGATCCCCTCGTTGTTTCTGACATCCATAAAATAGAGTGAGTTGCTGATACACCAACTAAGTGAGTCCCTATTGCCAAGATCGACAACACAGACTGATCCTGGCTTGTTGAGAGAGTTCAGATTCGTACAGAACAAAGAGAAATTACCTCATCATGTCCTTTTTAGGGAGAGAAAGAGGAGAGAGAAAAGCCAAATGACAAAGGCCCCACAATCCTTTGATCACAGAAAGTGAAATAAGCAAAAAGGTGATTGATTTATAGCAACCTGTCATTACAAATAAAAGAGTCTGAGTCTGTTTTAAAAAGATGATAAAAGGAGGAAAGGCAGCCAAAGCTTTTTATACTTTATGCTTCCTTTCTATTTTCCTACATGTCACACTCATGGAAAAAAAAATGTCTTCTAATTGGTAGCAGCCCAGTCTGCTTGCTTGGCCGAAGTATCTTCAAAATCTATAGAAGGAACAGGAGCAGCACCTGAGAGGGCAGTGAGATATCAGGATATGAAAGTACACTATTTTCATCAAGTCCATTCTCTGGGTTTTATGGTCTTTGGGTCAAAGGGTGAGGTGAGGATCTTCCTATTCTATAGGTAGATTGTTCTAGGAGAAATACGGTAGAACACAAATGCTGCACACAAATCCTTGGGCAAGTTACTTCTGTGGTTTATGCCTCAGTTTCCTTACCCATAAAATTGGAGGCAATAATAAAACATGTTGCCTAGAGTTAGTGTGTGGATTAACTGATTACACAATTCAGCAATAATACATACAGTATATGTAGTAAGTGCTGTGTAAATGTTGGCCATGGTCTTGTGGCTGGAGTTCTGCTGGTGAATAAGATGCCTAATAGTTTCAAGAGATTTTTATTAATCTATATATTGCTCTCCTACTTCTGGGGAGAAAGATCCTTTAAAGTTTAATATTTTAATCTGCGGATACACACAAAGTTAATTTTTCTTTTTGGTCAACTAATAAGAAAATGCAGTAAAGCAAATGTATATTCTCTTTCAAATTCCCATGATGCTAGCAGGGCCAGAAATGTCATGTTTCAACAAGATGGCTTAGACAGGAGATGACAATTTGATTAAAAACTTTCACTAGAAAAATTGCCCTATAGCTTTGGGTCCCTAAAGCAGAAGCAGAGTGGTGACTGCCCTCTAACAAATATAAATGGTGCAACTGTTTACTTGATACAATTTAAATTCAGTCTTAAAGCTCTCTACATACAATTTTGGTAACTGATCCCCTCTAATTGAAGATTAAGTGCCTTGAGGCAAAAAATAGATATTTGTTTTAACACTGTGAGATCAATAAGTGCTAGAAACCACTAAACTGGAAGCCAGTGACAAGACCCTGAGTATATCTTAAAATGTAGATTTAGAATTCAGTACAAAGTCTATTGCCATGGTCTAAAATATATGAAGGAAGTTAATACTAGCATGCAAGAAATCACAAGTGTGATTTCATTTTATTCTTTTGTCTGGTTTCAGGGAAAAAATTTATCTGTTAAATAATTTTTCTAAAAAGGTCAAATTGAATTAAAAGTAAGGTTTTAAAAATGCTTTGCTGAAACATTAGTCATTTAATTGCACCATTTTCTACTAAAAGCTCTTGAATATGAGCATGCATTCAATTCTGTAAATTACTGAACCTAAGTGCCTTTCATTATGTAGCCAAAGACCATGTGAATCCAAGTTTCCATTTAGAGACAGGCATTGTTTTTTCAATATTGAACATCTCTCTCTAGGAACCCATGCCTGTGCAGGGGTCTGAGGACCGGGTTACTATTTCACACATCCATGTTTGGCTCAAGCCCTGACCCAAAGGGATTTCGGGGTAGAAAATATTATTCTCTTACTGTGGTGATGAGTGTGTTGAAAGACCAAAAATCTTTACTGCCTGCTGGGGTCAAGGAAAATGGCTGGGTATGCAAACCTCCAAGAAAGTAGGTAATTAGGTTCCTGACATTTCACCCGCATGGCTGCTATAGTTGCCCACATCTCTTTCAAAGAAGTTTTACCAAGTACATTTGCAAGCACACCTAGGTGGCTCCAGGTGACCCACTCCTTTGTACATCCTGGTTTTCATTCTGCAGCTCCCTGTAATGGAGGGCAAGCCCACTCTAACGCTCCTTACTTAGGGTAAGTTCTCCTTCTACCTAAAGGTTGCCCTCCAGGAAAGAAATGGAGGAGCATTGACTTCTTTGTGGCATTTAAAAATATATATATTAAGGGACACTAAAAGCCTAGCTTCCTATTGATTTGATCTCTTCTGAACCTCATGAGGCTCAGGGACAATGGTACACACTAACTGCAAGGGAGACGTGTCGTTAAACCACAGCTGACAAGGATTGTGATGGACACTTACCTGTTGCTGAAATGGGCTGCTCTGAATCCCCCAAGATTGTAAAGTAACAGACCTCATTTTGAAGAATTGTTTCCCTCTCAACAACTTAACTTTCTGAACTCTGGTTTCAGAAATCTGCATACCCTCGCCCCTGTTTTAAAAAATGTGATACTACTAAGCAGTCATCGTACCCGTGTTTAACTTAAGCAAATACTATTCTGGGGAATTGGAAAGAGAGACAGGCAGAGAAGAGACAGCGACTGAGAAACTGTGTAATATTGCCAACTATTTCACTTATTGAGTGTGTGCCCTGGCATCAGGAGGAGAGGAGAGTCTGCTGTTCACTCAATGGCTTTGCTTCCTTCTCTAACACTGGGCGGCTCTTGCCATAGTAGGTGTGATTCTACTATTTAAAAGATGCATATTTTTCTGTTAACATGGCCACTGACATTGAGCCGCCTACTTCACTGATGCTCAACTAAAGAGACAGCAATCTGCTCCAATCCTAGAAGAGAAACTAGTGTTGGTGATCTTACTGAGAGACTGAGATGTTCTTTACCATCGCTCTTTCGTGAATGGTTTGCAAGGGTAATAATGGAACTATTGTATGAGGTCTTTCTCTCCTGTATTTTTCTCTGTAGCCAAATTGATAGACTGAGCCTGAAAGCCTGTATCCATGGCTCACTTTATTTAAAGGATTTATTTCTTATTTGAAAAGAATTTGTTTATTTATTTGGGCTTAAAATTGCACAATTCCCATGAGTTACATTAAGGACAGAAAAATCAGATATCCCATTATAAATTTTTTTCTACAGCTCTGGCTTTGTCTTCAGGAGCATCTTCCATGACAGTTAGGGAAATTCATAGCTGGTAGAACAACTGTTGGCATTGATCGATGAACTCCTGGATGGATGCAGCCCTGGCTTGTTTGGCATTTATATCCATGCCTTGGCTTAAAGTTTAGAGGGCACATTGATTTAATTTGTGGGTGACAGAAGTCTGGAAACGATAGCAAATGCCTTGGCTGATAGAATTAGGACCAAAAAGACTTTGACAGGTTGGAGCAATGGGACAAGTCTAACAGGATGGATTTTAACATCAGTAGATAGAAGATCCTGCACTTAGATAATGCAAGCTGAGACTCACAGCAAATCCCAGGGAAATTACTGATATAAATCTTCAAGTTTGGATTGATTAAGTACAGGTACTTGATGTGCATGTGGTGGTGGTGGTAGGATATGGTTTAGCAGAAGTAGGTGTACGGAAGATTTGAGGGTTTTAGCTAAAGACTTGTTCAGGGAATATGATATGGCTGCCAAAATCCAGTGGGATCTTAGGTTGCAGAACTAGAAATAAAAACAACACCAATTACCATGGTAATGATGGGGATTGGAGCAGTGGGAAGAAGGAGTGGGAAGGAAAAGGTCAAGAACGTCTTTCATTTCAGGAAATATGCACTCCTCCAGCACCTTCCTGAGAATAAGTGCAAGGGAATTTTGAGACATTTGATTTCTGAAAAATGTCATTATTCTACCCTCAAATTTAATTAGTGGGCTGAGTTGAGAATTTTAGGTTGGAAATATTTTCTTGTAGAATCTTGGAAGTATTCTAGCCATTATTTTCTGGATTCCATAATTTTGGTTGACAAGTCCAATGACATTCTCTGTCTTGATCCTTTGTACCGTGAAAGTTGAGAGAATCAAAATGTAGTCACTAGCGATAAAAAGACAAAAACCTGACAAATAGAGCCAGGGAAGGTTATGAAGGGAGGGTTCTCACACTTGTATGCCTGACAACAAAACTATCACAAAGACCGCAAAACCCACCACCTTATACAAAGGCCACCACAACCTTACACAAAAAATACTTCTGTAAAGACATCTGCCCAGCAGCTGCCTGTCCAACCTCAGACTGGTGTCACCCTTGTTATTGATCCTTCTAGCCAAGGATAATTATCTCAAAATAATTATGTAATCCTTCTCAGTTTTCCTTTAAAACCCTTTTTCTTCCTTTATCTTTCTGAATACACATATGGTTTACTGTGGCACACATATTCTCACTGCAATGCTCTACTCTCATATAAGTGCCTTTTTCTTCTAGAGGGCCTCTCTATTTGTTATTTCGGTTTGACAGTACAAAACCTCTTTTTACTCTCTGGAAGTTTCTTCTCTTTGTTCCAAGAATTCTGAAAACACAATGGTGTGCCTCATTCATTGTGTTTGGCTCTCTGATGATTTGTTCGATATTGACGCTCATATCCTTCAAGTCTGAAAATTTTTCTTGAATTATTTCATTGGTAATTTCCTTCTCTTCTTTTTCTCCTCTCTAGAATTATTATTGTCATTTTTTGTTGTTGTTTCTTTATGCCATGCACTGTTCTGTTTAACAATTATTCACTCTTTCAATTTTTGTTGGGACTCAGAAAATAATACCCTCAAATGAAGATCTCAGAAGCAGCTTCAGAAGCAAAAGTTTTTCTCTGACCTTCTGCCCTCCTGTCTCTCAGCCCATTCTCCCCAAAGCTAGTCATAGAAATGAGAATCCCTCTACCCCAAAGTGGGTCATAGAAACCAGAACCCCTTTTCCCCAAAGCCATAATTCCCTCTATGGTCCATCCATACCTTGGAGTACTAGACAAACATTAGAATGAAGGAGTTTTATCTATATCAGTATATTTGAAGAATTTCTACCAATTGTTAAGTGAAAAGCAAGGCCCAGACAAATATATAAAATATGACTTCACTTTTTTAAAACAAATGACAAAATTGCTATAAATATAAATATATATTTATAATAATTTTATGTTCAAATTGATATCCCAGTTTGGGGCAGGTAGGGTTGGAGACAGGCTGAGAGAGGTAACAGAGAAGAAAAAGTAAAATACTAATTTTAGAAAAAACTGTGTTTATAAAAAATAGTGTGTATAATATCATATTAGTAGAGTTTTATCTATATATTTACATATATGAATAAAAAGATATATAGATGATTGCTGAAATATTAACTGTCATTTACTTTGGATAATAGGATTATTTTTGCATTTTTCCTACAGTTTCTGTACTAATTTTTTTAACAGTAAAAATGTGTTATGTCTTATGTAAACAACATGGGAAAATTCTTTAAAAATAAAAGTTCAGGGCTACCAAGAGATAAAAAGATCTACACATGGAAGTAGAAGAGTTTATTCTTGGCAGGCATGGTGGATAAGGGCACAGGAATTGGAGTCAGAGAGAGTTGATTTCAAGTTCTGGTTCTAACATTATTAGGGCAGTTTAGTGTAAGGCTTAACAACAAGTTGCCTGGGGTTTGAATCCTAGCTACACCATTTATTGGACGTGTGACTTTGGGCAAGTCATTTAACCTCTTTGTGCCTTAGTTTCCTCACCCAGAAAATTAGGATAATGATACTACTTGCTTCATAGGATTATAATGAAGATTAAAAGAGTTAATATTTATTGGTTAGAACAGTGCAATATGCATGCTTGATTTTCCTCTTTCTCTGACTTCTCTGGTTTAAGTCATACATATTTTATATGATTCCATTTACCTCCTCTTTTAGCATTTCAATTATGTTTCTTTTTTTAACTTTTTCAGTGGTTATCTTAGTGTTTACAACATACACCTTTAACTAATCTAAACCTACTTTCAAGTAACACTATTATAGCTCTGCACATGTAGTACAAGTACATTATAACAAAATATTTCCAATTCCTTCCTTCCATTTGTTGTGACATTTCTGTCATTTGTTCCACTTATCATATACTCTAATTACCCAATACATTATTACTACTGTTGCTTTGCAATTGGTTGAAGGAATGAAGCTTTGTCTAAAGGCTTGGAATGTTTTAAGCTGAGATAAAGAAGTCTGTTAATCAAAAACAAGCCACCAGACGTTTACCAAGACTCAAGTGATCTGTTAAGTAACTTGATGACCTGAAGGTGTGGTTTAACCTTTGTCTTACACAGCCTTAGGCATGTTAATGATTTAGTATCTTATTGTTACAAAGAGTAACTCCAAAAGGGTGGGAGCATTACTAGGCATGTCTGACCTCCCTTCTCCTCATGACTGGCAACTCAGCTTTAAGGTTTTTCTAGGGTCCCCTTGGCCAAGAGGGTTCTATTCAGTTGGCTGGGAGATTAAGATTTTATTTTAGTTCACACCTTGTAAAATGTCATACATGTTTTATCAAGTAACAGAAACTGAGATAAAGAGGCCCTTAGTGTGAGAATTTATGCTAATCTGGTTAGAAATTGAGCTGTGTTTAATGTTTTCTATATCTATAGGTACCAGGGATTTCCAATTCCTCTAATTCCTTGCTTGTATCTCTTCTGTTGACTTCAGACTTCCCTAAATATCCTCCTCGGACAGAGTCTTTGTCTTGTAGCATTTTCAGCTGCAATCCACTGTTATGCCAAAACCCTGTTGGTGTGGTAGTAAATTAGGGACAAGAGGAAATAATCTATAATCTTCAGAGTAACTCTCACTCTTTTAAACAGGCCTGAGTTGGTGGGCTGTATCTTCTATAAGTGTTTCTCCCTGCCTCCTACTCCCTTCCCTGGCTGCAACATTCTCCATCTATTTCCTTGAAGCCCAGATCCTTATGGACTGGTGGTCCCACCACCACCCTTAGACAAGACAAGAAGGCTAGAAGGAGCTGGAGTGGGAGGAAAGCCCTTTCTCTACTTGGGATAAGGCTCAGACAAAGTGTCTTCCCCTGGAGTGTGTTATGGTGAATGCTTTAGGTGTATTTTACAATGATTATGCTTTTCCTTCCATAAATGGATCCACAAGGGAATCTTTCTCTGCATTTTACCTTGAGAACCTGGTTGGGTTCCTGGAGGAAAAGATCATCAAAGAGTAGGGGTCCCCATTAAACTGTGGCTCCAACAGTTTCTTATCCTCTAGCTGCTCCACTGTTAGCTTCCAGTGATTTGTCAAAATTATCGGGCTGTATACTTACATAATGGGTGTGGTGTGTACCACCTGGGGGTTGGACACGCTTGAAGCTCTGGCACGGTGGGGGAGGAGGGGTAGCAAGGGCAATATATGTAACCCTAACAATATTCGTATCCCCATAATATAATGAAATAAAAGGAAAAAAATTATCAAGTATGTGTTCTTGCCAGTTTATGGTTCCAACAGCTTTTGCTCCAGTTGAGCAGAACTTAGCTATATTTTCTGTATCTTCAGATTTTGGGGTGGCAGTTTGCCATCTATCCCGAGTTCTCTGATGAATACAAGGAAAATGATTGATTTTCAGTTTGTCCAGATTTTTCTTATTGTTAGAATTGGAGTGGTGACTTCTAAGCTTTTATACCTTGGAGCTAGAACCAGAAGTCTACATGCTTCTTTTTAAAATAGAGTTTCTTAAACTCTCTGAATCTCAGTTATAACATTCGTAAAGTAGGAATAACAATACCTCCCTTCTAGAGTGATCCTGGAGAATAAAGAAGACAGTATAAAGTACCTAGCACGTAATACCCAGCAAATGGTTGGATATTAGTACCTATCCTTCACCCTCCGCACCAGTAAAATCACTAGAGCTGTGTATATGGAAGTAGAAGACCCCCAGGTGGGGATAAGGTGGAGGAGATTCAGTATCACAAAGGCAATTGGAGGGGGGAAACCTTTAAAATCTTTTTCATCTCTGAGGTTCCATAGTTCCCTTGCTCCCATTTTCTGAATCTGATCTCTCCTGAGAAGAAAGTTAATTAGCAGAATATGCAAATTAAAAGAGCAGTTATAACACTAATTAACATTTTCCTATCAATAGCTAGTTCAGTTCTGTACATGTGTAAATCAAGACATCAATGTCTCTACTGCTTACAGAACACCACACTGGAAAATTGCAATTATTTTGCTATCAAACAGAACTGAGAAGCATGAGAATGGTGGCTTCTGAAAGCCTCTTCATCTAACACATTGTCTGAACAGGTCAACACGATGCTCTGATAGATAAGTGATGACTTCAAGCTACATCACAGCCTGTCCCTTGGTTGGCAAACACTGGATGGAGCAGTGACACAATAGCTCCCAAGCAGAGACCAACAAGCCTGCAGGGCACAGATGCCAACCCGAGAACTATAGCCGTGGCTTCTTTACCAACTCCCCCTGCCCCTTTCAGTCCCAGGAAACTAAATCTGTGACTTTTCAAAACCTGGGCAAACTGGGTTTTGCAGTGCTTTGCTGGTTGATAGTCATGACTTGTTAAACAGCTCCCCGAGGGCTAAGCAATGGATGGTTCACGATTCTTAGGGAAAGGCATTGTGTCAGTAAAGGAATTACTGTGTCACACAGAGGAGCTTCTATGCAGCAACATAATGCATCTTCCCAAGTATGCTTTGTGCAGCATTAACTGAAGGCCTGCACTTGAATGTATGAGAGTCAGGATGACTCTCTGTGTCTTAATCATAGAGTCTATGAGAGGTAGAACCTACGAAAGGTAGAACCAGAGACTCTTAAGAAAACCCACATTTACTATGATGACAATTTTTGTGCAGGCATGATTGACATGCTTTCTAAACACCTCCTCCATCCACACTTTCCAACTCCCACTGAAATTTTCACTTTCATGTGTTACTGTACATGAGACAAAACTCTCAAATTTTTAAAATAAGAAATTACACAGATGCATGGACTTTAAGGTCTTTTCCATTCCTTTTCTGATATGACAGAGTAATATTTTAATTATTTATACTAGTTAAGTGCACTGACCTATTTATCACATTATTACCAGAACAACAAATTATCAAGTAAGATCAATAATCAGAATTACCTTTCACAAAAAAGATTTTGTTTTAAAGATTATCAGTCCTTATAAGAAACAACTTCCAATTCAGATGGTCCAGGAGAATTTAATAAATGAATAACTTATGAATAATAAACTTATAAAGGTGTAAGTAGTGTTAAGGGAACCATCAAGGGAAGCTGGATTACCCAGAGACCAATGACAGTGGAAAACCATTTTTATATCCAGGGCTGGAGGGGAGAGTGGAGGATAAAGTGGGGATGGTTAATGGGTACAAATATATAGTTGGATAGAGAGAATGAACAATATTTGATAGCACAACAAAGTGACTATAATCAATCACAAGTTATGATATACTTGAAAATAACTAAAAGAGTGGGATTGGAATGTTCCTAACACAAAGAAATGTTAAATTTCTGAGGTCATGTGTACTCCAATTACCCTGATTTGATTAATTCACATTGTATGCCTGTATGAAAACATCACATGTGCCCCATGAAGATATACAACTAGTATGCACTAATAATAATTAAAAATAAAAATAATAAATAAAAAGCAAAGTAGGGAGAGAGTGGGAATAAATATATGAATACCCTGCCCCTATCTCCTGGATGAGCCAAGCAAGGTGCTCACCGCGAGGCTCATAGAGTACAGGGTTGCATCTGAGGGTGGGGCCTCCTTAAACTTGCCATGGATGTTTTGCTTGCTTCACCCAAGTCCTAGCCCTCACATTGGTCAAAGCCAACAAGGCCCATGGAAACAGTTTTGGGGGGGCCTGGGCAATGCATTCTGTGGGGATCAGCCTCCTAGGGCACAGTACAGAGCTGAAAAAGGAAGAGGAATGGGTCTTGGGGGCAGAGGAGAATAATGGAGAGTCACAGGCACCATTATTTTCACTGGTCATGGCAACTATTTCTAGTCTTAGGCCTCCTACAAAACCCCTTTGTTCATATTCTTTTTCAAGGACAGATTTTTGTTATTATTTCAGAATATTGTGGGGGTATAAACATTTTGGTTACATAGAATGCCTTTAGCTCTCCCAAGCCAGGGCTACAAGTTTTCCCTTCCCCCATACAGTGCACTCCACACCCATTAGTTGTGAGTTTACCCACCCCCACCACCCATTCCCATCTGACTGGCACCTTAGCGTTGATCAGTTAGTACAAATCTGATGGTGAGTCTATGTGGTGCCTGTTTTTCCATCCTTGTGATACCTCACTTCGAAGGATGGGCTCCAGCTCTATCCGGGATAATACAAGAGGTGCTAGATCACCATTATTTTCTGTGGCTGAATGGTACTCCGTGGTATACATATACCACATTTTATTAATCCACTCATGGAATGAGTGGGTTGGTTCCACATCTTTGCAATTGTGAATTGTACTGCTATAAACATTCGAATGCATATGTCTTTATTACAGAATGTCTTTTTTTCCTTTGGGTAGATGCCTAGTAGTGGGATTGCTGGATCAGATGGTATTTCTATTTTTAGCTCTTTGAAATATTTCCAAATTACTTCCATAGAGGTTTTACTAATAGATTTTTGTCCTATTAGTACAAATTACTAATTTGTAGTAATTCCTCCTTTTAGAAGGAAGAAAATAAGTTGATAACAGTCATTCACACACTAAAGCAAGATTGTTATTCTCCTGACTAGTCTCAATTTAATATTTTATCAAATTAGATTATTGGAACTAGTTTTATGGGAAAAAGGTCACTCTCCCTGTGTAGAAAGGGAGAAGGGGGCACCTGTTTCATTTCTTCCTGAGGCTTCTTTTATTAATTATGAAGGTTTGCATTTTTAAGGCCAGGCTCTGAAATTTTATTAGTTAGCATTATAAGCAGAACAAGCCAGTTGTGCTCAGTTTTATTGGCAGAAATGGACAAAGAGACAAATGAAATTTTACTAATAATGAAACATACTCTCTCTATATATATATATATTGCAAAAAACATTTTTAACATTTCTTAGTAGTCACTGTATGTGCAATGACGAGTAAAGGGCAGCCCAGCAGGTTCAGGTGCAGAAGCCAAGTGTCCTCTTAGCGGGGCCACTCAGCCCAGCAGATCCTCCTTGCTGTTGGGGAGCCCATTCACAAGTGACTGACTGGCATGGCCCCTGGAAGTCCTACCAAGCTGACTGAATGCCAAGTGATAAATCAGAGAATACCAAGAGCCTACTGCTCCTATTATGAGTTCTATATGTTCCACTGATAACAATTTTGAAATACAAAGATAACTAAAAAAAAAAAATGCTTTTTAGAGCAAAACTCTTTTGCATAAAATCAGCTTTGGTGCAGACATCGTTTTAGGAATTTTAGTTTCTTTCGTAGTGGTGGCAAGACCTAAGGGAAAATCATCTGGAAGGTATTGAGGACTTATCTACATCAGGCACTATTAGGTCTTTTGCAAGCATTAGCTCACTTAATGCTACCATGTCCCTATGAAGCAGGCCCCATTTTTAGTCCCTTTTAAAGATGTAGGAAGGAGAATCTCAGAGCTGGTGCGGGTGACACCAGAAGGTGACCCAGCGTCTCTGCCTTCCAGTGCCTGTGGTCTCAGCCATGCCACAGGCCTCTTGGAGCAGATGAAGGCAGACAAACCATTTTTTTTTTAATTTAACAAAGTATTTAGGAAAAGATATTTTATGTGTAATATTAAGATCCATTATTAAAAGATGTTAGGACAATTTCTATTGTCCTTTCTGAAGAAACTGTGAAGTTCCCCTCATTTTACTCCCAACAGAGGTAAAATGTTCACGCTTTTCCATTTAGTTTTTGAAGCATCTGTAAACAAAACAAAAAACAAAACAAACAAAGAACAACAAAAAGAGATTGGAGAGAATGGCAATTGACTGGTGGAATTCCTTCCAGGAGATGGAGATTCAGGAATGACAGGACAGACACATGGAGCTTCTGGGATGGTAGAAAGATGTTTATAAAATACCAATGAAAAAAAGTAGGTCACACAATGGCATATAGAGTATGAGCATGTTGGGACTTAAAAATGAAAAATCTGAGTGTGTGTTTGTAACTGGAGGAGTATTTATCAAGACCTTCTCTCTAGGTGGTAGAATGGAGAGGAGTTTAGCTTTATTCAATTTGCTTATATGTAATATCTAAGTTCTCTAGAGTAAACCAATGACCATGAAGTCTCAATGCAGAGACTGGGTCTCATTCTTCTTTGTAACTGCAGCATCCAGACTGGTGTCAGATACAAATGGGCTCTCAGAGGTGGTTGTTGACCCAGAGAATGGTCTGCAATATTCAATGACCACAGGATCAAATGTCACATTCTCCAGCATCCGTGTGGTTATAGCCATGTCGTGTACAATATCTTCATGTATTTTACTGGCTGGCTTGTTTGAGTGAGCCGGGTAGGGTAACTGTTCCATCCAGGTAAGTATAAACAGAAGAGAAAATTCTTATCAATGCATGAAGCTCTGGCTAGGTTGAATCTTGATATCACTCTGGTTGGCAGAGTTTTGTAGTCTTTGCCCTTCACACTGCTGTGACTATTAAATTCTGCTGAGATGTGTTAGGTATCCTAAAGAAATGAAGATTTCATTGGACTAACAGGACTGTTAATAGATTTTGCCACTTTATTGAGTTCCTCAAATTATGCTATTAGGTATAGAACATTATTTAGAAATTATTAAAATACATAATTTTGGTCCATTGATTTTATATTATCCATTTCTATAATTTATATTATGGATTTGTTTTGTTCCTGTGCAGGCTCTTTAGACCTTGGGAACAGCAAAGAACAAAGTGTTGTGTATGCACTTCCTGGTATGTGAAGGGCTGTGAAATGTAGTTCTGGCTTCGACAGATAAGCCAGTCAATTTAAGTCACATTAAATGAATTCACTTTTAAATGGAGCTTTAATTTCAGCCTGGTTGGAAATGGGCAGGAATGATAGGGTGAAATTTAAAGTCTATAACAATTTCTTTTTAGGACACGATTTTCCAGATTTGGGTTGGAAAGCAACACATGATGATCTATTATAGTCGGTGCTTCAGGGGGTTAAAATAGAATCTCAGTCATTTACATCAATGCTAGACTTGTTCTTTACCAAATCAGGTTTTACCTCATGTCATTTTATAACTATTTCTTACAAAGCTTTTATAAAGCCTTTTGTTTTTAAACTTTTTATTAACTTAACGATCTGCAAACAGAAAAAAAAGTGTGCAAATAGTAAATGTGCAGCTTAATCAATTAACCCAAGCGAGCACACCCATGTAACCTCCACCCCAGTCAAAACATAGGATGCTCCTGGTACAGCATTAACCCACTTGGGCCGTCTTCCAATCATGTCCCTGTTTTTTTCTCCCCAAAGATAACCACTACCCTGACTTCTGCACCACAGTCTAATATTGCCTGATTTTGAATACTAATCTATATACCCATGTGGCTATGTGTGGCTGTAGATAATTCATTTAATTCCTGAACAGTATTCTTCTATTGGTGGACATTAAGCTTATTTTCAGTTTGAAGGCATTACGAATTCTTCTGCTATGAACAATTCTGTTTATGTCTTTTGAGTACATGTGCACACTTTTCTGTTGGGTGTATATCTCAAAATGGAACTGTTGAACCATATTGTATGTTTGTATTCAACATCACTATGTGATGCCACAGGTTTCCAAAGTGGTCATAGCACTTTACACTTTACCAGTAGGGTGCCACATTCTTGCTAATAATTGGTCTTTTTCATCTTTTCAATTTTAGCAATTCTGGTGGGGTTGTTCTGGTATTTTGTTCTGAGTTTAATTTGCATTTTTCTGGATAACTAAGGAGGTTGAATACCATGTAATAATTTCATTAGCCACTTGTTAGAGTCTCTTGCTCATTTTTTCTATTGAGTTGTTTGCCTGATCCATCATTTTATAGGATTCTTTATATTCTGGATATAAAGCAAGAAATGAAAATAAAATCTTAAGACCTCCAACTGACTGAAAAACACCTTCTTTGCCAAGCAGACCCCAGAGAAACTTTAAAACTGAAATCCTGGCAATGATTGGGTGACAGGTCAGACAGGCCTCGTTACACCCCCTCCCTCATTAATGAATTAGGCTTTTTTCCCTAAGGGTTAAACAGAACCAGCCTTTGGAAAGACTTGCTCTACTGCTGATTTCAATCAACCAATCTAATGCTGCTCCTCCCTTTTTGTGGTTTTGGCACAACAACTGACCAACATTCCTTCCTGATAAGAGGCCACTGACCATGGAATTATTCTGACCATTCTACGAGAATGTGGAGTGAGGGTTTTTGTGCCTTTTGTTTCATCTTTTGACATCAGAGGGCCAAAAAATCCACCCTCAGATCATGGTACTGCCAGATTCTTTGTACATGCAACTTATGAAGGGGTATGAAACTGACTCATGCATGTGCATGTTTCTCTTTTCATGAATATTCATGACTCCTCCTATAACTTGTTAAATATGTATATTTGGGCACACAGCTCAGCAGAAACTCATAGTTCTGTTGTCTTTCCCTCAAAGTACATCCTCTTGGCTTTTGTCCAAGGCTGTTTCTTCCCAGCCTGTCAGAATGGCCACCCCTCAGGCTGCAACCCTTCATGAGAAATAAAGCTCTGCTCTACAAATTTATGAACCTTGTCATTCTTCAGTTGCCATAAGTTATATGTGTTGCATGTAATTTTTCTCAGTATGTGGCTTTCCTTTTCACTCTCTTCATAGTCCTTTTTGATAAACCAGAGTTCTTAATTTTAATGTAGTTCAGTTTATTAACATTTTCATTTGCTGTTATTGCTTTTTGTGTCCTATTAAAGACATCTTTGATTCTCCAAAATTAAGAAAATATTTTCCATTGTTAGCTTCTGGGTTTTTTATCCTTAATATTCTTAAGCACTTGTTAATTGTACCAGAATGAAAAGTATGGACACTGACATTTTTAGGGTCCAATCTGAGGAGCATGAGAAGACACCTTGAATGCACATGTCAACAAACATTTATTGAATACTCACTGTTTATCAGAAATGGTCAGGTATTAGGATAACTGTGGAAAACCAGACAAACGTGGATCCTACCTCCAGGGAACTTGAAGTCTAACAATATTAGTACAGATTACACTGGATAGCAGCTATTCTACCCAACATGGACTATGAAGGCTTATCAGTCAACCTTGCACCCCAGACTTCCTGTGGCACCAAAGGATTCCTTGAGCCTGAAGGAAGCAGCAGATCCACTGGCTTTGAACTACAAAAAGTTATAAGAATATATAGTAAGGAGAATGAGATGATTGCCACCTGCCATTTGAAGGAATACCCTTCAAACACTTCAGAGCTGAAAAAATCAACTGGATTTCATAAAGTTGGGTGCTATATTATCTCAATGATATGAGCTATAATAAATCTGAATTTTTAATCATTGGGCATAGGCCGAACAAGTTTACCTCAGCTTATTGACCCCTTGAGAAGACACTGAATAAAGCTTAGATACCTTATCCTGACTTTCAGCATCTCATGTAAAAAATTAGAATAATTAATTCTTGGGCCCCACCTGATAGGGTTTTTGTGATGACTAAGTGGACAGTCAGTGCTTATTGTTAGTATCATTACCCTCCTCCTCCTCATCATCATCATTAATACCTGCTACCAAATTATAAAGTCCTTAAAGAACAGAATGTCTCTCACCCACATTTTTTTCATATAGCCATTCTTTTTTTATTTCACAATATTATGTGGGTACAAATGCTTTGGTTACATAAATTGTCTTTGCACTGCCCAAGTCAGAGCTACAAGCATGCCTATCCCCCAGACAGTATGTGTACCACACCCATTAGGTGCGAATGTACTCATCCCCTTCTTCCCCTTTCTACCTGCCTGACAACCATTGAATGTTACTTCTCATATGTGCACCTAAGTGTTGATTGATTAGTACCAATTTAATGGTGAGTACATGTGGTGCTTGGTTTTTCATTCTTGTGGTACCTCACGTACAAGAATGGACTCCAGCTCCATTGAGGATAATACAAAGGGTATTTCCCTATTTTTTATGCCTGAGTAGTACTCCATGAGATACATATACCATATTTTGTTAATCCACTTAGGTACTGATGCACACTTGGGGTGTTTCCACATCTTTGCAATTGTGAATTGTGCTGCTATAAATATTCTAGTGCAGATATCGTTTTTACAGAATGTCTTTTTTTTTTTTTTTTTTTTTACTTTAGGTAGATATGCAGTAGTGGGATTGCTGATCAAATGGTAGCTCTACTTTTAATTTGTTGAGGTATCTCTGTACTGCTTTTCATAGACATTAGACAAGTTTGCAGTCCCATCAGCAGCATACGAGTGTTCCTATCTCTTCGCATCCACGCCAACATTTGCTGTTTGGGGACTTTTTTTATAAGAGCCATTCTCACTGGAGTTAAGTGATATCTCATGGCGGTTTTGATTTACATTTCCCTGGTGATTAGAGATGTTGAGCATTTTTTCATGTGTTTGTCCCATTAGTCTATCTTCTTTTGAAAAGCTTCTGTTCATGTCCATTGACCACGTTTAATGGGGTTGATTTTTTTCCTTGCTGATTTTCCTGAGTTCTATATAGATTATAGTCATCAGCCCTTCATCAGATGTACAGCAGGCAGATATTTTCTCTCATTCTGTATGCTGTCCATTCACTCTAATGATAGTTTCCTTGGCTGTGCAGAAGCTTCATTTTTTATTTCAGCATATTATGTGGGTACAGATGTTTAGGTTATGTATATTGCCCTTGCCCTCCTCTTCTTCCCCAAGTCAGAGCTCCAAGCATGCCCATTCCCCAGATGGTGCACATTGCACTCATTATATATGGATATGCATATATACATATATAATGTATATACATTATATGTATATACATTATATGTATAATGTATACATATAATGTATCCAATTATATGTATAATGTATATCCCCTCCTCCCCCCTCCCATCTGCCCGATGCCTGATGAATGTTATTCTATATGTTATTCCTTAGGTGTTGATGAGTTACAACCAACTTGATGGTGAGTACATGTGGTGCTTATTTTTCCGTTCTTGGGATACTTCACCTAGTAGAATGGGTTGCACCTCTATCCAGAAAAATACAAGAGGTGCCATATCACCATTGTTTTTTATAGGTGAATACATATACCACATTTTATTAATCCACTCGTGTATTGATGGACACTTGGATTGTTTCTACATCTTTGCAATTGTGAATTGTGCTGCTATAAACATTCAAGTGCAGATGTCTTTTTTATTTTGTTCTTTTGGGTAGATCCCCAGTAATGGGATTGCTGGATCAAATGGTAGGTCTACTTATATCACTTTAAGGTATCTCTATATTGCTTTCCACAGAGGTTGCACTGGTTTTCAGTCCCACCACCAGTGTATGAGTGTTCCTATCTCTCCGCATGCACACCAACATTTATTGTTGTGGGACTTTTTGATAAAGGCCATTCTCACTGGAGATAAGTGATATCTTATTGTTGTTTTGATTGTATTTCCCTGATGATTAGAGATGTTGATCATTTTTTCATATATTCTGTATACTTTTGAAAAGTTTCTGTTCAAATCCTTTGCCCACTTTTTGATAGGGTGTTTGATTTTTTCTTGCTGGTTTTCCTAAGTTCTAAATAGATTCTAATTATTAGCCTTTTATCGGATATGTAGCAAGCAAATATTTTCTCCCATTCTATAGGTTGTCTGTTTGCTCCCAGGGCTGGACAAACACTCAGAGAGGACCTGAGAAAACCTTAAGCATTCACTTGGGCTGATCTTAGGTTCCCTGTAAGCAGAAAGTGAAGGCTAAGGCAGAATTGCAAATGGCCTGGCTAAGTGTTGAAGGAGTGCCCCAACACAGAGCCAATATGCAAAGACTCAGTGAATAGTTTTGTTTCGTTTTTCTTTTCTTTATTTTTTCTTTGCTCCAGGTGTTTAGGGATGTCTCTGTCAAACCTTACAAGCAAGAAGAGACTGGGACCCCATTCTCACTCTTCTCAAACAGAATAATGCCCAGCCTCAAATCTTTTACCCTGCAAAACTAAGTTTCATATACAAAGAAGAAATAGGGACCTTCTCAGACAAGCAAAGACTGAGGGAATTCAAGACAAGACCTGCCCTCCAGGAGGTACTCAGAATAGTGTTACACGTGGATCGCACAATAAACACTCACCAATGTGAAAATCACCCAAAAGCTAAACATCAAAGGCCATACACCACAATGGCTTGAAGGATAAAGCAAGGCAACAAAGTTGAACTCAATGGGATGAACATAAATCTGCCGCCACTTGTCAATTCTCTCAATAAATGTGAATGGCTTGAATCATCCACTAGAGAGACATAGGCTGGCTGAATGGACAAATTAAACACAAGCCAAGTATTTGCTGTCTTCAGGAAACACATCTAACCCACAAGGATGCATTCAGACTCAAGGTGAGGTGATGGAAAACAATATTTCAAGCAAACAGATTCCAAAAGAAAGTTGGTGTGGCAGTTCTGATTTCAGATAACTTAATCTTCAAATCAACAAAAGTAATAAAAGACAAAGATGGTCACTATATAATGGTGAAGGGTACTGTTCAACAAGAAGACATAACAATTCTAAATATTTATGCACCTAATTCAGGTCCACCCAGATTCACAAAGCAAGTCCCACTTGATCTAAACAAAATGATAAATGGCAACACAGTAATAGCCGGAGGCTTCAACAACCCTCTGACAGAACAGGACAGATCCTTCAAACAGAAATAAACAAAGAAATAATGGACTTAAACAGAACTCTAGAAAAAATGAGCCTGACTGACATTTACAGAGCATTCTACCCCCAAACCACTGAATATGCATTCTTCTCATCAGGTCATGAGACATTCTCTAAAACTGATCATATCCCAGGCCACAAAGAATGTCTCAAAAAGTTTTTTAAAAAATAGAAGTTATACCATGCATCTTCTCAGATCACAGTGGAATAAAATTAGAAATCAACCCTAACAGAAACTCTCATTTCTACACAAAGTTGTGGAAACTAAACACCTGCTGAACAATTATTTCATAAACAAGGAAATCAAGATGAAAATCAAAAGATTTTTTGAACTAAATGACAAAGGAAACACAAGTTATCAAAATCTCTGGGACACAGCTAAAGCCATCCTGAGAGGAAAGTTTATCTCCATAAATACCTATCTCCAAAAGACAGAAAGATCACAAATAGACAACCTAATGAATCAACACAAAGAGCTGGAAAAAGATGAACAGATAAACCCCAAACCCGGCAGAAGAAATGAGATCAATAAGATCAAATCAGAACTAAATGAAATTGACAACAGGGAAACTATATGGAAGATCAATAAAACAAAAACTTGGCTCTTTGAAAAAATAAACAAAATTGACGTGCCTTTGGCTAGACTAATGAAAAGCAGAAAAGAAAAATCTCTAATAAGCTCCATCAGGAATGAAAAAGGGGGAATTCCAGCTGATGCCACAGAGATACAACATATCATCTAGGAACACTACAAAAACCTTTATGCACATAAACTGCAAAATATGAAGGAAATGGACAAATTTTTAGAAACACACAGCCTCCCTAGGCTCAACCAGGAAGAAATAAAATTCCTGAACAGACCAATATCAAGTACTGAAATTGAAACAGCAATAAAAAACCTTCCTAAAAAGAAAAGTCCCAGACCACATGGTTTCACACCTGAATTTTACTAGACCTAGAAAGAAGAACTGGTGCCTATCCTGCAGAAATTATTCCACAACATTGAGAAGGATAGATTCCTCCCCAACACATTTTATGAAGCCAACATAACCCTTATACCAAAATCAAGAAAGATGCAACAAAAAAAGAAAACTACAGACCAATATCCTTTATGAATATAGATGCAAAAATTCTCCACAAAATCCTAGCAAACCAAATCTAGGTGCTTATTAAAAAAATAATCCATCACGACCAAGTGGGCTTCATCCCAGAGATGCAGGGATGGTTTAACATACACAAATCTATAAATGTAATTCACCACATAAATAGAAGCAAAAACAAAGACCATATAATCCTCTCAATAGATGGAGAAAAAGCATTTGACAGAAGCTTTTTAATTTGAGCTTGAGAGCAGGATCACCCAACCCAGTCCCACCCAGCCTCAATGTTAGCTTCTAAAAGCTGTATTGGTTTACCTTTCACATTTAGATCTGAATTACCTGGAATTGATTTGAGAGTATGGTGTGAGATAGGATTTTGCAAACTTTACCAGGCTTTGGAGATACAACAACTAAACAGAACTCTGCTTTCTATCATTTAGAATTTTATTTTATATCTACTGAAAGATGTTTTAGATGCCTTTAGAAGGATTTTTAATCATATATTACTCTTATGTATTCATAAAAAGAAAAATATAAACAATAAATTGGTTAGTGTATGCGTATCCACAGCTTGGCCTTTAATTCACCCTCTATGGCTCAATCCTGCTCTGTGCTCCAGAAGGCTGACTGCATGGATTTTATGAAAGGGCCCCTGCCAATTGGGTTCTTCTCATGAGGTCATCCAATGGGGAATAACAGAAGAAGATCAAATGGTAGAAAGTCTGTAAGGGTGGGGTATTTATTCCCCGAGCTCCCTCCTCTCCAGGTCCCTTCCAGACCCCTTCCCTCTATCAAAGGCTATAGCTCCTGCCAGTCACTCCCTCCATGCAGTTACCTGCCTGCAGGTCTAATAACCATTCCTTCTCTTTGTCCTCTGAAGGGAAGTGGTGGTAACTGTTCCCTGCTGGTCTGGCCCAGAGGTACTCCACTATCCTTTTCTGGTTGTCCTAAACCCTTCCTACAACTCTTGTCAGTTCCTCAATTTGTGTGGTTTATCTTATTCCTACTGGGCCTTGGATGATACAGTCACAGTATTCTTAAAACGTTTTTGCTCAGTAAAAATTTAACACTGCTCAACTACTTTTTTACTCATTGTTATCAATGTCCATGTTTTTCACCAAACTATCATCTTCAAGACTAGGCCACCAAGAATATTAGTGATGCTATGTTTCTTAAATGAGAGCTCCACCACTATTGTTTCTGGGATTTTCTTACATGTAGTTGATACACATTTTGCAAGTTTTGGTACACAAACCATGACAATTACATCATTGCAGTTTCCTGTCCAGCAGCAATCATAAGGTGCTTCCTGGTTTCAGAGGTATTATAATGTGCATTTTATAATCACCAAAATGCTATAATGATGATAATGATGATGATTACAAAAAACACTAAGGTCTTTACCTGTGACATCACCACCTTTAATGCCAATGAGAATCCTCTGTGGCAGGTATTTTTATCTCCTTTTTACAGGTGGGAAAATGGAGGCTCGGAAATTTTGCTCAGGATCGCGTACCTAGGCATTGGCAGAGCTAGGATTCAAAATCAAGTTTATTTAATGACAAAACCTGTAGTTGGAACCACTTTCCTGTATGGCTATTCAGCCACCTAGGGATGATGAGAGACCGTGGTACCTTCAATGAAATACTAGTAATCTGGCTGAACCCTGGGGTTCCTTCCTGAAACTCCCAGTAACTCCTACCTCTACTCTAGGATTTTTCCTTTAATGGCTTTGTCATCTGCCCCACTGAAAATGTCATCTATGAAAATAAAAGCTGATTGGCTGTGACACTGTTTACTCCCACCACATGGCAGCTCTAACAGCCCCTTCACCCCATGGCTGGTGTCCCGCAGGCCACATGGACCCAGGCATGCCGCTGCCTTCCAGTACACCCACAGTGTTTCCAACTTCGGTAAAGGTAAAGCCTCTTTTCAAGCAGCCGGAAGGGAAACAAATGCTTACCATGAGCATGTGGAGTGAAGTATATGAGAAGGCATGGAACATGGATAATCAACATCAGCCCTATACTCACGGTGTCCTTGAGCAACATGGATAACGACTTCTGCTCTCAGAGTCACCATGCAGCTTCTAAGAAGCTGGTGAGCACCATTTAGCAGAATGAGTACATTTTCCCATCACTAACAGTACTCAAGCACCACCCTTGAAAACTGCTCTAGTCTCAGTCCTTGCTAGGTACCTTTGAACGTCTCCCTGACATCTCTTTTGTCATAGTCCATTTTGTGCTGCTATCATACAACCACTCACACTGGGTAACTTATAAACAATATAAGTTTATTTAGCTCTTAGTTCTGCAGGTTGGTAAATGTAAGATCAAGGGGCTGCATCTAGTGAGGGCCTTCTTGCTATGTCATAACTTGGTGGAAGGCATCATATGGCAAGAGAACAAGAGCTCTAATGTGCAGCCTCAAGCCCTTTTATAATCAGCATTAGTCCATTCCACTCATGAGGGTGGAGCCCTCACAATCTAATCACGTCCCATTAGGCCCCACCTCCCAACACTGCTGCATTAGGGAGTAGATTTCCAACACATGCTTTTGGGTGGACATATTCAAACCATAGCAACTTTCTTCAGGAAAGTTGGATATACAGCAGTCCTACTCAAAGTCAGGTCCATGGACCAGAAGCATCAGCATGTCCTGAAACTTGTTAAAAATTCACAATCTTGGGTCCTACCCTAGACCTGCTGAATCAGAAATGCTGAGGGTGAGGCCCAGGAATATGAGTTTTAACAGACCCCCAGGTAATCTTTACCACACTAAAGTGTATGAAGCACAGATATACAGTATTTTGAAAATGGTGATCTCAGTGTACTTTCCACAGGATTTAATTATTGGATTAAAAATACATATTAATTTTACACAACAAATGTTACAAAGATGCATTAAGTTTATCATTTCCTCTTCTCCAATCCCACTCTTCAGAGGTTACCAAGTTTATCAGTGAGACAGAAATCCATTCACACCAATCTATGTTTATTCACACATATACAAACATATTTACTCTTGTATTTTTTTTTTATTTCATTTATTCCACTTTTGTTGTTGTTGTTGTTACAAAAATGAGGTCATATCCCAATACACACCAAGATTGCTTCACTATCTGCCCTTTTAACTTAATGTATCATGGATATCCCTCCAGGTCAGTACGTGTAGTTCTACCTACTTTTCTTTAGGAAGTATAGGATATTCCAAAATATATGAATATTCCATATTTTATCCAATCATTTTTCTATCACTAGACATCCAGTATATTTTCAGTTTCTCACAGAGGCTAAACTAGAGGGCTCCAACTGTGAAAATAATTTCTGACCTTGGCTCTGAATCATGACTGAATTTGGAGCTCAAAAGGAAGATATATGAGAATATTCTTGTGCATAAATAAGGGCATGAGAGATTGCTTGAGCTACTCAAGTTGGGAGTCTCTGTCTTGAAGCACTCAGCAAATACCTGCCAACTGTCTTCTGGGTGCCAGGGCTTGTGCCAGTTGCTGGGGATGCAATGGTGGACAAGATAGATACAGTCCTGATCTTCGTGTATCTCACCCTCCACTGCAGTGACATGCAAGCACAAGAGGCAATTACAATGCAGTGTGACTGATGTCAACTAAGGTACCAGGAAGGTACTGCAGAGAAGAAAAGAGTCACCTAGCCTGTCCTAGGAGTATCAAAGAAGACCTCCTGGAAGAGATGCCAAATAAGCTATGACCTGTCAATTGAATGGGAGTGAATCAGATGAAGGAGGAGTGGTTTTCAAAACAGAGAGACCGGCATGGTGAGTTTGGGGAAATTGTGAATAGGATGAGGGCAGAAGAAATAAAACTAGGGGCACAAACAGAATCCTAGTCATGAAGCCACTTGAAAATTTCAATGTTTTTCTTTATTTGCCACATTCCATGGGAATATGATTTTTATAAGAAAAGCAGACTTAGCCAAAGACAGATTACATGTCTTCATGGCCTGTGCTAAGCCATGGAGCTAAATGTGTAAGCTAAATTGTTTGGGAAAAGACAAAGAAAATGTGAGAACCATGTGTCTGTGAGTGGAATACATGAAGGAGACAGAAGAGATGAGATTTTTGCAGCTGCCATGAATGAGAGAAGAAGTAGATGAAAGTAGATGAAAGAGGCTTTCTGGGAAGGCTCTTTTGCTAAAACCCTTAAGCCATCACTTTATGGACAGCCACAGTAAAAGATCTCTAGTATTTCTCAAGACTTTTTAATTGGATCACTGTTTGTTTGAATAAGAAACTGCACTGAGCATCAGCCCTAAGTGGGACAGTTATATCTGAGTTACACATTTCTGATATAATTTAACCCTGACCGTAGATCTTCTCAGTAGCCTGAAGGAAAGAGCTCTGTCCCAGGGCGGGAAGCCATGCAATGACAAGGATTACACTGATAGTCTAAGGAGTACTCTTCCCATTTCATCCTTATTGTCTCCCATCTGTGAGACAACCTCCCCCTTTGGGTGCCTGCCTCCCCTTTTCCACCTCCAGAGGTCCAAGACACGGCCTTGAGCATCACATAGAGTGTGGCTGCTTCCACAACCATCCTCCCTCCTCTCATCTCTGTCTCTAGAAAATTGGCCATAGAGTCCCCTAATTCCATGCTGCATTTCTCAGAATTCTGAGTACAGCCTCTTAGAAGATCTTTCTTATATTTAGCCAGCATGTGCTCATCGTAATGCATTCAAACAATACAGAAGGGTATATCGTACTCTGTGGGAAGCCCAGTTCTCACTCCACCCCCACTCTACTCTTAGAAGTAACCAACTTGATGTCTATCTTTCTAGAATTGTTTCTACATATATATATCTAATATACATCATGTATAACAAAAATAAGATATTACTATACACTTCATAAGATAATTGCTTTTCTTAAAAAACAATGTATCAAGGATATCTTTCTATGTCAGTATGTGTATTAGTAGAACTATCTTTTCCTTTTGACTGCTAGACATAGTATAGATGTACCATACTTTCATTAATCCTCTGTTAATGGACATCTAGTTTATTTTCAACTTTTTCTATGTGCATGTTTATGGAGATAAAGCTATGTCAATGTGTGTGAATGCAATCTATTCTATACGATAAGTTCCTTGTAATGAAATTAATGCCCAGAAGGAATAAATTTAAAAACCTTTTCCAATACTCTTGCCCAAACTGGATATTTTTAATAAATCCCTTTAATTTGTGCCTTGTGAGGACTTCCTCACACTGATGTTATAATGAATTTCCTATATTTTTCTATTATACTTTATTATTTTTTTTTAATGCTGATAGCTTTTTCATCCAGTGACCAGCAAGCTGTCTGTCTTTGCAAAAAAAGTGTTGTTGGAACACAGCTACACCTCCTTGTTTGTGTGTCGTTGACGACTGCCTTTGTTCTACAACAGCAGAGTTGAGTACTTGCCAGAAACTCGCCCCCAAAGCTGAAAATATTTACCATCTGGAGCTTCCTAGAAACTGTTGTCCAACTAATGCCTAGACTTTATTTTATTGTTTGTTTGTTTTTGTGAGGCAGGAACTTGACTTTATCTTCTCAATTGACATAAAACCATTCCATGAAGAGTTCATCTTTTTCCTACTGCTATGAAATGGGTCATATAACAAATCCCATATATCCATGAATGGGCTTGCTTCAGGCTGTGTCTGTATCATGGCTTAATTGGTCTTTTCCTGCATAAACTCCGCAGACACTCTTCTTTTATTCAGTTTTACAGCTCCCACCCCCATAGTTTTATTGTTTTTGTGTTTGGTAGAGCAAGCCCTGACTTGTTCTTTTTCAAAAAGATTTTAGAATCAGCTTGCAAAGATCTCAGTGGAGTTTGTAATCAGTATTTTATTGACTTCTAGAGAGAGGTAACACTCTGCAATTGTTAGATGCGAAAAACAGGAGTTTTACTACATTGCCAGTCATGCAGCTGCCTATACTGCAAAAAAAAAAAAAAAAAAAAAAAAAAAAACACTTGTAAGGGTCGGTCAATTGAAAGACATCGATCCCTAGAATAAGATCTTTAGCAAACATCCTTCCTATTGAATCAACATTGTTGGCCCAAAAGGCACTCCCAATTCCATTGCTTATATTAATTTTTAATCAATGACATGCTGAGTGAACAAGTACAAATAACCCTCTCCTTATGCAAGCAAGCCTCGTGAAGGGCCGCGGAGAGCAGCTGCCTTTCCAGCTTCTCCGCCTCACCCAGAATAATCGTCCCGGCTCCCCTGCCCTCCTGTGCTTCCGTCAGCCTCAGCAGAGTGGCCGTGTCTGGCTGGATTCCCCAGTAAACAGCCTCTGGGATGAAGATTTGAGGCCAGAAAGTTCACTGGGGAGTGCTCTTGTGATTGGACAGGGAGAAAAACTGAGCTGCTATATAACCACAGAAAAGGCCTGTGTCTCCTGCTTCACGTTCTAGAGCTGGTAGTGCCTTTCAGATTTGGCCCGAGTTAGAGCAAGGGAGCTGAGTCTTTATACCTCTGCATCGAGTAGACTTGGGTGGCAGCTACCCCCACAGAGGGGGCTTGACCTTGCGAGAACCAGCTATCCTCAGCTGAGGGCAATTCCCAGCAAGCAGCTCAGCTAAGAGTCAACACTGTGAGGTCGTGAGGAAATGAATTCCACACATGGGCAGCCACCCAGCTTGCCCATGGGCAGAGAACTCGACGGCTTCTGGGTGCATTGCTCAGCTTTGGTATTTGACCTTTCACATAAAACTCTCATGTCACGTGCAGGTAACATATTTCAGTTCTTCCAAATATGTCACCAGATTCATATATCAAATGGCAGGGAACAGTGGCTCCAGAATTGTGTTTTTACCAAAACTCAACATATATGATTCAAATAAATGAAAAAAAATGTATTCAATTTTATTTTTAAAAAAGAAAACCTTATATAGTCAATGAATTAGCATTTTGTCTTATTCTCTTGGCTTTTTTTTTTACATATAGGATGTGAAAAAAAGGTTATAGTTTATAAGGATATTTTGCAATAAATCAAAAAACGTACTGTAAAATGATTCCCATGGTTTCTAATAACAATAACATCAGTGGTAACAATGGCTATCATTTGTACGGTGCTTTAATGTTTACACTTTCAGATCATCAGCTTGCTGGAGCTTTATGGGGGACAAGAACTACTGTAAAGAATCTGGGGCTCAGAGAGGTCAGTAACCCATGCCCAGACCAGAGTCAGCAGTAACCACGGATGCTGCAGGTCTGATTTGTCTCTGCACTCCTCCAGACTCCCCTTCCTCAATCTTCTCTCCTCCAGCTCCACCCTACCTTCACCTGGTCTGGTCAAGGCCCCATGCTTATTCTGTGGCAAGATCCCTCCCCATGAAAGACCATGTCCTACTTTATCTTTCTCTATGTGTATTTGTTAAAGTCTGTTCTCAGCTGGTTGTCCCTGGGCAAGGGGCTCATAAACTATTTCATACCAAGCTATAAATATTCAGCAATGATGAAAAAAACTGCCTTTTATACCCATCCCCAGGTGTATATTACTCTGTATTTTTGTAGGACCATATGTGTTGGAATATAGAACGGGTTAATTAGGAAGATATTTTGGAGAGAGAGGGTTTTCCCACTTGCCCACCCTTCACTGCATTCATGTTATTTCACTGCTGTACCTGTGAAGCATTAATCATGTAGAGCACTGGACTAGGTGTCAAAAGGATTGAATCTGAGCCCCTGTTCATGGGCAAGTACTTGACTTTGCTGCCCTTGGCCTCCTCACCTCCTAAGTGTGAAGACTGGACTGATGGTTCACTTTGCAAGGTAACTGGAGGAACCAATGACACACACACAAAACTCGATGTTACTTGAAACAGAAATTTTGTCAAAACTCTGTGGCTGGGGTAACTTGTAGCTGGAGATGGTGTAAGGGTCATGCCAAGAACTCATTGCCCGATGGGCCTCACAGAATCTACTGCCTGATGATTGGAGGCGGAGCTGAGGAGGTGATGCTAGCGCTGGGGAGCAGCTGCAAATACAGATTATCATTAGCAGTAAGGTTTGACTGCACAATAAGTGTAGTGTGTTTGAATCATCCTGAAACCATCCTCCCACCCCCAGTCCGTGGAAAAATTGTCTTCTATAAAACCGATCTCTGGTACCAAAAAGGTTAGGGACTGCTTCTCTCAAGCAACTGCATTGTACTTCTTTAGGATGTAATTAATACTCGTCATTTCGTTACGAAAAACTACCAACCAAGTCTTCCGGGCACTGATACCAGGATTAAAATTTGACAATTCCCAACAAGTTAGTGATTTTTAAAGTTCCTTCTAACTCTTGATCCTCGTGGAATACTGACATATATTTTGCCATTATGGAGGGGTGGTTAAGGAAAATAGCTGTCTTTTCCACTTCCTGTCTCCCCTCACACCCATTAAGGGCTGAGATGTGGGAGAACGAAGGCTACTCAAGGGGAAATGTTCTACAGTTATGCATGAGCTCACAGTTATACAGAAGTCATTTCTCCTTGATAAGATCAGATGCAACAGTAATTTAAATCAAAGACCCCATTTGGATCTAGTAATAGCCAAGATAGTAATAGCCAACTTGGTTAGAAAGATCCCATAATCTGAGACTCAGAGGCTGCAGCTCATGCATGTGCTAAGTGCGATGGGTGAGGGACAAGTCAGTTCTGCATCTTTATTGACATTTTTTCCAATTGGATCCTTAAGGACTCCAGATTTCTAAAGGTCAGGCTGATTTGGTAACTAAATTAGCTGCTGAAATCCCTTTTTATAAAACCATCTCTAATTAATGGCATGACAACATACATACCTATTTGCTGTGTCTTGGTGGGGGAAGGGAATGACCATTTATTGAATACTCCCTGTGTGCCAGGTATTTTTCCAAGTATTTTATGCATTCCCTCATTTAATTATAGCAATTGTGCAAGGTTGGTATTACTATTCATTTTTTTTTTCAGAAGCTAAAACTAAGGGAGATAAATTGTGAGTTTCCCAAGGTCATCCAGATAGTAAGAAATGAAGCAAGAATATAATTCCAAAGTATCTGTTCTTTCCTCTATCTTACACTTTTTGGTAGGAGTTGATTTTCTCACCATTCTGTTGTTTCTGTAACTATTTGTGGTGTAAATTTATGTGCATGTACCTTTCTCTTTGAAGGCAGCCTTCCTGATACACTAGTCTGAATATATTTATATAACTCTCTCATACACTTGCAGGAGACAGAAAGGATGACTCATTTTATGCACACACAGGACATAGCAATGAGTTGAGAATCAGCATCGGTATGAGTAAAACTCAAGTACTAAGATGATGCAAACAAACTAGAAAGGCTGAATAGAATATGTAATTTTAAAAATGCAAATCAGAGCTCATAAAAAAGGAGAATTATCTAAGTATCAGAAATTAAAATGGAACTAAAACCCAGATATCTAAGAATTGTGCTCATGCTTCATCCTCTTTAAGATAGGAGTAGGAGGAAGTTCAAGGTTTTAATGCTTATAGAAGGGTAATAGACTAGGCCTTCAGCCCAAGTGAAGTGGGGAGGTAGAACTGAGATTTCAGCATAAATACAGGATCCTCCAATAGGTGTTTATTGCAGATCTAACAAATAATAAAAGATGGATTAGAGAAAAACTATGCCCACTGACTTAGCTTGCCTGCCCATGCCTAGGCTATGAATGGGGTCGGGGTGGGGAGGTAAATCTCCACAGGGAACTAAAACCCTAAGTTGTATATCATGTGGGTTTGAGAGTTAGATTTATACTATTCTTATAATCCAGAAATCACCAAGCCAAGAAATTTATATAAGATGGTTGGTGATTCCTCTGGCACACTTGGCAAATATAAACACAAAACTATTCTAAAGAAACACTCCCACAGGTTACATGGTGTTTCCATAGTGAAATAGAACACAAAAGACGAGTGAGAGTAAGAACACTCAACACACTGGGACAGTAGAGCCTCAAGGACCTGCTGAAGAGAAAGTTAGAAACTGGAAGAGAGATTCGAACAAATTATTCAGAATACGGCACAGACAAATAAATAGATGGGAGATAGGAAAGACATTAAAGATTTGGAACATAGAATGAGAAGGATTGTTCAACAGAATTTCAAGAACAAAAGAATATAGAAAGTAAGAGAGGTAACATTTAAAGAGACGATGGCTGTGAATAGATAAAAGGCATAAATCCTTAGATTTAAAAGCAAAATAAATTCTTGCAAGGACAAATAAAAAGAATTCCCACATCCAATACATCATCATAAAATTTCAGACCACCATGACAAAGACAAATTCTTAAAATCAACCATAGAAAAAAAAAAGATAGAAAGGCAACCATGGTGGAAAGATAAAAAACCAATTTGAAAGACTATACACTTCTCAAGATCAGCGATGGGGGCTGGGAGTCAATGGAACACTAGCTCGGAGGCGTGAGAGAAAATAATGGGAGATGGAGAACACTGTATCTGGCCACAGTGTCATTCAAGCGTCAGGGTGAAATAAAGACATTTTCAAAAAAAGGGACTGAAAGAGTTTACCATTTCATGACATTATCTAAACAAACTGCTGGAAGATGTACTATAGGAAGAAGGAATTTGAACTCAGAAAGAAGGAATACATGGAAAGATGCAACAGTGAACAGCAACAACACAAAGGTAAACATAGGTAAATATAAATAAACATTGACTATTAAAAAAACAGAAACAATAACATCTAGCTTAGGAAGGTAAACAAAATGTTTGGAGAGGCTTGTTGGAGTTTAACACATTCTAATGTCTTTATTTTGTTTAGGAGAAAGATAGAAAATGTAGTATCCAAACTGGTAGAGGAGACAAGAGGAATAAGGAAACTTTATTTATAGAATTTATAGAAGGCAAAAAAAAAAAAAAAGAAAGAAAGAAAATGAAGAAAAGAACACAAAGAAGTAAAAATAAAGAACAAAATAAGATGGTAGAAATATATTTATATATACATTCAGCAATCATAATAAATGTCAATGGACTAAATTTGCTAGTTAAAAACTTATTACATTTAAAACTAGGTATATATTTTTTTATTTGAGCATATTATGGGGGATACAAATGTTAAGGTTACGTATATTTCCCATGCTTCTCTTCCCCCTCAAGTCAGAGCTTCAAGCTTGACCATCCCCCAAATGTTGCAATTCTCACGTATTATGTTTGTATATATCCATCCCTTCCTCCCCCTCCCACCTGCCCGACACCCGATAAATGTCATACAAGAGATACAGCTGGAGCTCAGTGGCCCATAAAGGTTGAAGGTAAATGAATGAAAGAAATAGGTAAATAACAATTTTTTTGAGTTAGTATAATTGTATCAGCATTCAACACACTAGACATCTAGGTGGAATGCATTTGTGAGGGCAAGGGGGGTAGTATGTGATGAAAAAGATCCCGGATCTTTTTGACACCAAAGTCTACATCTTAGCAGTTCTCCATACTGCGTCTCCTTCATGACCATAGTGCATGATATAACACAATGATTTTAAACCCTGTAGGTAAATAGGCATAAGCCAAAGAACATGGGCATCTTCACCACTCACCAGCTGTGTTGTCTTGTTTCACTCTACCTCTCTGCACCTCAGTTTCCTCATCTGTAAAACATGGCCAAAATACCTGCTTCTCACAATTTGAGGATTAAAAGAATTAAAGTAAATAAAGGGCCACTTTAAACTAGTTTCTCAAAAAATGTTAGCTCCTCATACCCTATTTCTTATTTTAAAACAAAACCCGAAAAACTTACTTTTAACTTCAGAAGGCAAATAGCTATTTAGGATTCCAAGTTGAAATCATTTTTTCTTATAAAGAGTTAATTATCCATGAAATTAAATATTTATGCATTCACAGAAGCAATGTATCTATAATGTTAGAATATGAAAGTAGCTGGTCTAGAAATTATAAGACATTCTTAATGTCTTCACAACTGAAGTTTCTCCATCATGGGAATATTTTTAAATTACTTTTTTACAATTATCTAAAGGGAATGGTGTACCATAAAGTCACTTAGGAAAATAGCATGCAGTTGAAAATTTATATTCAGGCATGTAAATGCTGACTGCTGGTTGAGATGCTCACTTGTGAGTAGCTTGACATTCAGAGCATGTTTTTCCTTCAAACAAGATCATAAATGGCAGACCATGGGGTGGGGTGACCAACTGTCCAGATTTGCTGGGGTTGAGGGGTCTCCTGGGATTGTAGGACTTTCAGTGCTAACCTGGGAGCAGTCCTGGAAAAAACCAGAATTGTTGGTCACCCCACCAAGCCAAAACTCAAAAACTGATTTGCCCACCTCCACCATAACTGCTGGACTCTTTTATAAGAACTCTACTCTGCCAAGCACGAGAGTCTCTCCTGGTGCACTTCTGGGCATAACACTTGATCTCTGACGGTCATCTGGGCCCCCAGGTATGAAGTAGCTCTGTGATCTGTGCAGGGAAGAGAAGAGAAGCATCTCCTCTCTGTTACATTTTATCACTTAGACCCCCAAAGTAGAATATCGCATTCCTAGAATATCACATCTCTCAAAAGCATGATACTTTTAGATTTTAGTAGTTACTATTCTCACATTGTTGTCCCAAATGTGCCCCTCATTTTCAGGGCGGAGGTCTGAGCAGCAAGAGAGTACCAGTTGCCATCCCGTCCCCTACACTGTTCTGCCTCTCTCATCCCACGTCCCGTACATATCAACTCAGACGATAGATGCTCACTTTGAGAGGGATGGCCACTACCCCAGACAGTGACTTCAGAATCCCAGTTGGAGCTTGCTTATGCACCTGCACAACATTTTTTTCTAGGAACATGACCTCGACATCCACAAAAGAGCAGCGTATTGAACAACTGCCATCCACCAAGGTCCAATTCAAATGACACTTCCCACTCCTCACAGACACTAATGGAGATGATTTCAGCCTTCCTTGTTCTCCTACAGCACTTACTTTACACTTCTCTTTAAACATTGATCATGATCTGCCTTGTATTATAGTCACTTAGGCATGTGTCTATCTTTTTCATAAATGGTTAGGTTTTTAAGAGCAGGAAAACTGTCTCACTCATTTTTATATCACCCCTGGAACCTGGCGCAGTGCCTGTCACACAGAGACTATTCAATGAATGTTTCAGGAATTGATAACATCCTTGGGACTCTAGAAGCCCATTAGAGGTCAGCTGGTCCCATTTTAACCTGGTCAAGAAGCCAATCCGTTAGAAAAAATGACTGCATTAAATATGTCCTGCCAACATTGCTTATTCTTGCATCAAATTCCACAGACCAGTTAATTTAGTAGGTTGCTCTAGTTTGGAAAGACTTAGTAGTGAAAGAAAAAAATGCAGGTATTAGAATAAATAAAATTCGAATTATTCCAAGCAACCTTTAATCAAAAATTTATTTGAATGATGCTATCCTTTCTCATAGATAATTCCTAAATAGGAAGCTGTTACTTAGTGAGAAGAAGGGGTAAAACATGATTTTTATATTCTATTCAAAGGCTCTCATTTCAATTTAAATTGCTTCATAATACCATTGTACAGCAGACAAATTAATGACTGAAGTCAACTTTTAAATAAATACACTGAACAAATCAAGTTTCAAATTCAATTACTTTCTGGAAAAACAAAGAATTCTGAAATTAGGCATAGACTGGGAATCAAAGGAAACCATGTCTTATAAATAAAATGGTTTTCAAAAAAACACTCAAATTTTTTACAAGTTTAAATTTCAAAATAATTTACCTAAGGACATAAATGGTTGTAAGCTACACCTCCAAAATAGAATCAATACATTAGTGTGGAATGTAAGTGGTAACAACTGATGAGAACTCCAAAATCATCGTTAAATTGGAAGCCAGCGAAAAATTATCAGGGACCCAAAAAGCATTTTGGAGAATTTTAGTACTATAATATTCGAGATTGAAAAAAAATTCTTGTACAAGCTTGATATTAAAGATAATCCAAGGTAAATCAAATTTCTGGGAGGATGGAAAAGAACCATGTGTTCCAGGAAACTATGGTTAAATAAACTCCTATATTTTTGTTAAGACTCAGCATGCACCTCCACCTCCTGAAAGAATCACAGTGAACCTTTGCGATCTTGTTCACCAAACATTGCATTTGCTCTGGCTCCCCTGGGATCCCTCCCAGTCTTCATAATCAACTCCAGACTGAGCTGGCTTTCACTAAACACCTACTATGTGTCAGGCAATAAGGACAGTGTCACTACACACATCATCCTGTTCCCATAATTGCAAAGCATTTCAATGCTGCAGCACTAGAACGACTTGAAATTGATAGCTATTATGTAGCACTTTAAAAAACGAGCCCAAATGACACATACGATTAATTATATGTTATTCCATTCCGATTTTAAAGAGAGAAAAAGATTCTGTGTGATTTCACACTGTGCTAATTTTTCTAATAGGCAGGAAAAAAGACAATAATTTAGTTGTGACAATATCATAATCCTCCTACCCAAAACCATAATAAAAGAATATCCCACTGAAACACCTCATTCAAAAGGCTGTTTTCTTTTATGGTGATAAAAAAGGTATTTGTTTCAATCTGATGACACTGTAGCTGATTCCAATCTTCTGCATGGAGGAGGAAAAAATCATTTTCTATTGTACATGTAGTAATAAGTAACCCTATAAGCTTAATATTTGTGCATTAGATCTCAGCAAGGGGCTTCTTGGTGAAGAGATCCAGAAAAGGCGAGACATCTAGTGAAAAATGGCAGAGTAGGGGTGTCGTCCAGGCTCTCGGTTCCCAGAGTGGAAAGTGCAAAAAGCGGACAAACACATGTGAGCTATCTGCACTTCCCCAGGACCAGCTTCACAAGCCTGCAGACATTCACCGGGAAACTGAGATTACAAACAAATAAGATTACAAACGAAGTCAAAGGTGAATCAGGTATTCTTTCGCAAAATCAGGGGAATCAGAAATATACAACAGGGAGGGAGCAAGGCACGGTTTGAATGGCTGCCAGCTGGCAGCAACATCTGCCCTACCTGGTGCTGGAAGACGCACCCTCCTCCACTGAGCTCCGCACCCACATAAGCCGGGAAGTGCCTGAAGCTGGTGGGAAGTGGTAGTGCCAGGCAAAGCTGAGTGGAGGGTCTGGAACAGGGAACATTTTGAACTCTCCTTACCACTCAGCTGAGGCAGTTTCAGGTGGGTGAGGGTCTGAACCCACCGGTGCTTCCCTGCTTGGCAAGAGCGAGGGCTCACTCTGGCCTCTTGCTGCAGGCCATGTTGAGAGGAGTATACCCGAAAGGAGGCTTCGACCATGGCTATAGTTGAGATTTTGGCTGGTGCTGAGTGGACAGAGAGCCTGAATCTACGTTCCTTGAACTGTGGGGCCTCTGTGAGTTGGGGGAAGTCTCTCTGCTCCTCCAACACCGCCCCCATCTTCTGATCCCTGTGGTTGACTTGGACTCTGTGTTTGGAGGAGCAGTGGGGAGGGAAGCATAGTACATGGTATGCCATCTTAGGAAGTCTCTCGCAACTCAAGGCACCTGCGCTCTGCGTCCAGAGAGTGGACCCCGGCTTGGCAAGGTGGAGTTACGAAGGACGCTATTTCTCAAAAATATAAATGGGAGAGACACTTTCATCCACACCCTCCTGCGACTTGGTACTGGGCGCTTTGCGCCAAAGGTTCCAACCCTACCTTGGGGCGGAGGTGAGAAAGAGACTCTTCTCGTTCCTGCCACTTTTCTCCAACTCTGTATTTATAGAGACAGAAAGTGGAGAGTGGCAGTTAGAGTAACTGTCCTGCCAGTCTGATCTTGGGAGGTCTCTCGCTAGGCAAGCTGCCAGCACTCTGTGGCCAGAGAGCGGAGCCCAGCTTGGCAAGGCAGAGTTCTGAAGGAGGCTGTTTTTACAAATATAACAGGTGGAGACACTATCATCCACACCCTCCTGCGACTTGGGATCAGATGCTTCACACCATAGGTTCTGACTTTGCCTCTGGGCAGTGTTGAGAAAGAGGCTGTTCATCCCAAAACTCGGGTTGCAAGTCCATCACCTCTGCTTTGCTCCCACCTCCCTGCTGGCACTGGCCACAAAAAGGTGGCTCTAACAACCTATCAGGACAGCCCATCAAACTGAGTCCCCTCTCTACCTCTTTACTGTGGCTTGATAGCTGGTGCCTCTAGCCAAAGGGGAAGCCCCACTCCTAGGAACTAAAGAGGGGTGAGGGAATCTATTGTCTGGGCCAAGATTTGCTGAGGTTGAAGAATACCCTTAGCCGAGACAAACCCATTGGGATTTCGTATGGGAGGGACTGACCTCATCCCGGCAGGGCTTAAGAGACGTGGCAGGTCTCTTTCTGGTAGGGGACTCTCAGCAGCCTAAAGAAACAAAAGAGAGAGTAATACCAGAGCTTATCATAGTCCTTCCCACTTCAACCTAGGGGTTGTTTGTGAACTCATGCTCACAAGAGTTACCTAACCCCCTAATCTCTAAGCAAAGGGCCTAAACCCATTAATCTCTGTAGACATAAGGGGAACACATTAGATCAAAGATAACCCAACAGACTCAAACTCCTCTGAGATGACACAGGACCAGAGCACATATTCCTAGCCCTGCCAAAGATCATCCCTTAAAAACCCCAGAATTTAGCCCATAACTCAGTCCTAACACCTCTAGTCCTCGACAAAACACCCAGATGAGAAAGAACCAGCAGAAGATCACAAGAAACATAAAGGAGCAGAGAGAAAAGTCACCTCCAAAAGAAAATACTTGACCTCCATCAACTGATACCAATTTACATGATATGATTAAACTGACAGAGGAAGAACTTTGAATATGGATTGTTAGAAAACTCAACGGAATTGAATAGAAAATAGAATCCCAACACAGAGACACCACAAGAACAATGAATGAAAAATTCTCCAAAGAAATTGAAATTATACAGAAAAACCAATAAGAAATTTTGGCAATGAAAGAAACAATCAAGGATCTCCATAATACAGTGGAAAGCATCAAGAACAGGATGGACCATGCAGAGGAAAGAATGTCAGAGCTCGAAGACTATGCCTATGCACTAAACAAATCAGAGGAAGAAAGGGAACATAGAAACAAGAGACAAGATCAAAGCCTACAAGAAGTGTGGGATTGTCTAAAAAAGCTGAATCTCAGGGTGATCGAGATTCTGGAAGGAGAAGAGGAACAATCACAAGGGCTGGAAAACTTATTTCACAGAATGCTGGAGGAAAATATGCTGGGCCTGGCCAGAAATCTTGATATCCAAATACAAGAAGCACACGGAACTCCCGGGAGACTCAACGTGAAAAGGCAATCACTCCATCACATGGTCATTAGGTTGACCAAAGTAAACGTGAACAAAACAATCCTCCATGCAGCGAGACAAAAACAACAATTAACCTATAAAGGAAAACTTATCAGACTAACAGCAGACTTCTCATCTGAAACCTTACAAGCCAGGAGGGATTGGGAGTCTCTACTTAATCTTCTAAAACAGAACAAAGCCCAACCTAGAATTCTTTATCCAGCAAAATTAAGTTTCATCTCTGAGGGAGAAATAAAGTCCTTCTCAGACAAGCAGTCACTGAAGGAATTTGCAAAGTACAGACCAGCCCTACAGGAAGCCCTCAGACCTACATTTCTAACCGAACAGGGCAATAGGCACTCCTCAAAGTAAAATCTTCAAAGAATTAAAGCTTAGATCTTGAACTACATGATGGGTCATGGAGTAAGACGAAGCAACAAGACTTCACCCAACAATATGAATGAAATTCTTCCTCCAATTTCAATCCTCTCAATAGATGTAAATGCCTTAAACTGTCCTTTGAAGAGACATAGACTGGCAGAGTGGATAAAAATCCACAAGCCTAGTATCTGCTGTCTATAGGAAACACATCTACACCACAAAGATGCCTTTGGCTGAAGGTCAAGGGATGGAAAACTATCATCCAGTCAAATGGAAGTCAAAAGAAAGCTGCGGTAGCTATACTATTTGTAGATAACATAAGCTTTAAAATAGTAAAAGTAAAAAAGGATAAAGATAGCCATTTTATAATGGTGAAAGGAGAGATCCAACAAGAAAATTTAACAATTCTTAATATCTATGCACCCAATGCAGGAGCACCCAATTACATAAAACAAACAGTGTCTAATCTAACCATCATGTTACACAGCATTACCATAGTAGCAGGGGACTTCAACACTCCACTGAATGATCTGGATAGATCCTCCAAATAGAAAATAAGCAAATAAATAATGGACCTGAACAGAGCCCTTGATCAAAAAGGTCTGACAGATCTCTACAGAGTATTCCATCCAAATAAAGTTGAATTTACATTCTTCTCAGCAGCCCATGTATCCTTCTCCAAAAATGATTACATCCTAGGCTGAAATCAGATCTCAAAAAGTTCAAGAAAATAGAAATTATACCTTGTAACTTTTCTGACCATAGTGGTATAAAATTACAGTTTAATTCCTATAGAAACACTCAATGCCTCACAAAATCATGGAAACTAAACAATCTGTTATTGAAAAATTACTTCCTTGGGTCAAGGAAGAAATTCAGAGGGAAATCAAGAGTTTCTTAGAACAAAATTATAACGGAGATACTTGTTACCAAAATCTGTGGGATACAGCAAACGCTTACCTGAGAGGAAAACTAATAGCACTTAATGCTCACATCTAAAAAACAGAAAGCTTAGATATTGACAACGTAATGAATAGGCTCAAGGAATTAGAAAAAGAAGAGCAAACAAATTCCAATCCTAGTAGAAGAAAAGAAATAACAAAGATCAAAGCAGAACTTAATGAAATGGAGAACAAGAGAACTATACCGAAGATCAACAAAACCAGAAGCTGGTTTTTCAAAAAGATAAACAAAATTGATGGCCCTCTTGCTAGATTGACAAGGGCTCAAAGGGAAAGGACGCTAATAAACTGAATAAGAAATGAAAAAGGAGAAATCACAAGAGACACCACGGAAATTCAAAACATTATGTTTGACTACTATAAAAAACTATATGCCCCAAAACTACATAATGAAGAGGAAATGGACAAATTCCTGGATTCATACAACCTCCCTAAGTTCACTCAGGAGGTAACAGAATTCCTGAATAGACCAATCTCAAGCTCAGAAATTGGAGCAGTAATTAATAACTTCCCCAAGTGGAAAAGTCCCAGACCAGATGGCTGCACATCAGAGTTCTAACATACAAAGATGAACTCATACCTATACTACAGAAACTATTCCACACGATTGAGAAGGATGGTATCCTTCCTAACTCATTCTACGAAGCCAATATCACCTTGATACCAAAACCAGGAAAGTACAAAAACAAAAAAAGAGAATTACAGACCAATATTCTTCATGAATATAGATGCAAAAATTCTAAATAAAATTTTAGCAAATAAAATTCAGCAGCACATCAAAAAAATAATTCACTATGACCAGGTGGGCTTTATTCCAGGGATGCAAGGCTGGTTCAACATACACAAGTCTATAAATGCAATTCACCTCATAAATAAAAACAAGAACAAAGACCATATGATTCTGTCAATAGATGCAGAAAAGCATTTGACAAAGTCCAACACACTTTTATGATAAAAAACTCTTAACAAAATAGGCATAGATGATTCATACCTTAAACTTATCAAATCCATTTATGACAAACCCACTGCTAATATCATTCTGAATGAAGAAAAATTGAAATCATTCCCTCTTCAAACCGGAACTAGACAAGGATGCCCACTACCTCCTCTTCTATTCAACTTAGTGCTCAAACTCTATAGTGCTCAATAGCTATAGCAATCAGGCAAGAGAGGGGTATTAAGGGCATCCAAGTGGGGGCAGATGAGATCAAACTCTTGCTCTTCACTGATGACATGTATTATACCTAGAAAATCCCATGGATTCATCCAAGAGACTCCTAGATTTGATAGACGAATTCGGTAAAGTTTCAGGTTACAAAATCAAGATACACAAATCAGAAGCATTCATATATGCCAAGAACCATCTAGTAGAAACTCAAATCAAAAACACAATACACTTTACTATAGCCCCAAAGAAATTTAAATATATAGGAATATATTTAATGAAAGATACAAAAGATTTATACAAGGATAACTATGGGGGGGAGGGGGGGAATGGGCATTTATTGAAACCTTAAAATCTGTACCCCCATAATATGCCAAAAAAAAAAAACATTATTTTTCTTCAACTAGCATCCAGATTTTGCTTTCTAATACCATTCTTCAATAAAATTAACCAGAGCTTCTTGGAGAAAAAAAAAAAAAAAAAGGATAACTATGAAACACTAACAAAAGAAATTGCAGATGATGTAAACAGATGGAAAAATCTACCTTGATCATGGATTGGTAGAATCAATATCATTAAAATGTCAATATTATCTAAAGTGATCTACAGAATTAATGTGATCTCCATCGAAGTACCACCAGCATTCTTTACAGATCTAGAAAAATAATTCTTCATTTTGTTTGGAATCAGAAAAAACCTTGTATAGCCAAAGCAATTTTAAGTACAAAAAACAAACTGGGAGGCATCAGTCTTCCTGACTTCAAGCTGTACTATAAAGCAATAATAGTTACATCATCCTGGTACTGGCATAAGAACAGAAGTATCAATGTTTGGAATAGAACTGAGATACCAGAAGTGAAACCATCAGCATACAGTAACCTAATCTTTGATAAAGCAGACAAAAATATACAATGGGGAAAAGAGTCTCTCTTCAATAAATGGTGCTGGGAAAACTGGATAGCTACATGCAGAAGATTCAATCAGAATCCCTACCTCACACCTCTCACAAAAATTTACTCAAGATGGATAACAGATTTAAACCTAAGGCACGAAACCTTAAGAACCCTAGAAGAATATGTGGGGAAAAGTCTATCAGACATTGGTCTAGGCAAAGAATTTTTGAGGAAGACTCCCAAGGCAATCACGGCAGCATCAAAAATAAACAAATGGGATCTGATCAAATTAAAAAGTTTCTGCACAGCCAAGGAAACTGTCATTAGAGCAAATAGACAACCCACAGAATGGGAGAAAATATTTGCTCTCTAACCTCTGATAAAGGTCTAATAACAAGAATCTATCTAGAACTCAAAAGAATTAACAAGAAAAAGGCAAACAACCCCATCAAGAAATGGGCAACAGAAATGAACAGAAACTTCTCCAAAGAATACAGAATAATGGCCTGCAAACATAAAAAAAATGCTCAATATGTCTAATCATAAGAGAAATGCAAATCAAAACCACAATGAGATACCACCTAACCCCAGTGAGAATGGCCTGTATCAGGAAATCCCAAAACAACAAATACTGGCGAGGGTGTGGAGAGTCAGGAACACTTTTACACTGCTGGTGGGACAGCAAATTAGTACAACCTTTGTGGAAAAGAATTTGGAGATATCTCGAACATCTAGAAATAGAAATACCATTCGACCCAGCAATAGCATTGTTAGGCATCTACCCAAAAGAGCATAAGACATTCTACTATAAAGAGGTCTGCACCCAAATGTTTATGGCAGCAAAATTCACTATTGCAAGGACATGGGAACAACCCAAGTGCCTGTCAATTCATGAGTGGATAATCAAAATTTGGTATTTTGCTTGCAATAGAATATTACTCAATTCTAAGAGACAACAGCGAACTAGCACCGTTTATGCCATCGTAGAGTAAGCTTAAGTCCGTTCTCCAAAGTGAGGCAACACAAGACCAGGAAAATGGGCTTCACATGTACTCGCCATCAAATTGGTTCTGACTGATTAAAACTATGGTGGCTCAAATGGTGGTAGTGTTCACCAGGGATTCGGGGGTGAGGGAGACCCACATCTTAGGGATATGGCGAGCACTGTGGAGGGGGAGGGCTTACCTCTAACCCTTCTAAGCGAGAGGCAAAGATATAAAATATAACCAAAATGTCAAAAAAAAAAAACAACCAAAAAAACATAACAAAACAAACAAATAAAAACGTCTATCTGGTGGCGGGACAGGTGGGAGGGCGGAGGAGGGGATGGGTGTGTACTTACATAATGAGTGCGATGTGCACCACCTGGAGGATGGACACGCTTGAAGCTCTGACATGGGGGGGGGATTGGCAAGGGCAATATATGTAATCTTAATAATATTTGTAGCCCCATAATATGATGAAATAAAAAGAGGGAAAAAAAAAGAAAAGGCATTCCTCAAAAGATTTATAAAAAAAAATATTTGTGCATTAGAAAGAAAGAGGGGGGATAATCAATTGCCATCATATTATTTCTTGTCATCAGTAGTGTACGTAGAAACTGCACACAAGTAGAGTTTGGGGTAAGTGCATCGGCCATCTGTACTTCACCTAAGCCATGGCACCATGGTGTGGAAATGCCAAGCCAATGCCAAGTTTTCTTTTTCTTTATATCTGCTCCTCTGTCCTGACACTTGTGCAGGCAGGGGAAAGAGACTGGAAGGTATTAAAGCAGCTAAAATATTGCAAAAGAAATAGTTAGACTCCTCCTTCCTGAATTGGGGAGTGGAACCAACCCTATAACACTTATTCTCTGAACTCGGCAATTTGCCCATAAGACTGTGGTTAAGAGATCTCAGCCTGAGAAGTTTAATTCTGATTTGGCTAACTAAAAAACATTAGTAAAGGGACCCCAGTATGGCCCTGGAGCCAAGTCTGTAGGAAGAGCAGGTGGGATTGGGTTTAAAAAAGAAAAGAAAAAAAAAAAAAGGAATGCCTGGGAGAAGAGAGTTGGGGATGGGGATGGGAACTGACTGTATCCCAAATGGGATTTTCCCCTGAGAATAGTAACTTAGTTATCCAGGCCAGCACATGCCCAAATTCAAAGTATGGAAATAATTAAAAAATATCAAAATATGTATCACTGTCTCATATCTGCACATCCTCTAGCTCCTTTGTGGCTTTCTTCATCTGGCCATTGCTGCCCATCCTTCAGCAGCCCATCCACTTAAGCATCATTTGGCTGCCCCAGGAAGTCTGGCCTGCCTCTGCACTCTCCTCATCCTAGCGTGGGTACTCTCAACTGCTCCCATAAAACCACATGCCCACCTCTTGTTAGGGAGGGGGGAGATATCTTTGCCCCTGAAATAGAAAATATTAATTTTGAGCATATTGAATTTGAAGGGTCTAGAGGATGTCCAAGTTTTAGCCTTGGCACACAGCCTATGGCCCCTTGCTCTCTTCTCCTTTCCTGTCCCCCTCTGCATGGGAGGAGAGCTGCTATTCTGACTGAGTCATTAGACCACATTGCACTAATGGGCAGGGACACTGTTGAAAGGTGACATGCACCGTGCAGTGGTCCTTCTCTTCTTCCATTTGATGCTAGATGTAGCAGGCTGGGCCTTTTTGTCAATGTGGCTGTTTGGGAGTCTAACTCAGAGACCTCCCTTTTCCTGTCACTGTCCACCAGGATGCTGAGATTTGGTCTGGTTGTAAGCAGGAGTATTTCAGAAGCTCAGCCACAGTCAGACGCCCTGACCCAGCTCACTAGGACAGCCCTGTGATGCCCTGACCCAGCTCACTAGGACAGCCCTGTGTTTGGCCTCATTGGATGCTTGTCTGCCTGGCTCTCTGTTCTCCCTTTGGCAATTGATTCCTAAATGTTTGCTCCCTTGTCAGGAAACTTCAAAGAAAAGCATGGTGTGCGGGAAGGTTCTAACACCTAACTACATCTCAGATCTCTAACACTTAGTACAGTGCCCTGTAATTATCTGACTCCTTGTTAGATGGTACAATCCCTGACAAACTATTATTAATGTTGGTATCCCCAATACTTAGTACAATGTCCGACACAAATTAGAAGATCAAAAAATGTTATGTGAATGAATGAATGAATGAGGTTAGCCATATTTGGACCTACTTCAGCATTCCAACCTCTGGCCTCTCTGCCTCTGTTCCTGTCAGGTAGATCCCTGAATGTTGCCCGAATAAGCTGTGCTTAACCCATCTGTGGTTAGCTAGCTAGTCACCCCCCCCAAACCTCCTGGATCCCAGTTTAACATTCTCATTCCCTATTAAGCTCTTTCCAACTATAATAGTTCTGCCCACACTCATTCACTTTCTAAATACCTCTTACACAATTAGTTTAGCACTTTGTTATTCACTAATTTGTGTGAAGTGTGTCAGAGTCATGTTCTTAACTAGATCATATATGACCTAGTCTCGACTCACTTATTCCGGAAGACATCAACAGGTAGGGCCAAGTTTGCAAGTAGAGGAGCTGCTGTCTAGTCCCACTAATTTGAATGACGTGGGATAGGTCACTTAATTTCTGTGGGCCTCAGTTTCCTCATCTGTGAAAATTGAGGGAGTAATTACCTGCTTGACTGTGTCTTGGGCATTATAAGGATCAAAATAAAAACACAATGACACCTGCAAAAAATGTATGCACCATTTATACCTCATAGGTCATGCAATAGATGTTCAGAGGAGACCTTAATAAATGCTGATAGATTTACTTGATAATAATTATGCTGCTCATAGGCATCTCATTAATGAAGGTTGAATTGTTCAAGTGAGGATTATTAGTATTGTTATTTGTTTATTTATAGCAATGACAGGTGGGTAATCCAGAGCCTTTGAGTCTACCCCAAGGATGGTCAGCAGGCTGAAAATGTTTGAGAAATTACTGCAGGCAATCCCTTGGAATGCAGTTTGGCAATTTTTTTAAGTTTACCATCATCGTATTTCTTAATTTAATTCTAGTTTTAGGGATTTATAATTCAACATAGGAATCATCTAAAACTTCATCCTTACCCACCTCCCTTCCATTACTTACTTTTAACATTATCTTCACTTGAATTTTGATTCCAGTATAGACATACATGGAAGGTTAGGCAGGACTTATCATCCCCATTTAGTTTAGTGAATTTGAAGGTCAGAACTTGAAAGCCATGGAGTCAGGACCTGGTGCTCACACACTGTGATAGTTGAGTCCTCTTTCTGGTAAGATGAGGTAAAGTAAGAGAAGGATCAAGGCTTGGATACAGTATAAGGGAAATGAGGGCTGTTTAACATTCTGAGCGTTTAGGTTTGATGGGGTAAAAGGTTAAAATTTTTGCTTAAAATTCAAATCTCTGGATTATCTCTCAATGGTTCATATGTATTATTCCTATTTGCTCTACTCCATATAAGAGTGCTACAGTCATTCATTGATGGGCTACACTCTGTGAAATGTATCATTAGGCGATTTTGTTGCTATGTGAACATCGCAGAGTGTACAAGCCTTTCTAGGCTACAAACCTGTACAGCATGCGACTGTACTGCATACTGTAGGCACCTGTAACACAATGGTAAGTATTTGTGTATCTAAACATACCTAAGCATGGAAAAGGTACAGTAAGAATATGGTATTATAATCTTATGAGGCCACTGTTGTATGTGTGGTCCGTGGTTGACTGAAACATTGTTAAGTGGTGCATGACTATATATGTGGTGATGAATATTTAGCATATGTTATAGCATATATATGCTGCCAGGTGGATCTTTGAGTCAACTTTCCTTGCATATTGTAACTTTTAAAAAGTTCCTAAATACACTAGATTAATAAAGAACTTTGATGTTGTGTGATAATAAATTGTGACTTATTCAACCTTTTAAGATTTTAAAAACACTTCACATTATCAGTTTTTAATTGTAAGATCAAAGAAAAAAATAAGAATGTTAGGGAAATCAGAGAACAATTTTATCTTAGTTTCATTAAAGGGAATTATATTTCTAGCAACACTGACATCCTTAGCTCAAAAAAAATTAGAATTCTTTATATACAGACAATATTGTATATATTATGAGATTCCCTAAGTCATGATGTATATTGTTATTCATAGTTTTTTTGTAAGCAGCTTTCAGATGTCACATAAAAAATAGTTGCGCATACTTTTTATAGTGTGGTATAAAGTACCAGTGTGGGATGGAACTCATTTTCTTTGATTTAGAAGTTATGTGTAAGAATCTATTATAATAACATTAATTTTAAACTAAGCCCTTGCAAATAGATACTTGAAGAAGGGGCAAGTTTAACAACTTTACCTAGGTTAATTAACATGTCCCATTTTAGGAAGGTAATCAACCCACTGAGTAGTGACCTGATTAGATGTATACACCTGAGCTGTCTGCCATGGTAGCCACTAGAGACATGTGGCTATTTAAAGTAAAATTCATTAAAATTAAATAAAATATAAAACTCAGCTCCTTATTTGCACTAGCCACATTCAAAGGCTCAAAAGCCATATGTGGTTAATGGCTCCCATATCCAACAGAGGGATAAAAGACATTTCACAGAAATTTCCATTAGACAGTGATCCCTTCTGCTGACAGCATAGGTTAACAAGGTTAACAAGAGTTCCATGTGCATGGGGTGGAAGTTTAGAAATTTTCCCAAATTAGCATTCCCTTGGTCAATGTCTCCAAATGGTTGTATAAGTTACACACACACACATACAGACACACACACACACACTCACATACATACACAGATAAGTCTTGATTATCATATATAGTCATATCTTTACATCTTTCATAGCCATTGCTTTAGTATCCCTGAAACAAACCCTGAATCTCCCACTTGAGGAAGATTGTAATTTAATAAATAACAGAAAAACAATTCTCACTATTTCAATAGCAGATTTTTCATTGAAGAGGATACACTTTTGAATGCATGGTACTTTATTTAAACACATATATATACAATGATGACAAAGGAAAACATTACAGAATTAGGCACAATGGCTGCATGCAGGATGGGCAGAGTTTCGTTTTACAGGATGAAATATGGGTTGAAAATAGGAAGAGACCAGAGAGCAAGTTTCATTTCCCATCACCACATAGAAGGGTCTTCAAGCCTGCAAAACATAAGAAGAAAACCATGTGATATAATAGAAGCTGCCCAACTGTCTGGGATGCTTGCAAGAGTGAGACATTTCAGTTCTGAACAGAAAGATGACCAGAAAGTGTTGAAAAGCCTCCTGTGGGCATTCTAAATAGGAGGCCATGCGGAATATCAGAACGTGAGACAGCTACATAAAGTGCAAAGACCCAGCTGAGTAGCTTTCACTGCTGTCAACGGGAGTCCCCGGGAAATCTCAGAGGGAGGATTGTAAAGGCTCTGTATGTATCAAAGGAGCCAAAGAACTCGGCAGTCTCTCTGAGGATCAAATTTACAGAAAGCACACGACACTGTAACGAGAAACTTATTGTTACTAAACTCTACATATGTTTCTTTTGTTTTCCTGCAAGCCTTTTTACTTAGTAAAACGCTATGTATTAGGCTATGATGAACCGTTTTTAATAAAATAGCACTCACAGGCAACTTCAAAGCTGTCAAGTTTTATCTCCTTCTAACTGCACGTGATGGAGCCTGTCAATCAGGGTGCAATTAACTTTATTTCATGCACCAGCTGTGTGTCTTTGGCACAAAACAAAGGCCCGCAGCAAGGTTCCAAGTAGGTCTGGAATGTCATGTTTCTAACCCTGAGTAGACATAACCTACCTTAAACTTTTTACAGTGGCAAACATTATATGCATGTCAATGAGACATGAAAAGGCATTAATGCTAAGTATTACAGACAATCCTTATGAATTGTCTGCTTCCCTTATATTAGCTGTTAAAGTCTGGGAGAACTAGAGTTTTATTCTAGTTCAAATCATTGTTTCCTTCAGAGAAAAATCTGACAGCTCTATACTTGCACCCTTCGCTCTGGCTCACCATTTCGCAAGAGAACTGAGGAAGGGTGGGAGGAAAGTGCGTGGCCCAGCCAGTCACTCGGCTGATTCTCCCGGGAGACCCTCCGCGGAGAGTCCCATGCCAGTCACACTCCCTGAGCAAGCGCTCTAGTGCCCTCTTCTGGGGAAACCTGGTTCTTGACATGCTAGAGCTCTGCGTTTAAGACAGCCAAGCTACCACATGGGTGGACCATGTGCACTGTGGTCTTACTGTGGATAGAGGCGGGAAGCAGGACGGAAGAGTTAGGGGGTTATGAAAAGTTAGGGAAGGACCAGGCTTCTCTTCAGCAGCACTCCTTGTCCCGGAGGCGCCAGAGAATCCTAGTCCAACGTTTAACACTCAGGTATTGGTGGGTACCTCTTCCCAAGACATACCCACACTCCAAGAAAGTCCTGAGGCTACAGACAAACTTCTAAGAATAATGTCATTCAACATTCATTCATTGAATGTAATAAATTACTATGTGACATCAGTTGAACTAAAATATGTCGAAAAGTATTCAGGTGTAACTGATGTATCTAAGCTTCGAGTAAAACCAAGATGGTTAGAGTAAAATCCATGAGGGGCATTTCCTATGACATCTGGACGCTCCACATAGTATATAAAAACTCAAGATTATTATCCCAGCCAAAAATAGACAGTTGGTCATTTCAATTTAGAGTTGCGGACTCATTCTATGCTCCCCTAATTCTAACGATGTTAGAAATTCTATATAAAGTAATTTCTGAGTTAAAAGTCACTTAAATATTGAAAATTCTCAAAGGAGCCCCAAATAATCTGGGCTAGAAAATATGATCTCACAGAAGCCTAGAGATTTGCCAATGAGTCCTTGAAAAGAAAGGTCTTCCCTGCCTGGCTCTCTAGCCTCATTTTTGGCCAAATCCTCCCAGTCTAGAAGCCCCCATCCCAAAGCCTCCCACCAGGGAGCTTCCTCTGACTTCTCTCCCCAGACACCTTGAGCTCTACAACAATGTCCCCATCACAAGCCTCATCATACCTAGTTCTGGGGACATTTTCCGTGCTTTCTCTCATCAAGAGGTCTGAAATCAGTGTCTCAGGGCTAGATCGTTTTCCGTATCTGGAAAAAAAAAAAAGTCCTTTAAAACAAGTTTGGAATAGGCATAAAAAACTTTAAGATAAAAGAAGATAGTTTTCTGTTTGGGATATTAAGCCTGAAAGCTATTTTCAGTTGTTCATCTGCTAACAAACAATCTAGGTGTACAAAGCATATATTACCAGAGACATCATAAATATGATTTCAAATTGTATACATATTTCAACTCTGCTCAAATACTTAATAAATAACTTAGCAGATTATTCAAACCCAGACAAAATTCCTAGTCAAATTTTTTCCCTTTTATGCTACCACAAATAATACATATACAGATATAGTTTGATAACTGGGTGTTGTGAAATTTAAAAACATTGACATTTAAGTATGACTTTAAATGTTTCCATAATTAGTTAATTGACTATAGTGCTGATAATACACAGCAGTTTAAATCTTAACAAGGAGACCAGATGATATTTAAGAAACAACCCTAGGAAAAAAAATCAGCAGACTACCATTCAAGACCCACCTGTCATTGAATCTCAGTTTTCTCACTGGTAAAAATAAAATCATAACCCCTGCTTAAATCAGAGGCTTTGTGAAAATCCAATGTGAAATGTGAGTCACAATGCTTTGAAAGTGACAAAGTGAAATACAAATGCAAATTATTGCTGTTGAAATGCATCAATTCTTACAGTTACCAACAGATCCTGAATCTTATAGTTTCCACATTTATTTGAGGTACAAAAAGCTAACAGTTTTCCCTGATGCTGTGATTTTAGCCTCCCTGGAAGTATAAAGGATTCCTACTGGTCAATGGAAATGTTTGTTTTTTTCCTATAGCAGGATATGGAGGGGACAATATATGAGGTAAGGCTATGTTTACCTGTAATATATGCTACCTGCTCCCAGACACTTCAAAAGGGTCAGGCAAGTCTACACCAAATTGTTTTTTAAAAAGCCATTTTTTCCTTTCTCAGAAAAGATGTTGGACACCAGCAGTCACTTTGTTTACAAATAAAAATTAGCCTGGTATAGACTGATTAATAGGTACAACAAACCAGGCAGAGGGTGTATTCTAACTGCCTATCAAGCACAATTCAATCGAAATGTTTCGGAAAGATTTTCCTATTTCTGTTCCTTTCCTGAGACTCAAGGGAAACAAAAACAAAACACCCCCCTGCCTTACTCCCATCATTTGTAAGATTTTCTCAAAGATATTCTGGAATTAGGATATTAGACTCTAGGCTGCTGCTTTGACTTATTTATTCTGCCCATCAGCTGATTTTACTAATCTTAAAACTCATGGTCAACCTTAATTAATTTATCATCATCCCGAAGCTATTCTCTCCAATTTACCAGTAAAGAACCTAAATCTGCAATATCAGGACTTACACAGTCATGAACTATCGTATATCCAGGACAGCACTGTTCCACTCTTCTTCCTTCTCTAATTAATTCTGGATTACCCTTCTTTTCTATAGTGCTTTAACTTGCAAAGATTGAATCTCTAGGACAGAGAGTCTCAGACCTGGCTGCATATTAGAATCACCTGGGGAGATTTAACAACCACATAAAGCCCAGACTCTACCCCAGAGGGTCTGAATTAATTGGTTATGAGGGAAGCCCAGCATCAGTGTATTTTAAAAGCTTCCCAGGTGATTCTAATGTGCAACCAGGATGGAGAAAAACTAATCTAAGGGTGAGTTTCTCAACCTAGGCACTACTGACATTTAGGCTGGATGTTCTTGTTATGGGGGTTGTGCTGGGCAGTGTAGAATATTTAGCAGCCTCCCTGGCCTCTACCCACTAGATGCCCACCTCCCATTGTGAAAACCAAAGATGTCTCCAGACATTGCCAAATGTCTTGGGGAGAAGAAAATCACCCCTCGTTGGGAACCACTGATCTAGGGGGCTGTATACGCAGAATATAGTAGACCCCCACTGTAGAATAAACGATGCAGCTTTCAGAAGTAATGAACCAGTGGTATATACCGCAACAAGAATATAGCTTAAAAGCATGAAGTGAGTGGGGAAAAGGAAGAGAATGATATTAGATTACCATTTATGCTAAATTAAAACATATTCACAAATGACCCTGTAATTTTGAAAAACATATACATGTGCGTATGAGTGGGTGTTTGTAGTGGGAAGGCAATGAGTGAAAAATGGAGATGGTGGGTGCATATTACAAGCCTCTCATGGTTTCTGAGAAGGAACCTATATGAAGATGAGACATCTTCATCCTCAGGGACCAGCTCATTTCCATATAAGCTGAATCTCTTGCCATGAAACTCAAGCCTTTCTCCCTATTGTTTCTCAACAGAGATGTTGGAGATAACACCAACCGTTGACTGTTGACGGTGGTGACAACACCCAAGGAAAACCAACAGGAGGGCTCCAATTCCAATTCCCCTAAGAAAAGCTTTCATGAAATGTCTTTAGTTTCATGAACTGTAAAATGGAGATAATTATACTCACTTCAGAGCTTTGAGGTAAAGACTGAATGAGATAATACCTATGAAAACATTTTGAAATGCCAAAGCTTTATACCATAGTAAAGCTTCACAGCAATCATCTTTGCAAAAATGGGTTCTACTGTATAACTAAACAACAAAAGATTTTCTAAAAAAGAAAAACAACAGTTAATGTCTCTTTGTTTATACAAGCTCTACGATCTCTGTGATCACATAGCAAGAATTTGAAGCAATTAACTTTCTGGGAAGTTTACTAGGGTATAAAATATGATTGCTTTTTATTAATTAAAATGATCAGCTTTTAAAGAATCATAAATCAATCCTATTTAATTCTGGCATTTTCGTGTTTTTGTTTTTTTTTATTCTATATAATGGGGCTGAAACTGCAAAAACAAAACAAAAACCATACAGAAGAAAAGAACATAGCTCCATTTGTCTTTTCCTACATACTGTCATTTAATTCGCCCTGGGCAGGTTGAGAAGTCTGGCAAAGCTCTTAGCAACCCTGCTGTTTCCTTGTTGGTTTTCTTTGATGGTTATTCAGATTTTCCTAGACCCCTGCTCGCCCTTCTCCTTATAGCATTTCCCGGGTGCAGTGCTGCCCCTTTCACCTGGCACTTTCCCATCGACGTTTCTAGACAGGCCCCCAACTGCTCTAACAACAACAACAAAAGCAAAAACCAAACAAACAAAAAACACCGAGGAGAGGGGTGGCCAGCCTCCTAGCCTGCTGCACCTGGATCAAAAGCTCACTTCTTTGTGACTGAACTTGCAGAGGGAAAGTACCCAGTTCGTGCAGATTGTGCCCTGCACATTGACCTAGAGCTATGCGCCCCATACTGTCCTGCCCCGGGATAGAGAAGACAAAGAACCGATCCCTGTCCCCTCGGAGCTCCAGGTCCTCCAGGTGTGCAGGCGCCGCGCTATGGCGTGGGTCCCGCGGAGCCCACCTACCCACCTCTGCCTGGTGATGAGGTTGATATAGTGTCGCAGCGCGGAGTAGTATCTGGCCATGTCTTCCGCGGGCGCATCTTCGCCCGGGTTGTCCGGCTTGGAGGGGTACGCCTCGGCCAGCGCACCCAGGCACACCAGCAGGGACAGGGCGAGGGTCAGTCCGGACAGCCCCAGTCGCTTGCTACCTAGCATCTGAGGGCACAGAAGGCGCAATGAAGGGGGCTCGAGGATTCAGAGGACACACACCCCGCTCCTCCCTCCCGTACCTCCCGCGCCCCTCCCCTCGCTACCACCCTTGCCCGCCGGGGCTTCCCGGTCCCAGTCCCGCAGGGAGGGCCCGAGCGTGGCTAGCTCCACCTTGCGGGCCCAGGGCACCATCCGCCCTGGCCCGGCCCCTCTGCCCCACCCCGAAAACTTCGTGCAACTTCTTTCCAAGTCGCCGGGACCCAGAGTCGCGCGGCGAGAGGCGCAAGGTGGGTTTAGACACTTTAAAAACGTATTTAGAAGTTCCTCCTGCTGGGTTAAAGACATGATCGCTTTCCTCCCCTCTTGCCCAAACCCTTGTCGTGGAAGAAAACTTTCTTCTCTGTTACTTTGGCCAGCCTGGCTCCAGGGGCTCAACAGTGACAACAGAGGCTACCTCGGGGTGGCAACTGCGGTGGGAAACGGGGAAAGACAGTCGCTCCCGGGTCCAGCTACTCTCGGTTTGAATCCCAAGGATCCAGAGAAGAGGCAGAGCGAGGGACACTCCTCTCTCGGAGACGCCGCCTGGAAAACCTTCCTCCCGCGCGCCGCTCTCTGGGTCTCCCGACCGCCACCCCCCGGGAAACCGCCAGGTGCTTTGGGATAGGGGTCCCTCGTTCTCCCGCCATATCCATCAAAAGATAATGCAGAGGGACCCCGCAGCCCGGAAGAAGGGCGGATGAACAAATGGAGTGGAGCAGAAGGGGCAAGTGGAGTTTAGCCGCCAAGAGGGGCTGGCGCGCGTCGGGGCGCGGAGTGAGCGTCAGGTGAGACCCTCCCAGGGGCCCAGGGCTCCGCGGAGGGTGAGACTGTGCCCCGGGCAAGTTCACAGGCCACCCTTCTCTCCCTCCCTCCCGGAGCCAAACGGGTCTCAGCACTCACGGTGGCTGGCGGGCGGGCGGGCGTGGCCGGGCGCCGGGTGCTCTGCTGTCGGGCGCGCCTCTCCGAAGGGTGAGAGCCGGCGGATGGGGTGCAGAGAGCGGGTCGCACCTGGGCTTTTATGGAGCGCTCTCTCCGCCGCAGGAGGGGCCTCGGGCAATCACGCTTGGGTGACTCCCACCCGCCACTTCCCGCCCCCGAGTGGCAGGGGGTGGGGGCTGGAGCCGCGGTCGCATGAGTGTTTACTTGAACAGTCACCCACACCCCCACTCTCCCGCCCCAGGTCCTGCTGGCGAAGGGGGGCCTGATCGTGCGGGCGAGGCTGCGCGCTCCGAGGATGCTGAACCAGACCACCAAAGCGCAAGTGCCTGCCCGCCGGCCGTGCCCAGAGCCGGCTTTCCTTCACGCCCCGTCTAGTCTTGCCAGAGATAGGCACCTCTCAGACCATCTTTGTCCTGTTACCGAGACTGCCAACCTATTTGGCGCCGGAGTAGGGGGTACCCGAATCCTCTGTTTGGTGGAGCATCTCCGGGACCCGCGCGGCGCTCGCGCCGGGTACAACTGCGCGCTTTCGGATGGGCGCAAATGGGCGCACAGACTTTTTCTGCACTTAAAGCTAATCGGAGGCGGCTGCCCGAAGTCCCCAGCTAGAGGCTCCGAACGCCGCTCCCGGGGGAGCTGAGAACCGGCTTTCGTGACTGCGGCCCCTTTCCCCAGGTGGTTTCTCTAGGAGGTCATCCCTGCTCAAGTGCTCGCCCAAACACAGCCTTTGTCGCGACACGAGAGTGTGGCGACTCAAAACTCCCCAGAGGCAGAACACGGTAAACCCCATTTCCCCTGTTTGCTGGAAAAGAGCCACGTTTCCAGCATCTAGAGACCCCGTAAAACGCAATGAAACAAAAATGTGGTCCAACGTGGCTGTAGTTAAATGAGCAGCAATTTCTCCTTTATCTGCCAGCCCTTGTACAGTCCCAATTAACGTTAATTGAGAATGTGAGTTTTGATTAAAATGAAACAGGTAAAAAAAAGTGGTCAGCATCCATTTGTGCATCGCGTCAAACCTGTTGAATGAATAGGAAAGATACAGAAACAGTTCTTACAGGATCAGGATGTTACGCAGTGGACTGAAATCTTAAAGTTCCCAGAATGAATGTTCCCCGAAGTCTGAATCTTTCTAAATAAAATGACATGTCGGGAAATTAAAGCGTTAAGTTGAACGTTATATTAATGCTACAGTGACAAGTAATTCTGTTAAACTGACACTTTGGTTTTGTGCTGTTCCAGCAATGCTGACTTAAATATCAAATACCGTGAATCCTTTGTGTGCATGTATGTATGTATGTGCCTGCTTGTGTGACCAAATTATAATCTTGGAGATCAACATCCCTTTCACTTGGTGACTGCTTTTCTTTATACATTGCACGAACACATACCGGGGACACAAATATCAGGCCTCTCAGAATTGTTCAGGGGTGCTTCCATAAAGGAACTTTGGTAAAAGTGAAAAACATCTTCTAACTCAGAGCCCTTTCTTGATAAAGGGAAAGGCACAGTCCACCTTTTATAAAATAATCTTTTAGAGTCTATCACAGATTCCTATCAATTAAAACCTGGATTCAGAAGGAACCATCAACTTTGGAAGAAATTATGTCTAAGGAGGTACACCCCTCTTGAGTGGAGAGCACTGTGGAGAATTGGTTGATTTCGCTTAAGGTAGTGTCATTGGCCCCCAAGAATAAGAACCTATCGTCAGGGTTCAGCATTTGGAGAATGAAAAGCAGGGAATGATGAGCTCTGTGTGTGTAATATCTTTACATCCTATCTCCTTTCTCTCCAGTCCCAGCTGCATCTCCTGGCCTTAGGCTCTGAATGTTCTGTCTCTCTCAGGACTTTGTTCCATCAATTGCCTCCTGTCTTTCTTGGAATTGCCTATACCCTCCCTCAGCTTATAAATTTGCTTGGATTTTTTTCCATGAAAGAAATAAAACCAAACCAAAATCCCTCCCAAAAAGAAACAAAACCAACTGTCATTCAACCTAGCATTTCCTCCAAGCTGCTGAACCATTTCTCCCCTTTGTTTCAAAGTCAAGTTTACTTATTCATCTGCTTACACTTTATTGGGACACCATTGAAATATACAAAGCTACAAATCTTTAAATATTCAATTCAATATATTCTTACATATATATGTGCCCATGAAACCATCACCACAACCAAGATAATGAGCATACATAACACCTCAAATTTCCTCATGTACATTTGTGATTCCTCCCCCTGCCTCTCCTTACCCTCTGCTCCATTGATCTGCTTTCTGTCTCTGTAGATTTGCTTGCATTTTCTAGAACTTCTTATAAATGTAATTCCACAATATATACTCATTGTCTGCCTTCTTTCATTCAGCATCATTATTTTGGGATCCACTCATTTTGTTGCAAGTACCAATAGTGTATTCCCTTTTATTGCTGGACAGTATTCTATAATATGATTTACTTCAAAATTTTTAATCTATTCAACTACTCATGCATTGTAGGTTGTTTCAGCAACCCAAAATCCGTGAATAAAGCTGTAATGACATTCATTTATGAGTCTTTGCATGCATATAAGACTTCATTTCTCCTGGGAAAATACTTAAAAGCAGAATGCTGAGTCCAATGGTGAGTGTATATAATTCCATAATTCATTGAAGATCTGTTTTGGTTTCTGTTTTGCTCCCTGTTTTCCCCTGTGTGTTTTATTTTGAAAAGATTCTACTGCTATGCTTTAAAGTTCACTTATCTTTTCTTCTGCAATATCTCTTCACTGTTGCTCCTATTCAGTGTATTTTGCACCGTAGCTTTCATCTCTAGAATTTTAGTGTGTATCTTTGTTATATCTTCCTTATCTCAACATGCCCAGTCTTGTCCCTCAATTCTTGAATATACATTAATAATAACTTTTGTACTAGTAACATTTATGTCATTTTTGTGTCACTTGGGGTTAACTTTTCTGTAAATTATGGTTTGTATTTTCCTTCTTCTTTGCATGCCTAGTAATTTTTAATACAATGTCAGACATTGTAACTTTTACCTTGTCATTTGTTATACCTTGAATGTTTACATTCCTATAATCATTCTTGAGCTTTGTTCTGAGATAGTTAAAAACTTGTAAATAATTTTATCCATTCAGGTCTTGCATTTCAGTTTTGTTAGGTAGGATCAGAACTGGCTTTAGTGTAGGTTTAGTTTTTCCACACTTTTGAGGCAAAATCTTTTTTGTTATTTTTAGCTGAGACTTGATACTTCCCTGAGTTGTGAGGTTTTCCCTATAGAGACAAGCACTATTCTCAGCCCTGGGTGAGCACTGTTTACTCTCATCCTTTGTATGGTTCTTTTACTGGTCTCAGGTGGTTTCTTCATATGTATGATCTGATCAGTAATCAACTAAATACTCAAGGGAGACACCCTACAAATCTCCAGAGTGTCCTCTGTCTCACCCAGTACAATACTTGTGGACTCTAGCTGCCCTGGACCCCACACTACCAGCCCCAGCTCCTCTACCAGGCTAATTCAATTTTTCTCATCTTCACTGCAGCCTAGATGACTTCTTCAGCAGGAAGCTGGGACCATTGTATGGCCCCTCATTTGTTTCCCATACCTAAGAGATCACTGTCCTTTGTTTGCTGATGTCCAATGTTTTGAGTGTTGTTTCATATATTCTCGTCTAGTGTTTTAATTGTGTCAGAGAGGAGGGTAAATCTAATCCCTGTTTCTTTGTCTTCCCCAGGAGAGGAAGTCTCATAGCAAGGCTTCTTGAAACAGATGTTTGTTTTTGTTGTTTCTGCTTCTTCACCTTGTTTGTTCATGAAACCTCTGCAACCTAGATTCTAACTGAAGCAAGATGCTGAACCTGCTATCAGCAAGACCTCCTAGTTGCAAACCACAGGAACCTTCACTAGTTACTTGACTTCTCTTGATCATCACCTTTGCTGATCTCCTCTGATTCACCTCCTTTTTCTCTCAGCTGGCCATCGTCTCTTTTGTTAACTCTCCCTTCTGCATCCCAAACCCCAGCCTTAACCTTTCCACTCCATACATACTGACCAGTCAAACTTCTCTACTCCCCCAGCTTATAAGTCTGAAATCTCTATCTCCAGCTCAGGTTTCATACCTAGAATCCAGGGCTATGTGTCCAACTCAGAAAACCTCCACTAAGAGCCTCAAATTTAGATGGAGCTTCCATTTACACTAATTCCTGATTAGATATCATATGAAGTCCAAAATATTTTCAAAATCTACAAATTAAACTATCAGGCCCCACATACTTTGGACCCTACCTACCTGCTAGTCTCATCTAACATAACTTTCTCCTTCACTCTCTATATGCCTGTCCATTGGCCTTATCTCTGATCCTAAAATATGTTGGTCACTTTTCCCATTTGGGCTTCCATTGAGCTGTGTCTGCTCTCTGAGATAGTCTCTCCCTCAGCTCTTTACCTGTCATCATCTGCATATCATTCTAGTTTCTCTTGAAATATCACTTCTCAATGGAGGATTTTATTGGTCCTCCAGGATGGATTAGGTCACCTATTATAACTTCTCATTAATTGTATTTAGCTGTAGTTTATATATATATATAATATATATTCATATATATATTCTAGTTATTATATTGCTATTTGTTTAATAGCTATACATTTTATCATGTTGACTCCATAAGAGAAGAGACAATGCATGTTTTATTTACTTCTGCATTCCTAGTATGATTCCTAGCACTCAATAGATGCTATAGTTTGTTTGACCTCTTCAAATCTCATGTTGAAATTAGATCCCCAGTGTTAGAGGTGAGGCCTAATGGGATGTGTTTGGGTCATGGGGCAGGTCCCTCATGAATGGCTTGGTGCCCTCCCCCAAGGTAATGAGTCAGTTCTTGCTCTACAGTTCCTACAAGAGCTGGTTGTTTAAAAGAGCCTGGCACCTCCCTCCCCTCTCTCCCTTGCTTCTTCTCTCATCATGTGATCTCTGCGTATACCTTCACCTTCTGCTATCAGTGGAAATAGCCTGAAGCCCTCCCAGAAGCAGATGCTGGCACCATGCTTCTTGTACAGCCTGTAGAACCATGAACCAAATAAACCTCTTTTCTTTGTAAATTACCCAGCTTCAGGTGTTCTTTTATAGCAACACAAACAGACTAAGACAATAGATTTTCAATAAATACATGTTGATCAGAATAAATAGAATATAAGACTATACTTTCAGGGATCATTTCTGTAATTCACTACTAGAGAGGTTTCTTTGAATGTGTAGAAAAAAAAAGAATAAATATATTTTTGCAACTGAGGTTTATAACTGAGTTTTAGAAAGGTCTGATATACAATTTTGAAGAGGGATTGGCAAACCACAACCTATGAGTCACCTCTTGGCTGCTTGTTTTTATAAATAAAGTTTTGTTAGAACATAGCCATGCCTGTTCATTTACATATTGTCTGTGGCTGCTTGCCTGCTAATGGCAAAGTTGAGAAGTTACAACAGGCACAGTAGAGCCCATGATGTCTAAAGTATTTACTCTCTGCCTCTTTATAGAAAATATAAAGAACTTTGATTTAGAATTTAAGTATTTTATATAGATCAGAGATAAATAAACAGACAATTTGAGGGTCCTTAATTTGCCAAACTACTTCTTGCTTAGGTCCCTTGCACATTTTCTCTTCCTGGAGCACTCTTCCTTCCCTTGAGTGTTTTCGGACAAACTCCTGCGTATCTTTTATGTGTGATTCTACAGGACATTCTCTATGATCCCTCAATCTAGATTAGTTTTTCTCCAACTCACCTTATGGTATGAAGCCATAGTATCTTAAAATTTTCCTTTAAACATACTTTCACAGCTGTAACTGTCTATTTAGGTAGATACCATGTGTTATTTTTGTTTGATGTTTCTAAAATTTCATAATTGTAAGCTTCCTAAAAGCAAGGATGTATGATTTGTTTATCATTATAATCCTGATACTTAGAATAGTACTTGGCTCTTAGTAGGTGCTCAATAAAAATGTATTAAATGAAACTGAAACTTGGCCATTATATATATATATATATATATATATATATAATTTGTAGCTGAAGTTTGTTAGGGTTTTAGAAGTCCAACAGCTAACCTCTTTCCAGATAATAACTGATAAGTCAAACATAAAAAAATCAATATACCAGGTTTATCACTAATACTATGGATTGCAGGATATACTTTTAGTTCTGCTTGCTTTTCTAGAAACAAACTCTAACCTTTCAACTTTCATTTTGCTTTTAGCAAACTTAATAAAGCAGTTTACATGCTTCGTTTTCCTTCTAGAATCATTTTTTATTGTAATGGCTTCCATTAACACAAACACTGCTTATTATTTATCTAATATACCAATATTTTCTTTCAGGTGTTTGTCTCAAAAGAATTCAAAAGAATAGCCATTTTGTAAGGTTAGTAAGGAGCAATACAAATTAATTTACTTCTCCTCTTTAACCTTTCTTTTTTTTCATGGATCACAGAAAGCTTTGCAAATAACAATAAACTAAATGTCACCTTCTTGAGGTGGGGACATTTTTAGTGGAAATGAAATTAAGAAAACAGGATAAAGAAATGGCACAATTAGTTTTGGTGTTAGAGGACCAAGATGAGGGTAAGAACACAACATTTATATTTTATAGTAGCCTACAAGACAACATGCTATCCATTATGTCAAAGTTAAACAGAACTTAAGAAAGATCCAAGAGTTTAGTATTATTTTTTTGAAATAAACTGAGAATAAATTTCTCTTAGAAAGTTTATACTACTCACATTGATTTTATATTATGCAGTTAAAAATTAATTTTAAAATTAGGTAATGCATACACATAAATCTAAGCTAGAAATATTTTTTTAAAAGATGTAACTTAAAAAATCATGCTCTATTCCTGCCAACCTTTACCCCATTTCCTAACTCCTACCCAGATAATTTTTTCTATGAATTTCTTGTGTATCTTTCCTGACTTTCTTTATGCAAATAAAATAAAAGATAAACATATGTTCTTATACTTCTCCTTTTCTTTTTTTTTTTTTTTTTTTTTTTTTTTTTTTGAGACAGAGTCTCACTTTGTTGCCCAGGCTAGAGTGAGTGCCGTGGCGTCAGCCTAGCTCACAGCAACCTCAAACTCCTGGGCTCAAGCGATCCTTCTGCCTCAGCCTCCCGAGTAGCTGGGACTACAGGCATGCGCCACCATGCCCGGCTAATTTTTTTTTTTTTTTATATATATATCAGTTGGCCAATTAATTTCTTTCTATTTATAGTAGAGACGGGGTCTCGCTCTTGCTCAGGCTGGTTTTGAACTCCTGACCTTGAGCAATCCGCCCGCCTCGGCCTCCCAAGAGCTAGGATTACAGGCGTGAGCCACCGCGCCCGGCACTTCTCCTTTTCTTATAAACAAAAGCAACATACTATACACAATGTTCACCACCTTGATTTTATTATTTAGTACTATATCTCAGACATCTCTCCATTCTAGAGCTAAAAGTCATCTTCAATCTTTTATTTTAAAAACATTTTTAACAGTTAGACACTATTTCATTGTCTAGAGGTATTATAATTTATTTTACCAGTCCCCTGTTAATGGGCACTTTGGTTGCCTCCAGTCTTTTGCTATTAAATAATACTTAAACTAATATCTTTATAAATATATAATTTCTTATATGTACAGATATATCATGGGAAAATTTCTCAGAAGTGGGATTGAGTTTAAAAGCTAGTTATAAACCTTATACATAGTTGTCAAATTGCTCTACATGGGGAATTTACAAAGTCCCACTCCCACTAACAAAGGCATCTGTTTTCTCACAGCCTAAGCAACAGTGTGGTCACATTTGGGATTATGACCACCCAATAGGTTAAAAAAAAAAAAAAGTATTTTGGGGCACTTCAAATTTCATTTCTTTTATTATAAGTGAGATTACACATCTTTTCATATATTAACAAGCCATTTTTTACCCTTCTTTGTAAACTGTGAATATTCTTTGACCTTTCTTTTTCTGGATTGTAGATTATTTTAAAATCAATGGTATTCATCCATTTAATAAATATGTAGAGGACCTACTGTGTGTGAAGCACTATTCCAAGCACTTGAGATATATCCAAATCCAAAATACATACTAGGCTTATAGTTTAAACAGAAAGTAAATATAAACATAATAAAAATGCAAGTGATGTGGTTTGTTAGAAAGTGATGCGTTCTATGGAGAAAGTCATTGAGATGGAAGGGAGGTTGAAAGTGGCAGTGGGGGCTGAAGGAGAGTTGGGTGGTAGGGCAGGTGACCTTATTGGCAAGGTGACATTTGAGCAAAGACTGGAAGAAGGTGAGGGAATGAGCCATTTAACTAATTGGGGCAGAGCATCCAAGACAGAGAAAAGCCTGTTATGAAGACCATAAGGTGGAAGTGACCAGGGTTGTAGCATGGAAGGGATGAGGAATGGTTGGATTCTGGGTATATTTTAATGGTAGAGTATAGAGTGAGAGAGAAAGAAGGAACAGAGGTAAGGATGACTCCAGGTTTTTTGGCCTGAGTAACTAAAAGAATGGGGTTGCCCCCAACAGTAATGGGAATAGGTTTGGGGGTTGCCATTAGGAGCTCAGTTGAGGACATGTCAAGATTTTGATGTTCATCAGATCCCAAGGGGAGATGTCAGTTATATGTATGAATCTGGAGTTAAAGAGGGGAGTCTAGCATTGAGACATACATTCAGGAGTTGTTGTTTGCCTTTTGATGACATTTAAAGCTGTGACAATAGATAGGATCATCAAGAAATTGAGTAAAGAAAAACACAAGAAGTTGAGTCCTGTAGTAAGTCAATATTGAGAGGCCAGGAGTTGGGAAAGGAGAAGCAAAGTAGCCTGAGATGGAGGGACCAGAGAGGTAGAGAAAGACTGAAAGAGTTTGATGTTTGGTATCCTAGATGTTGCATGCAAAATTTATAGGAAATGGACTCCACGTCAACTGCTGCTGAAAAGCAAAGTAAAATCAACCACTGGCTTAAGAAATGTGGGGATCTAACAATATTTGTACCCCCATAATATGATGAAATTAAAAAAAAAAGAAAACAAAGAAATGTGGGGATCTCAACAAGAGTAGTTTTGGTAGATTCGTGGTATGAAAGCCACCGGATTGGATTTAAGAGAGGAAAAATATTGGAGACACCTCTTTCATGAGTGGAGTTTCACTGCAAAAGGGAGTGGGAAGAGGGGAGTAGCTGGTGAGGGAAATAGGATCAAGAGAAGTTTCTTTTAAGATGGGAAAAGAAGGAGCATGTTGTTCTGTTGTACGGAATGATTAGGGAGAAGGAAAAAGTGACAGTGAAGGAGAGGGTTTCTAGAAGCTTTTATATATTTGAGAGTTTATTCCCTTGTGAAATGAATTGCAAAAGATTAATTTGTGGTTTGTCATTTATCTTTTTGCTCTTGTTTAACGTGTTGTTTTACCTTATAGAAATTTTAAATTTATGTTGAATGTATGAATCTTCTCTTGTGTGTTTCTTAGTTTATAAGGCCTTAGTTTATAAGGCTTTCCACACTCTACAGCAGGAGTTTATAAAGTAGGGCCTAAGAGCCAAATCTAGGCCTTCATTTGTTTTTGCAAATAAAGTTTTATTGAAACACAACCACATTCATTTGTTTACATAGTGTCTGTGGTTGCATTTGCACTACGGTGGCAGAATTGAGTACTTGTGACGGTAACCGTACTGCCCACAAACCTAAAATACTTATTATTTAACCTTTTGTGCAAAAAAATTGCCAACCTCTGCTCTATGGTCAAGAAAAAATGAACTTGCTTTTTTTTTCTTGCACTTTTATGATTCATTTTCCTTTCTACAGTCAATTTACAGAATCTTCTCTCTGTATATGATATTTTAAAACTGTTACGGTGTGAGGTGATACCCCTTCCTTGGTTTGGAAGCTTCTGGCATTATTATTAGTAGTATCATTATTTTTATTATTATCCTTACCTATTGTGCATTTTGTTAGATTTAGAAAAAGGGAAATTTTTTGATCCTGTATTTTCTTTCCCAGATTCTCTGTGAAATTGAAACAGAGTTCATCAATAATACCACTTCTATGGCTATGCATTTTTAGCAGTGTCTAGAAGTACATGTGCAAGAGAACAGTGGCAATTATGAAAATTATTTGGGCCAAAATTACCTCAAAATGTATCTGAAACATCCAGATAATTGCAGGGCTTCTTTTTTTTTTTTATTTGAAAGTATTCTGATAATAGCTGCAATTCTCTCCTCCACTTTGCATGTGCAGGCACACACCGAAGATTCTGAAATAGCACCCAGCGTGCAGAGCTGAGACTGGCTTCGTGTTATTCCAACCAGTTACAATTTGCCTTATATTCTTATTCTTATTAGTGCAAGTCTCATGCTTCTAGTCACACCAGCCCATACAGTAGCAGAATGCTTGTTTTGCTGAGAATAGAACCTTAGATATGATTATGGGAGTGACAAGTGTATTTTGTCACATTGAATGCAGACTTTCCAGGAAGATATGGCTCTCCTATTGTGTAGACGGCTGAAATGCTGTGTAGAACAACATGCACCTCAGGTGACAGCACTGACTACCCTACAGGCTTATTGACGAATCTTGTCTTCATTTCTGACAGGTAGGATTTGAAGATAGTTTAGTCTCTGGCACGAGGATGTATTATTTCCATTTTAAAGACTGTTGTGGATATTGTGGATTGGATGTCACTCAAGACACACTTCAGGACACTTCCGGACTCCTAGGACACCAGAGGCTGGAAAATGGCCATGGGTTTCTCAACCTCACTTGCCACTAGAATTCAGATGTGGTTTAGATCAGATCCTGTTGCTCCAGACTTTGATTCAAAATTGAGTTATAACTCTCATGATATGTCTCAGTTTCTCCATGTATACAATTAAGCATAAAAAATGTTTTCAACAATTCTTGAGTTATGAAAAGATTAAGTTATGTGGGGAGAGGAAAAGGGTGTGGGCACCCTCTTCTTAGCCCAAACCGAGTCAAAGGCAACATGGTTTGGAGTAGATGGCACATGTGGAAGATTCCAGATTCTGCAGCTTCCTGACTGAGGCAAAGGCAGCTGTGCTCTGGGCAGCTGGGTTCTGTGATGGGGTTTTAGGAATTGTTTCTAGAAACTCAACTTAGGGCCTGCTTCTTTGTCACTCACTCCCAAAGATTCTACACTTTAATAAATCCCTTTCGTCTTGAAGTGACTAGAACAAATTCTGAGGTCTAAAACTAAGAACTCCAGACAACAGCAGAACTGTGGGAGAAAGACTGTTTAAATTAGAATTTTGCTACCACACATTGGTTCTCTTGAGTCTCAGAAATGGGAAACACATGCCTCTAGGAGGTGTTTCCCCTCGTTTGGCTACTTATAAGGGTCCCTTTTAACTGAAGGAGTCAGAGTATCTTGTCTGAAACACACAGCAGCCTGCCCATGGGAATATTATTCTTTAAACTTCAGTACTGTAGAAAATACCATCTGGCTTACCATTGGCTAGTCATTGTCTCCAACAGGATTAAAACCAAAGAAACCAAAAGTTCTCCAGCCTCATTCTAAGGCTGCTTCCGATCCCTGCCTCTCAGCCTCCCTCCTTCCAGCAGGCCCAGGCTGTCTCCAGCCTCCACTTTGCCAACATTCCTAGAGAAGTTTGGTTCGCTGGCATGTTTTTGCCTCAGTATTCCCTTTCCCACACCCTGTGGTGGCCATTTTATGTTATTTCTAGGAGGGGGACTAGGATAGATGGCCTAAAATATAGCAGTAAAACTTCCCTGAATCATGCTGCCTTGGTTAATTAATGTCGATCAGTTATCCTCCTAAAGCGCATCCACAGGCCATATCCTGGGCCTTCAAAAGCACGCCACGCAAACTCAGTATTTCGTCTGTACAGTCTTTTACCTTCTTCAGCTGGGCCTCTTTGCTGACTCATGTCAGCTTTGAGCTCAGATTAGCCCGCAAACTTTATCCTACAGAAATTTGGCTTGGCGTATCTTTGCCATCCTTGATTTCACTTTTGATTCGCAGACTGAGACATAAGTCTGGGTTATGGTTGACACAAGTTCCATAAAACCTAATGAACATGGACTTACACAAGGAAAAGATTTACTTATTTGCGTCATGTGAGAAGAGGTCTGGGCTTAAGCAGATCAGGGCTGTATAGCAGCCCAAGGTCACTGCTCAGCCATGGCCTGCACTCTTTCCTGCTCTACCGCTCTGAGATGACTGGGGTGCCTCCAGCATCAAGCTCAAACTCTAGGCGGGAAGAATGAGGAAGCAGAAGAGGCAGAACCAGCCAACTTGAGCTTAGTTTCATTCATCAGCTCTCCCATCGTCTCTCTTAACTGCAAGGGAGTCTAGGAAGGTGAGTTTTAGCTTTCTAGCATCTATAGCAGAGGAAGGCATGGAATGAGATGTGAATGGATTTTGAATGGTCCAATTTATGGTGTCTACCGACTAGGTTTTGGGTTTTTGGCATCTTGTCCCACCTATTCCAGGTTTTATCTTTGAGATTCATCTTTGAGAGGCCACAGCTACCACTTTCCCTTCTGCTACCAAGATAAGGCGATGAAGGACAAGACGTAAACAGTCTGTGATTTGCTTAGAATTTTTTTTTTTTTTTAACGGTGGGAAAGCATAATGGCCAGATGTCAGAAAACCTGCAATTTAGTCTTGGATTATTTGTCCTAAACTATCTCACTCCATCTCTCTGAGTCATAGTTCCCATCTATAAAATGGAAGAGTTGAGCTAGAATCTCCTGCCCTTCCCTCTTGCCTAGGTCTCAAATGTCTATTATTAAAACAGCTCTCTCCCTTGTTACTACAGGGACCCAAAGAGGCTGGACTCAGAGAAGAGGCTCCACAAGTCTGCCCATCATCCTCATCACCTCCTGTCTTCTAATCATCTCTTAGGGTCTCCCAGAACTCTTACAGGAAGAAGAGGTATAACAGGAATTGGGACCTTTGCAATCAACTGCATTTCTCATCATACCCATGTGACTTTTGCCTTAAAGGTATGAACAAGTACTGTCTTTGTTGATAGAACCACAATTATCCTTTCAGGTAGCTGTGGCTTCTCTGGGATCACAGGAGTGTCCTAGAGTTCAAGGCACTGCAATGGTGTCATCTACCAGCTTTTATTTGCCTCTTGGTCTAGCATAGTCCCCCCTCTTGTTGACACAGCAAGACTTCTCCAGGCCCACACCTATAACCATAGAATCCACTGAGTCTATAAAATACTTCCACAACTTGCTTAACTGTCTAGAATCCTGAAATATTGCTGAAGATGAAAGTGTCTGAGAATGCAAGTGAATGCAACTGCTATGACTCTTCTAAATAAATAAAAGCATTTGGGGGCGGGGGATTGTGGTCCATTTTCAGATCTTTTTTACAACTGTTGTCATTGGTTTCTCCTTTCAACATTTTTTCAACTGAGACATTTTTTTTGCTTTGTAACTGATTTACCCATATCACAGGTATAAATTGGTTGGTTATGTATATTCTGTTTAGAGTAATTTTGGTTAGAGGTTTGGACTCTCCTTTTATGCCATGATTATCCATCCTCTAAGATTTTCAAGCCCTCTCTTCTAATGGATGGTCTATATGAAAATGGTGGTGCAAAGCAGACTGTTTAGGCAGATTATATGTCTCCAAACTGGATCCTTAGTGGGTAATAGGCTGATCCTGTAGGGGTGAGGGTGGGGGATTGCTCCATTGCCATGATTTCATGGTTTCAACTCCACACTTTTATTTCTCCAATCCCACATTTTATGTTTTTGATGTTAGAATTTTCTCTTTTTTCTCTGTCTATAACTCCTATTATGCAAAGGTTCAGTCTCTTGATTTGGTTCTTTTTTTTTTTTTATTGTTTCTATTTCTTTGTCAAACTTCTTGCTTTGTTCATGTATTATTTTCCAAATTTTATTCAATTTTCTATTCATATATCTTATAGTTCACTGAACTTCTTTAAGAGGATTATTCTGAATTCTTTGTCAGTTATTTTATACATCTCCATTTCTTTAGGGTCCATTACTGGAACTTTATTAGTTTGTTTGGAGGTGTTATGATTCCCTGATTCTTCATGATCCTTGTGTTCTTGCATTTTGCATTTGAGGAGACAGCCCCCTCTTTTGGCCTTTACAGGTGCTCTTTGGCAGGAATAGACATACACTTTGACCTGGCCTATGATTCTTTAAGGGCCAGCTAGCGATGACCCCAGGTAGGTAGAGCTTGTTGTGGATTCTCAGGTGGCCGCCTTTGTTCTGATGTCAGATGGAGCTTCTGGCTGGGTACTATAATAGCTTCTGATCAGGCTAGTCATAGGGGCAATTTTTCTATTTGGGATTTGCAGTTCAGCAGAGCTGCCGGCTGGTCTCCAAGGTTAAGTAGAGTCACTGCTGGAGATGGGCAGGACCAGAGACTGTGCTCCTTAGAAATGCACAAGTGAGAATTGCCTCCCTGTTGGGGTGGAGCCAAAGAGGTGTGCTGAGTGGAGCCGTTGCTTGACTTCCCATGGCAAGCAGATCTAGCCCACATGCCTCTCCAACATGGGCAAAGGTGGTCATCTCCTTGCTTGCTGTGGGTTGTTGGGGTGGCCTCTGATGTTGGGCATGGAAACTAGCTATCCAGGAACTCAACAGAGGTTGAACTTCCCATCATGCTTCTGAAAGCAACCAGCTCAGCTTTGCAGGTGGGCTGTGAAGTTTGCTGGTATCTCTAATCAGGTGCAATAGCTGGCAGGATTGCAGAAGTACCACCAAGATCTGCATGCTGGTCACTATCCTCTCTGCCTCCTTTCTTTGTTTCTACCTGCCCCTGGGTGGTCTAGCCATGCCATTATCTGCAGTGTACCCTATGAGGTGAGACCAGAGTGGGCTTCCTAGAATATTAGGAAAGCCGTATAACTGACTCTGGTTCCCTGTAGAAACTGTGAACTCAAGGAAATTCTCTCTGTCTGGCATTGTACTGACTTAGGGGTGCAGAAGAGCAGCACAGTTGCAGTGAGACTGTTTTCTTTATCCCTCTAATTTGGTTTTCATTTCAGTTCTGTGGACCGGGAGAATGGCTCAGGCTCATTCCCAAGTACTAGGGTATTGAAAAAGATGTTCTGGTCTGTGGGTAGTTGCTAGTTGAATTTTCTGTCAGGGAGAAGTGGAGCCTGAGACTTCCTATTCCACCAACTTGCTATTGTCATCCCTAAAATTGTCTTAAATGAACTCATGAACACTCTTCTTCTTTTAGCCACTTTCATAATAACTAGGCCCCAGGGTCCATTCTTTGAGAACCAAAAGTTATCTCCTATAGTTTCTAAGTTTTAAATCCCCATTTGGCCAGGGAAGTGCCACATGCCCTAAGACTCTCCACCTTAATTTAGTGAAATAGGGAACTTATTCCCCTTCTCACACTACACAGCAGCACACTACACGGCAGCCCCGGAAGCTTTGGTTTCCTTGGCTCAAAGAGTGAATTTTAGGTTTGGAGATTAACAAAGGGGGAAAGTAGGATCAAGTGAGGGGAAAGAAAATGGGGTGAGGTATTTCTTTTTTGAAAACTCACTTTAGCTTCTTCCCATAGCCCCTGTATTCTTAAGAGATCCCGAGCTGAGCTTTGAAGAATCACAAGACAGACACTATGCCTCTCCCATCCCCCTTTTGCCCAAACTCACTTTCCCTCTTTTTAACCCCCAAATGTTAAATTATCTCATTTAAATTGATTCTTGGTAAGCCTGCCCTTCCGATTTATCAGACCTACTTAGACCTAGACTAGGAAGCCTAATACACTGAATGTATTTCTCCTTTGCCCCTCCAGACACAGTTCCATGCTTCTCCACCCTGTTCTGTGGCTGGGAGGCTGAAATTTATGGCAGGCATCAGCAGGCACCCTTGTCCTCTTGCTTCCGGTTGGGTTTGGCTGATAGAAGGTACTGTGGGGAGATACAGAGAGGGAGGAGAGAGAAGTCAGGGTCCTCCAGCTTATTCCCTGCCAGGTCACCCTTGAGCTTAAAGACTTCTCCACTGAAGACACAGCACCTGTTAGGTGGCTATCTCTTGGATCTGTGAGTATTTTCTCTGGCTTTTGGGGATCCCTCCTTTCTCTTACCCCTTTGGTCTAGTGAGTAAGAGCTCTCACTATTTCTTGCATTGGGATGTTGCACCAGCCCTTCTTTTACTTACCCCTGCCCACATCTATGTAAACAGTTTCTTTATTGAGCGCTCTTCAAGTCCCCATTTGAGTGTGCTGTGTGCTGCTGAGATACTTTGATTCACTTGACTGTATCAGTTGGTCTCAAATTATAAACTCTCCATTTTGTCTCTGTTGTGTAGAAGAGAAACAAAACCAAACCATATTGTCCCACCGACTCTGTGGTATTTCTCTGTCCCACTGCTGAGCTACTTCTAAGCATGCACCATGGAACCCCCATGCAGAGACTGGCTCCTGACTGTGGAACTATGTGACAACTATGCAGGGTTTTCTTTAATGTTGTCTCCCTCCCTATGTTGATCCACCCCCATGGGAAGGACAGAGCAAGACCTCTAGCAACAGCTCAACTACTGAGACCACAAAGAGTAAATTAGAAAGTAGAAAAATAATGTGACTATAATATCACCAAAGGAGGAGGCATTAGGTCAGGAAGGAGCCTTCTCAGTATCGTGGGGACAACTTTACCGGGACCTAAGACTATGGAGAAGAGATCTTTCCTGGTTGAACATGAGAATACGTGTGCCTGATCAATCCCAGCAAATGGTCATGCTGCTCAGATAATCTTATTTCTCATAACCACATTGCTTGAATCGTTTACTTTCCAGAATCTAATTGCTAAAGTGATCATCTTCATCCTTATGCATTATTGACATCTTCACTGTAAAAATGACATTGTGATTCATGCTTCCACAAGAATGGGAACATTTAGGGAAAACTTAGTGCCACCCAGATGAATTCTGGTGTCACTGACTCAGTGAAAACAGTAACATCTAAAGCACACTAGGAAGAAGGAGGCACAAAAAATAAACATTTTCTTAAAGTAGTAATCTTTGTGAAATATACATGATATGGCTCGCTGGTGGTATAATGCCTGTTGCAGATATTTCTCTGCCTTTTTGCAGATCCACTAACTATACATCGAGTGGCATTGTGAAGAGTATAGAAAGGAATAATAACAAGTAATTGAGGCTCATTGTGTACTAAGCATTGTAATCGAACTCATCCAATACTAACAATAGCACTATGAAGGAGATATTATTATTATCCCCATTTTACTGAAAAGGAAACAGAAACTCAGAGAAATTATAGAAATTATCCAAGTTCAAATAATAAGGAACAGGGCAAGAGCTCTACCTGACATTCTTAAGCTGAAGTGACTGATTGGACCTACTGGTTACAATTTGTGAAAATAGGACTGAGTATACATACCTATATATACATACACGAAGTGATGTCGTCAGTATAAAATACGTTTAAGTCAATACAAGGTCCAACTGGGTGGTAAAGAAAAAAAATATATATGATGAGGGGCGGGGGAGAGGCAGTCACAAGCATGAAAGATTTGAGCTGCACTTTGAATATTATGGAAGGTTTGGGACAGACGGGGAGAATGGTGTGGCTCAAGTTACAGAAATGGAAAAGTACCCATTTTGAGCAAGTAGCAATTTGGCTGGGGCAAGGGTTCATACAAGGAAGTAATGGGAAATTAAGCTGGAAAAGGAGACCAGCTGTGAGAGAAATGGCTATCAGGCCACAGTGAATAGGCTTTATACTGTTAGAAAGGAGATATGAAATGACTAAGTAATGTTTCAGAAAGATTGGCCAGGCAGTCACATGACAGAGCATGGGAATGGAAAAAGATGGGATTTATGAAGCCCAGGAAGAGGACGAAAGTGTTCAGGCAGAGGTGGAGGGAGAGGGGCTTGGATTCAGGTGGTGGCAGTGGGTATAGAAACAAGGTATGGATGAAGAGGCATTTAGAAGGAAAAATCAAGAAGATACAATAACTGATTCATAATAATATTAAGAAACAATAATAATAGCTAACATTTATTCATTCATTCATTTCCACAAATATTATTTAAGTGCCTGTTTGTACCAAGCACAGTTATGGGCTCTGGGTATATAGAAATGAACATAAGGCAAGTCAAGACTACTTACCCCATGGAATTTCCATTCCAATGGAAGAGGCACACAATAAACACACATATAAAATATAACTTCAGGTGGGTCATTTGTGCAACAAGGATACCTAAAACAGAATTAATGGGCTAGGTTGATGTTTCTAGTCAATGTTGAATTTTTGTAATATTTTGGGAAAATAATTTTAAGGTACTTACTAATGTTTGAAGTATCATACTTATTGATTCAACGATTCCATTTTGGAGGAATCTAACAGAAAGAAATAAAATCAGGAAAATGGAAAATGCAGTAATATGTCCATTAAGATGTTTATTGCAACATTAATTGTATTGTCAGAAGAGTGGAAAATGAATATCCACCAAAGGGAAATGGGAGACTAAGTTATGGTACATCCAGGGTGTGGAATATTATGTAACTCTTTCATAAAAATGAGTTAGAACTATAGCTGAGAAATAGCCACGAAACAATGATAAATAAACATGCAACAGTGTGATCTATATCTAATCTGGAGAATAAACTCACCCTGTGCTTAAATATCTGTTTGATCATGCAGGAGGAATTTTGACACTGTTAACTCAAAGGAGTGGGAATGTATTCAAACCATCTTTGATTTGTTTTAGTATGCAGCATAGAGATATAGATTCCTTTTTTATTTAAAATATGAAAATATAAGGAAAAATAAGTAAACAATAACCCAACTAAAAATGGAATTTGATTTCAACAGTTTTTTGTTTATAGGCAATCTGTGAGACAAAAGATAGACGTTTTAGGCAGAGAGTTAGCCGGTGCCTATATATGACAGTTTCTATGTATGAGAAGGGCCTGGGTTTTTCCCAGGAAAATGCCATCAAAGCCTCCATTGTGAAATATCCTGTCTGCCATATTGAGTCTTATATTAAGAGCAGTTGTGGTGGTTTGGAGGAACTCCTTGTACTTCTTTGCTCTCACTGTTAAAAAGAGAAAAGCATTCGATTCCTTAATCCACCGGGAGAGAAATTTCACCTTGAAGCATCGTAGAATGCCCTGTAACTAAAGTTTGCATTTGGCTGTTCACCACACAATGTACATATATATGGAAATTTTATGGGATTGAGGACAAAACAACTCTGGGAAAAGTACCTGAAGTCATTATATTTTGGTAATTTAAAAATAAATTAAAAGAGCTTTTCAAAGATACGGGCACTAAAGCCAAATGGAAAATAAAGTTGAAATGAGAAAAAGGTTCATCCCTACCACCGCAGAAGGACTTTCTGTCGAAGTAATTTCCGTTTTCCGGGTGAGTGGGTCTGCATTCTGGCTACACTAATGCAATAGTTCTATGTATGAGTAATTTTAGAGTTCCACTCAGCAATTCTAACTGTACTGATAAAGCCTTCTTGCGGATGAAATAGTATGTTTACCCTTATCAAAAATGCATTTCCCATGTGAGAGTAAATTGGGACAAACAAAAAAAATTACGACCAATAATGCTCTAAACAAACCATGGCTCTGCTCATGACGATGAGAGCTTTCAGTAATCACATATTACGTGGTTTAAGTATAATTTTCTGATGGCAGAATAACCAGCCCCAAGCAATTCTTTTGTTTGTTGTTTTTAAGGCAGGAGGCATTACCCAGAAAGTACCCTTTGTCTGCAAGCCTAATGTTATAGGAACAGGAAAGCTAATAATTCTCCTCTTTCTCTGAACGGACTCTCTTTTATCTTCCTGGGGTTTCAACAGACCCAAGAGGAGGTGACTCTTCCACTGGATAATCACACGGCTTGCTTTCAAGGTCTGGTGCTTTGGGCACCCATTTGTCAATAGCTCCTGCTTACATACCCCGAATCATTTAGATACCCAGGGGTGGGGGTGGGGGATGGTGAGTGTTGAATCTTCTCTCCAAGCAAACATACTTAAAGTTTCCATTTTATCTGAGAGCAGAAATACTCTAATCCCTTCCATTGGTGACTATGAGGTTGGTTGGTTGTGCTACTTGCCTTCCCTTACTTTAACTCAACTTTTGACTCTTCAAGAATACTCTCAGTCAAATGAGTTCTAGCTTCTAGCAAAAAAAAAAAAAAAGGTTATTTCTCTATCTTTAATATTTGTAGGGCATACTGCTCTCACTTCTCTTGCTAGCCTTTTTCCTCTATGAAGGGCTGATGATAACAGCAGTCTATGCACTCCGGCTCCCTTCTCTGCTTAATGTACCACCCCTCCTTCCTTCCATTCACTGGATGGACACCTGTATGCCCGCCTTGGCAAATACCTGGTCAACACTTCAGACTACACTTTCTATCTACTGAAGCTGCCAAATGAGACTCGCCATTCTCGGTATAAAATATTTCTTCTTTTCCGTTTTAAATGATTTTTAATATAAACACACTTCATATAAAAAAACCTCACAGACTAGCACAATGCCAAGCACTTGGTAGACAATAAATATTTGCTAAATGAAATAGTGTCAATTATGAAACTGTCTCATATGTACAAAGCATGGGGTGATGTTGCCAGCTGTGACTAGATGAGGAAGAAGTGTTAGGGTGATACAGATTTATAAAGCATTGAGGGAACATGCAGTGATTATGAGGGAATTGCAATGAATGGGCAATTTATCAGCACCTGAATCACTTTCCTATTGGATATAGTTTCTATACAGGAACTGGTCCTTCCAGTTTCCAACTAAGGCAATAGAAAGAAATGCACATTTAAGATAACGTCTCCCAACAGCTTTTAGGATCAATTCTATGACACAAATTTATCTAAGCATGTAGAAAATAAGCCAGGCAAAAACTTCTCACCTCTAAAAGTGGGTAAAAATATATTCTGGACATACAGAAAACAAGATGAATTTTATTCATTTTATTACAAGTCTACTTTTACAGACCATGATTGACTGGTAAAATATTTTTACTGACTAAATCTTGTAATTATTTGCATATGTGCTTGCAAATAATAGCCATAACAGCAAATGACATTATTTGTAATGGTCCAAGCACCTTAAATCATTCACAGTGTCAAAATTCCATTATTTTAACTGATACAATCTAAACAGGGTATGTTAGAATAAAATCCAAATGTTTTCTTTTAACTAAAAAGGATAATGGCTGCTATATTCAAGTTCAAATTTCCAAAATGCTCAGGGAGTTGCACAAACTCTCAGAGTCCTGATTACTGAATCAAAACAAGATTCACACTCCTGGTCTTTCACTGGGCACAGGTTGAACCTTCCTCGTAAACATCCTTCCCAATTATCAAGACCCTTCCACACTCTCCAGTTGTACCAGATGGCAGGATTGTATAGATTGCCCTCCCCATCTATCTGTCCTTAAAACATAGAGATTTCTGCTTTCTTTATTTTTTTAATATTTTATTTGAAATAATTTCAGTCATTGAAAATTGCAAAAATATTACAAAGAATGGCATAATACCCAGATTCTCCAAATGTTGTCAATTTGTAGAATTGCTTTTCTCTCTCTCTCTCTCTTTCTATATATATATAATTGTACATGCATATATGTACATATATATTAATACATAATATGTATATGTACATTTTAAATAAATATTTGCAACTAAGTTATAGAAACGCTTTCCTTTTACCCCTAAATACTTGAAAGTATATTTTTCCAAAGACAAGGACATTCTTTTACATAATCACAGTACAAATTATCCAAATCAGGAAATTATCATTGATACTATATTATCCTTTAACGTAATACTTATTTAAATTCAGCTATTTTCCCATTAACGTTCTTTATAGTAAAAGGGAAAAGAATCCAGTTCAAGATCAGACATTGCACTTACGTCATAGCTCTTTAGACTACTTTAATCCTTCATGAACTTAACATTTATCATGAGTACAGGTCAGTTATTTTGTAGAATGTCTCTTAATTTGAGCTTGTCTGATATTCCCTTGTGATTAGATTTTGAGTGTGAGTTTTGGCAGGAAGACGACAGAATCCATGTTATTTCCTTCTCGGTGCATCAAAGCAGGAGGCACACGATGTGTGTTTGTCCCATTACTGGTGATGTTAACTTGATTACTTCCTTTAGGTTTTGTCTGCCAGGATTTTCCACGAAGTTGCTGCTTTTTGTACCTTCGAATTTTTGTGGGAAGTGACTTTGAGACCATGTAAATATCCACAATCTCAACAAATTTCCACCCTTAGCATTCATTGATGATTCTTTTTTTGCATTTTTTAACCTTTCTTCTCACATCCCACAGTACTTTCTTAAGGTCAACTGATAATAGCCTTCTTTTCTTTATAAAATATTTTGTAATGGTTTGGGTAATCCTATAGAAATAGAATTTTTACTGTAATAAGTTAATTTATCTGAATGTTGTGAGAATATATTAGAAAAAATCCAACTCTCTGTTCCTTCCTTTATGTGCACAATTATAGCAGATAATTCTAATGCAATTATACTAGTCCCATAATTCAGGAAAACTGTTTAAAGACCCATTGATTAAAATGCACTAATAGTAAATAACCAAGAAGACATCAGTTTGATAAATCTCAAAATGGGTTCCCAGGTAAGAGGTGAAGTCAAAAAGTTAGAGATGACATGCTAATGCTGTTGTTATTTAAATTCACAATAGCAAAGGCAGACCTGAATTATCTTGGCATATTTAAATTAAAATGCGCTTTTAAGTTAAGATACACATTTCCTCCAGCAAAACAGCTAGTGAGCCTCCCAATTTGAAATTAAACGGTGATGACTAATTACTTTCCACACTCTATTTCCTTGAAGTTGCCAGAATGAATGTTGCTTTGTTTTACCAATGTTTATTTGAATCATAGAGCTTTCTGTTTTATGCTGCATAATCTCTCCATCTCTTAGGATGTTCCCTCCCTGCCTTTGACTCTGGGAATGTAAATTCAATCATGGGTGGCAAATAGAGAAGAGTTGCAGAAGGAGTGATGGAACTCCTACTGGGCAGAAAATATGAACTTATTCACCCAAACCAGAAACATATTAATTCAGCTCTCTCAGGATCACCTAAAAACTATTTGTGGCTATGTTTTCTCTAAGGCTCCCAGTAGGGTGTAGTTTTAAGAGTCTTTAGCAGTCGAGAGAATATATCATCTCAATGACTTTGATGGAAGCTCTTAATAATGTGGTCCATTTTTTTAAAGCTTCACTTAATCCACAAAAAATACCATACACCTACCTGTGGAGCACTAGCCCCCAACCTTGGCAATACGTTGTAAGCTCCTGGCTCCCATTCTGAGAGTCTAATGTCATAGGTCTGGGATGTGGCCTGGTATTCAAGGCTTTTAAAAGCTTCCCAGATTATTCTAATGGGTAGCCAAGGCTGGAAACCAGTGCTGTGGAAGGTTTCATTTGCCCCTTAAGGCCTAAGAAATAAAATTCTAGTCTCCCTGTTTATGCAGATTTCTGCGACTCACTGTACTTTCAAGATCCCCTACTAGTGTATTTCTATACGTAGGGGTGAATAAAAAAAAAAAAAGATTTATCTAAGCTGTTTTGTACACTAGAGGTTGCTAAAAATTTCAGAGACTACGGAACTAAAAATATCTTATTTGGCTTAAGTTTCACCTCGCAGGGGTGGGGAACCTGTGGCCTCCTGATTTCAAGATTGTTCTTTTTTAAGCACCAAAAGGAGGCAAGAAAAGCTTCATCTTTTTCTGCTTCACCCCTCTTAATTAAAGGATTTGTCCTGTAAAATTTGGATTTAGTCAAAAGGCCGAACTTAAGAATTTACGCAGCCACATGTGGACTTAAGGCCTCAGGTTCCCCACCCCTGCTGGGAGGATAAAAAATTAGATACATCTTCTTTTCTCATTCAAGTTCCATCATGCACAACACATCATTGCTTCGTGTTCACATTTATTTTCATCACTACAACGCTTTCTGATCTTGGCAGCTAGCTATTCCTGGGGTAGTTGTAATGCTGCTTACTGTGTACCCCCCTAGCTACCAAATGCTTCATGCTTAACTCCTAAAAATTTATTTTAAGCAGAAAATCACCAGCTTTAAAATAACTGGGAGAGACCCAGGATTAGAACCCTGGTCTGGGAGTTTGCCCCAAACCATAGCCGTGTCTATCGATGAAGACACCGTGAGAGACATGTCCCCTCTGTTGATTTGTCCAACGTTCAGCCCGTTACTTCTCTTGGCACTTGTTACTGGTTTAGAAGTGACCATGTATGTATTCTTGAGTCCCCTGACAAAATCAGTTCTATTCCATGGCTGAAAAGACAGGTTAATGCTGTCTCTCCCCTGCAGAACATGAATAAGTATAATTTCTCTAGGAATCTCCTGCCAAAGAAAATGCCTCTGTTTCCAAGCTCACATAACAGCGAGATTCAAGTGTGGTGCTTCTCTGGTGATTCAAGCTAATGGCTACTGTGATAAACTTTTTTCACGATTAGTGCTTAGCTTCTGAACAATTTATTAATCATTCCTCCAAAATCTTACGTTACAGGGACATTTTGTTAACCTCTCTTTAGAGAAGAAAGCCAAGTCCCTTGCAAGAGTAGTCTTTTGTCTGGAGTATCTAAAGGCTCACTGTAGCCCTTAGTTCAGAAGGCACAAGAGAAAAAACTTGATCTCCATGGACATTCTTACCTCTCACCCCCTGCACTCCTTGATGCATTTGGCTGGACCTAGAAGCAGCAAGTGGATTTGAATTGGATTGAGGTAGCTGATCTTATGGCACCTGCTTGTTTTCCAGTGTTTATAAAGGAGAAAAAAGTACGGGAATGAGCCAAGACTGTGCTTCCAAACCCTGAGGCCACAGACCCCATTGCTCTTTGCTCTCCTTTGTCCATGATACCGTGGTACTTTATTACCCTCTCTCCACCCTGCTCCTCTATGTTTTAATAGCTAGTAGTTGCACTTGCTAGGAAGACATCATTCCTGCTGCTAATCTATCTTTGTGGTCATGCTCAAGCTTCTCTTTACTCTCTCAGGTGGATATCAGCACAAACAATGCACAGTCCCTCAGATGGACGTGGAGTCCCCAGCCCATGCACCAGTTCCTGGAACCCCACATTTTGTCACAGAAGTACAGGCTGAGCTCTTCCAGCCGCTCAATTGTGCTTTGCTTTTTTGTTTGTTTGTTTGTTTTGTTTTGTTTTTCCCTTTTCTCTAGTGAAGATGGACAAGAAAAGACAGGAATCTTGATATTTTTTCCTTCATTATTACAACTCTGTACTTTGATCTTCATAATTATAATTGTAAGAGTAGAATTTTGGGGCTTGTTTCTGAACATTTGGATAAACAAATTAAAATAAACCTGTTAACTGAATAGCTCCTTTCTGCCACTGAGTAGCTTATAAAGGATCACCATAGATGTTTTATACCTAAAATACCAATTTTCAAAGAATTTGACTCCCCCCCAAAAAAGAATTAAGGATCTAAAACGATTCCCAACCTTATTTAAATGTTCTTGAGTGACGTATTAATATAAGGGTCCCTTGAAATCCCACAGCATCTTCACAATAACTGGCAATTGTATTTGGGCAACAGATGTGCAGAAGTGACAGTTAGTAGAGAATTCTGGTCACAGAGTGTCAGCTAATCAAGAGTTCACTTAGGCACCAGGAAGAATTTATTTAAATATTTACATGGATGACAATTGCATCATCTGAAATACACACCCTCTTAGAAACTCCTCTGCTGTGCCTAGGTCAACTCCTGGCAGCATCTTGGCCACAGACTGTCACCATCTGGATCGTAATACAGGAAAAACACGATGCCCAATAAAACTGAGATGAGGGTGATATCAGGAGCTGTCAACATCATGGTATCTGTGTACTGGGAAGAGACATGAGCCTGCCTTTCCCAAAGAAGCCCTGATTTCCTCGGTGATCAGTCCATGCTTCCTGTACCAATTGCTCAGACAGCATCATGCTGCATCTTTCTCTTGTCATCCAGGCATGACTTGTGAGAGCCAAAGATACCTTGAGTTTTACTTATATCCTAAACAACAGAAGAAAGTAGAAAAGTCTGTGATTGCCAGCCTTCATGCTCCTCAGGATCCACGTGAGAGGACACCACATTGCCTATTCACCTGCCATGACATTCCCCGTTCAGATGGTCTTCAGCCTTTTCCCTTCCTGTGACCACAGCTTTTTCTGTTATAACATGATACAGTTACAATACGGGCTCCTTCTAGCCACATCCAAGCCAAGGGGCTCTTCCCTTTCTGTTGTGGTTTTTAATTGGTAATCACAAATTTGCCAATCTCAGATGAGCTAATTAGTTTATAGAAACACATGTTGAGTCAGGACAGATCATATATAATTTTCAATTCAGATGTGTAGTTATTCTCTGTATCTTTCCCTAAGCACCCTCTTCCAGCTTACGGGACTTACTCCAGCCTGTTGCTGTTTCAAGTCTTTCAGCCAAAGATCCTTGGCACTGGTTTGATTATCGATTTTACAGATTCAGGAACTTTTTAAAGAAAGTTCATCTCAGAGTATATTCATCTCTGGAAGAGGGACTTAACCTAAGGTAAACTAACAGTAGATCAACTTACAAACTAGATCACCTATGAATTGATTTATATTGGGAGATTCAGATGCAGCTAAAGAGCCATGTCTGATAACGAGTAAGTGGCAATTCCTCAATTAAGGTTTAGTCCTACTGGGGAAAAGTGGAGAAGGGACAGAAGGTTGTTCGGTGATTTGACATCAGAATAATTAATAGCAGATGTCCCTAAGGTAGCGGACTTTCAGCCAGGGGTGGTTTTGTCCCCTCAGAGGCATTTGGCAGTGTCTGGGGACATTTTGGCTGTCACGATTGGAGGGGATGCGATTGGCACCTGCTGGGTAGTGGCCAGGGATGCTGCTTTACATCCTACAGCACACAAGACAAAAAAAAGAATTATTCGTCCCAAATGTGGATAGTGCTGAGGCTGAGAAATGGTGCCTTAAGAGGTAGCTCTACCTAAGTCTTGAACTTCTTTTGTCATTCCTTCCTTCTCTGCATGTAGGCGAAACACTGCAAAGCATAACAAACAAAATTACTCAATAAATCAAATCAAATCATTAACTTCCCTATGGAGCCAACAAAATGCTAGCTATTAAATGTCCCAGTTGTTCCACAGAATTAGCTATGAATGCTTTCTGGCACATTTATTCTTCCTCTGAGTGAGAAGTGACAGCATCATTTAAGAATATGTATTTCCTTCCAGGCATCGTGTGCGTGAGAAGAGGAGAACGAGCTGGGGGGAAATCTTAAGGTTCTGATAAAGCCACAAAAGGGGGGATAAAAAAGTATTCACTTCAGGCTGGATGGATACACAGAGAGCTGTCTACAAGACATGGTTAAATAATCACTGGTTAAATAGCTTATCAAAGCTTCGGTGGGTAGAAACATAAGCTTCTTTAAGGAGAGCACTGTTGCAAGCAAGACATGCGAGCTGCTTCTGAAAGCTTTTGGATTGGGGTGAGGGGGGAGGAGAGAGGTCAAGGCCTGGGGAGTCTGAGCTGCAGGTGGGGGAGGCAGCTGGGACCACAGGAAGAACAGTGAGGAGGTGTTTTGGGGATGTGGATGGTGGCAGAGCTGACATATGCCCTTGTCCCCTAGAGACCATCCCCAACAGAGTCCACCCCTTGAAATCCCAGGCCCTTTGTAAGAGTCAGGCCATTTGATCCCAGCTGACACAACCCAGCAAATCAGCACTGGCTCCTGGTGCCATGCCCAGAACAGAAGGAGATGTACAGAGAAAGAAGAAATGAGGCTGGACTTGGGGCAGGCGATGCTGACCTCAGTGGCAGCCCAAGGTCTGGAGCTGCAGGTGGACACAGAGCTGGGAGGCTCCAGAGGAGACTCAGGTCTGCCAGGGGGAGGCTGTGGAACTCTGACTACATTTTGGTAAAATGAGGAAGTTAGATTAAATCATAGGTAAGCTGCTTTCAACTCTGAAAGTGTCTGGTTTTATCATTCATTTCCATCACATACTATAAATCAGCCGGGACCTACAGTTTTGTTTATTTCAACTTCAACTTCCTCTCATTAGCTTTGCTCTACCCCTAAGTTAATGGCTAAATCTGAAAAGCACTTTTGTATCCAAAGATAATTGTCTTGAAAAAAATAATCATGCCGTCCATCTTGAGGGAGCCCATTCATCACAGCCTTTGTCTCAGTCTGGGCTCCCCCACAAGCTGCCCTGGAGATAAGGATTTGAATATAAGCACCATTCTTGCCAGGTGATCCAGAAACCCCAGTAGATGTGGGGAAGTGGGGGATGAGAAAGGAAGGAAACAGTCACTTACACTGTGGGAAACTGGAGCTCTGCCCACCGGAGTCCTGGGCAGCAGGACAACAGCTCTCCCCACTGAGTGGTGAGGGGCCCAGGTATTTACCTACCACTTCCTTCTCTGTGGGCGAGTGTTGCTTTGAGCCCACCAACTCCTCTTGTGCCCACTGAAATGTCCGTGGGCAGAGTTGCAAGTGTTCATGGCAAGAGCCTTTGGTTTGGACAGGTGAATGCCAGCAAGCCACCACATCTGCTGCAAGCCTGCGAGCAGGAGTGAGCTGGGAACCAAATGGCCATCTTACCGCTGGTGAGGCCGTAAGGGAGGATGCAGCTTGGCCTTGAGGCTGGAAGCAAAGACAGATCATCCTCGAGCTGCAGGTGCCCCCCTGGGCTCATAATGGAGATACAGTCTCAGAAAGCTTAGCTCATGGAATGTGCACTCTTGCTTGTGGAAGGGCAGCTCGTAGAGGACGTGAGCAAGAGCAAGGGGGAAGTGGGGCCAGAGGGTGGGAGGTCCTCCCTGGGTGCAGGTGCACGAGGGTGAGAGAACAGCAGAAGCTCCGCCTCCAGGCTGCCCTGAAGTGGGAGGGGTGATCCCACCCAGGAGAAATTCCTGATTAAGGTGCCCTGGCCAGAAGATTGAAAGAGGGGGACTTTCCATCATTAAAAAATAGCAAGGGCAAACAATTTACAGTTGTGCAGGGCACTTACCCTCAGCCTGCAGCCCCCAAGCTCCGGAAGCCTTGGATTATGGAATGAGATCTGAGAATTGAGAATTCACATAGACCACAAGCATTGCCCTATATACTGAATAAATGCAATGCCTGGCACTTAACATCTACTATTATTTTTCAAATATAAATTATTTTAACAGTATGGCTGAGTTTGTGGTTTCTTCAATGAATGGACAATATATACACATGTGGGGCTATAAAAATTGTTATGACTTTTAGAAGGAACATGCACAAGCATGGCACTGTGCACATATATTATTTCATTTAACTTTCACAGCAACTGTCTGTGGCAAGAATTGCATTATTCCCATTTTGCAGATGAGGCAACTAAGGCTCAGAACACTTAGGTGACTTAAATGAAGTCACAAAGCTAGAAATTGGAGGATCCAACTTAAAGCCTGTTGTGCTGCTTCTGATTGCATATTTTCAGTATAAATTCATGTACAGAATTAGTAAACATGGATAAAATAATCTAAGTGAAGAAGATAATCAAAATAACCAGTATCTAAGTATGCTAATGCTTGCGAATTGTCCCCCCTGATGCTCAGGATAGTACATTTTTTAATGAACAGATGTCAGTCTGTCTGTCCCTCACCCGACGCTGCCCTGTGTCCATGGTGGGAGAACCTCCAGAGATGACTCTTCCTGAGTGAGATGACTGTCAACCTGAGCCTCAATTCTTAGCTTTTGCATTTGTTGTGTTTCTTTTTCTACTCACCACTAATTAATTATGTTGCAGAAGATGGGTCTTGGAGTAGCTGCTGAAGTCCCAGAAGCTTCCTCCTCTGTGGCTGTATCCCTGGATACAGGGAGGTGGTCCCAACGTCCTCTGCATCAGTGACTCTGTGCCCCTGGCCATAAAGATGGGCAATCAGGGAAGCACCTGGCCGAGAATGAGCTAGAAAGTTCTTCCTAGGACATTAAGCTGGCAACCAAAGACACACAGCCTGGGCTGCAGGAAGGGAGTCGCATTTCCAGGGGGGCCTTGGAGAGGGGGCCTCTGACTTCTGCCATCAGGGGCCCTGGGGATGCCCTCCAGGAGTCTTGGTGGCTTATATATTCTGTTAAGTCTGTGATATCCCAGCGTTACTCCACTAAATACTACCTTTCACTTGAGCTAAGCAGAGTCTATTGCTTGCTGCCCCAGGACTCAAATAGGCACTCTCCCAAGAGTCAAAGCCCCGTCAGAGATAAGGCCTTGACAGGATGGGACTTGGCCTCAGGGAGCCAGGGGCTGGGGGACAGTCTGCACTGTGGGATGCAAAAGACAAAGTGGAATCGCAGGGGTGCAATGTGTTGACTGCAGGCAGTGAGGCAGGCTTTGTGGGAAAGGGGCACTCAAATGGGGCATTGAAGGATATGCAGGAGTTTGACAGGAGAGGTGAGGGCAGGGCTGCCCAGGCAGAGCGGACACCACAAACAAAGGTGCAGGGTGCAGGCACCAGGAGGGAGCAGTGCCATGTGCTGAGTGTGGGGTGGGGCTGGATAGAGCCTGGGTTTGGCACTAGATGCTTTCCCTGTGTGTACCTTTGTAGACACCCTAATAGGACAGCCTGTGAACAAAAACATAGCTTTATGTACTAGCCGATACGCTTTTTGTTCATAGTATTTTCTTCTACTTCTTGATTTTCCTCCAATTGTTTTGGCATTCCATTGCTATTCCCTCAGGGAAGAGGTAAGATGCAGAAAGCATAGAAAAGCCATAGTCAGCACTCAGTTTCTGAATTTCCAAGGGAGGAGAGAAACAGAAACGATGCAGAGGGACACACCTACAGGGGACCCATCCTGTACCTGTAATTTTAATACTGATAAAAAATAAAGAGGCACCATGTCAAGAACTGGGGACTTATTTTTTAAGAAAAGCAGCAGCAGCAGCAGCAGCACCCGGCTGTGGCTTGGTGCTAATCCCGGCAACTTCGTTCCAGGCCACTTGAAAAAGTGGGTTGACTGTGAATCCCAAATAGGTCAGCTTATCATCAGCCACCAATGCGGAGCAGCTCAGCCTGCAAGGCTCACAGGACTTCCAGGAAACCTGTTCCTGAGCATCAAAAGTCAGATCCCGACTGCCGTGCAGCCTTCGGAAAAACTCCGTTCCTCTGGCTTCTTCTGACTCCCAGTATCTCTTGCTCTCTTTAGTCCTCATTCCTTCAACTCCAATGATCCCCAGATTCCCGTCTTCAACCCTGCTTCTCTTTCGACCAAACCAGGAGAAGACTCTTGCAATCCTTCTTCTGCCTACAGTGCCCACTCCCCCATGCCCCGGATGTGTCTGTTTCTGCTGGTGATCCTCCATTCTCATACCTCCCATCCCCCACCCTTCACTGCCCTACTCTGTGTCCTGGAACTGCATCTGCAGACAGCGTCACAGGGTTCCCTTGCTTTATGGCCATCAATTGGGTTTCGCCAAATGGCAGGAGCCAGGAGATGCTAGGAGGGTGGGAAGAGGGAGAGGTCAGGGTGTTTGTTCGCCCATCCAGCCCTTTATCCAGCCCCAGACCTGGCGGTCACCGTGCCCCACAGCAGCAACTCCAGCTGCAGTCCCTCATAGGGCACCCAGCGTGCTCCAGGGTCCAGCAGCACCATCCTCTCCCCTGGCCCCATGGAATGGCCATGGTGTCCCACTGGATATTTGTGCTGTCCCTTTTTGATTCCCTTAATCCAGCAACACCTCAGTGAAGAGTCTCTTCAGTGGAGGCTCCTCAGTTAATGTCTTTGCATGTGTCATCTGTCTTGCTGGCATCGTAGCAGCTACAGGTTTCCTGCAGCTCACGATTTCCTCCTTGCTGGGGGGGACTCCACAGTAGTGGTAACTCCTAGCTGGACCAGCCAACTCTAGCTGTCAGATAATACCCAAGCAGTCTTCCCACTATCATGGGAAAGAACATAGTGGGGTAGGGATGGAGTCAGTTGCAGGGACTGTAATAAGAAGCAGAAAGGTCTAGTTTACAGTTGGAGCCTTTGATTGGGAATCCAGGCACCCACACTCCAGCCCTGAAACTCACCATGTGAATTCGAAGCCATTCTTAAAGGTCGATGCTTAAGATTAATGCTTAAGGTTAATCCTCTCTGTGACTGTTTCCTACTTTGGACTTATCCTCATGTAGGTACCTATCACCTGGTATTAATATTTTTTGTTTTTTATCTGTCTGTCCCATTGGGCTGTGAAACAAAAAGCCAAATTTATTTATCTTTATAAGGTAGTACTTAGCAAAGTGCCTAGTTCAAAGTAGGTGTTAGTAAATCCTTCTGAATGAATGGAAAGGTGACACCTCTGCTTAAATGGCCTCTAACACAGAAATTGAGATGTGGTCCAGGCTCCCCCAATCTCTCTCACAGCATAGGAGGCAGTGAGTGCCCTGTCATTGTTTGGAGTAGGCCTCTGGAGTTAAGCTGCCTTGGTTTATGCCCTGACTTTGCTATTTAAGAGCTCTGTAGCCTGGGTCAAGCTGCTCAACCTCTCTGCACCCCAGTGTCTCAAATGTAAAATGAGGATAATAATGGTACCTACTCAATGGGCTCTTTTATGGATTTTGCATTTCTACAGTAAGTGTAAAGCACTTAGCATGAACCTGGGCACATAATTATCAACAAAACATTGCCAGTTGTTGTTTTGTTACTACATGTTACTACATGTTGTTTTTGTTACCTTGACCATTCTACAGATTTGCTAAGAAAATTACTGAAAAATTGACCCTATAAACTAAGATATGCTAGGTCAATGTTAGAATAATGATGTTAAAGTTTTAAACAAATCATTAAAGGATTTTAAAGGAATCCACTTGAAGGAACTGGGAAAATGGAATTAACGCAGTTGTTCTCAACTGGGGGCAGTTTTGTCTCCAAGGGACCTTTGGCAATGTCTGGAGATATTTTATGTTATTTTATGCTGGGGGATGCTACTGGCATTCAGTGAGCAGAGATCAGAGATGCTGCTGAATATCCTATGATGCACAGGACAATGCCCCAAAACAAGGAATTATCTGGCCAAAATGTCAGATAGTTCTGGCACTTTGTTGGAATAGCGCCATCTTGGTTTGACTAGGTAAGCAGGACTTCCAAACACCCAGGCCAGGAGCACCGGAGCCTTTATGTTACCCTGAGTCTCTTGTTTGGAAAAAAACAAAGTAAGGCCCTGTGCCCTGGCTGTGCTCATGGGGCACATTGTGCGCTCCCCCTCCATGCTGGCTCCCAGCCCTGGAGGCCACTTATGCACCAGAATAGGCTGCTTCCATCAGCATCCTCGTGGGTAATATATTTTTTAAATGTTTACAAAGCAACTAGGAAGGGTAAAAAATGAGGGAACAATTGAGAAAATATCCACTCCTGTCCATTTGTTCTTGGAAATCATGATCAGCATTAGAGTGACAAAGAGCGAGATTGGCGTTCCAAGTACCAGTCTATAACTAGGGACATTGAGCACCTGTTTCGCTGGCCACAACATGTTGTTTTTGTATGTTGTATTTGCCAAGGTCAGATTCTGTCGTCATCATCTTGGTAGATGCAGTGGCATGGGTACTGCCCCCTAAAAGTTATATTCTCTTTATTTCATCTCCTTAAAATCATCCTATTAATTTGTATTTGATGCCCACCTCGCTTATGGCTTCATTCAGAGGTTTTGTTGTTGTTGTTTTCTCTTACTGAGCCTTAGTTTTCACAGTTCTGGCAGGAAATCTCATATTAGTAAGGGCTGAGTCAAATCTATTACCTTGAAAGTAATTCATCTGTTTACTCATTGATCCATTCCCTATTCACTGAGCCCTTTTATTAAAGTGAGTAGGATGGCTGGGTCCTACAGTATGCGTACAACAGGCACTGGGGTAAGCTTGAGATTACAAAAATGGATACAACAGCTCACAGTAGAGTTAGCTGAGATACAATTATTTTTAAAACTGCCACATAGGTTATGATTTAGAAATTACGACATTCAGGAGCTAACTAGAGAAATGTGTGTACACATGTGTGCAGAGATGCAGATACAAATGTTTATTGTAGCATGATTGCGCTAGAAAAAAATTGGAAACAACTAAAACATTCATCAATATGATAATTGTCAAGTAAAATGTGGTGTATGCATACTGTGGAATTTTATATAGTAGTTAACAGAAAGGGTCTACTTCCACAGATACCAATACAGATGGATCTCTAAGATATATAGTCTTGGAAGGAAAGAGACTGGGGACACATGCAAAACTCAGAGCAGTGGTGACCTCTTGGCACATGGCAGGGGAGGGAACATGGATGAGGAATGGTGGTCAAAGAAGACAGTAACCCTTTTTTCCCAACACCATTTATTTATTATTTTTATTTATTTATTTTTTGAGACAGTCTCACTTTGTTGCCTGGGCTAGAGTGCCATGGCATCAGCCTAGCTCACAGCAACCTCAAACTCCTGGGCTCAAGTGATCCTCCTGCCTAAGCCTTCCTAGCAGCTGGGACTACAGGCATGCGCCACCATGCCCGGCTAATTTATATATATATATATATATACACACACACACACACACATATATATGTGTATATATGTATACATATATATATATATAAAATATATATATATTTAGTTGTTTGGCTAATTTCTTTCTAATTTTTTAGTAGAGACAGGGTCCTGCTTTTGCTTGGATTGGTCTCAAACTCCTGAGCTCAATCTACCCACTTGGGCCTCACAGAATGCTAGGATTACAAGCGTGAGCCATGGCGCCTGGCTCTCCCAACACCATTTATTAAAGAGACTTTCCTTTCCCTATTGTGTGTTATTGGCACCCTTGTTGAAAATCAGTTGACTGCAAATGTGTGTATTTATTTCTAGGCTGTCTTCTGTCCCAGACTGGTATGTCTGCTTTTATGCCACTACTATACTATTTTTATTACTGTAGCTTTGTAATATATTATCAAATCAAGAAGTGAGATGCTTCCAGCTTTGTACTTCTTGCTCAAGATTGCTTTGGCTATTGGGAGATTTTTGTGGTTCCATATTAATTTTAGGATGACTCTTTCTATTTCTGTGAAAAATGCCATTGGTATTTTGATAGGAATTACAGTGAAACTGTAGATTGCTTTGGGTAGTATGGATGTTTTAACAATATTAATTCTTCCAATTCATGAACATGGGATAGTTTTCCACTTATTTGTATCTTCTATTTCTTTGTTTCTTTCTTTTTTTTTTTTTTTGAGACAGAGTCTCACTTTGTTGCCCAGGCTAGAGTGAGTGCCGTGGTGTCAGCCTAGTTCACAGCAACCTCAAACTCCTGGGCTCAAGCAATCCTTCTGCCTCAGCCTCCCAAGTAGCTGGGACTACAGGCATGCGCCACCATGCCCGGCTAATTTTTTATATATATATTAGTTGGCCAATTAATTTCTTTCTATTTATAGTAGAGACAGGGTCTCGCTCTTGCTCAGGCTGCTTTCAAACTCCTGACCTCAAGCAATTCTCCTGCCTTGCCTCCCAGAGTGCTAGGATTACAGCGTGAGCCACCATGTCCTGCCTCTTCTTTTATTTTATCAATGTTTTATGGTTTTCAGTGTACAGTTCTTTCATATCCTTGGTTAAATCAATTCTAAGTATATTTTCCTTTCTGATGCTACTGTAGAGGAGATTGTTTTCTTAATTTATTTTTCAGATAGCTCATTGTTAGTGTATAGAAATGCAACTGATTTTTGTATGTTGATTTTATGTCCTGAACTTTACAAATAGTTTTATTTTTTTAAGGGATAGTCTTTTTTGATTATGTATTTTTGCATTTAAAACTAATAAAAACCACAAATCATTGCAACTATAAGGCAAAGTGGCTGTATAAAAGAGAAAAGGCTGTGGTCTGCTTGGATATATCGAAGAATATTTCAGAAAAAGAGAGACCTGTGAATTGTGTCTTTAAAGGGCTAGTAAGAGTGTGAAAGGCTGAGTTGGTGGGGAGGGGCATTATTATACACAAGGAGACAGCAAAGAGGCAGAGACACAAACACCCATGGAACATTTCCCATGACCAGTCCATTCAGTGGAGAGGAGTGGATTGGGATGGGGAAGTGTAACATTGAGGGAGCAGACACATCTTGGAGGTAAGACTGCACTTACAAATGAGTGCTTTTATAAACCTTGCTGAGGAATTTTGAACTTTCTCTTGTATGCAATGCAAAGCCTACAAACGAGAGATGACATGTCCAGATGCCGAGTCTAGAAATTTCAGTCAAGTAAGCACGATTTTTCTCTCCTGGGGCTTCAGAGAACATCTGTGCTCATTACGCAGCCAATTTATGGCATCACATCAGACCATCACATGCCCACACTGGTTTTCCTTATCTTGCTTAGCATGTATGGGCTCCCAATTATTCTTTTTCGTAAAGGCTTCCAAGGAAAGTGTAATGTATGATGATAAAATGTATGTCCAATATACAGATTTTAGTAATTTTTATTAAAGTGCACCACATGTGGAAGAGTGCACAAATCTTAACAGCAAGCTTGATGCATATTTGTAAAGTAAACACACCTAAATAAACACACCTAATTTGTAAAGTAAACACACCTAAATAAACACACCTAAATGGTGGCACATGCCTGTAGTCCCAGCTACTTGGGAGGCTGAGGCAGAAGGATTGCTTGAGCTCAGGAGTTTGAGGTTGCTGTGAGCTAGGCTGACACCACGGCACTCACTCTAGCCTGGGCAACAAAGTGAGACTCTGTCTCAAAAAGAAAGAAAGAAAGAAAGAAAGAAAGAAAGAAAGAAAGAGAGAGAGAGAGAGAGAGAGAGAGAGAGAGAGAGAGAGAGAGAGAGAGAGAGAGAGAGAGAGAGAGAAAGAAAGAAAGAAAGAAAGAAAGAAAGAAAGAAAGAAAGAAAGAAAGAAAGAAAGAAAGAAAGAAAGAAAGAAAGAAAGAAAGAAAGAGAAGATACAAATACAATACACAATACACAATGGAAATCAGACATCAAACATTACCAGCATTCCCGAAGGGTTTCTCATGACCCCTCCCAGAAATTGCACTCCCAGAAAGTAACCACTATTTCAACTTCATCAGGAATTGATTTTTGAGTATAATGTAAGGTAAGGATCAAAGTCGTGTCCCTGCATGTCAGTGTCAACTGTGTTTATGAACTCTACTTGGTTCGATTGCCTGTTTGTATATTCTTGTACCAATACTAGATTGTTGTAATACATATAACTTTATAATAATTCTTTATAGTATTGTGAGTCATCCAACTGTGTCCCTCAAGATTATCAGTACTATTCTGAACCTATTGCATTTTTATGTAAATTTAAAAATCAGACTGTTAGCTGTCCCAAAATGCCACCAGGAGTTTTACTTGGATTGTATTGAATTTATGGATCAACTTGGGGGACAATTAGTATCTTTGCATTGTTGAGTCTCCCAATCCATAAACTTGGTGTATCCCTACAAATATTTTAGGACTTCTTAAACTTCTCTTGGTAACAATGGCAGTTTACTGTTTAGAGATCTTCTGTTAGATTTACTTCTATCTTTTAATTTTTTATACTAGTGAAAATAGCATTATATTTCAATTTTCATTTTATAACCATCTGCTGCTAATATATTGAAATGTAGTTGATTTTTAAATATTTACCTTTCAATTATTTTGGCTTAAATACATGTATTAATCCTAATAGGTATTCTGAATATAATCATGTTCTGTGCAAATAATGACAGTCTTATTTATTATTTTCAATGTTTATATCCTTTATTTATCTTTCATGCCTTATTACACTCCTTAATACCTCTAGTACAATGCTAAATAGAAGTGGTAATAACAGACAACCTTGTTTATTTCTGATCTCAGAGTGAAAACCTTCAATATTTCAACACTTAATATACTTGCTGCAGGCTTTTTGTATTATAAGGAAGTTTCCATTTGATCTTAATGTTTTTATTTTAAGTGAGTGTTGAGTATCATCAAATACTTTTTGGGACATCTGTTGAAATGATCATATGATTTTTCTACTTCATCATTTTAATGTATTGATACATTAATTTCTAACTGTTAAAGCCTTTTATTTCTGAAATAAATACTTAAAGAATATTATCTTTTTTCTATATTGCTGAACTCAATTTATTAATATTTTATTTTATTGTTATTTCAATCCCAATGATATACATTGACCTGTAACGTTCTTTTCTTGTAATGTTCACATTAATTCTAAGAGTTGGCTCATAGATTCTTTAAGATTTTCTTAGTATGTCATTAAAACATCTGTGAATAAGGACAATTTCATCTCTTCTCTTTCAACCTCCTAATTCTTTTTCTTGACTTATTATATTAGCTCAAACCTCCAGTAAAATATTGAATAATAGATGATAGTGTGTATACATGTATTATTCATATTTTAGCCAGGAATGATTCTAATGCTTTTATCACTGAATGATGATTATTGTAGTTTTTTAATGAATACCATTTATCAGATTAGAGAAGTTTCTTTCTCTTCTTAGTTTGGTATTACTTTTTCAATAACTTAGCATTTAAAAAAACAATTCGAATACTTATGCATAGAAGACCATATGTGTATTTTTTCCATTAATCTGTTAATGCAATGTATGTCAATGATATATTTTTAAAACATATTCACATCTAAGGATGATTTTTAATATGCCTTTTTGAATTTGATTTACTACTATTTTACTTATAATATTTTCATCTATTCCCATAAATTAAATTAGGTATTTAATTTTCTTTCCTTGTCATTCCCTTGTTACAATTGTATTGGTTGGTAGCTATCTCTTCTTTTTAAATTTTAAGATATAGTTTATATAACATGAGAATTATGTTTTGCTTTGCGGTTTGGTCAGACACTTCTAAACTTATCTGGGCCTGAGTATTTTGGGATGGGAGAGGGAAGATTTTGACTAATTAACTTGTGTTCATAATATTTTATTATTTCAGATATCCATTTTTTTCTTAAAATAATTTTGGTTATTTAAAATGGTTCTTAGAAAATTGCCCATTTCATGTAAGTTTTCAAATTTATTGGCATATAGTTGATCATAATTTTTTCTTACAATTTAAAAAAAAACTCTCCTGTGATTATCTCACTATATTTTTAAAAAGCAAATACACTTTTAAGTTGAGACAAAATGTACATAAACTGAAATGCATTAATTGTAGAATTAATTCATTTTTGGTAAATGTATACACACATGTAATCACCACCTCAATAAAGATGCAGAATCTTTTCTATCAACTCAGAAAATTCAGTGTCCCATTTCATCAATCCCACACTCTCTTACTCCCACAGGCAACCACTGTTCCAATTTTTATCACATGGTAATCTAAAATATAAATGTTGACTATTCTTAAACTTCATATAAATGGAACGATACAGTATGTACTCTCTTGTATCTTGCTTTTCTTTGCTCGATGTAACGTCTTTGTGATTCATCCATGTTGTCGTGTGTACCAGTACTTACTGCTGAGCAATATTTTATTGTATTAATATAGCACAATTTGTTTATTCATTCTCCTGCTACTGGACATTTAGGTTTTTTTTCTATTTTGAACTATTATGAATAATGTCACTATAAACATTTTTGCACAAGTCTTTTTCATTTCTCTTGGTTAAATACCAGGATTTGATTACTAGGTTATAGGGGTAGTGGTATGCTCAATTTTATAAGAAATTTCCAAAACATTTTTCAAAGTGGTTGTAGTATTTTACACTTCCTAGTGTGTGAGAGTCCCAGTGCTCTATATTCCCTACAACCTTTGATGTTGGTAGTCTTTTTAATTTTATATATAATAGTTTGAAATGGTTTCTCATTGTGATTTTAGTTTGCATTTACCTAATGACTAATGATATTGAATACTTTTTCATGAGCATATTGGTCATTAATATATCTTCTTTTGTGAGGTGTCTATTAAAAATTTTTGTCAGACTTTGTAATTGAGTTGTTAAATATTTATGTGTATATATACGCATGTGTGTATATATATATATATATATAAAATGTGATCTTTTCTCTTAATATGTGGTAGTTTGCCTCTTCATTTTCTTAGCCATATATTTTGATGAGCAGGAGTTTTACTTTTATTTTGGTGAAGTCCAATTTATAAATTATTTTTATAGTTAGTATATTCTATGTCCTCTGTAAGAAATTTTTCCTGCTCCAAGGTCAGGAACATATTTTTCTATGTTTTCTTCCAGGAGTTTTGTAGTTTTAGCTTCCACCTTTTGGTCTGTGATTTTTCTTGAATTAATTTGTATAGGGGTTTGAAATTCTTTCCATACATTTGTTCAGTTGTTCCAGCATCATTTGTGGAAAATACTTTATCCAGTGACACCTTGGTACCACCATGGAAAAATCAACTGACCAAGAATGTGTCCATTTCTGGACTCTCTATTCTGTTCCATTTGATTTCAGGTCATCTCTCAAATCATGGTAGCAAGACAAAGAATATAGTAGGCACCTGTTGGCTTAGCTCTATGCCAGATATTTTATGTTATGTGCTAGTTAGTATGTTATGTCCTGTAATCCTCACAGAAACTCTGGGAAGAAGCTTAAACAGCTGCCATCTTACAGATGAGGATATAGATGTTCAGAATGGGTAAGCAACTCAGCCAGGTCACACAGCTGGTAAGCAATGAAACCAAGATTTAACTCCAGATCTATCCACCTGCCAAGTCCCAAATTTACCTCTAGATTGATTTGACTTCTGGGTCTTGCTCTGCCACTAACTAGTTGTGGGATTATAAATAATTAAATTTGCTTCTTTATGTCTCAATTTCTTCATCTGACAAATGAGTGGGTTGGGCTAGATGATCTCTGAGTTCCTTTCTTCCTGTAATATTTTGGGATGTGTTAAAGACAGATTTAATTTTCACTCTCATTAAAACATTCCTTAGGCCGGGCGCGGTGGCTCACGCTTGTAATCCTAGCACTCTGGGAGGCCGAGGCGGGCGGATTGCTCAAGGTCAGGAGTTCAAAACCAGCCTGAGCGAGACCCCGTCTCTACTGTAAAAATAGAAAGAAATTAATTGGCCAACTAATATATATATATAAAAAATTAGCTGGGCATGGTGGCTCGTGCCTGTAGTCCCAGCAACTCGGGAGGCTGAGGCAGTAGGATTGCTTGAGCCCAGGAGTTTGAGGTTGCTGTGAGCTAGGCTGACGCCACGGCACTCACACTAGCCTAGGCAAGAAAGCGAGACTCTGTCTCAAAAAAAAAAACAAAAAAAAAACAAACAAACAAACAAAAAAAAAACCATTCCTTGGCACCACCAGAGCTCTTCTTTCATTGGCCTTCAAAGAAGTTTCCCCAGAGTGTTACAGAGTAACATCCAGGAGATCAGCCACTGGAAACACGTATCAAATAACAACTGAATAAATGTATGGAAAGAACCTCAAATGTAGATATTTTATGAGCCGATCTCTGCCCCACTTCTTGACTTCCTTTGTTTTTTGCTCAACACCTTAATATACCAAAACTTTAATATAACCAAGCATGATCATAAATGCCAAATATCATAAATGCCAAATACCTACATGCAGGCTTTATAAAGAAGGTAATTGGCCCAATTTCACCCTTTGAATGGAGAAGATAAATGGCCAATTGGAAGGTCTAACCTGGGTCCTCTGGGACGGGTACTTCTAACTACTCTGGTTCCTTCTCATCTCATGGCCTGGAAAGATGAGGAGCCCTGAAGTGGGAGCTCAACACCTTATTCTCTGGGGAGAAAAGAAGACACTCTTAAAGATGAGAAGCATTTAATGAAGAAGACTAAAGAGAAAGAGAAAATTTACGAGTCAGTGTATTGGAACTAGATAGAGGTGGCAATTGCACAGCACTATGAATGTACTAAATGCCACCTGGTTGTACACCTTATAATAATTAAAATGGTGTTGGGGAGGGAGTCCATATACACAGACAGTGCTGTCTGTACAAAACAATGCTTACTGTGATGTTTTCCACTTATTGCCCACTAAACTTTTGAAAAAAGAGATTAGACTTAGGCATATAGGGTAAAATTAAGTCCAAATTGTGAAAACTATAAGTAGACAGCTTGGGCTCGATGTAAGGAACGCTGTTTTACCAGTCTGCAATGTCTAAAGATGAAACAGGTTCTCTTGGGGGGCAGTGAGCCGCCCATTGGTGGAATTAAACACAGTACACTTGGAACTGAGAATTGGCTGGTGGGCTGAGGTGATGCTAAGGCTTTGCCAACCCCAACTCTGACTCATGTTCCTTCTTGTTTGAAAATTGTACTGGCCTTTCACCTTACCCGTAAGTACCTTCTTAAAATAGATAAGACTTTAGTCCATTAAGGAGTCAGGAAGTCTAAGCAGTCAAAAGGTGTTGCCATTAGATGACAGTGAGTCAAATTTCCCAAGGGTTAGAAGGTTCTGAGTTGCTCTTGGGATGCAAAACCTAGGTTTGGAAATCGTGTTAGCAACAGCAAGAGTAACAATTATTTCTGATAAGAATGATGATGAGTATTGATTCCAGTTATTTTTGCTGCAAATAACTGCAAACTTAGTAGTATAAAATGACAACATGGATTCTGTGGTCAGGAATTCAGGAAAGGCATAGTCAAGATGGCCCCTTCCTGCCCCGTGATGTCTGGCGCCTCAGCTCAATGCTTGACAGTCTGGAGGTGACTCCATGGCGGGGGCTGGAATCATCTGGAGGCTCCTCCACTCACATGCCTGCTGCTTGGGCAGCAGCTGTCCATTGGAGTCCCTATAGGTGGCTTCTCCAAGTGGCCGGGGCTTCCTCACTGGGTGGCATCATCAGGTTAATTGGGCTCCAAAAAGCATGTGTCCCAGCAGAAAGGGTGGAAGCCACTTCACCTCTTATGACCTAGCCTCAGAATTCACACAGCATCACTTGGTCTGCGTTCTATTGGTCACATGTGAGTCATAAGCCCCTCCCCCCATTCTAGGGGGAGGGGACCTGAACCTCTTCCCATCAGTGGGAGTGGGGTAAGGTCACACTACAAAACAGCCTGCAGGAGAGGAGATATTTTCACAGCCACCTCTGAGAAACGAGAACCTGCCACAGTGTTAACATCCTTCAATAATACCATCAACGTGTCCCTCACATCTCCCAAAACTCTGCCTTCTCTTCCTCCCACCATTCCGAACCCACCTGGCTCCCTGCCCTCCTTGTTGCAGACAGCAAAGGTTTGCAAGTTACTTCTCTTTTCTTTCTTTCTGTTATCACTTTAACAATTTCATCACAAAGCACACCACTCTTTTACCTTCTTTCTTCCCTTTCTCCCTATTTCTCCTCCTCTCCTTTTCCTTGTTCCATTTAAAATAAGTGAGGGAGAAAAAAACTCTCAACTCTTAACCAGAGGGATAAAGATCTGCTAGAGACACGCAAAGGAACAGGAAGCCAAGTGTTTCGATGTGTGCTTAGAAAGAACAGGAGCCAGAGCCATGAAGTCCCTTGATGTGCTCAGGAGATCTTTTGTAGAAACCCTAAGCCCCTCTCTGCCTTTCTGGGAAAGCCCGATTTCCCTCAAGAACAAGGATTTAAAATACATCAAAAATTCTATTTTATCATTTTTTAATTTCAGTTCTATTACAGCTTAAACAAGCTTTTGTGGTTTGGCCTGGGAATGCAGGATGTATTCCAAGTTTTTAACTAGTGACTAACAAGTGAACTTTAAGAACCTGAGGCCCTTGTAAGCTGGGGGTAGCCTGTGCTAATGCCTTGGAGGTCCCTGGCATTAGGTAGCAATCCACTACTTGCTTAAGCACTGGGGCCAGCTGGTATTCAGGAAATCCTGAGATCAAAGCAGCCAGTCACACTCTGCAAAGTGTTGCACGCAGCCAGGTCTCAAAGCTGTCTTCTGCCTTCTTGGCTTCTACCCTTCTCTTCCACTCACTGCCCCCATGGCCTACCACTGCAGGGGAAGCTGAAAAGGTAGATGTCCCTCCCATTGGCCTACCCTAATGAAATTCTACTTTACTTTCTTTCTTTCTTTTTTTATAGACAGAGTCTCACTTTGTTGCCTAGGCTAGAGTGCCGTGGCGTCAGCCTAGCTCACAGCAACCTCAAACTCCTGGGCTCAAGCGATCCTTCTGCCTCAGCCGGAATTCCAAGTAGCTGGTACTACAGGCATGTGCCACCATGCCCAGCTAATTTTTTCTATATATTTTAGTTGGCTAATTAATTTCTTTCTATTTTTAGTAGAAACAGGATCTTGCTCTTGCTTAGTCTGGTTTCGAACTCCTGACATTGAGAGATCCACCCGCCTCGGCCTCCCAGAGTGCTAGGATTACAGGCGTGAGCCACCGCGCACAGCCGAAATTTTACTTTTCAAAGCCCATTCTGGAGCAAACCTCAAACCCCATCAGATTTCTCAGAGTTTGTGTTCTGATTAAGGGATAAGGAGGGTGGTATATGTATACGATGGAGTACTACTCAGCCTTAAGAAACAATGGTGTTATAGCACCTCTTGTATATTCCTGGATTGAGCTGGAACCCATTCTACTAAGTGAAGTGTCCCAAGAATGGAAAAACAAGCACCACATGTACTCACCAAAAAATTGCTATTAATGGATCAATACCTAAGTGGACATATAGGAATAACATTTATCAGGTGTTGGGCAGGTGGGAGTGGGGGAGGAAATGAGTATATACATACATAATGAGTGTGATGCGCACCAACTGGGGGATGGACACGCTTGAAGCTCTGACTCAGGGGGTGTGGCATGGGAAATATATGTAACCTTAACATTCGTACCCCATAATATGCTGGAAAAAAAATAAAAAATAAAATAAATCAAGAAAAGAAAAAAAAAAAAAGGAGGGTAGACCTCTGTTACTTAACCCAAATGAAGCTCTACACCTCAGCCAGAATGGGGGGGGAATGATTGATCTGTGGGGAAATTAACGTGTGGAATAAATCTCACGACAGGATCTTGCGAGTACTTGCTCAATTAAACATACTGGTTATTGGATCAACCATGAAAGTAACTCTTACTCTCACTGATCCATGCAAACATGACACAGCTCTTGTGAAATTAGAGAAAAGGAAGAAAACAATTGTTCCTGGCATGGTGCCACAGGAAACAATCTCCAATTTTTCAATGAAATAAAAGCATAGAATCATTGGATTTATTTCTTCAAGAAACAAACAGGGTCTTGAATCGAGGGGTACAAGAAAAATAAGAAAGGAAACAATATTAAGATCTCCCTTAGCAGAGCTCCTGCCAGATGGCCATCTCTCATCAGCAAGTAAGTACCTGCTCAGCCTTTAGTCTCAGAGAAGCCAAGAATTAGGGCATCGGTATTTCTCATCTTCATATTGCACAGTGAAGTCAGTAATTGATTTTGTCTGCTTCTTCATCTGTAAATCACACACACACATCCCATCATTCTATATGTTCACTGCACATCACTGTTCTCCTGGGACCACACATTTCAAGGTGCATTGCAGGTTTTTCCAAAAACAGTCTGCTATGGAGACCTCCCTAAATACTGCTCTATTCTCAGGAGTTTCTCATTAAAGGCGCATTTGTACAGGGGAATCATTTTCTAGTTGGAAAGCAATAGACACAACTTACATTTATTTTTAAAGAAAAAAAAAATGTCAGCACTAACGGGTTTAGAGTCTCCTGCTGGGATGTTAGGCTACTGAATTATTCTCCTCCAAGCTATTTGTAGACCCATTAATTGAGAAATTAGAGAAATAAGGGCACATACGCATATGTAATTAAACTGCCCATTTAGCCTTTCTTTGCTAAAGCATTTTCCAAGGATGTTAATTGGCTGGCTAGTTTCTCTTTGCCTGGTAGATCTTGATAAGTTGTGCATTAAAAAAGCACTGTTCACACCCTTAAACTGTCAGGGAGCTTTTTTTTTTTTTTCCTTTAAGGAGATTTAGCACTTTGAAGAGTTAATTACAAATCTAAGGAATATTTCTGTATGGTGTGCCTCTTGGCATATTGGATACTAATGGCCCCTTCCTGCCATTAAATGATAAAAATTTCCTATTGGATTTTTCTGGTTTGCCCAGGGCTGTGGGGAGGGGGATTTTCTGAGAGCAGCCAGAAGATTGCTGTTTTGTTTTCCCTCAGCCATTCATTTCCTTGCTGTTGTGCTTTGTAAGGAAACTCGATTTGATGTCTGGATCTGCCGTTCTCCCCCTAGTCTGGCGTCTGCCGTTCATCACCCCCAGCTGTCCTGGTACCTCTGCAGAGGCACTGTCCTTTTTATGGGATTCTGGGAGAAATGGCCATCCCCCTTCTTGGCTTTCCTGTGTCTTTATCAGCCCTGACACATGCCCGTTGAGAGTTAATTGTCCTTTTTCTCCTGACTTTCATTTCTAACGAAGAAAATACCTTTATGCTTTCCTTTTAGGAAAAATAAAAGATTGATAAATGGCAAAGTGGAAGAGAGAAATTGTGTTTGGTGCAGTTCTTAAACAACCAGCTATGATGACTGGCGGCAGTCCTTTTATTATTTTTTACATTGACAGTTTACAGCAATCATTTATTTGTCCCAGATTTTCCAGGACAGTCTCAATTTCAAATATTTCGCCCTGCTGTTATCTCTTCAAATAAATGCATTCAAACACGAGAAAGGGAGAAAAAAAAAACTCATTTGTTGATGAATATATCCTGATTTTTAGATTCAAAAAATACAAGCAAGATGAGCATCTGAGTAAGCATGGATAGAGTTTAGTGTTAAAATCGAATGGGACAGGGCCAAATCGAACATATTTTTAAGGCGTATGTGTGTGTATGTGAGTGTGAGTGTGAATAGGTGATTTTGCTGCATGGTAGAGACAAATAATGAGCACATCAATAAATAAATACAATTAGATGTGTTGTCAAACTAAAAAAGAAAAAGGTGCAAGCTCTGGAACCAAGTAGACGTGGGGTGTAGTCCTTGAAGCCTGGGCTGGAATCCTGACCCCACGGTCTAGGAACAAACTCCCACCTAACGTGTCTGAGCCTCGGCCATGTATTAAATGAGAATAATAACATTCCCCTGATAGGGTAGTTGTTAGAGGTAAAAGGCATAAGATTTGTAAAGTCCCTGCAGGTGCTAGCACATGGAATTGCCCCCAAAAAGGCATATTCATATTGGTATTTTTAGGAGTAATATAGCTCTGCTACCATTAAAACAAGACTTTCAGAGGAGGCCGGAAGGAGGAAGCAAGTGTGGAACAACAATCTGTAGCATCTGGCAGGAAAGCATTAATACTTCTTTCTCTACCCAGGCTCCAGCCTAATGGCCCAGAGTAGATGAACTGGGCACTGGAGTGACTCCAAGTCTTCCCTTGGATGTCCCTTGTCAAAGAAGCCATGTCATCTGTGTTCCCCTAGAATATAGATCCAGTACTAGAGCATCTATAAGAAGCCCCATGCTCTTCTAACCAGGAAGCCAGTGCCAGTGTGGGGAAGGGTGCCTGCTAAGTTGGCTCTTCTCCTCTTCATCCCAGGGTCCCAACACATGAGTGAGGAGCACCTCCCTGCTCCAAACCACCTCACCCACGCTGCTTGAAACTGCCATTTCCAGATCCATTTGTGTGCACTAGGAAAGTTGGCACCAGCGCTTAGGCAATCGCTCTTGAGAGTAGATTCCAGAAGAGGGTTCTGAGCCAGCTACAAGCAGGGGTGGATCTGGCTCACCAGCAGCTCTTAACATTCAGGTGCATGAGTCTTATCTGGTGGACTTACAGACAATGCAGAACCTTGTGACTCTATGCAGTAGCTTTTCCAGTAATCCACAAGCGTAAGTTTCTCAGTTGATCTACTACTTGTTGGCTAGAGTGTGTGCCGAGCCCAGTGCTAAGAGCTTCCCAGCCATGATCCGTTCTTGTCTGCCCTCAGTCCTGAGTCAGCCCTCCTCAACACCAACTAGACAGCTCAGGAAATCAAGGTTTTGGACAGGTTAAGTCACCTGCTTAATGTCACTCAGCTGGCCAAACTCTGTGGGTGAGTTACCCTAAAGCTCTGGTGTCCCAGGCCACTCTTGCCCACCACCTCTGACCAGCTCCCCAGACTGTCTCTGTATGAACTGAACTGAATTTGTTTTGTACTTGAAAGGACCACATGCATGGTTCTAACTTTGCTTATGAAACAAAGAATGAAAACTTAACTCTGTGCAATTGTCCTTTTGAGTAATCTCAGGCCCTAAAAGGTCTCACCTTGCCTTGTCAAAGAACCACGACTAGACATAAAAGAAGATCCACTTCCCCAGTGATCTTCTTACCCTCCGGTAAAAGAGGTATTGCAGCCTTCTTCCCACATACCTTTTGTCTCCAAAATAAAGATGTAATAGGACATCATTTCTGTGATCCTTTTTGGGTTTTTTTTTCCCTACATTTCAATAATGATAATACTTCTTCAATTGCGTTTTTATATCCTGTTAGTCTAAAATGGATGTGAAACAGTTTGAACTGCTTGGCTTTCTTATCATTCTGATGTTTCTATTGTTTTCTATTTAATAAGAAATTTGTAACCACAGGCTCACAGACTACTCTTTGATTTCTACAGTTTCCCAAGGGTATTATACTTATGCTTTCAGGTGGCACTCCAAACAAATAAATATTATTGTATCAGCCATTCTACTGAGCATGAGTTTTGGGTATTAGAATTGAGCCCAACGACTGAAATCCCTTGTTGATTTCACTAGCAATAAAATGTGCATCCATTTAGTATAACATACCTAAGAGGACTCAGCACAGAGAATAAATTTCTGTTTTCAATTACAAAGACCATGGGGAGGATAAGAATAATTTTGAGGAGCTATTAGGAGAATCTTTCAGATGCTTTACTTTGTAAAACTGGGAACCCAATGAGGACCTGTGGAAGAGACAGACTACCCCTCTCCTTATCGAGGCTATGTTTGTAATTTTAAAAATATTAAAGTGAAAAGCAGTTGATGATCCTTTTTTTAGAGTGTGGATAGCCATCGTATATATGAGAAGCCTAACGAAAGGTGCTATTTTTCTTGGGGGAACAAGCTGGAGCATTGTTCTAGAACCTCCTTTTCAACAAATTATGTTCCATTCCCCCTAAGAAGAGCACTTACATAGGACTGTGTTGGGCATTCAGGCCCCAGGGGCGCTGGCTGAGGCCAGGTGAGGCTGAGTCCTCTGGCAGCCTGTACTCTGCCACGGGCCTGCACCTGCCCAAAGGTGCCGTATGCCACTGAGGTCTACCTCGTCCTCTCTCTCCTGCTTACTCCACATAATAAATGTGTCTGTCGTCACTAACAATAAAAAGACTCAAGAACAGGGATTGTTTCAAGAAATGAATCAAAATGTGAAGTTTCTTATAGAAAATATGATTCAGTTTTAATTTATGTAGTTGGTTTTCGATAGTCTTAAATGAATATTAACTATTATTTTACAAATAATTCCTCATGGTTTAACAATTGAATTTTAAACCTCTAACAAATTAAATATAAACAATTAACAGAGAGATATCTTGGGGAAGGGTAAAACAGAATTTCTAAAAACACAATTAAAAATGAGTAATGGTTAATTTTAAAAAGACAAGGGAAAATGCATAGTGATACTGAGAGATAGTGCTTAGTTTGTAAATGCCACAAGGAAACCCAAAACATCAAGGGGGGAGTGCTATGAAAAGCAAACTAGAAGCTGCACTGCAGTGACTCAGCTACAGATCTGAACAAAAGCCCCGTCCACTCAAACCACTCACGTATGCAGATAGATTCATACATCCGTGTCTTTGGAGTTTCTGCCACAGTGGCCTGCAACCCAGGCAATTTTTCTGGGGACACTTGGCAATATCTGGAGATACTTTTGGCCGTCACTACTTGGGGGAACTACTGACATTGAGTGAGTAGAGGTTAAGCATGCTGCTAAACACCCAGTATAACGTCCCCCATCCACCCAGCTCCACGGCAAAGAATCATCCAGGCCAAAATGTCAATAGTGCTGAAGTGGTCAGGAAACCTGCTCCTTTAGGACTGTATTCAACCCTGAGCAACAGAAAATCCTAATGCTGCAGTGACTTAAGTAATTCAGTTTACTTGTCTTGCATAACAAGTAATACAGAGAATGCCAGGCTGGAGCTTGTGTTGCAGCTCAGCAATGCCATCAAGGACCCAGGACACCTAGAAGGGTCTTAAAAGATGTATATTTCACCTGGGTACACTACCAAAAGCAAATTGAGCTTGCTAGTAAGAAAAGACAGCCACAATAGCTATTGTATAGGCCAATGGCAAGGTGGGTCACACCTACACTTTTCCTCTTCTGTGATGCCTAACTGCCTGGCAAAACTCTACCCTGTCACTTTCTACCCAAAGTAATCTCTTCTCTGGAGTCTTCCAGGCTATTCCCAGGCAGTGCCGATCCCTCTGAGCCAGATACTTCAGTCTTTGGGGGCAAGGGAGAACGTCAGAGGCAGAAAGGGATACCAAAGGGAGAGAGATGGAGCTTTCCCAAAGGAACAGTAGCCAATGGATTGGGTTTGTCTCTTTGCAGACAGAAGGAGAGGTCGCAGTAAGGAGCCACGGACACCTGAGAACAGGATAAAGAAATGCCAATGGGGAAAAGTAAATTAGATTTTTTTAATTGGGCAATATTAATTATTTAAAGCAAAATCAATAGCAAATTCAAAAATATAGCATGAGGATTTTATAAATGGTTTCTGATAACCATGATATAACAAACAGTGGGTGGGAAAGAAAACATAAAAAGTAATCTCAAACTGCTTGCTTGTTATTATTACAATATTAATGTTGATAAAGATGACAAAAATCATAATCATAAGGCAAAGTCTTTGAGTCAATCTCCAATCCACTGGAGCCCATGGCAAAGAAGGGTGCTGAGGTGTTGTCTGAGCTTGGGGGAGGGTGGAGTGATGTTTTAATGATTGGTAAGTTGTAAAATCTTCCATGGATGAGGAAGGGGAAATGGTTTGGGGTGAGACATATATTTTTCTAGCCATGACCTTGTCCGTAAGTCCAGGTGAATAGGTTGGCCACAGAGACATTGGTCCTGAAAAGAATGGGCAGCCTTATGACAGTGTCCGGACACTCCCTGAAATTGCCAAAGAATTTCCCAAGACTCAGCTTTTCCTGCCATGGAAAGTTGATGAGATTTATTTTAAGTTTGTTTCACATCACCCTTGAACAGATCATTTGTACATTTGGTGGCTTTCAGTGGCAGCTGCTACTCCCCCAAACCTCATAATCTTAAAGTGGATCAGTACAACCGTCTAATGAACCAGTCTTCTTTATTGGAATCCCTTTGGTCGATTTAAAAATGCAAACATGGCAGTCACAAAAAATCTTCTGCTAAGCAATTCTTAAAAGACTTCTTAGTAGGGATAGATCAGGATTTACTGAGCTCTAAAATAGTTTCCCTAATAATTTGATACTGTTTCATTTCTTCTTCTTTTACACTTCTGTTCTGATTTCCCTTGGAACAATATTTGTATCTCTCAGAAAATCCAATAAGACTGAAAGATGTATCCTATTTTTAAATACTTGTACTCTCTCTGAGATTTATACTCTGTTGGGAAGGAATGCTACTTAATTCTATGTTCTAAAAGGCCCCTCAAATACAGTGGAAGCTCTCAGTAAATACTTAATAATCAATTTCAGTGGCATTTGCACAGAATGATCAAAATGGCATGCCTGTACTATTGCACATGCATTAAGATTGAAGTGAAATGCTTTAAAATATTTTCAAACCTATTTAGAGAGTTTCCTTACAAGTTTGATATAACAGGGCATGCATTTTGAAAGAGGCTGAGGGAGAAAAAGAGGATTTGTACATAATGACCATAAGTGTGGCCTCCAATTGCTTTCCTATTTCAGGGGCACGTAGGGTGTACTTGAAAGGTCACTGATTAGTCTAGTTCCACATCAGTAAATCAGTGTTTTGAAGCAGACAGAGGAAAATAATAGCCAATGGAGTTTTACCAACTAAATAAAGTAAAGCAGGGAAACACGGTTTATAGACTATTTTCCCCGGCAGGATGCTTTCAAATCCGACAGAATGGCACCTTAATAGCCTACTGTGGACATGTTCCACTGGTCTGTAAACAGATTGATTTCTAGATTGGGTGTTTATTCTACATTAAAATATAGATTGATCTGGCGAAATTTGGTACGAAAGAGCATGGGATAAGGAGCACAGGAGAGGATGCAATGCTGACGACAGTGGAAACGGTCTGCTGCTCCACACGTGTTTTAAAAGTCAGGCATCACCTGTTTGGGTGAGACAACATTAAGGCACAGTTTGCTCACCCGCTGATCAGCCAGTCAGTGGGTTTGTGAAGTCCGGCCCATAGCCGTGTCCGTCATTCACGACTGCCTCAGCGGCTGATCTAAATACGGACTCATCTATGCACTGCTACCCCTACCTTTTTTGCTCTCTCTCCATCTTGCACCAAACTGATGTGAGTCTAAGGTCTTTAGTTTCAGCATTTAGTGAAGTCAGGTGGTTGCCCCTGCAATAGCCATGCTACCTTGCTAAGGAAACCTCGGTTTCGTTCAGGTGTCGGTTGGCCATATGCCTCAGAGGAACCTGGGTGTCTGCCACCATCCCTCCCTCCCCTCACCCAGAGGCAGAATCTGACTAATGTCAGCGGATCATGGGTGGTCCCACTGTCCGTCGCTTGACTTGGCTTAGGTATGGGCATGTGGCATAATTCTGGCCAAGGAAATATGAGGTGAAGGCTGTGGGGATCTCCTGAAAATATTGTCCTCACTTTTAAAAAGTTCACAAGACCTGTCCTTATCTTTTCTGCAAGTCGATGTCTGCATCAACAAGAGCATTTATCTTGGGGCCATGAAAGCAGCCAGCCTATGGGAAAAGCCAACACACTGCGGTAGCAGAACAGAAAGAAGGAAAGGAACTGAATCCTTTTTTATACCATTGAGATGCTGAATTAACCTGCCCTGTCCACCAAAGGTAACCACTGTCCTGATGTAGTAGACACTGTGGTGTGCACAGATTCCTTCTTCATGGCAAAGGGCTTCCCTGCCATCTAAAACAACACTCCTATCACTTTCCTCTCCTCACCTATTTTATTTTTGTTCCTTGCACTGATTAGTACCTAACATTCTGATTGATGTTTATTTGCTTAGTTGCATATAGACTATGAGGCAATGACTGTATTTGTTTCATTGCTGTAATTCCCAGAGCCTAGAAGTGGATCTTGGCACAAACTAGGACTAAAAACTGTTGAATGAGTGAGCGGGTTCCCATCATTACCAGTTTTGTCTATTTTAAAAACTTGTTCTTTCTGATTTTCACAGTGAAAGAGTATGATCTGAAAGTCTGGGACCTTATCTTGTTCCCCCTTTGTCTCTGGGTAATCCTGGGCATATCCATCTCTCTCAGGTCTCAGTTCATCATCTGAGAACCAGGGCTGGAGAGAGGGATTGCTCTCTAAGGCGGTGCTAGCCCTCCTCTATTCTGTGTCCTTGGGGAATGTCAGCAAAAGGACCTCACCCAACCAGAGCTGGTGCAGAGGAGCTGTTCTATATACACCTCTTTGTACCTAAGAGATTGACTTTCCTCTGCTCTCTTGAGGGTGTTTCTTTCACATAGATTTATTACATGGCATGGAAGCAAGGTAATGAGTCCCTACTCTTTCAAAGAGCCTTTCATTCACCCTTCTATGTAGACAGCCAGAGCCATGCTAGACTGCAAGCACTGGGCATATCCACTCTTTCTTTCATGGTTGAGCTTGTGTTGCTGCATCATGCCTCAGGCTATTGTGCAATCTCCCCATGTTCCATGCCCTGAATGCTACCTGAATTTTTTTGAAGCTTCTTACATATTCACAGCCATGCTGTGATTTGGGAAAAGGGCAGGGGAGGAGAGGCAGCCCCTTGAAATGTGGAAAGTCAATACCAAGAGACTTCTGGAGGTAAGCAGGTAGGGAGAGATCTCTGGGAACTGTGTCTGACTGTCACCTGCCCTGAGAGGAGGGAAAGGCAAGGGCTAGAGAGTGGGTATTGCACGATCTGCCCCACTGTGGTCAGCAGAGAGTATGCAAAGCCTGAACCTGCAGGAACACTGAGGTTCAAGTTAACAGAAGCAAAAGAGGGAATTGCTCAATTTGGGAAACTTGTAGCACCTTCTCTAGCTCCTTTGGTGTAAATCTCCTGGAAAATGATGCTATCATGAGTGGCCAACTGGAACTGACTCAAATCAAAAGGGCAGGTGGAAAATTCCCCACATCTCTGACTTATATTATTGATGGTTGGTGGGTAGCTTATGGAAGGTGGTTCTTCTCCCCCAAGCCCCAACTCCAGCAAATGGCCAGAAAATTTACTTCTGATCAATGTGTGGGCAGTGGTCAAAGTATTCGGCATGGTGCAATGTGCCACAGAACGACTTTTATAGCATCATGACAAATGAAAGCAGAGATCAACAAGATTCCTAAGATTTGTTGTCATATTAGAGTTGACCTGAAAATCTCCAGAGCCATGTGTTTGTGACTCAGCTCACGTTAGCACATTTCAAGGCACAAATATTTATGGTATACCCTATTTAAAACACACACTCAGAAAGCCACTGTTATCATTATATCCTTCCTTCATTCAATATTTACTGATCACTATCATCAATAATTTCTGAGAACCTACAGTGAAGCCTAATGCATCTCAGACTCTATTGAGTTTAAGATCATCTTTGAAAACATTGCTTTTTCCATAATGAGAAGTACACTCACTTAGAATAAAAGTAGATACTCTATTCTGTTACACAAGTCATACGTTGTCAAATAAGAACAATATATTCTCCTGGGGTTAAGCTTACCTTGTAGTGAATTCTTCCTCTGTATCAAGGGTTATTAGTCAGCCATTTGTCCTGCTACTTCCAAGCCCAAATTAATATTTGTGTGCCAGTGGAATTCCTTATCCATCTGTGATATTTTCCATCTGTGATTAGCAAACAGATTCTAAGCATATCCAGAGCAAGCATCATATAATCTGCATTCTGCAAGGCCCTAAGAGTCAGTTTATAGAACTTTTAAAGCTGAAGGGAACCCTAGAGTCATGACCCCTCATTCCACCAATGATTAACAGACATGTAGAGTGACTTGTTCAAGGTCACCGGCAAATGAGTGGTTAGGTTAGACCCAGTTTTTCTGTGTTTTATACCTCCATTGCCTTTGACTTTGGCATAGAAGAAATACTTTTTCAAAGTCTCATTGGATAAAAATATGACATTAAAAATACTACCTTAAACTTTCAGGGGGAAAAGTCCAAAGCTTAATGTATTTGAATTCACATTTAGGAAGAGATTTTATTCCAAATCACACAGCAATGATCCATTCCTCTATGAACATTCTACATTTCTCTGGTTGATATAAACTATTTCCAATAGTTAACATAACTAAAAGTGAGTCACCAGAGGTTTAGACTACTTATTCATGTTAAAGTTGTCAAGGAGTTAAATTTCTAAAATGTAAATAAGAAAGACAAAGTTCTTTTTATGTGGTTTGTTGTTTGTAAATATAGGAGAGCTACGTCCGTATCTGCAAATAATATAGAGTTATCTGTAAATCTTGCAGTTGAGAAGAAGGAATATAATACATATTTTGGAAATGGATCATGAATGGAATCTTAAAGTTCATTGATATACTTATGGATGCAAGAAAAGCAGCATAAACCCAGAGGAAAAGTCTCTGCCTGATCCAAATTTGAGTTTTAGAAGATTTCTACATTTTAATTTAATGTCAACACAAATGAAAATATTAGTAATGTGGAAGTTTCTGAAAGAAGATGTAATGAAAAGTTCTCTTCATGGAGTACCTCATCCCTGATATGGGCAAATGCCTAGAGTTTAGAATGCACCAATAGAGCCTGTCGTAAGCCCATAGCTTTGAGTTCCAAGCTCTGAGTGCGTCTTTTATCAAATCCAAACAGGTCATCTTCTCTCTTTGTTAGCTTGGCAGATAAGTTTGCCCACTGAGATGCAGCAAATTTGAATAACTCAAACCTGAAGTAAATCAAGCTTGTTTTGTTAGTCTCTGAAATTTGCTTTTACAAAATGTCCTTTCTCCAGCTCAGAACACAAAACCCTCCTCCTTCTCCTGTGTAAATCACTGCCCACGGCAATGCCCCTCCTGTACACGGCACTTCAGGCTCACGCAAGCTTAGCTTTCACTTTCACTCAAAACCAGAACTTGTAAACAGGTTCCTCCTGCCCTGCTTCCCAGTCCTTTTCTCATTTCACACGAAAGGAACAGAGGCCAGTGTAGTGGGAGGCAGTCACGGTAGGTGTATTGATAAAAGATGCCAGCGCCCTAGTTCCATATGTGACACCCCTTTTCAATAGATAAACTTCTCACCGCTCTGAAACGTTCATTATGCCATTCAGAAGTAGAGGTCTAGTGGGACAATTTGCTGTAAAGCGCCTCCGTGATTATAAAGAGAAAATCAGTCGCTTATTCTGCGGGGATTGTTCATAAGACTGACAGACATGCTCAGTGTGGAGCTGAGAGTCTGCACCTGGTCAGGAAACGGCAAGATGGGACAAGGGTTCCTCTGTTGCTAATAATTATGCCTTGGGTTTAATCACCAACTTCATGCCTGACAAAATGGAAGCCAAAGACGGGGGAAATGATGAAGCAATAGGTATTTAAATCATGGAACGTTTCTCATTCAATTAGTATGGTGATGAGGCACTCCGTTTGTTAGGGATTCTAGCTGATGCTGACAGTATTTTAATTTAAGGTTAGTTTGAAATGACGGCAGCAGAGTTTGAGAAGTGACATACTACAATGAATATGTCAGTTCCCTATAGGCTGGAGATAGACTTTTGATGGCTTGAATCATAGCTCAGAAAGCTGAAATTGAAAAGGAAAGTAATTTGCTGCCTAACTCATGCTCATAATAGTTTCTTTTAGGGAGTTAGGAAAAGACAGACAGCCTAGAGGAAGGAAACAGATGACTCTAGTCTGTAAATGCCATTTGCATATCATTAATCAATTTAGGCAGCTGGCTGGTCTGGGCCTATTACTTAGAATACTGTGTTAACCCAGCCCACTTGGTACTAGCCTAATTGCTCCATTGTACAGAGAAGACACCAGGAAGTGATCACATTGCTGCTCCAGCTTTGTGGCTGCTGGCAACTTTTTTTTCAACAAATTTCACAATGATAATCACATCTCTCCCTGGAAGGCTGCTTCTTGCTGTTGTACTTTTAGCCAAAATTGCTCCTGAATTGATCTTCTACTTTTCCTTTCTGTCCTTCCACCATTTGCAAAACTCTACCCATTCCAAGAATCACTGATCTTCATTAATTGCATAAATAGCATATGAAATCTCTGCAAAGAGATTCCCTGTCTTGATGCTCACCTTGTCGTGATTATTCACGGGACAGGCTTTTCCCAACAAGTCAGAAAAATCTCGAGAGGCAGGTTCTGATGAGATGTCACATGCATCGCCACAAAGTGGCAACAGAAAAGAAGTTTAATTGATTGAACACTTGGGAGTGCAGGTATTTAGTTTATCATCTCAAAGCAGAAGAGAAATAGGAAGAAGACAAGATTAACTCTTCCTGGATAGGGATAAAAGGGTCAACTGCAATTACCTCTTAATTAGCCACAAATGTGTGATCCACACTGTGGCATCTTCCAGAGCAAAATTTTAATTGCAAGCTGTGTTTCCCCCTAGCCAGTGGGCATATAGGTACCTTCTCCTATTATGTATCTATCTATTGGTGTGTACCATGAGAATACTAAAGAGTAACTTAGTATTAGCTTGAGTACTTAGTGGCTGTGTATTCTATTGCCACATGCAGTATGTTGGGGTACACAAAGAGCATGCCTTCAGAGGTCTGAAGATCTGCCATAACTAGCCATGTGATCTTGGGCAAATATCTCTATGCTTCCGTTTTGTCATGGGTAAAACTAATACAAAGGTAAATCACTAAAGTTCCTCTAGTTCTAACATTGCATGATTTTATCGCTTTTAAAGTTGATGTATATTGATTGAGCTAATAGTGGGCCAGATTCTGTGCTACGAGCCTCCCAGGCCTTCCCTCATTTGTTCCTCCAAGCAGCCCTCAGAAGCAGGTACAATTATTCACCCCATTTGCAAATGAGGACACCTAAACTATGAGCTCTGAATCCCATACCCCGACATATGGCTGCCATGTGCCTCACAAGAACTTGTCAATCAATGGGTATTGCTTCTTCCCTTCCTTCTTTCTTTCTCTCCCTTTTTTATTCTTTAGTAACAATATTATTGTTTTTATGAAAATACTATTTGCTTATTATTTAAAAATCAATACATACATAAAAGCATGAATAATAAAGCAGAAATAATCCACATCTTCACCATCGAGAAAAAAATTATTAGTATTAGGTAAGCATTATTCCAGATGCCTCACTGCATATGTATACACCTAGCTGGAGCCGGTTAGATAGGAAAAATTGTGCAATTATTTCTAGGAATAAAGTGTGTAAAATTATATTTTACTCAATTCTAATAATGAAAAAAACTGAATCAACTAAATCTTCCGCAGAAGATAATATTTTCTGAAGAATCTTGTTAGGGTTATGAAAACAAGATTATGAAAAACATTTAGAGATTGGAGTTTTGTCTATGCATTCTTCCTATTTCAATTTCAGACAGCACTAACTAATACTTTCCTATGAAAGATGAGGAAAGTCACACTTATTCTCACCTTCTGATTGTCATTGGTTATATTACTCTTTTTTCTTTGACTCCAAGATTTTTAACATTAATCCTCTGTGCTGTACTCATAATTCTCAGGATTTGGAAATAGCTCCAGGATTTGTAGTTCAGGTTCAAATTTTCAATGGATTTATTGCTCGCTTGTCTTTTTACCACGTGGCGTCTCCATTCCTGAATACATTTGCTCTGATTCATGTTTTGGTTGACTGGTGTTTACCACCAAGTAGATTTTTCAAGAAGGACTCAGAAATGCTGAATTCTCTAAATTCCTGCGTGTTTGGGAATACATAAAGGCTTGATGCCGTTATATATGTGCAAACACTTGGCTGGATTTTATTATTCTTGGGTCATAGATATTTGCCCTTGGGAATTTTAAAGACTTTGCCACTTTGTCTCCAGATACTGTGACAGTGGGGAAGTCTGAGGCCAGCACCAGCTTCGCTCCTGTAGGTGACTTATTTTCTTCAGGCCTGATACCTAAAGAATTCTCCCTTTATCCTTTGCTATAATAACTTAACATGATTAGGCCTCCATGCAGAATAAAAGTCATCAGTTTATCCTGGGGGAGAGAAGAGCACCTTTTTTATTCCGCAAGTCCAGTTCTTTCAGGCAAGGTAAGAACATGCTCCCAGGTCATGATTTGGAGCGGCAGTTCCCAACCTTTTTGGCACCAGGGACTGGTTTCATGGAAGACAATTTTTCCACAAAAGTGGGGGGAGGGGGGTGGTTTGGGGACAATTCAAGCACATTACATTTATTGTGCACTTTATTTCTATTATTATAGCAGTGTGATATATAACGAAAAAATTATACAACTCACCATAATGCAGTACCTAATAACACTGCTGATCTGCCAGGAGGTGGGGCTCAGGTGGTGGGTGATGTGAGCGGTGGGAAGGGAACAGCTGTAAATACAGATGAAGTTTCAGGCTTTGTTTGCTCTGCTCACCTGCTGCTCACCTCCTGCTGTGCAGCTCGGTTCCTAACTGACCACAGACCTGTACCAGTCCATGGCCCAGGGGTTGGGAACCACATGTTTGGAGGATATTAGATAGATTTTTCTCCAAATAAAAACTTCCTCCCATAACCTTCTCACTAGGAAACCACTTTATCTAAAGCCATACCTTGTTCACTGTTGTTCCCTATCGCTTAGCCGTGGGCCTTGGCATCATGGACACTCCATAAAAATCTGGTAAAGTAGAACATAGGATAAACTGAAGTGAGGAGGGCAAGGGAGAAGCTATGGTGAGGAGGGGCCCTGGGAGAGGAGGCGAAGAGTTTCTATGTAAACTTCACTCTCTCGCCCTGCCTTGTTTGAGGCAGTGTCCTTTCAAGGGTCCTGTACAATTTCAGTCCACTCAGGAAAATTGGGAGTGGGGTGAGCACGGTTAGTGAGGTGGCATGTCTGCCCCTGGGGTGGGGGTGATGGTAACACGGTGAAAAACCACTGGTTGGGGACAAAGCCCTCAAACTCTTTCGTCTTGGACGCTGGTCTCTCTAACTGGGTTCCTGCTGAGTCTCTCCCGGATCCGATCCATCTCTCCCACTCCCTTCGCGGTCATTTTTCTAGAAGAAACAAGTAAATCAAGTACTGATGGAGACAGTCTGCAGTCTTAGATTCTTTAGTATTTTCCTACTGCTTCCTCCTCGGGAATAAGCCAAAAAGTCTAAGTTCTTTGGGGGGAAGATGCTCTCAAATCCTTTAGAACACTGATGTCCTATTTGTCTTCCTGCTTTGAGTAACCCTTTCCTGGCACAGTACCCAACAGTGGTAAGTACAAAATAAATGTTAAGCCGGGCGCAGTGGCTCACGCCTGTAATCCTAGCACTCTGGGAGGCCAAGGCAGGTGGATTGCTCGAGGTCAGGAGTTCAAAACCAGCCTTAACAAGAGCGAGACCCCGTCTCTACTATAAATAGAAAGAAAATTAATTGGCCAACTAATACATACAGAAAAAATTAGCCGGGCATGGTGGCGCATGCCTGTAGTCCCAGCTACTCGGGAGGCTGAGGCAGTAGGATCGCTTGAGCCCAGGAGTCTGAGGTTGCTGTGAGCTAGGCTGCCGCCATGGCACTCACTCTAGCCTGGGCAACAAAGTGAGACTCTGTCTCAAAAAAAATAAATAAATAAATAAATAAATAAATAAATAAAATAAATGTTAGTTCCCAACCTCTCCCTCTCTCTCTCTCTCTCTGAATGTTGGTGCATCACCATCTGATCATATTGTATTAAAATTCATTCTTGGAATGCCTGTCTCCCACTAGACTGTGAGCCTCTCTGGGCAAGATCCATGTCTTACTCATCTTTGTGTCTGCAGCTCAGCTCCAGGCACATTGTAGGTTCTCAATAAATGTTTGTTGGATTGAACTGAGCCCCCAGAGCCAGTGCTCCAGAAAGATATACAACTACTATCTATATCCTCTTTCTTTGTGCGTCCTCCTTCTCTCCAATGCTAGACAATCTAAGGTGAAACAGGAGCGAGGAGAGCAGCAATCCATAGAACTGTATATATTAATCTGAGGACAAACTTCTTGTACTGCATGGAAACCCCAGAACTCCCTGGTGGTGGGAACTCCCTCGTGATTCTGCCACTATCTTGCCGAGTGACCTGAGATCATTTCTTTTCTCTCTGGGTCTGATTCCCCACAGGTGTCTCCCACTCCTGCCCTGGGAGGTGATCTCACAACAGGTGTGGTGTGGTTTCCAACATGGCTCTGCCATCCTCAGTGTCCCTGCCCCACACCCCCATCCTTTCCCTACTCTCCTCAGGTCACTGGCAGCTGTGTTCTTCCCTCTCTATTCTCAGCAGCTGACCTTGTCTTCTCCCTTACGGTGAGAGTAGAGGCCCCTCTTACAAATACTGTTGTCTCTGCCAGGACTGACCATGACAAATCATCCCCAAAGATGGCCACCAACAATTCCTCCATGTAGAGGGATGCTCTACATGCATGCTGCTCCTCCTACCAAAAAGCAGAGACGGCTTCCTTCCTCTTGAATGCAAGCTGGCTCATTACCTGCCTGAGGAATGGAAAATGGCAGAAGTGATGCTCTGGGACTCTGGGCCTAGACTCTAAGAGGTCTTGCAGCTTTCATTTTCCCCTCTTGAGATCCAGCCTGCTGTGTAAAGAAGTTTGGGCTAGACAACCCATAGGGGGAGGGAAGAGAGAGAGGTTGAGTCAGCTACACTTTGGTCATGCCAGCCACCCCAGCAGAGGCACCAGGTGTGTGAGGGAAGCCACCTTGCCAGGCAGGTCCCATCTTTGGGGAACTGCATTATCAAATAATAGCAAAGACCTAAACACAGCCTCAGCCGTAGTACTGCACACAGCGTCTCCTAGCCAGAGCACTGCAATGCCTTCTGAGTGTCCCTGTGCTCCTAGCCACTTGTCATTTCCATTCATCTCCCGTGCTGCCTCCAGAGTTATCTTCCCAAATACCAATCTGATGTGGCTATTCTCCTGCTATAAATCTCATAGCATAATGTCCTTCCCCACCTCACCCCAACATTCTTCTCTTGTGTTACCTCCAATTGTTCTTAAACACGGGTGACCCCATTACCCACTGGCTCCTGCACAGGTGCTGGTTCTCTTCAGGCCTCCATGCGGTGTATGTGCCGCAGGCTCTTTCCAGATTGTCCTTCTCTCCCCAGAACAGCATCTCAACATCCTTGCAGGCTCAATTCAAACCTCACCTCCTCTGCAAAGTCTTCTTGCTCTCTCAAGCAGTGCTGCACACTCTTCTGCAGCCATAGCCCTTTGTACACCACTCAGTGATCATATATACAGTTTTATTTATCTCTCTTCAAATTTCAAGGTCACTTTTGTATTTTCCTCAAACCAACCTTCCCCCTGAGCACCTAGCACAATTTCTGACGCAGCTTAGGCCCTTTATAAATTCTTACTGAATGCAAAACTACATTTTTTTTCCCTCACTCACATCCCTGGCTTGCTGGAGGAATGCAGAATCTACACATGTAAATGTTTTTTTCTCCCCTTACAGTGGAAAGCCTCATGTGTTCAAGATTTTAATAATAATTCTTTCTCAAAAAACCTTTATTTCTTTCAGAAAGAGATGTTTCAAATCCCAAGGCCATTCCCTACCACAAATGTCTAACATGCCATTTGTGAAGCTGGAACAAATGGATTATATCCCTTTGATTTCCTGGCAAAAAATCCACCATGCGGTACAGACTTCCTGTTTCTCCCATGTGTTTTCATGACAGCCCCAGTGGGGAGCAGCCGGTGCCTCTGGGCTTGTGCATTTCCATCTCATCTGCAGGGCTGTGCCTGCTCCATGGAGTGCACAGCAGCCACTTTAAGAACCTTGAAGGCTCTCTGAGGCTTCCATTTTTCCCTTGCTCTGAAAGGTGCATTCGATTAATTATATCGTAAAATGCAAAGATTTGAACACACTTTGAATTCAAATGTAATGAGGTGCATGGCACACCATGGCGTTGTACTGCCTGTTTCAAAAGAGATTTCATGTCACGGATTACCCTTTTGTCACATTATCAGCCTCAAGTAGATGCGTTTAAGCAGAGGTACCCAACCTATGGTGAGTTGTATGATTATTTCATTATATAGTACAATGAAATCATAATAGATATAATGTGCTTGAATCATCCCAAAACTATCGACCTCCCCCCCCCCCCGCTTCCCCCCACTCTGAGTCCATGGAAAAATTGTCTTCCATGAAAATAGTCCCTGGTGTGAAAAAGTTTGGGGACTACTGCATTCAAGGATCACCAAATAAATGTTTGATGGCATGAAATCAGAAACTCCTGCTACAACCTTGTGCAGATCCACTGGCAGGAGCAACAGGACATAAGGGACACCTCCCAAAAGGGTACACTACCCTAGAGCTCTGACAGTCACACGGAGTGTGCAGGGAGTGGCCAGGAGAAATTCCCAGAGTGCAGGCTCCTGCTGCCCTGCGCCCTGGGAGGAGGCTGTGCACAGGGTGCAGGCTGTAAATGCCTGGCAGTGTAAGAGCGGAGCCTTCTGAAAACGTGTTTCCTTGCCCTCCAGTAACTGCTAGGCCTGTGCTGAGCTCCAGAGCAAGGACTGTCGATAAGTCAGAATAGGTCTTCAAGGAATCAGGTAATGAACAGACAATTAGATTTCAAGGGGTAATTTCCACTGGACATCCAGGGTTTGCTTTCCATCCAAAGAGAGATAAAATGATATCTTTAAATAAATTATAAATATAATCCACCCTCTCCCAAAGCAATAGGCTCATTTCCTCAGGCACCTTGTCATTAAACCATTCACAGCATTCTCATATTGTTATTAACATCATAACTTAATCTGCTAATATTAAGTTATTTGACAACATGAGCCAGAGTTTTCTCTGGATTAGCTCCATTGATAATGAATGTAAAGGCCAGTAAACCAACCAAATCACTGACCCCTCAATCAAAAGGAAATGTCCTATTAACTTAACAAACACATACATTAGCATACTTGGGTATAGCACATTAGCTTTATGCTGGTGGTCTGAAACCAGCAAAGATGGTGGACAGTAAGGTATAGACAAAGCACAGGATTTAGAGAAAGACTTTGATGTCAGTCCTAATATGTAATATTTAAGGGGGGAGGAGTAATTAAAAGCTCAGTTTTCTCATATGTAAGAAGCATGTTAATAATAGCTACCTCCTTGAGTCATTGTGAATATTCAATGAGGAAACCCTGCAAAGTACACAGCCTAGGGTCTGGCACATCATAAGCACTTGATAAGTAAACTATCTGATTATTTTCATAAGATAGAAGAAAAAATATATAGAAAAAAATATTTTAAAAAATCAGGATAAATAGAAAGCACAAGATAAAATGCTAGGAAAAAATTCCAGATATATCATTAGTTGATACAAATGAGTTCCAATTCCAGCTAGGATGAAATAACAGGGACTAGATTTACCCTCCAACCTATAACAACCAAAAACTTGACAAAATAAAGGAAACAATGGTTTTTAAGACACAAGATATTGGTAATGAAAGAGTGATCCCCAAGAGATGAGGTGAGCCCTAAGATTGCCCCAGTTTACTGCCTTCAGAGATTATCCAGGCAATGCAGAGAAAGGAATGTAGGCGAAGCCTGGTGGACTTCCTCAGTCTGGGAGGAGTTGGGCATTAGGGGAAATAAAGGCAGCTGGAGCTTGCAGGACAGAGTGCTGGAGAGGACAGAGCTGCACGAAGTGAGAATTCCAGGAATCTACAGGATGTGCTTCTTGAATATTCAGGAGGGCACTGATCAGTGTGTGCATGTAAGGAAACTACTCTGAGTTACTAGGGTAAAACCACTCTAAAGGATTAGAGAGAACAGTACCCAGGGCTCACACTGGGCCAGGAATAGTGCCCGTTTTCACCCACCAGACTGGAAAACCTCAGAATTCACAGGGCACTGGCTATAGTACTCATGGCCCATGACCATGCCTCAATCCTGGGAAAAATCAGTCCTAGACTAAGTGATATCCCACCTAGAAATCTTAAAAGCAAAACTAAAAAGGATCCAGATATTTCCAAGTAACCGAACTGGATGTAAGAACGAAGCTTAAGAATATTTATAGGAATGCAAAAATACACAGCACCCAACAAGGTAAAATGCACAATATCTGACATCTAATAAAAAAATGAGCAGACATACAAAGAAGCAGAATATATGACCTATCATAAGGAGAAAAATCTATTAAAATAGACTAAGAACTGATACAGATGTTAAAATTAGTAGACAATAATAGCCAAAAACACTTAAGATGGCATTCACTATGTTAAAAATGTTAGAGACATAGAAACTATAAGGAAATCCTAAATAGAATTTCTAGTGATGAAAACTATAATAAGTGAGATTTTTTTAAAATACAGTGCATTAGATTAATAAAAGATTAAACATTTCAAAAGAAAGATCAGTGAACTTGGGAGACACAGCAATAGAAACTATTCAAAATGAAACCACGCAGAAAAAAATTTGTTCTTTTTTTTTTTTTTCAAGAAATGAGAAGAGCACCAATGAGCTGAGGAATAGTTTTAAGAGGCCTCATATAAGTGCAATTGGATTCCCCAAAGGAGAAGAGCAAAGAGAAGAATAAAGAAAAAATATTTAAAGAAATAATAATTGGAAAATGCTTAAATTTGATGAAAACTGTCAAATCTTAGACCCAATGATCTCAATGAATCCCTAGCATAAGAAATATGAAGAAAATTCCGTTAAGGCAGATCATAACCAAATTGCTCAAAACCAAAGATAAAGAGAAATTTTAGAATCATCCAGAGAAAAAAACGGTACATTATGAACACAGAAACAAAAATAAAGATGACAGAAGATTTCTCTTCAGAAGAAATACAAATGAGAAGATATTGGAGCAATATTTTTAAAATACTGAAAGAAGAAAAGAAACTGTCAACATATGCCTATACTTAGCAAGAATGTATTTTTTAAAATGAAGGCAAAATAAAGACTTTTTCAGACATACAATGTCTGAAAGAATTAATATTTAGCAGCCCTGCACTGTAAAATATGTTTTAAAAAAGTCCCCTAAGCAGAAGGAAAATGATACAAGATTGAAATATGGATCTACAAAGGAATGAAAAGCATTAAAATGGTTAATATGTGGGTAAATATTTACTTTTTTCTTATTTAAAATTCTTTAAAAGATAATTGATTCTTTGAATAAAAATAATTACGATGTATTGTGGAGTTTATGGCATGTATGAAATAAAGTGTATAATAACAGCACAAAAACTAGAAAGGGAAAAACAGAAGTACAGAAGTATACTATTTTAGGTTTTTTCCACTCTATGTGAAGTGATATAATAATTTGAAGATTAACTGTGATAAGTTAATGATCCACAGCATAAACTCTATAGCAACCAAAGAGTTATAACAAATAAGCCAACAAAGGAGATGTAAGGAAATCATTAGTGAAAAACACTCAATCCAGAAGAAGTCATAAAGAGGAGAAAGAGAACAAAGGACAGATGGGACAAATAGAAAACAAATAGCAAAGTGATAGGTTGAAATGTAACTATATGGAAACTACATTAAATGTTGATGTTTGACTCTAAATAAAAGACACAGATCATCAGATTAGATAACAAAGCAAGGCTCTATTCCACCTGTAAGAAGTGCATTTTATTTTTTTCCCCATTTATTTTTTATTTGTATGTATTGATGAGATACAAGTGCAATTTTGCTACATTGATATATTGCACAGTAGTGAAGTTAGGGCCTTCAGTGCATAGATCACTGAAGCAACACACATTGTACCCACCAAACAACCTCTCCTCATCCAACCCTCCCCTTCATTGTCCATCATTTCACACTCTACTTCCATGTGTACACATTAATTAGTTCCCACTTATAAGTGAGAACGTGGTATTTGTCTATCTGTGTCTGAGTTGTTTAAGATGATGGCCTCTAGTTCTATCCATTATTAGGTGTATAAATGTTAAGTATTGTTATGTTCTCTTGATGAACTAACCTCATTCTGATGATGAAGTGACCTACCTTGTCTCTGGTAATGTGCTTTGCTCTGAAATCTACTTTGTCTAATATTAATAGTCACTCCACATTTTTTTTATTTATATACAACATTTTCCCATCCTTTTTCTTTTTTAACCTATTTGTATCTTTGTATTTAAAGTGCACTGTGGCTGACTAGACACAAGTAATGTTTACCTCCTTCACGACGAAGGAAAAATGCTTTTTGTGAAGCAAAAAGGGATACTATACTAGTATTCCTCCTAGGATAAATAAAGTCACTATATAATGAAAAGATTTTTAGTTCGCCAAAAACATAAAACAGCTTTAAGCTTTATGCAACCAAAAAGAAAATATAGAGCTCTCTAAGAATTGACAGAAAAGGCTACTCCTGGAACTATTAAGTGATTGTAGCAAAGGTGAAGGATACAAAGTTAATATACAAAAGTGAATTGCTTTCCAATATACCAGCAATGAATTTGAAATTAAAAACACAATACCATTTACATGAATACCAAAAAATGCAGTACTTAGGAATAAGGCTAACAAAATATGTACAATATCTATCTGAGAAGAATGATAAAACTCTGATGAAAGAAATCAGAAATCTAAATAAATGGAGAGATATTTCATGTTGATAGATAGGAAGACTCAATATTGTTAAGATGTTAGTTCTTTCCAACTTAATGTATAGTTTCAGTGCAATCCCAATCAAAATTTCACCAAGTTATTTTGTGAATATTGATAAACTATTTCTATAGCTTATATGGAAAGGCAAAAGACCCAGAGTAGCCAATACAATAGTGAAGAAGAACCAACTTGGAGGACTGACATGAAATTTCAAGACTTACTATAAAGCTACAATAATTAAGACAGTGTGGTATTGGTGAAAGAATAGACAAATAAATCAGTGGAACAGAATTGAAAGTCCAGAAATAGTACTACACAAACACAGTAAACTGATCTTCGACAAAGGAGCAAAGGCAATTCAATGGAGAAAACAGTCTTTTCAATAAATGATGCCAGGACAACTGGAAATCCATATGCCAAAAAAGTGAATCTAGACACTGGCCTTACATCTCACCCCAAAATTAATTCAAAATAGGTCACGGACCTAAATTTAAAATGCAAAATTATAAAAGTTCTAAAAAGTATCATAGGAGAAAAATCTAGGTGTCCTTGGGTCTGGTGGTAAGTTTTTAGATACAACATCAAAAACACAATCCATGAAAGAAAAATTGAGTTGGACTTTATTAGAATTTAAAACTTCGGTTCTGTTAAGATAATGAAAAGATAAGCCACTGACTAGGGAAAAATATTTACAAAGCCCATATCTAATAAAGGGCTTGTGTCCAAAATATACACATAGCTCTTAAAACTCATTAATAAGAAAATGAACAACTCAATTAAAAAATGGGCGAAAGATCTATACAGACACCTTACCAAAGAAAATAGACAGATGGCAATACGCACATGAAAAGATGCTCAGCATATTATAATATGTCATTAGGGAATTGCAAATTTAAGCACCAATGAGTACTAGTACACACTTACTATAATGGAAAAAATGTTTTAAATACCAACAATAACAAATGCTGTTGAGGATGTTGAGCAACAGCAAAGCAACTCCCATTCATCGCTGGTGAGGATGCGAAATGGTACAGCCACTTGGGAAGACAGTTTGGCAGTTTCTTAAAAGGCTTAACATAGTCTTACCATATGATCCAACAATTATACTCCTAGTTATTTACCCAAATAGGTTGAAAGTTATGCCCACACAAAAATCCCACACAAATATTTTTTGCAGCTTTGTTCGTAATTGCCAAAAACTGGAAGCAACCAAGATGCCCTTCAGTAGGTGAATGAATAAATAAACTGTAGTACATCCATGCAATGGAATAGTATTCAATGATAAAAAGAAATGAGCTATCAAGCCATGCACACACACACACACACGAACATGAAGGAACCTAAATTCATATTGTTTAGTGAAAGGAGCCAGTCTAAAAGGCTACATACTGTATGATTCCAACTATATAACATTCTATAAAAGGCAAAGCTACAGAAGTCACAAAAAATCAGTGGTTTCTAGCTAGGAGTTTGGAGGGGGAAGGGATGAATAGGAGAAGGGATGAATAGGTGGAGCACCGGGGATTTTTAGGACAGTGAAACTACTGTTTATGGTACTGCAATGGTGGATACATGACACCATACAGTTTTCAAAACCCATAGAACTGTATAAGACAAAGAGTAAACCATACTGTAAGCTATAGACTTTGGTTAATATAATTTATCAGTATTAGTTCATCAGTTGTAACAAATGTACCACACTGATGAAAGATGTTAATAATAGGGACAATGTGAGCAGGGGAAATGGGGTACATGAGAACTCTGTGTGTTATCTGCTCAATTTTCTGTAAACCTAAACCTTCTATAAAAAATAAAGTCTATTGATTTGAAAAATACAGCTTGAAATTACAGAAATAAAAATTTTCATGTTTATAAAGAAAAGTGATAAATCAACTAATGTACTGAAGAATTCTAGCATATCTCTCACAATAATTGATAGATTACACAGACAAAACCCACTGTCTATCCAATATTTGACCTATACAATTAATGCTTGTTTTGTTCAAACATTACATTCAACAATAGAATTCACACTCTTTTCAAACAAAGACACATTTATTAAAAAATTGACCTCACAGTACTCCATAAAGCAAGTCTCGAGCAGTTTCAAAGTATTGGCATCATTAGGATCATTTTAAGTTGGAAATCAATAATCAAAACATATCTTTAAAAGCTCATGCTCTTGGAAATTTGAAAGCATATTTCTAAGTAACTTGTGGATCAAAAAAGAAATAAACATGGAAATTACAATAATGTCAAAACTTGTTGAATACAATGAAATTTATCTTCAATTTATCTTCAACTAGAAGATAAATTATGGTAATAAATGTTTATATTAGAAAAGATAAAAGGCTGGAAATTAGAGAGCTAACTATCTAATTTAAGAAACATTTTAAAAAGAGAACAAGTACTATAGAAGCAAGTAAAGAAGGAAATAAAGATAAGGGCAGAAGTTACAAAGTTGGAAAAGAAAGATAACATAGAGGACCAATAAACTCAAAAGTCAATACTTTCCAAAGACTAATAAAATCAACAGCTCTTTGGCAAAATAGATTAAGAAAAAAAAATGACAGAAGCAAAATAAGAAATCAAGGGATGTTTCAGATACTTAAAAGTTGATGAGAGAAAATTACAAATATCTTTATGTCAATAAAATTGAAGACACAGCTGTAATAATACATTCTTAGAATGTGTCATACTAAATTGGCTCAAGAAGAAATAGAAAACCTAAATAATTTTATGCCTATTAAAGTAATAAAAAGAAGAGTTTGAAATCTTCCCACAAATATCAGGATAGTGACTAGGGGTGGGGAAAGTGGGGAACTGGATGAGGGTGGGACCCAAAGGGCTTCATAAGCATCCTCTATGTCTTATTTCTTAAGCAGGGTTTAAAAATATTGGTATTCATTTTACTATTATTCTTTATATTTTGCATATATGTTAGGAATATTATTTGATTGCATTATATTTTTTAAAAATATGTATGCTAACTCAGAAGTAGTGTTTTAAAACTACCTTTCTATAAGATACTATAATATATATGTTAGCCCCTAAGGCTCTGCCCAAGGCACTTTTTAATATTAAAAGTATTAGAAAGAGCCAGGCACAGTGGCTCACACCTATAATCCCAGGACTTTGGGAGGCTAAGGTGAGAGGAATCACTTGAGGCCAAGAGATTGAAAACAGCCTGGGCAACATATTGAAACCTGTCTCTACCAAAAGAAAATTAAAAAGTAGTTAGGGATGGTGTTAAATGCCTATAGTCCCAGGTGCTGGTGAGGCTGAGGCAAGAGGATCGCTTGAGTCCAGGAGTTTGAGGTTGCAGCGAGCTGTGATGACGACACTGCATTCTAACTTGGGCAACAGCATGAGACCTTGTGTCTACAAAAAATAGTAAAATTAGCTGGGCATGGTGGCATATGCTGCTAAGTCCCAACTACTCAGGAGGCTGAAGCAGGAGGATTGCTTGAGCCCAGGAGTTCAAGGTTACAGTGAGCTATGATCAGATGCCATTGCTCTCCAACCTGGGTGACAGAGCGAGACCCTGTTTCATATATATATATTATAAAGGACTCACGTGAATTGAAGAAATTTCTATACAAAGGATCATCCTCGAAACTGAAACTATGACGTAGTCAGAACTGTTCCACTGTATTAATAACATGGTGTTGTACATACATACATACGTATGTTGTGTGGAATGAATCCTCAATATTGCCACACTAACTTCATGTAATTTTAGAAAATACCAATTAGTTTAACAGTCAAGAATATTTAGCAAGGCCCTACTAGACCCTAATTTAATATTAGTCTATTTAATAGATATTAGTCTAATAAAAATATTAAAACAAGTACCACATGTGGGTTTTTCTGGGCTCTGTGTCCAAAAGTAGAATTGCAGGGCCAAAGGAAATGTAAGTTCTTAAACTGATTAGCTTTGTCAAATTGCTCTCTGAAGTGTCTGTACCAATTAATACTATCAAAGTCTCTATTTCCTCCACTTCTTGAAAACAGTTTGTCAGACTATAAAATGTTTGCCGTTGTAATAAGCATGAAATATTTCTTTGTTTATTTTATTTGCCTTTCTAGATTTTCAGAGAGTTTAAGTATCTTTTTGTATGCTGATTGTCTATTCAAGTGCTCTCTTCTATAAATTACGTACATAGAGATACACACACACCCACACACACACACTTGATTCTCATTATTCACGATAGTTATAAAAATGCTGCAAACATTGAATTAACAAATATTAATACTAAAATATTAGTATACTAGGGAAAATATAGTTAGGTTCCTATGAGCCTTTGGTCACGTTTTTGTTACTTAATATATAACATTGTATAATGTGTGTTTCTTTTTAGAGACATTTTAATATATATTGCTTGTTCACTAACACTGAACTCAAGGCCAACAGCACTATACCTTACTCCTAAACAAAGCTTATCCAACACACGTGTTTTCTCCCTACAACACATCACAGCCTTCCTGAGCTTAGAGCACTAGATAGCACTTCAGCGCCATGCTGGGGCAATTTTAAACAGCAAATCACCAACAAAAAGCACAAAAATATAATAAATGTGGTCAGGTGCCACATTGTGATAAATAGATCACAAAAAAGACACTTTTGGCAGTATGAGAGCTGAAACAAGAAGACAATTACACCTTGTTCAACCTTGGTTAGGAACATGCATGTCAGGTGACTCAAATTCTTTGCTGCTCTGTGTGTATCCATGAGTGATCATGAAAGCACTGTACTGATTTTGAAAGTACAAATAAATTTTAGCAAGTAGATGAATTTGTACGTACCAAATCCATGAATAATGGGGATCAACTCTGTGTGCGTGTGTGCGTGTGTACATATACTGTTTAATATCACTTGCCAATGTTACTATGGTGTTGCTTATATTTTCTTAGTAATTTTTACAAGTTTTTTTTTAAAGCCTGCTGGATTTGGGTTAGGATTTCATTAGATCAATTTAGGGACAATTAATAATACTGAGTCTTCTGACCTATGAACAGAGTATTTCTCCTTTGATTTGTTTCTACTTTATTTTCACTTAGCAATATCTTGTAGTTTTCATTTTAGAGATCTTTCACATCTTTTAAAATATTTACCCCTAAGTATTTGGTATTTTTTATGCTACAGTGAGTAGTGGTATTTTTTTTTAATTTGAATTTTGGATTGTTTATTGTTAGTTTATAGACATAGAATTTATTTTTGTATATTGATCTTGTATCCTACAACTTGATAAACTAACTTGTTTGTTCTACATTGGTTCTAGAAGTTTTTTGTGTAGATTCCATGGCATTTCCATATAAGCCATTATGCTGTCTGTGAATAAAGACAGGCTTACTTGTTTCTTTCCAATATAGATGACTTTGATTTTTCTTTCTTTTTCCACAGCCAAGGTTCGCACTGGCTAGAACCTCCAATATAACGTTGACTAGAAGTGGTAAGATCAGACAGACATATTTGTAGTAGTCCTAATTTTCAGGAGAAAGTATTCAGCCTTCTACCATTAAGTATCATGTTAACTGTATATTTCTTGTAGATGCCCTTTATTAGGCTGAGGAAATTCCTTTCTGTATCTACTTAGCTGAGAGCTTTTATAAGTAATATATGTTGGATTTTGTGAAGTGCTTTCTCTGTGACTCTTGAGATGATCATGTTTTTTTTTCTTTTTATTTCATTAATATGATAAATTAATTATTTGATTTTTAAATGTTGAACTAGCATTGCATCCCCGAGATAGATCTCCCTTGATCATGATGCATGCTATAACTTTCATGGCTTGTTGGATTCACTTTGCTAAATTTGCTTATAATTTTCACTTCTACATTCATTATAGTACATTGATGTAATATTTTTGTCTGTATTTGGTATCAGCCTAATGGTGGACTTATACAAGTATTTTGGAAGTATCTCCTACTCTTTAGTTTTCTGGAAGAATTTGTATAGAATTGGTATTTTTTCCCCCTTAAATATTTGGTAGAATTCACCAGTAAAGCCATCTATTGTCCTGGAGTTTTCTTTGTGAGAAGGTTTTTTTAACTACAAAGTCAATTTTTTTAATGAATAGAAGCCATTCAGTTTATCTATTTCTTCTTAAGAAATCTCTGGTAGTTTGAATTTTTCTAAATATTTATCTATTTCATCTAAATTATTAAATTTATTAACATAAAATTATTCATAACATTCCCATATTATCTGTTAATATCGGTAGAATCTGGAGTCATGTCACCTTTTTTATTCCCCATATAAGAAATGTGTATGTTCTCTCTCCTTCCTGATTATTATAGCTAGAGGTTTATCAGTTTTATTGATCTCACCAATGAATAAGCAAGCTCTTGGTTTCTTTGCTTTTCTGTCTTCTATCTTATTGATTTCCTCCCTACTGCATACTATTTCCTTTCTCCTACTTACCGTAGGCTGAATTTACTCTTCTTTTCTCATTTCTTAAGGTTGAAGTTGAAGTCATTGATTTAAGACATTTATTCTTCTAATAAGTGCTATAAATTTTTTAGGATGGCTTCAGTGTTATCACATACATTTTATACATTGTGTTTTCATTGTTTTTATTTTCATTCAGCTAAAAATAGTTCTAATTTTCCTTCAGATTTTTTTTTTGATCCATAGGTTATTTAGAAGTATGCTAATTAGTTTCCTAATATTCACATATTTTATAGATTTTTTTCTATTATTGATTCCTAATTTAATTCCATTATAATTTAGAAAACATTTTCTATGACTTCAGTTCTTTTAAATGTATTGAGACTTGCTTTAATAAACTTGCATATATGTTTTACATATGATTGAGAGGAATGTCAACTCAAGGTTTTAAATATTTATTGGTAAAGCTTTTTAATTGTGTTGTTTAAATCTTCTATGTTCTTACTAAAATATTTTTTGTCTGGTTGATTTATTTCTGGTATGGGTATATTAAAGTCTCCACTATGGGTATTGTTCATATCTTCTTATAACACTGTTAGTTTTTCTTTATATATATTGAAGCCTGTTAGATGCATAAAATTCACAACTGTTATATTTTCTTAAAAAATTATCTCATAATGCAAAGTGTGTTTCTTTATCACTATTGATGCTTTTGTTTTTAATTCTATTATACTATGATAGTAACATTGCTACACCAAATTCTCTGTTAAAAAACTGTTATACAATTTTCTATTTTTTATTTTCAGTTCTCCGTAATTTTGTTTTAGGTATGTCTTTTTGTTTTAATCAAATATGATCATTGTTTTCTTTAGACAGCCTGAGTTTGACCCATATACAATTATCAAGATAATTTATACAGTTGGGTTAATTTATATTCTTTTGTGATGTATTTTCTGTGTACCAGTTTCTTCCTACATTTTTCTTCCCTTCACCAGTTTCTTCCCCCCACATTTTTTTTTTACCACCCGCCTCCCCTTATTTCTTCTCTTGGATTGATAAAATAGTCTTTTTTTTTCTTTCTTTCTTCTTTAATGGTTTGGAAGCTATAGATTGCATTTCTATTATTTTGGTGATTACTTGCTTTTTTTTTTTTTACTTTTTTTTTTTGACTAAGGGGGTTTCTGGATGGTGATTACTTTCAACATAAGCATTAAACTCTATATTTCCTGACAAAGTCTAAAGAAATTCAATATCCCCATTCTTCTAAACAAAGCAATGATCTGAGTGAGCATTGATCCATTGAATTCCATCCCTTTCATCTTCCTTGTATTTACTGTCTAATTTTATTTCCAACTCTTTTTTCAACAAACAAAAATGTTAATCTTGGATTCAGTAGTTAATTTCATTTAACAACATCTTTTTATCTCTTACTTTGTTCATTAATGCTTCTTAACATCCCATTTCATCATTCTGGGTTTCCTTTTATTTATTTATTTTTTCTTAATGACATACATCCTTTGGTAGTTCTTTCAACAGGAGTTTGTGGATGGGTTTTATTTTGGAGGAAAAAAAAAGGGGTTCTCTCAATCCATCTTCTATTTATTTCACTTAATATCTCCTTAATATTTTTCTGTCTTTATTTATATTTGTGCTTCTTTCAAGGTGAATTCCTCAAAACTATTTTCAAATTTGGTAATTCTCTTTGATTCTTTCCAGTCTGGGACTTATCCCATTTACTGAGTTTTTATCTGAATTATTATTATTTTTTATTTTCAGGTTTTTCAATTACTTCTTTATATTTATTTATATAGATATAGATCTTTGATTCTTTTCTCCCAAGTTTTCAATTTCACAAAAACTTTTGTGGTTATTATTTCCTTCTTTATTTGTGAATAACTTAAACATATTTATTTTAAAGTCATTTTGAAAATGTTTATGTTTATTTTTCATCAATTAATTCATCTCCTGGTTCTTGGTTATTGACTCACTTTCTTAGAGTGGGTTTTCTTTATGTGCTTTATTATTTTAATTATTTCCCCTCTCTCATCATTCTCACTCCCTTCTTTCTAGTGGTTTTGCAGTGCCTCCACCCCGCTTCTGAGACTCCTATGCTAGAACAGGCCTTGTATCAATAGCAGAGGGCTACTGTCCATTTTGGAGACAGTATCAAAGATTTAGTCTTTGAATGAGCAGATCCCCTGACATAGATCCTGTCTCCACTGCCTTCTCTGCTTCCTCTGGCCAACATAGCCAAACAGTTATACAGCTCTACTTACACTTACTCTTTTAAACAAACAAAAGCTTTTTTTTTTAATTGCCAGTATTCAATTACATAAATGCAAGCTATTAAATCATATAAATACAAGCTATCACCCAGTTAACGGTCATAGCCTCTTTTCAGCTTCCTTTCCTAGGTAAGAAACCCTATCCCTGCCCTGGTGTCATTTTTGCTATCCATCAACATGCAAGGTGCTCTTGGTCCTGTGTACCCCACAGGAATCCAAGTTCTGGCCAACTCTCAGCATTTCTGGATTCAGAATCTAGTGGGGTTTTGGCCTCAGTCCCTACTTATGGATAGATGCTTCTATTTTGATTTTTGTCTGCATGGATAGTTTGGTTTTGAGCATGGAATATCTTTAGAGTGTGTGAGCAATGTGTGTGTACGTGTGTGTGTGTGTGTGTGTGTGTGTTGTATTTGGAGCAGTTTAAAATGTGAACTCATACCACCATCTTGCAAAGAAGCAGAGAGCAGAGTTTCTCAATCTTTAATAGACTCTGCTCTTTTTTGACATTTATACAAATCTTAGTATACTATTTTTGTCCCTAAATCCTTTTACATGATTTGAAATTTCAAGATACTATAGATAAAACTATGACTGCCTTGACAGGGAGGTTGAATTCCTTCTATAGACATTCTTAGAATGGCACATGTCATCCCACCCCTACCCTTCCCACTCCCTATGTCCACCACTCTCTTAGGTTAAAAATCACTGTCCAGAAAGGAAACATGCTGCTCTCATCAGATCAGCTTCAGAAAACTCAGAAAGTAGAAGAGTAAACAACCAGGGAGACTGTGTGACTAGTGGAAGACAGGGAAGCCTGGAAAAACCAACTTGACATGCCTGCACAGAGCGAGTACCCTGGTTCCAGAAACCAGAAGAGCAAGCTGATGAACCTGCACAACCAATAACTGGGTCTTGCTTACCCTGGTCAATTTGTTCTCAGATTCTAACCATGAGAATAAACACTACTTTTGAAGACAACATTTTTTTTTATTTCACAAACAACTTCATGACAATATTTACAGAAATCAAAATAAAAGAACATCAAAATAAAAGAACCCCTTTATTTACCCAGTGGGTAAATAAAGAATAATAACAGGTGGTTCTCATAAGAGGAAATAAAAATTGATCTAACATACACACAGGTTATCTTTTATATTAACCAAGGAAATGAAAATTAATGTGCTATTTCATATCTAGGAAAAATTTTTTTAAATAATACTGAAGTATAAAGCTGCTATTAAACTAGTATATGCATACTTGCTGCTACATTGGAAATTGGCACAATCGTTTGGAAAAGCAATATAGCAATATGTATTGGGAACTATAAAAATGTTTTTTATCTTTTAGCCTGTAATCTAACTCCTAGAAATTTATCTTAGCATCAAAAGAAAAAGCAGGAAATTGTTCAAGCAGCATTATTTACAATACTGTGTCTAAATATTGAAGAGGACAGACAGGGAGTAAGTCTCCCCCAATATTTTTAACAGCTTTTATCAAGGAATAACTGACATCCAATAAACTGCATTTAGTTAAAGTGTACAATTTGGTAAGTTTTAACATATGTGTACATCCAGGAAACAATCGCCACAATCAAGGCAACAAAGGTAACCATCCTCCAACGTTTTTAATTGAGCAGAAAACAGGGCCAGACACTCGCTAAATGAGGCTACCCCCGCCATGCCCCTCCCCACTCATTGTGCAGCAGCACAGGGAGAGGACCTTGGAGTCACTGGGAGGACAGTGCCCAAGCTGAGCAGGTTTGCCCTCTCCTTGTGCCCTTATGGTGCGCCCCCCAGTGGCCAAGAAATTGGGGAGCCAAAGAATAATTCAAGAGGAGACCAGCACCCACCTGCTGCTGCCTGGATAGGCACTAAGCTTCGATCTCTGCAGGTCCACTTTGAAGATAGCTTCTCAGCTAGAGATTTATGAGGGTGGGAACTTTCTGGAGCCGCTCATACCAGCAGCAAGAAGGGAACATGGTGCGATGGTGCTTGGGTAAAACATGATGCTACACCCAACAGTCTGCTGTGGCCCTTGAGGGTGTGGAGGAGAAACCCGTGGCATTCCTGGCTCACACGATGGAGCTGAGGAATAAAGAGAGAGGCAGGAACCATGGTGTCCACTGGCCAAGGCAAGTGACATCCTACAGAGACAGGGGCTCCGGAGTGGGAGCCAATAGCATGGATTAAAAAGGATGCTACTGTCCCTTTCTGAGAGGGTCCTCAGTCACAGAAGGGACCAGAAACACATGCCTAGAAAATCACATGAGAGAAAGAATATGTCAGCAGACCCTGCCAATAGAACCAGAGGAACAGTAGGAAGCTCAGGGCTGCGTCCCACCGCTGACCTGTGATTGTACATAAGTATATTGCACAACCTCCTTTTCTCCTCCAATTTCTCTTCCCCTGCCCTGAACTCTCTGGAAAGAGAGGAGTGAAAAAAAAGAGCATATCCCCTCTCAACTACAGTTTCCAAAGACCAAGATTTAGCCAGAGAGGAAAAGGAGAAGCGAAGATTGGATTTAAAACTAAACAGAACTTTTAATAATGACTTTTAAGGCTATGGGATCATCCCAAGATCTCACTGAAGAACAGAAAAGGAAGGTAGGATGGGAAGGAATCACTAGACTCTTCACTCCTGTACCTCACCGAGGTTAGAGAATTCACTGTATCCGACCCAATCACAACATTGGCAGGATAATTAAAGCAAGCAAAGAATATCAACTCAATACATTATACAATAAGAGTAATATAATTATATTATAATGACATTATACAATAAAAATATAATTATGAAGAACTATGTAGAAAAACGGAGTATGTTTATACACTATCATCCTAAATAACAATAGTAAAAACAACAAAACATATAACAGCAACTATTAAAACATGTATATATGGACAAAATCTTAAAGAGACTAAAAGATAAAGACTATTTTGTTAATGTAGTATGATTATTGTTTTATAATTACTTTGATCACATTTCCTTTATGATATGAGAGAAGGGAAAAAAATTATTCACTCTCCTGTGCTGCTGTTAAGAAAAATATCTTTATTTATTTCCCATGTTGTTTTCTCTTTGATGCTTTGATGAATAGTTTTGAGCACTTATCTGCCACGGTGAGGCTGTGCACATGTGGTGGACACAGGCCAGAGCAGGGCTGGTGGCCCCGCTGCCCCCACCTGTACCCATCTGCAGGCAGGCAGGGTGCCCAGGGCTGCGCCAGGCAACAGCAGCTGCTGGAGCCCAGAGAGAGCACCTGGGGGCCCTGATGGCTTCCAAGAGAAAGTGCTAAGTAGGGGGACACAGAAGGGATAAGGAGAGGGCCGCCAGCGGGGGACACTGAGGGAAGACTGTGCAAGGCAGGGGGCAGAGTTGGTAATAGAAGTTCCCAAGGGCTGGAACGTGGAGTGAAAGGTTGAAGCTTCAAGTTAGGAAAACAAGGATGCAGAGAGAAAAAGGTGGGTCTGGCCTTCCAAATCTTGGTGAGAAACACTGATTTTAAGATAAAATATAGATTTTTAAGGTAAAAGAAAAATATGGATATTAAGATAAGTAATTTGAGATAATATATAAAAACATATACGTATACATGCATACACGTTCATTCATAATACTTACATAGCCGACTTTCTTAATTTCTGTGAAGTAGGAGACATGTTTAAATCCCAAACTTCCCAGTCTTCTATAATATTTCCAATTCTGCATGCTTATGGTCTTGGAACATGCACCGTTCTGAGACACATGCAAGCATTGGAAGAGGCAGGATTTTACTTGGGGGGGTCTCATGGCAGGCGTGGGGCCTGCTAGTTCCCTCTACAGCATTTCATCCTCTCCATGTTACCAGCTGAGGCCTGACTTCCTCGGGGTCATTCTCAGAGGTCACAGGCATAATATTCCCCATGCATTTAACAGTGGCACAGACCCTTGGGGCATTTCCAGCCATTAATTCAGAGTCACCTGTTTCAGCTGATCGCCATCCACCTGCAGACTACCTGGGGCCAACCAGAGGCCTGGGTTTCCGCAAGTTTCCCACACGGGAGGAAGCTGAAGGGAAAGGTATGAAGGAGAATTATGCTGTCGATAGACTGTGTTCCAAGCGTGGGTCCTGGCGTTGAACTCTTCACTTACGGTTTCAGAGGCAATGCTGAGACAGCTGGGAAGAAGCAAATCTCCGCGACAAGACAGTTCACTTCCAAAGACCATGAACAGAGGGTCAGCTCATCAACACACCTGCAGCCACCTGCTTCTGGGAACCTTCTTTCTCTCCACTAAGCAGCTCAAGGAGAGAGAACCTAGAGGAAAACTCAGAGTGAATTTTTTTTCCTTATGATTTTATTTAAGTTTGAATATGCATCTCATGGGAATAATGAAGTTATTAATAAATTATTTTTGCAACACAAAAGGAGTCTCCCATTTTAATTATGGGAGGCTGTTTTGTAGCTTAAATACAATTAAAAAGTTAGTAATGAATTTAGACTGTTCCTCCTGCTTTTCTGATACAATCACATACATCTGTGTCTTTTTTAAGTCATAAAAGTAGCACATGTTCATGGCAAGGTTTTTGTGCATACGTGTATATATGCATATATTATACATGCATATATATACTTCCATATACATGCATACATAGAAATACACATTTATGTATGTACATACATACATGCGTGCGCGCGTGTGTGTGTGTAGATAATCTGAAGAGTCCACCAATGCCCTGAGCAACTCTGCTTTAATCCCTTGCTGGCCCTGCCTGGAAGCCAGCCCGTACGCACATCAGCATTGGTGCAGGAAGCTCCCCATCCAGATGAGAGCTCCCCTCCACCCCTCAGCCCTTCTGCCTGGAGGGCTAAGGAACAGCAGATCACTCCCAGAGGGGACAGAGGGGAGACAGCAGCTTGAAGTGACCAACTCACCATGGTTTGCCTGGGGTTTTAGAACTCATTGTCCCGTGTCCTGGGCCTCCCAATGGAGAACAGGGAGACCACACCCCCCTCTCCCTTCCATGCACCAGATCCAAGCTCCAGGAGGCCAGAAGGGTTAAGGCTAAGTCAGGTGGGAAATTCTGTCCATCACAAAGGATCGCTCTTTTGTTTTTGTGCTTGATGGAAGCTGTGTTTGCAACTTAAAGTAACTGCACTACTACCTGTTACCTAGAGCAGGCAGAAAACCAGGGGCCTGACAGATAGCAATTTTATCCAGAGGCAGTGACAGTGCAGACAAAAAATTAAGCTGTATTTTAAATATATATATATGTTTACCTACACACACATAAAATTTTTGAAACAGTGTATTTTAAACGATATTGTCTGACACTTTGCTTTTCCTGTAGCATATCTCTAACTGTAGATAACCTGTATATTTAAAAATTATGGGCCAGGTGCAGTGGCTCACGCCGCCTGTAATCCTAGCACTCTGGGAGGCTGAGACGGGCGGATTGCTCGAGGTCAGGGGTTCAAAACCAGCCTGAGCAAGAGCGAGACCCTGTCTCTACTATAAATAGAAAGAAATTAATTGGCCAACAACTAATATATAGAGAAAAAATTAGCCGAGCACAGTGGTGCATGTCTGTAGTCCCAGCTACTCAGGAGGCTGAAGCAGCAGGATTGCTTGAGCCCAGGAGTTTGAGGTTGCTGTGAGCTAGGCTGATGTCATGGCACTCACTCTAACCTGGGCAACAAAGCAAGACTCTGTCTCAAAAATAAATAAATAAATAAAAATGATGAGGTACTCATATAATTTGATATTATTCTCCTGTTAAAGTGAGATAGATCCACATGTAGGAATGTTCAAAGAAGTCCTATTTGAGTCTGCGCTGATGAGTACACAGTTAGTGGAACGTTCCCCTGAATGCCAAGGACCGACTACACCAGCACCACCTGGGGGTTTGTTGGAAGTCCAGAACCCAAGGCCCACTCAGACGTACTGAATCAGAATCTTGATTTTCACAAGATCGCCAAGTGATTCATTTGCACAGTAAAGTGCGAGAAGCTTGCAACGTTCTGAAGAGTGACAAGTATATCACTGTGTGATTGGGACATAGGGCTTAGAATTTAATCATTTGATTCTAACCAGTGTTCGGAGAGTTTATCCATCTAGATGGCCAGGAGCCATCTGCTAGACATTCTTGTTAGAGCTGGTCTCATTGTCCTTGGATGGCAGAGACAATTCCTGCTGGGCGGAAGTTGTAGGAAACTGTGGGTGTGAGGCCGCACTGGAGAGGCGCCTCACAGATAAGCTGTTCTCAGAATGGTTTTCTTTAAAAAAATGTTTACTATGTTATGGTAACAGGTGCTTCCAAACAAAGGGAACAGGAAGCTGCTGCCAGCTCTGTCTGCCATTCAGCGGGGGCTGAATGCGTGCCATTAAATTCGCCTGCAAACTTTGCTAAGGAGCCCAGCAAGCAGGGAGGAAAATTGCAGAGCAGCTCCCAGGCCCGTTAGTGGGTAATCAGCTGAAATTGAGCTGTTTTCCATATTCTTTGCTGATAATGCAAAAGGAACCTTTAAAACAAACAGCTCCAAGTTCCCACACATCCTAGAAGCTGAAAGGGCCCATGTGGTCCACACAGATGCTCCCGCGGCACGCTGAGCCCTGTGCAGAGTGATCGTGTCCCACAGCTACCAGCACTGAGAGCCCACAGACTGCCTGCACCTTAACACAGGGCCAGGCTGAGCTAGAGGTTTTATGGGTCCAGGGCCAATCATCAGGATAAATGAGATGTCGGGAAGGAAAAGCAGCTCTGGGGAAATGGCTGGGCCTGTCTAAAATTTCTATGATTTTGACTGGGTGTGGTGGCTCGTGCCTGTAATCCTAGCACTCTGGGAGGTCGAGGTGGGAGGATCGCTTAAGGTCAGGAGTTCAAGACCAGACTGAACAAGAGCAAGACTATATCTCTACTATAAATAGAAAGAAATTAATTGGCCAACTGAAAATACATAGAAAAAATTAGCTGGACACAGTGGCGCATGCCTGTAGTCCCAGCTACTCAGGAGGCTGAGGCAAGAGGATTGCTTGAGCCCAGGAGTTTGAGGTTGCTGTGAGCTAAGGCTGATGCCACGGCACTCTAGCCCGGGGAACAGAGTGAGACTCTGTCTCGAAAAAAAAAATTTTTTTTTCTATGATTTTCTGCACACCAGGCTCAGCTTTATTCTCAATTGGTGCTCGCTTGTGCTGTCCCGGAGCAAAGGACCCAAGTTAGAAAGCACCAGAGTCAGGATTCTAGGTCTAAACTGGCCTCAGGCTTTAGATGCCCCAAGATTATCAACCAAAGCAGAACACAGATGTAGGAATTAGTGATTTGGGGAAAGCTGACTATTTCCTCTAATATTTTCTTTGTTCTGAATGGAGCATCCGGGGAAATATCGCCTTTGGGGGTTGCTAAGAGGCCAAGAGAAGGAACAGTGGAAAGGAAGTGGGACATGAAGGGACCTGGGACCCAGGCCAGATTCAGATGCCAGCCTGCCTCGCCCTACCTATGTAACCTTAATGGTGGCCTAAACTCTCTGATCCTTAATTTCTGTGAAATAGGATAATGACATCCTCACAGGTAAGAGGACACCACCTGGGACATGGTAGCTATTTGATAAATGTTCTTTGCCCTCTTTGATCTGCTGAAAATGAACCAAGCCTTACACCCTCCCTTCCCTCTCTTTACTCACGTTCTAAGCAACGGAGATGAGTATAAAGGTCCATAAAGAGCACGTCACTTCTAGAAAGTTATTGCAGGTACATGTGATATTTTTAGTATTGTTTACAAACAATACATTTTTTTCTCAAAATAGTTGCTTCCCAAATAAACAGCTCTAAGTTGAACTGCAATAGGAAAAAGTGTTCTTAGCGCACACTGATGAGTGAAATGTGGATAGAAAAGAAAAATCTTGTGGTCTAGGTTGTGGGGAAAATGAGCACTCTCGTACATACCTGATGGGTGTGTAAATTAGCTCAAGAGTTCTTTTTTAAGAAGCATTATAAATTACCTTGGACATGAAAATTTCACTTCTGAAAATTCTGAAAATGTACTTTCTAAAAGTAAGCTCTGATAAAAATCCATCTTTATCCTTCCAGATATTTTGCGAACCATTTACAACATATGTGTGTGTGTGTTTCATTCTCTGTAATCACAGTACCACTTATTAAATAGTTTGCCCTCTCCTCACAGATTTGAAATGACATTCAAAAAATAAACAATCATTAACTGATGCAACGCAATATTATGCAGAATGAGGAGACTCTCTAATAATAATATGAAAGATCACCAGGATATATTATTAAGTGGAAAAAAGAGCAAGGCACAGAAAGAGTGCATATACTATTTGTGTAAGAAAGAGAGAAAATAATATATATTTATTTTTGCATGCATATGCATAAAGAAATACTAAAAGAATGGACAAAAACGTAAGCGATTATCTGAAGAAGGCATGGAGTGGCAGAATAGGGCAGATGAGACATACATGGGAATAATCTTTCTTTGTGGTAGGCAGAATAATTACCCCTTTTCCAAATCTGTCTGTGTCCAATACCCTAATCCTGTGAATATGTTAGGTTATAAGAAAAAGGAGAATTAAAGTTGCAGATGGACTTAAGGGTGCTAACCAAATGACCTTAAGTCAGAGAAAGTATGATACGTTATCCAGGTGGGCCCAGTGTAATCACAGTGTCCTTAAAAGTAGAAGGGAAGGGTCAGGGGAAGATGTGACTATAGAAGAAAGGCATGGAAAGGCTTTGAAGGTGGAGGAGAGGGGCCACAAGCAAAGGAATACAGGCGACCTTCACAAGCTGGAGGGGACAAGTAACAGAATTCTCCCTTAGAGACTCCAGAAAAAATATGCACCCCTGTCGATACCTTGATTTTAGCCCAGGGAGATTAAGGTTGAACTTATAACCTACAGAAGAGCTCTAAAATAATAAATTCCTGTTGTCTAAACCTCCCAGTTGGTTGTAAGTTGTTACCACAGCCATGGAGAACTAATACATTCTTCATGTAATAGCTTTTATGTGGTTTTCATTTTTTAACCACGGCAATGTAAAATCCATTATATTAAATCAGATTCACATTTTTCAATAAAATTAAATGCCATCTTTGTTATGTGTTAATGTTTCATATACATACACACACAGACACACATGCTCAGATTTGTTTTCACAGGTCTATTTAGGGATTTTTAAAAAGTCTATTCTACTCATCTATTTCCATAACTTCTGACCAATATCACATTGTTTTAATTATCATTGCTTTATACTACATGTTGATAACAAGCATGACAAGTCTCATTATTCTTTTTAATATTTTTTCATTTTGTGCACATTATTTTCTGGATAAACTTAAGCATTATTTTGCCAAATTCACAAAAAATTATGTTAGGTCTCAAGTGGGCTGTATTGAATTTAACAATTACTTTAGGGAGAATTAACTTCCTTACAATATTGGGTCTTTACAGTAAGAAACATGGAATATCTCTTTATTTTCTCAATTTTTCTTTATGGCCTTAAGTAGAGTTTTAAGATATGGATCCATATTGATCTTTCATATTATTGGTTAGGCTTATTCCTAGTATTTATGCAAGTGTAGTATCTTTTTTCCTTTCAGTTTCTAATGAGAACATGAGCAAGCTATTCATTTTGAAAAATTGTAAATACAAGAAAGCTATTTATGTTTTTAAATTTTGATCTTCCACATATCCACCTATCTGATCTCACTTAAAATTTTGTGGTTTTTTTTCAGTTGATTCTCTTAAAACTTAGTATCTGTAAATAATAATAGTTACCTTTTATTTTCCAATGTTTTCACTTCTTATCTCTTTTCTTGTCTTACTGCATTATCTAGGACTTTTAGTATTAACATAATACAATGTTGAATAGCAGAGGTGATAGCTGGAAAGCTTGTTTTGCTCCTGACCTAATAAGAATGTTTCTTTTATTTTACTGCTAAATACAATGTTTGCTGTAAGTTTCTATTAACATTTTTTTAATCAAATTAAGGAAGATTTCTCCTATTCCCAGTTTTCTAAGAATTGCTGTTGGAAATAGGTGTTAAAATTTTATCAAATGTTCTTTCAATATCTATGGAAATGATCATATCACTTCTTATATTTTAATATGGTAAGTAATGAATTACGTCAGAGCCCTAATACTGAAACATCCTTGAACTTCAAGGATGATGCCTACTTTGTCTTAAGGTATTACCATTTTCTCTTATTAATAGTTTCAATGTAAAAATAGTTGATTTAGTATCATTTGTATCCTTGTTCATAACTGTCCTTAATTTTCTTTTTTTCTATGTTGATCAGATAAATTTTTTTTCTTTTTCCTTTTAAAAAAAAGTTCAATAGATTTAGGGGGTACAAGTTGAATTCCATTACATGTATATATTGTATAGTGGTGCAGTCTGAGCCTCTGGTGTACCCATCACCCGAGTAGTATACGTTGTGCCCTATAGGTAACTTTTCATCCCTCATGCCTTCCCATCCTCCCCCCTTATGAGTCCACAATGTCCACTGTACCACTCTGTGTGCCCTTGGGACTTATAGTTTAGCTCCCACTTATAAGTGAGAACATGTGGCATTTGTTTTTCTTTTCATGAGTTACTTCACTTAAGATTATGGCCATCCAAGTAACTGCAAAAGACATTATTTCATTCTGTCTTAGTGCTGAGTAGTACAATGTGATATATATATCACATTTTCTTTATCCACTCATCCATTGATGGGCACTTAGGTTAATTCCTTATCTTTGCAATTGTGCATTGTGCTTCAATAAGCATAAAAGTACAGGTATCTTTTTGATATAGTGATTTCTTTTTCTCTGGGTAGATACCCAGCAGTGGGATTACAAGATTGAATGGTAGATCTACTTTTAGTTCTTTGGGAAATCTCCTAATTTTCTTTTTTTGTGTGCTATTCTTATCTAGATTTGGGACCAGGATTATAATATCTATAAAAATTGAATTAGAAAAACTTTCCTTTTTGCTCTTCTCTCAGACAATTTATATATGCATAGCAATTTCAACTTGTGGTTTGATAGAATTTACTCAAAAAAACCCAAGAAATGGCATTGTATCTTCCTTAGGGATAGTGCTCATATTATATTTTAAGTTTCTTCCATAATTATTAGTCTGTAGCTTTTCTATTTCTTTGAATTCATTTTGATAATTTATATTTTCATAGAAAATCATATATTTTATCTTATCTTTTCAAACATGTGGTTACAAACTTGTGCATGGTGTTCTTTTGCAATTTTTAAAAACTATCATTGGTGGTTACATTCATATTTATTCTTATTTCATTTATTCTTATTACATTCATATTTATTCTTAATGCTATTTATTTTTGTCATCCATTCTATCTTGGTCAAGTTGTTGTTTTATTAATCTTTTCAAAGAATCAGTTTTTGGTTTTATTGTTCAAGTATACTTCCTATGTTCTTTTTAAAAATTTATTCTTTTATCTTTAAGCTAAAAACCTAGGTCATTTACCTTCAGTTTTCATTTGTTTCTAATAAATACTTTCATGGCTATCCATTTTGCATAGAATGACACTTTCGCCACACATCACAGCTTTTAATAGGTAGTGATGTCAGTGTCATTTATTTTAAAAATTTTACAATTTTTAAACTTAAGCCTTATCCAAAATATAAAGGAGTTTAAAAATTTCAAGGTAAGCTGTTTTTGAACACTCTTTTAAAATTATTTTATTTATTCTTTGGCAACTATTTTTTTTTTTTTTTTTTTTTTTTGAGACAGAGTCTCGCTTTGTTGCCCAGGCTAGAGTGAGTGCCGTGGCGTCAGCCTAGCTCACAGCAACCTCAAACTCCTGGGCTCGAGTGATCCTTCTGCCTCAGCCTCCCGAGTAGCTGGGACTACAGGCATGCGCCACCATGCCCAGCTAATTTTTTGATATATATATATCAGTTGGCCAATTAATTTCTTTCTATTTATAGTAGAGACGGGGTCTCGCTCTAGCTCAGGCTGGTTTTGAACTCCTGACGTTGAGCAATCCGCCCGCCTCGGCCTCCCAAGAGCTAGGATTACAGGCGTGAGCCACAGCGCCCGGCCTATTTTTTTTTTTTTTTTTTTTTTTCTTTTTGAGATAAGGTCTCACTCTGTCGCCTGGGCTAGAGTGCAGTGGCGTCACCATCAATACTCTTCTTAAAGCACAAATCTGACCATGTCTCTCTCTTGTTTCAATGGCTCCTCACTAACTTCAGGATAAAAACCTAAGTTTTTTCACAGGGCTTCTTCCAAAGCCCTTCACACTCTCAGCTCCATTCATTTCTCCAGTGTCCTTGCTCATCATTCCTGCTGAATCCTCCGCAATCCCACCTCCATTCTACTCCACCCTCCAAACCTCCCATCAGTCTCATCTAATCCCAACAGCACACTCTTCAGTCACCAAGAGTTTCATGTCGTTTCATGAATGGGCCACGATGCTGTCTTGCTTGAGGAACTTAGTGTATGTTGTTTTCTCTGGGGGAAACGTTTTTCTCATTTCTACGCCATTAACAGAATAGTTCCTCCATATCCTTCGGGTCTGAGAACAGACATCAGTTTCTCCAGAAAGCCCTCTGCACCCTCCAGGCCACTTCCTTGTCACTTGGCAATGGGCCACTCACCTGTCTGTATCTTCTGCTAAAATTGTGAGCAACTTAAGGGCAAAAGACTGTGAGTTGTTCACTTCACTATACTGTTCCCTTCTCCCAGCTTATTTCAAAGTTCCTGGTGCTCGGGAATATTTACTTATTCAATAAATACATGTATATATAGGGGAAAATGGAAAGAAAAATTATATAGAAAATATTTTAGCTATTTATTAAGAACTTACTACCTTCTAAGCACGGTACTAAGTATATTGCATGTGCTATTTATTCATACCATGTTACAGCGGTTATCTTTGGGGAATATTTGAGAAGATACCAACTTTACTCTTTCCATTTTTTTAATGTTTGAATTTTCCCAATTTACAAATATTCTTTATAGAAATCAGAGAAAACAGTTATTTAAAGGACCTCTTTGACTTTGGCGGCCTTATGCTATACATAAGTTAAAAATACATTACAGGGCATGGCCATTCTCTGGAGATTGGCCTTGTAGAGAAAGCGCTAAGCCGACGGGAACTCAGAATGTGCTGTGGGCTCAATGCGTGGTGAGTTCCAAAGGCAATTGTGGGCCCCATGCGTGTGGCGCTGCTTGTTTGTTTCTCAAACCTCTAAGTGAAGTGGTTCCCACAAACACAGCTGCTGCTTCTTTACGCATTGTTGACCTCTCATCCTCTGTGAGGCTGTGAAGAAATCAAAGACCGATCCTTCTCATTGTGCTATAGAATCGCCAATGCAAAATAACAAAGCTTGAGTGAGCAGCATGAAGGCCACTGGATATCATCTGGAGCCTGTTCACCTCTGTTACGCCCCAGCCCATCCTACGAGAACACATAAAAATTCTAACACACTGACATTCTCGGTTTATGCTCACGATTCTCAAAACCCTCATTTCAGGCCTTTGCTTAATGCACATTGTTTGAACAATAAAAAGTGATTTTTTTTTTTTTTTTTTTTTAGTCCACAATAGAGCTTTGTGTGAGCAAATGCCTGTGTTTTTCATTCAAACGTAAATAGCCCCACTTGGTTATGAATGAAATCAGTGTTTATTGTACTAATAATTGACAAACATGAATTAAACATACCTTGAGTTGAATGAGCTTTATTCCCCACCTTCAACCCTGACACTTTTCTCCCCTTCTTCATTCTCTATCTCAAAAGGATATTTAGAAATAAATTCTGGATTCATAAGGAATAAGAGTGAGTAACATGGTTATATCTGTTGTAATCTTAGTAAACATGAATAAAACTTCCTTAGACATTAAATCTGCAGTCGTTCTTCCTGTGCTTGTGTGCTGGTTTCATAGCACACCCAGTCCTTTTTTTTAATGGGGTCTACGGGAAAGGCTATGCCGCACCTAGCACACTTGTTTCCTTTCCTGAAAACCTCAGATTTCTCAATGATAAAGGTCCTACTCCAGCTATGATATTTTATCACTAACCACTGCAGTTTATAATGATAACATCTACCATCTACTAGATTATTCCTATGAGCCATCCTCACAGCAACTCCATTGGGTAGTTCCCGTCCCCACTCCCAGGAAGCAGGTGAAGTACTATGTTCAAGGTCACAGCTGCTACATGCAGAATCCAGCCCATCGTCTTTTGGCAAATTATTAGAAAGAGCAAAAGAACAGAAATCATCTCCAGCATTGTGGGATTGTTTTCATAAAGAACACATTTAAGCTACAAGATTGTTTTCAAGTTTCTATTAGGCTCCCTGGCTAACTCTCCCAAGTTAAGTTCTCAAGAAAAAGCCACCTTGGCTGGTGTCCACACGTCTCACACAAAGTGGGATGGTGAGAACTGGGCATGGGGAGAGGCCTTGGTGTGGACGCTGAGCTAGAAAATTTGTAGAAATTTAAAGATCGGAAATGTGGGGTGCAGGCTTCCAGGCTGAAAGGTCAAACAAAGACCTCCATCACTGACTCCTGTTCCCCAAATGCAAATCTCTCGAGGCCACGAAGCAGGAAGGTGTCACACGACAGGTTGTACTTCTGAAAAGCACAAGGTACAAGAATTTGTCTCGCATAAATTTCCTACTCACGTCTTCATCAGTGATGCATTTGGCTGCCAAAGGAAAGGCAAGCATGGGGCTGTGACCAGCCCATGAGGTGCTTCTAGTGAAATAGTAAGAAAGCATATGACTCCCCAGTCGAATGCCACTAAACAGTAGCAATTAGGAACAACTACGTTAACACCAGACACAGGTTTCTAACACACATATCACTTGGCAATACAGACCCTGTCTTGGTGTCTGAGGCTGAAGGTGGGTAAGGAGGACTGGGCATGCTCTTTCTCCCAGGTCCTTGCTGCCCATGCCTCAAAGCAGGAGACGGGGCAGATGAGTGTAGCTGGTGAGGTTCCACACGACTCCCTAGCTGCATTAGTGGGGTGAAATATTTTCTCACCCAGGATCATGGTCAGTGTCAAGATCTGAGGGGCAAGAATTGCTGAATGGGGAGGCCAAGAATAAGTTGCCAAAGCAGAGACTAGGGGTGGGGTGGGCATGAAGCCATCGCCAAATAGATAGGAAGCCAGGATGGGGTCCCACAGAGTCGATCATCGATGAACCAAAATCAGAGTTTGGGAGTCTATGGAGAGAGTCTGGGTCATCCTCAAGACCAGGGGCAGCTCTTTTTTTTGGGGGGGGGGGGCGGACAGAGTCTCACTCTGTTGCCTGGGCTACAGTGCCGTGGCATCAGCCCAGCTCACAGCAACCTCAAACTCTTAGGCTCAAGCAATCCTACTGCCTCAGCCTCCTGAGTAGCTGAAACTACAGGCATGTGCCACCATGCCTGGCTAATCTTTTCTATATATACTTTTACTTACACTTTATACTATATATACTTTTAGTTGGCCAATTAATTTCATTCTATTTTTAGTAGAGACGGGGTCTCGCTCTTGCTCAGGCTGTTTTCGAACTCCTGACCTTGAGCGATTCTCCTGCCTCAGCCTCCCAGAGTGCTAGGATTACATGCGTGAGCCACCATGCCTGGCCCAGGGGCTGCTCTTTGAGATCCTAATGCACCAACTAGACAAACAGAGCAAAGAGAAGAGGCAATATGAGGCCCCTGGAACCAACCCTGGAGGGGTCCGGGACCCGTCATCACAGTGCGTGATACTTACAGTGCATTTACGTCATGCCAGCCTTGTGCTAAGTGCTCTAAAAGCATTGTCTCGTTTAACCATCACAGACTCTATGAGGGGAAGAACTGGCCACAGAGCCCAGCTTCAAGCCACTGCACTCCACTGCCACCTAAAGAACCCTGTGCCTCCTGAGTCCCAGGCGTGTCCTTCTTAAACGGCAGCTCTCAGAGTGTTCCAAACAGAAGTGACTAATCCCAGAAGCTCCTTTCACTGTGATGGCAGATCGTCGTGCAGATGCTGTGCTCTGCAGAGGCGCCAGCATCTAATTGTCCTATGGAGGGATAATCGACGCCAGCTGCTACTCAGAGGCACGCAAAACCTCCACTGAGTAACCGAAAGCCCCTCTGAATCCGACTGGAAATGAGTTCAGAGGAAGCTTTCTGGTGTTTACAAATAAGGCCACATCAGAAAGCATGGGAAGGGTGGACTTAGGAAGCAAGAAGTCAAAATATCTCATCTTCCAGATTAAGGACAACTGGAAAAGTGACAGACGTGCTCACAGTCCTTGGGAATCTGGTCTGCTACAGAGCAAAGTTTTTCTCAGTCAGAAGTTTTTGCTTCCTTTGTTCACTACCTTCTCTCCCTCATTCTCTCTCTCCTTTTTTCTTAAGATCCTCTACCACCCAAAATCTTGTGCTCTGACATTCCCCAGGGTCCAAGAAGGCATCCAGGATGTCAGCATGCATTCTGGGTCTTCCAGAACAAAACTCCTCTAAGCCACTCTCTTAGCTTAGGTTCCCTCGAAGCAGAGCGTGCAGTCTCAGCCTCATCCCACGGAGCTCTGCACACAAGGCACCACAGAGCCAGTCACCCTGTGGGCCCAGGGGACCAGACTTTGTCCCCCATGTCAGCCAGTTCTTGGCTACAATTCTCCCAGGAAAGGGACAGCTCTGGCTTGACCACTTTCCATTTTCATAGTTGCATGAATCCTGTTCTTTGTTCCCAGATGGGGTCTCATACTTTATATTGCCCAATGTGGGCTGTTCAAAGGGAGTGAAAATCTTGCTTCAGTGGCTCCAGAATATAGCATTTCTCAGTAACCTGTCAAACAATTTACTTGGGTTATGTTTTCTTTTTTTTTCATCTATTTTTAAAATTGTAGAAAGAGCCACCAAATCTGTCCTGGCTTGCAGAACTGCGCAACACTTGAAAGGCTCTTTGTAATTCCTCTTGCATTTTGCATGTCTGTCCCTCGCAAGGTATAATTCGTTCTGCCTCCTGTCGCTCTGACACCAATGTAAATGAGGGCTTTGTGTGGAGACGGCAGAGCCATGGCACCATGCAATCTTTACCTTTCCTTACTTGCTATAGGAATGAAGCCGATTATCTTCTAGCCCGCAGATGCCACAAGTTTCAAGTTCAGAGGATGAAAGGACTAGGGAATATTTCACTGTTGATTAAGAGGCAGGAAGAAAAGGACAATGAGCTATCTGGGTCCAGGAAGATATCCCAAGAAATATAGAGTTATAGGGTAGGTGACTTATTTGGGTGTACGGTTTAGGACGCAAAGTTCAAGATCCAGTTGGACAGTTTTGACTCTTGAACGAGCTGCACATGTAGCACACAGCAGCTATGTCCAGGGAGAGTAAGATCATGGATATTTAATAGTCATGGGGCTGGATGGGGGAGAAGTTTCCAGAAAAGTGAGGATAAGAGTGGAGACTGGTACCAACAGATAAATCAGTAGGAAAATACACTCCACAAAGGGTACCAATATTACTAATGTCATTTTAAAATACTTCTAAGCATAGATAGCATGACATTATGGAGTTACTAACTAGCATAAGCTTCAATGCTGCAAGCATTCAACTGCCCTAATAGAGGTCCTGCATTTTTTTTTTCTTTTTTGAGACAGAGTCTTGCTCTGTTGCCCTGAGTGAGTGCAGTAACATCGTCATAGCTCATTGCAACCTCAAACTCCTGGGCTCAAGTGATCCTCCTGCCTCAGCCTCCTGAATAGCTGGGACTACAGGCACATGCCACCACACCCAGCTAATTTTTCTACTTTTTTAGTAGAGACAAGGTCTCGCTCTTGCTAAGGCTGGTCTCGAACTCTTGAGCTCAAGCAATCCTCCTGCTTTGGCCTCCCAGAGTGCTAGGATTACAGGCCCGAGCCACTGCACCTATCCAGGTCTCATGTTTCCAAGGTGGCCAGCTAGCAAAATATCAGAAACACCACCTTCTAGAGGAGACTACTGCCTGTGTTTCAGCAATCCATCTAGCAATGAATGCCCAAGGCATTGTTAATTAGCAAAGTGAATGTCAGAAATGGGCTTTTATTATGAAAATAGTGATTTGCTAATTAGCATGATGTTAAAAATGGGTTTTTCTTGGTAAAAATTACAGGTGTTTAAAATATATGGATTGGCTGAAATCCCTTTATTGCTCTAATGGGGTATAAGAGTCCAGTGTTACCTGCACCCTTAGGAATGGTGCCTGAGCTCTCATCCCTACCTGGTCCTGTGTCTAGCCATTGATTAAGAGGATTCTGGTTTTCCAAGAGACACAGGACTTTCCTGAACTCAAAGAATAGGATGTTAACTGTTTGCTGAGTGCTTGCTGGTGCATGTTTGTTTCACAAATAACTGTGTGGCAGGACTTTGTCTGAGTGGCACTACCATATTACACAGTAGTCAGAGCATGGGGAAGACCTTAGACCTCACCCACCTCATGCTTCTTTAGCATCTGCCTCTGTCACCCCAGGAAGAACTTTAGGGCCACAGTTTGACTAGACTGGTTTAGATCAGGTTGCAGAGATAACTAGCAAGGCATTAAATCACTGGCTCCTCCTTGAAGTTCCAACCCCCTGCATCCCATCCCAATGGATCTTGGGTCCTCTGACTGTAAGCACCTCAGCTGTCACTCTCCCTGGTGATATAAGGTTTTTTGTTTGTTTATTTGTGTTTTATATGCATGACTATCCTTCTGATGCAGGGCATGTCCCAGTGAAGGAAGGAAGGCCCCCCTGAACTCGCCAGGTGGGTTCTTGGCTTTGTGCAGGAACGAATTCAAGTGCAAGTCAACTAGCAACAAGAAAGTTTATCGAGATAGAGACAGAAAACAGATCCTACCCCACAGACAGAGTAGGAGTCCTCTCCCAAGCAGGAGGGGAACCTCATATGAGGCTATGGTAACATTTTTAAATGTTCAAAAACCCCACTGGGCAACAGCCATACATGACCAGCATTGTCTTGTGGTCAAGCCATACAGGTTAATCATAAACCGCTGTCACAGAAAGGTAAATGCAAACAGTTTATAAGGAATCTGATTTAGTTATTCATCCATCTTTGGGGCGGGAGGGACTTTAGGGGCCAGCAACTTGCTGGTGACTTCCTGGTTCAGGGTGGTCATGGTCTAGTATCAGCCAAAATGGCTGCATTCAGGTTCTCTTGACCTTGTTTTTTATCCCTATATTACTCCCAAGATTGTATTAGATAAGAATAGGAGAATTATCTTGACGTCCCATCTCTTGTGCCCTACCCATAATACATACTCACCAAAAATTCTTCAATAAATGGGTGAATGGCTAAAAGAACATGCAACATCATTCCACCATCCTATGCAGTTCTCAGGAGCTCTTGGACTCTCTGTAGTTGTTCGCCCCTCTACAGCTCAGATTGACCTTGCTTCCCCCTCCTTCCCTCTTCCAGAGGCCCTCTGCCCACCTGGGTCAGCACCGCACCCCCTTCGTATTTCAGCAGCGCCAACAGAGCTAGTGCCTCACACAGAACAATTTGTGACCTTTCAAAGCCTGGCAAGTAACAGCATCATAATAATAGTCAATTTCCAGAGGCCTGCAACTTTCTTCCCAACTATTGTGACATTGTATTAAGGTGGTGGCAACAACAGAATAAAAAAGAAAAAGGAAGCTGGATTGGAAAGAGCTGTGCAGTGTGTGTCCTGACCACATAAATAAGGAGGTGGCATCCCCCTACCTCTCTGCCTGTTCAGCACAGGACGTTGCTTCACTTAACACACCAGTAGAATTTCACAAAGTGTTCCATTATTCATTTGCCAGAAAAGCTATTCCATTATAGTTTTATTTTTGGTCCTTGATTCTCATCCCTGAATTGTATGTCTTTTTTGACACATAGTAGCACCACTACAGAGGGTCTAAAACCCAAGGTAAAAGGTTTGAAAGGAGAAAAAAATGTAAAGGCAATATTGCCTTAACTCAAAGCAGTGATTGAGGCTACAAAGGAGGCTCAATAGAGAGCCAGTGATGGAGAGTGGACTCCAGCCCCCTGTGTTGGGCCTGCCTCCGTCATAAGAAATAATCCAGAGCTGCCAGAGAGACCCCAAAATCTCCACTTCAGCATGGTCCAGTGTGGTGACAGTGGTGAGGGGAGACACAAAAATTCAATCCAGTATTTGCTGCCTTTCATATAGTTTAGAGATTGAGTATCTTTGAGTCTCAAATTTTTTAAGCTATAAAATGGGAGTTGGAGTAATTTCTCTAATTAACTCATGAGGTTGTTATTTCAAAAGGCATGAATGTAAAGCCTTTTGTAAACCATACATGCAGGGCTATCCCAATAGAGGATTGTCATTAAAATTCTTTTTCTCAACAACACCTGTCATCACATGCTAATCCTCATGCTCTGGGTTCGTGGGCTAGCTAAGCAATGGTGACCAGGTTCCTTAAGTGGTGACTTGTCCTTTAAAAATGTGTGGAAAAGATCCTTATCCATGCCACCCACTTTGGAAAGAAAGTCCCTCTAAATGTCAGGCTGGATGAAAACTTCACTTTTGAGAATTATATTTAAATGCATAAACGAGTATAGGAAAAAGACAATCATTTTTGTTTCAAAACAGGGAAGGTTCCAGGGATTCCATAGGTTTTCATTTCTCCCTAACCTTAGCTAACCTTTGCTTAGTTTTCTAGGGTCAGAAATTGTTTTTTTTAAAAAAATCCCATGATCTTTGAACTTGAGCCTGCTGCTTTAGGTATACAATGGAATCCAACATGTGCATGCAGTACAGAACATCGAAAGGGGATGATAGAACTTTCCCTCCCATCAGATCCCACACGTGCAGAAAGATCAGTTGAAACCTTTAATTTCCCCCTGCAATGGTCTGAACTGTTTACCTTGAAACTCATATGTTAAAACCTTATGTGATGTTATTTGGAGATGGGTCATTTGGGGCATGAGGGTGGAACCCTCATGATAGAATGTTAGTGCCCTTTTAAAATGAGACCAGAGAGTTTGCTCACTCTGCCTCTAAAGACACAGCAAGAAGGCAGCTGTTTACAAGCCAGGAAGAGAGCTCTCACCAAGAACCAAATCAGCCAGCGCCTTGATCTCGTATTTTTAGCCTCCATACTGTGAAAAAACAAATTTCCCTTATTAAAACCACCCAGTCTATCGTATGTTGTTATAGCAGCCCAAGACGACTAAGACACTCCCAAGCAGTAAAAAAAAGAACAGGTGGATTCATTCTGAATGTTAAAATATAAGCAAAAAATGTATTTGAAACAAAGGACAATTTGGGGTGAGTGCAAATGACTTTGCTTTCAGCCTGGGAAGACAATCCAGGGTGTGGCCCCAGGATGGCCTCTGTGGGCCTTCCTCTGGCCGTGTAAGGCAAATGGGAATGTTGTAACAGATGAGAGAAAGAACCTTAGTAAGCTGAAATCTTACTAAGTTTAAATCTTAGGATCTAAACTCCAGTAAGTATCAATTGCTCCTTCCTCATGTGTATTAGTCCTGATGAGTCAGGTTATGCTGCAAAAACAAACAAGTCCCAAATTTGTTTTGCTTATGCTACATGTTCATTGAGGCTAGCTGGAGGCTCTGCTCTGTGTCCCCACTCTAGGACTCAACCTGGCCATCCCTCTCTGGAACAGTGGCCCATTGCCACAAAAGAAGGAAAAAGAAAACTCAGCAAACAATGCATTGGCTCTGCAAACTTCCACCTAGAAGTGGCACATGTCACTTCTGCTCACAGATCAATACAAGAAGCAAGTCACAGGGCTACACTTAACTCAAAGGGGAAGGGAAGGCAATCCAAATGTGTGCCCAGAGAGAGGACTAGAAATACTCAGCGAGAAGCTTCAGGACCAGGACATAGTGCTTGGAGGTGAAGAAAGCATCAAGAGAAGAGTTTTAAATCTTTTTTCTTTTCCTTATTGCTTTCCACCTGTATCTTCCAGATACGCACACCAGTCAAAACAATATGCCTCCTAGAGTGTTAACATTCTGATATTCCAGGCTTTTCAGGACTTCAAGGGTATTACTTCCTTTTAAAGCCCAAATGACTAGACCAAGCCTCCATTCTACTTGACCCCAGGAGGTGCCATCTCCCCCAGGGTCTCTGCCCAGATGTGTCATGACATCCCCTGGTTGGTGCTTTCCAGGCACCTGGCTCTTGAGTGCGGCCCCAACTGTGATCCCCACCACCCCTAAGACTCTGCCACTACTGTGTTCTGCTTCCCCCAGAGTGAAGGGTACAGGGACAGCTAAGACTAAGTGGAGTCTTGAGCAAAGATTTATTAAGGAATTGGAGACACAGAAGTGATTCTGCTACAGAGAACTTGAATTTGGATACTAGAGGTGGCTAGCCACCCTTAGAATCCACAGGCTCAAGCCCTTCCAATGGTGTCCGTAACTGGGACCCTTACTTTCCAGCCCTCATCTTAACACTGCATGAAAGGGGCCAACTCCTCTCCTTCCCCGAAACAGCTGTTGCCCTATCTGGAGTCTATTCCCTACATGTCAGAGACAGAAAACAAATTTCCTCTTACCCCAAATTGTGGGCTTGACACCAACCCCTAAATTCCCAAGCCCAGATTTGCCTTACTCCAGGGGACTGTTGGAAAGTCCATTCCCTTTCTGACCTCCCTGCTCACCAAAATGGTCCATCTGAGCAGAATTATCAGTCCCCTGCAAAAGGTGAGCTATTCAGCCTGGAAGAATCTCATCTCACACACCTGTGGTCTCAACAAGACAGAACATTTGCATCAGTTTGAGAGCTTTTAAAAATCCCAAAGTTGGGCCACACCCCCATGACTAGATGAGAATCTCTTTGTTGGGACCCAGGTATCAGTTTTTCATGTAACGTGTACTAGGTATCAGTCTTCTGTTTAACGTGCACTAGGCTAACTCCAACGCGTTGCCTTTTTGCCTGGAGGATTTGGAGAAATGCCAGTGAGAAAGAAATGTGATTCCAGATCATTTGACTTCATGCTATACCACCGACCTTCTAAGTGGATTTGGATTATTTGGCACCTGCTTCTTTGGCAAACTCCTTATGTTTGAAATGCAACCTATAAAATAATAATTGGCCTTGAGGTAGGCTTGTCTTAACTCATCCCTGCCTTGGGGGAGTGACCTGTACTAAGGTGAGAATCAGCATTGCCTGGCCTCTCCCCACTTTCTCTGACAGTTATTTCCTCCTATCTCCCTAGGTTTCTCCTTTTTCAGAAAGAAAAACCAGGTACATATGAGACATACCCCCCTGCCCCCCCACCAAGGCCCAGATATCTTCCCCTATTAGACTGTCCCAGTAGTCTCAAATGCTGTTATCATATCACCTTTTTATATAATACCTATCCTCTTTTAATTTGTAAATAATCTTTGGAGGTGAATAATCTACATATAAAGTATCAAAACTAGTCATCCTCAGCACTCAGGAATGTATGTTAGAATTACCTGTGGAGCTTTAATAACAAACACTTTTGTGTGGCCCCTGGAACTCCCACAAAAGTGGATATAATTAGTCTGGAGTGGGTCCAGGCATCAGTTCTTTTTACATACAGCTCCCCAAATGGTTTCAGGGTTGAGAATGAGGACTGAGCATCACTGCTCTAGAGATCTTGTTACTGAAAATGTGATCTGCAGACCAGCAGCAGCAGCGCCTGGAAAGTGTCCCATCTCAGACCTGTTGGGGTAGCATCAGAATCTCTGGGAGAGGAGCCAGAGATCTCATTTTTAACAGCCCCTCCACATGATTTGGATGAATGCCAAGGTTTGAGAAGCACCTGTAAAGCTCGTTAAAAATACAGGTTCCTGGCACTACCCCAGAGATCCCTATTCCTTAGGTTTGTTGTGAGCCTGAGAACTTCCATTTTTCTTACAGAGGATGCTGCTGGTCCACAGCCCTCACATTGAACATCAGGAATAGATGGTTCATCATTTACTAATCATTCTTTTTTCAGATTCTGAGTTGCAACCTTACTGACCACAAGGCATTGAAGAAATTTTCCCTTATAAAAATATGCATAGAGGAAACCAGACATGCATAGTGCAAAAATGATGTGAAGAAACACATTCAATCTGTTGCACCATCACACGTTATGTAGCCTCTAGACAATTCCACTGTTCATGAAGGAATACAAGCAAAAATGGCAAACAATGTCTTTGGGGGAGCTTTAGTAACTATTTATGAAAATAGTTTTGACCTCATGGGTTGCCCTGAAAGTGTCTCAGGGGACTCCTAGTAGTCCCAGAATAGTGTTAAGAACCATCTCTCTCTACATCCAGCATCTCCAGCAGAAAGATACTGCCCTGTAACTAAACTGTTTCCTGTTTCCAGTTATCCCCAGCACTTTGAGAACAGAAACCTTATCTTTTGTGTCTTTTGGATTTTCAATACACAATGAACAGCTCTTGAGCACATTTTAAGAGCCAAAAAATAGTTGCTAATTATTCCATTCATTCATCCCACAACAATAAAGATTAAGCACATCTATCTTTGGGAATAATAGCATGAAAGCCAGTCTCTGTCTCTTTCACTAAACAACTTGTTTCTCTACTCCTGCTACATTTAAATGATAAATATACTTATATTTTAATTAAAGAGAAAGAACCCACTTTTGATCATCCCCCATAGGCACCTGCTAAAACAGTGGTTCTCAAGGTTTTACCACCATGCCTCCTCTGACAGTGGATTATGTTTACCATACACTCCAGAGATTGGATGATTCCAGGGTGGGGCAGAATTCCTGACATACCAATTATAACTCTGTCCTTTCTCCCTCTCTCAAGAACACAAATGGGAAATGCATGAGAGTGAAGTTAGTAGGGGAATAACCATGTATCTCTTTCAAATTTAACAAAGACTTGAGTAGTATTCCATTGTGAGCATATACCAAATTTTAATTGTCCACTCATGAATTGACGGACACTTGGGTTGTTTCCATGTCCTTGCAATAGTGAATTGTGCTGCCATAAACATTCGGGTGCAGATGTCTTTATAGTAGAATGTCTTATGCTCTTTTGGGTAGATGCCCAAAAATGCTATTGCTGGGTCGAATGGTATTTCTATATCTAGCTTTTTGAGGTATCTCCAAATTCTTTTCTACAGAGGTTGCACTAATTTGCAGTCCCACCAGCAGTGTAGGAGTGTTCCTGTCACTCCACATCCTCGCCAGCATTTTTTGTTTTGGGATTTCTTGATACAGGCCATTCTCACTGGTGTTAGATGATATCTCATTGTGGTTTTGAATTGCATTTCTCTGATGATTAGAGATGTTGAGCATTTTTTTATGTTTGCAGGCCATTATTCTGTCTTCTTTGGAAATTTCTGTTCATTTCTTTTGCCCATTTCTTGATGGGATTGTTTGATTTTTTTCTTGTTTATTCTTTTAAGTTCTAGATAGATTCTTGTTATTAGACCTTTATCAGAAGTGTAGAGAGCAAATATTTTCTCCTACTCTGTGGGTTGTCTATTGGCTCTAATGATGGTTTCCTTAGCTGTGCAGAAACTTTTTAATTTGATGAGATTCCATTTGTTTATGTTTGATGCAGTGGTGATTGCCTTGTGGCTCTTCCTCAAAAATTATTTGCCTAGACCAATGTCTGATAGGGTTTTCCCAACGTCTTCTTCTAGAATTCTTAAGGTTTCATGCCTTAGGTTTAAGTCTGTTATCCATCTTGAGTGAATTTTTGTGAGAGGTGAGAGGTAGGGATCCTGATTCACTCTTCTGCATGTAGCTAACCAGTTTTCCCAGCACCGTTTATTGAAGAGGGATTCTTTTCCCCATTGTATATTTTTGTCTGCTTTATCAAATATTAGGTTTCTGTATACTGATGGTTTCATCTCTGGTATTGCGGATCTATTCCAGATATCGATGCTTCTGTTCTTGTGCCAGTAGCAGGCTGATTTAACTATTATTGCTTTATAGTAAAGCTTGAAGTCAGGAAGACTGACGCCTCCCAGTTTGTTCTTCTTCCTTAAGATTGCTTTGGCTATATAAGCTTTCTTCTGGTTCCATACAAAGCGCAGAATTATTTTTTCTAGATCTGTAAAGAATACTACTCAATTGTAAGAAATGACAGTGAGCTAGCACCATTTATGCTACCCTGGATTAAGCTTAAGCCCGTTATCCAAAGTGAGGCGACACAAGATCAAGGAAATGGGCTCCACATCTACTCGCCATCATATTGGTACTGACTGATTAAAACTATAGTGCTCAAATGGTAGTAGTGCTCACCAGGTTTTGGGGGAGGGGGAGAGACACATCTTAGGGTTGTGAGGAGGTAGGGAATACCTCTAACCCTTCGTAGGGAAAGGCAAAGATATACAATGTAACCCAAAGGTCAGAAAAAGAAAAAAAAAAACTTTTATCAGGTGGTGGGCAGATGGGAGGGGGGAGGAGGGGAAGGATATTTACTTACAAAATAGGTGTGATGCGCACCACCTGGGGGTAGGATGTTTTGGTAAGGCGGGGGGTTGGGGGAGGAATGGCAGGGGCAATATATGTAACCCTAACAATATTTGTACCCCCATAATATGATAAAATAAAAGGAAAAAAAATTTAACACAATTTCCAAAGTTACTTTACCTAAATACATCTCACATTTGATTGCTCCATATGTCACAACCAAGTTCCTGAAGTAAAATTTTAGAAGTGTTAGGGAAAATAGAGGCATCACACAAAGAGGGACAGAGATTACCACAAGATTAGCGGACCTCACATTATTGCAACGTAGCATGGTGGTCAAGGGTGCGGGTCTTAGAATCAGGCAGACCTAAGTTCTGATCCCGTTTCTGTCATCAATACCTTAGGTAAGTTTCTTAAACTCTACTAGCTTCAATTGCCTCATCTGTGAAATGGGATAACAGTAAGGACTAAAGGAGACAGTACATAGTTTAAAACACACAGTAACTGCTCAGTAAACTAACAATAAATTTACCAACGTACTGAAGCTTAAAGAGATTATAGAGTAAGTGGTAAGTATTTGTAAAAGGGTGGGGGGACAGAGATGATAAAGTAAGGTTTTGGTCTAGATGGCCTAAGAGAGTAGGGAGAAGTACAGGGGATGAGACACATGAAGGAAAACATTCCAGAAAAGTGGCATTGAGTGAGAGGAATATTTAGGAAGCAAATCACAGATCTATAAGATCCGTGATCCATAAGAAATTTTTTTTTATTTTGGCATATTATGGGGGTACAAATTTTAAGGTTTCAATAAATGCCCTTTCCCCCCCTCCCCCCACAAGTCTGAGTCTCCATCATGACCATCCCCCAGATGGTGCACATCTCACTCATTATGTATGTATATACCTGCCCCCCTCCCCCCTCCCACCTGCCCAATACCCTATTACTGTAGTACCTATGTGTCCACTTAGGTGCTGCTCAGTTAATACCAATTTGCTGGTGAGTATATGTGGTGCTTGTTTTTCCATTCTTGGGAAACTTCACTTGGTAGTATGGGTTCCAGCTCTAACCAGGAAAATATAAGATGTGCTATATCACCGTTGTTTCTTACAGCTGAATAATACTCCATGGTATACATATACCACATTTTATTAATCCATTCTTGGATTGATGGACACTTGGGCTGTTTCCACAGCCTTGCAATTATGAATTGTGCTGCTATAAACATTCGAGTGCAGGTGTCTTTTTTGTAGAGTGTCATTAGATCTTTTGGGTAGATGCCCAGTAATGGGATTCCTGGATCAAATGGTAGATCCACTTGTATCGCTTTAAGGTATCTCCATATTGCTTTCCACAGAGGTTGAACTAGTTTGCAGTCCCACCAGCAGTGTAGGAGTGTTCCTCTCTTTCCGCATCCAAATCAGCATTTATTGTTTGGAGACTTTTTGATAAAGGCCATTCTCACTGGAGTTAAGTGATATCTAATCATGGTTTTGATTTGCATTTCCCTGATGATTAGAGATGTTGAGCATTTTTTCATATATTTGTTGGCCATTCTTCTGTCTTCTTTAGAAAAGTTTCTGTTCAAGTCCTTTGCCCACTTTTTAATGGGGTTATTTGATTTTTTTCTTGCTGATTTTTGTGAGTTCTAAGTATATTCTAGTTATCAGCCCCTTATCAGATGTGTAGGATGCAAAAATTTTCTCCCGTTCTGTAGGTTGTCTGTTTACTTTCATGACTATTTCTTTGGCTGTGCAGAAGCTTTGTAGTTTGATCATGTCCCATTTATTTATTTTTGTTGCTGCTGTGATTGCCTTTGGGGACTTCTTCATAAACTCTTTGCCTAGGCCGATGTCTAGGAGAGTGTTTCCAACATTTTCCTCTAGAATTCTAATAGTTTCATAAGAAATTTTTAAGAGTGCAGAGAAAAATCAAGGATATATAAAAGTATTTTAATCCAAGGAGGAGATGTAGTAGCATTGAATGTGGACTAGATAGTACTTCTCATCTTATACCAATAGAGATGCCATTGGATGGCATCCTCCTGCTTAGGATGTAAAAAGCTGGAAAGAGCTTTTATATCATATCAGCAATGAGAAAAATCTATGTAATCAAGAAAATAATAATTATTCTTGTACCCATCAGAGAGCTCAGGTCACAAGCAACCAAATCTAAGGAAAGACAGATACCTCCAAGAAGAGATGAGATGTAGGCACAAACTCACCTGTGGTAGAGCATGAAAGGAAAAGCCAAGCAGCATACAAGTAGGTAAGAAGAATTCTGCTGAAATTTGTAATGAGTTGCTAGAGGCCATGTGCACAGACTAGCATTAGAAAAGAGAAACCTTAGAAGCTGCAAACACAAAGGGACTTTGCAGTCTCTTCTCCGTGTACAGAGAGGGGCAGGATGAGAGATGGAAGAGCCTCCTCTAGTAATGCATATCTAAAGTTGGAGCAGGACCAAAGATGTGGGAAAGACAAGAACCCCTTCCAGAACCCTTCTCTCCTATGGAACAAGATACTTAAACCCCCTAGATTAAGGGGAGCAAATCCTGTGGCCTCTAGGACACAGATAAAGATCTATAGCATCTGAGGTACAGGAAAAGAAAAAAAAACTATATCCCTGGGAAGGATCAGGAAACTATCCTGGCCCAGGATATTAAAGAGCTCCTAGCACAGATGGAGGAGAAGGATGATTGAAAAGTTCCCTTTGTGAATTCTGAAGACGATGGGCTGTCTGATTCTGATACAGGACCATGACAACTGAAAACTCCCCACCTCTCACTGCCAGGCTAGCAGACATGGAGTAACAAGAAACAGCAATCTAATGCTGCGTGGCAAGGGCACAGAGAGAAACCACTCTCTGGGGTAGACACAGAGAAACATTGAGAAAAGCCTTCTAGCAACTCAGTCCCCACCCAAAGCAGAATGTAATACTACTAGATTAGAAGCCAGTGGTGCCCTGAAGGTAACCACAGCAACAAAAATAAACCCAATCCCAGCTGAACTTCAGACCAATTCAAACACCTTGAGTGTGTCCCCCATGCCTGGGGAGCTTAATAATACTTGGGCCACTGGAAGAAATTCTGATTCCAATGGTCTAGGGTGGGAACCTTGTCCTGGCATTTATTTAAAAGCTCCCTCAGCTGATTCTAATGTAAGTGGGATTGAGAACCCCTAGCCTTGTCCTTTGTTCTCAAGTCACCAGTCACGCACCTAGTGACCTTGAATTCTGTGACCCCTTGTGTAGTGGCTCATAAACACCTTTTAAAAACCAGCTGATGGTGATTTAAGTGAGATCAGGCACGTCTGAAGAAAACACTGACTCTCTAGGACCGTGACCGACAGCCATGCTGCAGAGCCTGGAAACAGGCCCAGTGAGAACTTTCAGTTCTTGGTTGAGCTCGGCGCTCCATTCCTCTTGCTGCGGTCTCAACCGTGCAGTTTCAGCCGTGCTGCAAACCTGCAACAAGCTCCGAGGAGGCAGGTCTGCAGTGATGTGCAAGGTGAGCCCGTACAGTAAGGAGAGACGCTGCAAATGCCACAGAAACCCCAGCCCCTGCATGTGGCCAGAGCAGGCAGCTGATTACACTTGGACAAAACACCTTTATAGTGCAAAGCTGACTCCCTGCCTGTAATAGCAGATCCCATGGGCGCCCCATAATCCGCACAGGGATGGCCAGTTTGTTTTATCATCTGTTTTCCACAAGTGGATCATATGGAATCTGCCAAATTAAGAAAGTAGGAAGTCATTGCCTTCTTTATCAATCCTGGCCAGTGCCATGTGCACAAATGCCTCTTCTTCCACCTCCCCTACCCAGCCCCCCAGCCATGATTTGAGTTAATATTCAGGAAGATGCTGCAAAAAAGAAATGGGAGAAAATAGTAAAGAATTTGCCAGTTTGTTTTCAACACACACACACACACAAAGCCAGTGTTCTCGGCTGAGATAAATCACTGTGGAGCGGCCTCTCTGCACACAGGTTATTCCTTTTCCAGGAAAAGCCTCTACATGTGTGTCTGCAACACCAGCATCCCCAGCGGAAGCTGACCTGGCCGCCTCCTCTCCCTCCCCCACAGAGGATGGGACCATGTGTGTCTAGTATCTCTCACATTCAACACACTCACACACACACACACACACACACACACACACCCCTAGCTCAGAGATTTGGCATTTATCATTGTGAAGAACTGTTCTACAAAATACAGGGGATTGTAATACCCCTGGCCCATATGTCCTAATGCCAGTAGCAGCCCCAGTTGCCATAATAACCAGAAACACCTTCTCACGTTCTTTAATGCCCCCGGGAGAGCCCGTGCCCCGCTAGAATGAGAACCATCAGCTGCATCCGTGCTGGGCATTTGCCCTCACCCTTCAGTGCAGCAGTTCTCAGATTTCAAAGCCCCTTATGCATGAGTGCCACCTCCAGAGATGCTCATGTGATTAGTCTAAACTGCGTCTTTAGTTTTTAACCAGTGAAAGGTTAAAAACTGCCCAGATGATTCCAATGGGTAGCTGACAACAACCTCCCCAGGGCTGAATCCGTTGTGTCTGAGACCCTGCAACGGGTGCACGGCTGCCCCAGCACGCACTAGAGCAGCTGTCTTTGAGTCAGGACTGATGCTCCACTCAGTTCACCAGCACCCCCAGCACTGGGATCTGATGTCCACTTGGCTATTCTACACCATGTCCCCTGCCTGCGGAGTGATAGACGGATCAGCGAGACGCTAACTGCTAAATGAAGCAGCCTCCGGCTCTTCCTCTCCAGAAGACGCTGTCGAAGGGGAAATGGAAAGCTGCACGTCCACAGCTTGGCCAGAGAAACAGGGAAAGGCGGATCACTGGCTTGGGAGCAGGAGTCCTCCACACTGCTCCGGGCCTTCAGGAAGGGCATCACCACCCACGATGCGCTGGGGACCGTGAAATGTCTCTGGGTAGCCCTGCTTAATTATGGCGGCATTTAGCTACCCCACACTGGGCTCGTTAATGAATATCTCCTCCTTCACAGCTCCCCTGGGGGACTTCACTCTGTTGGTCTCGTTTATTTGGCTGGCGTTTCCTGGGAAGCTGGTTTAGTAGGGCAACAAAGATAAGTATTTTTCTCGGAAAGAAATCTCCTTTGTTTAAATCTTGCTATCTTAAAGGTCTTTTTGTTGTTGTTTTGGGAAGTAGAAAAGCTTGGATTCTATGGCAGGGAGCCAATCTTTCAAGAAGACAACTAAGAAAGCATACCTCTGGTTGCTTCCAGCTCTAAGTTCTTTCTTTCTTTTTTTTTTGATGCATGCCAGAAATGCCAGAAAATAGCAAGGTGGAGGGCTAGCAAGGTGACTCTGCATTTGCCAAGTTCCACAATGTTCCACGACTCCCACTATGGCTGATTTCAGGCTACCAACATCTTAACAACTGGCTGTCTCATCTCCTGCCCCATTCGCTCAAGCATACACACAGCTGTAAGCTAACTACTCATTTATATCTCCTGAAGCCACACGATTTAAATACCCTAGGAAAGGGTGGTGCGCTGTCTGACAACTTGGGAAGACAGATGCTCAGAGACTCTAAGAAGAGGCCCTGGGAAGGCTGGAAATAGAAGAGAAGCCATGGAATTGCAGAGAGACTACGAGGTGGGCGTGGAGAGGGACGCAAAGTCACCATCACACAGAGCAAGGCGCTAAGCTTCCAGAAGGTCTCCAGCTTACTTAGCCCCTTTCTTCTCATTAGAAATCTATGAGGTGTGAACAATGTATCTTGAAATGATCCGGGAAAGGGAGCACAAAGCTAAAGGCAGAATCGCTGTGGGGTCCTGAAGAACTGGGCATGGTGCTTGCCGAGTCCCCGGGCAACGTGGCGCCACCGTGGGTTTAAACCTGTTGAGCCGCGCGGGCGCCGGGGCCGTCTGCAGATGAGGCTTTGACCAGCTGGGGAGGTGTAGCCAGTGTGTGCAGACGCCAGCTCGATGCCATTTCGTAAGGTTTGCCGCGTTGCTATTAGTGTTAAAAAGCTCCATAAAGGAAAAGGAAAAGAGAAAGTCATATACTGTTGCTTTCAGCAATTAACGTGGGTTCTACAGCAGGGGGAGTTCGCCTGTGTAATAAACAGAATATTATAGGTAGCAATACCGAAAGGCAACATTTACCGTTCATCCGGCACTGCTTACATGTAATGCTTTTCATATAATGGCATTTTAATTCTCACGACTATGAGGTAGGTGTTATTATTAAGCCCATTTTACAGATAAGGAAACCGAGGCTCAGACCATTTAAGTAACTTACCAAAAGCTCACACACTAGTAAGTAGCAGAGTGAGGCTGAAGCCTGGTAGCGTGGCTTGGAATCATAAGGGCTCTACTATGGACGAGATCTTTCCATTCAGTCACTTCGCCCTGGCCATCGTGCATTCTGGGCATGTGAACATTTTCCTTTTTGACTGTTAGCTGCTCCAGGGAACAGACCCTGAGTGTCTGGTTCATCACAAAGTCCCCAGAAACGCCAATTCCTGACTTGCAGTAGGGTCTTGAAGGTAGCGGCACCATGAGGTTTGAACTTCTGGGCACTGACTCTGCTTTTTCCTCTCAGAGGAGGAAGGAACCTTGCCAACGTTGAGTTTACGCAAGAACCAGGAGGAGTAATATTTATAATGGTCCCTTAAATGAAAGCCAATACATTGCTAGTGTGAGTTATCCACAGTGAGGCCACAAAGGCAGAGATGGGGCCAGAACCGTGCTTTCCAGATCAGTGCAGACCCCGGCAGAGGGCCCCGTGACCAACTCTGGGCTAGAAGATGCGCCTGCCGAGACATGCTGCCTTCGTTCCCATCTGCGGGGCTGTCTTTCTTCTGGAAAAAAATGCAAGTTTGTAACGTTGGCTAATTAACGTTGGCTAATCTCAACTTACATACCCTGCCTGAAACATGGATGTCATAATAAGCATTTGTTGCTGGCGTGAACGAATTGGGGGTTTCCCTGAGCTGCCTAGTACTATTGGAGAAATTCACTGCCAGGGACCCACACCAGGGGGAAAATTCTCAGATCCCCTTCCCCCAGCCCCTGGGCCTCTTCAACCTTTAGACAGTGGGTGCTAGAGACTCAGTCCCCCTCCCTCTGCAAAGCCCTGCGTGTGCGGAGCAGACTCATCATAGGGGTCTGGCGTGTGGCGGAGCCTCAAGGTTTCCTGTGTGTGAGTCACAGAGAAAGCAAGGCGTGAGGTCCTTGGTTCACAGCCCCATTGTCACACCCCCTCCAGGTGGGAGAGGAGCTCAGCCTCCCTCTCCTCACATCCTGCCTGCGCTTTGTCCATCGGCGAGGTTGGGTTTGACATAATTCAGACTCACTTCCGAGGATTCATTTTTCATGTGAGTTGCATGTAAACCCAAAACAATATTTTCCCCCTCTTTTCTATAAAAATCCTGGTTATACTTTCTCTCTTTTTGTCCTGGTCTTGTTTTGTTTGTTTTTCTTTCAAGAAGAGGAAAGAAAATATAAACCCTTTAAAATAATGTGCTATGGAAAGACTCAAAGATCTCGTAGACATATTTTTTGAATAATAAGAGCCATTACTGCACACCCAACAGGTGCTCTGACACACCGTAACAGAAGGGGCCTTGGAACGTCCAAACGTGAAATTATCACTGTAGTTTCCTACAGCCTGGCTGAACTATTTCCTGCCTCTATATCAAAGAATCCCATTACCCTCCGGGTGCACCCCACCGGTGGTTCAGACAAGCGGAATACTGCCTGGCTTAGAATTTGCAGCCGCTAAAATGCACGGCTGGGCCAGGGCACAGCCCCGACGGGCGTTGTGCACAGAAACAGAAGTTGTGTGCAACAACTTACAAGAAATACAGATGCATTTCTTGAATGTGTCCAGTGACTAATGTTATGAGAAATACCCACAGGGCTATGCTCATCCTAGGGAAAACTTTTTAATTAAAGAAGAGATTTTCAATAGCTCACATCTCGAAAGGTCCACTGGGTTTAGGAATGGAAAGTTACTGGGCTATCTAGGATAAGCCACTCCACTCTAGGCTGGGATCCTTTGTGTGCACAGAGGAGAGAAAATATGCAAATGACTAGAATGTACAAAGTGGTTTGATGAAGGCTGAGCAAAGCCCTAGGATGTGATAGCAAGGGTCCTGACGCAGGGCTAGAGACCTCACAATTAGTTCCTGCTCAGCTTGTGCCTGACTGGTGACCTCAGGTCAGTCTCTGAGCCTCAGTTTTCCAATCTGTGGCATGGCACAGACCAGCATGCTGCCTGTCACGGCACACTTAATGATTGCTGAACAAAGGAAGGAAGGATTCTCTAGCACTGCTGCAGACTCAGATTTAAAATAACATATGCCCTCTCACCTTGTCCACCTTCTAAAGCCCCCAAATCCTAATCTAACCCCCCAGCAGAAGGGGTGGGCTCCTGCTCTGGGAACAACAGCTGCATGTGGCCCTGTAGTGAACTGGGGAGGAAGGAGGTAGCTCTGAGTACAACCCAGTTACAGAAAAGCAAGTGATAGGCACATGCTCCCTCCTGCCTCAATTGACACATGTGGCTTGAGGCCCTTCTGCAGTCCCTCCCAAGCCCTTTCTGCTTTGTCCCGGGCTAGGCAGAGCTGCCCCAGCCCTAGACCTCAGGCTGCCATCCCTCCCACTCCTGTGTCATGGCCAGAGCAATTTTTCTCAGAAAAGCAACACTCTTGCTTTCCAGTGCTCAGGTGGATCCTTGGTTAGGTAGGAGTGTAGCCCTCCTCGCAACCACAGCAGCCTTCGGAAGCGCCCCATGAGGTTTCTGCACCCCAGAAATCAACCCAGGAGAAAGAGCCAGCTTGTCTCCACTGGCTTCCCCCTCTGCTCTTCCTCCTTCCGCCGCATTCTTTTGGACCCCACGGTTCCTCCAAGATTCATTCATACATCTTCCCTCAAGATGATGAGGTAGGGACAAAAATTAGGAACGTTTGAAAATTCACAGCCCCTTGTCCTTCCTCCCTCCTTCCCCATCAATTACATAAAAGCCAGTGTTGGCGGCAGGGCGTTCTCCTCCCTCTCCGTCCCCCACCCCACGTCATTGCATGAGTAGGGAAAGAAGATTCACAAAAAAAGGAAGAGGGAAGAAAATATTTTGAAATAGAAGCAGAAAAAAAAACAGATCAAAAAGTGCTGGGTAACGCAGACAGAGAAAGAAGAGTTAAGCAAGCCTTAGGGAGTTTGGGCTTAAGAGTCAAGGGAATGGAAAAGAGTTTTGAGGATCTGCATAGACTCGACTGAGAATGGGGTAGCAGGGAGAGTATTTTAAGATGGTTTGCTGCATAAAGAATATACTTCCTCCAGAGACTGAAAAAAGGATTGCCTTACTGTTCACGACTTTATGATGGCTTCACCGTGTGTCTCTGAATATGGCCCAGGCCAAGGCTGATCATGACTGACTCCTTGCATTTTGGGGAGAGTTACTTACTCTAGGGAGGCCTTCTTCCCAGGCTGGGTTCCTATGTGTTCCTTCCCCATCCTTGACCTATGCTGATCCATTTTCTCCTTCGAAAAATACAAACGTAAATTGCTTATTCTTGCCCCAGGCATACTAGAATTTTGCAAAAGTCCTTATAACTTGGGAGGACAGGCTTCCCTTCTTTCCACTTTCACTGCCACCCAGCCTCAACCTCCTACACAAGAACGTGGCTTTGAGGTGGCAGCTGGGAGGGGGTGCTGGTCAGGGATGGGGTGGGGGCGCTGGAGCCCCGGCCAGGGAGGGGAGGCGGCTACGGTGGGGAGTTTGCCCCAGTGTCAACATCAGCACCCTTAAATAAAAACACTCCCCAAGTGGTTTTGTCCTTGAAGTTAGCAAGGCCAAGTGTCACTCTGCAAAAGGCTGGTTTTTCTTGAAGGCACAGGAGTTTTACAGGATTGGAAAACATGCAAGCATGTGGTATTCCACAGGATCCGAAGCATTTCCTATCTGCAGCATCTCTCTTCCAATTTTTAGCCAGCAATGTTGATTAAGTAGATAACTCGAAGACAGCCAATACCGCACAATTTCATCGAAAGGCAATTCACTGCTTTCATAACAGTGGGGATGGCTCCTGGTATTAGACAGGCAGAAGTGGCTCATCCATCTCTGGGGATAATGTATGTGACTTGGATGACACTTAATTTAACACAGGTCACCCAAAAAGATGGTGATTTAATGTCCCAGATTTTTTTTAAGTGCTGCTTTGCTGTCATTAGGTTAGTTTCACCTCACACTTCTTTGTTTTCATTTGAAGAGAAATCTCTTTGAAAGAAATAATTGTAAACCATCACTTTTCCAACTGTGGGCAGGGAATAGAATGCCCAAGGTCAAACCCTGGACCTTGAATCCCAGAGTTAAGCCTCTGTGCTCTCAGTGAGAGGAATGAATGTAGATTTGTGAATGTGAAGCAAAAAGGGAGCCCCAGCTGTGCCTAAGAGATGGAATCTGCACAATGTCCAAGCATGATACACGAATGATTTCCTCCTTGCACTTTAGGGAGACAAAACCTGCCATGGCAATCACCCTGAAAAACTACCCCATTGACACTCATTTGTTATAGGAAATGCCCAGTTGCAGAAAACCCTCCACCTTAAAACTGAACAATCCTTCCTCTTTTGAAATGCCCCCAACCTGCTAGCCTGTCCTCTGGCAACCAAACAAGACTGTCGAATGTACCTGAAGACCAACCAGAAGGTCTCCCTGCCTTTAAAAACCCCCCTAAATAGACCACTTGCCAATCGGACACTGCCTCAGTGTTTCCACTTTTTACTCTATAAAACTCACTCTCCTTTCCAGTGCCCTTGAACCCCTGCTGAAATGAAAGGACAGCTGATAGGTGCCCTGGCCACAAGTTTATGGAAAGACGGCCTTTGTTAATTCTTGTCTTGGACTTAGTTCTACTTTGATACCCACAACGGAGATAGTGTTATTCCCAGAGCACTGACAAGTAATAGGAAGTTTGGTGAGATACGTGATTGCCCAAAGTCATAGAGGGAAGCTGGAATTTGGACCCAGGGCTGTCTGCCTCCAAGCTCATGCATTTCCCCCCAACCCATACTCCCCTACCCTCCAGTTTAAACAGCCTCTCCTTCTACAATCAGGTTGCTCCAGAAAAGTAAGAGAAAGGAGGCCCAGGGGGAGGCGGCCCTGGAGCTCGAACAAGCAAAAATCCAACCAAACCTTAATCTGAAAGGGGATCACAAGCACGTGTTCATCTCACCAGTGACCACAGCCACCAATGCCAAGCACAAAAGCCTGTCGCACGCGCTCTCTCTCTCTCTGCCTTGGATTGGCTGTTTTCATCATCAAGGCTGCACTTGTGCATTTTAACTTGATTTTATGAAGCAATATTGAGTTAAGAGGTGGAGAGATATGGGCCAGGGTTTGGTGAGTCCAGTGCAGAGTCTTGCTGGTCCTGGAGTTAATGCTGCATCCTGACTTCTCCGGGGATGGGCCCCAGAACTCTCAGCACTTATCATAGGAATCATCTGGGGATCTTGTTAAAATGCTGATTCTGGGTCTGTAGGTCTGGGCTGGGGGTTGAGACTCTGCATGTCTAGCAAAGTGCCCAGGTGAAGCCAGTGCTGCTGCTCCGAGGTAGCAGGGAGTCACTCCCAACCCTGGCTTCATGTCAGTATCACTTGGGAGCTTTTTAAATAATACTAAATCCAAGGCCCTGGGCCCAAAGATTCTGATGTAAGTGGTTGTGAGTGGGGCTTGGGCATGAACACCAATATTCTAGAATCCCCCAGCAGCCAGGCATGAGAACCACTGCACAACGGCCTTGAGGCAATTAATTCTGGCAAGTTCCACTCTCAGGTATAAAGGGATGAGATGGCTGCATCCAACACATAAAGCTTCAATAGTGACCACCTTTTCTTAGTTCAAGGTGGCCTTTCTTTCCAGTGACTCCACTCTGTTTAAATGCTTGTGTGTTCATGACAATATTTTAAAACATGTTTCCTCATCGGGAAGCTGGATTCTCTCTGTGGCCCCAGCAGCCACTATGACTGAGCTGTAAGGTTTAGGTGCCAGAGAAGATGGGGAGGGAGCTGCCTAAATCAGGGGAAGTCCATTGTACAGGGAAGGAAAATGAGGCTCTTGCTGGGAGTGGGATGAGGGAGTGATCATCAGACAGCAAAGACAGGAACAGCCCTGCCGCTGGGAAGAGGAGTGGTTCAGAGGAAAGTGGGCAGGAGACAGGGTAGGGGACCACCCTGCCGCATCAACAGAAAAGACCAGGAGCCCACCCCAGGGAGGGGCTTGCACACCACACACCAGCAGGATGCCCAGTGACCAAGGAGAAAAAGGACACCCACACAGAGAAAGGGAAACTCAGAGGACCACACAGAGACCAGCAGCTGGGTCCAGCTTCCTTCTCCTAAAGGTTCCTCCTACATCCAGATTCCATCAACACTGAGAAAAGTTGGGGACAGAAGCCCGCAAGACTGAGGTAGATCATTTACTCAAAGGAGACAATTAAACCAAAAAGGCTAGTATCTTGAAATGGCAAATTTAGGTGCCCTGGCCATGCCCCACCACCACATCAGCAGGGAGAAGGGAGGCTTGGTTCCCGAAGTTACAGGAAATAAAAGATCTGGCTCTTCTTTGAGGCTTGGTTGATTTGTCTTGTGTGAGTTGTTGACCCTATAGAGCCACATATGTACCTAAGGCATTCTGAGCAGAGAAGGCCTGGTTTTTCTCTTTTAAAATAGCCTACAGGGAAGAGAACATGAAGTGATTCACTTTTCCTCTATGGAACCTTAAAAGAAGCAGGAGAAAGGTCTTTTTAGTAGGAAAAACACAGACAATTATTGCTATACCTGCTGAGTACTACATCAGGTAAAAAAAAAAAACAATAAAAAAAAAAGCCCATATCACAATGCTCTTTTAAATCTGGCCAGGTGGAGAAAGTATTTCTCAGCAATCTGCAAAATTGGTAGGAAAGAGCTTATTATGTCGTTAATAATCAAGAGTCCTCCTGAGGAAGGCCTTTCCGGACTTTGCACAGCTTCTTACGCCACTATTGGGTGCTCACCCCTGCCTCCTCCCTGTGTACCTGCCCCACCTCCAGGCCACCCTGAGACAGGGCCATTCACCAGGGACTTCACAGGCTCTTCAGTGTCTACCAGGAGGCTGTGTTGAGAGGCCGTCAATCTGAGCAGTAGAAATATTCATTTAGAGTCTTCTCTTATATTAAGCATGTCCTTTTGATGATATTTTCTGTATTTTTGATGCCTTGACATCTACGGGTCTTGCCACCCCTTGAGGACTGCCCCTCCCAGGACTAGCCAGTTCCTAGAGATAGTTGTTACTCACCCCTGAGGGTGCCTTTCATAGGCAAACCAACCAATCCACACCCACACCCCACCCTGCTCCTATATGGGGCTCTCACACTGGATTGCATGCTATATGCGGTATCTTCCTGCCCTTCCAAAGGCCAAATGCAGAAGGGGATAAAATATTTTCACACCATTTTCAAAGACTCTACAAGCCCTCTGATGTTTCCTCGCTCCCATCCAAGTACAAACGAGTCCTGACTCTGCTAAGCTTCCCAGATCAGATGGGGCACATTCAGGGTGGTACGTTGTAGTAATACTTCCTTGCTAATACTCCTGCTTGATCCCCATATGGATGGCCAATTTAAAGCTTAAATCTGGTTATGTGGCATTTCTATGTGGCATTTGACCATTTGCAAAGCAGTAAAGCACCTTTGCTCCCATCATCTTATTGGATTCTCCCAATAACTCAATGGGGTTAGTAGAAATTTTAGGTTTCTGATAAAAATCCCTCTCCCCTCAAGCAATTCCTGAACATCAAAGGAAACCTCGGCAAAATTTTATTATCATAACATATTGACTACCAATAGAATTCAAAATATTTGGGGGCTATTTCCACCAATCCTGGAAAACATCTCTCTGTACAGCCAAACAGGGCTCCCTCCAAGAAGGGCTGAATCCTGCCATAACCAAGGGAACTTATTCTAGTAACATTTCCATCTCTTATACTAAGGTCAAGACTACATGCAAAAAACTAATAAATCCTTATTAGCGCTTTGCTTCTCTTTAGGGCATATAAAACCGTGATTTGAAAAAATGACAAATTGTATGACAACATACAGAAAAACCTTGCTTTGTATAGTAGATTCTCTTTTTTTTAATTGTGTAAGATGACTGAACTTTGGTGAGTCAGACTGCATTTTATATGAAAGGATCCAGAAAAAGGGGAGAGAGAGTTTGCTATTTAAAAGAATCCAATAGATATCAATCTTTAATAACTGGAAGAATAATCACCTTATGAAAACCAATTATCTTATAACTTATATAGTATATAAATCTGTAATTTTACATATCAGATTTGCTTGAAGTGGTATACATATGGATTTAGTTTGCAAAACAATTCATTTAAACTCCCTTACTTAGAAGACTTCTTATGTATTAAAATATGATTTTGCAAATATCTGCTAGGTGGTTGCACCTACTAAAGAATGTGAATGTCCTTTTCTAGTACTGGTTTTGATACAAACTAGTTTTATGATTTAGACAAATTACTTAAATTGTTGTGACTTGGTTTCTTCTTCTGTAAAATGAGTAGGTTGGATTAAGTCATTTTTCATTCTCTGATTTTCAATACACACTCATTGGTTTAACTTTTGTACTTGACATATAATCAGGATGTTAATATAGATCAAGATAAATTTTCTAAGAACAATTTTTACATTTTTCCACATAGCTTTAATGCTACTAAATTCAAGCCTGCTTAACGCTTCCATCGGGTTGTGATTTTGCAAGATGTTTTATGCATTTTGCCTTGTTTACTCCTGTGAAGCAAGGAATATTGCTTGAAAAAAAAAAATGACTGTGTTCTGCTATCCAATGGAGAATCATTACATTTATGACCTTGAGTTTCTATTGAATTTCTCTCTATGCGTTTATGATCTCATACTCAGCCAATCACCATATGTTCACCTCAATATGGCTACTATTACTGTCAGGGATATGCTTATGAGATTTATTTTTTATCATTATTTATTTTTTAATCATATTTATACTCTGGTCATAAATGAGAGAAGATAGCTGTATCATTTTCCTGTCCTTCGCAGACAGAAAGGAATACATTCAGACTCAAACAATGTGGCACATACTCTAATCTCTGTGTCAAAACAGAGAGTGCTAGAATCCCGGCTGTTTTGTGTGGTTGTGTAATTGTGCCCCTGCACAATTCTCAGGGGCATCATTCACATGCATGGTGCAATATACAACCTGCCGAGACCCTTGCTGGGACACATACAGGACGTGGGCCAGCCAGCATATTTCCAAGAGAAAGAGGCAATTCTAATAGTATGTGCAATACCAGGGGGTTTATACTAGATAGCCTATCACCAGACATAAGATAAACCAAACAGAGTCACCACCCAGTGTCCATCGCTGACATGTATTTCTCTTTACTACCAAATTCCTATAATCTAAGGATACACCTGCTGTGTCAATTTTCTCATTTCCTTCAAATCTCCCTCAAGTACAGCTTCTGTTGCTCTAACTTACTGAAATTGTGTTCTCCCAGGTCATCAGTGACACAGTATTGACTAAATTTCACAGTTCTCGTTCTCTTTGGCCTCTCTCCAGCATTAATTTTGCTGGCCCACTCTCCTTTCTGTGCCCTTTCTTGCTGAAATGATTTCTTCATGGATGGTGAATGTCTCTCAGAGGGGCACTGTGAATGGATGCAACCTGTGTTTTGGTAGAGAAGTTGCCGACTACATGCCAGATGAAAGAAAGAACTCACCTAGATGCCCCTGAACAGGACTTCAGAAAGAGGGGCAAGGGAAAAGGGCAGCCACCTTGGGAGAGATGCAGGTGACCAGGACATCAGGAAGGGGTGTTGGATGGGGACCATGCTCTGATCTGGGCCTCTGGTTCCTGCTTTGGCTCTGCTGGGGGGCTCCATGTGCAAACTGGGGGAATCTTGTCACAAATGGTAGAAAACACACAGGATCCAGCCTTCCAGGACTTGAGAATCCCATGAATGAATGTGATTCTGGAAACTCACTCCTCAAAGAACTGCTGGAAGAGCATGTGCACAAAGACCAGGACTAGCACAGGAGAGGTCCCGCCTCCAGTAGTGTGGTTTGAGCCCCGATTACAGGACGGCTTTACTAGCATCCATGGGGCCTCCCCTCCATATAGGCAAGGATCTCACTCCACCCCTGAGCTTCAGCCAAAGAAACCCCTCCTCCCCCATGTTTCTGAACCAGCCGGACACTTGTCCGCAGTGGCTCAAACCTGCACAGCCTCCCTCTCCCAAGAGATCAGGATCTGAAGAATTTTAACCACTGTCAGAGCTGGGATTTCAGCCAGCTTCTGCTTTTTCAACACAACTCTCCAAGATGAGTTTCTACTTATTCACAGTCAGAAAACTGAGATAGGATTGAGCCAGATTGGATATCCCGCAGCCCTAAGACTCTCACAAGCACTAGGGAACCCTGAAAACCAACAGGGAAAGGATAAAGCCTTGAAAGGTAACAGTCAGGACTTTGGGAGCTGTATTTTGAAAAGAGAGAATTGTAGAGAGGGCCTTAAATATTTGTGCCCTAGGGAAAAACAGGACATACTGCCTACACCAAACTGAAGGGTCACCCAGTTATAATATTAAGCTCTAGTGGCCCTCCTCCCTCCCCTTTTACTGCCCTTCTGCCCTTTCACTGTCTCTTCTTCATAACACCACCCCAGTTACCCCCTAAGATGCAGGCCAGGGTGCACTTCTTTGCCTTTTGCTGTTCTCTCTCTAACCTCTTTCCCTTACAGATCTCCCGAACTTCCACAACTTCAGCCATTTCCTAAGGCAATAGTTGGAAAAACTCTGGATTTGGAGACAGCCAAGAAGGAGCAATCCTGAAGATGTCCTTGCACGGCCAGCCCAAACCAAAGATAAATGCTCAGGCAAAAAAGTGCAGTGTAGGATAAATTTATGGACCCAGAAGAGAAAAGACCTTCCCTCTGAAGGCCCTGACAAACTCAAAAAGGCCAGAAATGTAAAGGCCACAGCCAGAGAAATGAAGATGACTTTGTTGACCTAAAAGACAGGCCAAACCTTAGTATTAAAGTGGGGACAGGTACTCAAGAGTAATCCTCAAAGAAAGACTCCACTCAAACAAAACAACGTTGCAAGTTTTAGACATTAAAGACAAATTAAAACTCTTACCCATCACAAAAAAAGCAGGAAGAGATGATGTTTAAAGCAGGAGGAGGAAGAACAAGAGGGAACTTTGCCTTGAGTGAGGACAGAAGGAGACTTGGGGAGAACATACACAGACCAGAAAGCAGGTGAAAGAAGGAACATATTCCAAGACCTACCTAAGGACTGAAATTAAGTCCAAATTCCTAATTCTCCATCTCAATAAATTATTAATTCTTAACAAATTTTTAATCTACAAAAATGGCTATAAGAAGCAATGAAAAACTGAAAGCAGGTGAAACTCATTGTATTAGTCAGGGTTCTCCAGAGAAACAAAACCTATTTTATATATGTATATATATATGTATATGTATCAATCGTGAGCACCAGGAGAGCCAGTGGATAGTTCTGGGCCAGTCTGAGTCGAGGGACTGGAAACCAAGGGCACCAATGGTGTGAGACCAGACTGAGGGCAGGAGAAGACAGATATCTCAAATTAAGTAGTTGGACTCAGACAGCAAATTCTTCCCTCCTCCACCTTTTTATTCTATCCAGGTCCCCAGTGGATTAGATGAGACCTACCCACGTTGTGTGGGTCCATCTGCTTTACTCAGTCTACCAATTCAAATGCTAATATCATCCAGAAACACCCACAAACACCCCAAATAATGTTTAACCAAATACCTGGGCATTCTGTAACCCAGTCAAGTTGACATATAGAACAAACTATCACATGCATTCAAAGGGAGAAATATATTAGAGTATAGGCCAAGGTCAAGGTTAATGATTTGAAGCAAACGAAGGAGATTTTTAAAAAAAGAATAAAAAGATTATAGAGCTGAACAAAATATAATAAATTATACTGTAATAGGCAAATGGAAGACTTTGATGATAACTAAAGGCATTTTCAAGTATATCCAGGGAAGTTTCATGAAAAAAAATCATATTCTGCCATGTAATGTGTACTTAATAACAACGAAAAGTTAAAAATTCAGACTGCCACATTCTCTGATTGTGGTGCAATAGAATTGGCATCATTTTAAGCGTTAAAGTGTGTCTATCTCTATGAACACTAATAAAAAAGGAAGGACAATTCTCACATAGTGAGGAAGTCTTGGAAGAAATCCATAACACCTGACATAAAATGTTTTAAACACATGAATATATAAATAAATCACTGATATTTGTGAAACACTGTAATGCCAATATTAGAGAATTTATTGTTGTAAATATCTATAATCATTTTTAAAAGGAGACACTAATGTCCAACTTGTTAAATGGGATGAAGAAGTAAGCCAGAACAAAGTAGAAAAAACAAAATTTTAACCTAAAAGTCAACAAAATGGAGAAATAAAGACAATAAAACTTATCAATAGGATCAATAGATAGTTCTTCAAAAATATAATACATTTGAAAAGATAGAAGGTTCCAGTTCCTGCAAAGATGGTGAATTAGCTGGGGCCCCAAATTTCCCAAGGAAAACTGAGAATGAAGAGAATAACAAAAATAAATAACACAGAAATCCTGGGGAGACAGGACCCCAAGGGCTGTTTCAAGGTGGCTCGCAAGGGGTATGCTGGAGCCAGGGGCAGGGGACTCTCCTTACCTGTGAGCAGGTGAAGGAGGAAAGAGTTGCTCTCATCCTCTTCTGTCCCTCCTTCTGCTGCAGAAATCACAGCCCCAGGACTCATGGCACAGGTGTCTACTGGGGTAAAATCAGCGTAAACCCAAAGCCCTGCTGAGGAGAGGGCAGGCACAAAACATATAGGGAAAAATAAATGACAGAGAATACTTAAGGTATTTCCAATAAAGAAAAGTAAAGAAAACTTGCCCCACTAGGTATTAGAATTTGTTATGAAGATGTAATAGTACAGCATTGGTGCAGGTGTAGACAAGTTGATCAATGACATAGAATAGAGCACCGAAAAATAGGATTTTTGCACGTATAGAAATGTGATGGATAACAGAGAAGATTAGTGGAAGTGTAGGAAATGACTGTTCAATAATGGATTTGGGGAGAATGGTTATCTGTATGGAAAAATAAATGAAATACAACCTTTTCCTCATACCCTACCAAAAAATCAGTTCAGGTGCATTCAGTGCTGAATGTTAAAATCAAAGATTTAAAGTTTTAGCAGATAAGTATTTTTATGACATTGAGATAGGAAAGGATTTCTTAAATAAGTCACACAAAAAAGTGCTAACTATGAAAGAATCTACTGATAAATTTGATTGTATTAAATTTAGAAATATTCATTTAGCAATAGATACCTTACTGAAAGTGAAAATACAAATTACGAGGTACATACAAACAACCTAAAAGTCCATCAACAGGAGAATGGATAAGTAAATTATGAAATGTTCACATAATGGAATATAATATATCTGCAAAAATGAATAAACTGTAGCAATAAACAACCACATGGATGAATCTTGGGAATACAACATGGAATGAAAAACACAAATCCTAGAAAATTATATAGAACCTGTTATCCCGTCCTGCCCTTAAAGTCTATGATCAATTATTGGCAATTTGCCAAAAACCCTATTCCAAATATCCTAATTCCTGACCCATTCACTTAAGCCAATTGAATTAAGTACTCTTAGTACCAAGTTCTTACGAGAGAGACCTATTTCTCAGAGTTTCTTAGAAAGTATTGGCACAGTCATCTGTCCACCTGTGTCCAGACTTTCTCACTGGCATGGAAATGGCCAGTGATAGGTGGGCAGTAGGAACTCTTCCTGGACTATGATGGATCCTCTAACTTCAGGAGCTTATTCGGGGAAGGCCAAAAAGTCAGGAAAGTCCTCCAAATATCTGCTCTTTTCCTGCTCTCCTTGAGTTTGGTGCACCTCACTTCTCCACAGCCTTGTTTCTGCCCAAGGCTGGATCCATGGACCTGGAGCCAGTGCTTTATAGTGTAGCAAAACGTAGCAATGCTAGAAACCATTCATTATGGCAATCAGCAATTGTAGGCAAGTACAAGTTTACATTTGCTTGCTTTTCAAAGCACTTTCAGTGCAATAATCAGGCTCAGACTCTGATCTCTTTCTTTATTTCCCTGTAAAAGCACCATGCTCTTCTTGATGCTGGCTTAGTATTTGCTGTATTTGCCTAGAAGAGTCTTCCTCCCTGTTTCCTTGTTCCCTGACTTGATTTTCAGCTCTCGGATTAGAAATTCCTTTCCCCAGGGAGTCTTTCCCTGACTCTTTAAGACTGGGTTAGGTAACTCTGCTGGTGTTCCTCCATGCCCTCTACTTATTAACATCCTAACACTATAGACAATGCTCTGTGGTTGAGTGTACTCACCTGTATGGCAGTAGACTATAAGATCCTTGAAAGCTGGAACTGCCCTTGAGATGTCACCTTTCTTAATATCACCAGTGCCTAGCACGGAACTGGGCACAGAGAAGGGACACAGCAAATCTTTATTGAAAAAATGTAAAATGGATCTAACATTACTCACAATATACTGAAATACATTCCAGCTGGGTTTAAAGACTTCAGCAATTAAAAACAAAAATAAAATTGGAGAAAGCATATGGAATCTTTGTAGAGAGGAGAAATCATTCTAAATACTGAAAATATTGAAGTTGTCATCAAAGAAAAGATGGATATTCATATAAATATTAAAAAACAAAATATGGGAAAGTCTATTTAAATAAATAGGAATGCAACAGAATGGGGGAAATGTGATAAGCATAACATTCAGCATTCAACATACATGGGTACTTGGTACAAATATCTAAGACCTTTTATAAAATTGGAAAAGGGAAATAAATGCAAAAAAGAAAACTTGTAAAAAATGCACTGTCTTTTTTGTATGGACAATTCAAGAATGCAGTTTTTAAAAACTTGGAGGTAACATTAAAGTTCTATTAAAATAAATAAAAATAATGAACCCAAATTTTCGCAATCCTATGGGAAAATACAATGATTACTGTTTTGTTTTTTTTTCTGAAACAGGGTTTTGACCTGTTACCCAGGCTGGAGTGCAAAGTGGCACGATCTTAGTTCATTGCAGCCTCAAACTCCTGGGCTCAAGGGATCCTCCTGCCCCAGCCTCCAGAGTAGCTGAGATTATGGGCCCACATAAACCATGCCAGCTACTACTGACATCTATAAATTGCTTCCATTTGAGAGCAATCTGGCAATATGAAAAAAAAAACCTATAAAATGTTTATATATAATACTTTTCAATTTCACTTTTGGGGGTGTTTAACCTAAAAGATGGCCAAAGGTGGGTTGTATTAAAAAGTTCCTAGCAGGGCTATTTATAGATTATGAAAACTGGAAACAATGGAATTGCCAATTGATAAAATTAGTGGATATGACTTTGATAGGCATCTATCAGGGTAGCATTAATATGATACACTCAGAGACTGTGTCCAGCTTGGAAACCTGATATGAAAGAGAAAAAGAATCCAAATCATGTGCACACTGCAGCCTCATAAAGGTCAGAAGGGAATTTAAAGAACTACCTCCTGCTCAGCTTTTAATCTTCCCTGGCTTCATTTGTCAATAAAATTGCTTTTTCCTCCCATAGGTTTTTCTTTAAAGGAAAGTCTTAAAAAAAAAAAGATGCGACTGCACAAGCATTTTAATTAGCATGCAATATATGTAAAGTTTACCTCTGACTATTATGATTACAATCATTATTATTTAATGCACCAAGGCCAGAACTGTTTCATTAAGTAAAAGCTAACTAATTAAAAGAAAGGAGGCCGGGTGCAATGGATCAAGCCTGTAATCCTGGCACTCTGGGAGGCCAAGGCAGGAGGATTGCTTGAGCTCAGGAGTTCGAGACCAGCCTCAGCAAGTGCAAGACGCCCCCATTTCTACTAAAAATAGAAAAATTAGCCGGGCGTGGTGGTGTACGCCTGGAGTCCCAGCTACTCGGGAGACTGAGGTGGGAGGATCGCTTAAGTCCAGGAGTTTGAGGTTGGAGTGAGCTACGATGATGCCACTGCAACAGAGCAAGACTCAAAAATAGGTGGGGGAATGGTTATTCAGTGACTGCAAAAACACATCATCCTCCATTACACATCAGCTTCAGTGTTCTGGAACATTCTCTTCCAGCCACACTGCACACACACATCCCAGGGTGTGCCCTTCTCATGTTCCTCTCTCATGCCCCATCTCACCATCCATTTCTGCTGCTGGCTTATAATTACGGAAGATTAGTTCAAATTCGTATGGATTATACCTTGATATCTTTGGAGTAAAGATACTTTAAAAGTCAAAAAAGTTGTCAGGCATCGTGGCTCACGGCTATAATCCTAGCACTTTGGGTGGCCAAGGCGGGAGGATCGCTTGAGCTCAGGAGTTCAAGACTAGCCTGAGCAACATAGCAAGACCCTGTCTCTACAAAAAAATAAAAAATTAGCCCGGTGTGGTGGCACGCGCCTGTAGTCCTAGCTACTTGAGAGGCTGAGGCAGGAGGATGGCTTGAGCTCAGGAATTTGAGGTTACAGTGAGCTATGATGATGCCACTACACTCTAACCCAAGCCACAGAGCAAGACCTTGTCTCAAAAAAAGAAAGTCTAAAAAGGCAAAAACAGGAACAATTTGGGGTCACAAGGAGAACTACGGAGACTTGTAAGGCAGCAGAGGGTTATGAGAAAGACGGTGGCCCAGGGGACTGTGGCCCTGCTCTGGAATGAGCTCAGTCCTAAGTGTTCCTCACCTTACACAAGTTGCTCAGTCCCTCTGGGCTTTAGTTTCCTCCAGATCCATAACGTTGAGCTACATGATTTCTTAGGCCCTTTCCTTAAATTTTATCCTTCTTAGCGAGTAGGGTCCGTTACATGGTTGACTCATCATCAAGAAAGCACCATTTCTCTAAACTTTGGTTCTGCCTTTTTGTCCTTCTTACAATTCATGAGGCAGTTATTTTATTCATTGTCTCAATTTCCTCCTGAAGCTGTTGAAATGACATTTTTGGGGGAGGCCATCACATTTTCATTTTCCCTACAGAGTCCTCTGAAGTGTTTTTTAAAACAAACTTTAATCTTAGAACAATTTTAGATTTACACTTTGAGACGTGTAGAGTTTTTTTTAAATACCTGTGTAAAACATACAAAATACTCATAATTTTGGCTAAAAGTTACTTTGTAAGTGCTTAAAATATTTCCACATTTTCTTTCACTAGAAAATTAATGGAGAGATAGCAGCTGCTAATTAGGAATATATCATCTATGATTCCTAGCCGGTCTCTGAGCACAGTTAAGCAGCTAAACTGTTTCTTTTCCTTTTTCTTTTTCTTTTTTTAAAGCTTTGCTCTCCTTTTATGAGGACAGAAAAAATGGCACACGATTAAACTGTTAGAAATTCCATTAAGTGTAAATTTAATGTGAAATATTCAGATAGAAACAAACATATTAAAATGTAAGTGATGAAATTAACTCTTTAAAAATATTCACTTTGGCAAAAGAAAAGCCAATTATTCACCAACCCTGTTTCTATTAGCTGTTCTCATAAGGTCTTACTGCATTATAGGGATTTCTGGAGCTAGCCACTTTGCATGGGTTACATTTCTTAGAGCTATTAGGGACTGATTCCTTAAAGAAATAGCTTAAGACTTAGGGACTCTCTTGAGACACCAAGGCAGCCTTGAGAAGACTGATAAAGTAGAGATTTGTACAGGAACCACAGAGAGATGGGATGGTGTGAAAGTTCAAGTTCATCTGATTGTGGGTTGTGGCCTTGAGGACAGATGGAATTGGTCCCTTAGTCATCACAGTGTTTGCTCCCCAGCAATGGGGTTAAACCCCTAAGAAATCCCACAGAAAGAGAGTTCACATTTGAGAAACTTTTAAGAAAATAGAAATGGAGCAATAAAATAAAAATGGAAGTGACTCAATGGAAATGTTTTTGAATTTTTTCTGATCCTTGAAATAAAGTATTAAAGATAAGCCACTAAATCAAAAAAAAACCCAATGACATTTTACATGACTTAAATTAATAACAGTGGGTCTGACTTATTAATTTCCATGTACTATTCCTCTCTTGCTAAAAATCTTTTTGCTTACTTTTCCTGGAGCTTCACTGGGATGTTTATAAATTCATTTTGCTTTGTTGTAGAAATTTGCACAATAATACATCTTATGACTCAGAGTTCCTAAATCCCGTTTCTGGGAAATTGCTATGTTCCCAAGGGCCCAGAATAACTTGGCTATTTTATAAGAAAAAAGTTTTTGATAACCTCTGTTCAACCTACTTGTTGGATATCTTTCAATTCCCTTGCCAACCATTAGATTTAGTTCCATCCATAATAGCCTCATCAAAACCCCTGCTGCACTTACACACGGCTCGCCTCCTCTCTCCTCTGATGCCCCTGTGCAGGTCTGAGGTCTGCTCCCATCTTCTTTGACTTCTTCCAAGGCTTTAATAAATTAATATCCACTCCTTCTCAGCCATCTGCTTTTACCAACTTTTTCTATGACCGTTCTCCAGTTTACTATTTTTCTAATAATCCGCAACAAGAACATGTCAGCTTTCTGCTTGCCTTCATACCTCCCTGCTTTTCCTGGCTGCCTTCCTGCCTTTCCAAAGAATGTAGTCCAAAATCCACTGTGTGGGCCAAGCAAGAGCGGTGTCTGTGTGGAGGGTTTCGTATAGCCATGGCAGATACTGGAGCCTGACCGGGATGAGGAGGCTCCTCCACAGGTTGGGGGTCACGAGGCTGCCTGACCAGGAGTGCTGGAGGCTGAGCAGGGTGTGGATGGGGTCCAGGCAGCAGGAGGTCAGAGCAGGAGAAAGATCAAGATGGACCACATCTGTGTGGGGCAGAGGGACAAGAAAGTGATGGCAATAGAAGATCGAGTGCAGACAGGGGTGGTTGATCCCCAGCAACTAAACATGTCAGGGATAATTAGAACCAAGTTTCTTGTTATTGAATAACAAAAGTAGTATTCAATTGGAATTGGAAGTCTTAGCATGAATTTATTGTTCTCAGTATGGAGAGATACAGGAAGAAATATAGATTTGTAGGAGGGGGCAGTATGTGTGTGTGTATGTGTGTTGGGGAAATGAGCAGACTCAGTGTTCAGATCTTGGTTTCTAAATACCATTCCCATTCAAAGGAACCAGCACTACTTGGAGAAATGTCTGATTCCAGGGCTGGGGCAGGAAAAGTACAAGATGGGTGTGGAGAATCAAATTATGTCAGAAAGTAAGGGAAAACTGAAAGAATAATGGGCATTTTTCAAAGGGACACAGGAGCCAACTTGAAAGGGTTCCCACTGGCCAAATCTGGGACCATTTGAGCATCAAAATAAATAATGATAATCAGTAGATTATAACCCACTGAAGACAATCGGAGGAATCCATTAAATGAACGAATGAGTGATGAATGAATGAAAAAGCTATTCCTTTCAGAACAGTGCCAATTGATAAATAAATGTAGAAGTATTGATAGAATTAGAAAATTACCATATAACAATTATCATAGTAATAATTAATTAAACCAAGATGTATCAATGGATTCTAAAACTGGGGAATAAAAATTTGTTAAGAAACAAGATATTTATGTAATTTCAAAGTTGTCCTGTAATCTTCCAAAGTTTCAAGGTCATGATAGCCAAGGAAAGACTAGGTAACTGTCCCAGACTGAATTAGACGAAAGAGACATGACAGCAAATATAAGACACGATCTTGGTCTGGATTCTTTGCTATGAAGGACGCGTTATTAGGATAATTGTTGAAACTTGCATAGGTCTGAATATTAGATGGTAGAAATGAATCAATATTAATTCTCTTGTTTTGAGGGTTATGTCCATGTGGGAGAATGTTCTAGCATGTAGCAAATACATGCTGAAATATTCCAGGGTAGTGGTATCAGATCTGCAACCTAATCACACATAATTCAAGGGGGAAAATGTTCTCTGTATTATTCTAAGACTTATGTAAATTTGAGATGACTTTAAAAATAAAAAGAGAAAATAGGAAAAAGAATGTGCTGATTGGGGATCTTTGGTTGAAAGCATGGAAGCTGATAGTGAGCAACTTTAAAAAATAAAGAAATATATGTATTGGCAGGAGACTGGAGAGCCAGCAGGAACACCTGGATGAAAACAGAGTCTCAGGAAGGACAGGTAGGTCTCAGCCACAGCAAGTCTGGTTCTTCCCCATCCTGACGACAGAGCCCTTCAGAGCCTCCTCTTAGCTTCTCCACGTTGGTAGGCTTGAACTCTGACCTTGGTTTGCCTCCCCAAGTTCAAGTTTACCAGTCCCAGAAGTTCATTGTTCTACTTTCCTCACTGGGTTGCCATTTTCCCTTGGTTTCACCATCTCTCCAGCCCTTCCGTAGTTTCTAGATTTTGTTCTCAGTGAGACGGTGTGTCCAAATAAATCTAGCTGACCATTTTCCCAAAAAGAAAATTTCCTGTTTCATTCTCTTCACAGCCTTTACCAATTCCTGCAAATTCTGTGTATTTTTGTTTACTCTCTGTCTCCCCGGCCAGACTGACAGCTCTGAGGCAACAGGGTCTGCCTGCCTTGGTCACTGTCGCACCCTCCTCGCAGATTAGAAGCTAGGGTGGCCGTAGAGGATCTCTGCTGCAAGAGACCCCACAGATCCTCCAAAGACTGACCCAGGCGCTTACTGTCCCCATTAGCCCACGACAGTGAGAATACATCAATTCTTCTGCATGTCCCTTTCACATCATTTTCAAGGTCTGGCTTCCCTGGGCTCACTGCCCCGGTACCTCCATTGCAGATCCCACGCACGTCCACCCCCACCCAGTACATGCTGCAAGGCCTCTTCTGTACATGGAAAATCCCCCCTTTACCTTTTTTTTTAAATTTTCATTTTAATCCCCCCTCCCTTTATCTTCTAATACTCTGCTCAGACATTACCTGCTCTGCAAAGCTTTCCCCATCATCCCTAGCCAGGGCCCCACAGCACCTTCTGCCCATCTCTGCTACAGAAACCCTTACCATGCTGTACTGAAATTCTTCATTTATTTTTCTGGTCCCCTACTGCAATGTCCATATTCATCACTGTATTCCCAATAATAGCGGGATCCCTATACATCTCCACACCTCCTAGAGCCTCAGAGCATGTTGGTGCTCTCTGGGGAGCCTCTTCTCAAGTACTTGTTATGGCTCTCAAATAACTTGGGGAGCTCAGTCCCTGGCTCTCGGCCCCAGGGTATTTTAATGAATTCCATTTAGGTGGCGGCCTCAAAATCTGCATTTTGAACAGACATCCCTGATGAACCGGGAACAAATTTCAAGAAGCACCATTCTAGACTATTTTTCACACCCACGCCAGCCTGGCTGTCCCCTCCCTAGGTTCACAAGTCTCTGTTAAGCAAGGCCCATGTCCGGCCCCCACAGCTTGGCAGTGTGATGCTGGTTGCCACTTTCCCAGTCAGATTTGCACAGAGACCGAAGGTCTCAATTGTTTTGCTGAACTCCACTTTAGGTGATTTTATATCCTGCATCATCAACTCACACTCACTTTGATTTTAACTTCCAAATTTCATGGTTTCTAGTCCCGAATTCAGACCAGCCATGTGAGCCCCCCAGGTCTGCCCCCACCCACACAATTTCCTGTAAAGAACCCATCAGATCTCCTAGGCCTTGCCTGCTGCTTTCTGCTCAGGGTTCCCAGAGGCCTCTGCCTAAGCTTTTCCCACATCCACAGCTCCTCTCAAAGTGCTCTGACAAGAGACAAGACAAATGGAAACTTTGAAGAAAAAGGTACTTCTTTTCCATTATAATATCGACTTTTTGATTTCACTGGACACTGGTGCAAGGGGCTGAAATATCTGAGTTCTCAGGCTTCATTAACCCGTATCCCATTAAATGTCAGGTCAAGGGAAAAGAAATCCTGAGGCTCTTCTGCTTCCTGGGCTGTGACACTTTTTATCTTCATCCCCCGTGAACCCCACTAAATTTGTTTTCTTATCTGCTTCCCCCAGCAACATGAGTAAGCTAGATCTGGCATGATTATCTAACATCAAGATAGTCCCAGCAGCACAGTATTTCTAGCTGTCATTCTCGGGCCCAGCGAATGTCCAAGCAACGTGATCTGATCTAAGTTATCAGGTCCAGGCTGCAAAACGCTAAGAAATCCTTGCTATTATCACATGGGGATAATAAATGGGAGTTTTCAACTTGCAAAAAAAATTCATTTGTATTTTTCCCAAGAGTAACAAATCCAAATGTCTGCAGAAGCAAAAAGGATAATATAATATAAATGTGTGAATCCAGCAGATGTAAGAAAATAAGGCTCGGTGTGCATCATGGGATAATGAGAGCAAAGCTCACCAAAAGGCATTCAGATTAGAGAAAAAAAAAAAAATTTGCACTAGAAGTTCCTACAAAATAAAATCTGCTGACCTATCACCCTGTCATATTTATCTATGTCCTAGAAAGGTGCATATGATTCAACCATGAATGTTTTAGCTAGATATTTTAGTTAGGTTCTAGGTAAAGCCGTTCATACTAACACAAAACCTTGAAAATGCAGTGGCTCAAATAAAAAAGAAATGTATTTCTATAACGGACTAGAAGCAGGTGCACAGTCCAGGGCTGTAGGCGGCTCTGCTCCACGAGTACTCTCAGAGATCCAAGCTGGTGGAGCACCCAGCCGTCCTCCCCACATGCTTCCATCTCTACGTCAGGGTCTGTTCCAAACACCACCACTTCCCAAAAGCAAGAGAAAGACATGTCCCAGAAGTTGTACACATCACTTCCACTCAATTTCACGGGCTCTACTGGCACACCCACATGCACAACTAAAACCCATGGAGGACGTTGTAATTCTAAAAGACAGATACTGGGAAGTAGCAACAATTTCTGACATGCTAGGTTTTCAGGTAAAACCCAAGTGAAGCTCCATAAACCTAAAATTATCTCCAGTCTTTAAAAATGCATTTATTGATAAATTTCTGAACCAATCAGCTTTTGATCTTTGGCATTTAGTTTTGTACCAAACGGACTCTATAGGAATGATGAGAACTACTCACGAATTCACTTGTTGTAGCACCAGGGTTGTAGGAAAGGCAAGAGTAATGTGGAGAAGGTGGGATGGTAATGAGCCTTAGGAGCCTCATTTGATAAGTGTAATAAAAGCAATCAGTTATACTTATTACTAGTACATGACACACTATGACAACAACTGGGGGGAAGAAAAGTAGTAGAAGTCAGGGTGAATACCAGGGGCAAAATCCTGATTACCATTTAAGCACTTACTTGTTGTTGCTGTTTTTAACCCACCTTATTCCAAAAAGAAATGGTGAAACCCTAATGGGGAGGGGATACATAAAATGCAGAAGGTGACAAATCAGACCTAAGACAGACATTTTTAAAAACAAAGTTGTGGGTATAAGGTGGGTCTAAGAATGAGCTGGCAAGGCTTTGACAGTGAGTTTTAGTTGGTGGCAGCCACAGAGAAGACTGATTGGTTACGACATCATAGCATTCCTAAGATTTTTTTTTATTTGATTTCTATTCCTTGGAATTAGCTCCCTGGGTGTGCCTTGCATGTTGGTGCACCAAGACACTCCGTGCTGTTGTCTCTGCCTACAATACCTCTGCTCCACCCCACTCCCCACCACAAGCTCCCCTGTCCCAAGCCAGGCAGTCTCTTCCTCTGGGATTTTCCCTGGTGGGGTTAGTCACATTCTATTCCTTGTTCCCATAGTTATTCTTATATTGTAGCAGCATGATCAAAACTTATACTGAATTCCATTTATTTTGTCTTCATATTCCCTTCAACAAAGGACAAGGCCTATGCTTCCTTCACTCTTCTCGGTTTTTCCCTCTTCCTAGGATAGAGCCACACACATAGCAGGAGCTCAGTGGTGTTGCTGGGTTTACAAAGGAAGTTTACATTTCTAGCTGCCCACCCTGCTGAAAATGCTCCAGGTTGCCCAGTCCTCCCCATCATCCACTGAGCTCCCCATACCCGCCCAGGGAGTCACAGGTAAGGATGTTCACTGCAGCACTGTTTACAGTTGTAAAAAGCTAGCAACAAACTAATTTGTCTATCAGGAAGGTCATGTAAATTTAAACTGCTTAATTCATATGCTAGAATACTGTATAGCAGTTAAAATGAATAAATTGATCCATATTTATTAATCAACAATATACCTCAAAAAGCATTAAATTAAAATAATCAAGTTCATGAACAATATGTAAGGTATGATACTATTTATGTAAATTATTAATATATGTATTGTCTTTTCAACAGAAAGACAGGTTAACTTTTTTATTGAGACAGGAATTTGCTCTGTAGCCTGGGCTGGAGTACAATGGTGTCATTGTAGCTCATTGCAACCTCAAACTCCTGGGCTCAAGTGATCTTCCTGCCTCAGCCTCCCAAGTAGCTGGGACTACAGGTGCAAGCCATAACACTTGGCTAATTTTTCTATTTTTTGTAGAGGCGAGGTCTTGCTATGTTGCTCAGGCTGGTCTCAAACTCTTGACCTCAAGCCATCCTCCTGCCTCAGCCTCCCAGGATGCTAGGATTACAGGCTTCAACCACCATGCCTAGCTGAAAGGACAGGTAAATTTTTAAAAAGAAAAATAAATTTAAAAAATAAGGACCCTTCCCTGAACCCTATTTTACCTCCAGCTTCTGTGCTATCTCTTTATAACGTGCTCCAGTATGAACTAGGAACTAAGAACAAGGAACAAAATTCCATAAGCAGGGAAGGCCAGAGCCCAGAGCCCAAAAGGCTCATTCCCATACAGCTCTCAAGTTTCTACCACATGAAGAAGTTCAAATCCTAATCTAGACATCCCTGAAGAATCTCTAAGTAATTCTCTCTGACTACATGTGAGATGAAGAAAAAAACTGAAAAGGACTCTAATAGCCTTTAGCCTCCAAGGAACTATTTAGAGTACTCAAAGGAAATGGAATTTCAACGTATGGATTTAAAAAGCTTGGCAGTTAACTGTGGATTCATCCATTGGTGAGTGGGAAAGAAACTCAACCACTAGGAAAGAAAACTAAAATATCTCTAGTCCTAATAGGGAGGGCTCAGTGCCTCCTCCCTTTTGTTGCAGAACATTAAATTCAACCCACCTTACCCAATTCCCAGAGTCTGGGGAAAAAATGATGCAGGGAAGAATATTAAATGGGAAATCAGGAAACCTGGGCATCTAACTATTCTGTGTTTGCCTTTACCTTCGGACCCATTCTCTGCCTTTCTCTGCACTGTGCCAAGTTCGGAGAGGCTGGGCTCTCCGTTCCGCATCGCCCCGCACTACCCCTGCAGGCTTCCAGCCGGGTTTGCCCAGTGGGAGGACGTTGGGGTATTTCTTCCTCCTTTCCTCCATGCTTCCGTGCCATCATTCTGGCAGTGGCTGTGAACCCGCCCAGCTGAGGGTTGGGCAGTGTGCCCTGCAGGCTCCCGTGTTCAAGGAATCTCTGTAAGAATAGTTGTTCCCTTCACTACTTCAGACCTAGGGGAGGCAATGGCTTCCTGTTGTCACAAGTCTCTGGGTTTTCTTAACTGCCTTGTCGGTTTCCTTACCTCTGCCCACACCCCTATAAATAGTGCCCTCCTTAAAGTGCCTTCAGCTGTACCATCAGAAACTGGGACCCTGACGAGGGCTTCTGTTCCAGACCCAGCTGTGTCCCTAGCACGCCACAGGAGCCTGAGCAAGCCCCTCCTCCCTGGGCGTCACCATGAGGTGAGGCACGAAGCCCATATGACATGGAAAGTCCCGCCTGCCTTGAAGATTCTGCAGTCCAGTAGAGCCTGAGATGGGATGGAACGTGGCTCAGAGGAATCTTTACAGCACATCTGTTTACAGGTACAGATGCTCCTTTTAGGGGAAAGGTACCTTCTGCTTTTTATTCCTTCTGAAGAAAATGTGTCAGCGGAATAAGTTTGAGTCCACAGCTGGTTGGGTTGAACATGTCCTTTCATTTCATCTTCCCTCCCTTGCTCCGAACATCCGCAGAGAGAGCAGTCAGGCGATACTCACTGAGCTTCACGGTCCAGGGAGAGACAGCATGTCTGCTCAGAACAGCTCGCAGCGCCGCAGCCCCCAGCCAGCTTCTGGAGGCACAGGCCGATTCCAAGTCCTTCCCCTTTCACGGCCTTCTTTCCTCTCCAGCACGTGTAGCAATGTGTGTCTTTTTTTTCCTTTTCTAATTTCATTTTATTTTTTTTTTATTTTTAAAAATTTTAGTAGATTTAGGGGGAGTACAAGTTGAATTCCATTATATGTATCTATTATATAGTGTTGCAGTCAGGGATTTTAGTGTACCCCTCACCCAAGCAGTGTACATTGTACCCCATAGGTAATTTTTCATCCCTCACCCCCTCCCAACCTCCCCCCTTGTGAATCTCCAATGTCCATTATACCAGTGTGCATGCCCTTGTGAGCCTTAGATTAGCTCCCACTTATAAGTGAGAACGTGTGGCATTTGTTTTTCTGTTCCCCAGTTACTTCACTTAGGATAATGGCCTCTGGTTCCATCCAAGTCACTGCAGAAGACATTGTTTCATCTTTTCTTATTGCTAAGTAGTACGCCACGGTGTTTATATACCACATTTTCTTTATCCGCTCCTCTGTCGAGACTGTGAATTGTGTTGCAACAAACACATGAGTGCAGGTACCTTTTTGATATAATGATTTCTTTTCCTTTACTGGCAGATACCCGGTAGTGAGACTGCAGGATCAAATGGTAGGTCTACTTCTAATTCTTTGAGAAATCTCCATACTGATCTGCACAGAGGTTGTACTAATTTATGCTTCCAGCAGCAGTGTGTAAGTGTTCTCTTTTCACCACATCTGTGTCAACATCTATTGTTTTTTGACTCCAAATTCATCTCCTGCTTCCTCCTCAGCTATTCTTTCTCATTGCCTCCTGTTCTTTGTGTGCCACTTCTCAAGACTACTAGAGGGACAAAGAGCACAGGGGGCTTGGTCCTACACGCCAATGGTTTATTCAAAGAGCCCACCAGCTAAGAGGCTGATTGGCAAATTCTAACCTGATGCCAGGAACCCTGATACATGGTCCTCACAAGCTGGCAGCATCTCTTCTGGAGTGAGAACCTTCATGAAGCATCTGTGCCCTGGATCTTTCCCCTTTTTTGGCTTAGGCTTTGGGGGAAGAAAAAGCCAGGATTTCTGCTTTCTGCCTTGCTGCATGCTTTTCCTGAGTCAATGAGCACAGGGCCAGCTCCCTGCTTGAAAGGGGAAGGGAGGAGGGAGGGGCAGAGAGGGCGGTAAGAACGTAGGTCACCAGCTCAGAGCACCAGAGGATCTCCACTACTCCTCCACAGTTCGTTTATGCTTTGTCTGCCCTGCTTGCTTCAGTCCACATTTCAGCCAGTCTCAACCTCCCAACCTCACCCCACTATCCTATGGCTCTAGCAGTGGGTGTGGGTACTTTCTTTGCACAGGTAACTTAACAAGCAGGAACACTGTTTATGAGCTGCATGGGCACTTGCATCATGCACCCCATTTTCAACTGGCACTTTGCTGGGCCCCAGATGCCCCATGAGGGTCTCTCAAGGCCTCCTACCTGGTCCTGTCCTAGACAGGCTGGAGGTGCCCCTGGTGGCCAGAGGGTGCAGGAGTCCTGCACAGAGCTTGGATCAAGAGCACAGGCTTTGCTGTAGGCATGCCCTGCGTCCAAACTCCAGCTCTACCAACAAGCAGCAGTGAGACTGCAGGCCTCAGTTCCCTCAGATGTTAAATGGGTACAGCACCAGTACCCCCTTCCCAGGGCTGCTGCCAGGATACATGAGCATGCACATAAAGCATCAGCCCTGGCATTTGAGAAGGGCTCACTGGGGCATCCTTGCAGTCACCATTATTAAGACACTTTACAACAGACGCCCCACACTCCCTGCCTTTTCTGGAGCTCTCCTGGCCCCTTTCTGCCCACACAGATCTGAAAAGACAGGTTAGTTGTGAAAGGGACCAAGCAGGCAATACAGTTCCTATGGTGCAATCTCAGGAACCATGACTCCCACACTGTGATCTCCCAGTGACATCCTGGGTGACAGGTCATTCAGCAAGCTGGTGTCAAGTGCCTATTACATGCCAAGCATTGCACTAGATACTAAGGACGCAAGGACAGTGGTTTCTCCCCTTGAGGCTGGCTGTTAACATAGTCTCATGGAGTGACAAACCCATGACAAATCCTCCATTTTTTAAAAAATAACTTAGGCACTTTATTCAAGTCAAGGGCAATGTGGTTGGCAGGTCAAAGTATTAACTATATTCATGCTTACCATTAAAATCAGTTCTGGGACAAATCCTCCATGTTGTGTGACGAGACCTTTGACAGAGGTGAGTTCCAAGCACAGGCACAACAGAAACACTCCCAACCCCAGCCCAGAGGGTCATGGAAGGCTCTTAGGAAACAAGACACCAAAGATGAGTCTGAAAGAATGAATTGAAGGTTGCAAAGTGGACTGGCAGTGGAGGATGAAAATGGGGAAGATTTAAACCATTATAATAGAGCACAAGAAGTAGTGAAAATGGAGAAGTGAGTAGAAGGCAGATCCTAAGAGTCTCTTAGATCACACTAAGAACTTTAGGCTTTATTCTGCAATTACTAAGGATATAGTCTTACTCACCTTTAGTTCTCAGCATCTGGCCTGCTAGTAGGTGATCAATAAGTGTGCATTCAATGGCTGAAAATTTGGATGTCATCAACAGAAACAATAAAAGTAAATGTGATCTTCAAGGAACGAGAGTAACGTAAAAGGAGAAATGAGCCAATGATGTAGTCCTAGAAAGAACCAACATATAAAAAGTAGGTAGAGGAAGATCAGCCACAAGGGTGTGAATTCAGTACATTTTACATCCTCCATGTATTTTATAATGTGGAAAGTAATTCTTCCCCCTTCTTATGACATGGTGGTGGGGAGGGAAGGGTTGCAGGACTGCAGAATAGAAAACTATCAACACTGATCAAAGTTTACCAATGCTGAGTTACACTATGTATCCAACTTGTTATGAGAAAATGCTTGGCAAGATCTCTGAACAAAAGGATGACATAGACAATGAGGAACATGAGTGAGGGGGGAGGAAATGGTCTGGCTGACCCACACGTTATTATACCAAATGAGGCAGGATTTCAATCCCACCCCTGCAGTGACCAATGCTGACATCCATACTTGAAGCTTATGTTTTATCTTAAGACATTTATAAAAATATTCGTGTCTTTCCACCTCTCCACAAGTTCTATCAACAATAAGTACCAATCATCTTATTTTGGCTTTTGAGGCAAAAACCAAGCCCCACATCATGGAAAGACACTGGTGTTGGAATCAGGTCACATGGCTATGGCTGCACTTAGTGACAAGCAGAGGCATAATGATTAATGCTTTTTACGAAGTCCTCCAGGCTTTCTGTGCCAGGCTGTGCATCTTCTCTAAACATAAAAAGAAAAATTGAAAGGAGCTTGGTGTTTATTCCCATGTCGGGTGGAGGTATTGGTTGTGAATTAGTTCCTCATGCTTGGAGTAGGAAAACGTTTAAAATGCCTTCCCCCTCTCCATTCTTTCTACTTTATATGGTTTCTTCTGTCCCCTGTCCCTAGGATCTTACCATACTTGTGAAGCCAAGTCTCATTCTTAGATATTTTCCAGGATGGTTCCAGGGTCTCAGCTCTTGTTAGCTGATAAAACAATCTATTCTTACACCTGTTGTTGACCATTCGCTAATACCATATCTAATCGACATTACTGTTATAATTAAACCTAAGTATGATTGCAACTTTTCATTCATATCATATAAACATGCTGTAATGCATACAAGACAGAAAATTGAAATATGCAAGGTACAGAACAAAGACATCTAAACACTTTACAGAACAAAATAAAAATGCATCATTGTGCCAAAAATAAAAAGGCGATAAATGCTCATTGAAGATTAAGCTCGGTTTTCTAAGCTCAGACAACTGTTAGCTTGATAACTTTGATACAGATGAAAGCGAAGAACATGTTTTCTCTTCTCCCTGGAGAGGAAAATACATTATCTTCTCTTCACAGCTTTCGTGCACCTGACAGCTGAAGTTTGCCTTGGGCCAGTGAGCAACTCACTTGTTCAGTTAATGCCACAGCAATGGAAGGATTTTTTGCCATATCGGTTACAAGTTTTCATCAAGACATTAGACAGAAGGATTACAGTTTAGAAGTGTCTATGGACAATGTCCCTCTCAGTAACACAGCCCGAGTTCTGGGGCTCTGTGGTGGCTCACACACACCCTCCTCAGAGTCTGTGGAGGTCCAAGCTCCAAGGCTCCAAGGATCCCAGGCCAGGCTGAGGACAGCTGCCCCTGGAGATGGCTATGGCTGCCCTGGAAAATTCCTGCAGAGGGGGAGGAGCTGTGGAGTGACCGAAACTGAGCCAGCCTGAGCAAGAGGGAGACCCTGTGTCTACTAAAAATAGAAAAATTAGCCAGGCATGGTGGTACCTGCTTGTAGTCCCAGCTACCTGGGAGGCTGAGGCAGGAGGATCGCTTGAGACCAGGAGTTTGAGGTTGCTGTGAGCTAGGCTGATGCCACTGCGCTCTACCCAGAGTGACAGAGTGAGACTCTGCCTCAAATTAAAACAAAAAAACCAACTGAGGAACTTTATACTCTGGAGCTCCCCATTTTTATTTTGGTTTCTTACTGATAATAACCTTGAACATGTGACTTTTCATTTTCCTTGGTCTCTGTTTCAATATTTGTGGCATACTTAACTCTCCATTTGGATGCCTAATGGGAGTCTCAAGATTAACAGTCCTGAACCAAGTTCCCCAATCAGCTCCTACTCCTACTAATGTCAACAGCAACTCCATTCCCCTGTAGCTCAGTCAGACACTTGGGGTCCACTCTTGACTCTGCCCTCTTATATTTCACATCAAATCCACTAGCAAATCCTATTGGCTCTACTCCACAATGTCCACAATCCAACCATGTCTCCTGCTCTCCCAGCCTTCCCTAGGCTGAGCTGCTATCCCAGCTCCCTGGTGAACTGAATCAGTGCTAACTCCTCTTCCTGCTTTCTTCTTGCTCTTCCCCCCTCCCCAGTCCATTATCTATCCATCAGCTAGGGAGATTCTCCTAACACCTGAGCATGTCTGCCAGGGGTCCTGAAGGCAAAGTACTCCACCAAGGTTTCTATGTGCACATTTTATTAGAGAATGTGGTTCCAGGGAGCAGGAGTGAGGGATAGTCATTGAAACAGGAGAGAGGTGGAGGCAATACAAGAAAGTGTAACTTAAGCAATTGATGCTTTGTCCCCCAGAGAGACCTCATAAGAAGCATTATTAATATGTTTCAGGTCTGGCATGGTGGTTCACACCTATAATCCTAGCACTCTGGGAGGAAGAGATGGGAGGATCACTTGAGGTCAGGAGTTCGAGACCAGACTGAGTAAGAGTGAGACCCCATCTCTACTAAAAATAGAAAGAAATTAGCCAGACAATTAAAAATATAGAGAAAAAAATTTAGCCAGGCATGGTGGCACATGCCTGTAGTCCCAGCTACTCATGAGGCTGAGGTAGAAGGATTGCCCAGGAATTGGAGGTTGCTGTGAGCTAGGCTGATGCCATGACACTCTAGCCCTGGCAACAGAGCAAGACTCTGTCTCAAAAGAAAAAAAAAGTCTCAGAGCCATGCACCTGGGAGAAAAAGGAGGAAGAAACATTAGCTTCTGCCCCCCAGTGATCAAGGACTGTTCTAAGGGTCCCTTGTACACATTGAATCTGAGGGGTTGTCCCACAGTACAGGTTCAGGGGAGCTCCAGGACAAGACACCGGGTATGTGGCACAAGGCTGCAATATATCACGCTAACAAAAAGAACAACGAAAACCACATGATTGTTTCAATAGACACAGAGAAAGCATTTGAAAAAATTCAAAATTCCTTCAGGATAAAAACTCACATTAGACATAGAAGGTATTTACCTCAACACAATAAAGGCCATATATATGACAAGCCCGAAGCTAGCATCATACTGAATGGGGAAAAGCTAAAAGCTTTTCCTCTGAGATTAGGAGCAATACAAGGATGCCCACTTTTACCACTCCTATTCAACATGGTACTGGAAGAGTACCATGGTACTGACTAATTGCCAGAGCAATTAGTCAAGAGAAAGAAATACCTGTGTTTCCCTGAAAATAAGACCTACCCATAAAATAAGCCCTAGCAGGATTTCTAAGCATTTGTGCAATATAAGCCCTACCCTGAAAATAAGACCTAGTGATGGGCGTGGCTACGCAGCGTATCTACACAACCCATGGATTTCATCACAGAGCAGTAAAGAAGACAAGCAGCCCCTCTCATCTGCCCCATCGTGACAGCTACTATCCCAGAGGTGACCAGAAAGATGCGGGCAGCCCCACCAACAAGGTCGGCTCCCCCTGTCAGGTCCCGGCCATCCTGTGTGTGCTGCAAGCTGAGGCTTTGAGGGGAAAATAACACATCCCCTGAAAATAAGCCTTAGGATGTCTTCTTGAGGAAAAATAAATATAAGATCCTGTCTTATTTTCGAGGAAACATGGTAAAATACATCCAAATTGGAAAAGAGGAAGTCAAATTGTCCCTGTTTGTAAATGACCTGATCTTATACATAGAAAACCCTAAAGACTGCACCAAAAACCAGAACTAATAAATGGATTCAGTACAGCTGCAGGATACAAATCAACACACAGAAATCACTAGCATTTCTATACACTAATAGCAAACAATCCGAAAAAGTAATGCAGAAAACAATTTTATTTATAATAGCCACAAAAAATAAGATACCTAGAAATAAACTTAACCAAGAAGCTGAAAGAACTCTACACTGAAAACTATAAAACATTGATGAAAGAAATTGAAGAAGACACATATAGATGGAAAGATATCATGTGTTCATAGATTAGAGAAATTAACATTGTTAAAATGGCCACACTACCAAAGCAATCTATGGATTTAATGGAATCCCTATCAAAATACCAATGACATTCTTCACAGAAATAGAAAAAACAATTCTAAAATTCATGTGGAACCACAAACAACCCTGAATAACCAAAACAATACTAAGCAAAAAAATAAAGCTGGAGGCATCACACTACCTGACTTCAAAATATACTATAAAGCTATAGTAACTGAAACAGCATGATTATGGCATAAAAACAGACACATAGCCAACCACCGTGGTGTGCACCTGTAGTCCCAGCTACTGGGGAGGCTGAGGCAGGAGGATTGTGAGTTCAAGCTCAGCCTGGCAAGAAAGCAGGACCCCATCGAAAAAATAAATAAATAAAAATAAATAATTAAAAAAAAATAGACCAATGAAAAAAATATAGAGAGCCCAGAAATAAATTCATGTACCTACGACCAACTGATTTTCAACAAAGACGCCAAGAACCAACACTAGAAAAGACAGTCTCTTCAATCAATCATGCAGGGAAACTGGATACCCACATGCAAAAGAATGAGACTAGACCCCTACCTTTCACCATATAAAAAAATTAACTCAAAATGGATTAAAAACTTAAATGTAAAACCCTAAACTATGAAACTGCTAGAAAAAAACAAAGGAGAAATGCTTTATGACATTGGGCTAGGCAATGATTTTTTAAATAAGATCTCAAAACCACAGGCAACAACAACAACAAAAATAGACAAACAGAACTACATTAAACTAAAAAGCTTTTGTAAATGAAACAACAGAGTGAAGAGACAACCTACAGAACAGGAGAAAATACTTGCAAACTATACATCTGACAAGGGGTTAATATCAACAATGTAAAGGGAACTAACTCAACAGCAAAAACACAAATAACCTCATTTAAAAATGAGCAAAAGACCTTAATAGACCTTTCATAAAAGAAGACATTCAATTGGCCAACAAGTGCATGAAAAAATGCTCAAAGTCTAATCATCAGGCAAATGCAAATCAAAACCACAATGAGATACCACCTTGCTCTAGTTAGAATGGCTATAAACAAGAAGACAAAAGTAAATAAGTATTGGTAAGGATATGAAGGAAAGGGAACATTTATGCACTATGTGTGAGATTATAAATTAATGCAGCCACTCTGAAAAACTGTGTGGAGGTTCCTCAAAAAATTTAAAATAGAACTACCACATGATCCAGCAATCCCACTAGAGGGTATTAAGGAAATGAAATCAGTATGTTGAAGAGATATCTGCACTCCCATGTTTCTTGTAGCACTATTAACAGTAGCCAAGATACAGAATCAACCCAAGTATCCAACAATAGATGAATAGCTAAATAAAATATGGTATATATACATAGTAGAATACTATTCAGCCATAAATAAGAATGAAATCTTGTCATTTGCGTAAAATTGGATGGACCTGGAAGACATTATGTTAAGCAAAATAAGCCAGACACAGAAAGACAAATACTGCATGATCTCACTCATACGTGTAATCTAAAAAAACAAAGTTGATAATGTAGAAGGAGATATTAGAACTGTGTTTACCAGAGACTGAGGAGGGGATAGGTGAGGGGAAAGAGGAGAGGTTGCTCAACTGGTACTAACTTCCAATTAGATAGGAGGAATAAGTTCTCATGTTCTATTGCACAGTAGAGTGATGATGGTTAATAGTAAGATATGGCTTATTACAAAAAAATTAGGTTATTAAGTATGAAATAACTGGTTTCCTTAAGTACTAAGTGTGACAGTCAATATCTCTGATATTTCTAAATGTCACTTCTGGTTTTATTTTTATTGTGAAGGTACATCCTTTCAAATGCATGGTTTGGCTCATGATTGTCTTTCAAATTTTTTTAGACCAATTTTTGTAAAACTATGGTTAAGTCAAAAATGTGTGCTATTTTCAAAGATAAGTTTCATCATAGGAACAAGGCAGTGCAGATAGCTCAAAATATCAACAAAGTGTTTGGGAAGGATGTAGCTGTTGAATGGATGGTGCACCCATGATTTGAAAAGTTCTGTTCTGGTGACTTAAAATGAACTTGAAAATGAACCACAAGATTGACCTGAGACCAAGGTGGATAATGATGAGCTGAAAGGTGTAGTGGAAGTGAATCCATCTCAACCTTTTGTGAATTAGCAGCAAGATTTGATGTTACTAACAATATTGGACCATTTGAAACAAATTGGCAAGGTAAAGAAGCTGGATAGATGGGTTCCACATGAATTATACAAGCATCAGAAGGGAAATCATCTCAAAGCTTGCCTTTCTTTGCTGTCATGTCAACAAGGCAAACCATTTCTACTCCGTATTGTCATGTGTGATGAAAAATTGATTTTTTTTTGACAATCACAAGCATTCTGCAAAATGGTTGGATAAAGATGAAATGCTGAAACACAGTCCAAAACCAAATATTCATCAAAAAAATGCTAACGGTATCTTTTTGGTGCTCCAACACTGGTATTATCCACTATGGCTTCATGAAAGCTGGTCAGTTGATTACAGTGGATGTCTAGTGTAACCAATTGGACGAAACAATGAGGATGCTTGTGATTAAGCAGCCAAGATTAGTGAATAGAGACCGGCCAGTTGTCATGCAAGACAACCCTCAACCACATGTCTCACAAACAACTCCGTTCAAACCACCAACTGACTACCACTTCTTCCAGGCTTTGAACCACTTCTTGCAAGGAAAATTCTTCAATTCTCAACAAGCTGTGGAAAACGTCTTTTGCAATTTCATTGCCACTCACTCTGTAGGCTTCTTTGCTGCTGGCCTAAACAAGCAAAACTGTGATGGCCATTAAGATGGCAAAACTGTGTTGATAGTTTAGGCTCACACTTTGATTACTTGTACTGCTTCTTGTTTGAGGTATAATACACTACACTTTTTATTTGAAATCAGACATTTCATATTTAATGACCTAATAGCTAGAAGAGAGGCTTTTGAATGTCCTCACCACAAAGAAATGATAAATGTATGAGGTAATGGTCATACGAAATACCCTGGTTTGATCATTATACAACATAGACAAACATGATATTGTACCCCTAAATATGTACAATTACAATGTGTCAATTCAAAAAACTTTTAAAGCATAGATATAAAACAAAACAAAAAATAAATAATAATGTCTTTCCTTCAACCTAAAAAAAAAGAATCTTGATTATAGTGGTTGTTACATAGAACTACACGTGTGATCAAATTGCACAGATTCCCACAAGCACAAGTGAGTACTTGTATAACTGATGAAATCAGAGTAAGCTCTATAAATCGTACCAGTGTCAATTTCTTGGTATTGAAATTGTACCATAGTTACATAAAATGCTAAGATTGTGGCAGGAAATGTGAGGGGTTCACAGAACCTCCCTGTACATTTCATTGCACTTCCTTGTAAATCTATAGTTATTTAAAAATAAAAAGTTAAGGAAAAAAAAAGAAAAAAAAAACAATCCCTCTCCTCAACCTCATCTGTATTTCCCACCTTTCCCTCTCTTAAAGAAAGAAATTTAAGGAAACTTCTTCAGCTTAAATATCAAAAATCACAGGCCCATTTTCTTCTCTGCTTATAGAGTTCCATTTAGGTGAATTACATATTAAGTGAAAATATTCTATTAATATAACACTAGAGGAAATAAATTAGATCTATAAAATCATGTGGCCCAATTTAAAATGCCTATAATTTAAAGACTCAAGGAAGCCAAGCATCGCATAAGACTGTTAGACAAATTAAAGTTTCTAATAGTTAAAAAAAAAAAGATATTGCATGGCAATCAACTGCTTCATTAGCTCTAATATTGAATACATTTAAATGTTTGCATATCATTTCCCAGTTTAATTTAAACCAATTTTTCACAATTTAAATATGCTTTCTCTGGATTTCAAAACTCTTCCCTGGATACACACAGTAAATTAGTTTAAATGCCAGAAAAATTTTCTCCTTCCTTTAGCTCAAAGGAGTTAAATGTCTACTTGGATTCATCTCCAACTGGAGAACTCAGGAAGCATTACTGACCTATAGAATGTATTATAGATAAAGTCCAGTAGAAAATTCAGAAGGAAAAGCATGCTGAAACCACAGGGAACTCTGCAAGAGTGGGTATCTGACTAAGAAAAAAGAGTTAGTAAGAAAAGAAAAAAGTCTGAGCTGCAAAATAATAAATCCAGATGATGCAATGGGAACGAAGACCTTTTGGGCTCCAAGAGCGAATTATAAACACAAATACAGAATTCCCTAAAAGGGCTATGAAAATGAATTATGAAAACAAGACTGTTGGGAAGTGCTACCATTTGTAATTATCCCCTGGGCATTTTAATTTCCTTCACATAAACATTAGCATAGATCTTCATAAATTAGTAGTCTGTGCTCTCATCATTTATTCAGCACAATTAATTTTATTCCATCTTCTCAAGCTGTCATTTCCTGATGAATTTTTACCACTCTTCTTTGTTTTCTACTTCCTTTCTTTAAACTAGTGGTTTTATTTCCTGAGTGGAGACAGAGCCCTTTCACAGGTCTTTAAAGAAAGGCAAACCACCCACAAACCTAAGCCCAGGGTCCTTGCACCGTATCTAAGTTGGGCTCAGATGATTAAAGCTCCAGAGATCATAATTTCATTTTAAAGCTCCTTCCAAGAGCAGGACCCAGGAACACAGAATTGGAACTAGCTCCTGAACTTTCAACCTCAAAGATGAAGAACAACAGCCACCTTTCCTCCCAGGAATCTACCTCTCTTTCCATGAAATTTCTCCCAGGAAAATCAAGGCTCCTCCCCATCTGCTCCCATCTTCTCAGGAGAGTCATTCTCGGGTAAATACCAGGTAGATTCCTGTCCTTATCTTTACCTTGACAGCCAAAGGAATAGAAGTTAATTCATGACAGCCTCTTCCACCAGTAATGTTCCTCAATGCAGGTGTGAAGATTGTCATGTAAAAAATGTCCACAGCACTATTTGCCCCCAACCCCTGCCAAGTCCCATCAACTTTAGTATCTACTGAGTGTCAAATACACAATGAACAAAAAAGGGACTAGGAATTTGATATATTTCTGAGTTAATTTTTTAATCACAGAATCCTTATAAAATTCTGGTTCATTCATGCAGGAGGCCTATTATTTATTTAGTGCACAGCCAGGATGTGGTGTATATATGTGCTGATGGAGTTCTTACAGTGATTTTTCATCCGATCCATGGGTTAGAAACCACTGTTCTGGGGAATGTCCCTGGAGTGAGTTGAATACTATTCCCTGTGACAGGAGCAAGTTAGTCTGGGATTTTACCTGTTGGCATGGCCATGGATAATGCATGGGAAATTTAAAATATCACAGAAGATGAAACCATGTACAAGTGCTTCGGAAGTTTCACTGAGGTGTCCCAAGTGTCATTCACAGGAGCCAACTAGCCAGGTAGGTGCGCCACACACAGGATACTTGTGTCAAGGCAAGTCTTTTCCAGCTCCTGGGGAGAACTTTATGCCACAATACCAATTTGGGCCTAACTCGCTCTGTTTCTATTTCGTTTTTATGTTTTGTTTCTGAGTGAGTTTGCATTGGCCACCATTTTTTATGATCTTCGTAAAAAATAGCCTGGCTTTGCTTACATAGTCCGACAACCTTGTCTCTTGTGAGTGGCAGATGACAGAATATGGTCGTTGTTCCATGGAAGATGACAAGGAATTGGGCTGTGTCTTTGTGTTTGTTTGTCTTGAGGGTTCTGACATCTGGCTGTCTCCCTGTGGTTTATCTGTTGTGCACCATCATGAAAAAAATCACTTAAGAAGAAAAAATATTGGCCCCACTAGAATGGACAGTAGATTATGAATCAAGGAACAGCCAACAGAGACCCGTTGTGTGTCCCTGTCTTCCTGTCACCCAGCTGCAACTAACCAGTGGATTTCAATGACCTGTGCTACACCTGTGAAATGGAGGCTGGCAGGTCTCTTTGTGTCTATGTGTGTAAATGGAAAAGGCCTTTGCCTTGCTCCACAAAAGGAGGGTAATCTGCCTTTGTAAATAGTTTATGAATAATTTTACTTTATGTCCAGTAATAGTTCTCATTGGCACTCTCTTGCTTTCTTGTCCTCTCTCTCTTTTGCTCAAAAATTTAGGACATTAGCTGGCCACAGTGGGTTGCTCCTGTAGTCCCAGCTGTTCAAGAGGCTGAGGCAGGAAGGATCGCATTAGCCCAAGAATTCGAGAGCAGACCGCACAATATATAGCGAGACCCCATCTTTAAAAAAAAAAATTAGGAAATTAATTGGTTATAAAACTCACAATATGAACAGGAATTGTGTTCATCTGTATTGTGTGTACATGAACATAATTTCCAAAATCCTTAGTCAACTTTGAGAACTTTGACTGAAATTAAATTGAGAAATATTTGGTTACTTGAGTAATCTTTTAAATATTAAAATTCATAGAAATAAAAAGAATATAAAATATCCAGCATAGTTTATATATATTGAATGTATATACATATATACGTATACACATATATACACACAACATACATACACATGTCCACACAAATATATACATATATATTCCCTTTTTAAAAATACATTAGAGAGAAGCTATCAGCTTCAAGAGAAGGTTGTACAGATACCTCTGGGGTATATTACCATACCTGGCTTTTTATTTCTACCTCAAGAAAGGTGCAATGAATGTTGGTGACCATGGGTAAATGTAAAATACATGTGCACATGAGGCACAGCACTACAAACTAGAGCTCTCCTGGTCTGCTAAGACCTTTCTGGTTTTAGCTACTTGCTTCCCAGATGCCTCTATACCGGCTGGGGACAAGTCAGTTCCTTTGGTTAAAGGTTGAAACCAATCTAAGAGATTAAGACCACACCAGGTACAATCATTTACGAAGTACAAATGCGTACCTAGGCATTGTCTTGAAGGAAAAAAAGAAGAAAGAAACAAAGTACGAATGCATTTGGAATATAATGAATGTGGTTTGCCTGTTGGATTATACAGGAAAAAGAAGATTAATTTTGGCATAAAACTGGATCATACAAGAATGTGAAGAAATATTAAAAAATAAATTTTGAGGGCATAAAATATGTTGTAGAAGGGCAGAGGGGAAATGAATTGTATATTCCTTGGTTTGTAACATCTGCAAAGAGTGAGCTTGAAAGCAGTAATAAAAAGTGTTAAAATGTTTAATGAAATTGGCTTAATTTTGATAGATATATTAATAAGAATTATTAATAAGTAGAATTCAGGGCTTGGCAACTCTTTTCTATAGAGGGTCAAATAGTAAACACTTTTAGCTGTGTAGGCCACAAGGTCTCTGTTGCAACTATTCCACTTAAGCAGCCACAGAATAATAAGTAAATAAATGGGTGTGGTGAGATTTGGACCCTGAGCCCTAGTTTGTGGACCCCAGAGACAGATAAAAAAAAATACGTGAATCCTTTAAAGAAAAATGTTACATGGGTGGAGTACAAAAAGAGTGAAACTAGAATTTAGTTTTCTTCCTGTGAGAATGACAAATTGATCTTGGTGTAACAGTTTGTTCTTACCAAGAAACAGTAAAAACCATTCTATGCCTTCTCTTAACTCAGCAGCCTCTTAACTCTTCATGCTTTCTTTGTTCATTCTTGAATCAATCTGAGCAAAAGTCCACTTTTGAAAAAGCTAGAATTTCAAATAATTATATTTAATAGTTACACCCTGCTGTGGTCATTTTCTTTCTTTCTGAGGTTAATCATTTTTTACTTTTATACCCCTATAACTTAAGCTCACACCTTGGTTCCTCTGAAAGATATTTTGGAGATCACTTTGCCCAATTTAGGTCCCACTTTCAAAATAATTTATCCTTTATAACCCAAACTAATCTTTGATATTTTCCAGATTGAATAATTTCAAAGATTCCCTTTCACTTAATAAAAGGAGAATTACTATAAATAATTGGATATGTTTGAAAGTCTCCACATTTTTATCTACCTCCATACTATTTATCAGAGTGCAAAATAATGAAAGATCTGGCATATCAAAGGGCAAGCATAACCTCCCTAAGTTAATTATATAGATGTAAAATGTTTTTATGAATATGTTTTAGAATTTATTTATTATCTCTCAGATTGAATAGAATACACTGATGGTCAGGTAAGACTGTCATAGTAACTTCCAAAAAACTGATTTTTTAAATTAAAATTTTGTTTCTAGGTTTAAATACTCTTGTTTCTTAGGAATAATTACACTCACATCATAGTATGAATTAAAAGGCCCTGGAAATTTATCAGTGTTTACCCCGTCTACACTATAGTTTTCCTCTAGGGGTAATCATGGATTAACATCTTATAAATCTCCTAATATACTATTTCAGCAGAGGACTCTACCAGCCCTCTTACTGATATTGCTACTTGTAATAAGTTAACCCAAGCCATTCAATCTTCTCATTGACAAGTTTTTTCCTCAAACTTGCCTACTGGTTCCTACTACAAATTTCGGATCAGAAATCAAATCTTCTGGAAGAAATATCAAAAGCAACTCAGTAAGTCTCATGTTCCCTTAACTAGTGATATTGATATTAAAGTGATAGACTCATGAGTGCAGGCTTGCCAGGGAAAGCTGAAACTGTCATCACCAACAGACATCTGTCAGTCTGTACCAAGGACCTAGGTCAGTAATTCCAGGAATCATTTAGTCCAGAAGCAGATAAATTTATAAAAGTAGGTTGCTAAATAAGATCAGCAAAAGAATTAATTACGTAGGAGGAAGTGAAATGACTCAGGTATGATTAATGGCATATGTTTAGTGGACATAAGAGAAAGCCCTTTTTATTTCTTCTTGATCTGTCTCTAACCTTCAATTTAATAGGCTATATATGTATTAAACGAGAATGAAATACTCTCCAAATGGTATCTTCAAACTAAACTCTGAGAATTCAGAAAAAATTCTACAAAAGATTTTAAGCTTAAGATTATAAGCTAATAAATAATTAGAAAAAAATCTAAGATTAATGATTCTGTAAAAAGTGACATGATTGTTCTTTTCTACAAAAACCCTCAAAATATAAATAACAATGATTAAGTATTATGCAAAGTGCTTTTCTAAAATTTTTACTTTTCTTTTTTTTTTAATTTTATTGAGAATTTTTACAACTATATTTATAAGGGATATTGGCCTATAGTTTTCTTTTTTGTTGTGTTCTTTCCTGGATTTGGTACCAGGGTGATACTGGCTTTGTAGAACAAGTTGGGGAGGATTCCTTCCTTCTTGATGTTATAAATTAATTTCTGCAGTATGGGTACCAATTCTTCTTTGGAGGTCTGAAAAAATTTGGCTATGAAACCACTTGATCCAGGACTTCTTTTTGTTGGAAGATTTTTTATTTCTGCTTCAATTTCATTGCTCATTAGTGGTCTGTTCAGGAGTTCTATTTCTTCTCAATTGAGCCTTGGGAGGTTGTGTGTTTCCAAGAATTACTCCATTTCCTCAACATTTTCAAGTTTATGTGCGTAGGTATTTTTATAGTATTCAGAGATGATATTTTGTATTTGTGAGGTATCGGTTATACCACATTTCTTTCATTTATGATTGAATTTGTTTGGGTTCTTTCTTTTCTATTTTTGCTTAATCTAGTGAGAGGTCTATCAATTTTGTTTATCTTTTCAAAGAACCAACTTTCTGTTTCATTAGTCTTCTGTATAAATTCTTTTGGGATCAATTTCATTCAGTTCTGCTCTGACCTTATTTATTTTCTTCTGCTGGGTTTGGGTTTGGTTTTCTCTGCCTTTTCTAATTCCTTGAGATGAAGTTCATTAGATTATTGATTTGTGGTCTTTCTGTATTTTTTATATAGGCATTTAAAGCTATGAACTTTCCCCTTAGGACTGCTTTTGCCGAATCCCATAGATTTTGATAACTTGTATCCCCTTTGTCATTCAGTATAGGAATCTTTTGATTTCCATCTTAATGTCCTCCTTTACCTAATAATTGTTCAGAAGTAGGTTGTATAATTTCCATGATTTTGTGTAGAGTCAAGTGTTTCTGTTGGAGTTGATTTCTAATTTTATTTCACTGTGGTCTGAGAAGATACATGGCAGAATTTCTTTTTTTTTAATTTGTTGAGACATATTTTGTGGCCTAAGATGTGCTCAATCTTAGAGAATGTTCCATGTGCTGATGAGAAGAATGTATTCAGTAGTTTTTGGGTGGAATATTCTGTAAATGTCTTTTAGGACCATTTGTTCTAGAGTCCCATTTAAGTCTAGTGTTTCTTTATTTTCTCCTTGAAGGATCTGTCCAGTTCTGACAGTGGGGTGTTGAAGTCCCTGGCTATTATGATGCTGCTATTTATCACTTTGTTTAGCTCTAGTAAGATTTGCTTTATGAATCTGGGTGCACCTGTTTTAAGTGCATACGTATTTATATTTAGTATGGTTCTGTCTTCTTGTTGAATTGCTACCTTTATGATTATATAATGACAATCTTTGTCTTTCTTTACTATTGTTATTTTGAAGTCTATGTTATCTGATATGAGAATGGCTACACCAACTTTCTTTTGATTTCCATTTGCATGGAATAGTGTTTTCCATCCTGTCACCTTAAGTCTGAATGAGTCTTTGTGGGTTAGATGTGTTTTCCTAGAGACAACAGATAACTTGGCTTCTATTTTTTATCCATTTAGCCAGCCTATGTCTCTCGAGTGGGGAAGTCAAGCCATTCACATTTACTGAGAGAATTGATAAGTGGGATGCATTTCTGTTCATCCTGTTGGGTAGAACCTTATTGCTTTGTTTTACCTCTTGAGCCATTGTGGTATATGGGCTCCAAGCTTTAGCTTTTGGGTAATTTTACATTGGTGGGTGTCTGTTGTGCTGATCAATGTATACGGCAGATCTGAGTACTTCCTGCACAGCAGGTTTTGTCTTGAAAGATTCCCTCAGTGTTTGCTTATCTGAGAAAGTCTTTATTTTTCCCTCATATAGGAAACTTAGTTTTGCAGGATACTAAATTCTAGGATGGCCATTATTCTGTTTAAGAAGACTGAGAATGGGGCCCTAGTCCCTTCTAGGTTGTAAGGTCTCAGTTGAGAAGTCTGAAGTTAGCTTGATGGGTTTTCCTTTGTAAGTTACCTCATGTTTTTGCCTCATGGCTCACAGGAGTTCTTCCTTAGTGTTAACTTTGGCCAGTCTGAGGACTATATATCTATGGTGTTTGCCTCTTTGTGATGAATTTCCCAGCTGTTCATTGAATTTCTTGAACATGGATATCTAAATTTCTAACAAGACCAGGGAAGTTTTCCTCAATTATTCCCTCAAATAGGTTTTCTAACCCTTGTGTGTTTTCTTTTTCGCCTTCATGGATCCCTGTGATTCTTATGTTTCACCTCTTTAAATAATCCCATTTTTCTTGTAGGCTTTGTTCATTCCTTCTATTTCTCTGTTCTTTATCTTTGACTGACTTGTTTAATTCAAAGGTGTTGTTTTCAAGCTCTGAGATTCTTTCTTCTGCCTAGTCCATTCTTATCTAATCTAGTCTATTCTTACAGCTTTCCACTGTGTTTTATATTTCCTTGAATGAATTTTTTATTTCCAGAACTTCTGTCTGATTTTTTTTTTAATAATGAGGTTTCTTTAGTGAATTTTTCATTCATTTCTTGTATTCTTTTTGTGGTTTGTTTGTAGTTGGTTTTCCATTTTCTCTGGTATTTTGTTGAGCTTCCTTATAATCCATATTTGGAATTCTTTATCTGTCATTTCAATATTATCATTTAGTTGGTATCCATTAGTAAACACTTACTGTTTTCTTTTGGGGGTGTCTTTTCACTCTGATTTTTCATACTTTCAGGGTTCTTTCACTAATTCCTTCTCATCTGGAGAAGCTCTTGCTTCTTATTTTGGATTTTCTTTTGTTTAGATGGGGCTTTTCCCCCTCCCCTCACTTATACAGTTGTGTTTATAGCATATGTTGGTTAAGAACCTTTGGCCTTGCTCATGGGTACTTTGATAGCAATCTATGTTCTGGATGGATGCTTTGGCTATATATATCCTTAGTGTGGTGGTTTCTCAGTTGCTAGTTGTTTGTAGCCTATAGGAATGGTGAGCCATGTGAGTGGGCAGATTCCCTGTCTCTCTCTGATGAGGAAGGATGGAAGTCTTTGAAATCCTCTTTCCCCAGCCCTACGGTGTTCTTAACAGTGTTAAAATTATTACTTTTCATGATCTTGTTGTTTACATAGATTTAATAAGAATATGCCCTCCTTTCTACTGGAATATAATTGGAAAAATCAAATTTATAACCATGACTGTGCCAGAAATGTCACATGGAAAATCAAGTCTCATTTAATTGGGTGTGATAAACCTATGATTAAGGAACAGGAACTGTACATCATATGTTAAAATGATGCCTATAAATTTTCTACAGAAAATCTGGTCTGGCACCTGTTTTGTAGCTTATAAAATCCTAGCCATTTAAATGGTAAAGAATGTCATATCCTGGCTGGCCAGGAATGAGGGAAACTGTAGGAAGCCACTGTAGTTATAGGTACTGCAGGTGAAACCTGAGAGAGGAGAATTGGGCAGATCTTCGTTCCTGGTCTCAATAGACAAGCTAATAAGGGCAATAAAAACACTTCTAGCACATAAAAAGAATAAAAATTCCACCCTGAAGCCTTTATAAAGCTTTCAGACAGAAACTAACTCCCAAGCCTTTGTACCCTATGGCTCTACTTTTATTAACCACATTACAATAAGCTATTTGTACATTAATTAACATCCCTTGCTAACATATGTTAGTAAAACCAGTCAAATAATAGAAAGCATCTAATTAATTATGTGAATCATAAAACTGCTAAGCAAACTTATGTGATAAAATCAACACCATTGGGGGAGGATTAAGGGGTAGGAGGGTCTGTGAAAACAAAATGAATGCCTTGGTGTGTCTCTTTTATGAGTAACTGCAAACCATGCCCCACGGCCAGAAAGCACTTTGCACCTGAGATCAACAATAACAACAAAACAAGAAACAAAATCAGAATTACTCTGTCTAGTTCTGATTCTCAAAATAAATGAGACCTTGAGCTATTATGTCATGGACTCCTTAGAAAATGGCAACAGCAGAAAACTTTATTCCTCACTTCTGAAATCCTGCTGTCTCCAGCAGGATTTATTAACAATATGATAGGATATTATTAACAATATGATCACCTTTGAGCATATGATAGCCAAGTGAGAAAACTGCTATTTGCCTCTATGAACGAAGTATAGCAGTCTTGGTCATCTTGATTTCTTTTCTTGCAATAACTAATATATTCTACTTGGAGAGCAGTCTTTAAAAGCCTAGACTCCTTTGCAAAACCTCTTTGCAAATAAGCTCCTTTTATTTTCTAAATGCTTTTGTCTCTGTGCCTTCCTTCCATGTTTAAAACCCTGACACTTCAACATGTAGCCCCTGAAAAGTAGCTTTGACAAATTCCTATGAACCTGCGTCAGATACACTGACCCTGGCTCAGTCCAGGCTACAACTAGCAGGTGGCAGCCCTTTCACAGCCCGGGGATGTCTTCCTGAAGGTCCTAAGAAGCCTTGACAGCCCCGAGCCTCTGTTGCTTGCAGCCATCTCTCTGGCACCACCAGGTCATCACTCTTTTCAGGCCCACGAGGTTCTTTCAACATAAATGCTTCCCTTCCATGTTCAGAAATGACCCTGAGAGGGAACAAAGAGAAGGAAGGCTCGAGGAAGTCTTTGGATATTAAATCAGCCCAAGCGTGGAGAATCCACAGTGGATTAATCTCCCATTTCCTTTCCATTATGAGCCTGTCTATATGAATCAAGTCGCCCTGCCTCTCAGCAGTTATCCACCTCTTCAAAAAGTTAATGCAGCTTCCAATTAGATCTTTTTTTTACCTCCTGTTAATCTTGGTTCTGAAACCAGACTACTGCTCTTCCTCTGCTGTCAGCCCTGTAAGCCAAGTCTCAATTAGCCAGCCTGGTGGTGATTACCATCTTGTCACTTTACTGTTCAGACATTCTTTAATTTCCTGGAGCATGCCAGCCCCCTTCCTTGCCTCTTCCCTCCCTCCAAAGCACTTTTGCTAAAACTGCAGCCCGAGAAGACATCTCAAGCTGTGTTATCTCTGCAGGGGATGGGGGCTGGCAGGTAGGGACGCCTTTTCCAGTAGGTCCAAGCACACTTCCATGGTAGCAATCTTAGATGAGAGTTTTCTACTGGTGCTGCCAGGAGTCTATAACTGTCCCAGTGAGACCTTTTCATGAACCTATGGAGCTTAGCTGGAATTATAACTTAAAAAACCCCAAAGCAGACTTTAGTTTTTTAAATAATATGGGGGAAAAAAGGATGAGGAGGAGGATTCAGGCCCTCAATCTCAATAATGGAAGGGTCTTGGTTGAACCCACTTCTCAATAAATCTTATGTCAGGCTGCGGATAGTGGCTCGTGTCTATAATCCCAGCACTTTGAGAGGCTGCAGTGGGAGGATCACTTGAGGCCAGGAGTTCAAGACCAGCCTGGGCAACATAACATGACACTGTCTCTACAAAAAATTAAAAATTGGCCCAGCCATGGTGGCACACACCTGTAGTTCCAGCTACTTGGGAGGCTGAGTAGGAGGATCACTTGACCCTAGGAGTTCAAGGCTGCAGTGATCTATGATCACGCCACTGCACTCCAGCCAGGGCAACACAGCAAGACCCTATCTCTAAAAATAACTAAATATAAAATCTCAGAAGCTAACTCAAAACTTTCAGAGTTTTGTGCGAGTCCTGCCATTAACTGAATGTCCTTGAGTGGAGCCACATCACTTTTTGGCAGCAGTTTGTTTGTTTATAAGATTAGAAGTCTTCTGTTTTAACTTACAGTTCAAAATACAAATTTATTCTATTTACTCTATTCTGAAACTACACCACAGCAAGCACATGAGAGAAGATACGAAGAAATTAGGAAAGAGCAGATAAGAGATATCCACCAAAATGTAGAAGCTGGAATATGAACTGAGAAATTAAAAAGAGATAAGAAAGTAAATACCAGGTGGCATCAGAGAGGGATGAAAGTAAGAACTGAGCCATTTTACACTACAGACCCTCAGAAGGAGTCACAAGCTGGGGACACTGAGGACCACACAGGGTGAGGAAAAGGCAGGCGGCCAAAGACGGGGAGGGGTATTGAACGTTGGCACAAGATTAAACTCCAGACTCCCTTCCCTTGAAGGGCATTGGGGATTTATTCTGGGGTAAAATTGAACCAGAGTGGCTCCAGCCCCCAGTGCACTAGGCGGAGCATAGATACCTACTGAAAACTGAGGATACTTGGATGGCTGGAGGTCTACTTACTGAACCAGAAGACCACCAGCCACCTACTCAGCTTTAAAAATGCCCAGCTAATCAGAGGACCATCAGGCAGGAGGACATCAGTGGATTATTCTCTGGAGAAATCAAATAGTCCCAGAAAAACATCTAAAGGAAGAAAAATATTCCTCTATCTTATTAGGTGCAGTGTCTGGGCCTATAAAATTAAACTGACAAAAGATAGACTAACAAGAGAAAAACACTTGCATTGCATGTACATGTGGAAGAACTCAGTGATGTAGGCAGTCAGGACTTGAGGTTTATCTAGCATCTTAAGAAAGAACTGTAAATTTGAGGAGAAGTGAGAAGACAAAGGAAAGGGATTTAGGCTTTTGGGGGCAATAAGGCAAATATACAAGAAAAGGTAAATGTATGAGAGAAAACAATGGAACATAAGGGTTATTTAGCAGATTTGTTATATAATATAGACTCCTCTTAAAGCTTGGAACCTCTGGGCTGATAAGAGTCTAGAGTTGTCTCCTGGTGATTAAGAATTCTGCCCTTCCTGATAAGGGAAAGGGAGGTACTTTTCCAAATTTATGTTCTGCTATTAGGCAAATAGGGGATAGACAGAGAACTTTTCTTGTATCTGTGTCTTCTCAATTGCCTTCAGCTCAAAATAATCCTTATTCCAAAGTGGCACATCTTGGGGTGGCATATTCTGATACACGACCTGACCCATAAGAATGATCCATAGTGCTGAGTATTTGGGTGTCCCGAAGAGATGGCCAATCATTCCATGTGGACTCTATCAAGTGATGAGTACACATACACACACACACACACACACTCACACACACACATGGCTTCTTAGTATCTTGTTCTAAATATGAAAACATCACAAAGCACTCTGGAAGACTAAGAACCAAACATACAAATGGAAGAAACTCAAAGGGAACAGAGATACTGTAGCCAATAGCAAAAAAAAAAAAAAAAAAAATCAAAATAAATAGCAGACCAACACAGACTATAATCAACATCCTCAGAAGTAAGAAGACATTGAATCCCTACAACAGAATCAGGATGTGGAAAGAAGGGAAAGAGGGAAAGAGGAAGGTGGGGAAAGGGAGGAGAGGAGGGAGGGTGAATAAAAGAGGGGAGAAAACCCAAGAACAAGAAAGAGCTCTAGAAAAAAAAAACCTGAAATGTTAAAAATTCAAAAGAAAAGGTAGAAGGTAAAGTTGAGAAATCTCTCAGAAAACAAACCCAGAAGACAAAGAAAGGGAAACACAGAAAAAAAAGAAAAGGTAGGAAAATTAGAGGATTATTTTATGACCAAATCTGATTACTAGTTCCAGAAAAAGAAAATAGAGATAACAAAGAAATTCTCAGTAAATAAACAATACAAGAAAAAAACTAAAGAATGTTCATTTCCACTGTGAAGGGCCCTTTAAATGTTCAATGCAATTAATTAAAAAATATTTTCCTTTAATACCCATCACTGTGGAATTTCCGAACACCAGCTATAAAAGAAAGATCCTATAAGGAGAATAAAGAATCAGAATGGCCTTGGGCTTCCCAACAGAAACAATGAGTGAAAACAGTAAACACACCTTCAAAAGTCTGACAGAAAGTGATTTCTGCAATTCCATACCTATTCAAACTACTGGTCAATCTTTATGGGGAAATAAAAATATTTCATTCACACAATGTCTTTTAAAATTTAGCTCCACGCACTGTTTTTCAGGAAGCAATTTCATCAGTTAGGAATGTGCAGTTACAGAGCCGATTTCAGTCAGCTTAAACACAGAGAGGGTTCCTTTCTCTCTCTAGGAAAGGAAGTCTGACAGTATGCAACTCCAAGAAATCACCAGGGACGTACGTGGCTGGGTCTATCTTTCTGATCTCTACTGTCAGTACCTCCCTTCCACATCAGCATGGCTACCTCAGGACCAGTTATTGCACCCATGTGCCGGGCAGAAGAAAGGGGAAGAAAGAAAAAACACACAGAGAAAGGAGTCGCCCCAGAAATACACTCACTCACATCTCATTGACCACACACATCCACACGGGAGCCTGGGAACAGCTTTGTTGGGTAAACACATCGCCTGACCCATACTATAAGGATTCCACTAAATGGGCATCATGGAATAGCAGGGATTGCTTAGGCAATGAGCAGTATAATGAAAGACAGCCTCTGCCAAAAAGGGGGGGGCGGGGGGCAAGAAAAAGCAAGACAGGAGGACTGAGACACAGATGAGCTAACATGATGGATGGCCAACGGGAAGTTCCGGTTCGATAGTGCTCCGGCTCGAGAGAAACACCAGTCTAGATGGAGGCTTCCAGGAGAGATGTGTCTATGACTGGCTGGAATGACTGATAAGGTTGGCCCAGGTGCAAGTAGCTTTCAATTCTGTTGGATAATGGGATGGAAAGCTAAGCAAAGCAAGAAACGTTGAACAAGGAAGGAAATGTAATCATAGAACGCAGCTTGGTTTATCAGTGAATTATACATTTTCATAATAAGGGTAACATTCCATTTATTTAATGAAAAATTAGGATTGTGTTTGTAGAATAGAAAGGGGGACAATAGAAGCATTGGATACAGAAAAATTCTAACTCTTCATCTTTTATAATAGAAATTCATCAGCTATCTCTATTAATAGAAGTGATAAAGTAAGAAATAATAGAAAGATAAGCATATTGTTTAAAGGTAGATGCTTGCATATGTGTATGTATTGATGTATTAAATTTCTCAAATTGAATTTAAAAATCTGTACACCCAATATACACAGTGCAGGCTCTATTTGTCCATTCTGTGTCTTCTCCCTTTCTGTAGCAGCGAACTTTGGGGTCAATTCATCCACCTGCTTATGTTGGAAATGAGTTCTTCTCTCCCACTCCCATCTCCCCACCTTCTGGGTTGACTTGGATACCCTGGCGACCTTCTGCTACTGCAGCGGTGTGGACCAGGGAGCAGATGTGTGTCCACCCTCTCGATCCTGGTGGGCACCATGTGGATGCCCTTAGCGGCTGGGCTGCTCTGGCCATCGTTGGTGAGCTTCTGCTTTCACCTTGGAAGTTTGTCTGTATTAACAGTTGATCCTCAAGCTGGTCGCTGGGTCACCCTTGGCTCCGCCAAAGCCCCCATTCCTGACCAGGGTTCCCAAATACAAACATGCTTATTCTTTCTTCCTCCTGGCTTACCTCCATGCCCCACCAGGAGACGGAGCAAACAGCCGGATCTGTCTTCACGATGTGGGGGGAGGGGCCTGGGCTCCTCACATGTCTGTGCACCCTACATCTCCACTTCTCTGGCTGTCACCCACGTGCGATGGCACAGAGGGAGCTGCCAGTCGTGGAGGACCCCGTGGGAAGCAGGGCACCTCTGGTCATTCATGCTCTGATCCCCCAGATGCTGAGGCTGGGTTCCCTGGAGTCCAGGCCCCTGTCCCCTTCCCTCCCACGAAGGCTGGGGTCAGTGGGGAGGTGGGCAGAGCACAGCACCTGACTCTTCCCTTCCGTCCAAACATCCAAACACCAGGGAAAGGTGCTTTGGTTTTTTAACTTAAAATCTAAAGAATGAAGCGTCTTTATCCCTACTGTAAACTGTTCCTAACACCAGTGCTGTCCAGCCAAAGACCACCGGGGACACAACTGGGTTGAACAAGCTAATTGCTCGCTGCAGTGACAGAGCACGCACACCGTGGGGAACTGTGGTGCGTCTGGTAAAAGGGGGTGAGCAAGGACTCACCAGGGGTTGTTGGCTTGTGTTCAGGGGGCTGTTTGCAGGAGGATACAGGTAGTGGGATATTCTTCTGAATGCTGCAGAAAAGTGGGAGGGTAATTCTATCTCTGGGTGTCTTAATAAATCTTATCTGGAAGGAGAGAAGACTAGACCAAGGGTAAAGCTACACTTGGTAAAGAACAGCAGTTACTCATAGTAGCCAGAAGAGGGGTGTTTTGTACCTTGTGGTTTGGACGATGTTCATGTTTTGTCTGGAGTCAGACATGGTGGCCTGTTTTTGTCTTGATCCATCACAAGCAGAGTGGCCTTGCTTGGTGTTGTATGCTGGGACATTGTTCATGTTTGGTGGGAGAATACCAGGCCTAATTGGTAGAACAGGCCACGCCCCAGATGCCAGGGGCTGCTTTTCTTTTTCTTCCTGGTCAGCTATGAAATGGGAAAGGTCTGCATCTGTACTGTGTCACGCAGGAAGTGACACATCGGTTATGATCTTGAAGAGGACGACCCCACTAGGCCTAAGCTGATGTCACAGTTTGGCCCTGATTTGATGCCTTGTGTCTGATCTCAGTCGGCCAAAATGCAAGGAGAGGCAGACCAGAAATTGGCAGCCCCAGAACCCAATGCATGGAGGAAACCCTGTGATCAAACACAAGAACTAGCATTTGAGGTACCAACACCACATTGGGGCCACAAAGCCGCTGGAGTGCACGTGGCCTTTGGCCAGTGTCGGGACAGCAGCTGCACATGGCCCTGGGTACTACAGGCCCAGCCGAACAGGTACCCCATGCCTAGGGAAGGAGTCTTCATCCCAGCCAAGGCTCAGCCCCCACAGCTGAAGCTTTAATGACCAGGCTTCTTAGCTATAGGCATGGGGAATAATTTTTACAATGATAACAATGTTCTCTGTTCTTTAAGTGTGTCTCAGCCAGGACTGCTGCCGAGGTCTATAAACTGCAAAGAGCAGCTGAGTTCCCCACGAGCCACAGAGTGTGAATCCAACCTTTAACCCTTAGTGCTGGGCAGCAGGATGAGTCCCTACGTTATGTTTACTTTAAGCCTTTGGGACCCGGATGTGAACTGTAGAGGGACGAACTTCTGAGAAACTGGAGTCACCTCCATCTGTCCCCAAAGTCACCTCCATGAAGCCACCACCATAGGATGAGCTTTAGGGCCCTGGACTGTGGATTCACCCACAATAAGTGGCAGCTTTTATCAATGGGCAAATGCAGAGGACCTGGTGGCCTTCACAAGAGGGATAGAGTGGTTTATCACAGAGGAAATAAGTCATCTTCTTAGGATGAACATCAGGGGAGAAAAGCCCTTGGAATTTATTTGAAACCCAAAGTCTTAGAAGGGTATTAAAAAGAATTTAGCAGAAATACACTGTCTCTACAAATAAGGTTTACCCCATGACTCAAGGGAGCATCGGATCAGCTTAAGAAACAAGTAGTTTTTTTCGGTCAGAATACTGGCTGTGGGAGAAGAAAAGAAAAAGGGAGAAATAAAAGAAAAGTAAAAGACATACTGATTAAACTTCAGGGAGGAAAAGCTCACCTTAGGAGAAAAGTAGATCTCAGAGGCCAAGCTACACCAATTTGGAAGGAAAAGAAGCTGTATTCCAAAGTAATGGCTCATGACGCTGCCATCAGGGATGAGTGGCACATTTTGGTTATTACCAGATCAGAGCGGGTGAGGGGCCGAGGGGATCCCACAGAGGAAGACAGGAGGACCGCAGAGAGGCGAGGGAAGGATGGCCCGGGGCCACCAAGGTTCAGGAAACTGTGGAGAGCCAGCGTTTCCATGCAGCAAGTGGCAAAGTAACCAGAGCAAAGGGGAAAGTACTCTGGAGTGATCGGGACACATACAGAAGATAGTAAGGACAGTGGCACTGATTTGGGGGCGGAAGGCCAGCACAAAACACTTCAGGAATTACTAGATGAAGATCAAAATCTGGAGGCAGACAGGGCCTACGCAGTGAGAAAATGCACCTGAGAAATGCATGGGATGAGGTGTGATATGGAGAAGACGACAGGACAAATAGCAGGCAGGCAGGATGACATCAGATGGAGTCCTGGCCTGGGCTAGAAGCCGGTCCTCTCGAACATACCTCCTGGGTGGAATTACCTGGCTCAGCAGGGAAGGGGGCAGGATTTGTTTAAACAATGGAGAACCCCCAGAGGGGTCCGTGCAAGGCAGAAACTGAGCTGGCATAAAAGGAAAGAAGCCCTGGTTCGCAGAAATAAACATTTCAGCTCATCTGCATGTGTTTCCTAAGCATGATGAGCCTGGACTGGTGCCCTGAGAATCCTGTGAGTCCTACTGACTGCGTGGGACTAAGTCAACTTTGAAGAGGAGGGGTCATCCTGGTGTGTGCCCAGGCTGTCAGGGCTGCAGAGGGAAGCGGGCTTTGCAGAAGGAGGTCCCTCTTGCTACAGAGACAGCAACATAGGAAAGGGGGAATTAGGGTATTCCTCTGTGAACTGCAATTAACAAGGCAAAGATTTTTAGTTTTGGACTCTCCTTGGACTTTAAGAATGGAAAATAGCTCATATTCAGATCTGAGACACATACTGCTGGCACTGTGTTATCTGAACTACGTTCAGGCTAACATTCAAGTTCAGGACTCCATCTCTGTATTGAACTGCAAGGCTGGACATAAGTGGATGTAGATATAGGAAAGGGAATGAATTTTTGGCCCAGGGAACAGTACTCCCTTGGATCTGCCTTCAGTAAAGCCCCTTGTGACCCACATCAGAGAGCAAAGAGGGTTGGCCCCAGGTTTTGCTATTGGTGGATTAAGGAGTCTGACCCTCCCCATCTCCAGCCAGATTCAGCCTATGTCCTGCTTTTGGACTGCACTACAGCCCCCCTCAGGTGACCCTGAAAGACAGGTGAAGAGAAATATTAGCAGCAAACCTGGTCTTCAACTTAGTGCGAAGAGGCATAAAGTTTGCAGAGATGTGACCTTCTGGGTGTGACAAGTAACTTTCTGGTTGGTCAGGGGCCTGGAAGGAGAAAGTTAGGTCAGAGACAAAGAGATCCAAAAAGAAGCACGTGGATGGATACATGAAAGTGGGCACAACACAGTGGTCAGATCTTCGTGCCTCCTCCCAATGCCTTCCAGCAAGCACCCCGCATTGAGGAGACTCTGAACAACCAGGCAAACTGAATGGCTTTTTGGCAGAGGACAGAGGAGGGAGCTGATAAATACAGTTGCAGTCTCTGGACCAACTACTGCAACAGAGATGTAGGTTGTCCTACTAATGCTCATGTGGCAAGTCTTTTTTTTTTTTTTTTATTGCCACTACTGGCCACCTTGAAGAATCAATGATAGAATAAAGTAAACTTAATGTGGAGTGCTTAGTGGGGAAAAGGGTGGACTGTAGCAGTCTCTGTCAGTGCCTCACCTACAGCCTCTCACCCTTACCATGTCAAGGCTCAATGGCTTAACTTCCAACTGCTAGCACATGCACTGTTTTCTCTGAGAGCTTTCTTTGGCCTCCAGAGCCTGTATCAGGACAGAAGATGCAGGGGTTTACACATCCATCAGCCTAGCTCCCTGAAAAGAGATAATATGAAAGCATTACACTAGCCTCCAGAGTTTCCCAGACGGCTTTAACACCTGTCACCCACTGTGCTAGCTGGCTTAATAGCTGGCTGCCTCTACTTCCCCATCTTCTCCATTCCACTTGCTGGCATCTCCTGTTTCCAGGTCTGATTTTGCCAGAACCCTAGTTAAGACAGTCACCTTCAGAGACTGCTAGGAAACCAACCCATTACTTTTAAAGTTGTAAACTAGGAGAAACAAATATTGATGCTGCCTAGCCTATATAAGATGAGGTTATCTTACCAAATATTTGACAAGAAAAAATATCTCTTTATAGAAGCTAATAAATGAAGAGAAAATGATTGAATTAAAATATCATCATTTGCAACCATCAATGAATTGTTGAATCTAGGCAATGATCATTGACTTCAAACCTTGAAGCAGAGAGACAGCTAGCCATCATGATACATCTCCTATTGGAAGTGCACTACACCACCTGTGGTATAGTCTTGTCCTCCCCAATTCAATGCTGAATCTGATCAAACATCTATACCTAAGTACCAATTTATAGAAATGCAAGAAACAATATTAAACACCACTCCAGGGAGGCAATCAGCAAAATCCAAACAGTGAGAATGCTACAGAACAAATCAACCAATTTCTTCTTTAAAAAATAATAATAATTTCAAGAAAGAAAAAGGAAATGGTGAGGAAAATCAATAGGCTTAAGAGACATATTAACCAGCTGCAATGATGAACCTTTTTGGACCATGTCTAAAGGTGAGGGGTGGGGAGAAGTGAGAAGAGAAGGGGAGGGCAGAAGAACAGAGGGAGAGACAAGATCTGTGTCCTATTTTCAAGTAGCTTGTCCTTTAAAGAAAAGACTATTCATTCAATGAGATTTACCTGTTAATTGACTAGATGTCTAGTAACACTGCTTCTTCCTTTAAGAGAGGGAAAAAAAATAGATGAACAGCCTAAGTGGAATGGGAGACGGCTTTGAAAATGAGAATGCAACTTTAAAGAGCATTTGGTATTCTATTTTAAAGTATGTTTAACTCTAGCCTAGAACCCCTGGAGCTTATAAAATTGGGGAGGGAAAAGGGAAGGAGGGCATCTAACCCATATATTATTAAAACCTTCTTGTCTTTGCCCTTTCCTCTGCTTTCCTTCTTACTCCCTTCTTACAGAGAAAAGAGATGATTTCTCCCTTTTTCTGTGAGCTAAGCATCCATTCATCTCTGCAGAAACAGCACCTGTGCCCCAACAAACCTCACGGAGTTGAGACTTGAAGACCTCTTTTGACATCAGAGAAAGGTTGAGTGTGAAAGGTTTCCAGTATGCTTATTTGAGAGGCAGCTTTTCTGAGTTGCAGGCTTGTTTTTGAAGGCAAGAAAGGAGACTACATTAGTTAGCATAAATACTTGCTTCAGCAATTCCCCCATTTATTCTACCTGAGCAGGTGCATAGTCCTTTAATCCTAACCTTCGAGAAAGGAAAGCTTGCAATTTCCATCATTTGAAAAGAAAGACAAAGTAGAGGGAGAAGAAGCAAGAGGGAGGGAGAGAGAATGTGAGAAATGGACCTATGTACTAAAAGATGGGGATGGGGGGAAGGTGGATGGAGAGGAGAAAGAAGGAGGAAAAGAATGAACACAGATTTTATTTTTTCCTCTGGGCTTTTTGTGAATAATAGATAACTCCTTGGAGTACAGAAAGGTGGTTTTAAAAGATATGTCTTACAGACAGGGTAGGAAGTTAAAGACCTTTCAGAATGTTCAAAAAATATAAAGGAAAATTATTCAGAAGCAAAGAATTAAATTAAATTACTAGTTATTTACATTCATCCCTCCTCACCTTCCAAGGGAAGCGGATATTGTGTAGAGACTCTTTTTGGGGGTCTTGGGGACTCAGCACATATAGGGATGCATTTTGGAGAAGTCCAAGGAGGACCAAATTGCTTTACATGAGAAAAGATAGCGATATGGAAGCATCTAGAGAGGAGGATCCAGAGGAAGTATTAGAGGAGCTCAGGAAGGTGTGGAGAAGATGTGAGAGAGAGAAGCAGGAAGAGAAGGTGGAGAGAATGACAGAAGTGGAAATTTGCTCTAGGAAGAGAAACATCAAAGAAAGGCAGAGATGGATAAAGATAATCTTTCGAGATTTTGTGGCATGATATGCCATGTAAGATTTCCCTGCACCCCAACCCCCATCTCCTTCAAAATATTTTTAATTGAAGCTTTCACAAAAACAGAGACAGAGGGAGAGAGAAGCTGAAACCTCTAGGCAGACCTAGATGAGAACATGTCAGGATGTCAGAAGAAAGCACTTTGGGTTTACAGGACTAAAGTGCAAAAACCTAAAGAGAGGGACCATGAAAACCTGTATAACTTGACCTCCAGCTAGGAAGATGCGACAAAACTTTCACTTGTCTCAGCATGCATAGACCAGAACATACTTTATCAGAACAAGGAGAGGAAAAGCCATCCAGTGAGAAATCTGATTTCTTAGTGAGAAAGTAATTGGAATTCTCTGCTGTGCTCACTAAAACCCTTGAGGCAGCTGACTGGTTGGTTTTCAGCTTATCTTACCAATTATCAACACCAACACCAAAATTACAAAACCGCCATTCAGCCAGTGAGTCATCAGTGGGTTAGGCAGCTGCCTTTACGCATTCAGCTTCATACTTCAACTCACTTCCTGTAGTTTGACAGGGAGGGGTTTCTACTTGATTCATCAAACAGTTGAGTGATGAGAACTACATCACCCATCTGACAGAACATCTCCAGTACTCCAGTAAAAATTAAAAATTAAAAAAAAAATTCAATGTACAGAAAAGCAACTCTTTCTGCCATTTGTAACAAAAAAAGTATCACATTGTTTAACCTGAGTGTGATTTACGTGGCTGTCAAGACAAGTAAGCTTTATTATAGCCCATGCTCGATACAACCTGCCAAAACCTTGCCTGACGCCTGGCATGCCCACTAAAATGTCCTTAATATTATTTGCTGTAATTTAACATACTAAATCAAAAGAAATGAGGGTATTTTTGAAGTCTCTATGACTAATGTCTCTATCAAATAATCTATTTGGAAATATAATCACAAATGTTTCTTCCACCATTTGGAAGGAATCATGCTACAGATAAGAGAACTCAGAGAAAGCAAACAAAACAAACATAATAAATTGCTACTGAAATGAAACATGTTAGGAACAAATACAAATCCAGTAGGAAAATCCTTCTAGTGAATAGTGAACTAGGCACAATACATGTATTTATTAATTTTACTCATGTGTAATCTACTTCCAAAAACTATGTCAATGAGTTCAAAATAAGAATCACACATACCAAAAAAAAAAACATTGTGTAGACATTGTGTATATATTGTGCAGACAATTGTGTGAGACAAATTAAAATAATAAATATATAAACTATTATTGAACAACTCTGCTGAACATTATGTGTGATCCTGGCAGCAAAGACGAAAAGAAAGTAAGATAGCTTACAAATTACTCATTTCCTAACACAAAAACAAGAAACAGATAAATAAATAAATCTTTACAAAAATATGAATAATGCAAGTTCCTCAGGAAGGGAGAACATTTTTGTTGTATAAAATTGTAAAAGATATTGACCTCATAGTCTTCATTCAAAAGGCATAAAAATATCTTTAGCATCTTTCTTACTGGATCAAATAACTAAGAGAATTTTGTCTATCGGAAAACTCACTACTACTTGGGCATAAAACAAATTATTGAAATATACTTACAACCCCTAAACTTCCATTTTGGAAATTATGTCAAGCATTCTTTTTGCAATAAATATGAACTGCTCACTGATTTCAAAAAATGATCAATTCCAGATCTCCCACCCAGTTTTCTCTACCTTTTCATAGAGAGAACCCCAAAGAGTAGGACATGACTCACAACCTGGGAGGCAGGTGACCAGACCAACACCACCACGACGCAACAGAAACAGCCCTAGTATCTTAGGCGTTGCAAATACAAACTCCAACCCTCTATGGTAAAAAATGAGCTAAACATACTTAAAGGAACTTCCTAATCCTAGAAACTGAATATTATCCCAATAGTAGAATCAAAGTATTAGAACTGATTTTGGAGCAGGGGGAGCAGGTATTTATTATCTTTTGTCATGGAAGTTCATGTGATAGGGGATGGATGCCTTTTCATCTTTCCCACTTCTCTATTCAGACACTGTTTAATTAGGTTAATAGAAACATTTAAGGTTGCGATAGTCTTTTAATTCACCTGCGCAAACAGGGACAGTTGGAATTCAATTTTGGAGAGAATGATACAGCCATTTGAAAAAGCTTTTCCTTTAATCTCCCTGAACACATTTTTGGCATCTTATTAACATTTTCCAAATTGAATGAATCTGTCTCTTTGTGTTAGCAGATAACTTAAGAATAGGGAGAAGCCAGCAGTCATTAGCAATTTATCGTCCTTACTGATAAATTGGAAGCTGGGCTGCCCAGAACATTAAGTTATAAGGGCAGCAGAGACAAGTGAAGAGTCAATGATGCAGACCGAATGATATCACGGCACACTCTGCTTCCTCCGGGTCCATCAGCTGGCTGAGGACTTTCCTTCCACTCACTCAACCCTGGAGAAGTTGACAATCACATGCATTTTCCCCAGACAGCTCTGCAGAGCCACCAGGCCTCTCTACGTGGTTGTAGTCTTACATCATCCAAACAAAATGGGAGAAAATAGCTAGGAAAAACATCAAAGCAAAGAAACAAGAGAGGAAACACTTTCCTGGACGCATATAAAATGCATTCGCATGTACTAGGAAAGAACTTGTCACAAATAGAATATATTGAACATTTATTTATTACTTAGAGACATTCCATGACCTTCTTGTCTCTCCAGCTTCACCTTTTACCCGCTTCCCACTGGTCCTTGCGCTCCAGCCACACTGGCCTCCCTCCTGCTTCTCCAAAGTCCCTGTCGCTCCCAGACAGGGACTTTGCGATCACTGTCCCTCTAGAGAGAACTTTATCCCTGCAGAGCTTTCCAGAGTGGCTCCTTCGCATCCTTCCAGTCTCAGATAAGATGTCCCTTTTCAGAAAATCTACCCCTGAAATCCCTTCTTTCACCCTACTGACCTCATCTTAACTTTACCTCTGTAAAGACTATTTCCAAAAAAGGTTACATTTTGAGATACTAGGAATAAGAACCTCAGCTTATGAATTTGGGAAAGACATAGTTCAAACTATAACATCGGATCTTAAGTACCTTGAGGTCAGGGATGTGTCTCGTTCATTATCGCACTCTCAACATTTAGCATAATTAATTAACTATTGAATTAATTAATAAAGTCTGTCCTGAGGGTCACTCATCTGTGATGTCAGATCTTGTGCTTCAATCTCAAATGTCTTTTTTTTTTTTAATATTGAAGCTTAGGTCCCTGGTAAAAGTCCAGAATTTTCAGAATATGAAATTTACACACAGTCTTGCTCCAAAAAACATTGATAATTCCAGCAAAGCTGGGAAAGTTCAGCTATAACAACTTGCAACAAAATTTAGAATTCACAGGAGAAGTTTAACAAGAATCATAATTAAAATTCCTGACATTTCCAAGACAATGTTCTCATATATTATCACATCATGTCTTTACATCTTCCATTCATTCATCAAATAGTTATCAAGTGCCTATTATTTGCCAGATGTGGCATTAAGCATGACTATAACCCTGCACAAACTTCTATTCCTTCCCTTAAGAGGGTCATAGTAAGGAAAGTAGGCAAATCAGGCGAGAAGCAATGTCAGGCCTGTGGAAAACCAGGACAGGTGTCATTATCCTACACAGAGAGACTAAAACACCTGCATTATGTGTTCCTCTGGGGAGAATCACAGGGTTCCTAGATCATCACCCTTTCTACAAATGGGGAAACCTCCCAGGGGCAAAAGCAGTGATTCCCTAAACATACAAGTGCATTATATTACAGGAGTAAAACTCAGCTCTGGTCCACACCATGTGGCTGTGCCAACTTCAAGGAGAGGAAGAAAAAGAGCCTTCCCCCTGCTAGCGACAGCAGTGCAGCTCCTGTTCCCCAGTGAGCTACCCCAGTAGTTCCATACCAAAGTAATGCCTCACCTATCTATGTCCTACCAAAAAGTGGGACATCGTTTTCTTTCAAAGCCCTTCTGGATGTCAAAAAGCCAAAGTACTGAAGACTTAGTTTGTAGGTCAGCCCCATAGATTCCCCTCAAAGCCAGTCCATTCATTTCACACGCTAAGGAATTTGTGTAACATTTATAAACTGTAACTTGACTCATCTCAGACCAGTCGAGAGAAAAAGGTGCTACAAGTAAAGGGGAATTTCAGAATAACCTGAGCTTGTTTCTTCAGTTGGAGGGAATGAATGCACAGCAACACTTCTCGAAACCTCCTTTCTTCTTCTGTTGGTTCTCTTACGTACCACGGATGTCTTCATAACTCTCTCTGTCCCTCTTCAAAATGTCCATTAAAAAACAAACCAAAAAACTACGTCTTTCTCCCCAGTTTATGAAGGGAATCTAGAGACAAAACGTTATCAACACAAATCCACAAATGTTTATAGAGCACCCACTGTGCAGACTGGGCTCGCTGACCCTCTGGGATTGGGGGGAAAATGCAAAACCTGGTGTCTGTTCTCAAGGTTCTGTCGTCTAGTAGCAGATAAAAGACATGGGCACCAACCAGTGTAGTTCATGATAGAGGGCTACAGAACCTAAATGAGGCACCATGTGTCATGCCTAAACTGAAGGGTTTTGAATCTTTTAAACAGCTCTCCCTTTCGACTGGTTGACAAAATGACGTGTCGCCAGCTGATAAAAACAAAATTTCCATTTGTTCCAGTCAATACAAGGGATTTCACTCCACCAAAGTACACTTCTAATAAAGGAGGTGTCTACCAAAATCGTGAGGCATAGCTGTTATTACCAACTCCTCTCGACAATCTGTTCATTAAATGCCAGCAGCCAAAGAGGCATGCATGCCCTGGTTGTCACTACCACTGCACGTAATCTGCAATCAGAGACAATGAATATGATCCACAAGGAACTCAAAACAGTGGGAGCCTGCCCTCAATTCCTGGCAACAAAAGAATGATGGAAGCTGGGAAGAGGCACAGTGAGGACAGAGTGGGCAGTGGCAAACCCTGGGCGGAACTGGTGGTTTCCTGAAACAAAGCTGCACGAAATGTGATCACATTGCAGAAAACACTCGGTTTAAAAAACATAGATATTATAGCTGACGGTCTCTTTTTATCTGAGACAGACCATGTTGTAGGTCTGAATCAGAATCCAGGGCTAAGAGATCACACGAGAAGTTTCAAAACTGTTTTGGCCAATTAAAATGTTCAATGATTTAACAATTCTTTTTTTCCCTAAAAGCAGACACTCCACTGGGCACTGAGTATACATTTAAAAAAAGTGACTGGGGAAGGTGCTCTAGTTATCTATTGCTGCATAACAAACCATCTCAAACTTGGTGGCTTAAAATAATTTGTTGTTATATTTCATGGTTCTGAGAGTAGACTGAGCTCAGCTGGCACTTCTTGTTTGGGGTCCGAATCAATCAGGTTCTCCAGAGAAACAGACCAACAGGGTATACGTATGTATGCATATACAGAGAGAGATTTATTTTAAGGAATTGGCTTATGCAATTGCAGGGGCTTAATAAATTCAAAATCTGAAGGGGAGGCAGGCAGGTTATGGTTTAAGTTCAAAGGGCTCTGCTGGCAGAATTCATTCCCCCTCTTGCTTCAGCAAATCATTTTCTTAAGGCTCTCAACTGATTGGATGAGGTCCACCCACATTAAGAAGAGCAATTTGCTTTACTTAAAGTCCACTGATGTAAATGTTAGTCTCACCCCCAAAACGCCATCACAGAAGCATCCAAAATGATGTTTGACCAAATATCTGGGCTCTGTAATGCAGCCAAGTTGACACATAAGATTAACTGTCACAGGATCTATCATGTGGTTGCAGTTAGATAGCAGCTGGGGCTGGAGTCATGCCTCAGCTCACCTGGGCTGGACTAACAAGGTCCACACAGCTGGCCGTCCTTGCCAGTGCTGGCCAGAGTCATCCGAGGTTGTCAGCTAGAGCACCTTTGCTGTCTGACGATCATGTGGCTCCCTCACAGCCTGGTGCCCATGGTAAGTCAACTTCTTACATGGCAGCTCGGGGCTCCGAGATGACCAGGCAGAATCTGCCGGTCCTCTCCTAATGTTCACCACCATTTTTGCAATCAAGCACGTCACTGAGGCCAGCCCAGATTCCAAAGGAGGGGATTAGACTGGGCCTCTAGGTGGGAGGAGGAGCAAAGAATTGGTGGTCATCTTTAATCTCCAGCAGAAAACCTACACTGCAATCTTAACCATGAGAAGTAGCCAGCAATGAGGATAATAATAAAAAAAAACACTTCTGACAACTTGCCCTCCAGAATGGCTCTACTGGTCTGTACAACCACCAGCAGCGTGTAAGGGTTCCTATAGCCCCACATCCCTACCCAAGTTCAGCTTTACCCAGCTTCCCAGGATAATTGCATTTTCATTTGTGTTTTCCTAAATACTAATGAGTTTCTATATCCCCTCATAACCATTTCAGCCATTTGGGGTTCATCTTCCAGAAATTGCATGTTCACAAGCTTTGCCCATTTTTTTAATTAAAATATGAGAACATTTTCTGTTTTTTCTTGTTAATTTATAAAATTCTTTGTTTCAGACATTAGTTTCTTATCAGTTTTAGATGTTGCCAGTATCTTCTCTATATCAGTCATTTAATGTTAATGCTGTTCATGGTTTTCTCCTTAGATCAGAAATTCTTATGTTTAAGATAATTAAATTATGTATTTTTTTGTCTTTTAGATTACCTTCTGGGGATTTAGTAGTTCATTCTCCAACCTGTATAGGTCAGAAAGACATAACCTATATTATCTTCATAGCTTTATCCTCGGCTTAAAGTTAGAGAAATCTGGAGTTCAGATATATGGTGTTAATTAGGATACAGTTTTATTTTTTTCTATATAGTAAGCCAAGTTTCCTAACATGATTTATTAACAATATATACTTCTCTATTGATTTTGTTGCTTATAATTCTTTTTTATTATTTTCTACTTCATTCTATCTGTAGTTATTTTTCCTTATATATTCTGCACTTGGACTTTATCTGCTTTCTGTTTTCTTTGATCAAAGTTACTATATTCATGTACTTATTAATTCTTTCAAGGTAAGAGCTTTTGCTTTTGTTAATCTTTGTCTTTATGTTGTTCTCTTGCTCATTGTTAATTACCCTTATTTTATCCTTCTTGGATTGGGACTTTTGCTCTTTTAAAAAATACTTTTGAATTAAACTATTACTTTAGATTAGTTTAATGTTTTTCTTTCTGATAAAAATATTTAAAACTATAAATTAGTCTGTAAACACTGCTCAGTCATTTTCCCACGAATGTTGAAATGTAGTATTATGATTGTCATTTAGTTTTATTCTGTAACTTTTTTATAATTCCTTTTGAGTTGAAGGGTTATTTGGTAGTTGGTAACTTAGTTTCCAGTTACAGGAAATATTTTTGGTCAGATATTTTTAATAGTTTCTATTCTTCTTTTTTATGATCAACATAGGCTGCATAATATTGATTCTTTGGATTTATAATTCTCCGTGGCCTAGTACACACTCAATATTGGAAAATGTTTTATTGTGAATTCAGAAAAGATAAATTTTCTCTGTTTTGTGGATGTCAAGTTCATACATAGATACTCTCAGCTTTTTATATTGTTCAGATCCTGTGTATCACTGCTGCATCTGTCATAGAAAACATACTATTGGAGCATCTATTTTTATCTGAGAGATTCTTTCTTGTAATTGGTAAGTGTATTAGTTTTCTGTGATTATTGTAAAAAAAAAAATAGCACAAGTTTGGTGGCTTAAAACTGAACAAATTTATTCCTTTACAGTTCTGGAGGGCAGAAATTCAAAGTCAGTTTCCCTGGGCCAAAATCAAGGTGTCAATAGGGCTATGCTCGCTAAGTCTCTAGAGGAGAAACTATTCCTTGCCTCTTCCAGCTTCTGGTGGCTGCCAGCATTCCTTGGCTTGGGGCCACATCACTCCAATCTCTACCTCTCTGGTCACATTGCCTTCTCTCCTTCTGTCTTATTCAATCTCCTTCTTCCTGTCTCATAAGGCCACTTACAATTGCACCTGGATGAGCGAGGATAATCTCATTTAATCACATCTACAATGTCTGTTTTTTGCTTACTTGTGGTCTTTTGTGGGTTTTCTTGCCAAATAAGATAACATTCACAAGGATTCAAGGATTAAGATGTAGATATCTTTGGGGAGGAAGGCATTTTTCAGCCTACTTCAGTGAGTGTAACCCTATGGACTTGTTTTAACTACCATGACATTAGGAGTTATTTCTGCCATCTCACTTCAAGATTTTCATTGACTATGTTTTATTCACACTTTCCATTTACTATACTTTTCTTCTTTTTAGTAAATAGATGGAATTTTCTTTTGCTAATTTAATTATTACAAATCTATTTACATTCTTATGGTGACTGTCCTTGGATCTTTTACCATTAGAGTTGTTAAGAATTAGCCTCAAAGCAGTTTGCTCATGAGCTCAATTGCAGCCTGGTGGCCTGTCACCTGCAGAAGCACTGCCTGGTGGGAGCCTTCTTCTTCCCCTTTCTCCTTCTCTTCTAGACACTACAAATAAGTCCCATTTGTTGAACTCTACTATGCAGCTGGCAGTTTGCCAGACCTTTACATTTGTCACCTCATGTATCTTTGTAACAAACTTGTCAGTTAGTATTAATGTCCCACTTTTTCAAATGAGTAAACTGAGGGTTTAGAGAGGTTACAGAACTTGCCCAAAATCATAACACTTGCCCAAAGTGGCAGTGTTGGATTTCAAACCACTGACCAGCACTGATTCTATTTCAACTTTGCACTTTGTTACAACAGTATGAGATGGAACTGCACACAAAATCATGTTGAAAAGAGTTGCTTACTTTTTTTTTTTTGTAAATGTAACTGTTGCTTACTTTGTTTACATATGTAACTGGTTTGTAAATAAAAGCATACACCTGGCTTAAAGATGCCTAAAACAATCAATCTGCTTCAGTTCTCTCTCTCTCTCTCTCTCTCTCTCTCTCTCTCTCTCTCTCTCTCTCTCTCTCTCTCTCTCTCTCTCTCTCTCTCTCTCTCTCTCTCTCTCTCTCTCTCTCTCTCTCTCTCTCTCAAGGCAGGGTCTTACTCTGTCACTCAGGCTGGAGTGAGTGCAGTGGCATGATCATAGTTCACTGCAATATAGAATTCTCAAGCTCCTGGGCTTAAGCAATCATTCCACCTTAGCCTCCCAAGTTGTTAGGACTAAAGGCATGAGCCAACACAGTGGGCTAATTTTCTTTTATGTTTTGTAGAGATAGGGTCTTGCTACCTTGCCCAGGCTGGTCTTGAACTGGAGGCCTCAAGCTATCCTCCTGCCTTGGCCTCCCAATGTGTTGGAATTATAGGTATGAGCCACCACACCCACTGATTTTTCTATAACTATACAGTACAGCAGAGATACTTTGTGTTTTGCGATCAAAAGACCTAAATTCAAAGTCAGCTCTGCCACTTTCTAGAGAATTGAATTTTAGACAAGTCACGTAAACTATCCAAGCCTCATTTTTTCATCTTTAAAATGAGAACAGTGATACTATGTGCCTCATAGAGTTGTCGTGAAAGTTTCTGTGACCATGTTTTTTAAGTTTATATATGTATTTAAATCTTGGCTATTTATTAGTAAGCAGAATAAAGCATTACAAATATAGATGGATGTCCTTGATATATTGGCTATATTGTTAGATTGACAATCAGGAAAACATGTGTTCTAATTTTGTTTTTCCCTTGGTTTCCTTGTCAGTCAAATGAAGAAACTCAACTAAATGAAGTTTAAGTCCCCTTCCAGCTCTAGTCCTCTTCGAACCTATTCACATCAACCTATTCACATCAACCTATTCACAAAGAATGGGGCCAACAGTGTAGTTTTTGCTTTGCTTTAGTGCCCCCAGAAAGAGGACATTTATGAAGATGAATAATAACGGTGGTATGTTGTGCTTTTGTCATGTTTTCCTTGACATCAGAATAATGACCACAGTGAGATTTTTGTATTAAACTTTATCGTCAGGGTGCCAGCCATTGATCAGAGAGCAACTCCTGGGGAAAGCACTGAGATTATGGGAGTTGAAATATTACCTTTTAGCTCAGCCAAACAAGCAAAATGGAAGCCTCTTAGCTTTTCCTTGGAGTGATCTGTTAGGCTCCTGTTCCCAGAGACTGCAACAAAACTCAACAGTCAAGAATCTAAATCATAATCTTTGGAACTAGCTTAAGAAGCACATGCAGTTATTATATTCTGATTTCAAGTCAAAAAAAAATGAAAAATATCTACTCTTTCATAATACAATCAACAGACTCTTCTTGACTAGGTGAAGGGGGAAGGTGAAAAGCAGAAGGTGCTTCATATCAGATTCAGGTAGATGCAGGAAGAGTGCAATTTTTATGATTATTACAGGGGAACATGAATTTAAAAGGTTGAGAAACACTGCTTTAGAAAAGCATAATCATTCTTTATATGTTTTCTGGTTTTGGTTAGGTTTTTGACCCAGCACGGATCCAAAACTGTGAAAAAGAGCATATATACTCAGTAGGCACAATACTCAAGAAAGGTCCCCCAAACCCAACAGAGATATGCCTCGAAAACTCATGAATCAATTCATGAGAACATGAATCAAAGGCTTGATTACTCACAGTGCCCCCTCACCCCCTGCATCCAGGATCCATGCGTTCCCCAGCATATTTGTGATTTCCTGTGTTGGAAATTTATTTTCAATGTTCCCTTCCTTTCAGTGTTCAGAATGAGTCATACTGGGTACCTGAATAAAGGCCATTTGCAAACATTAAATTTCCATCTATCTTCTTGGCTGACCATAACAGAATATCGTAAAGAGCTTGTCTCTTGATACCTGCATATTGTTTCTCAAGTTGCCACTTAACCATATTTATACTATGTAAACAGGCAGCTGGCCACTCGGTTCTCATTGTGCCCTTTGATTACAATCATTTACTGCTATCCAAAGGTGAGGATAATGATTCTTAGTGTTTACACACTGCTTGGGGCAACAATAAACAGCTAGTTACTTTTCTGAGAAAAAAAAAAAAATCTTGTCCTCTCTGTTTTCCATCCCATGTTATGTTTTGAATCTTGAATAGAACACACTGATTTCACAGTGTTTGGGACAATATGTACAATTTTGAGGCTCAGCATCCTTGTCGACCACTGTTTGTCAAGCACATTTGTCATGATTGAGATTCGGCTGACTTTCGTGACGTGTGTTCTCCAAGCCAGCACTTGCCTAACACTTTCCCAGTCGTGGATCCATACATTGACAGGACGTTCGGTGATCACCTTAGGTAGTTAGATTTGGAACCAGGCCAAGTAAGTGGACCTTGTTTTCATATATTAGTTCTAGTGCCTTTAAATCCACATTATCACAGGTAAAATTTAGGAAATCTGAATAAGTCAATTGTATCATTGTCAATATCCTAGTTGTGATATTGTACCATAGTTCACCAAAATGTTACCATTCAGGGAAACTGGATAAAGGGTGCACAGGTTTTCCCTGTATTATTCCTCACAACTACGTATGAATTATCTAAGTAAAAATTTCACCTAAAATCCACATTGTATACATGGTATTTACATGGCATTCATTGTGTGGTGCTTGCTAATACACATAGATAGAACAATCTTCCACTTTCTGAGGCTATCTCTGAGGCTCTGGATGCTTCCACCATTAGAGAAGGTTATTTCTTATTTATTCCTACATCCACACATCTAGCACTATCACAACCACCATCCCTTAATTCCTTCTGCTGGAAAACCCTCACTGGCAGTCCTTTGCTGACAAGCTTAGATATTGATTTCATTCAACAATAGACCCTAAAGCAAACTCAAGGTGATAAATATATCCCTGGCCATAACTTGGTTAGATGGTTTAACTCTGAAAGTTTATCATGATTGTGTTGTATCATGATTTAGTTTTCTGTAAGGTCAATTTTGCTTTTTTTATTATTGCTTCTGTTGCCATTTTAAATTCTATAAATGGCACTGCTTCCTTAAATCATTTTCTTGACCCTCCGAAAGCTCCTATCCCATTTTAGGAATTTTTATGGAGACTTCCTCACAAAGGCATGACCAAATTATGAATGAATCTCCAACTCTCCCCTCCTCAGAGGATGGGGATGTGGTGGGAAGTTGCAAGCTTCTAATCATCATCTGGGATTTCCAGTGACAAGCTCCATCCTGAAGCTATCTGGGAGCCAACCAAGAGTCACCTCATTAGAACAAAAGATGCTGCCATCATCCAGGAAATTCCAAGAGATTTAGGAGCTTTGTATAAGTTGCTCCTATCACCCCTATCATTCAGGAAATTCCAAGAGGTTTCAGGAGTTCCATATCAGGAACAGAGAACAGAGAAATATATAGAAATGTATGCTTGGCAAGACCAAATACACATTTCTTACTATGACATGGGCAGGACGGTGGAATGTAATCTGGTTCAAGATGTCTTCCCTCCTTTGGGGTTAACTGATCATATTCCTGAGATGTCATTTTATACAATAGCCCTGCAGGCTGCCAATGTTAATGTTTATAAAGTCATATGTGTTTTCTAAACATGGCCTCCTTAGCTGCTATTTGCCAACATCTCTAAAAATAGCTCTGAGTAGATCATTTTCTCCTTTACCAAGGACGAGCAAAATGAGGACACAATCTCTAGAGAAACAGACAAGACTCTTAACCAAGCCAAAATCTTTGCCAACTCAGGGTCTGTTTCCCTTTTCTGCAATGCTTGTCCCCAACTTTTCTCTGTGTTAAGTACTAGGGGTCCTTTAGTGATCAGCTTACATACCTTTGCCTCAGAGATGCATTCACCAGTCATTCAATGAATTTGAAGTTTCCTTTTGTTAATTTCTATTAAGGTCTCTGTTCTTTTCCTCCTTAGAATGTATTGTTTGATTATGATACACTTATCTGGGTTATTTGCTTAATGCCAATCTTTTCCCTAGTCAACAATTTCCATGAGAGTATGGATCATGTCTGTTTAGTTCACCACTGTCTACCTAATGCCTGTCACAGTGTTAATACTCAGTAAATAGTTGTGAAATGAATGAATAAACAAGCTAAGGAACAAGAGACTCTGTTGTGTTTGGTTTCTTCTGCATTTGCCTATTTCCAAAGTCCCAAGGGGAACAGATACAATCTGCTGTGCAGATGTTGACTATTGTCATCACTATTTCATCTGAACTTTTGGAACAAGATCTCCCCCAAATTTAGGGACTGCCTGCATTTTATAATGTGTTTTGATTCAGAAACCACATAAAGCCCTGTAGGTAGATGGGAAATATCTATATGGTAGTACAAACCTGGAATTTATGTCCAAGAAACCTGAATGTGGATTTAGTCTACCTTAATGTGGTTGGGCAATTATTTAAATAACCTTAGCTCCAGTATGCACAGCTGTAGGAAATAATATCGTCTGCTTAAATCTTTGTTACAAGGACAAAATGAAATAAAAAATACTAGATGCCTAGTACTAGAATAACAAAGGGGTTCATCTTATGTCCATTTGAGACCAATCGATAGTGGCTTTCTGGAATACCATGCTGAGCAGTATGAGGTCTCATCAAGATTCGGTGAAAGAATGCCATGACTGATTAGCAGTGTTGGCCAAAGGCAAAGCAAAGAGAGTAGTGGGAAGTTTGCCCTGTGTTTGCCAACTGAGGACTAGCAAATGGCAGACATTTAATGGTTTTTAGTTGCCTTCTTTCTTTGCTGCTATAAATTCTAAGTAAATCTGAAATAAAGATTACCATAAAACATCTTAAAACCTAAAGCAAAAGAGTAAGGGTAATTGAAGACTTGTTAACATTAGGCTAGAATGAAAATGTGATTTTTAGAAGATGAGTAGAACTACTTATGGGTTCTAATAATGTGTATTCAGTGAAGTCCAGGTACAATTCAGCGCAAGATTGTGTTCTGACAGTCAGCCTCCCTCACCCGGCGGAATGGTACAAGTGACTCAAATTGTTACCGCCCCCGTCGTAAGCAGCACAAATCTGAACATCTGTCTCGTGACAAATGGAGCACAACACTCCAGGCTTTTAAAGGATTCAGCTTCCGTGAAGATAATTGATGGGTTTTTGTAAGTAGGTTAGTAAGTAGTACATTTGAACTTGGCACAGGTGTTTTCGTGCAAGCACAGGGATGATCAGCCCAGATCAGGTGAGGGGGAAAGATATCATTCAGAAACAATGTTTAGCCCCTGCCACCAAGGCCAGCTGGGCACAGAGCCAGCTTGGAGAGCAGAAACAGATCATTTGGAGTCATGGGAAACCATGGGTACAATTTCCAAAGGTGTTCTGGAGGGTCCCAAAGGATCCTGAACTAAGCCAAATTTCAGTGTGTTAAAATACTGATTTTTATAATTATGCCGTCACTCCAACTTTTTCGGATAAACTCAATGGGAAAGAGGAAAATATTTGTTTTTCTTTCCTAAATCTTTCTGAGCATTTTCTAGGGTTAATTACTACAAATTCGTGCCATGACTGAATGAGAACAGTCATTTGGCATTTGGTTCTACCAATAAGGGCAGCCCACAGCCCCAGAAGGCTCCGTCTGCCCCATCACACCCAACCATAGCCTCTTACTCCATCCCAGCCCAACACCACCCTCCAGGAAGCTGGTGGCAGCAAACAGTTTGACCACCACAATTTAGTGCTATTAATATTTGTAGCACTTTGTTACAACCAAGGATAAGAAGTAATTTGAGGGTCATTCGGTGAATGGCACCCCTGATATAAACTCCTTGACTCCATTTGGTGAATCTACAAGGTATCAATTCAGAAAATCAAACAGGGTCTGTTTTCATATCAAAGATCTAGCTGGTAGTGTCTGGGCTAGAGAACCTAAAAGCAAGCTTCCTGATGCTAATGCTATACTTGTCCTTTGTATCCTTCTGCCATAATCAAGTTTAGAAGAGCAGGACAGCCTCAGGCTTACAAAGGAGCCACCTACATTTCCAGTCCCAGCTCTGCCACTGTCTAGACTGTGTCAGGCAAGTCGCTTAATCTCTCTGGTTAATGAAAAGTTTACGACAAGGTGATTTCTGATGTCCCTTCTAAATCAGACACTGTCTAGTCCATAAGATTGAGCCTAAGCCGGGTGCAGTGGCTCACACCTGTAATTCTAGCACTCTTGGAGGCCAAGGCGGGTGGATCATTTGAGCTTAGGAGTTCGAGACCAGCCTGAGCAAGAGTGAAATCCCCCTCTACTAAAAAGAAAAAAAAAATAGAAATAAATTAGCTGTACAACTAAAAATACATTAAAAAAATTAGCCAGGCATGGTGGTGCATGCCTATAGTCCTAGCTACTTTGGAGGCTGAGGCAGTAGAATTGCTTGAGCCCAGGAGTTTGAGGCTGCTGTGAGCTAGGCTGATGCTACGGCACTCTAGCCTGGGCAACAGAATAAGACTCTGTCTCAAAAAAAAAAAAAAAAGATTGAGCCCAGTCTTCTGTTTCCTCCTTTAAGGAGAAGCTCTGCAGCTTCCAGATGCTGGTAGTTAAACAGTTATCTGTTGTATGCAGTCTCAAAACAGCCACGCTTGAGGCAGCATTGCCTGAGTTCCTTGGAAGAAACAGCCCTGAAATTTACTGCTTGGACTTAACTTCTCTAGAGGCAAGTCAGCTTCATCCAGAGTCTTTAAAGACAGCTCAGTAATCTACCAAGAGTGCTCCAGGGAGCCTGATCTGCAGCACCATTTCCTGCATTTTCTGACTTTATACCTGTACATAGTGGGCAGCCTTTGTATTGGAAGTGCCTTTTGAATTTCCACAATATAGAGAGATGCTGTTCGGTTGAGTAGTGTCATTTGAGAGGCCTTCATAATGTCTTATTTGGTACTGCTGGAGAACTACTTTATGAATTTTAGGTAATATCATACATGGCATCAGTGAACTGTTGATGCAGCAGTTTAAATCCCGAACAATACTTGTGTACTTGATGGACTCATGGTCCATAGACCTGTACGCTCCTCTAAGGCCTTTCTCACATGGAGCGACAACAATGAGGGAAGTGTGCATGACAAGTGTTCAGGCACTATGTATTGTCAGGCTGGCAGAGTGCTTGTGTCAGGTCTCCTTCAAGATAACCTCACAACAGGAAGCAGGTTTGCTGACTTCAACCTCTTAATAGACCCCAAAACAATTCTTTCTTTTCTGTCAAAAACACACTGAGTACACTTTGAATCCAAGAGGGAGAGAGAATTCAGTTGTTTGTTGCTGGTCCTTAGGAGAGGACTTTCACTTTCAATGGAGGTCCAGCTTTGTGGGCTGCTAACAATTGATGCTATGGTCATCTCCAGAAAGTTGACGCATGTAGGAGTGGTTTAACACCCAATGCCCAGACGCCCCGTGAGCACATTAACGTTGAATCTCAGCGCCTGTCTGCATGCGTAGAGAGCAACGCAGCCCCAGCGCAGAAGGCAGGAGGTAGCTCTGACCGGTTGAGTTCCTGATGGCCTAGCCACAGAAAGAATGAAAGACCCCAGCCAAAGCAGCAATATTTTCACAAGACAGTTGTCCCACCAACGTGGCCTTGATCCAGACCAGGTTCCAGTGTACAAACAACGTCCTCACCAACCAGGGGCTATACCAATCAATCATTAATTCTGTTGCCGTCATGCACAGGTGAAAAATCACATCCCCATCTTCTGCTGGTCACTGTTGTGGCATATTTGTCTCCTCTTTCTCAGGATCTCTGTGGAGAGAAGAAGCTGTTGGCAGGAGTGAAAAGATTTGTGAGCCCAGCCACCATCTGGGGAAGATGCTCCAGTGACAGCAGTTTTGAACTTGGCTGTTTCATTCAACTACACTTACCCTGATGACTCCTAAATCTTTCTTGCTCACCCCCAACTTTCTGCTGTGCTCTAGACCACTATTTCCACCTGCTTGCTGAGCATTACTTCGACATCCTATAGTCACATCAAAATCAAAATTCCCCCTCCTAAACAGGCTTCACCCTCTGTGCTCGTCATCTTGGAATATGGCACATGGCTAGAAAGCAAACCCGACTCACTCCCTCTTTTACCTTCACTTTCCATGAATCACGAAATCTGTTGAATCTATCCCCAAAAGGTCTCATGAGGCTGCTGCACCCACCCATCCCTTCTACTGCTCCAAATCATCATTAGTTCTTGCCTCTAACCTAATCTTCATGCTTCTGAGCTCACCACTACTCCGGGCTGACCTTTCTGAAATGCAGATCTAATCACACACTCTCCAGATGGAAAACCCTCCCTGGCAGCCCATTGCTAACAGGCTTAGATGTTCGTTTTGCTCAACAACATTGATCATTCTCAGTGTCAGCTCCTGGTCTCCTCTCCCGCTCTTATAATTTGCTTTATCCCTAGAAGGTGTTCAATAAATGTGACGCCCGAACTTGGCCCATCTCTTACAAACAAGTGGAAAGAGCATATCTAGAGTTATGATCCCAAGGTGAAGCTAAGAGGTTGCAGGTGCTAGGTTTTAACCCTTTGCACTCGCATGCTTTTTTCTCGATTCTTTTATTCTACTCGGGATTTAATTTTTTAAATACCCCAGATTTTACAAAGTGCAGCAGTAGAATAAAACACTGGAGTTTCTTTTCATACAAACTTATTTCTTTGGATTTTTTTATATTTCAAATTATTGATACATTCAAAGAGTAATTTTAATCTCTATAATTTTTCATGGTGTGATATTTTTTGAAACATTCACCCACATGAAGACCTGGTTTACATTCACATGTTTCGCAAATATAAATCGTCTCTCTTCTTCCTCCTTTGATTTTCCTGTTAGAACAAACAACACAATCTTTGTGGTTTTTGTTAGGGTGAGGTGTGATTATATGGAGCTTTCCATCTAAACATTGCTCTAAGTTAGTGGATAATAATCTACCCCTGGAAGTTAGTGTACCATCTCTGAATTCTCCAACAAGATCATATACTAATTTCCTAATAAATTTCACATGCGTTATCAGTTTTTCATTTTTTCTTTTTTGGCATTCTTTGTACAATATATAGGAATTTACAACACTGACCTCGAGCCCCCAGAAAAACAATGTACGCCACCATTTTAGAGTCAAAACGCTCCAAATGGCATGATGTAACGACTCATGCCTTGGACCCTCCTACTCAAGATTGCCGCCTATGCAAAAGATAAGCTTAGGCGGTGGCATCAGTTGACACGACATTTACATTCCACTTGTCCTTTCATGCTAATGAAAACAAGAAAAGATACTGGAAAAATAGACAAAAATCCCCCTTCCCCCCGCGGTGAAACTACGTGTCGAGCGTGGCTCAACATACAAGCTGCTACCGATGCTAACCTTGTGAAGACAAACTCGACATCCAAGTGCAAAGGGTTAAAGCCCAGGACACGATGTTTGAAATCCCTTCTCCCACCACCCATCACTGGCTGGCCCTGCTTACGCAGTTCTCAGCCCTGTGAGCCAGGGGCTTTATGTTCTCATGCTAAAAGAAGTTTCCTGCTGAGGGAAGAGCAGAAGAAATAGAGCTGGGATTAGAAGTTCTTAGACTGTGACAATAGAGAAGGCTGTTATTACCAAGTGTGTGAACCAAAAAATGCAAATTCTACTGCCTTGAATGCTTAGCAACAAAGAAGTATGGGTTTGCTCCCAGATTATTTTCTAATGTTAACCTTACACAGCCCTCCACTCCCCTTGTCTTTCCATCTTACCACGTAGTTCCTGTTTTTCGACTCTGTATTCAAAAGGTATATCTGGAATATTCCAGGTTTGGAATCAGCCTACACAATTATATTAAGAAACCCATTATGCAAATGCTGACATTTGAATAAGGGGTTATTGAAAAGAAGGATATACATTTCAAGACACCAGACAGAGAACTCAGTAGGGACAGTTTTCCTCCTCTGGGAAAAGCATGTCCTACAAACTATAGGCTAGCGAAGTCTCACAGCAGTCTCTCCAAATGAGAGACTCTCTCCCTGCTGGTGTGGAGGAGGATCTTAGGAAAGCAGGGGCAGCCTTTCAGCCTCTCCCCAGGCATGGCCATGCTTATCATTCACTCCTTTTAAAAATAAGGTTCAAGGTTGGGTGCTATGATTTGAACATGTCCCCCGATGTTCATGTGTTAGAAATGTAATCCCCAGTGGGAATGTTGAGAAGTGGGACTTTAAAGAGTTGACTAGGCCTCATGAATGAATTAATGCCATCATCACAGCAATCAGTTTGTTGTCTTGTGAGTGGGTTCCTTATTAAAGGACAAGCTTGGCCCCCTTCCCTTTCTCACACGTGTGCCCGTTGGCCTTTCTGCCTTGGGATGATATGGCAAGAAGGCCCTCACAAGATGCCAGCACCTTGACACTGGACTTCCCAGCCTCCAGAAATGTGAGAAATAAATTTCCGTTCTTTATAGATTACCCAATCACAGGTATTCTTTTCTAGCAGCACAAAATGGGTTAAGACACTGGAGCTCAGGTTCAGCCCCTGGGGACATGCACAGGGCCAGACATGACAGGGTCCATTTGCTAATTACACACAGCTACTATTCTGTTTCATCAGAATTTGAAATAAAGGACCAAAAGCCAAATGGAATTTCGTGTTCCTATGACTGATGGGTCTTGATTTATGAAAAAAGAAGGACTCTCTGAGGACAAACAACAAGAATCAAATATATATCCTCGCCAGGGCTCATAAAATGAGATGTAATTGGTCTGGGCCTCTGTTATTTTAGTGCTCTAAGCAATCTTAATATCTTTAAGAAACTAAAAGCTTCTTTTATAAACCTGTTTGGGCTTAATTGATGATCTCAAGGTCAAAGTCAATATATTTATGTTTCATTTTCCCTTTTACAGACCAAACAACAGTGTAAGCTCAAGTGCTCACACATATATCAAATGCCAGATATAAAAACAGCATGTATGTAACATCCTGGAGTATTAGTGGCTATGGGCAGGTGCAGAAGCTAAGTTCTCTGACATGTATGTGCTCAGAGAAATGGGCCCAGGCCCATTCATATATCAAAATATGTATATTTCAATTTCCTTATCTTTAAAATTGACCTTATACAAATGTACCACAGAATTGTGGTCTATCTTCACTGACACAGGGCTGAGTATTTTTTTAAAGTATCAATTTAATATTACTAGTAAGTAGTACCACATATACAAAAAAATGTCAAGACCATGTACACAAAATAGAGTCATGAATCCACAAACCTCCAGAAAATTTATAGCTCCTCTTTATTGGACCAAAAAGCCATATTCACTATTTATAAAATCATCGTTGAGCATCTACAAGAGTAGATAAAACAGTCATTATCTCTACCTCCATCAAACATATATTCAAGTGAGTTCAATAATCCAAAAATTAAAGTAAGCAAACAAATAATCACAAGTTATGGTAAGTGCCTCAAAAGAAACAAGGAAGGGGTTCAGAAATCAGAAGCAACATACAGATTATTTCATCCCTCTCTCATATTCTACAGAAAAGGAAACAGATTTCTAGTCATGAAATGACTTGCCCAAGGTCACACAATGGCCATCCAATCCTCTCATTTGACAGATAAAGCAATGTATCAAAACTACTTTCCGTCCAAACAGAATTTCATCACAGACCAAATTACTCACAGTTTTGATTCAAACACATTACAGTGACATTCTTATGTAATTGTGACTCCAATGCCTGGGAAACAGTCCTGGGCACTGTCACCATCAATTAATTGCATTTATGTAGCAAGCCAATGCTTGTAATAGCCCTGATGGTGAGGACATTCTGACCACCAGGACTTTCTTCTTTTCTCCTCTATGGAGGCCACCTCCAGAAGGTCCAGCTTCCTGGGATGTGTCTAGCTGGTATGTGCCAGATGCCTGCAGTTCACTACACATATTGAGAACTGGCTTCTTCTGTGGGAACAATCTCATTATAGAAGGACAGTTTTCATGCTAAGATTATCTGTCACAGCCAGGACTAGGACACTGCTATAGTTTGCATGTTTGTCCCCACAAACCTCATGTTGAAATTTGATCACCAATGTTGGAGGTGGGGCATAATGGAGAATGTTTTAGTCGTGGGGACAGATCCCTCATGAATGGCTTGGTGCTGTCCTTCATGTAATGAATGATACGTGCTCTGTTAATTCCCACAAGAACTGATTGTTGAAAAGAGCCTGACACCCTTCTCCCTCTCTCTTTTGCCTCCTCTCTTGCCATGTAATCTCTGCACACGCCAGCTCCCCTTCACCTTCCACCATGAATGGAAGCAGACTCGGGCCCTCACCATAAGCAGATGCTGGTGCCATCTTTCTCAAAAGCCTGCAGAACTGTGAGCCAAATACACCTCTTTACAAATTATCCAGCCTTAGGTATTCCTTTGTAGCAACTCAAACTGGATAAAGACAGACACCTACTATTTGTATACTGTGTTAGAGTTTACATGCCACTTTCATATATTAATCCATTTAAATATCACAACAACCTTGTGAGAAGAGCATTATCATCCTTATTCCACAAACAAGTAAACTGAAGCTCAGACATGTTAACTGATCTGCCCGAGTTAATGAATAGACAAGTGCCAGGGTGATGATTAGAACCTAGGACTTTAGATGCTAAAATCTAAGTGTTTCCCTACCACAGCTACCTCTAAACCACAGTTGCCTAGGGGATGTCCTTTGCTACAGGGTTGAAGAATAGAACTTCTGTCTTTAGCCAGAAATTGGGCTTTATCCTACACTAGCTATCTTGCAGATGGGGGCTGGGGGATGAATGATTGATAAAAATCAACTCAACAACAAGCAGGTGGAAAAAGCCATGGCTAGAAGTAACATGAATGACCTCCCCACATAGTAGGGTGGGGAGTGCATGCATTCAGTTAAAAATGGCTATAATAGCTAACCCTCTGATGACACTTACTTGGTAAGCACCCTATACTTCAAATATATGAACTCATCTAATCATCTCAACAACTCTACAGAGTCTATTCTATTACACCCATTACACAGATGGAAAAACTAAGACATGGAGGGTTCTTAGGTGCTTTGCCTAAGGTACTTAGGGCAAAATAGGACGTCTGGCTCCAAAGTCTCTGATGTTAGCCACTATATTACCTTGTCATCACCATAGTGGATAGAATATCTGTTATTTTCAACTCTCTACATCCATCCACCTTCTGGTAATGGCACCACTCTGAGAAAAATTGCTTCTCTGCTATTGTATGCAGTCTTGATAAGACAGCCTACCAAGTCATCCTTTAAAACTTAGCCAATCTGCTCCTTTCTCCCAAGAATTTGAAACTTAAGTAGAAGCAAAAAAAAAAAAAAAAAAAAAGATGTGGGGAAATGATTGAGTCATTTGTCCCACATCAGGGCCCTGAAGGAATCGCATTTGTTCCTGCCACCTGGATTTCAGAGCACCCTGGTCCCCAACTTTCTGAGCCTGCTTCTTCTGCTTTCCTTTTAATTCTAAGAGTTCCCCATATCCAGTATGTCCCCTTTTTGCTCAAGTCATCCAGAGTCCATTTCTGTTGCTCTCTTCCCAAAGCATCTGACCTCTCATCCCCTGTTACGGACTATCCCTATGTTATTTCCCACCACACCCCAAGGCAATGCTGCCTGATGCCAGCCTAATGCTGACAACCCCACGTGACTCGCACGACACAGCTTATTCTTGCCTCTGAACTTCGCTCTACTCTCCGCTCCATAAATACCATCCATCCCACATCTTCTCTTGCTTTTCAAGCTCCACTTCCTCTGTATTTTTCCTTGCTACCACAGTCCATGCTTTGAAGTCGATTTTTCTACATTTAATGCTTACATTTTGGCATTTATTGCTTCCTTCCAAATTGTGTCACATGTGTCTCTTTTGCATCTCCAACAATTTTGCTAGCAATTTCTAGAACATTCCATTCCTGTGGACTTCTTAAATTTCCCCCCTCCTTCACTCCCCAGATGCAGAGGCTGGGCTGAAAAGACTCAAGCACAAGCTCAGATGAGAAACAATTTCTTTTAGTCCTTGAGTATCAAAGCAAAACTATTCAGGAACCAGCCTGCTCACCCGACAGGGGAGAGCATTTTAAATATCACATGTCATCTTGAAACTTAACCCAACAGCTACATCAGATGAGTCATCTTTGAAATACAAAGGAAAATTTAGTTTCTTCATAGGGTGCCAGGGTCTTTATGCTACCACCAGTGAGTCTCACAGGTCAGGACTGGGAGCAGCTATTCCTCAGTTTTCAAAGCTAGGCTCGGGCCCCTGGCTGTAGAGTCCAGGCACAGAGTGAGGGTGCAAGTGATTGAAGAATGCCCTTGAAAGCAGCCAGTTGTGCATGAAAAAAGCAAAAGAAGACATCCTCATCTTTGCCGAAACTTGCTCTAGAGGAACACAACATGCGTAATTGGAGCACTGCAGAGACAGACAGATCATGCCTGGGGCTCGAGCCCTAATGCAATCTGCCCAGCTGGAGGAGCCACGAAGAATTGTGAAGGCCCTAAATCTGATACACCAGCAATGAGATGAACACCCAGAATGCAGTGATCGCTGGAGGGTTTGCAGGCACCCAGGCCAAACAGATGGAACATGGTTGGAGTCGTGAGAGGGCCTTAAAGACAAATGAGCACCACAGTCCCTGGAAAAGGAGCATTTTATGTCAACCTCAGAGTCACTGCATCCTCAAAAAGATGTTAATGTCACTTTGAAGTTTGTCCCATTCAAGAGAAGCAAAGAAATATACCATGGGTTATTGTGCATTATTTTGAGGGGAAAAGTATCTCAAACTATGGACCTTTCATCTCTCTGTACTACCTAATTTCTACTTAACATCTGTGTGGCTCTCTTGTGTCAAACAAAGAGAGAAGTGCTGGAACCATCTGTGAGCGCTTAGTAGGTTGACAGTCTCATCAGAGGACTGGCCACAGAGATATACTCCTTCTAACAGCTTCCATCTGTTTAAAGGGAAAAGCTAAAAATGATAGTACTTTGAAACTGAGTCATGGCAAACATATTCGCTCCATGGTTATGTTTGGGAGCATATCAGCAGTTTAAATTTTATTGAATTATAATTGATGGAAAGTAATTTATTTTAGAAACTTTCTAATTTAGGGAAATTAAAGAATGTCATTTTTTTCCTGTAACCTTTTTGTAAACAACTAAAAAAAATCCTTCTTGTGGATAAACAACTGTTCAAGGGCACAAGAACTTCTACTGATGTGACAGAAATCACTCTGCGAAAAGTATTGTAAATTGTGGATGGTGGCTTTTGGTTGCTATGGCTCACGAATGAGGAATAGTCAGTCAGAGAATGGAGATGGGAGAAAATGGAAAAGGAATAAATTCCAATTTCAGTTTTTAATTCCTAGTTAACTAATATAAGAGGGTTTTTTTAAACGATTCAAAAAAAGAAGCATAAAGAGTCTTTATTCTATGCATCCATCTTTCAGGTTATGGTCTCCAATTCTTTATTCTTTCTATGTTAATTTGTAAGTCATAAAGACCAGATACATCTGGCAACGACAATCTTTCATTTCTATACATTGCGGAGAAAAGTTTATAGGTAGTAGCTGATCTTTTATCCTATGAGCCACAAAAATACATGCAGCAGGCGTAATCCCAGGAAGAACCTCAAAGTTGAGTGATGGTTCTGTCTAAAAGGCAAAACCTTATTTTAGAAATGGCCCATATGGTTCTACTTTGAGCTTTTAGTATTGACAGGCAGATATGGGGAGCCAGATGGTGACATAGGTAGCATTCCAACATCATAAATCATCTTAATTAAATTAAATTTTCAAAGGAGAAACTTAAAAACTAAATATAATGGGATACAATTATCTTGGGAATCACACACATGCAATGTGCCTTGCTGATTATCCTGTTTCTGTCCCTTTTTTGGGTACACAATTATTAATTTGGATTGAGGAATACTTTAGATACAATCATACATTGATAAAATCAGTGGAATGTTCATTACCTATTGCATGATTATGAAATGAATTTCCTTGTGTTAGGCAAACGTAAGTGGGGAAAAGACAAACATAATAAAAAATATCCCAACCTAGACGAAGAGGAGGGTTAGACAGTTAGAATTAAGTTTTGCTACATACATCAGAAACCTCAAATGGTAGTGCTTAAAGATATTTGTTTTGGAAGAAAAAGAAATTCAGAGGCTGGTCATCCAGACCTGGAAAGGAAGCCGTGTGGTCATCAGGGACTCAGCCTCCTTCAGCTCCCTGTGCCATCATCCTTAGCAGGTGGCTGTCATCCTCAAGGATGGTTTCACATCCCAGGATGGTCGCATGGACAGTGCTGTATTCCGAGCTGGAAGAAAGAGGATGGTACACGGGGCTGACACGCCACATTCCCAGCTAAGCCAGTCCCCTCTACAAGGCATCTTCAAAAGTTGCAACCAGTGACTTCTGTTTATATTTCATCCGCCATCCCTGGTAGCAAGGATAACTGAGAAATATAGTTGTGCTACTAAGGATACCACTGCCTTTCAAAAAAAAAACAAAAAACAAAAACCAGGGATTCTGGTAGTAAGGGATATAGAGAGGACAGATACTGGAGAGAGAACTAAGTTTTGCCACGGGTCAAGGAATCCTAGTCAGGGAAATGAGTATGAGACAGGGGCCAGAATATCCAAAGGCCCTTGTGGAACAAATGCCAAAAAGAGGCAAGGAAAGCCTTTGAGCAAATACAAGAAAGAAAAAAAGGACAAAAGACAAAAGAAATTTCAGAGTTTGAGTGTCAGAGGATTTCTAATAAGGACTAAAGGGGTCACTGATCAATTCCTGATGGTCACTTTGCCTTTGAGACAGCTAAGGATAGAACTAATTGCTGATTCTTAACCAACATCCACAACATTAAAAAAAAAAAGTGGGAAAGTCATGAAGTTTTCATGCCAAAGCAGGCATCTCTCAACCATCTCTCAACCAGATGAGAGCCAAGCAGGCCTGACTCTGGAGTCCCATGTCTTCCCTAAGAAGACAACTCTTAGAGCCCACGGAAAGGCCAGGCATCTAGAATGGGTCTGAGACAGGTACCTACCATTGCATTCATTGTTTCCTGTACTGAGAGATCCCCAAGCCTGCAGAGGTTCATTGAGAAATATGAGCCCATGAGTCATGGAGCAATGAGAGTGTTCTCCTGTCTCTCCTGGCTCCTGCCATACTCCAACAGAAGGACTTCTGCCTTAGCAGCCTGGATGTCAAAAGCAAATACCTGAGGGGCCCGGCTGCAGTGGGAAGTGGGGCCAGGTAATAGGGAATAAGCTCCAGGTTGGAAAAGCTCTTCCTACTGCTGAAGCAGCTATGCCCTTCCCTAAAGTTCTCTGAGGTTCTGAGGACCTGAGTTGAATTCAAAGTCAGATGCACCAGGGTAGACCAGAGTTGAGCCCAGACAAAAGGCAATGATAAAGGAGGGGCCTAGGGTACCCGGAATATCTAGAGTTGAAAATCATGAGATTGAGAACAAGGTGGAGGCTGGATCATGAGTTTAAGCACCATACAGGGCCATTCATACTCTTTTACAAAGATCTGTAGAACTTATCTTTCATTACTGAAACTATCTGCTCCTTAAACAACAATGCCCAGTCTCCCCTTCTCCTACCCCCTGGAAACCACCATTCCACTATTTCTATGTGTTTGAATATTTTAGATGCTTCATGTAAGTGGGATAGTGCAGTATTTGTCCTTCTTTTCCTGAATTATCTCATTTAGAATAAGGTCCTTCAGGTTCATCCATTTGTCACAAATTTCAGGATTTTCTTCTTTTTTAAAGGCTGTGTAGTATTCCGTTGCATGTATATAACACATTTTCTTTATTCATTCATCTGTCGATAGACATTTAGGTTATTTTCATATTTTAGTTATTATGAATAATCCTACAATGAACATAAGAGTACTGTTATCTCTTTGAGAACCTTATTTCAAATCTTTTGGATATATACCAAGTAGCAGAGTTGCTGGGTTATAATGGTAGTTTCATTTTGAATTTTTGTGGAACCTCCAAATTGTTTTCTATGGTGGCAGCACCAATTTACATTTCCACCAAATATGTAAAAAGGTTCCCTTTTCTCCATATCATTTCCAACATTTGTTATTTTTGTGTGTGTATTTTTTAAGAAATAATTGCCATCCTAACAGGTATATCTGATCATGTTTTTAATTTGTATTACTCAGATGATTAATAATTTGGGCATCTTTTCATATATCTGTTGGTCATTTTATGTCTTCTTTGAAAATATGTCTATTTAATTCCTTTGCCCAGTTTTTAATCTGTTCATTTTGTTTTTGTTTTTTGCAGTTTTTTGCTATTGTGTTATAGGAGGTCCTTATGTATTTTGAATATTATCCTTTTATCAGATATGTGGTTTGCAGATATTTTTGTCCATTCCATAGATTACCTTTTAACTCTGTTGATTGTTTTCTTTGCTGTGCAGAAGCTTGTTAGTTTGATATAGTCCCACTTGTCTGTTTTTGCTTTTATTGTTTACATTTTTGGTGTTATATCCAAGAAATCATCAGCAAAACCAATATCAGGAAGCTTTTCCCTTATGTTTCCTACTAGGAGTTTTATAGTTTCAGGTCTTATGTTTAAATGGTCAGTTCCTTTTTAGTTTATTTTCGTGTACAGTGTACAGGATAAGGGTCCAATTTCATTCTTTTGCATGTGGATATCCAGTTTTCCCAACATTACTTGTTGAAGAAACTCCTTTTCCCATTACATGTTCTTGGCACCCTTATCAAAATGGAGTTGATCTCAGACAAATGGGTTTATTTCTGGGCTCTCTATTCTGTTTCATTGATTTATATGTCTGTTTTGATATCAGTATAATACTGTTTTAATTACCATAGCTTTGAAATATATTTTGGAATCAGGAAGTGTGATGCCTCCAGCTTTGGTCTTCCTTTTCAAGATCACTTTGGGTAATATGCTCATTTAAATAATATTAATACTTTTAATCCATGAACATGGGATATCTTTTCATTTGTGTCTTCTTTAATTTCTTTCATCAGTATTTTGCATATTTCAGTGTACAAGTCTTTCACCTCCTTGGCTAAGTTTATTCATTAGTAGTTAGTCCTTCTTGATGGTATTGTAAATATGATTGTTTTCTAATTTTTTTTCAGTCATTGTTAGTGTACAGAAATGTAACTGATTTCATATGCTGAATTTGCATCCCGCAGCTGTACTGATTTCACTCATTAGTTCTAACAGGTTTTTGTTTGTTTTGGTAATGCCTTTAGGGTTTACTACATATTAGATCATGTCATCTGCAGACAAAGATTACTTCTTCCTTCTGACTTGGATGTCTTTTATTTCTTTTTCTTGCCTAATTGCTCTGACTAGGACTTCCAGTACTATGCTGACTAGAAGTGGCAAGAGTAGGCATCCTTGTCTTGTTTCTAATCTTAGAAGAAAAGCTTTCAGTTTTTCCACCATTGAGTATGATGTTTGTTTGGGGTTTTTCATATAAGGCCTTTATTATGTTAAGGTAAATTCCTTCCATGCCCAGTTTGTTGAAAGTTTTTATCATGAAAATATGTTGAATTTTGTCAAATGCTTTTTCTGCATCTATTGTGATGATCGTGTGACTTTTATCCTTCATAATATGTGATTTTATCATTCTGTCGATATGGTGTTTCACATTAATTGATTTAAATATGTTGGACTATTCTTGTATCCCAGGGATAAGTGCTACTTGGTCATGGTGTATAATCCTTTTAATATGCTATTGAATTCAGTTTGCTAGTATTTTGCTGAGGATTTTTGCATCTATCTTTATTAGAGATATTGATCTGGGGTTTTCTTTTCTTACAGTGTCTTTGTCTGACTTGGTATCAAGGTAATGATGGCATTATAAAATAAGTGTGGAAATATTCCCTCTCCTTCAGTTCTTTTGGAAGACGTTAAGAAAGATTGATATTAATTCTTCTTTAAATGTTTGGTGAAATTCACCAGTGAAGCCATCAGGTCCTAAGATTTTCTTTTATCAGGAGGTGTTTGATTACTGATACAATCTCCTTATTTGTTATTGGTTTGTTCAGGTTTTCTAAAATTTTTTTTTGTATAATATGTTGTATGTTTCTAGAAATTTATCCAGTTATTTTAAGTTATCTAACTTGTTGGCATATAATTGATCATAATAGTCTCTTCTGATCCTTTTTATTTCTGTGGCATCAGTTATAAGGTATTCTCTTTAATTTCATTTTATTTATTTTGGTCTTCTCTCTTTTTTCTTAGTCTCACTAAGTCTAGTTCTTAGCTAGACTAGTCTAGTCTAGTCTAGACCCTTTACTAGACTAGCAAAAACTTTCAAAAAAATGAAATATTTTTCTTTTCAAAAACCCAACTCAGTTGTGGTTTCATTGTTTTTTTCTTTTCTATTTTATTTACTTCTGCTCCAATCCTTATTATTTTCTTTCTTCTGCTAACACTGGGCTTAGTTTATTCTGTTTCTAGTTCCTTGAAATATAAAATTGGATTGTTTATTTAATGGTTGTCTTCTTTTTTAATGTAGACATTTATTGCTATAAAATTCTCTCTTAATATTATTAATACTTTTCCTACCTCCCATAAATTTTGGTATGTTTTGCTTTCATTTTAGTTTGTCTCAAGATATTTTCTAATTTCTCTTTTGATATATTCTTTGGCTGTCGTTTTATTTTCACATATTTATGAATATTCTAGTTTTGCTTCTTTTTTTAAGTTCAAAATATTAAGGTGGTACAAATGTTTTTTGTTCCATGGATAGCTTGTATTATGCTTAAGTTGGGATTTTAGTGTGCCCATCACCAAAATAGTGTTCATTGTACCTGACAGGTAAGTTTTTACCCCTCACTTCCTCCCACACTCCCCACTTATTGGTTTTCAATGTCTTTTGCATCTCTTCATGCCAATGTGTGCCCATTGTTTAGCTTCCAATTATTAGAATGCTTCTGATGTTTGTTTTTTCATCCCTGAGATAATTTGCTTATGATAATGGTCTCCAATTCCATAGAAGTTGCTGCAAAAGACATTATTTCATTCCTTTTTATGGTGGAGTAGTACTCCATGGTGTATATATACCATGTAGCATATATATTTTCTTTATCCACTTATGAATTAGTGGGCACTTGGATTGATTCTACATATTTGCAATTGTGAATTGTGTTGTGATAAACATTTGAATATGGGTATCTTTTTGATAAAATGACTTCTCCTTTGGGTAGATACCTATAGTGGGCTTTGCTGGTTTGAATGGTAGGTCTACATATATTTGTTTGAGAAATCTCCATACTGTTTTCCATAGGGGTTGTACTAATTTGCAGTCCCATCAACAGTGCTTAAGCATTCCTTTCTCTCTGCATTCATGCCAGCATCTATTGTTTATTGACTTTTTAATAATTGTCATTCTGACAGGGATGAGGTGGTATCTCACTGTGGTTTTAATTTACATTTCCCTGATGATTAGCAATATTGAGCATTTTTTCATATGTTTGTTGGCCATTTGTCTATTTTCTTTTGAAAAATTTTCATTCATGTCATTTGCCCACTTTTTAATGGATTTGTTTATTTTTTTCTTGCTGATTTGTTTAAGATTTTGTAGATGGTAGATATTAGCCCTTTATCAGATGTATAGTTTGCAAATACTTCCTCTCAATCTATAGGTTGTTTATTTGCTCTGTTGATTATTTCCTTTTCTGTGCAAAAGATTTTTAAATCTAATTAAGTCCCATTTATTTTTGCTGCTGCTGTATTTGCCTTTGGGATCTTAGTCATAAATTCTTTGCCTAGGCTGATGGCTAGAAGTGTTTTTCCTGTGTTTTCTACTAGGATTTTTATGGTTTCATGTCTTACATTCAAGTCTTTTATCCATCTTGATTTAAATTTTGTGTATGGCGAGAGATAGGGGTCCTATTTCATTCTTCTGCACATGACTTGTCCAGTTTTCCCAGAACCATTTATTGAATAGGGCTTCTTTTCCCCATTGTATGTTATTGGCTGCTTTATTGAAGATCAGTTGATTGTAGGTAGATGGTTTTATTTTTGGGTTCTCCATTCTGTTCCATTTGTCTATGTCTCTACTTCTATACCAGTACCATGCTATTTTGGTTACTATAGCCTTGTAATATAATTTAAAGTCAGGTAATGTGATGCCTCCAGGTTTGTTCTTTTTTTCTTAAGATTGCTTTGGCCATTTGTGCTCTTTTCTTGTTCCAAATGAAGCATAGAATTATTTTTTCTATGGAATTTTTGGAGGATTGGAATTTTTACGAGGATTGTGTTGAATCTGTAAATCACTTTGGGCAGTATGGTCATTTTTAACAATGTTGATTCTACCAATCCATGAGCATGAGATTTTTTCCATTTGTTTGGGTCTTTTATGATTCTTTTATCAGTATTTTGTAGTTCTCCTTATAGAGATCTTTCACCTCCTTGAATATACGTCAAAATTATAAAATTCATTTATGACAAACCATGGTCAACATCATACTGAGTAGAGAAAAGTTGAACACATTCTCCCTAGAACAATCAGACAAGAGAAAAAAATAAAGGGTATACAAATCAGGAAAGATCAGGACAACTATTTCTGTTCACTGATGATATGATCTTATATCTAGAAAACCCTGAAGACTCCTCCTAAAGACTTCTAAAATTGGTAAATAAATTCAGCAAAGTCTCAGGTTACAAAATCAATGTACAAAAATCAGTAGCATTTCTCTATACTATCAACAGTTAAGCTGAGAGTCAATGACTCAATGCCATTTACAATAGTTACAGTTTTCCTTCTGTTATTGATTTTTAGTTTTATTTCATTGTACTTGGAAAAGATACTTGGTATGATTTCAATCTTTTTAAATTTGTTAAAACTTTTTTTGTGACCTAACATATAATCTATCCTGGAAAATGTTCTACGTGCTCTTGAAATGAATGTATATTCAGCTGCTCCTGCTATTGGGTAAAATGTTCTGTGTATGCCTGTTAGGTCCACTTGATCTATAGTGTTGATCAATTCCCCTGTTTCCTTATTGATTTTCTGCCTGGATGTTCTAGCTCTTATTGAAAATGAAGTATTAATGTCTTCTTCTATAATTGTATTTTTGTCTATTTCTTCCTCCAGATCTGTCAATGTTTGCTTCATATATTTAGGTGTTCTGGTGTTGAGTGTATACATATTTATAATTATTATATTTGCCTGATGAATTCACCTTTCATTATTATATTATAAACTTCTTGTGCCTTGTCACAGTTTTTGACTTAAGGTCTATTTTGTCTGACATAAGTTAGGCACCTTGCTCTCTTTCAGTTACCATTTGCATATAATACCATTTCCATCCTTCATTTTCAGCCTGTGTGTGTCCTTAAAGTTAAACTATCTTATAGACCATCAGTTCCCAACCTCTTTGGTATCAGGGACTAGTTTCATGGAAAATAATTCTCCCACCGAATGGGGTGGGGTGGGGGGGGAGTGGTTTGGGGATGATTCGAGCACATTATATTGTGCACTTTATTTCTATTTTCATTACATTGTAATATATAATGAAATAATTATACAACTCACCATAAGGCAGAATCAGCGGGAGTCCTGAGCTTGTTTTCCTGCAACTAGATGGTCCTATCTGGAGGTGATGGCAGACAGTTACACCAGAAGTATGTTGTTTATGTCCAGTCTATAATCTCATTTTGACTACTGTCACTGCAGAAAACCCTGCTTTACAGAAATAAGGTGTTGGAAATGGAAGCAGGTTTTTCAGTGCTTTTGTGACAAACTCAGGATATTCTGCCTTGACTTTAATCCAGAAAGTAAGGAGATTTTAAGTTGTCTCAAATATACTTTTAATTTCACCATCACTTGCAATCTCAAGCAGTTGATCCTCTTCTAACATGGACAAAGTTGATTCACCTGGCTTATTAACAAATGTATCATGGATCCATTTATTCCCAGTTTAGGGTCTTTTGTGGTTGGGAAGTAATGCTCAAATTATTTTGGAAGCTGAGATAGGTCAACATGCACCTGCTGGGAGAAAAAAGTTCCTAGATCAGTCTCTTTCAAAATCTCTGCTAATGTTTGAAACATGTCAAAAATTCCAATGTTCACTCATTGTCCCCATAATTCCAGTTTGGCTTTGAATGCAGCCACTTTATCTGCTTGAACACAGTTGTCATTCTCCACTGAAGGGACAGATTGAGTTCATCAAGCAGGTTGAATATGTCACACAAGTAAGCAAGTTTTTTGACTCATTCTGTGTCATTAAAATGTACTGCCAGTGGTGACTGTTTTTCTAAAAGAAATTTCTGGAGTGGTTCTCATAACTCAAAAACTCTGGCCAGTGATCTACCTTTAGAAAGCCATATCACTTCTGTGTATCAAAGAAGACATATATGCTCTGCATCCATCTCCCCATAGAGCTGTGTGAACGGACATGAATTAACTGCATGTACTTTAACATGGTTGATAGTTTCAATCACGTCCTGCAAAATGTCATTTAATTCAGGTGATATTTTAAGGCCAGCATTTCTGTATGGATGACACAGTGCATAGACTCATTCAGAAGCAACCTCCATGACCCAAGTAGTGAAATCAGAAAGCTGTCTAGTCATGGCAGCCACTCCATCCATGCAAATAGCAACACAAAATGACCAGTTCAGTTTTCCTGATATGTAATCGTTCAAAGACTTCAATAGTTCTGCAGCTGTGGTGTTGGTTGGCAACAACAGTACACCTGACATATCCTCATGCACATCATCCTGAAAAATACATTGCACAAAAACAAGCATTGTTGCCTTATTGTCAACATTGATAGACTCATCAACCTGGATTTCATACCATGGTGACTCATTAATCTTCTCTAACAATTGTGCCTCAATACCCTCTGATATTTCATCAGTTCATCTAATTATGGTGCTGGCCAAAAGAGGAATACATGCCACCTTTTGAACTACAGGCTCTCCTAAAAGTTCACAGCAAATGTCCTCAGCCGCAGGCAGGATCAACTCTTCATCAATAGTAAATGGCTTCTTAGTTTTAGCAATTCAGCTAGCCACTAAGAATGATGTTCTCGGTGTAGACACATTTGATGAAGTGGTGGCCTTCAATAATTGCTTCTGCTCTTCGTGTTCACAGTTTTTTTCTTTTTAAAAACTCCAAAGGCTTGTCTTTTAATGCAGGAAGCTTGGTCTCCATGTAGCAAAGCAGTTTTGAAGGGTTCCTGGCTTCACTGGATAACTGGTCGCCACATAGTATACAAAGCAGGCTTGGAAAATGTGAATCACCTGTTGCAAGGAACCCATAATTTAAGCAGGACTCTTGGTATCTTCTTTTAAATGCAGCTTTCATTTTGTTGGCAGCCTTAGAGTCTTCTGCTGCCTCATCACTGGGTCTTTACCTCTTTTCAAAGAAGCTCTCCACCAACATTTGTTTTTTACTCATTTTTGCTAGAATTAGCTTGTGGGCTTACCAGAACTGTGACTGAGACAAGTGCACAGTGCAGGAAAGAGACGCGAATGGAAGTGGTAAATGGCATAATGGGCAGCCCACTCACAGACTAAAACAAGTGTCAGATTCTGACTTGAAGCCTGCCACCAGATGCAGCTGTACAATTGAAGTACATCAACTCACTTGCTGGCACCAGACGCAACTTAATTGTCACTTGCCATTCACTGATAGGGTTTTGATGATATGAGTCTGCAAGCAATTGATTTATTTTGGTCTCTGTGCAATCAAACCTCTCTGCTAATGATAATTTGCATTTGCAGCTGCTCCCCAGCGTAGCATCACCACCTCAGCTCCACCTCAGATCATCAGGCAGTAGATAAGGAGTGCACAATCTAGATCCCTCCCATGTGGTTCCCACTCCTATGAGAATCTAACGCTGCTGCTGATCTGACGGGAGGTGGAGCTCAGTCAGTGATGCAAGAGTTGGGGAGCAGCTATAAATACAGAGGAAGCTTCACTCACTCACCCACCACTCACCTCTGCTGTGTGGCCTGGTTCCTAACAGGCCACAGACCAACGCAGGTTGGGGATTGCAGTTGTAAACAGTTTATAGCTGGATCTTGTTTTTTGTTTTTTTTTAAATCCACTTATTCACTCTATGTCTTTTGATTGGGAGTTAAATCCATTTACATTTAAAGTAATTCCACATAGGTGAGCACTTATTAACATGAAATGTTTTCTGACTATTTTGTAGTTATTTTGTTATTCCCTTCCTCCCCTGCTGTCTTCCTTTGTGAGTTGATGATATTTTAGCGAGCAGCTTTTGATTTATTTCTTTTTGTGTGTGTGTTTCTATTAAGGGTATTTCCTAGTGGTTACCATGAGGCTTGCATAAAACATCGTATAGTTATAATAATCTATTTTAAGGTAATAACATCTTAACTTGAAGTACACATAAAAACCCCCATTTTACTTCTCCCCAACTCATACTTTACGCTATTGATGTCACAATTTAAATCTTTCTTCATTGTGTATCCATTAACAAGTTTTGTATTAACAATACTTCTGTCTTTTAAATTTTATACAGGGGGTAAAAGTGATTTACACACCCCATTAAAGTGTTTCAGTAGTCTCTATTTGTCTACACATTTACCTTTACCAGTGAGTTTTAAACTTTCATATGCACTCATGTTGCTATTTAGCATCTTTTTGTTTCAACTTGAAGAATTCCCTTTAGCATGTCTTGTAAGTCAGGTCTAGTGTTGATGAACTCCCTCAGCCTTTGTTTTTTAGAAAAGTCTATCTCTCCTCTATTTCTAAAAGAAAGTTTTTCCAAGTATCATATTCTTTGTTGGCAGTTTTTTCTTTCAGCCCTTTGACTATATCATTCTGCTGTCTCCTGGTCTGGAAAGTTTCTGCTGAGAAATCTACTGATATAGTCTTATGGGTGCTTCCTTGTACATAATGAGTCACATTTCTCTTGTTGCTTTCAAGATTCTCTCTGTGTAACTTTTGACTATTTGATTATAATGTGTCTCAGTGTAGACATCTTTGGGTTTATCATATGTGGATCTTTTGAACTTCATAAATCTAGATGTCATTTCCCACACGTATTTGAGAATTTTTCCAGCATTGCTTCTTTAAATAAGCTTTCTTCCTCTTTCTCTCTATCTCATTTTTTCTGAAACTCCTATAATGTGTACATTAATTCACTTGATGAAGTTCTGTAAGTCCCTTAAATTTTCTTTACTTTTTTAAAATTCTTTTTCCTTTTTACTTCTTTGGGTCATTTCAAATGACCTGTCTTTGAGGTCACTAATTCTTTTTTCTACTTGATAAAGACTGCTGTTGAGCCTCTCTGGTGAATACTTAAGCTTGGTTACTATATTCTTCTGCTCCATTTTAGTTGGATCTTTTTATTATTTCTATCTCTCTGTGATATTCTCATTTTGTTCATGTATTGTTTTCCTTATTTCATATCTCTGTGCTATCTTGTAACTCACTGTGCTTCTTTTATTGATTGCTTTTAATTATTTGTCAGACAATTTAAAGATAGTCATTGCTTTAGGGTTACCAAAGATTTATTTCATTTCTTTGATCGCATTACATTTTTCTGATTCTTCATGCTGCTTGTTGCCTTGCCTTGGTATCTGTGCATTTGAAGAAATAACCACCTTCTATGGTTTTATATTTTTCCCCTCTAAAACTCATGTTGAAATTTAAGCATCATTTTAACAGTATTAAAAGGTGGGACCTTTAAGAGGTGATTAGGCCATGAGAGATCTACCCTCACAAGTGGGATTCAGGCTATTATAAAAAAGGAAAATGTATCCCCTTCTCCTTTGCCCTCTTTTGACCTTCCACCATATGATGATGGAGCCAGAAGGCCTTAACTGATGCCAGTACCTTGATATTGAACTTCCCAGCCTCCAGAACTATGAGTCAATAAATTTCTGTTCATTATAAATTACCTAGCCTATAATATTCTGCACAAAATGCAGCACAAAATGAACTAAGATACCACCTCTCCCAATCTGTCTTTATAGACTGGTTTTGGCTCAAAAAGACCTTCACCAATCAGCCCAGCTAGAAATTTTGGGCCTTTGTTTCTAGTTGCCCCAGGTGTGCAGTCTTTTTTTTTTTTTTTAGTAGCCTGTAATTTCTTGCTCCCCCTGGTGTCTGACTACACCAGTTCCTTCAGTGCAGCAGATGGACAAACCCCTCAGAAAGAGCATTAAAAGCTGGGGGTATTGGAGATATGTTCCACTTTCCTCCCTCCCTCCTTGCAAAGAAGCCTCAGTTCTGCACCTTTTCCTAATCTCACAGGCTATCTCAGCTGCAGGAAGCCACCCATCCTTTTTTCCCTGACTACAGCAGGCATCTGAACTATGCTGTTTACATCAGCACTCCATGTGAGATGCAACAGAGGACAGCCCCTCAGAGTGCACTGAAGGCTAGGAGACTAAGGCACATGCTCCACTCTCTCTCTCCCCATATGTTAGAGGTCACAGGCTAAGGCAATCACTCTTGGCACTGAACTGTGCCGGTTTGGAGGAGAGACTGATGCAGGTAAAGTGAAAGTCCTCTTCTTACCTGTTCCAATGCAACTGTTCTCAGTTTATTGTTCATCTAGGGTGCTGCAACTTCTTAACTCAATTGTGGATTTCTCATAAAGACATCAGTCTGTATATCATTGTTAAGTAAGTGTTTCTGTGGAGAAAGAAGGCTGGGCCTTACTATTCTGTCATCTGGCTGATGTCACTCCATTAGTCTCTTAAATTATGTAGAAAACAAAATGTGGAGTTACAAACCAAAGTTACGATAATATTAGCTTTTACACCAGTAACTGTGTTTTTAATGTATTAGTTCCTTAGATCATATAGAAAACAGAAAGTGGAGTTACAAAGGATATTCACTTTTAAAATTGCTCATGTATTAATCTTTAATGAGATATTTATCTTTTCATATAACTTTAAGTTTCTGTCTAGTGTTCTTTCATTTCAACCTGCAGAATTCCTTTAGCATTTCTTTCAGGAAAGGTCTAGTGGTAATGAACTTCCTCAGCTTTTATTTATCTGGAATGTCTTACTTTCTCCCTCACTTTTAAAGAACGGTTTTGTCAGATGTAGGATTCTTGGGTGACAGTGTTTTCTTTTCTCTTTTTTTCCTTTAGCACTTTGAGTTTCAGCCCACTGCCTTCTGACCTCAAAAGCTTCCTACGAGAAATCTGATGATCATATTGAGGATCCCTTGTATGAAATGAGTCATTTGTCTCTTCTGTCTGTCAAGGTTTTCTCATTGTCTTTGACTTGAAAGTTTGATTATGATGTGTCTTGGTGTGAGTCTCTGAGTTCATTATATTTAGAGTTCACTGAGCTTCATGAATGCTTTTTTTTCATATTTTTCATCAAGTTTGGGAAGTTTTCAGTCATTATCTCTTTAAATATTCTCTCCACCTCTTTTTCTCTCTTCTTCTGGGACTCCACAATGCAAATATTGGCCCACTTGGTGGTGTCCCACAGGTCCCTTAGGCTCTGTTCACTTTTCTTTAATGTTTTTTTTCTTTCTGTTCCCTACACTCTGTATCTACAGTTTTATCTTTAAGTTCACTGATTCATTCTTCTGGCTGTTCTAATCGTCTTTTGAAAGCCTCTAGTGAATTATTTACTTATTCATTATACTTTTTAGCTCTAGAAATTCTTTTTTATTTTTATTTGTTCTATCTCTTCATGATATTTCTGTTTTGTTCCAAAACAGAAATCATTTTCTTGACATATTCCTCTAGTTATTTGAGTATCTTTAAGATAATTATTTTAAAGTCTCTGTCCAGTAGATCAGCCATCAAGTCTATCCCAGGGCCTGTTTCTTTTTATTTACTTTTTCCTTTGAGTGGAGTCCTATTTTCCTGTTTCTTGGTATTTCTTATAATTTTTTTTGAAAATGGGATGTTTGAATCTAATAATATGATAACTCTGGAAATCAGATTCTCCGCTTTCCCCAGGGTTTTCTGTTTTTTAATTTTATTTTTGTTTTTTATTGTTGTGGCCTGTCTTCATGCTGAATAACGGCCTATAGTGAAAACTTAAGGTCATTGTAGGTCTTTTCTGAGCCTGAGTCTTTCCCTAGGCATATGTGATAAGTTTCTGTCCATGTTTCTGAATGTCCTAGTCTCTAATATCTGGCTCTTTAAAGGATAAAAAGAAGGGGAGGAAGGCACCAGCCTTTTAAATCCTCTGGAAGTCATGTTAGGCAGAGGGGAAGGGTTTACAATGAGTGAGGTGCAAAACCAATGGCTGCCCACCTCATTGTCTGAGGGGGTTAGTAAGTGATCACACACAACTTTACTGTTCAATGAGAAATGGAAGGAAAATAGTTTATTTTTTAATACCTATGGGACTGTGTTTCCTTAAAAAAAATACACTGGGGATGAACAACCTGGGCTTCTGGAATTATAAAAGATCAAGTGTGCTACAAAGAGTGTTCATTATAGATATCATCATATAAATAGGTTTTTTTAAGATAGGATTTATTTCTATAAATTGAAAACTCTGTCTCATAAATCTTTTTACAGACTTTAAAATTAGATACTCTTTCAGTAATTATTGAGGGATCATTTTCCTTAATAGAATTTGGCTGGACAATTCTCTCTACTATTTACATAACATCTAACTATGAATCACTTTGATGTGCAGTTAGTGTCTGGATCAGTGGACCTGCCCCACATCCTCATCCTCATTTGTCCTTGTTCCTGTGTTATCCTTAACTAGGGAGACTGTAATTTCCTCACACAGCGTTGTTTAAGTAATTCTATCTATCTCACTCTATTCTCATTTATTTGTTACAGAAAGAATTCAGAAGCTGTGGTTCCATTTTTCTAAGAATAATCTCTAGAGTATTGCTGTTCCCATTACTAGATTTAAACTTTGGCACTGAGTGCTCAAATCTGGCACTGAGTGCAAATGATAATATTGAAAGCGCTTTCAGATTCATACTTGTAGGTTGCTGAAGTCATCCCTTCTGTGCACGCATTTGTATGTACATGTACACATGTGCACATGCATATTTCACCCTGTATTACATCATACCTGGACAACTGCAGTCACCTGCTAGGTGATTTACCTTCTCCAAGCTACCTTACACATCTTTCAAAAATATCCTTTTTTCAATCACTTCTCTGTTTTGAAAACTTTCAATGACTTCCCAGTAGCCATTGGATAAATTCCAAACTCCTTGCCCTAATATTTCAAAGTTCTTCAAAAACAGATTGAAATCTATCTGTGAATCCTTATTTTTCACTAGCTCCCATTACTATAATTGAATCAGACTGCTCAGGCTCCTTTATGCTTTCTGTACCCTCTACCGGCCCCTGCCTAGAATGCTCCAATTCTCTCCCTCCATCTGAATCCAGCCCTGAATCCAAGGCCAGGTAAACATCTTAGCCCCATTCAATCACAGGGGTCTCATTCTTCTTCTTCATCCACCAACTCCACTACTTGGCACATTTCACATTCTGACATACCAAATTTCTTTCCATGTGTGCCAATCTTATCTCCTCTAGCTAGATCTTAAATTCCTTGAGAACCAAACCATGACTTATTCAACGTATACCAAGTGCTCCAAAAATACATCCCGTAATAGATCATTCATTTTACTACAGAAACATTTAGAATTTAACCCACCATTGGCAAGGAGGTTGGCCTCCATTTGTACTGCTATTCTCTAAAGCTGCAAGAGGCTTATGGTTGGACTTTCTCCAGGCTGCTGTTCAGGCAGATGCTTCTCAGATCTCTCTGGGCTGCTCACTACACGTGGGGGCTGAGTGGACATCTGGTACTGACTGGCTAAGAGCTGAGAAGTGGTGGGCACAGTATACTCAACCCTAATTTAGGAGAGTATATGCTTAACCTTAGAAGACCAGTATTTATTATTAAACTGAATAAAAATTGCTCATTATTGAATTCTTCATAATATGCCTATACTATAGATACTGCACTCAGTACCTCCTATACATTACCTCATTTGATTCTCATAACTATCTTGTGAAGTAGGCATTATGAGTCCCCACTTTATAAATAAAGGAACCACTTTTCAGAGAGGCTAGTTTGCTAAAGGGCACACACATGGAAGAGCTGGGACTCAAATCCAGGTTGTTTTCATTCCAAATCCAATACTATCACCCACTTCATGATCTTGTCTCCCCAATTACAGTCTGGTCTTGTCTCTCTCTCTCTCTCTCTCTCTCTCTCTCTCTCTCTCTCTCTCTCTCTTTGCATTGTAAACAGTAGTTTTATGCAAACATAAAATTTTGCACCTTCAAAGCTATCACTCCAATAGAGACACTTATTCAATTAAACAAAACATCTTTAAAAATATATTAACAAGGTACAAATACATTCACAACATAATCTGCTGATTAAAAGACTCCAACAATGTTTATAGTATGTACCACAGAATTTACAGTTGCCTATAGTTTGTAGATTGGTTTCATTTACAGTTAAATATATTGCTTTAAGAAATGCCATTAATACAAAAGCATATAGCCCATATAGCAAGAAAAAAAGATTCATAAAATAAAATGTCTTTTAGGCATTTATTATGCCTAGTATTTAACTGATTATTCTTATTATGACGTAAGAATAATGCTCTTTTGGTGATAAAAGATAGATTTTATTAGCCCAACGACTGCTGAAGAGCTTCCAGGAGGTTCTAAAGTAGAATCTGGCTATCTTTGCCATAAAATAAATACAACAGCAGCAACCTCTGGGTATCCCTTAAACATAAACTACGAAAATTTCATTTATGTTAATTGGGCCTTAAGTAAATGACTTGTTACAAATAAAAATAAACAAAATTTTAGAAACTGGGTAACACTACTAGCCCAAATTTGGTTTTTACTTGCTCGTGTATATCTAAGAAATTTCACCATGAAGTACGTATTTTAATAATATAAGCCAAAGTGCTCACTCTTATAATGGAAGCAAATCTTTCTTCTGAAAATAATCTACACAAATAATATGTGAAAACATAGAGCTTGGTGATAAACTAAGAACATCCTCTTATATTCTACGGATCAAAATGCATAGGTCTCTGTTACATATATAAATGAACACACTTTCATTAATTTGGGATATATTGATACCACATAACTATGCACATATGTACACCATAAAACAAATTTTAACAATGTTTCTGGTGACAACATACTTTCTAGCCCCAACTACTGGAAAGAAAATAAAAACTTAGTATGAAAATTACTTTTCTGTTTTTTTAAATAAAATTGTTAAAATTAGAAAAACAAACCCAACACTCCTCATTGCCACATAGATTGAGCTCTAAAATGTTCAAAGTCAAGAATCTCTTGGGTTGTTCCCCAATGTAACAAAATCTAACAAAAGAGCTTTCACTCTTTATTCAGGAAGTCTGATCATCTCCAGCTTTTGTCTTAAAAACTGCTTTCCCAGACGCAAGGTGGACATGCTAGTGAAGTTCTTTCTACTGCCTGCTTTACACCTGATGTGACCATATAGGTCACACCTTGGAGCACAGCACCCATGATAACCCCCCAACCACTTTACTCTGAAGGAGAAGAGGACACTAAAGGCAAATATCACCCACAGCACTGGACAGGTGATAAGTTCTAACCAAAAGATTCAGCCTCTGAAACAGTTTTATTCTCTTGGGGGGACACCTTCCTGGACTCAAACACCCAATGGCTCTTTCCATCTTCATCAATATGATTCCACCAACGTAGGCCAGCCATTAGTCTACCTGTGACATTCTTCACTGCCCAAAAGTCACATGACAACAACAAGAGAATTGTCACCAAACAGGCAATAAAGCTGCTGCTGAGCAACTCACAAAGAAGACAGGTGATCATTGCACTGACTAGAAAGAATAAATGGAAAAATGATGCCATTGGATGTCTGATTTTGGATATTTTTTTGGCCTGTTAGTTGTCTCCTCTTCTGCATCAAACAGTGAAACATCTTCAGTGGCATCATTACTGTCCTAATGCAACATGAAAACCCTGCACCAGGCCCCCTGGTCTTCTCTCTTCACCCTCTTTCCCATGAACATACCATCTGCTAAGAACCACATAAGCTAGTAGAATCTCACCGTATATCAGATATGGTCTAATCTACTGAGCTGAGAATCAATAACTTCTTAGCAGGGTCATGACCTAGGATATCGGTGCTACTTTATGACATTTACAGTCTTTTACATTTGTGATCTCAAGAACTGAAAGCAAATTGAAGGTGACAACATCATGGAGTCTCTCACCTCCCCCATCTTCCTGTCTTTAGTGAGAACATGAGTGATTATGATGATATGTTGGAGAAGGGATGGAATGTGTAGGAAAAGGATTGAGAAGTTGTTCTATAGCTCAAAGTCATGAGATTTTTGTAAAAAGAGTCAGGTCTGGGGAGGTTTGTCCCAGGACACTGCTTGACTCCTATGGCTTAGGGTTGACTGTGTAGCCAGTAAAAATAGTTATGATTCTGACAAGCAATATCAGCCTCCCATTTTCTTATTTTTTTCATCTAAAGACCCTAGAAGCCGTAGATACAGGTGTACTTCATGAGCTTGGATAGAAAGGAGTCTTGCTAGCTATGAAAATATGTACAGAAATATAGTTGTAAAGAATAATTTTTGTCCTGAGTCTAGTCCATGAGTCAGATTCCACAGGGTCTGGAATTTTTTTACAACTATTCTTCTGACCTCCTGTGCCATATGATGGATTTGCTGACAGTGAGCCATGTGACCTCTGAACCTCTGAACGCTGAGTGGTTTATCAACTATAGTGACTTCCTTAGTTCTCTGTGTAATATTTATTCAGGTAGAGGTTCTCCTATTCACCTTGCATGCAGCGCCTCCTTTGGAAAACTGAAGGACACCAGTTGCTTCTAAGTACGTCCAAGCCAATGAAGTTGAATTGCAGTGTGCTTGAAAATTTCAAACAACTTCAGCTTAACTTCAATTTCTGAGAAAAACAATAACAAATCATCCAAGACTCAATTGGCAGACAACCGATTCCCAGAGCCCTTGTTCTAGCCATATTCCAATATCTTATTATAGATGTCCTGGTGCTGACATTCGAGGTAAAGTATGACTGGAAGGTGTCACCTCTAAATCTACCCTTCCGCAAATTGGAGTTGTATTGCAAGTTGCCCATCTCTGAAGGACAGAGGGAAGATTAACAAGGCACTTGTGGTAAATTTGTCTCAGAATCTGAAATGACAGCAAATGGGGAGAGAAAATAGCTCAACAGACTCTTGTCACACACAAAAGAAAACCTTTTAAAAAAATTCTTCCAGAGTCCAGGTTCCAAACTAGTTAAACACTAAAATATGTTAGACTCAGGAGAGTTGAATTCTTGAGCAATTATCTAAATGTCCTATGGCCGTTTCCATCTCGTTAAATGATAATATTGTTCTCAATGTCTATTGTTACATACTATTTCTCATTTCTTTATTTTATTTCTTCCTAATCAGATTTGCCTGAGAATATTTTATCACCCTTTCATTTTATTATATGGTCTTGAATTCCATGGTTCAGCATTCTGACAACTCCCTAGCAAACACCCTAACTGCCTTGCCCTTTCTCCCTTTACTGGACTCACCTGGGAAAAATACCAACCCTGGTTAACTCAACAATCCACTTACTCTACCCATGTGCCAAAATCACTCCTAACAACTCAACTTACTTCCAATTTACAACCACAGATTTCATATGGGCACCCTGTACTGCCATAGACTACCCTATTACACTTTCCTAGTAAATTCATGTTCTCTGTCTCTGAGAGGATTATTTCACACTTATTCTCTGTCCTCAAATCATTGAACACCCTCCCCATCTCATCCTTAGGTAATGATGTTATTTCACAGGAAAAATTGATGCACAGACAAAATCTACTTCATCTTGCCACTCTAAACTCTATCAACTAGTTTTAAAATTCTGGTAAAATATGCATAACATAAAATTTACCCTTTAACTATTTTTAAATGTACAGTAGCACTAAGTACATTCACTTTCTTGTGCAACCACACTACTATCCACCTTCAGAACTTTTTCATCTACATTTATTTTTTAAAAGTAAATAATAACAGCTAACTTTTATTGACTACTTACTATTTGCCAAGCACTGCTCTCAACAATTTATATGTATGAACTCATTTAATCCTTACAACTCCAAGAGATAGGTATCATTTTCTCCATTTTACAGAGCTAAAAATTAAGGGGCAAAAAAGTTGAGTAATAGTTTCTGCACAGCCAAGGAAACTATCATGAGAGCAAATAGACAACCTACAGAATGAGAGAAAATATTCACATGCTACACATCCAATAAAGGACTGATAACTAGAGTCTACTCAGAACTCAGGAAAATCAACAAGAAAAAAATCAAACAACCACATTAAAATGTGGGCAAAGAACATGAACAGAAACTTTTCAAAAGAACACAGACTAATGACCAACAAACATATGAAAAAATGCTCAACATCTCTAATCATCAAGGAAATACAAATCAAAGCCACAATGAGATATCACTTAACTCCAGTGAGAATGGCTTTTATAAAAAAGTCCCAAATCAACAAATGTTGGCATGGATGCAGAGAGATGGAAACACTCTTACACTGCTGGTGGGACTGCAAACTAGTACAACTTCTATAGAAATTAATATGTAGATACCTCAAAGAACTCAAAGTAGAACTGCCATTTGATCCAGCAATTCCACTACTAGATATTTACCCAAAGGAATAAAAGATATTCTATAAAAAAGACAACTGCATTTGGATGTTCGTAGCAGCACAGTTCACAATTGCAAAGATGTGAAAACAACCCAAGTGTCCATTAATACATGAGTGGATTAATAAAATGTGGTATATGTATACCATGGAGTACTACTCAGCCATAAAAAAATCATGAACTAATACTCCTTATATTATCCTGGATGGAGTTAGAGCCCATTCTCCTAAGTGAAGTATCACAAGAATGGAAAAACAAGCACTACATGTACTCACCACCAAATTGATACTAATTGATCAACACTTATGTGTACATATGGAAGTAACTTTCATAGAACATCTGACAGGTGGGAGGGGGAGGAGGAGATGGGTAAATTTACACCTAGAGTACTCGCGCATGATGTCTAGGGGTTGGGCATGCTTGTAGCTCCGTCTTGGGTGGTGCAAAGGCAATATATGTAACCAAAATGTTTGTACTCCCATAATATTCTGAAAAAGAAAATAATAATTTCTTGAGACAAGCAAAATTGGAAACATAACATGACCAAACTTATGGAATACAATGAAAGCAGTTCTAAGAGGGAAGTTTATAGCAATAAACACCTATATTACAAAAGAAGAAAGATCTCAAATTAAGATCTCCTAATGTTGCACCTCAAGAAACTAGAAAAACAAGAATAAACTAAGGCCAAAGTTAGTAGAAGCAGGATGTAATAAAGATCAGGCATAAAGAAATTAGAGAGTAAGAAAGGAACAGAAAAATATCAACAAAACTAAGAGTCGTTTTTTTTTAAAGATAAACAAAATTGACAACTGTTTAGCTATGCTAAGAAAAAAATGGAGAAGGCTCAAATTATTATAATAAAATCAGAAATAAAAAAGACATTACAATTGATATAACAGAAATACAAAGGATCATAAAATACTATGATGAACAATTATACACCAACAAATTGGATAACCTAGAAAAAATGGATAAATTCCATGACACACATAACCTATCAAGACTGAATTATGAAGAAGCAGAAAATCTGAACAGACTAATAAAAAGTAAGGAGATTGAATCAGTAACAAAAGTCTTGTAGTAAAGAAAATCCCAGGGCCTAATGGCTTCACTGCTAAATTCTATCAAACATTTGAAGAACTAATACCAATTCTTCTCAAATTCTTCCAAAAAATTGAAGAGGTAGAAGTACTTCCAAACTCATTTTATAAGGCTAGCATCACCCTGATATCAAAGCCAGACAAAGACACTACCAAAAAAAAAGAAAGAAAGAAAACTACAGGCCTATATCCCTGATGAACATAGATGAAAAAAATCCTCAATAGATTACTAGCAAACAGAATTCAACAACACATTAAAAAGACCATTCATCAAAATCAAGTGGGATTCATCCTAGAGATGTAAGATTAGTTCAACATACACAAATCAATAAATATGCACATCACATTAACATAATGAAGGACAAAAACCATATGATTATTTCAATAGTTGCAAAAAAATATGTGACAAAATGTAACATCCTTTCATGATAAAAATGTTCAAGAAATTAGGTATAGAAGGAATGCACTTCAGTATCATAAAGACCATATGTGACAAATCCACAGCTAACACCGGACTCAACAGGGAAAGTTCAAGGTTTTTTCTCTAAGATCTTGAACAAGATGAGGATATTCACTCTGGCCCCTTCTGTTAAATATAGTACTGGAGGACCTAGCCCGAGCAGTTAGGCAAGAGAAAAAAAAAAAAAAAAAAAAACAGGCATCCAAATGAGAAAGAAAGAAGTTAAATTGTCCCTGTTTACAGATGACATGATCAAATATATAGAAAACCCTAAAAACTATACCAAAAACTGTTAGAACTAATAAACAAATTTAGTAAAGTTTCAGGATAAAAAATCAACATATAAAAACCAATAGCATTTCTATATACTCACAGTGAACTATTTGAAAAAGATATCAAGACAACAATACCATTTACAATAGCTACCAAAAAATATTGCTTAGGAATAAATTTAATCAAAGAGGTGAAAGATCTCTACATTGAAAACAATGAAATGTTGATGAAAGAAATTGAGAAAGACACAAATATATGGAAAGATCCATGTTTATGGATTGGGAGAATTAATATTGTTAAAATGTCTGTATTACTCAAAGTAATATAGAGACTCAAAGCAATCCCTAACACAATACTAATGACATTCTTCACAAAAATAGAAAAAGCAATCCTAAAGTTTGCGTGGAACCACAAAAGACCCTGAATAGATAAAACAATTTGAACAAAAACAACAAAGCTGGTGGCACAAAACTACCTGACTTCAAAATATACCACAGGCCGGGCGCTGTGGCTCACGCCTGTAATCCTAGCTCTTGGGAGGCCGAGGCGGGCGGATTGCTCAAGGTCAGGAGTTCAAAACCAGCCTGAGCAAGAGCGAGACCCCGTCTCTACTATAAATAGAAAGAAATTAATTGGCCAACTGATATATATAGAAAAAATTAGCCGGGCATGGTGGCGCATGCCTGTAGTCCCAGCTACTCGGGAGGCTGAGGCAGAAGGATCACTCAAGCCCAGGAGTCTGAGGTTGCTGTGAGCTAGGCTGACGCCACGGCACTCACTCTAGCCTGGACAACAAAGCGAGACTCTGTCTCAAAAAAAAAAAAAAAAAAAAAATATACCACAAAGCTATAGTAACCAAACGGTATGGTACTGATGTAAAAATAAACACATAGACCAATAGAACAAAATAGAGATCCCAAAAACAAATCCACATGTTTACAACCAACCAATTTTCAACAAAGGAGCCAAGAATGCACAATGGGGGAAAGTACAGTCTCTTCAACAAATGCTATTAGGAAACCTGGATAGCCACATGAAAAGAATGAAATCAGACCCTTATCTCATGCCATATACAAAAATCAACTCAAAATAAATTATAGATTTAAATGTAAGACCCAAAACTATAAAACTACTAGAAGAAAACATTAGGGAAAAAAGCTCCATGGCCTTGGTCTGGGCAATGGCTCTTTGAAAATGACCCCCAAAGCAAAGGCAACAACAGTAAAAATAGATAAGTGGGATTACATGAAACTAGAAAGCTTCTTTCTGTACAATAAAGGAAATAATCAACAGAGTGCAGACAAGGTACAAAATGGGAAAAAAAATATTTGCCAACTATTCATCTGATAAGGGATCAATATCTGCAATATATAAGTAACTCAACTCAATAGCAATAAAACAAATAACCCAATTAAAAAGTAGACAAAGGACCTGAATAGACATTTCACAAAAGAAGACATTCAATTGGCCAACAGGTAAGTAAAAAAAATGTTCAACATCACTAACAATCAGGGAAATGCAAATTAAAATCACAGTGAGTTATCACCTCACATCTCACCAAAGATAACACGTGTTGGTCAGGATGTGGAGAAAAGGGAACTCTTGCACCCTGTTGGTGGGAATGTAAATTACTACAGCCATCATGGAAAACAGTATGGATATTCCTCAAAAAGTTAAAATACAATTATCATATGATCCAATAGTCTCTCTACTGGGTATTTATCCAAACGAAAGGAAATCAGTATGTTAAAGAGATATCTGCACTTCCACATTTATTGCAGCATTGTTCACAATAGCCAAGACAGAATGAACCTAAGCATGCATCAGTGGATGAATGGATACAGAAAATGTGGTATAGAGACACAATGGAACCCCCTCCAAAAGGAAGGAAATTCTATCATTTGGGACAGCATGGATGAACCTGGAGGATATTGCCTTAAGCCAAATAACCCAGACCACAGAAGAACGAATACTGTGTGATCTCACTCATATGTGGAATCTAAAAGAGTTGATCTCATAAAAGTAGAGAACAGAATGGTAATTATCAGGGGCCAAGGTGGTTGGTAAGGGAAAAGGTTGGGGAGATGTTAGTCAAAGGATACAATATTTCAGTTAGGCAGGAGGAGTACGTTCAAGAGCTCCACTGTACAAGGTAACTATAGTTAATAATTACTGTATTCTTGATAAACACTAAGAGAGTGGATCTAAAGTGTTCTCACCACAAAAATGATAACTATGTGAGGTAATGCATATGTTAATTTGATGGATTTAGTGATTCCACAGTGTATATATACTTCAAAACATTATCAACAGTAAAGACATACAATTTTATCAATGTAAAAAATTAAATTAAAATTTCTTAAAATTCCCAATGATGCAAACTTTCCTGAGAGAGATTCAATTTGTCACAAGTCAAGATTTTACCATGTGTATGGAATACAATTTATCCAAATCAAAAGATATTTTGTATGTTGTTAATATTTCTTATAATTTTTAAGAGCTTATGGATTTGTGCTACAAAGTTGAATAGATGTTCTTTATTCTCTATGTAGAACAAACAGCTGAAAATAATTTCTGGTGTTTATTAGTGTATCTTAAAGTAGTATTTTTCTTGGTCTGAATGCAGCTCTAATCGGTTTTTCTTATTAGTGTTAGCTCAGGTCAACAATAATCCTTTTGAAGTACTATTTAAGTTAGCATAATATGTGTGTTCTAGTCCTCAGTGCACCCAATTGATACATGGAGCTCCTCTCTTCAGTTTGCCTCTGAGCCTTTATGCTGGTTGCTATGCCCAATTTTTCTACCCTCTTGGGTGATACAGGTGAGGGAACTTGTACCATTCTCTGTGATTTCCTGTCACTCACTGATCCCTAGGGGCCGAGGATGACTCATCTGATTTGCAGAAGAGGAACAAATGTCACTATTCACGTAGCACTTCCTTCCCACCATGCAGAAGCTGGCCAGGCAAACTCTTCAGCTGCCTCACCTGCAAGTGGGAGGTTGTATTGGGGTTCTCCAGAAAAAGAGAATCCATAGATCTGTGTCTATCTATAGCTATACATGTATGTGGGGTATGTGTGTGTGTGTGTGTATATATATATATATATATATATATATATATATATATATATATATAAACGGGGAGGGAGGGAGGGAGAGAGGGAGAGAGAGAGACAGAGAGAGAGAGAGAGAGAGAGAGAGAGAGAAAGAGAGAGAGAGAGATTTATTATAAGGAATTGGCTCACACAATTACAGAGACTGAAAAGTCCCAAGATGTGCATTCCGCAAGCTGGGGACCCAGGAGAGCCAGTGGTGTGGTTCCCGTCTGAGAGCCAGTAGACCCAAAACCCAAGAAGAGCTGGTATTTCAGTTTGAGTCTAAAGGCAGGGAAAGTCTTCTGTCCCAGCTCAGACAGCCAGACAGGAGTTCCCTCCTACTCACGAGAAAGTCAGCCTTTTCGTTCTATTCACACCTTCAGTGGATTGTGAGGGCACTCACAATAGAAAGGGCAATCTGCTTCACTGAGTCAACTGAATCAAATCTCATACAAAAACACTCTCACAGACATACCCAAAGTCATGTTGGACCAACTATCTGGGTACCCCATGGCTCAGTCAAGTTGACACATAGAATTAACAATTACAGAAGTTAGGTCAGTCAGTTCAGGGAGGATATTGTGTAGGGAGCCCACTTTCACATCCAGTACAAACCACCTGTTCCAATCCAGCTTCCCTAGCGAACCCCAAACTAGAGTAATGTGGCTGACACTCGTTTTTATCTTCTTGTGACAACTATGTCTCTCAAGTTGATCAAAACCCATAGCGAAGGAGAGTTTGCTTAATTACCAAATCCCAACAAGCAATTTTCTCTAACAGTTACTGATTATTATTTTTCCTAATTTCCTATGGTCCTTTCCTCCCACTTTGTGACTGGAGGACTCAAGGAGGGCCTTCCTATTCGCTTTGATTTTCTGTTGATTTCCAGCCCACTTTGGAACTTCTCCATCCCTTCTTGGCCCAGTTCAAATCCAGCTACATTTTTTGCAATTAGCCCTGTGGATCAACAGACACTCAAATGATGCAGTGCCCATCTAGTAGTGCTCCATCAGCCACCATCTTGTTTTCTAAACCTGAGAGCTTTAATTATCATGGAGAACCCCGAACAAGAGACAATGGCCTTCCGTTTGGTAATTTTCTGTACTACAGTGAGCCTGATACCATATAATACCTCTTTGGCTTCAGGCACTGAATATATTCCCACTTTCCCTCAAAACTTAAAAACAAAAACAAAAACAAAAAAAACTTCTAAAAACTGATGTGCTACAATAAAAAAAAAGCATGCATCATCCACTAAATATTCTTACCAAAAAGTTTTACATCTGAATTTATCAGTCAAGCATCTAGATTTAACTTCCAGTTTGCAGGAAACAACAGGAACTGGAGGAATAAGGTAGATGTTCCCTAATGAAATATTAATAGATAAAACCAGAATCTAAGAGACAGTCAGGCTGGACTTCTCAAAGAAACAAGATCCTGAAAAACTAAAGAGACATAAAAACCCAATGCTATGTGTGAATTCAGTATAAAACCTAGTTCAATGAGGGGCAGAAGAAGAGCTGAAATTTTAGTATGACCTATAGTTTAATATTATAAAGTTTCTGTTAACTTCCTAAGGTAAGATAATTATAAAAAGAAAGTCTTAATTCTTAGGGGAAGCATGCCGAAGTATTAAGGGATGAAGTGTTATGAGGCTTACAAATTATATTCAAACCTCACATCAAAAATATTCATAAAGCTTAAGCAAATATGGCAAAATGCTAGTTAGCAATTGTTGAATCTATACACAGGGTATAGGGGTGTTCAGTATACTATTCTTCAAACTTTTGTATGTTTGAAATTTATCATAATAAAAAGTTGAGGAAAACAAACACACTGAGAAGGAGCCCAGTTTGTGTCTGAATGTTCTAGCCACCTGCATAAAAATACTCCAGCCTTTGTGAGAGTCCCACAGTTGCTCACTGCCCTTCCTGCTGGGTTCCCGACAGGTCACTTCTATCTCCTTCCCAACCCTGATGTGATCCTGCCCTAAGCACAAGGACCTGTTTGCACATCTGTCTCCTGGATCGATCTCTAGACCTCTTCTGGGTGGAGCCACCTCACTCATCTTTCATTCTACCATAGCTTTGTCCATAGTCAGAGATGCTCGATTAATAGCTGTGGGATGAGTCAATAGTGCTTCTCCTTTCTTCCAGTATCTTAAAATGCCATCTTGGAGCAAGAACAGTGGCTCATTAAAACATGTAGTATAAATTTGGCCCCTGTCCAGAATTTTTTTAAAGGAAATTTATAAAGATCCTCCTCATCTCACTACCAACAAAACACTCCACTCAGACAGTTATGGCCTCCATCCTAATTTCTGGGATTGCCTGGGAAACTGAGAAAGCAGAACCTGGAGGCTGCTGGGAATTACCATGATCCATGTATTATCACACCTGCCGCAGCCTCTTAAATTGGGCCATGATATCCACAGACCAATGCCAGAGCAGTGTTTCCCACAGTGCAGTCCCTATTGAATATTACAGATAGCTCAGCCCTTACTCAGTGATCCTGACCCAGTCGGTCTGCAGTAAGGCCTGGAAATCTAGGTCTCTTCTTTTCCCACAGGTGATTCCGATGTGAGGCCAGGTTTGAGAACCACTGCCCCAGATAGCAAACATTTGTTCTAGGTGATTACTCACGCACAACCACCCCACCACACACACACACACACACACACACACATACACACACATACACACACACACTCACTCAGTTTCCTCCTGATTTGGTTCTGCTTATTTCCTGCAACCTGGCACCATAGTCCTTTCCTGCCACAGTTTTGAAATCCACCCTGACCCAGTGGTTAGAGCCATCCTCCAGTCTGCCCTCTGGCCTGTTGTACCTTGGGCCCATCTATGAATCTGGTGGCTTTTCTTGTTCCTCTGTTCTTCCCCCAGGGCGTCCCCACTGCAGCCTTCCCAGCTCTCTAAGGCAACACAGGTCCTAACCTCCACCCCCACCCAGGGGAGAGGAAGACATTCAGACAGAGATCATTAATGGCCTTACCAAAACTCCAGTGCCACAGCACAGGACTGTGCAACCCTAGGAAGCAGGGGCTGGACAGCGACCTCCTGCTGCCTCCTGCTACTTTGCATGCGGCCCAAGCCCCCCTCACTCTTTAGTAGTTTAAACACAATCTCAGTGTAATTTTTTTTCATTACACAGGTAGCACATGAGTGTAAATTTTTTTTGAATTTTTCTTCTTATTTAAATCTCTTTAAAATATGATTTACTTTTTTTTCCCTTTTTTTTTAATTTTAGCATATTATAGGGGTACAAGTGTTAAGGTTACATATATTGCCCATGCCCCCCTCCACATGAATGTAATTTTAATGTAAAGTAACTTAAAACAAAACAGATAAGCTAAAGCTATAATGCTCCATTTCCAGCCTCTTCCCCAGAAGTGACTGATAGCAAATCAGTTTGGTGTACATGCTTTCTCATCTTTTTGCATTTACATATATCAAGTAAAATAAGCAGTTCTCAAAGGTAAGTGGAGGGTTTTGCCCCTCAGAGGGTATTTGGCAATATCTGGAGACAATTTTGATTGTTGCAATTTCGAAGTGATACTGGCAGGGAGAGGCCAGGGACGCTGCTGAACATCCTACATCCACAGGGCAGCCCCCACAACACGGTTACACCGCCCGAATGTTACCAGTGCTGTCGCTGGGAAACCCTAAGTTAATACAGGAAACTGCCAATGACTGACCAATTTTGACCTTTAAAAAGGCCATTTTGTATGGTACAAACTAATATATTTGTACACGTGTGGGAAAGTATCATTTTGTGTGTGGCTGTGCTACATAAAGGTATTATTATACCATAGGTCTGATTCTACAGCTTTGTTTTTCCCTTTAACAGTTATGTCTAGAAGATTCTCCCTGTCCGGACCCAGAGCTGCACCTGATTCTCTCCTAGCTCCCCTGCGACATTCTTGCTGAGGAGGCTCCCTGTGGTCCTCTGGTCACTCCCTTCTGGAGAATGGTATTTCCAGTTCTTTCCTATTACAGACCACACGGCAATGAGCAATCCTGACCCACCACTTCTCTCACGCTGGTCAGGTCCCAGGGGGGTCTGAACGTGTCAGACTCGGAAGGACAGACGGGAAAGGGCTGGTGATGGAGAAAAAAACAGCCTGGACTTCGAGGAGGGTAGAGACTCCGGCTCTCCCCAGCACGCTGCCTCCTTCCTTGGCCCACCTCAGGCGCTGGTTGCCACCAGCTGGCGTAACTGCCTGTCACCCAGCCCAGCAGAGGCCAGTTCACTCCGTGGGTATTTCCAGCAGAGCAGTGTGAGCTCTGAAACCCGTTGGTCAGACTTTCCACCCTGCTGTTCTCGTGGGGTGAGGAAGGGGCTCAGGGAGTGACTTACATCACTTGCTGCCATGGAGGCCTGTCCCGGAGTGCTGGGAGTTTGTGTCACACCTCCTTGAAACCTACTCAGATGTCAACACATCACTCAGCAAAACAGCTCCCCCGCCCCATTTTCTAAGCCTGCAGTATTGTTATACCCAAAGAACCTGAGCCAGAAGAAAGCTTTGCTTTTCCACAAATGGTTTAAGAGCTTTAATTATCATGGAAAAACTGCATGCAGACTATTCCGAGACAAAGACACCCCTCTCTGCATGTTCTGAGAGAATAGCATATTGTCGTCTGAAAGAGTAATTTATTTCCACATAATTGGCTCTATAAAGGGCATCTTTGGTGTCTAATTCTCTAAATAACTCGGAGCCTACTGTTGCCCGTGCTGACCCCACGGGGGAAGGAGAGCTGTAATTAATTGACTCATTTATGATTAATGCATTTCCAGCTTTCCTTGGCTGCCACTCTTCAAGGAGAAACATTGCCCAGCCCTGTGACTCTATTTCCAAGGACCTAATTCATTTAAAATAAATAAAGAAATCTGGGTAACAAGCAAGAAGGTTGTTAATGGAAGACCCCTGAAGCCACACCTCCCCTCTGTGCCCCTGTCCATCTCAGAAGTCCTTTGGAGAAAAGGACTTTGCTTGGCTGTCAGTAATAAGGTCCCTAATACACACTAGTAAATGCCTGCTTTTTAAAATTTTGTTTGTTTGTTTCCTGATTTATTTAACCACTAGGGTACCTAATGCAGGTAGGGAGATAAGTAGACAGGAATAGAGAAGGGAGGGAGGAGGGGAGAGAAAGAAAGGAAGAAAGGAAGACCTATATAAGCATGTCAAGTGGCCGCTACCTCCCCACACAGTATAAAGGCCATCTAGGATCCCACCCAACCCATTTGCTCTTACTGAGGAGAGACTATGATGCAACACAAGCTGCCAACATTTTTTTCTGGTTATTCATGGTGTTTTGTAAACATTCTATTGTGTCTTTTTAATTGTTCTTCTTTGAGCTCAAATTCATGGGAAAGAGTAACTCAGTAATTTGGGAACCCAAATATAGTTCTTCATTCATCCCGCACCGTTTTTTAAAGCAAGGCTACATACCAGGTACTCTCTCATTTCCTTTTTTTCCTGTTTCTTCATCAAAACCATGTTGCTCTGTGTGCCGCCCCATACTCTCAGGCTTGTGAGATAATCAAATCCATATTTAGAAAATTGCTGCCCACACCTCCCATAGATGATTTATATTCACCAATTGCAAGTTATGTTATTTCAAGGAGGTAATTAATACATTAGTGTCTTTCATGGGATACCCTGATAAATCCCCTAAGTTCTCTTGTTATTCTATTTCTAAAGTCATCATTGTGCTCCCCTCCTAACTCTGAGTTTCTCAGGTCTTTGACGGCTGGGTTGGACTGTTAGCTTTCATGACTTCCTTACACATCCTGGGCAATCCCAGTGTGGTCCCTGGATACCCAGAAACAGCAGATGGTGTCTTCATGTAAATCTCATAGTTAGAACTCCTAAATATTCAGGATCTCCTAAAACAATGGCGACTTCCGAATGAATGTCTCGGTTCCTGCTTATAGTAACCAGTGAGGAAAATGTCAAAGGGAAGGTCAGTCACAACCTACTACAAGAAGTTTATTTAGATGTATTGTTATTTACATTTTACATATGAGAAAACTAGGGGTTGGGAGCATATACCTTCATAAAACCCCATCAATGACAAATTCATAGCTCATTGGCCACCAAGTTCGTAATTTTTTTTTTGTCTTCTCTCTATGGCAAAAGCTCACAAACCCAGGCTCCACAGAGAATCATTGAGAGAGCTTTCAACAAATACGAATTCCCAAGAGAGTCCGATTTGGTGTTTCTCGAGGAGGGCCCGGGCATTGGTACGAGTTGAACAATTCCCGGTGGTTCTCATGGTTGGCCAGGGTTGAGAACCACTGGTCCACTAGCAGCCTTGGCCCCTGCTACCATGAATGGTCAGGGGTGCTGTCTCTCCTGAGGCCTGTCCCCTCAAGTTCCTTTTGACAATTTCTTCTACGAAGGCTTTCCAAAGTCACCTTCTCAGGATTCTTTCCAATTAATAAATTTGAACTTTTTAGCAGGGAATGGGAGGCAGTGAGAAGACTGTGAACAAAGGGAAATTTTGCATTATTATTTATCACTGTAAATTTATTTAGCACCCACAGTGTGGGGGAATAAAGGATTTCAAGATTGCCTTATCTGGTTTTCAGCTCCTATGAGCACAGTAAGTCATGTGGTTTTATATTCCTCTATTTAACTGCCTGTGAAGTTAATAGGTAGATGCAATGCTGGAGTCGAGCTGGTTCTAAAGAAACGAGCAATTGTCGCCTCTAAGATTGCAAAAATCCAATTAAGTATCACTTTCCCCTGCTGCTAGATAGACTTAGACCCTGGAAGTAATGTTAATGACACCGCACTAACATCCAGGACAATCGCCATGCCCCTTTTACTGAAATCACACAAGGCCAGCAATTAAACAGACACTGTGAGAATTTTAATGCAATCCCCTGGCTTTTAGTTGTCAAACAAAATACTATAAGGGGTAGGGGGTGACGAGGGCCAGATAATAAATCAAAAAAGAAAAATGTGCCATTATTCTGTTTTCTTTTTCAGAGGAGAAGTATTCAAGGTCAGCAGAACAGATCACACAGATATTTTCCCCTTAGATGTGTCTTTTGGGATCCCCTGCCCCAGTCTCGGTGCCCCTGCATGTGTTCTCCACTGTAATTAAGATATATGTGCTTTTCTGGGCTTTGGGAGTTGCTGACAGACAGCCCGGCTGCCAAGCCAGTGTAAATTGCCAAAGGCAGATGCTCAATGTTAGATGGTGCCGCAGGCAACGCCAGGCTGTGCGCTGCACCTGGGACCCAGGCAGACTACAAAGCCGGGTGTTAAACGGCTTCAAGACACACAAAAACTGGCATTTGGTTTAGAGCGTCACCTTCCCTTTAAAAGGTGGGGATAAACGGGCCTTCCCGAGACTGAGCAACTTCATCTGGTTCCTGCCTGCTGCCCCGCCAGGCCCTAGCAGACAGAGCCCCACGCCTCCTCCAGAACTCTTTCCTCCTCTGACTGGCTTCACATGGGCCTGATTCCTTTTCTGCTCCCAAACCTGAGTCTGACTCCTCAACACTGTGAGTAAAAGAGAAAAAGGTGACTGCAAAGGGCTGAATTGTGTGCCCCTAAAATCCATGTGTGGAATCCCTACCCCCAGTACCTCGGAATGTGGCTGTCTTTGGAGCCAGGGCCTTGAAAGAGAGGATCACGTTAAAATGAGGCCATCAGTGCGGGTCCTAATCCCATCTGATGGGTGTCCTTATAGGAGGAAGAAATGTGACACCAAAGGAGACACCAGGGATGTGTGCACACAGAGAAAAGACCATGTGAGTGACAGAAGGAAGCTGGCCGTCTGCAACCCCAGGAGAAAGAAAGGCCTCAGGAGGAGCCAACCGCACTGACACCTTGACCTGGGGCTTCCAGCACCCAGAACTATGAGAGAATAAATTTCTGTTATTTAACCCAGTTTGTGATATTTTATGATAGCACCCCTAGCAAACTAATACAGTGGCCCCCACATGGACATAATTGAATATTGTAATGACAGGTAAGCCTGAGAATACTAGAATTTTTCGCCGTTGAGGGAGACTGAGTGAGAACGCTCCACCAGCCCACTGTGTACTGTGCGGGCAGTGTCGGGCTTTAGCGTCTGAGCTGAAAAGGGACTTTGGAAGAGTGCTGGCTGCGAGGAGAGCTGGTGCGCCGGCGGTGACCTCTTGAGGCACACCTGCTCATAGATACAGCAAGGAACCTCAGCCAGCCTTGGAAAGTGTTCTTGGATGTTTTTGCCAGACCTTGAAGGATGTAAATTCAATCACCAAAGTGACAGCTATTCCACACACCAGGACAATGCTCATCTGGGTTTCTGGGGGGCTGAGGAGGTGTCTTGTAATCCTCACTTCAAGAGCGGTTAAAAGTGAGATGTAGCTGATCATTTCTGAGAATACCGAGCCACAGTATCCTCAGAAGAGTCTGTTGTCATCCCTGGAACTCAAGAGCAGCTTGAGGTGTGAGCAGCTGCAGCCCAGCGTGGTGAAGGACCCCCAGCACACACGAGCATGCCCGGGGACCTGAAGGAGGAATCTCAGAGACATGTCACACACGAGCCCATCCAGATCCTGCCTCCAGAGGGGTCCCTCATCTCAGACCCTGAAGTCACTTCTGCAACACTAAAATTTTCTTACAAAACTTTATTATCCAGTAGGGCCAAGCCAGGAGTGATAGGAGGTGCCATCTGACTCAAATTTGACCAGCTCCAGAGTAGAGAGGGGGAGGGGAGGGTCCTATATCAGCTCCCCAGAGAGCCATCAGCATGTTTGATCACTCAATGTATTGCTTCATCGGATTTGCACAAACCGTCATGGCTGCTATAAGTGACAAGACCAAGAATTCACCAGGTTCACAGCTGGGCACCAGAGTCCTGCCTGTCTCAGTCTGTTCAAAATACCATAAACTGGGAGGCTTATAAACAACAGACATTTGTTGCTCACAGTTCTGGAGCCTGGGAAGATCAAGATCAAGGCACTAGAAGATTCAGTATCTGGTGAGGACCCATTTCCTGGTTCGTAGATGGTGCCTTCTTGCTGTGTCCTCACGTAGCAGGAGATGGAACAAGTTCCATTGGGTCCCATCTATAAGGGCACTAATCCCATTCAGAAGGGCTCAGCCCTCATAAGCTAATTACCTCCCAAAGGCCTTCATCTTCTAATACCATCACCCTAAGTTAGGGTTTCAACATATGAATTTTGAGGGGACACAACATTCAGACCAAAGCACTGCCATTAACAGTTCCATGTAGGTCTCTTACATATTTACTCTGAAAAGTGACTTCTTTTCAGTTTAAACAACTTCACAAACAACTTCAATTTATACAACTCCTACTGCTTAAAATACTCTGCATTAAATTATATTAAAATATGAGCCGGCCTCGCTTTGTTCTATAATTTCTCTTTTCATTTTTCCTTGGATTCCCATTATAGCTTTATTCACAGTTTTGGTCAATCTTCAATTTATCATCACTTTTAAACTTCACTTTGCAGTTTCTGTACTCCACATTACTGCCTACTCCCTAGACAAGAGGAAAATGAACTTTTGAACACATCAAAGAGGTCCTATCTAAAGAATCCTTGTAGATCACCTTAAAAGGTCATGTTGTGGTGTGCCTATACACAGAAGTGTATGTGCCCCATTCCACAGACTTTGAAAGTTGGCTTTTCTGTATACAAGGTTTCCTTAAAGTGCGAACCTCTTTGTATTCTCTTCCAGGAGGAAAAAAAATGCTTCCTTCTTTAGCCATCTCAGAAATCAGTTTTTTTAAGAACACTTGATTTTGGGGAGACATCTAAATTCTTTGAAAAATTTTTTTACTGGTTAATCATGTCTCTCTGATTCATACTTTCTAAGTTTGCTTGTTTGGTGCCACAGGGTGATACCTCGATTCTCTATTACTTTATGGTTTTATCACCATATAGCCGGGCAGCAAAGAGAAAACTGTCACTGCAAACTGTCATGCAACCATACCCCATCATCCACTTGATCTGATTTACTCTTTTGCAAGGATAGATTTTCTTAGTAGATTTGCCCTCAGTTTCTAAAACTCTCTGTCCTTTGTTCGATCTTCCCAATAATCCATCTTCCTACTCCAGCCAAAGCTGCACCATCCATTACAGACCTTGTCAGTTTCACTAGACATATACATAATTTTTAAAAATTTCCTAGACTTTATCATTTTAGTGGAATAGCTATCCTATTTATCTGAGATATATAAAATCTTCACTCTGCTTTTCCTAAACACTTCCTAGCTGTGATAATTCAGGTAAACAGTAAAGTTTTTCTCACTTGAGCATTGCCATAAAAAAACCAGTAGGCAGAGTACCATTATGATCATTCTATATGAGGTAACTGAGGGCTCAAAAAAGTGAATTCACTTTCCCAGGATAGTGAAGACAGAATTCAAATCCAGGCAGTGATACCAAAGCTTGCATCCTTAATCTCTAGCTTGGATACCACGACTGGGGAGAGCAGGTGTGTCTAAGTGACCAGATCAACCAACTGTCAATATAAGCTTAGGGATTGTTCAAACAGCCAACGTGACATCCATTCAAGGTGACCCAAGGGAGGCATGACTGAATAATAATTGGACGGAGAAGCTGACACTCAGTAATTACGTAGTGCTCTGGAAAGAAAGAATATGCTGACAAAAAGTGGGTTATTACATATGCTTGTCATCAATAAAAAGAAGCCCAGAAGAAAAACACCATCAGTGTGTAGGCAGCACTATCCAGAGGAGAGATGCCCAGGCCCATGTCGACACATTTGTGATCGTGAGTGTGGCAGACGGACGCCGCAGTGGAAATGGATGTGGGCAGACGCCCCCACACTGGCCGGAAGCATTTCACACCAGGCCTGACCACCCCAGGACCACCCCAGAGACAGGCAGGGCTGCTCCCGGAGGAGTGGGGGTCCTCAGGACCAGGTGCTGGGGAAAACACAACATATATTATCACACAGTCGTTTCATAAACCCTATGAAGTACTATTATCCCCAAACTGGGGTGTAATTGCCCAAGTTCACACAGAAATGTACTTTTGGTTTTTTTTCTTATGCCTGTGTATCTGCAGAATCGTGTGCCCTCAATCTGCTGATTTCAGAGAATCCTGCTGTGTCTGAGAAATAGCTCAGGGCTCTTTGCTCAGCTCTGTGGGGGATCAGTGTGGAGACCTTCTCCAGAGAAAGCCAGAGACGTTCACATCCCACAAACAGGAGATTTAACATCAAGGCCAGCTTGGCTTGAATCACGCTTTTACTGATCTAGAGCTTTCGATAGGTCACCTGGGAAGCTTTAGAAAACACTGACACAACCTGAGAAAACCTCCTCCCCCAGAGATTCTAATTTAATTAGCTCAGGGTGCAGCCAGAGCCTGGGGCATGTTTTAGAGCTCCCCAGTGGTTCTAAGGTACAGCCACAGATGAGAACCACAAGGAGTCTTTCTGATTCCTTGATCAAGTTCAAGATTGGCCTCTGTAAACTGAGACAACGTCCTCAGTCAAGGGGCTCCAGCAGCTGGAAGGCAGAAAGAGGTGGTGGGGCAGGGAGCTAAGCTGGTTGAGAATAAAAGTTCCATATTCCAGAGCTATTATTTTCCTTCATTCTAAAAATCTTAAGAGGTATGGCAAAAACTATTGATTAAAGTAAAGATACTCTCTTTGCTTAGCAAATTGACAATGTTGTATGATCCCACCCATTGGCACTGGTGAGGAGACAACAGGGGAGAGCACCCTTTCAGGCACTACAGGCACTAAAGATTGAAAGGCAAACTACAGCCTTTTGGCAATATGTATCAAGAGCCTTAACAATGCCTTTTATATGTGCATACAGTGAGAGGCATGGAAGGATATGCACCAAATTAACTGTTTTTTTCTGGGTGGTAGGATTTCAGGTGAATTTTCTTCCTCGGTTTTCACATATCTATGTTTTCTATCTTTTTTTTTATTTCAGCATATTATGGGGGAACAGATTTTAAGGTTTCAATAAATGCCCCCCCACAAGTCTGAGTTTCCAGCATGACCATCCCCCAGATGGTGCACATCTCACTCCTTATGTATATATATATACCCGCCCCCCTCCCCCCTCCCACCTGCCCAATACCCTATTACTGTAGTACCTATGTGTCCACTTAGGTGCTACTCAGTTAATACCAGTTTGCTGGAGAATATATCTGGTGCTTGTTTTTCCATTCTTGGGATACTTCACTTAGTAGTATGGGTTCCAGCTCTAACCAGGAAAATATAAGATGTGCTATATCACCGTTGTTTCTTAGAGCTGAATATGTTTTCTATCTTTTGCACGATGAATATGTATGGCTTTGGCCGGGGAGAGATGAAATGTTAAAATAGTATTTCCTTAAAAGTTTTGCACCTTTGACATGACTTTAACACTCATAGATTTCCCACCATTTCTTCGCCACCACTCCGATTTTTCTTTCTTGGGCTCATCAGTCGTACACAACCAGACAGGACTGACTGCACACTGGTGCCCCAGAGAACGGAGCACAGAGCCCTGAGCTGCGTTTCTCAGACACTACAGGATTCTCTCAAACAAGCAGATCTGGGGGTACCGGATTCTCCGTTGCTCTGCCTACAGATGCGCATGCAAAACATTTCAGCACATACATCGTGCCTCGTTCCACAGGACTGCTTCATTCGAAAGATCAAGCGTTCATTAACAGCATGGACCCTAAAGTCAGAGGTCTGGTTTGAACCCAAAAAGGATGAACTTGATCCTTTCTGTGCCTCAGTTCTCTAAAGGTAAAGTGAGGTTGAGAAGAAAAAGCTACTCCAGGGGACAGGGACAAGTCCCGTTGAGTTGGGCGTTAGCCCTTGCTCTGTCACTTGAGAGCTAGCTGTGTGACCGGGGACGCATCCCAACCTCTCTGAGCTTCCGCTTCCTCACCAAATAAAAGTAGGATGATAATAATAAACCCGCCCCTTAGGGTAAGGACCAACTAAGACAGTGTGGGAGAACTCTAAAGGGCTTTGCGAAAGTCAGTTATTATTTCTACAGGCTTCTATAATTCGTTCCGTCATGGCAGATCCCGTCATCCCCCGTGACTGTGCGAGCCAAGAGTGGAGCTGTGCCGCCTGCATTTACAGGGAAGCAAAGAGGCCCAGAGCCCCCACATACCCTCATCGCTGTCAAAACAAAGCAGTGACTCCGGCAGCGTTTCAACCCTGTGATGTGTGCTGGGCCTCAGGACCCCGGCAAGGCGCCGCCATCAGTCACACACCTGAGGTGACTGCTGAACTTCGTGGCTTTTAAATAGAAACCCACGCAGCTCTCTGCCCAGATGACCGTGCTGCCATAGTGGGCACGGGTACAACTCTGCAGCCCTTCAGAGTTTTAAAATGTCATATTTCTACAGCTGTCTAAATCAAATAGAAACTGCTCTGAACCTTCACCCACCAGGCACCAGCAGGAAATGCAATCTCTGTCACTATAGCAATGGCCTAGTCCCCTCCCTGGGGTCTGATGAGAGTCCTCGTCCAACATCCAACGGGACTCCCGCCCAGTGGAAGGCCACGGGCCTCAGTCCAAAGTGCCTTCTGCGGCCTGAAGCTGCAATCAGCCCTGGACCTCCAGCTCGGAGCTGGATTCTGTTCTAGGCTGACTCAGAGAGAGGCCCCTGGCCTGGAGGTTATGGAATATAAGACCATGCAGTTACCGTCATAAACAGACTTCGCTGTTTTCTACAAACAGCTGTGCAGGAAGGCAAAAAAAAAAAAAAGGAATCCTCCCAGCCAGACCATACTCAGTTCCTTAACACAGCAAAATTCTTTCTGCACATCCTGTACAAAATTTCTCTTTCATCCTGGTAGCGACCTAATACCTGCTGAAGAATTAGCTTGTGGTCAGCAGGGGAGAGGGCTCGGCCACTCTGGAGAGAGGAGGGGGACTTGACACACTCAGGGAGGAGGGGAGCTGCCTCCGATTACACCTCAGCAACCCGTGGAAGGGCTATTTGGAAAGGATACCGACGGCATACACTTGAAAGGGGGCATGGTATTTGTCCAGAACAAGATTCAGGATCCGCCATTTTGCTGAACTAAATTTTCTCTGTCAGTTTAAGTAATATGAGGTTTTGTCTGTCTAGGGCTAGGGCAGCAGGGCCATCCTCACAAAGCAAACAAAATTCCCCTAAGGACAGTTCTTAATAGGGAATTTTATAATTTTCCTGGGTTCAGACGATCATAATTAAATTGTTCCAAAATGGAGATTTATGTGTCAGCTTCCTAACGGTCTCCCTGACTTGCTTTCCCATCAGCCATCTCCCCAAAGAGCTACAAATCAGACTGTCACTCCTCCACTGAAAACTCTCCAGCAGCCTTCACTACGGTTAGAAGGAAATCCAAATCCCTCCCGGGGGAGGCCCCATTACCTCTCTGAGTCCATCTTCTACCATTTCTTTCCCCTAACCCCATTCACTTGAGGGGTAGTAGGGAACCTGTAGCCTTGGGACCACATGTGGCCTTCCAGATCTTGAGCACAACCTTTTGACTGAATCCAAATTTTACAGAACAAATCTTTTTAACAAAGGGATTTGCTCTGTGAAGTTTGGATTCGGACAAGGGGCCGCACTCGGGGATCTGGAGGCCCCAGTTTCCCCACCCCGACAAGATGAGGGCCTTCGTGCTTGCTCTTTCCTCAGCCTGAAATGCTTCCGGTAGATAGCCACAGGGTTTCTACTTTACTTTAGTCCAGTCTTTACTGAGACGTCACCTTCTCAGTAAGGCCTTCCCTCACCACCCTTGTGTGAAATATCAACCAATATCATGCACAAACACAAAACACACACACACACTTCCTAACCCCCTCCCCGGCTTTATTTTTCTGCATGGCGCTTATCACTCACCACCAGACTGTATATTTACTTATTAATCTTGTTTATTGTTTGTTTTGTACACTATTGTATCCTCAGTACCTACCACCTTGCATATTATTCAACAAATATTTATTGAATGAATAAATAATTTCATTTGACTACCTCCTCAGGTTTCAGGTCTCGACTCGAATGTCACCTCTTCTAAGAGGTCTTCGCAACTAGGTCTAGTTAAAGCAGATGCCCAACCTGCATACGTATACAGTTTTATATTCTTTCTAGCGCTTACTAGCACCTGGATTATGTTATTTGTTTGCTGATGGACCTAGTCTGTAACCTCACCCTCACATGGGAACTGCTTGAAGACAGGGGCTCTGTCTCTCTCTTATTTACAGCCTTATCCTTGACACTCGGAATAATTCTTGGCATGTTAGAATGCTTAAAATATACATGATGAATGAATGAATGGCCAAAAGGAAAAGGCCTGAATGACTAAACAAATTGGACTTCTGCATGAAGTTGTTGGATATAACCCAATAAATGTTTAGGGGGATTAAATCGCCCACTCACATTTCAGTTACATTCATAGCACATCTACAAATTAGGAAACCGAAGGCTTCACTCCATGGGCTCCACTTTCTTAATAAGTAAATTGAAGTAATTGGACTAGATACAGGATGGCAGGCCCTTCTTATTTAAGCAAAAATTAAAAACCGTTATGGACCTTTGTATTCTAGCAAAAAAGACAGATAGTGGCCGGGTGTGGTGGCTCACGCCTGTAATCCTAGCACTCTGGGAGGCCGAGGCGGAGGATTGCTCGAGGTCAGGAGTTCGAAACCAGCCTGAGCGAGACCTCGTCTCTACTAAAAATAGAAAGAAATTAATTGACCAACTAAAAATATATATACAAAAAATTAGCCAGGCATGGTGGCGCATGCCTGGAGTCCCAGCTACTTGGGAGGCTGAGGCAGGAGGATCGCTTGAACCCAGGAGTTTGAGGTTGGTGTGAGCTAGGCTGATGCCACGGCACTCACTCTAGCCTGGGCAACAAAGTGAGACTCTGTCTCAAAAAAAAAAAAAAAGAAGAAGAAGACAGATAGTAAGCAAACAATCATCAATGTGGTAGATATTTGCACAAGGCTTGTAAGCATATAACACAGGGTGCAACCAGGCTGGGGCGTGGAATACTTCCTTTTGAAAGAGATATTTTAAATCTTTGTGGCAAGACCTGAAGCATCTGGGAAAAAGGAGTCAGGGAAGAGGGGTGGGGAGAGACCATTCCCAGCAGAAGTGGCAGCATGCACGAGGTCCCAGGGTGGGAGAGGGACCACCATGTTATTCCAGGGGGCAGCAGGTGCCACAGGAGAGGTAGGCAGGGCTGGATCATGCAAGGTCTTGTTGGGTATGGAAAGATTTGGGGTGTTATCCAATAGGCAATGGGAAGCCTCTGTAGAGATTTAAACAGGGGAGTGTTATTAAAAGGTTACCTACCTGCAGGAGAGGGAGAAAATGGATGGGAAGAAGGTGACACTCACTGAGGTCAGCAGACAAGTTAGGAGGTTAAGGTGGTGACCTAGGAGCAGAACAATGCCAGGTCACAGCGATAGGATGGAGAGAAGCAGGGGAGTTCAAGAGATATGTGGAAAGAAGAATGAACTGGGTGACTGACAGTCTATAGTAAGTAAAGGGGACAAAGAGCACTTGACATTTCTTCTTTGTGAAACATGTTGGATGCTGCTATTTACTGAGATCAGATACTGGGAGAAGAAACAGACTTGAAGGAGCATATGGTGAACTCTATTTGGGCCAGGTTTGTAAGGCCTCCAAGTAGAGAAGCCAAAAATTAATAGATAGTTGGATAAACAGGGCCAGAGATCAGAATAAAGGTTTGGGTTCTGTTGTTTCCTAGATGGCAAGATTAATAATAGATTCCAGAAGAATCTAAGAGCCAATATTAACCCTGCAGACAGCAATTTGGCTTTTTGTGCTAGGTGAGAGGTCCCATATGCTTTCCCAAAATCAAAGCGACTCAATGATCTAACCTGGCTTCTCTAACAGTAGGAAATGTTTTACTAAACCAAAGACCTACAGATCACTGGGGAATTGAATTATAGCAGCTTCTATGTATTGAGTCAGTGCTATGTAACAAGCCCTACGTGTTTCTGCATTTGTAATGTGGATACAATCATGATGAGTAGTTGTTGATATAGTCCTCAGTTCATATTACCTGTCTTGTTGCTGTTATGTATGATCTCACGCAATCCTCAAAACAACTCTAGGAGGCATGCAAGATGATCATCCCCACTTTACACATGAAAAATCTGTTTCAGAAATATGGGTGACTCGTGCAAGACCACTCAACAAGGGAGTGCAAACGTCATGATGCAAACCCAGACCTGTCTGACTCTAGAAAACAAGCTATCAGAAAGTTAACCTAACAGATGGACTTTTTCTTTCCCTGAGATTTAGAAAATAAATTCCAAGGCAAAACAGCCAATCACTCTGTTAAGCCTCCAATTATCCTGTCCATACTGTCATCTCATACTAAAAAATGGGGTCTGGAAAGATGCTGTTAGCAGAAAAAGGTCTACTTTACAGTTAGAGAATGGAATTGCCAAAAATAAAACTTCTCCAGCACACTACAGCATATGGTCCTATGGAGCCCAAAGCCAAAAAGAAGTCTGTATTGCTTATTTTTCAGACCTTCCCACACCTAGGGACATTGTGAGTCAACAGACAACATTCTCAGTAACTCAATGCAGCAGTGGGACAGTGTCACTTCCTTGGGATGTGACCTTGGGCAAGTGACTTAATTTAAACTTTAGTTTTCTCATGTGTTCAATGGGATTAATGGTGGTATTACTGCATTTCAATAATGGCTAATTATTACTTACAGCTTAATACAGACCAGGTACCTCTCTAACCACATTACATATATTAATTCATTTTATCCTTTCCATGACCCATGGGATGGGCTGAGTAGGACCATTATTATATTCCCTTTACAGATGGGTAAATGAGGGACAGAAATTGAGTAACTGGCCCAAGTTCAAACAGCTAGTAATGAGAGAACTAAGACTCTGAACCCAAGCAGTCTGGAAATGACTCGACACCAAACCATACAGTTCCTTCATGCTGTAAGGATTAAATGAGATGATGTATGCAAAGCATTTTAGCACAGTACCTGCACATAGTAAGTGCTTAGTCAACACTATGCTATTATTTTTATTATGATTATCATTATTTAAAAACCGAAGTAGAGAATGGCACTTACAACTGAGGTAGAACAGCACAACTCCAAAGAGTAGACTTCCAAACTTTTTAGAATTGTCTGTTAAAAAAAGAAACACTATTCACAAGACAGGATCCTAAAACCCATCCTAGAGGAATGGCCCCTTTCTAAGTACCCCATTTTACTCCATTCAATAAATGCCAAGGGAGCTGAATGGCGCTGCGGATCGACTGCTGAGGGAATTCCTCCAAAACCATTTGGAACACGGTCTCCCGGGGCTCGTGAGCACACGCATCCTTGCAGCCTCTGCCTCCCTACCTGACACACTTGAGAAACTGCCACATTTTTTTTAAAGGAGAAGAAAATAAAGCTAATTAGAAAAGCCTTATGTTGCAATGCGAAGCCTACTTTTAATGCTAAACGTAGTCGAAGAGGCAAGGCAGGACAGTGAGACTGTGAGTGGAGGCTTTGATGCTCTTCCCACAGCAGAACATCAAAACATATTCCCTTCAAACCATAATGACGCCAGCTCCGAGGGGCCCTTCCTGACAACCCCATTTAAGCAGTCCCCCCAACTTGTCCTATTTTTCTCCATCCTATAAGCAATCCCCAATTATCTCATAAAAACGTGTCTGTTTCTTGTCTAACCCCACACACACACACGCCTCTGTGGAAAAGCAAGTGCCTCAGTCAGTTCAGGCTGCTATAAAAAAAAAAAATACCATAGACTGCATGGTTTATAGACAACAGAAATTTATTTCTCATGGTGCTGGAGGATGGGAAGTCCAAGATCAAGGCACCAGCAGACTCTATGTCTGAAGAGAGCTCGATTCCCTGTTCATAGCTGGCTGTCTTCTCACTGTGTCCTTACATGGCAGAAGAGGTGAGGTGACTCTCTGGGTCTTTTTTATAAGGACACTAATCACTTCAGGGGCCAGTCTTAATACCTCCCAGTCACCTCTGGTGACCGGTCTCCTTTATAAGGCCACTAATCACTACCCACCTCCTAATACCATCACATTGGGGGTTAGTATTTCAACATATGCATCAGGTGGGGGACACAAACATTCAGTCTATAGCAGCAAAGGTTCTGTCTTGTTCACCAACATATCCCCAACACCTAGTAGATGTCCAATAAATATTTTTTGGAAAAAAGAAATAGAAATTCTAAATGCACAATCCACAGCCATCACTACAAAAATATCCTTTCTCCTACGCTCTAGCACATTGCAGTCCTGTAGAAATATACTGCAGCTACCTACATAATTTAAAATTTTCCAGTGGCCACATTTTAAAAAGTAAAAGTGAATAAAATTAACTTTAATAATGTATTTAATTTACCTAATATATACAAAACATTATCAATATATAATCAATATTTTAAAGTTATTAATGAGATCATCTATACCTTTTTTTTAATACTAAGTTTCAAAACCCAATATTTATTTTATCCTCATAACATATCTCAGTTGTGCCGGCTACATTTCAGGCACTCAGCTGCCTTAAACTTACACCCCTTCTCCAAGAGGCACCTTCTCATTGTTCAGGTCTGCAACCTGCATTATCTGTTGCTTAAGAGCTATTACTCTCCATTAGAAGATAATTTCCCTGAGACAGATATCCTAGGGTCTAGCACAGTGCAGGGCATAGAGTGGCCCTCAATAAGTATTTGTGAATTCATTCATTCATTCATCTATTAGATACCATCTCTTCCCTCCTTTGCACCTGCCTTCCTAGAGAATACAGACAACACTCCACTCTAGTGCTCACCTGGGGAGTGTGAATCATCTTTGGCCCCAGCTGCTCTTGTACAGGATCTTAATTATTCCTGAGCAATGAACCCCACTGGTATTCTGTGATATCTATGAACTCCTTCTAAAAATAGTGTTTTTAATGCATAAAATAAAATTCACAGGATTACAAAGGAAACTGATTAATTACATGTAATTACAGCTGGTAATTTTTTCTTAAAATTGTGCTATAGTAATATAGCACTTTTTATTAATGCATTAAATAACAGGATCCAGCAATGAGTCTAATGAACCTAATTTTGCAATGGTGGTGAGGGGACATGGTATCTTGAGATATCTGTCACACTATTATGTGATATCAAAACATTTGTAGCTCTTATGGGTGACAGAAGAAGTCTTAGGTGCTGCTAATACCACTCTATTCATAATTGGAGGAAATGCTACACTTCAGCTAGAGAAAATAAAGAGAAAGTTTTTTCCCACAGATTCCTTTGGATTCTATCCCCTTCTTGCCAACCGTGGGCCCCAGGTTAAGAATCCCTACTTCAGTGTGAGAACCCAACCCCTCAACTTTGTCTTTTTTCTACTCAGAGTAAAGGATTAGGAAGTTAATTAGAAAATGCCTCAATGTTCCTGTCCACTGCAGTCTACAGATAGGGATTAGCTGAAAAAATAAAGAAATTGTGCCAGGCATCATACACACTAGTCATCAGCATACACCTTAGCCTCATGCTAGCCTGCCTGTGTCACTGCGTAGCTCTCTGACCTGGGGCCAATATCAGCCTCTCTGAACCTCAGTTGCTTCACCTGTAGGAAGAGATCAGACTTTCTACTTACAGGATGGGCAACACGATGAAGTATAATAATGAACTTATGGAAGCCAGGGACCACATGTGCACTCAGTGGACGCTCCCTGGTCGTGTTGCTGCTTCTATTGGCCCATCCCCACCTCGCCCCCTTTCTCTAATAACAGCTCCAGCACCTAGCAGGTCCTGGACACTACATTTCCTGAAGTTGTCTAATTGGCAACACCTACCAATCCCGCTCTTCACTCAGGCTGGCTCCTTCCTTGGCTCTTGCCGGGCTGCATGCCCTCAGGGGGAAGGGATTAGAGCTACCCAGGCCTGAACTGGCACCCTAGAGGTCTATAGATAGGTGAGGCTGGTCAAGTTCTGTTACCTCTCAGGGCCTCCCATAAACACTACAAGAAATAGCTCTATCTCATAGTGCCACGGTGAGGATTAAGTGAACACACCATTTTGTGTAAGAAATATTAGCTATCTTTTTTAGATATTTCTTCACATGGAAATAAATTACTAAGGGAGGCATTCAGGTATAGCAAAAGTTGTTGAGAAAAGGAAACAGAACAAGTAAATAGGCTTTGTCACAAAAAGTGCATTTCACTTTCATTAATTCTATTTTTTTTTTCTGACTTTAAGTTTCCTAGCCACAAACTTCCAACAAAACACCTACATTTGGAAAGGCAAGACTGCCCACTAAGAAGATGAGAAGCCCTCTACCCCTACCGCAATGTGATGAGGGCTGGACTGGGCTGCTGGCAAGTGGAATATTGGCTTTGCTTTGTGAGGGAGGAGGAAACTCAGATCGCTCTGAAGGGTGGACAAAAATGCCTCCATGAACAATGTGACCCACCCCGAGCTGTCCTATAACCCAGGAATTTTTTTGTTTGTTTTTTTTTGAGAAAGAGTCTCACCTTGTTCCCCGGGCTAGAGTGAGTGCTGTGGCATCAGCCTAGCTCACAGCAACCTCAAACTCCTCCGTTCAAGCAATCCTGCTGCCTCAGCCTCCCGAGTAGCTGGGACTACAAGCATGCGCCACCATGCCCGGCTAATTTTTTCTATATATATATTAGTTGGCCAATTAATTTCTTTCTATTTATAGTAGAGACGGGGTTTTGCTCTTGCTCAGGCTGGATTCGAACTCCTGATCTCAAGCAATCCGCCCGCCTCGGCCTCCCAGAGTGCTAGGATTACAGGCGTGAGCCACCTCGCCCGACCACCCAGGAATTTTTTAATAGTTTCCATGTAGATGGGAGAGTATATATAGGAGCTGGTTGTCAGAGGCCAGTCTCAATACTGTAAACATTCCCTAACACATAACCATTACCTTCCTCCCCTACCTCCCCCATCCCCAAAGTATTGGAAAAAACCAAGCATTCTAGAAACAAGGGTGGGCTTAGTGTCAGACAGGCCTGGATCTTTGTCCCAGCTCAGTCACTTAACACCTGGATGGGCTTTAACAAGTCAATTTTTCTCTAAGCCTCAATTTTCCACACCTGTAACATAGAGAAAATGCCATTATCATGGAGATATTATGAGGACTAGAGATTCCATAGATAAAGCGCCTGACACACAGGAGGCATTCAGTAAACAATGTTGGTATGTAGTATGAACCACAAGAGTTGAAAAATGGGGCACGGTGTATGTAAAAACAGAAGATAAGAGAAATCAAGGTACAAGAGAGGCAAGAAATTAAAACCAGACCTAATTGCCAGAGAAATCTCAGCTTCTTCATTGCTGCTGTGAAATGGATGAGAATGTAGGGATAATTAGAAGGTAATTTTATGTAATACAAAAACAACTTATTCATTAGCACAGCACAGAGCAAGAGATGAGAACTGGCTTGCATAGGAGGTTGATTATAGACAGAGCTATTAGCGTCTGACCAGGCATCACATGTTCACAATGAGCCCATCCAGCCCTCCTGTGTACGTCCTTGCTCTCCAAGACGTTTGGGAGGGAAAGTCAAAGTGATGGCAATAATTAAAATGTCAAAAAATGACTGAATTTTCACTATTATTTTAGTAGTCATGTTATTTTTAATTTTTCAATTTCCCTTCCCCAACCCTTGGGACCCTTATAAACAGTGACAGTCTACAGCCCTAAGCACACATGAAATCTATTAATTGTTCATTATTTAACTCCATTTCCAGTTCTCTTTCCCTTAGAGATATCAGTGGGAAGAACCAGTGCCAACAGGCAAGGAAGAGGCTCATTTTTGCTGTCATACTCCTACCAATGTCCCAGGAAGCTCTGCTTTTGATGAATAATATTTCTTCTTTCTTTCCTTGTTGCCTACTCCCTCCATCTTCCTTTTCTCTCCAGTTATATTGCCACCCTCTTCCCAAGACAGCTATGTTGCCTATCAGGACTCTGCCAGGAAAGCCGAGCCTGGGATCCACAGTAACAAAAGCAGGAAGATGGAGGGAAGACATCGGCTCCTGCCATGTGCGGGGCATTGCTCTGGATCCTGGGGGGAAAAGACATGGATGGTCCAGCAGATGCTTATTATAGTCCCCTTATTCTACACAGGGAAGTCAAATGTCCTTCCTTAGCCTGGTACACAAGGCCCCTGCAGCGTGCTGCCAGCTGTCACTTCCAGCTCCTTCTCTCACCCTTTCGATTCCACCACGTAGATTAGAATCTAAAACCCACTCTGGGCCCTAGTCCTCTACATGGAACTGTCCTATATCTGAAAACGTGGGACAAAGCCAGACTTGGATCCAACACTGCCTGTTACAAGCTGTGTCACTTGGACCTCTCTGGGCCTCAATTTCCTCGTTGCAAAATACGACTACTACCTTCATAGGATCACCCGAAGGATAAAATGACACATGTGCAGGGCCTCACATGTGAATGAAGGAAACTTCCCACTAGATACACATCGCTCCATTAGATGTGGATACGAATAAGAGAGGGAGAAAGCAGCTCTCTGTTAAAAAAAATTCCCCCCCCATATTAATATACCAATGAGTTTCAATGTGTCAACAATCTCTTATTACAAATGCAAATCACCTATGTTAAGCTTATCAATTCTCACCTTTGTATAAATTATTAAAATCAGATCAGTACCTTCCAGAGTTTGAGATGTCAGTGTTGTGATTACAGTGCAGAAGAGCAAGGTTATTTAAAAAACTGTTTCTGGGAACGAAGCAGATGGCAAGGAAGAACTTTGGACGCTCAGAACATGGAAACTAGGTGGCTGGAAGTCAGCGTCAGATTGGGGAAGGAAAATAGAAGAGGGTAGAGAAAGGACAAGGATCCGAAAGCAAAGCAGAAGGCCATTACATACAAACTTGTCCCACTTTGTCATTGTGCCTTTGGCTCCGATGGCAGCTGGAATGCCACTGACAATCACCAGGCCTGTTGCCTTTGGCACACTAGCAGTGGACTGAGACATCAAGACGCATTTGTCAGGCTGCCTTGTCAGCTTGCCCTAGTTCAGCCAGACTTCTCAGCACAGGCTCTTTCTGCTCCTATGCAGCCCAGGTACCTCCCTGTCCCCTACAGAGCTGACATAAAAAAGAGAGAAAGAGAAGTGAAGGAAAGGATGGAGAGAGATGAGCACGCATAGAAGTAGGTCAGAATTCTCCCCTCCCCACGCCTCCTGTGCACAACTTGGCACAATATTTCCAAGCCAAAGGAATGCAGGAATTTATCCCCCACCACTGTTCACATTCTCCTTGGCATCTGACATGTATAGGGCATTTCATATGTTTTCAAGCCATCTGATTGAAATAACAGATGTGTGAGCAGATTGTGAGCAGAGCAGGTAGGACTATCCCATTTAAAATAATGAGGAGACTATGGTTCGAAAATGTTGGCCCTTTCCCAAATTCCAACTGCTAATTAGAAACTAGGCCACTTTGGAACCCAAGTCTCTTAATGCTTCATTCCAAGATAGTGGGACTGAAATTCTACATGAGGCCTTTAAATCACTACATAGCAGGAACCTGCATGAGGCGTGGGCAGGAATGGAGGGATTGCAGGTTTCAAAATCTGCCTCTGCCAGTGATGACTCATGAGATTTTTAAGACTTTGCTCTGTGATCCTTGATTTTCTCACCTGTCAAATGAGGCAGGTGTAGACAATCTTCTGACTCTAAAGCAGGGGCCCTCAAACTTTTAAACAGGGGGCCAGTTCACTGTCCCTCAGACCGTTGGAGGGCCGTTGGAGAGTGCGGCGCACATTCCACACATGCGCACTGTCGGCCCCTCATGAGTCGGCTGCTAAGCAGGACAGGTAGCGGCAGCAAAAACACCTGGTGGGCCGGATAAATGTCCTCTGCGGGCTGTATATGGCCCATGGGCCATAGTTTGAGGACACTTACTCTAAAGCATACGTGTGTGCACATGTGTGTGTGCGTGTGTGTGTGCGCATGTGAGTGTTTGTGTAATGGGGGAAGGGCAGCAGGAAGAAGAAAAAAAAGCAGAAAATGTGGATGACAAATACTTTATTTCACAATTGTGCCTCTACATAATCTCATTCACCTACTATACTCAACATTCTATCAAATGTTCTGAGTCTCTGCAAGACCTGAAATAGCCTCAAAATATTGCCTGCATTGCTAGAAACCCACAGTCAGGCCCATCCCCCCCCTCTTCCCATTCAGGGTTCTGCCTCACAGGCGCACCCATGCCCACCTATAAAGAGCAAATAAACTAGGACTTGGCCACCCTCAGTCCTAGTGCCAGGCATGCACAAAAGAATTAAAAGCAGGAACTCAAAGGGACACTTGCATGCCAATGTTCATTGCAACACTATTCACAGTAGTTGAAAGGTGGAAACAAACCAAGTCTCCATCAACAGATAAATGAATAAATAAAATGATATATACATACAATGGAATATTATTCAGCCATAAAAAGAAAGGTGTTCTGATACATGCTACAACACGGATGAACCTTGAGTACATTATGGAAGTGAAATATGCCAGACACGAAAGACAAATATATGATTCTTCTTATATGAGGTACCTAGAATAGGAAAATTCATAGAGACAGAAAGTAAAATAGAGGTTACCAGGGACTGGGGAGAGGGACAAATGTAGAAATATTGTTTAATGAATATAGAGTTTCCTCTTGGAATGACAAAAACGTTCTAGAAATAGATAGTGGTGTTGGTTGCATAATAGTATAAATGTACTTAATACCACTGAATTGTACAATAAATAGGGTTAAAATGGTAAATACTATGTTATGTATATTTTGCCACAATAAAAAAAAAAAAAAGATAAAATGCTACACAGCACCCCCAAGGTTTCCTGGAGCAGAATGATAAAGAAGAGAGAGCCCAAAATCCATTTTCTAAATAAATGTCACCTCCAAAAACACTGAGAACACTTCTTGCTATGGTCTCAATATATCCTCCCCAAAATGCACATGTTGAAATTTAATTTCCAGTGAGACAATATTAAGAGGTGGGGCTTTTAGGAGGTAATTAGGTCAGGAGGGCAGAGCTCTGATAAGTGGGATTGGTGCCGTATAAAAGAGGTTGAAGGGAACTGCCATGTTATTCCTGCACATGAAGAAGCAGCAACAAGGTTCCATTTGAAGCCCAGAGCAAGCCCTTGCCAGACACTGAATCCGCTGGCACCTGGATCTTAGACCTCTCAGCCTCCAGAGCTGTGAACAATAAGTTTATATTATTTATAGATTCCTCAGTCCAAGGTATGTTGTGACAGCAGCCCAAACTGACCAAGACACTTCTCTAAGGGAAGTTGTATATTTCAGCATCACCCAAGTGTCACGTTGTTCTTTTGCCTTCTTCATTTGTACCCTGTCCATTGTCAAAGGAGTCTGCATTTAAGCAAATTGGTTCCTCCTCCATTGCTGTTCTGCACCACAATATCTTAAGTAGAAGACAAACACCAAATGAAAAACCATCCCAAGGACGATGCTAAACTCAACTTTGTTGCTAAATCAGTCCCAAACTACAGAGCTAAACCCTTTAACCAACACTTTCTATTATTAGAATTAGCCATAGTGTGAGGTTTTCTTTTAATTTTCAGCTTTTATGGCTTTTAAAATTAAATGAACCCTCTGCACCCACACTCATTCTCAGTAAGTACAGAAATTTCCACTGGCACTTGGAAAATGAAGACACATTACAGATGTGACTGCCGAAGCAATTATCCCTTTGTGACTTTACGATAGCCACACACCGTTTTTAGCCAGGTCTGAACTGCCACAGAGGGAAATGAGGTCATCGTCTAATTAATTTTTATCTCAATTACCTGGGCAGCTGCCTGAATTCTGATCTTCCCTGTGTCAGTGGAACTATGACATGATTGGCGGAGCTAAAATGAAAGAATAGGCTCGAAAACCTTTCATAGAACTGCCTGACTTCTCTGTTCAGTAAGCACTTCTACGCTCACCTCTGCTCCACGTTTGCCTTCTTACACGGGCTCCTCACAGTGTGGTCCACCGACCTGCAACATCAGCATCGCCAGGAGCCTCGTTTAAGATGCACCAGCATCTAGGGCACCACCCCAGACCCATGGAATAAGAATTTCAGGTGCATCCCGCATCCAGTTCCCAAGAGGATTCATGTGTGTGTACAATAACGTTTGAGAAGCCCGGTGCTAATTTCCTATGGCTACTGTAAGAGATTGCCACAAACTTCGATGGCTTAAAACAGCAGAAATTTAATTCCTCACAGCTCTGGCAGCCAGATGTTCAAAATCTGTTTTATTAGCTGAAATAAAACAAGGTATTGGCAGGACCGCGCGCCCTCCGCTGGCTTGAGGGGAAAATCTGTTCCTTGCCACTTCCAGCCTCTGATGGCTGCTGGCAGTCCTCGGTTTGTGGCCAATCTCTGTCCCCATCTTCACATCGCCTCCTCCTCCGTGTGCAGCTCAGACCTCCCTCTGCTCTGTCTCTTATAAGGACATTTGCGATGGTATTTAGGGCTCACCTGGTTCATCCAAAGTAAGCTCATCTCAAGATCTTTAAATCACATCTACAAAAACCCTTTTTGCAAATAAAGTAACATTTACAGGTTCTGGGGATTAGGATGTGGATATCTTTTAGGGAGCCATTTTCTTGCCTATCACAGCTCTGCATCTATAAAGTTTTACTTTCACATGCCAATCAGGATATAACAAAACTACCTAAGTGATCTTTATAAATACCATCTCCAAATATAAATTTAGCAAACTTAACAAAAGGCCATCCTTCAAAACCTATTGTCAGCAAAGAAGCATTGGAGTTTCAAAGACTGCTCTGTAAGCCAAAACCCAAGGCCTCTGAAGTTTCATCCCATTAGTGGCTCATAAACACAGCCCTTACTTACCTGGAATTCCTGTCAAACATTCTGATTGATTTGGATGCCCCATTCCAAACCTGCCAAATCCAAGTCACCGAGAAAGGGCCTGGGAATTTGTGTTTTTAGAAGGTGCATTAATGGTGAGTCTAACTAACCATCAGCTGCATTTGAGCAACACTGCTTAAAACAGCAGTTCTCAGCCCTCATTGCACAACACAATCGATTAGGGAATTTTCTTTCCAATACCGAGGTCCAGGTCCACCCAGATCAATTCAATCGGATTCTCTTGAAGTGGGTATTTTCCAAAGCCACCCCAGATGATTCTAATGTGCAGCCTGGCTTGAGAACCACTGGTTTTACTTCCCCGGGCCCAGTTAAGTGAGTTTAACAGACTGAGTAAGCCACCCATGTAGCTAAACCTATCTGGGCTGCTGCCCTTTTCAGAATATGTGCTGAAGGGTCCTTCTTCACAGGATGGACCACGCCTGGGAAGCCCCAGGCAATTATGAAAGTGCTTCAGAAAATCAGCCCTGCAGGAGTTCCCAGGGCAGCTGCAACAGCCCATGTGCAAACAGCATTCACCACCCACTCATGCGCACCCTGCCCTGGAGGATAAAGTCCTGCCCAAGAAATCCTTTCACGCCCCAAATCCCACCCTTTGTTATGAAGAGGAACTTGTTTCTCTTCCTTCACCTCCCTCCCCAACCCCACCATCCCACGTACACTTTCTTCTAGCCCCACAATACCGAAGTAATAAAGCTAAAGAAAAAAAATGTAATGTTTTATTTAGTAAGTCAAAATGTTCCGTACTCCCATGGCTTTAAATATGTGAAAAGTTTGCATCTTTGATCTTTCTCGCAGAGAATTGTTATCTAGCTGAGAGCCCGTTGGTGAAACGGTAACAATTCAAGCCAACAGTTCTGCAAGAAACTAGCAGAATAAGGAACAGAGCATGAGAAGGAGAGAGTAGCTCTTGCTATAGGGAAGAATGTGTACTCAATGGAAAACTATGCATTATCTGTAATTCATTTCTCTGTGTTATCTGATTCTAAGACTATGGAAGCTATTCTTCAAGTCTAAATTGTAGATAACTGATGGCAATGCAAAATAATCCTTATCTATAGACAGGGAAATTCTGTCCTATTCAGTAAAAGAAAAGTTCAAATGACTTCCCATTCAGTGGAAAAAAGTTTTGCTTCTATTTGCATATTCACATAAACTTTCCTTTACTCTATATGAATTTGTGCTTTAAAAAAATTTTTTGAAACAGTTACAATATCATGATAAATAAAATCTTTAATGTGGGCCAGATACGGTAGGTAGCTCATACCTATAATCCCACTGCTCTGGGAGGCTGAGGCAGGAGGATCACTTGGGGCCAGGAGTTCAAGACCAGCCTAGGCAACATAGTGAGACCCTAACTCTACAAAAAATAAGAAAAATTAGCTGGCATGGCAGCAAGTGTCTGTAGTCCCAGCTACTTGAGAGGCTGAGACAGGAGGATCACTTGAGCTCAGGAGTTCAAGGCTGCAATGAGCCGTGTTTGCACCACTGCACTCTTACCTGGGTGACAGAGTGAGACCCTTTCTCTAAAAAAAATAAATAAAAAATAAAATCTTTAATGTATGTTCATTTTTATATCTGGGTGAGAGTCATGATTTTACCCATTTTTGAAAATTAACTTTTAACATTGCTGATGACCACTTAAAGTGCCAAGGAGGACAAGACCCACAGTGACTGCTCAAGTTTATAGATAAACCCTAAAACAACTAAGTGAAGGTCAAGAGAGCTTGCCTCTGGGATGAGTCTTTCAGAGGATCCCAGGCACTTAGGCCCCAAACCTGTCTTCTGGCTTCTTCATATCTAGCCAAGGGAGCAATTCAGCACCTAGAACCATAAACCGTTCTCCAGCTATGGAGCTGAATTCAGGTGCGGAATGCATCAGGGTGAGGGATTCTTCTCTCCTTATCTGAGAAGAAGGCTGACATCAGCTCTCTCCCACCAGGGGCTGTGGCAATATCTATAGGTGCCGCCACAACCTGGATGTTTAGAAAAGGTATCAGGAACAACTGCTAGTTGTGTTTTTGCCAAGCCCCTAAGAATAGTAAAGATAATGTGAGAGGGTGGGAAGTTTCTCCAAATGAAAAGGAAAACTAGCTTTGAGGAAAATTACAGAATTAACCTAAGTGCATGACATCACCTCAATAAGATATTTAAAGCATGGTTCTACGCGTTTTCTGATTCTGAGACTATGGAAGCTACTCCTCAACTCTAAATTGTAGATAACTTGTCCCCCTTGGCACCTAAAGTGGTCATGAGCAATGTTAATGGATCTGTTTATCTTATGATGATCAAAATTACAAATATTTCACCAAGATAGAAAATTTTAAACCACCACTACCTTGTCCAAATAATCTACGCCCCCACCCCAATATTTCGGTTATGATGTGTATTCAGTTGCTTTGATCTAAATTCTCCCAAGATCTCTGAAGTTAGTCTTGCTGCTTTCATCATATGATTCTCTATCCAAGGTCATCACCCCAAATTTCTGTACCTCCAAAGTCGGTATTTCAACCATCTAGCTCTTCAATCACAATCATTTTATCCAGCTGGTTAAAATAATCCTACAATGCTTTTTCTTCAACCTCACCAATATATCTACCATCTAGCTCTCTCCCTTCTCTGTATTGATTACCTCCTTCCTGTCTTCTCTTCCCTCCCTCTCTAGCTTTGATTCCATTACCATTATTTTAAATAATGTATTTTTGCAAACATCCTATACTCCCTTGCCCTGCTGACTTAAATCCCACTTGTCTGGCCAAATCTACAATGCAAATGAACCCAACCAGCACTTTCCTGGGCATCTAAGGGCTGCTGGAAAAACTCTCCAGCCTGGCCAACGGGTGCCTCTATAAATTATTACAGGCAGACCCCAACCAGATCCTCAACTTGGCCCCATTACCTCCTTACACGATTATAGACAATTCCGGCTCCCCTCACACACCTATCTCAAATGTTCCCTCTTCTCCTCTCACCTCTGACTCCACCAGATCCTTCCCTTGCTCTTAGCAAATCACCCAGCTTCACAGAGGAAGCAGGACTCTTCGGATGGGAAAGCCCTCAACCCCTGCTATCAAACCCTCACACCCTCTAGGGCTTCAGCGTCCTCTGCTCGCATCAGTAAAGGCCAGCTCCCACCCCCCACCCCAGGGACTGCGCACAGCCAGCCACCGCCCTGCTTATCTGACCTCCTCAAGGCTACTGGATCCTTCTCAACCACAGACAAACATTATTAAATTTCTCGCTTATTTAAAATAGAAACAAAGCATTCGTCAGTTTGCATTTCCTTTTCTAGATACTGCGTCTCCTGCTCTACACAGCCAAATTTCTTCCAACCCTATTTTTTCTTGACTCATCCCAGACCCTGAGTTCCCCTACTACCGTGTTTCCCTGAAAATAAGACAGGGTCTTACGTTTATTTTTCCTCAAGAAGACACTCTAGGGCTTATTTTCAGGGGATGTGTAATTTTTTTTAAGTACGGTACAACCATCTACATTTATTCAAATATAGTTAAGTCGTCTTCTTCTGGAACATCATCATAACTCTCCAAACCCTGAATTCCATCCTGAATTTCTTGCGACTCTATTTCCTCTAGAACCATTGGCCCCAATCTCTCATGTTGAGCAATAGAGCTCTTATGGGGCAGATGAGAAGGGCTGCTCCTCTTCTTTACCGCTCCGTAACGAAATGCTTGGTTTGTGCAGATGTGCTACATAGCCACGCCCATCACTAGGTCTTATTTTCGGGGTAGGGCTTATATTGCACAAATGCTTAGAAATCCTGCTAGGGCTTATTTTATGGGTAGGTCTTATTTTCAGGGAAACACGGTATGTTTATGCTCCTCAGCTCATTTAGTTCCTCATCCTTCTATTCCCAGCCTTTAACTGTAGGATTTCCTCAAGGCTTGAATTCATACAACCCTCACTCTATACTCCATCCACACTCATGACTCTGAGGGTCCTCTGTATACTGCCAACTCCCTGCTGTAGTCTTCTTTCAGTTTTCCATCTCAGTGACTGCCACCACCATCAACGTGATGAAACAAAACAGAAGTTTTCAAACCATTCCTGCTACATTGTTCTCCGTCAGTCTGCATATCCATTTTATCACCAAGTCCTGCATCTTTGCTTCCTCTTTACTTATCAAATCAATTCATGTATTTCCATATTTATCGCCACCCCTAGTCTAAGCTACTATCATGCCTTGTCTAGACTCTTGCTCTCTTACCAACCACTACCTAAAGTACACGTGGCTCATGGGCAGGCACTTTGACAGTAAATCACTCAGATATAAAAGGCCTGAAGGAAACAAGACTTGCTGGATTGGCAACTGTAAAAGAGTCATTCAACAAATACTTTTTGTGTTTCTACTCTGGCCTAGGCATCATACTTAAGTAATGGGGAAAAGATGATCAGAGGACCCCTCCTCAAAGAACTCCTGCGGAAGCATGCCATCAACAAAAAAATGTCAGGCAGAATACAAAAACTACTGTAAGCAAAATACTGGGCAGGGATGATGGCAGGTATCATTCAAAGAAAGGAGAAACCCCATCTGGTTGGATGTTTAGGAAAAGCTTCATGAAGGAGATGGTGTCAACATATGGAGTTAGGCAAATGGACAATAAGTACATTGTAGGAGGAGGTGAGCTTCTAGGCAAAGAAGTAAAAGCCAGAAGTACAGTGGAAAAAATTCAACCTGGTTGGTCATGGACTAATGAGAGATGGAGCTAGAATGGAAGCGTTGGTGGAAGTCCACTGAGAAATTCACTGGGAAGAACTTCAAACATAGGGTGCTTTTTCCTAAGTGGCTTTGCTTTAGCTGTAATTTACAATTTTTTAGTGACTTAAAATTTACTTTTTTTTTTTTTTTTTTAGTTTTTTTTTTTGGCGGCTAAAGTAAGGGGAATGCCTCAGGTCTATACTTCTCCATGCAGACTTGGGAATGCATAGAGAAGAACCTTGCTGATGCCATTTACGCAATCGGCATGCCACAGTTCCCCACAGCGCACTTCCAGAGGAGATGTGCCCGCAACTTCTACAATCTTAGTTACATCTGCACAGTATTTAGACTGGCACCAGAGAATCCAATTGCAATGCCTAATAGATCAACTTTGCCCACTCCTTCATATGCATAACTGCGATTGGCCTCTACTATTGCTCTTTCTCAGAGGGAAGAAAACACATTAAACTTCTCTATCAAAGAAGCCACAGGCACAAGGACGTGTGTGGTTGCCTGAGTCATCTGTAATCAGAGCAGAAGAGATACACGCAGCAAGGTCAGGACAATAAAGAGTTCTTATATTTAAGCCTCACGGGCAGTATTTCTTAGTCTTTTAATCCCTGGTCCAGAAAAAGAGAATGCAAAGAGAAGAATTATGGCACAGCGTGGGAAGAAGGGCAGAGGATGGGGAGTAATTAGACAGCACTATGCCACCCTCCCCCCCTCCCTCGCTGGTGGCAGACATCACCAGTCAATCATAACATTCTTCCCCACAGAGACCAGCAATGGCCTCAAACCATTTCTGAACTTACCACTCCAGGAAACCACTGTTAATCAATCAAAGTTGGCTCACAAGAAGAAATCTTTTTTCCCTCCTTAAAATAATAGAAAGGAAATTAGAGTGTGCAGACCTGTGTTCAAGCCCAGGTTCATACTGTTACCAGGCATGTGACCATGGGCAAATTCCCAACTCTCTAAGCCACAACTCTCTGCAATTTTGAATGGAGATAATGACTTTGCCCTCACACCTGCCAGTGTCGTGGCAGGTTGTGGCAAGACTCAAACGTCACAATGTGTAGAAGAACACTTTGAAAACAGTAGGGCTCTATGGGTGACGCATTCTCCAGATGGGAGGCACTACCACTTGTCACTTCCAGAACATTCCATGTGCCCTGCCCAGAGCATATTCCTTAGCATTGGTTAGCTGCCTGCAGGACCACATGTGAAGAGAAGGCAGCAGGAGGAATTCAGCAACTCTCTGCTGTCTTGTGTTCTTTTCATCTGTTGTTCCTAATCCAAAGCAGACAGCATGTGGACCAGCCAGCCTGCTGTCTTTAGTACAATTCCCCTGAAAGCCCAGAATGACTCCTGTCCAACTCTACAGTACAAAGAGTCAAGGCACTGAAGCTAGTCAGTCCTTAGGGGTTTGTAAAATGAATGCAAAATGCAACCACAGCTGTAGCTAGAGAAAACAATTTATAACAGATTAAACAATTAGTTTCTGAATAATAATTTTATATGAATTTATTTTGCATTTTGTGATGGTGCAGGAGCAATCGAGGTGCTCTGTGCAGATGGGACTCTCTTGTGTTAGTAAGGCATAAGTCACAGGGATTATCCAAAAAGGACGATTTGGCAGGAAGTTCTGGAGGTTTCCTCAACAGCTTGAAGTTAGATGCCAGTGCAATGCAAGAAGTTGGAATGACGATGTCCTTGCAGAGAAAGCAACACCATGAAGGATGCTACCAAGAGCACCCCAGGAGCAGCACCAAGCATGTAAGAGCCCTGCTCATGTTCCCAGCATGAGAAGTGCACACAGATTCTTGTTTTTATTCTTGACATGGAGAATGAATTGTAGGGGTAGGCAGGGAGGCAGACTGACCTAGGAAACTATTAGAATAATCCAGATGCAAGATGATGGCAGTGCTGGGGAAGAGGGGGCTGGATCAGGGATTATTTTGGAAGCAGGATTGACTAGACTTATTGATAGACCAGATGGAGGAGATGAATGAAAGGAAGGAATTGAGAATGGTTCTAATGTTTTCAGCTTGCACAACTAGATGGGTAGAGGTTGCATTTATTAAAATGGGAAAAAGCAGAGGGGGTGTAGCTGAGAATCTACAAGTTTTACCTTGAGCATTGAGGTTTTTTTTCTCCTGACATCAAATGCATAGTTTCTTTTCCAATACCATTTTTCCAATTTTCTGACACCAACTTAGTGTCCTACAATTCAATTCAATTCTGACACTAACTACCCAGAGTTAGCATCATACTCCACAGATTTAACGGCTAAGGCCCAAGAGACTGCCCTCACCTGGGATGCCAGTCACAAGCATCAAGTCACCTGTACTTCTGACCAACCAGCTATAAAGCAGGGGTGTCCATTACCCCTTCCTCTGCCTTGATAATTTGCTAGAACGGCTCACAGAGCTTAGGAAACTACTTTACTTATGTTCATGAGTTCATCATAAAGGGTACAGACAGACAGATGAAGAGGTACCTACGGTGAGGTCCAGAAAGGTCCTATGCACAGGATCTTCTGTCCCCTGTGGAGCTGGAGTGCCCCACCCTCCTGGCATGTGGATGTGTTCACCCACTCAGAAGCTCGCTGAACTCTGCTGTTTAGAGGGGTTTATGGAATTTTCATTATGTAGGCATGATTGATTAAATCATTGGCCATTGGTGATTAGCTCAATCTCTAGCCTCTCTTAATTAGCTTTCATTAGAAGTTCCAAGCTTCTAATTAAGGCTTTGTTTTTCTGGTCACCATTCCCCATCCTGAAACTACCTAGGGGCTTTCCGAGACAAAAGATGCTCTATAACCCTCATCACTCAGGAAATTCCAAGCGGTTTAGGATCTCTGTGCCAGGACCCAGGGATAAAGACCAAATATCTTCCTATGATACCATAGGCACATAAGTTCCATACGCTATCTCTACTATCCCATCAAACAGGTAGTCATCTATGAACCTGGGGCCCAGGGAGAAACCAAAGGCCAGATTCAAATCCTATCTCTTCCACTTAATAGCTTCTATGACTATGGACGGTACTTAACCTCTCCATGTCTTAGCTGCTTCAGCTCTAAAATGCAAATCATAACCAGTTTGCAGGTTTCTATAAAAATAAGAGAGAGAGCATGTAAAGCTACCACTCATTCAACAAATATGTATCGAGCCCCTGCTGGGTGCAGGAACTGTTCTGGGATCTGGAAATAGAACACAGGACAAAACAAACAAAAATCCAACCCTCATAAATCTGTATGCCACTGGAGAAGACAGACAATAAACAAATGAGAAAATGCATACCATGCAGTTGGTGGTAAAAGAGAAAAATTCATCAGGGAAGAAGTATGAGGGGAGAAGAGAATGGTGTTATCCTAAATATAATGGTCAGAGAAGGCCCCACTGAGCAAGAAGACATGTGAGCAGAGACCTGAGCAGGTGAGGGAGAGAGCCATGCAGACATCTGGAGAAGAGCAGTCCAAGCAGTGAGGACATCAAGTGCGAAGAGCCCTGGGGTGGAACATACCTGGCATCTGTGGCCAGCGGTGACCTATTAAGAAGTGATGGCCCCTGCTCAGAATCCCAGGTGATCATTGTCAGGATGGCCAATTCGGCATGCATGCTAGGATAGATACTGCTTTTCAGATGTATTAAGACATTTTTATAACTCCCCAAGTGCATTGTAATTATTTACCTGCTCATTAACTAATTAAGAACAGAGCCCAGAATATTTTTATATTTTTGTACTGCCATCCTGTCCCCAAGACAAGTACCTTAGACAAGGATTGTCACCTCGAACCTGACACCACACGCAACACACACAAGCAAATTGCCAACTGATCCTATTTACTGAAATATTAGTCTCTTTGCCTAAGTTTCCTCGTCTGCACAACAGACTAAAAACTATTTTAAATTTATTCGTATTAAGGAGTCTTCACACTTGGGGATTCACTTTTAACATGGCATTCTCCACCAAGCCTGGCTTTCCTGAAATTCCTTCAACAAACACTCTGCCTATATTCCTTCAACAGTGAACCTACCCCCAGCAAGAATGAACCTAAGTCTCACACACTTGAATGCTTTAGCATGCAGGATGTTTTATTAGAAATACATGTTTTCTCTGCTGATCGCAAATACCTGCTATTTGAGGAGCAAGCTTCTAGAGGGCTAGAAATGCATGTGGAAAAAGTTAAAATAATAATTAGTCTTCATGATTGCTCTGTGAGCAAATTGGCACTCCAGTGAAAATAATCACTACCACTCGTTGAGCACTTACTATCAGCCATGCCTGGCACTAAACCCTTCACTTACCCAGCTAATTAAGTTAAATCTTCACAATACCCTGAAAAGTAGGTACCTGCCCCATAGTACAGGTGAAGAAATGGCATCTCAGAGAGGTTAAGTCAAGCTTCTGAGGAGGAGAGCTAGGATTTGAACCCAGATCAACCAGTAGTGAGAACAGCACAGCAAATGCATATAAAACAAAAGATCCAACAAGTGATCTCATTCTGAGACTCAGGCAAGGTTCTTCTTGCAGAAATAAAAGGCTTGTCCTTACTGGTAGCCAGGAAAAAGCAAAGCTGAGTAGCTGGCTTGATTGTGCCCAACCCCCAGGACGGGAGGGAGAGGCAGGCTGGCAGCCTGGCCCCAGTCCACAGGAGTGAACTGACAGACAGGCTGGACTTTGGTCAGAAGCACTTTCCCCACAAATGAGCCAGGGGTGCTCGATATTAATGACTAAGAGCAATTATACTGCTCACAGAAGATGAGAGCATATGGTGCCAGCCAAAATGAATCAATGTGTCACAGCAGCAAGGTTCTCGGATAAGATTTAGAAAATGTTGCCAAACAATGATTATATTACCACGGGGATACAGCCAGCAATTAACATCTTTCAGTCAATCACTTATAGCACTTCTCTTTAAAACCCTTATCCGATAACCATTGCTATGCCTCCAGTTTATAAATGGAGAAACAGAGGTACAAAGTAGTTTGCCCCAGTTTATAGAGTAAGTCATTTCAGAACTCGTGGAGTTTTGAGAGAGCCTAATAAATAGATTTCCTCTTTTCCTGTCTGGGTCTTGAACTAATTAAGAAATAAAATGGCAGAGGCAGAGATGGAGCACAAAATACCATCTTTATTACAGATAAAGCAAAGCTGGAAGAAAAATGGCCCAGCTAACTCTCTCACAATCCACTTGGACAAGCCACCAAGGGAAAAATAAAGCTTGCCAGGGCATTGCCCGCCACTGGCCGGGGTGGAGGAGGAAGGAGGAAGCCCCTGCTCTCTAGACCTTGGTTAGATAGATTAACTCCCCAGTTGAAAACATAGACAAAGGCTGTTGCCAGCCAACCAGTAACTCATTTTGTCCATTTTTGGGGTTTTGTCTGCTTAGGGATGTCACTCTCTTGTGATTTTTCTCATTGGGGTGTTTGAGTCCAACTGTATTGCCTTAAGTGGGAGAGGGGCTTCCCCTGAAGGAAATGGACGTTGCCACTGTCAATGACCCAGGAAAAGGTTGACATAGGCAGGAAATTAGGATTCAGGGAGACAAGCCCTAGATTGAGATGAGGACAAAATCCCTTTTCTCTACAGCTAGAGGTGGTGTTGAAACAAAGATCTTATCTCTAGATGACAAAAAAGAAAGTGTACATGCTGCCCCTCTGCTCACTCTTTGGACTTTTGTTTCCAGGACACTCTTTGTCAATGCTGTCTCAGCAACCGGGCAAGAACAATAAACAAAATCTCACTGAGGGGCCAGGCGCAGTGGCTCACGCCTGTAATCCTAGCACTCTGGGAGGCTGAGGCAGGAGGATTGCTTAGTGTCAGGAGTCCCAGACCAACCTGAGCAGGGACGAGAGCCCATCTCTATTCACTACTAAAAATAGCAAAACTTAGCTGGGCAACTAAAAATAGAAAAAAATTAGCCAGGCACGGGGGTGCACACCTGTAGTTCCACCTACTCGAGAGGCTGAGGCAGGAGGATTGCTTGAACCCAGGAGTTTGAGGTTGCTGTGAGCTAGGCTGACGCCATGGCGCTTTAGCCTGGGCAACAGAGCGAGACTCTGTTTCAACTTGTGATGGTGACCCATGACAGCACTGAGCAGATATCATCAGCCAGATGTCACATACAGCTGCCCAGGTCCACAGGCCAAGCTTCGCCAACCCCTGGTATCACCCTCCTCCTGAACCCCTGACTTGCAGCCTGTTGCCAAGTCCCCTACCAAGAGCTCATTTCCCAAATCTCCTTTCCAGGATTCCTTTCAAGTGGAAAAAAACCTTCTTATGCCCCTATCCCAACCAAAATATTCTGCTCTTCCACCAAGTTGAAGACAACCTTCACGGTTTACTACAAACATTTACTTTAAACAGAAGCAGTTTAGCTTCTGATTGCATTAAATCTTCCTGCCTCAGAATAGTTTCTTACTTTTATTGTTATATAACCAGAAGGCCTATTGAAGCGTTGCTTTTGTTGTTTAAAGGCACAATCTTGCTTCAAAAGTCAAGTCAGACTTCCATCTCTAGGAAAACAGAAAAGGTGCTGACAATTTTTAAATTGCTATTGCCCATTGAACCCCAAACTCTGCTTCTTGCCTTCAGGATTTCAAAGAATATTAAGGGTTCCATCTAATTTTCTGTTCCCCTCAAACCTTAGTAGAATCTTTATATTTTTAGAGCACTGTCAACATATTTTTATGCCCCAATATACTCAAGGAAGATAATAAACTCTATTAGTAACAGCACCTCATAGACTCCAACAGATTCTTATTTGGGAGAATATATATTGTCTGCAACACACAGGCCTTATAGAGACATAGAACCTTTGTGTAGCTGAATTGTGTCTTAGTCCATTCAGGCTGCTTTAACAAAATACCTTAGACTGGGTAATTTATAAACAACAGAAATTTATTGCTCACAGTTCTAGATGGTGGAAATCCAAGATCAAGATGCCAGCAGATTCAGTGTCTGAGGTTGAGGGCCTGTTCCTCAAATACGGCACCTTCTCTGTATCCTCACATGGCAGAACGGGCAAACAAGCTCCCTTGGGCCTCTTTTATAAGGGCACCCATGACCTAACCACCTCCTATAGGCCTCATCTCTTAATACTATTGCATTGTAGATTAGGTTTCAACATGTGGATTTTTGAAAGACACAACATTCATACCATAGCACCCCTCTACTGTCAACACCCACCTCCATCCAAACTAAGAATGAATTCTTTTGAGGCTCTAACTTACTTACTTTTTTCCCCTCCCATTATTTAATTCAGCTGCATGTGTTTGTTTCAAACCTCACACTACCCTACAAGTCCAAGTCCTTGTGTCACATTAATGTCTGATTTCATTTATCCTTATTCTCTGTCCAACAAGATGTTAATATCTACAGTTCAAGAGGAGCCATACAGAGAAGACTAATGCTCATTTCATTAGAAGTGAATTTTGTGTTTGTAAAGAACAGATACACTGCCTCAAAACACAGTGATCTCCGATTCCTTCTACATTCTCCTTAGCCTACAGGTGTCCTAAAAATGGTGTGTATTTGTTAAGAATTAGAAAGAGTGCTGCCTTCCAAATTTACCACAATCTTAAAGACTTCTTGAATTTTTTCACCCTTAATTTTCAAAATGAAACAGTTGTATCAGGAATGCTACTCCTATAAGCAAGACCAATATATGGAAATTATATCATATAAAAGAAAAATTAATGTAGATTCACTTGGTGAAATACCCAGTGAATTTCTTTACTAGCAAGTTTCCCCAGTCCTTTTACAAATGATTTAATTTACTTTAAATTTTGATTTATACATGCATGGGGGATAGACTTATAATGTAAAGTTAGATTTAACTACCTCCATAAAGAAAATTCTTCCCCACAAATTCACCAACCCCTCTGGAAACATTCTATATATCTATTTATATATTCATTCTAATCATGTATATCCCAAAATGTATAGAACATGAATAACTGCACAAACATATAGTTGCTAGCTGTTATTTGGATAATTGCTACAACAAAACCTCAGTTTTCTATATCACATTAGAAAAGACTGAGCTGAAATATTGGTTTTCAGAATAAATGCCTTTAAGTGTCTTACTTGGTGCATTAAGGATAGGTAACTGAGCTACCAAAGGGCTCTACCCTAACATTTACTCACTCCTGGAGAAAACAGCTATGTCGAAAAAGATAAGGCAAACACTTTCAGTCCCCAAATTAAGCTAGTCACTCATTTTGCAACTGCGTTCACTTCTGACAGCCTTGATAGACAAATATTTCAGGGGAAACTTATATAAAGAAAATAAATTGCCATTTGGCACTTTTCATGCCTGGCACCCTCAAGGAGAAGAGAACCCCATCCTTATTCTACACACAGCACTTCCTGCTGCTTTGTTCTTTATTTAGTTCTCTTTAAAGTTCAGCAGCATTTTAATTCTTTTTCAAATTCTCCAAAATTCTAAACCACTCTGTACGTGACAGAATTTTGAATAAACTCTCAGTTTTCAAAATATAAATAAAGTCCTGAGCCACAGTTGAAAGCAGCAACCAGTGGCTTTGTCAGGTCCCCTTTCTCCTCTGGCCCGTCTTGCTTGGTGCCCGGGGCTAGCTCCGTCCCTCCCTTCCTGCTGCCCACAGCCACCTGCTGCCTCACACACTGGGGGCCTCCCAGTTTTATCTGTTATGTCTGTATGCCACAGACTGCCTGGCATCGCTTCTCTTATCATCACGTGCATTGTATGGTATGCTCTCATCCCACTTTCCTCCTTCCTAACAAAATCCTGACCCTTTTTTTCAAGTATCCACTCCTCCTCCACACAGTCATGTTCTTCAGGGATTCTAGCCCCGTCTCCAGCTCTAGGGGGTGGATCTGGTTCGTCTGAGTAAATCAGTACATAGCACTCTTCTGTTGACCATCATAGCCTCAGTTGGCCCAATCAAACTGAAGGGTAAAGACTTGCAGCACATGGTTGGAAGAGAAGTTCCCTCACTCTTCCTTCCCTCTTTTGGACATGAGTAAGGAAGCATGAGGCCCCACTTGTCAGAGGCAGCCATCTTGTAACTGTAAAAATAACCATCTTTAGTTTGAAATTGACATAAAAATATGTGGAATGAATTTTTGATGTAAAAATCATTGAGCCACTAACCATGCCTTCCCTGGAGCCCACCTGACTTCTGAACTTCTTTCTTGCAGGACTTCTCAGAGGCTTTAATATTTCAAAATACACTGTGATCTACCAAGAGGGGAGTGTAGTATGCTGCCTTTCCATACAGATTTGACCACACAGTCCTGTCTCTCTCTAAGACTAGTATCCCATGGAACCCAGCTTGGGGAACACTACACTGTGGTCATTTTAGGGTTCTTTGGGGCCAAAATTTCTCCTGAGAAGTTATCAATCCCCAACCAGCGAAGATCTGGGAGTAAAGAACAGACAACATTAACCCTTAAACCCAAGGTTTTCTGCTTGAGATACATACCATGTTTTAGTAGTTTGAACACAGTCCAAATTCCACAATCACCTATGATTTTTCTTTTCCCAAATCAATCACTATGCATTTATTAAATTATATATTTATTGCATTCACAAACATTTCATAGGGCATGATTCCTCTGCCCAAGAAATTAAAATGCCAATGACAACAAGGCTTACTTCTGTCTAACTTTCAGAGCCATCCTGCTCTGACCCCTCCCTAGTTACCAATTTTCCACAACTCCCCCACCCAGTCTTCACCCCGGACTCATTAACCCCTCCTATCCCTGCGTCCTTGGCTCAGATCCCAACCATACCAGCCGCATCCTTCCCTACTCCTTTTCAGGTCTGGAATTTCGAATTCATTTTAGGTATACATTTAGTTATATAAGCAATACATTAATGCATGATCCTTATAAAAACTTAAATACTAGGCTAACATTCCCTTTGATAGCCTCAATCTCAGTTCTCTTCCTGACTCAACAGAAGTAACCACTGCTATGGACTTTGCGTGTAACCTTCCAGACCTCTCCCTGGGCATTCGTATACATACATATGAACTCACAGAACACGTGGGGCCACGTTACCTTTCACTCCTGCCTTCTGTCCTCATCTTGGATGACATTTAGAGCAAGACAAGACATTCAGGAGGCATAAGAAAGAGACAGCCATGCAGAGACCAGGAGGAGGAGCGTGCCAGGCAGGGGGAACAGCAGGTGCGAAGGCCTAAGCCAAGAAGGTGCATGGCCTGTTAGTGGAACAGTGAGGGGTCAGAGTGGGTTAGGGGAGAGTGGTATGACGTGATGTCAGGGTGGAAGACAGAGACTACACTGGGCAAAATTTCAAACATATATGTGTTATTCTTTGCACTTGGGTTTTCTATATGGGAAAAGCAGAGATCGTAGATGGCCAGAGAGAGGAGCCTTGCCTCATGTTCTGGGACATGAGCCAGGTTTGAAGATTGCAATCAATTGAAAGCACTGCCTGAACCCAGGTGGAGCTTCGTCTCACCCACCATGCTGGCTTCGAGCAGGGGTTTGCTGCTCTGAATAAGTTGCAATCCGGTGAGGTCATCTTCAGTGGAATCTTTAGGTTTGTATCTGGCTATTTTATTCAAATCCATCTAGTGGATCTTAACAAGAGAGGTTTCATAGCCAAAGGTCCAGTTCAGGAAGTGAGGGGAAGGCGGAGTGAGTGGGGAGGGAGGTGCCACGGGCTAGTGAGGCTGTAGACGTGTGTCTGACTCCTGCTCAGCGCCCACTCCCCGTGGGCTGCCATGTCACTGCGGGGGCCCTGCCAATTCAGGCTGCCGCTGTGTCCCCTCTCAGATCCTAGGGAAAACAGGCAGCTGCCAGCACACTTGCCCTGTGTGTGCTTCTGTCAAACCCCAAAGAGAATGATTTTGGCTGTCCTGATGAAGGGTGGGCTAAGAACATGGGTGGACCCTCTTTTCTTACCCTGCTTTCCTTTGGCTTGAACTTTTGGGAAGTAGCTCTACAGATCCAAAATGTCAGGGCTCCCATCTTCCCAGACGGAAGGAGTGGGAAGTGGGGAGGGTCTGCAGGAGTGGAGCGTGGCCTGGGTCTCCCAACTGTGAGAGAAGGATCCCAAGGACAAGCTGGACTGCACAAAGCCGGGAGGACTGGAGTGTCGCTCACTGCGCGCCGCCGTTGCTGCTCTCTGACACCTGATCGAGGTTGCAAGGTTTCTGCAGGGAACCCCGTGGACTGGCTCCTGACACCGGGTAGCTCCTTCTGTTTCTCCTCCGTGTTGCCTCTGAGAAGGCTTTGCTGTCCGGGTTTTGCCCTTCTGGGAATGTGACATTTTCTGTGGAACAGTGGGGATGCTGTGTGCCATCAGTCTTTCCTGAAAAGCTGAGCTGTACTTCTCTTTTTCTTATTCCCAGTTTCTGGGCGCTAATAGCTCTCCTGGCTTCCAGGACCTTAACACTGAAGGACCCGAAGGACCCACCTGAAGCTGTTTTACTGTTAACATTTTTATAAGTAGAAGTGCACTCAAAAATAATGATTAAAAGTAAATATCTAAGCCAGTAAATAGTCATTTACTATCAGGCATTATGCACTGCACATAATCGCATATGCTATCCTTTTTAGGACTCGCAGCACAGTACGTTCGTTTACATCAGCATCAATGTCATTACTCACAAACAGGTGAGTAATGCATTGTTTTATGACATTACAATGGCTACAAAGTCACTAGGTGATAAGAATTTTTCAACTCCATTATAATCTTATGGGATCACTGTTGCATGAGGTCCATCATTGACCAAAACATGCTTATGGAGGGCATGACTGTACCTGCATTGGCCATGACAGGAAAGTGCACCACGTACTGGCCATTCTGGGCCAGCCTTCCCTGGGGCTGCATAGTGGTTTGGGGGGCAGGTCAGGAGGAGCACCGAGTCAAGGTGCAAACATGGCACATCTTCCTACCGCTCAATTTTACTCAGAGATTTGGAGAGAGGAATGATGTAAAAGAATTGGCAAGTAGCTTAAAACACACTTTGGTATAAAAACAACATTGAACATATTATTATGTGTAGCACAATGTGTCCATGAATTTTAAAACTCTTAAATATCATGGGCTTGCTGTAGCAGTTTCAGGGTTTGACCCCAGTCCACAATTTACCCCTCCCAAAACTAGGCTGGTGGTCACTCTCCTTTTGCCTTGGGGTATTTTGCAGTGGAAAATTTTGAGAAGGATTGAAAATCTCTATAGATATTCAGAAACAGTGAATGAGGACTGAAACCAAAGGGACATTTGTGTGTACTTTAAATATATAGAAAATTCAACTAATCAGAATATAGCATCTCTCCATTCCAGAGTCTGTCCTCCTTTCTTTTTGCTGCACCAAAGTCTCTCCTTAACACCCCTTGCAGAAAGAAACCCACACACGTATTCCCACTGCCCCCAAGCATTCTGAGTCAGCAAAGCTTCATTTGCACTGATGATAATGTGCATTACTCATGGACACATCCATCTACACTGACATCTTACAATCCCAGTGCTGCGCTCTTCCAAGGATACAAAGATGAGTGTGATGTTATCCCTACGCTTGAGAAATTCACAGGCATGGGAGGAATCCAGATATCAATATTTTTAAATGACTTTATAATGTGATAAAATCACCGACAAAGCCACAAACTGCTGCAGGAGCAGAGGGGGAGGACTTCCCTGCTCCTCAAGGGAAGGTTGGTCAGGGAAGACTGGGCGAAGCAGCTCTGGGACTCCAAACTCAAGAGCCTTTAGAGCAGCAAAATGAGCCTCCTGGGTGGAATCCAGATGTGCTCTGGAAATTCCTCTGTGCTACTGGCTTCTTCCTCACACCCTCCCTCACCCCAGCCCTAAGTGCGCCCTTTGCCTGTACTTCGCTTTAAGCCCAAAGACATTTTTCCTCATCTTGAAATCATATTTCATTGCACCAAACATTTGTTGAACATTTGCCCTGTAAAAGGCTGCCCTTGCATAGCTTTTAATCTAACATTTACTCCCAGGAAACATATTTTATTACTCCTATTTTACTCACTGAGGCCCAAAGAGAATATAGCTCAAAGTCATAGCCAGGATGTGGTTGTTCTGGGTTTCAAACCCAGATCGGTCTACACTCATTCCACTGCGCCCACTGCCTCCCTTGGTTACAAAGCTGCCCTTGACTGTGGGTATTTGACATGCCTATTTTTATGAATGAAATGCCAACATCGACTCAGGCTAGTAAAAAGATTAATGAAGGAGAGGGTCATTTTTTGATGGAATGGATTTTTAAAATTTTTCCTTTCTACTTTTATATGTTTCAAAAAAGTTTCATCTCATTCCTTTGTGGTTCGCAAGCCTGATGACTGAGTTTTCACACTACTATGTGAAATGTGCTTGCCTCAAACCTTGCTACTACATATTACCCATTTGATGTGAAAAAAAAATTTTTTTTATCTTAGTTTGAGCATGTATTATTTATAAAATTGAAATTGTGCATTATTTATTTCTACTGAAAGAAGAAGTGTCATGCATGAGAAGATAATAGAGAAACCCAAGTTAGGAGGTGGGTAGGGAAAGGGAGGTAGAGAATAAGAGAAGGAAAAATCAAAAATGAGCTGCCAAAGACATGAAATGAGGCAGCTTGGAGGAAAAGGTCACACAGCCCACTCTCGTTGTCCTTTGAAATTTAAAAGGCCCAAAAACAGTGTCTGGAAAATACTAATCTAAAACCAGGCGGCATCTGACCACAAACCTGGGAAATGTCAGCCATGCTAGTCACCCAAGCCCTGCAGGGTCAACGGCTCTACCAAGCAATCCCTGGATGTATGGAGCTCACAATGCACAGTTGTGCTTCAGAGGGTGGCGGGGGGGGGGGGGGGCCTGCCCTGCCATCAGGTGTGAAGAAAGAGCTGTCACCTGTGTTTGTGGTGCTGTAGGCTCCTCTGAGCTTGGATGCAAAGCCGAAGCTGGTAACATGCTGCCCCAGCACCACTGGGCCCAGGGTGATGCATACTGCATCAGAGCTGAGATGTGTACAGGCCAGCGTGGGTGCCAAAAGTCCACAAGCCAGGGATACAAACATGAAAACACCCTCCCTTTGTCAAAGCCCTGCCTTCTACTGTGTGCCTTAGGATGACAAGGGGCAGCACTTTGGCTGCCACTTTATCAAAGAACATTTCTCAGGGTGAATTTGTCAGAGCTTTCCGCCAGAGCCCTCCTCCTCTGACTTAAGTGGCTGCAAGAAGCCATCTCAAGGTAAAGACCCGTAAACAAGGAAGCTGAATTGACATTTTCAACTCCTCTTTTATTTCCATTCTATCTCTGTGAGGTCCTTTTCAAAATCCATGCAGGTTCATTAAATGCTTCCATAGACCTATTAGAAGTTGAAGAGGATGCAAACATATAAAGAAATGCTCAACTTCTCTAATTATTAGAGAGATGCAAATCAAAACCACAATGAGATACCACCTTACCCCAGTTAAGAATGGCCTGTATCAAGAAATCCCAAAACAACAAATGCTGGCGAGTATGCGGAGAGACAGGAACACTCCTACACTGCTGGTGGGACTGCAAATTAGTGTAACCTTTGTGGAAAAGAATTTGGAGATACCTCAAACAGCTAGAAATAGAAATACCATTTGACCCAGCAATAGCATTGTTGGGCATCTACCCCAAAGAGCATAAGACATTCTATTATAAAGACATCTGCACCCAAATGTTTATAGCAGCACAATTCACTATTGCACGGTCGTGGAAACAACCCAAGTGCCCATCAATTCATGAGTGGGTAATTAAAATGTGGTATATCCTCACAATGGAATATTACTCAATCCTAAGAAATGACGGGGAGCTAGCACCGTTTATGCTATCCTGGATTAAGCTTAAGCCCGTTATCCAAAGTGAGGCGACACAAGACATGGAAAATGGGCCCTACATCTACTCGCCATCAAATTGGTACTGACTGATTAAAACTATGGTTTTCAAATGGTGTCAATTCTCACCAGGGATTGGGGGGGAGAGGACCCAATCTTAGGGAGGTGGCGAGCATTTTGGAAGGGAAGGGCATAACTCTAACCCTTCTTAGGGAGAGGCAAAGATATACAATGTAACCAAAATGTCAAAAAAAGAATCAAAATTAAACTTTTTATCAGGTGGTGGGCAGGCGGGAGGGGGAGGAGGAAAGGGGTGTATGCTTCCATAATGTGTGTGATGCACACCACTGGGGATTGGACACATGGGGGGGGAGGGAGGGGGGGTAGGGGCAATATTTGTAACCCTAACAATATTTGTACCTCCATAATATGATGAAATAAAAAAATAAATTAATTAATTTAATTTAATTTAATTTAAAAACAAACAAACAAAAAAAGAAGTTGAAGAGGAAAAAAAAATCGGTAACTCAACCAAGTCACATAATTTCTTTTTTCTGTATCTTCCATATCAAGGAGCTGGTGGATATGGTCACATTTGCCATTTCCCAGGAGCTGGTTATCACAAAGGAAAAGGATTTTATTTAGGGTAAAAAAATAAAAGCCAGAAAATAAACCAATTTAAGTTTCTAGAAAGCAGCAAATATCAGGGGCTGGATGCAGATAAGATTATCTGAAGCTAAAAGTGTGGCAGGGATAGGCTATCTCCCAGTCCATTTCTAATATTCCATCTACTGATAAAGAATTGTCAATTAAAGAAAACCTCAGCCTTATACCTGTGCAAAATGGAAAGAGAGTCAGTCAATAGTCAAACTGAAAACTCAGATGAAAGGATATCAGCTGAACACCCCAGGAAGGGGGTTGAGAGAAAAAGTGTCTGTGTGTGTGTGTGTGTGTGTGTGTGTCATCAGAGAGGTAAAAAAAGATGCACAGCTCTGAGGTATGATCAATCCCTGCTTCTGTAACCTCAGCAACACAAAGACTGTTTTCCACCTCAACCCTGGAGAGCCTGTCAAAATGAATCAGACTGGCTCTCCTGATTCAGTTCTCCTGTTATCATGTAGATAGAAAAAGGACACATGACACAGGCGAAGAGTGCTCATGACACAGAAAAGAGGTCTTCTTCAGCCTTGCATGTGTTGTTGCTTATTACCGGCCTTTTCCCATCAGCGGTGCCCTTCCTGAAAAACTTCATTCTCCTTCCAGCAACTCCCTAACAAGTACCTTTTCTCTTTCTCTCTCTCTCTCCCTCCCACCCCTCTACCCTCCTTCCTCCTGTTACCCATTCTCTAAACTTCCTCTCCTTTATTTGGCAAAACAATGATGAGTTACACTATCAAATATACCACATGAAGCATTATCACAAATGGATTTCCATGGAATTAAGAAAAACTTGGAGATAACATTTCTTGTGTTTCCACTGCGTTCATTAAAGCCCAGATTTTCATAGCAGATAGTAAGATCACAGGAATGTAACTGACTGCCTAAGGATTGCACTGAACCCTACTAGTAAGGAGTGGGGAAAAGCTTGCGCTTTGGAGACTGTGGGACTTGGGAGTCAGAAACAACTAGATTCAAGTCCGGGCTCCACCTGTTAGTAGCTATACAACTTTGGACAAGTTGTTCAATCTTTCTGAGCCTCAGTTTTCTCATCTCTAAACTGGGAATAACAACATCTCTTTTTCAGAGTTGTATTAAATGAGGCAATAAATGTCAAGGAACGTAATAAATGTAGTCTTTTTAAAACAATTTACTCCCTCCTCTTCCTCTTGATCAAAGTATCAATGTTGTTGTTGTTGTTGTTGTTGTTTTTAAATTTAGAGAGCAGAGGTTTCTAGTTCCATTTCTAGGATCCTGTGACTACAGTTAAAAGTGTGGCTTACCGTATGAGCACTGGGTATCCCAAGTTATAATATAATAAGATGAAACCAATGTCAAATAAAGGACATGAAATCAGATGAAAAATCCTGCTCAGGCTCTGTATCACACTTCTCCCTATTTTTATTTCTAGAAAAGTCTACTTAAGTGATTAAAATCAGCTAAAACTCGCCTCCTCACTGAAGCTCTGTGTGATTCATCCTCCCCACTGATTCAAAAGTGGTACAGTAATCCGGCCACATGCTCTGGGGATTGGTCCAGCCCCCTCCCCCATACCAAAATCCTCACATACTAATATCCTGAAGTCATCCCTGTGGAACCGAGTATAGGAAAAGTCAGCCCTCCATATTCCTGGGTTTTACCTTCCACCAATATTGGATTTTCAATCTCTTTAGTTGAAAAAAATCCATGTGTAAGAGCACTCACACGGTTCAAACTTGAGTTGCTCAAGGATCAACTAAAATTGAATGCCCTCTGTCCCTTTTAGACAATGTGGATAAAATGATGAGAAAAACAGATACAAGCCCTGCCCTCCAGAAGTAATTATGTGTTTACAGATATATCTCTTCCACTAGACTCCAGAATCAGGGCGAAGTATTCTTCATTCCAGGCTTGGCACAGAGGTATTCAAGTAAAATTTTTGAATGAATGAATGAATGAATGGTTGATTTCGACACTTTATAAAAGTTGTGTTTTTCTTTTTTTTTTTTTTTTTTTTTTGAGACAGAGTCTCACTCTGTTGCCCAGGCTAGAGTGAGTGCCGTGGCGTCAGCCTAGCTCACAGCAACTTCAAACTCCTGGGCTCAAGCAATCCTGTTGCCTCAGCCTCCCGAGTAGCTGGGACTACAGGCATGTGCCACCATGCCCGGCTAATTTTTCTATATATATATATTAGTTGGCCAATTAATTTCTTTCTATTTATAGTAGAGACGGGGTCTCGCTCTTGCTCAGGCTGGTTTTGAACTCCTGACCTCGAGCAATCCGCCCGCCTCGGCCTCCCAGAGTGCTAGGATTACAGGCGTGAGCCACCACGCCCGGCAAAGTTGTGTTTTTTTAAGAGGAAGAAATCAGATCTATTTTAACTACATTTTTTACTTTTAAAAAGTGGTATGTTTATTCCTAATACATTTCTAATTAATTGGTTTCTGTCTTAGTCTGCCTGAGCTGCCATAACAAAATACCATAGACTGGGTGGCCTAAACAGCAGGAATTTATTTCTCACAGTTCTAGAGGCTGAGAAATCCAAAGGCAAGGTACTGGCTAATTTTGTTCCACAGTGAGGCTGTCTTCCTGATTTGCAGACAGCTGCCTTCTTTCTTGCTTTGTGCTTACATGGTGGAGAGAGACAGAGCTCTGGTCTTTCACCCTCTTCTTATAAGGACACAAATCCCATTGTGGGGCTACCTTCATGACCTCGTCTAAGCTTAATCACCTTCCAAAGGCCCCACATCCAAATACCATTACACTGGGGGTTAGGGTTTCAACATATGAATTTGGGGGAACTCAGACGTTCTGTTCATAACAGCTACAATCTTTCTTTACCCAAGAAGGGGACACTAGAAGTTTCCAGGGTTTTTTGTTTTGTTTTGTTTTTAATTGTTCGTTTATAATAAATTTAAAGAAAAAAGAAAAGAAAGATTCCCAGGGACAAAAATCATGTTTCATGGAGAAATCAGAGCCAGGAGTGGTAGATTCTAACACCAGCTCTGCAACAAACCGTGTTAGATTTTGGTCAAGTTACTTCACCTCCTTATTTCTAAAAGGGAAGGAGCTGGACTGAATGATCCTCGGCTCCTCTCCAGTTCTGCCATGCTGGGATTCTCACAGGCAGCTACCCTAAACATTATTTTTAAATCTGAGTGTCTCTATTGTCACCTTTCCTCACCAATCTATGATAAAAATTGAACAGAATCCCACAAACAAAAATGATAGCTCTTTTCATTCAAGGCTGCCCCATCCATGAGGGAGCAATTGCCGCTTCTCTTCCTCCCCATGTGTTACCATGTCTCTAATTAAAGCACCCAGAGTCCTGCTGGAAGCAATCTGCACTCACCTTATTTAGTGAACAGGAAAAAATGGAAACCAATTTGAAAATCTTTCTGAGGGTACCCTAAACCAATACCTAATTTCACCTATATAGGAATACTCAAGAGTTTGTAGATGCTTATATTCAAGTATAGTATCTTTTTTTAAAACTTAATACCAAAGCCATAGAACTTCTCAATTTTTAAAAAGACTGAGGCTGATGCACGGCTCCAGTTGACATGTACTGTATTTTTCTGTTTTGAATTCTGCAAATGTGTGATTGCAGTCAAGAAAGATGTACCCACAGAATTCTCAAAGAACAGAAAGCCCCCGGTTAGAGACCTGCTATATAGAATATTCATGTTACTAGTTCAGGTTTGCTCTCTGTGTTTCTCCCAGATAGCCTTAATCTCAATTGAGGATTTCAATAGAGGTAGATTGGTAATAAAAATTAAAAGGACTTCTCTTTTTCCCCCTGCTGTTTTCTATTAGCAGTGCATTGCATAGTATTATTTTCTAATGTTTACTTAAAAGAGCTCATAAATATTAAATGAAGACCTAAACTAGCAAGAATAGTGGCCACAAAATAATGAACAAAGATTAGAAATTTGAACAGAAAAAGTTTACATAAGCCATACTCACGTGCACATAGGCAGCCCAGCCCCCCTTCATGCAGTGTATATTGTGAAATCATACAGGAAAGAAGAGTAGGTTTATTCTCTTTTGCACTGAACCCTACAGTTACTTCCTTTCTGCTGGGAGATGGTGACCCTGCTGATACAACTGGGAACTGTGAAATCAATGATAAAATTACAAATCAGCAGCCAAAGTGCATACCAATAAAACTGCCTGTTCCTGAGCATGTACCCCACAGCAGACCTGAGCCAGAAGCTGCCACATATACTTGTTAAGTTTGTTCTGGGTGGGAACTCGAAAAGTATGTATAGAACAGAATGCGAATAATGGAAAACTTAGGCTTGTAAAACAACAGCCATAGGAGTCTGGAGAGTACCTGGAGGTTGTAAAATCTAACAAACAGCTGCAGAGGTTGGCATTCCTGTCTCCCCTGATAAGAATGAAGCTACCCTACCCCTTATCTCGGCAGGATAAGACTGACATAGGTGTCCCAGAAATTGGTTGTTTAAAAAAAATTTTTATTATAGTGGCTGTTCTGGCCCAGGTACTTACTCACTCTGAAATACCCTCTATAAAACCCAAGGCTTTCTCCTCCCTCGGGGGTGGACATTCTTCTGGCCTCCACCCATCTGCACCCAGATGCTCAAAATAAACAGCATTTTGCTACACATGAGGCTTCATGTGTCTCTCTCTTGGCTCTGGACCTAACAATACTGTCTCGTACAATTCTCACAGCAGTGTAAAAAGGCAATACTCTCTCCATTTTATAGATAAGAGAACTAAAAGAGGTTGAGCAACCTTCCCAAGGTCACTCAGTTGGTAAATGATAAACACCTAGCTCTGGTGGATTCCTAATGTCATGTTTAGGAATCTAAACTCTATACTAAGAATAGGAAGCACAGGTGCCATGATAGGCACTAGGGGATGAGAAGACAACCTATGCTATGGACTGAATTGTGTTCCTCCAAAATCCATATGTTGAAGCCCCAACCTCCAATCTGATTGTATTTGGAGATAGGACTTTTATGGAGGTAATTAAGGTTAAATTAGGTTATAGGGTGAGCCCCTGATCCAATAGAATTAGTGTCCTTATAGGAGACACCAAAGAGTTCACACTCTCTCTTTCTGGAGATTGAGGGCACAAAGAAGAGGTCCTGTGAGCACACAGCAAGATGGTGGCAGTCTGAGAGCCAGGAAAACTGTCCTCACCAGGAACCAAATCAGCCAGAACTTTGACCATGGACTTCTAACCTCCAAAACTGTGAGAAAATAAATTTCTTTTTAAGCTACTCAGTCTATGGTATGTTGTTATGACAGACCAAGTGGACTAAGACACCCTACCTATCCTGAGAACCCACTCACCCTTCCCCAATCTGATCATTTCTTCCCTCATGTGTCACACTGTCCTCAGTCCATTGTCTCTCCTGCCACCAACATGATCTTTCTAAATCTGACCCTCACTCTTCGTGAAACACCTTCATTGGCTTCCTAACTGTCAATAATAAATCCATACTCATTGAATAAATAATTTCAATGTAATTGGGGGAAATCAGACAGAATAGGTATAAAATAGGAGCATAACATCCAAACTCCTGAGTTTATGAGGCTTATCACAAAGTCTGTCTGCTTCTCCAGTGTTATCTCTGACCACTCTCCCCAACATATACCCTAACTAAATATAACACATTCTAAAAGATGTTTCTTATACCATAGTCTCTTCCCCAGAAATGCAATTTTCCTTTACTTCATACACTCCTTATCCATCTGGATAACTCCTATTCACCCATCAAGGCCCACTTTATCTCCTCCTTGAAATTCTCTCACAAAACCCTCTGTCACTCCAGGATTCCATAACATAACGATGTTTGTCAGATGATAAATATTTTTATGTCTGGTTCCCCAACAAGGCCCTGGCATTTAGCCTAAAGTTGAACAGGTAGAAGATCCTAATGAATGGCTACTGTATACATGAACAAATGTGTTTTCTAAGGGGACTAAACAACCTATATCAGTGGTTCCCAAGTTTTGCTGCACATTAGTGCAGTGGTTCCCAAACTTTACTGGAAACTTACAAAATTCTCATTGTCCAACCAGTACCCTAGACCAATTAGATCAGAGTGTTTAGAGGGAGATGCCAGGGATTAGAATTTTTTTTAAGGATGTGGAAGTGATTCTAATATGCAATAAGGTTTGGAAACCACTGGACTATATCTTGTGGACTTGACAATAAGGTACATAATAAATGTGGTGTAGGATGTTTTCAAAAATGCATTTATAGTTACTATTAATACCTTGTTTAGGCCAGCCGAATGGATAAAAAAAATATAAGCCAAGTATCTGCTGTGTTCAGGATATACATCTAACCTGCAAGGATGCAGTTAGACTAAAGGTAAAGGGGTGGAGAACAATAGTTCAAGCCAACAGAAGCCAAAAGAAAATTGCCGTATTGATTACAGATAATTTAGTTTTTAAATCAACAAGAGTAATCAAAGACAAAGAAGGTCACTATATAATGGTGAAGGTACAGTTCAACAAGATGACATAACATCTCTAAATATGTATGTATCCAATCTAGTGCACCCAGATTCATAAAGCAAACTCTACTTGATCTAAACAAATGGATAAACAACAACACCATAATAATTGGAGACTTTAACACCCCACTGACAGCACAGGACAGATCCTCCAAACAGAAAATCAACAAAGAAATAATGGACTTAAACAGAACTCTAGAACAAATGGGCCTGATTGACATTTACAGGACATTATACCCCAAAACCACTGAATATACATTCTTCTCATCAGCTCTAAGATTGACTATATCCTAGGACACAAAGCATGTCTCAAACAATTTTAAAAAATGGAAATTATACCATGTGTCTTTTCAGATCACAATGGAATAAATGTAGAAATCAATCCTAACAGGAGCTCTCATTTCCACCCAAAGTCATGGAAACTAAACAACCTTCTGCTGAATGATCACTTCTTAAATGAGGAAATCAAGATAGAAATCAAAAGATTCTTTGAACTAAATGACAAAGGAGACACAAGTTACCAAAACCTGAGGGACACAGCTAAAGCAGTCCTGAGAGGAAAGTTTATTTCCATAAATGCCTATATCCAAAAGTCAAAAAGATCACAAATAGACAACCTAATGAATCATCTCAAAGAGCTGGAAAAAGAAGAGCAGACCGACCCCAAACCCAGCAAAGGAAGTGAAATCATTAAGATCAAATCAGAACTAAACAAAATTGACAACAGGGAAACTATACAGAAGTTTAATAAAACAAAAAGTTAGTTCTTTGAAAAGATAAACAAAATTGATACACCTATGGCTAGACTAATGAAATGCAGAAAAGAAAAATCTCTAATAAGCTCCATCAAGAACAATAAAGGAGAAATTACAACTGATGCCACAGAGATACAAGATATAATTTATGAATACTACAAAAACCTCTATGCACACAAACTGGAAAATGTGGAGGAAATGAACAATTTCTTAGAAACACACAGCCTCCCTAGGCTCAATCAGGAAGAAATAGAATACCTTAACAGACCAATAGCAAGTACTGAAATTGAAACAGCAATAAAAAACCTTCCTAAAAAGAAAAGTCCTGAACCAGATGGTTTCATACCTGAATTTTACCATACCTACAAGGAAGAACTGGTGCCTATTCTGCAAAAATTATTCCACAACATCGAGAAGGATGGAATACTCCCCAACACATTTTATGAAGCGAACATAACCCTGATACCAAAACCAGGAAAGGATGCAACAAAAAAAGAAAGCTACAGACCAATATCCCTTATGAATATAGATGCAAAAATTCTCAACAAAATCCTAGCCAATCAAATCCAGGTGCTTGTCAAGAAAATAATCCATCACAACCAAGTGGGCTTCATCCCAGGGATGCAGGGATGGTTGAACATATGCAAATCTATAAATGTAATTTACCATATAAACAGAAGCAAAAACAAACACCATATGACCCTCTCAATAGACACAGAAAAAGCATTTGACAAAATTCAACACCCTTTTATGATAAGAATGCTCAACAAAATAGGCATAGATGGGGCCTACCTAAAAATTGTACAAGCCATATATGACAAACTCACAGCCAATATCATACTGAATGGGGAAAAATTGAAAGCATTCCCACTTAGAATTGGAACAAGACAAGGCTGCCCACAATCTCCACTTCTATTCAACATAGTCTTGGAAGTCTTTGCTACAGCAATCAGACAAGAGAGTGGAATTAAGGGCATCTAAATGGGAGCAGAAGAGATCAAACTTTCACTCTTTGCTGATGACATGATATTATACCTAGAAACCCCAAGGATTCAACCAAGAGACTCCTTGAATTGATAAATGAATTTGGTAAAATCTCAGGATACAAAATCAATACACAGATGTCAGAGGCATTCATATACGCCAACAACAATACAAGTGAGAACCAAATCAAAGACTCAATTCCCTTCAAAATAGCAACAAAGAAAATAAAGTACCTAGGAATGTATTTAACTAAGGAGGTAAAAGACCTCTACAGGGAGAACTATGAAACACTGAAGAAGGAAATAGCAGAGGATGTAAATAGGTGGAAGAATATACTATGCTCATGAGTCAGCAGATTCAACATTGTTAAAATGTCTATACTACCCAAAGTGACCTACAGAGTCAATGCAATCCCTATTAAAATACCACCATCATTTTTCACAGATACAGGAAAAATAATTTTATGCTTCATATGGAACCAGAGAAGACCCCATATAGCAAAATCAATCCTAGGCAATAAAAACAAAATAAGAGTTATCAATTTACCAGACTTCAGACTATTCTATAAGGCTATAGTAATTACTACAGCTTAGGACTGGCACATGAACAGGGACATTGACCAGTAGAATAGAACAGAGAACCCAGATATAAAACCATCATCATATAGCCAACTAATCTTCAACAAAGAAGACAAAAACATACACTGGGGAAAAGAATCCTTATTCAATAAATGGTGCTGGGAAAACTGGATAGCCACATGTAGAAGACTGAAACAGGACCCACACCTTTCACCTCTCACAAAAACCAACTCACACTAGGCAACAGACTTGAACATCAGGTGTGAAACTATTAGAATTCTAAAGGAAAATGTTGGAAATACTCTTCTAGACATTGACCTAGGCAAAGAATTTATGAAGAAGACCCCAAAGGCAATCACAGCAGCAACAAAAATAAATAAACGGGGACCTGATCAAATTAAAAAGCTTCTGCACAGCCAAAGAAACTGTCAGGAGAACAAACAGACAACCCACAGAATGGGAGAAAATTTTCGCAAGCTACACATCCAATAAAGGGCTGATAACTAGAATTTATTTAGAACTCAGGAAAATCAGCAAGGAAAAATCAAACAACCCTATCAAAAAATGGGCAAAGGACATGAACAGAAACTTTTCAAAAGAAGACAGAATAATGGCCAACAAATATATGAAAAAATGTTCAACATCTCTAAACATCAGGGAAATGCAAATCAAAACTGCAATGAGATATCACTTATCTCCAATAAGAATGGCCTTTATCAAAAAGTCCCCAAACAATAAATGTTGGTGTGGACGTGGAGAGATAGGAACACTCCTACACTGCTGGTGGGATTGCAAACTGGTTCAGCCTCTTAAAGCGATACAAGTAGATCTACCATTTGATCCACCAATTCCACTACTGGGCATCTACCCAAAAGATCAAATGACACTGTACTAAAGGAACACCTGCACTCGAATGTTTCTAGCAGCACAGTTCACAATTGCAAAGTTGTGGAAACAACCCAGGTGCCCATCAATCCATAAATGGATTAACAAAATGTGGTATATTTATACCATGGAGTACTATTCAGCTTTAAGAAACAATGGTGATATAGCACCTCCTGTATTTTCCTGGATAGAGCTGGAACCCATTCTACTAAGTGAAGTATCTCAAGAATGGAAAAATAAGCACCACATGTACTCACCAGGAAATTGGTATTAATGGATCAACACCTCAGTGGACATATAGGAATAACATTTATTGGGTGTTGGGTGGGTGGGAGGAGGGAGGAGGGGATGGGTATGTGCAAACATAATGAGCGAGATGTGCAACTTTTGGGGGATGGTCACGCTTGAAGCTCTGACTCGAGGGGGGAGGGGGCATGGGCAATATGTGTAACCTTAACACTTTATGATACAAGGCCCTCACACCCAGTGAGACTCTTCTGTTCCTACTGCCCACTGAACACAATGCCTATGCTGTCCTCTTGCTATGCTGAGAGGGATGAGGGCAGAGGAATCATTCCTCACTGCTGGGTAGAGAAGTCAGGAAGGCTCTGTCTCACCAGAAGAAAGGCTGTAGAGAAGGAAGACCTTTCACAATTGGGAGCACAGAGCAGGAGAAATGGAATGTCCTGGGGGAGGTGAGAGACAGCATGAAATACCTTCCCAGATCCTAGTCCCCGGTCAGATTGCAGTCCATATTTTCCCATAGAAATAGTAGGAAATCATAAAACAGTCACTTCTTACTTACCCTCAAGGTTGCTAATTGCATTCAAGACTATTCAGAACCGTGTTGTCTAATAAAGTAGCCACTAGCCACATGTGGCTATTCCACACTAGAATTACGGCTAGTAGAAATTGCAATGTGCTTTAAATGTAAAATACACAACAGATTTCCATCTTAGTACTTAAAAAAATATAAAATGGTTCATTCACAATTTTTATATCGATTATATATTAAAATAGTATTTTAGATCTATTAGGTTAAATAAAAAATATTAGAAGGCCAGGAGCGGTGGCTCATGCCTGTAATCCTAGCACTCTGGGAGGCCGAGGCGGGCGGATTGCTCGAGGTCAGGAGTTTGAAACCAGTCTGAGCAAGAGCGAGATCCCATCTCTACTATAAATAGAAAGAAATTAATTGGCCAACTAATATATATAGAAAAAATTAACCAGGCATGGTGGTGCATGCCTGTAGTCCCAGCTACTCGGGAGGCTGAGGCAGCAGGATTGCTTGAGCCCAGGAGATTGAGGTTGCTGTGAGCTAGGCTGACGCCACGGCACTCACTCTAGCCTGGGCAACAAAGTGAGACTCTGTCCCCCCAAAAAAAAAAAAATCAGAATTAGTTTCACTTATTCCTTTTTATCTTTTTAATGTGGCTACTAGAAAATTTAGAATTATAATATACAATGTTTCTATTTACCTCTTCTTTAGCATATTCCTGAAAATAGCATTTCCCCTTTTGAGGTAGGTCTGTTTTTCTCTTCATTTTACTCTTAAACTTCTCAAAAGAGTAACCTATAAATGATATCCCCACTTTTTCCAACATACTGCCTGTACTAATCATGCTTCCTCAGAGAAACAGAACCAAGATTGAAGAAAGAGAGAGAGAGAGATAAGAGAGAAATTTTAAGGAATTAGCGGATATGACTGTGGAAGCTGGCAAGTCCAAAATGTGCAGGTCTAGGCAGGCAGGGTAGAGACTCAGGGAGGTTGAAGGCATTCTGCTAACCAAATTCCCTCTTCTTCTGGTAGGTCAGTCTTTTTCTGTTAAGACCTTCAACTGATTGGATGAGCTCACTCATATTACAGAAAGTAATCTACATTACTTAAAGCCTACTGATTTAAATGTTAATCTCATCTGAAAAATATCCTCACAGAAACATCTAGAATAATGTTTGGCCAAGTATCTGGGACAATGGCCTATCCAAGTTGACCCTCACAGTCTCCCCCTTTAATTCCATGAAGTCTCACTTCTGTTCACAAGTCTCACTTCAGCTCTACAAAAATTGTGTCTCCATCCCAAAATTAAGTTGGAGACTATAAAACCCTAAATGCAACCAAAATTTTAAGTGTTTGGTATATAATTTTTTTTTTTTGAGTGAGAGAGTTCATCAAATTCTCAAAAGATTAAAAACCACCATCCTAGTCATTAAACCCAGTGAGTGGTCTTTCCCATCATCCTATCCCTTGACCTCTTGCCTTCCTGTGGTTGTTTTAGAAGCCAATAAGGTCCATTTATTTGTCCAAACTTCTTCAGTTTGACTTCTGTCACTGGCAACCAAAGGACTAGTGACTTATTCTCCCAGGGTTAGTCTACTGATCCTCTTGCTATACATCTACCCAGGGAGATTTTTTCCCACTCTCATAGCTTTAATCCTATCTCTGACATAGTAATTTAGAAAGATCTTGGGTATGGGAGCTTTTGGACCTCAGTTTAAGCCCCAGTTCAGCCCAAAGCAAGCTTGAAATCTTCTGAAGTCAATTTAGCCTTATCATAATTGTACTAGTCAGGGTCCCAGCAGGAAACAGATGACACACTGTAATTAGGATAATTTGAGGAGAGTTTAATAAAAGAACTTTTTATAAAGATGTTATCAAGAAAACCAATCAACTGCCAGGAGTCAAGGCCTTCTGGTTGAAGGATATAGCAAGTCATAAGCAACCACGAAAGAAGGAAGACTGGGAGATAAATAACCCAACTTTAGTCTCTTTACTCCCTCTGATTTCCTGCAGGTGTTCTCTATAGACTGCATGGAGCCAGTGGCCAGAGGTTAGGGAAATCCATTTATGTGGTCAACTTCCACAACACAGAGCAAGGAGTGGAAGAATAGAAAGTGAATCTGAAGCAATAAAGATATTTAACAAAGTGGACTAAAGTAAAAGTTCTCTAGTTCCTCCTATGAAATTATATCAAAAGTGTTTTTAAAAAATTTAATTTGAAATGCACCAAAACCCAAAATGGATTAGAGAGACAGATAGATAAAGCAAGTATACTAAAGCAAGTTTGGTAACAAGTAGGATTTAGAGTTGGGCATGTTGGTGTTTACTGAAAAATTCAACTTTACTATATGACTGAAATTTTTCATAATTAAATACTAAGAGGAAAAAGTACTTTAAAGAAGCAGTGAAACTTTCCTACTATATATTCTCTATCATTTCCTTCCATACTCTTTATGTTTTAAGTGTAACTTTATGTTACAGTTTGTCATAAGCAGGCTTCAGAAACCTCACAAATAAAGTAATTTTGAAAGGGTTAGGAAACAAAGTATTCATCATGTGTTTATTGTGGTTGTTGTTGATCATCTTATAAATGTGCATATCCTTCTTCCACAGTAGATATTCTAGTCCAATTATACTAGCTTTTCTCTAGTCTTAAAACGTCAGGAGAGATAGAGATAGAATGAGAGAGATCATTTCAAAAGAGTAACTTGAGGGTGAACAGGAATTCAGAAGATAGACTGTTCATAAAATGGAGCTTAGCAGTATGAGCTGCCTTTCACCCTCAATGTTTGCAATGCTGTCACAATCAAAAATCAATTATGAAATACAATCAAAACTCAATTATGAAATACTTTTATGCCTCCTAAAAGCCAGACTCTAAAAAAGACTGATGGTCTATGAAAATCCAATGGCTATTTTCGACTGGATAGATGTCCATTTTACAATTCCAAGTACTAACATACATATTGTGGATTGGAGGCGGGAGAGAAATGTAATGAACTAATTAGCTATGAAAAGAAATCATTCCCTGCCTTCCCCTCTTCATCTCATGGCAGTAGAAAAGAGACCATTCATTTTTCATAATACCTTTACATCCCTAATGAGGAAATAATCTTAACTATTATTACGATGTCTGTCCAGTCCTGTGAGAGCAGGAACCATTCATATCTTGTTCTATCATGTGTTCCCAGCATCTGGCATACTGCTAGGCACATGGAGGAAAAAGGACTCATAAATCTCTTGGGATATATTTTGAATCTACAAAACCACAAAGACAGGGGGAGGTAGCATTGTTCAGTGGAGAATGGAGAAACTAAGAAAAAATCTCAGTAGGCATGCATATGGGGTAGCGTGTCACCTGTGAGCCTTGCTGTCTTCCAAGCCAGCTGACCAGGCAGGATTCTCTTCATAGCTGGCTAAGCACCCCTCAGTCTGACACATCTGGTCTTATGACAGATTAAAACAGTCAATCAAATGATAGTTATGTGACCAGAGGAGATGACTTGTCCGAGTTTTATTTCTTCATTTATAAAATGAGTAGTTCACAGTTTGTATGGTAAATGTATATATAACTTTATAAGAAACTGCCACCCTAGTTTTCAAAGTGGCTGCAATATTGTACATTCCCAGAAGTTCCACCTCCTTGCCAACATGTAGTATTTTCAGTCTTTTAAATTCAATGAGAATTCTTTCTAACTGAAGTGTAATGGTATCTCACTGTGGTTTTAATTTGCATTTCCCTGATGACTACTGTGCATTTTTCATGGACTTATTTTTCATTTGTCTATCCTCTTTCATGAAGTATCTTTTTAAATATTTTGCCCCCTTTAAAAAATTTTTGGTAGTTTAACTTCTTAATAGTGAGTTATAAATGTTCTTCGTATATTTTGGATATAAGTCATTTGTCAAGTAGATGTATTGTGAATATTTTCTGCTGGTATACTTTGTTCACCTTTTCAGTTTTTGAAGGGCAGAAGTTTTTTAATGTGATGAAGTTCATTTTTATCAATTTTTTTAATGGTTCATGATTTTTGTGTTCTAAGAAATCTTTGCCTATTCCAAGGTCACACACAAAAAAAGATTTTTTGTGTTGTCCACCAGGAATTTTAGAATTTTTTAGAAAAAAAAGGCAATTGACCAAAATGTGTAGATCTATTTCTAGATACTTTATTCTGTTCTGCTGATGTACATGTGTCTATCCTAATGCCATTACCACACTCTCTTAATTACTATAGATTTATAGTAAGTCTTGAAATTGAGTTAAGTCCTCCAACTTTGATCTTATCTTTCAAAATTGTTTTGGCCATTCTTGATCCTTTCTTTACCATGTGCATTTTAGAGTCAGCTTGTCAGTTTGTACAAAAATGCTTCTTGCAATTTTAAATAGAATTAAAATTAATTTGAAGATCATGAACATCTTAATGATATTGAGTCTTTGGATCTACAACCATGGTATATAACTCCATTATTTAGGTCTTTAAAAAAATTCTCTAATCAGTGTTGTGTAGTTTTTAGGATACAAATTCTGCACATATTTTGTTAAATTTATTCTAAGTATTATAAGTTTTTCTGCCGGGCACAGTGGCTCACGCCTATAATCCTAGCACTCTGGGAGGCCAAGTCAGGCAGATTGCTCCAGGTCAGGAGTTCGAAACCAGCCTGAGCAAGAATGAGATCCGTCTCTACTATAAATAGAAATTAATTGGCCAACTAATATATATAGAAAAAATTAGCTGGGCATGGTGGCACATGCCTGTAGTCCCAGTTACTCAGGAGGCTGAGGCAGAAGGATTGCTTGAGCCCAGGAGTTTGAGGTTGCCATGAGCTAGGCTGATGCCACGGCACTCACTCTAGCCTGGGCAACAAAGCGAGACTGTCTCAAAAAATAATAATAATAATAAGTTTTTGCATGCTATAAGTAATATTGTTTGCTTAATTTGAGTTTCCTACTTTTGATAGTATTATAGAAAGACCATTGATTTTTATATGTTGACCTTGTATCCTGAAATCTTAATAAACTCACTTATTAGTTCCAGTAGCATTTTTTGTAGATGGCATCAGATTTTCTGCACAGACAACAACGTTGTCTATAGTTAAAGACTATTTTCTTCTTCCTTTCCAATCTTTATGCTTTCTATATCTTTTTCTTACCTTATTGCAATGGCTAGAACCTCCCGTACAATATAAGACAAAAGTGGTAAAAGCAGATATCCTTGTCTTTCCCAATTTTAGAGGCAAAGTATTCAGTCTTTCACCATTCAGAATGATGTTTTTCATAAATGCCCCTAATCTGGCTGAATAAGTGCCTTTCTATTCCCAGTGCACTGAGAGTTATTATCATGAAAGGATATTTAACTTGGTCAAAGGGTTTTTTTCTGTATCAACTGAGATGATCATATAGTTTTCCCTTTTTAGTTTGTTAATATGGTGAATTTTATTGATAAATTTTCAAATGTTAAGCCAACTGAGAGTTCCTGTGATAACCTCCACTTAGTCATGTTATATTGTCCTTTTTATGTATAGCTGGATTTGATTTACTAATATTTTTGTTAAAGATTTTTAAATCTATGCTCGTGAGGGTTATTGATCTGTAGTTTTCTTTTCTTGTAATGTCTTTTTCTGGTTTTAGCATTAAGGTAATTCTGGGCTCATTAAAGTTGGGAAGAATTATCTTTTCTTTTATTTTCTGCAAGATTTTGTGTGAGATTGATATTATTTTTATGTTAGATATTTTATAGACTTTCTCTGTGAGGCCATCTGGTCTGAGTTTTCTTTGTGGAAATGTTTTGAATCATGAGCTCAATTTGTTTATTTGATATAGAGTTATTCCAGTTTTCTATTTCTTTCAAGAGAGTTGTGGTAATTTGTGTCTGTCAAGGAATTTTTCCATTTTACCATTTCATCTACATGGTTATATTTAGATTTGCTGGCATAAAGTTGTTAATAATATAATCCTATGAACCTGTTAATTTTGGTAGGATTTGTAGTTCTGTTCCCATCTTCATATCTAATATTGGTAACTTATAACTTCTCTTTTTCTTTGATCAATCTAGCTAAAGATTTATGACTTGTATTGATCTTGTCAATGAACCAGCATTGAGTTTCACTGACATTTTTATATCATGCTTTCTTTCTATTTCATTGATATCCACTCGTCATTACATCCTCATTTCTACTTCTTTTGGGGTTTTGCTCTTCTTTTCCAAGTTTTTTAAAGTGGAAACTTAGATCACTGATTTTAGAGTTTCTTTCTTTTATATTAACATTATAACTATTTAAAGCAATAAATTTCCCTGTGAGCACTGCTTTAGCTGCATTCTGAAAATTTTGATGTTATGATTTATTTTCATTCAATTAAAAATACTTTCTAATTTGCCCTTGAGGTTTCTTTTTTGACTTGTGGGTTATTTGAAAGTGTATTGATTTCTTAATATTGGGGGATTTTGCAGACAGTTGCCAATGTCCATGGAGCATGGAACATTATAGTTTTTGCTAATCTTGTCCTGGACCTTGATCTTTAAGTTGCTTCTAAATTCTATTAATTCGGAGAACTTTAATAATCATTAACTCAACAGTTTGGAATCTAGATTTCTGTTCCACCTTCTCCTACTTCCAGTCCACCCAACTAACCTAATCCTGCTATCTCCTCCTAACTTCCAGAATGATTAAACAAACAATATTCACGAAGTTAAATGACCTATGACATATTTACTTAATCATTAACTCAACAGTTTGGAATCTAGACTTCTGTTCCACCTTCTCCTACTTCCAGTCCACCCAACTAACCTAATCCTGCTATCTCCTCCTAACTTCCAGAATGATTAAACAAACAATATTCACGAAGTTAAATGACCTATGGCATATTTACTTAAAAGAGTACCTTTAAAGCCATTTTTTAAAAGGTTTGTGCAGACTTTATTATAATATAAAAAATAGCTATAATAGTCTTAATCAAAAAGAATTATATATTCAATATCATAATAGGTGTTTTTTTAAAAAAAAAAGCTGTGCATAAAAAAAAGGAAGAGAAAACACTAAAATGTGAAAAAGTGATTTTTTTTGTAGGTGATTGAAATGCAGTATTTTATTTCCTCTTATTTCCATTCTTCTAGGTTTTTCAATGTATATGCATACTTATAGTAATGAAAAGTAAGCATTATAAAAATATAACTTTAAGAAACAAAATATTCGGCAGCGCCTCAAGACGTCCCTCACGTAGGGCCCCGGCCCAGGCGCCAAGGTGCTGAGTGTGGGGCGGGGGCAGGTGTAGCCTCTTTGCCCCCTTGTCCCTTAGCGCTGCCCGGGCATCGCGCGGGCCACCCACACTATGAAGATCTGGACTTCGGAGCATGTCTTTGACCACCCATGGGAAACTGTTACCACAGCTGCAATGCAGGAATACCCAAACCCTATGAACCCGGGTGTGGTGGGAGTTGATGTCTTGGACAGACATGTAGATCCCTCCGGAAAGTTGCACTGCCATAGACTTCTGAGCACAGAGTGGGGACTGCCTTCCATTGTGAAGTCTCTTATTGGTGCAGCAAGAACCAAAACATATGTGCAAGAACATTCTGTAGTTGACCCCGTAGAGAAAACAATGGAACTTAAATCTACTAATATTTCATTTACAAATATGGTTTCAGTAGATGAGAGACTTATATACAAACCACATCCCCAGGACCCAGAAAAAACTGTTTTGACTCAAGAAGCCATAATCACTGTGAAAGGAGTCAGCCTTAGCAGTTACCTTGAAGGACTGATGGCAAGTACCATATCTTCAAATGCTAATAAAGGCCGAGAAGTAATGGAATGGGTAATACATAAATTAAATGCCGAGATTGAAGAACTGACGGCTTCAGCAAGAGGAAACATAAGGACTCTAATGGCAGCAGCAGCATTTGTAGAAAAATGATAATACCAGTTGGTAGATAACATTGGGTGCCCCAGGTCTCTCCAAGCTGGCAATATTTATTCATTATTTAAAAAATACAACTATATTTTTTTTAATAAGCTGATTTAAGGCTATGTTTAAGGCTACTTTTGATTTAAGGCTACTTTTGATCAAAACAGAGATACAGGGCTTCTAAATAAAGGGATCATCTGAAATTAGTGTTGTTTGAAATGGCTAATTTTAAGGTTTCCAGCATTTATATGAAAATTTAAGTTTTCTTAAAAGTACTTGGAAATTGGTATTGACATTGACTCTCCTTAAATTAGAATTTTAAAGCTTTTCATGCATTGGAACTCTACCTGTCTTTGGACCAACCCCAAAACAAAGCAGAGATTGCTCTGCTGCTGTAACTTCAACAGTTTGCATGAGAGAACTCACTTTAAAAGGAGAAATTATATACTTTTAAAAGATATTAATTTATATAAGATAACTTGCTCTGCTATAAACCACCTTTAAAAACCAGTGTTTTGGTTTTGTACTTAAATATTTTTGGAGTGAAAATTACCTCTAGAGTAATATATGACTCCAACAAAAATAAAAGTTTATTGTATTAAAGAGTAAAAAAAAAAAAAGAAAAGAAACAAAATATTCTAAGGTAAAATTTAATACCTCTCATTTATTAATTTTTAAAAAGCAATATATATATAATCAAATTTTCCTCTGTCAATGCAGTCAGAATCCTTCCATCATCAAAAGTTCTACCCAGAAGTTGATTCTCAACTTCTAGGCAACTATGGTCTTCAATGGCCCCAGCTTCTTTATTGCTAGAGGCCAGTTGTCCCTTTGTCCCAGCACCAATTGGTCTCTTTACTCCTTGCCATGTAGGACTATCTTAATATAGGCAATAGCTCATTGGTGTACCACAAACCCTTCTCAAGTAAGCCACCACACACACAAAATTTATTTTTGTTATAAGTAAGAATATAAGGACACATACTGTTACAATAATATATATTACACTTATGGATTATATTCAAGATTAATTCAAAGAACATACAATTTGCTCTAAGTTAGATATAAGAGGCATAATGCAGCATTCGACCGGAGGCCAAAAAGTTTATTATTTGCTAGAACATGTGATAACTGAATGCCTCTGAGTATACAGGAGAATGAAGACAAAACAGTCCACAGTTTTAAGCAGTAATAATGAATAATAATAACTGTAATAATAATAACTGTAACATCTATTTCCCAAAACTTTAAGAAAAAAAATCACACCCATCTTCCAAATCCATCAAATGATCTGCCAAAAATTCTACTCATCAAAAATATATAACAAACACAAAAACTTGGGGAACACTGAGGTTAGTTAACACTTCCTTTCTAATCTCACCACATGTAATAATGCCTCTGTCAATTACAATGCCCCTCTCTCTCTGAAACTCTTGATAATAAAGAGTGAAAGCAAAAACTATCTAGCATATGTACTATGTCTGCTTTCCCTCAATTAGCTGACTTTAATCTCTTACTCAAGCCAGAACTGTCAATTTTGTATTCCATATTTGCTCTACAGAAATGGTCCCTAACAATGGTTTTAGCCTAAAAAATTTACTTCAATTACAAGCTATTTCTATTAAAGAGACCATACCTCCTACAATAGAACATTTTGATAAAAAATTAAATATGCATGGAAACAGAAATTTATTTCTTTACATATATAGTGAATCTTTTTCTCAGTCATTCAAGAAAATGATCTTTAAACTTGAAAATAACAAGTTTCTCATTTACCAAGGTAGTTAAGTAATATATGGCTTAATATCTAAGGTAAGAACATTTTATTTCCTGTACAGAGGCTATCCTTCCATGCCACTTGCAGAAAATAGTCAGGGGAAATAATCTACATTTTAACCCTCTCAAGAATGTATGGGCAGTGAACAGACTCACAAAAATAGTGTCTTTGCACTTCATTTTGGGCTCCTCTACTAAGATAGAGAGCCTTAGGTCACTTTGATGACCCCAAGATTGATTCACTTTTGCTGGGAGATATCACTTTAAGATTAATGGCACTTAGAAAGTGATTCTTGTCTCATTTTCCCCCCACAGATATGCTATGCCTCAACCATACCGAAGATTTTCTAGGACAAAGACTCATACCTCTTAGTGTCTTCAGCATTTATCCTGCTGTCCCATACATAATTTCAATTATGATAAATGTGATGCTTGCCAAGAATCTAGTTTCTCATGCTTCACTTTCCTTCCTCCTGTGTAAAAGAGGAGTAACACATCTTTGTAGGGTTGTTGTGAAGATTAAATTAGATAATGCAGGTGAAATGCCTGGTACCTACCCCACCTCACTCACTGTGGTAATTGATTCTGTATAGCCTTCAATTATGAAACAAAATAACATTTCCAGACTTTATAAGTTTTTAACACAAAAGAAGGTGAGAATTGAAAGTAATAGATTTAAATGACAGCCAAAGTACACTTTTAAATCAACAGTTATATCAGGGTAAGAGGGTGTATTTAATTATATTAAAGCTGTTTTTGGCTACTCAGGCTCAGATTTTCACTCTAAATGTGCTACTTTCATGTTACAACAAACCACATCTCTTCCCAACTTGCAAAAATACAATGACACAATTTTGTCAAGCTCATTAATTAATAATCAATTTAAAAATAACCTTTATGCATGACTTTATAAACACAATGAAACAGAAGAGGAAAGCGTTCATTTAGTAGGGAATAGAACTTATTGTTAAAGAAAAAGAAAGTGCTTCTGAAATTTTTTATAACCGCCCAAAAGAAATTATCTAGGTTTTCCTACTATAACATTTTCATCACATTTATCTTCTATGGCTGATGCTTATGTGGGGGTTGAAAAGGATGTAGTGGAAATAAAATTTTGTGAATCATAAATTGGATTGCAGAAGATGATGCAAGCCATGACTCAGGCAAGTACAATAATCATGATCAAAATTATGCTTGCATTTTTCATATGCAGTTTGTCATAGCAATTGTAATTTGCAGTTACCATTTGATTGCTATAAATGGAGCTGATATCAGATAAAAATGAATCATGACGTTCAAGGAAAAGCAAATAAATGTCAAAACATTAATCTGCATAATATTTGGGGGCAGTTATGAAAACATGATGCTAATAACTTGAGTCCGTCCCTTAGTGTCAATTTTTTCAAGAAATATTTTATGTTTCCAGAATATCAGCAATTTAATTCTTTCAGTAGCAACTAATTATCTTTCTCTAAACTAACTAGCAATGGCGAAAGGGGGTTAAGGAGGAGAAAAGAGGGGAAAGAGGAAGAAAGAGAGGAAGAAGAAAGAAGGTATACAACACAGGTATGCAACATAGACATTACTTACCTTTCAAGGAAACGAAAGACAGAAAAGACCATCAAAGTCCCAGTCCTTCAAGCTATACATAACGGTTTTTCCTTGTCAATAAAAGTATCACTTGAAAGACTACATCTAAAAGCAGAATACAATGATAAAACAAAAATAGTATGTCAATAATTTAATTCTTTAGCTAAGTATGCTTCTGATCTTGTTTTTATATAATCTCCCCTTTCTGTAAAATAAGTCATTCTAAAAACAATGACTCTAATATTTATTCTTGTCTTTTCCCTTGATGAATCTTTCCATCATCCTATCAGATATTCAAAAACACAACACTAAATTCCTCGAGAAAGACACCTCCTTAACTTACATAAATATTCTTCCAAGACCTTTTACTCTGAATAATTTTATTTTATGAAAAAAACAACTGTATTTTAATACAGCTTATCAACTGCCTTTTCTTTAAAAAAAAAAAAAAAGACTTTAAATTAGAAAATCCTTCCTTCTGGTTATTCCAGTAGACAGTTTAATCTACCTGACCACACTGTTGGATTTTTGCCTCAATGATTTCATTTCCAGGTTGGTAGAAAAAAACTGACAGTTGATGATATTCTAACATAGAGAGAAATCCAAAATTCCGTTAAGAGGAAGAAAAAAAGAAAATATTTTTGGTTAAAATGGATTTCAATATATAGTTAGGCTCTACTTTCCTTTAAAAATAAGTATATTATTTTTTACAACTAAAAATAGAAAAATATTTTTGTCTAGGAGCTATATTTAACTATAAAATTTATTTAAAGTTGATCATGAAAAGAAAATAAAAAATGAAACAAGCACATTCTTAAGGAGTAGATTTACCTATTGTTACAGAATGGCCTTCTACATTAAGTTTCAAATCATTCCTTCAATTTATTCATTCAACAAATATTTCCTGAATGCCTGGTATTATGCTAAGTATAGTCCCAAACTTTATGGAGTTTATATTTAAAGAGATATAGGCATTATTCAAATAATCACACTATGAAAAATTTATAGCTGTGATGAATTTTCATTGTACAAAAAGCCTGAATATTTACATGCCCATGACTAACTTAAACCTTCCTAAAATTATCATTTCACATAGATGCTAAGATAAACATATTTGCTGCATAACCCAAAAATTGTTACCTAAAGGCTGTAGAGTAAAAAAGTCTCATTTCAGGTGAGAGAAACTGTGGTAGAGACTTTGTGAACAATAAAGAAAATATATAACCTAAATCAAGTCCTTGAAATCCTTCAAGGAAACAGTTTTCGATTCTGTATCAGGTTTATTATTTTAGATCTTAATGAAGGATAAATTTATTCTGTCCTCCCTCACCCTAAAAAACAAAACAAGTCCCGTTTCATTTAGAAGTTGCCTTCACTAAAACCTTCCCTGCAGATGCTGATTGCAGGACACCATGGGTCCAGAGCTACACCTGGTGGCCATACACAGAAACTGTCCTGAACTGTTTCAAGAAACTGTTCTGAACCTCTTAACAGAAGTTACCCCTCTGTTAATCAAAAATCTCTCAAAACAACAGCACACTATTACTTGATAGCTGGGGGAAGATTTAAACTTTTAATGAAAAAAATATATATAAAAAAATTAAAGTAGATAATCGTATGATAAAGCATAACGCCACATTAACGGTAGAATTTAAGTGATGTGTGTGTGGATATTCACTGTAAAATTCTCTTAACTATGCAGTATTTTGGGAAATGTTCATTATAAAATGTGGAAAAACTAAGGATATATTTAAATCAAGGACTTTCATTCAGTTTTTACCACAACACCTATTATTTCCATTATGCATGAGCATGTGTGTGTCTTCAAGTTCATGCTGTGTAACAGTCTATTATATTGATGTACAATATTTTATGAAACAATTCCCTCACTCTACATTTATTCGATTTCCAATTGGACAGTCACACATTTATTTTTGTTGCTGTTAAGTCATGTTCCTAAGATAAACTTCTTAAGAATGATACCATTAGGATCAAAGGAGGTAATTATTTTTATGGGTCACAAGCTACTTTCTACCAACCTCAAACCGCTATTACAAATGAAAACCTGAACCAATTTAACTGAGATTATGACTTAGACATTTTTTTAATTTTGCATGCTTTACTAAGCATGACATATACTAAAGGTTAATTTGTACTTCTTTGAATTTTAGGGGAAAAAAATTACATGTTTATTTTTGCATTTATTGGAATTTTGTTTTTGAGACAGAATTTCAACAGTGTATAATGAGTTAGGGCCCCCAGCTTAATCTCTGAGAAGGTGGGTGGTACTTGTGAGCACAAATCAGCCACTCCCTGTTTGCTTGGGTTGGAAGGTGCTATGCTTAGGTATGGGGTTGTTCCCCCATCACTGATTGAAGTTTGTGTGGAAGAGACAGCTGCCAAGATAGTCTTTTGTGCCTGTGGTAAGCTCTGGTCCCCTAGGTGGGACACACAAATGCCCCCAAGCTTTAGGAGGGACCCTGTAGCTCCCAGGAGGTTGCTTATACTCTACTCCCTCTGAGGGGGGGGCAGCGGGGGGAGCGAGACAAATTGTAGCTGGATTGTGAGAGTCTAAGAAACTATGCAAAACCTCCATGGGGCTCAGATGTTACTTATCCAGCCGCTAGGGGGAGCCACTGGTATGAAGTTCAGAGCAATCTCTCCGAGCTGCGAAGGCTGTTCCTGAGGGAAGGGCCTAATCGCTTGAGTGCTAAGGCTCCTTGTGCCCTGGTCCATCAGCACAGTCTCTCTGCAGGGTAGGGTGAACACCTTCCCTATGCGCTCCCTGGAACTCCACAGCACTGTCCATCAGATAAGTCTGTGTGAGTTCCCTCACTGCACAAGATCAGCTCTCAAACTATCCCTCAATCTGCGTGCCTGATCCACTAGCATGAATCTCTGCAGGACACTGGCGGGCAGGGGGATCCCCAGTTGTGCCTGTCTGTTCCACCACATGACCCCAAGGGGAGAGAGGTAGGCCTCTCTGTCTGCAGGGGCCTCTGCCGGGGGCATGCTCTGCTGGGGAGAAGCAGGCACTCACAAGTTTCTCGGCTCAAGCTGCACGCTGCACGCCCCATTGTAATGAGAAGGGGGTAGGGTGCTGCTCCCCTTCATCCAGCGTGCCTGAGGCATTTGGTTGCTGTGGGAACCAGAGCTGAGGCTAATTCACACCCTTATCCACTATGGTGGTTCCCATCTGCGGTGGGGGTGGTGCGCTCACAGATCCCTCTTCCTCAGCGCCCCTTGAGACACTCTCACAGTGGATGTTGGTGAGGGCCTCCTCGCCACCCCAGTCCCGGACAGAGAGCTCTCCCTGGGTCTCCCCGCACTGCTGTCATGTCCAGGGGGTACCAGGTGTGGCCTGCCTGTCTAAGCCTAGTACTAGCACGCAGGAAGCTCACAAATTGCAGCACCCCGCTCTCAGTGGTGGGCTCTACCAGGAACACGCACCTGCCGTAGAGAAGCAGCCGTTTGTGTGCTGCTTGTTTCACAGTATTCTCGTGGTTGCAACCGGGGAGGGGCCATGGCTGTCTGCCAGCCTGAGCTAAAACTACTGCAGTGCCGTGATTGGAGGAGGTGCAGAGGAGGAAGTGTCTAGGTGTAATAACGCCGGCACTTCGGTCTCCTGTGGCACTCTCCCATGGAGTGTCCGTTTTCAACAACTGAACTCCTAGGGCTCGCCGGTTCACTCTGCTATTCCTATTGAGCTGCTGTGCCTGGGCTTGTGGAGGGGTGGAAGAACCTCCAATAAGTTTTATGTCCTGCTGTTCACCGAAGGTATCTAGGTCGGGGAGGGGAAGCCCCCTTATCCTTTCACTTGGCTCTGAACCTCTCTGGGTTTGGTCTGCACCACTGTCTTCTCTCTACCTTCTTTCTCAGCTTTGCAGTTTTTCTCAGTTGGATCCCCAGATGTCTCTGTTGTCTCTCCCTGTGGTCCACAGCAGAGCTGCAACTGTACTCCTTTCTCCTCAGTCCAATATTCTACCTTCTAGCCAGGATGATCCAACAAGTGATTTCTCTAGTTGGCCATCTCGACTGATCCACACTAGAAATCTTAAAAAAAAAAAAAAAATTCCAGAACTGAAAAGCTCATTAAAGGAAATACAAAATACATAGATTAGACCAAAGAGAAAAAGGATCTCAGAACTTGAAAACAGATCTCTTGCGATTTAAAAAACAACAACAACAAAAAAAGTATCTTGGACTACATAAAGTGAGCAAACTTACAAATTATCAATATTCCCAAGGGGTAAGAGAGTTCAAGAAGTTTAGAAAACCTATTTAAAATAATCAGCAAAAACTTTCCAAGGCTAGCAAGAGAGTTAAACATCCAGATATAGGAGGTCCAGCAATCCCCAGGCAAATACATTGCAAAAAGGACTTCACCACAGTATATTACATTCAGAATGTCTACTGTCAAACTGAAAGAATGAATTTTAAAATTAGTAATAGAAATGCATCTAGTCACCTATGAAGGAAATCCTATCAGACTAACAGTGGACTTCTCAACAGAAACTTTACAAGCAAAAGGAGAATGGATGGCATTTTCAACGTGCTGAAAGAAAAAAATTATCATCCAAGAATTTTATATCCTGCCATAACAAGCTTCAGAAATGAAGGAGAAATAAAGACTTTCCAAGACAAGCAAAGGCTGAGAGAATTGTCACCACTAGACTTGTCCACAGAAAATGCTCAAAGGGGTCTTACACATGGAAACAAAAAGTCAATATGCAACATCACAAAAACATGAAAATATAACTCACAGGTCTTATAAAATAACAACACAAAGGAGGAAGAGAAAGGAATCAAATAGCAACATCACAGAATTAAATCAAACCACAAAGACAAAAGACATAGAAAAAGAAACAAAGAATTTATAAAACTAGAAAACAATTAACATGACAGGAATAAAGCCTCACATATCAATGTTAACCTTGAACATAAATGGATTAAATGTTCCACTCAAAAAGATATGGATTGACAGAATGGATTTTTAAAAATCTGATCCAACTACTTGCTGCTTACAAGAAATTCATTTCACCCATAAAGACATACATAGACTGAAAGTCAAGGGATAGAAAAAGATATTCTATGCAAACAGAAACCAAAAGTGAGCAGGAGAGCTATACTTATATCAGATAAAACAGACTTTAAATCAAAAACATTTAAAAAAGACAATGAAGGTCATTATATAATCATAAAGGGATCAATACAGCAAGAGAATATAATAATCCCAAATATGTACTCACCAAACATTTGAGCTTCCAGATTCACAAAACAATTATTACTAGAGCTAAAGAATGAAACAGAGAGCAATACAATAATAGTGGGGTACCTCAACACCCTATGCACAGCACTAGATGGTCATTAAGACAGAAAATCAACAAAAAAACATTGAACCTAAATTGGACAGCAAACCAAATAGACTTAACAGACATAAGGCACATTCTGCTCAACAACTACATAATATACATTTTTCTCACCAGTAAATACCAAAAAAATTATCCAAGACAGACCACATATTAGGCCACAAAACAAGTCTTAATAAATTCCTAAAAATTGAAATCATATCAAGTATCTTCTCAGATCACAAAGAATAATGCTAGAAATCAAAACAAAGAGGAATTTTAGAAACTATGCAAATACATGGAAATTAAACAACATACTCCTGAATGATCACTGGATCAACAAAGAAATGAAGACAGAAATGTAAAAAAAATTTTTACATGAATTAACATAAAACACAGCATACCAAAAACCTGTAGGATACAGAAATAACAGTGGTAAGAGGGAAGTTTATAGAATTAAACAACTACATAAAAAACTAGAAAGATCATAAATCAACAATATAATGTCATACCTCAAGGAACTAGGAAAACAAAAATAAAACAAACTCAAAGGTAGCAGAAGAAAATAAATAACAAAGATCACAGCATAAAATAAAATAGAGACCAAAACAAAAACCAAAAAAGTACAAAAAGTCAATAAAATTAAAATTTGGTTCTTTGAAAAGATAAATAAAATTGATTAACCACTAGTTAGACTAGCCAAGAAGAGAGGATGCCTTAATAAGCAGTTTCAGAAGTGAAAAAGGAGACATTAAAACTGATACCAAAAAATTAAAAAAAAAAAAAAATCACCAGAGACTATTATGAACAACTATGTGCTCACAAACTAGAAAACCTACAGGAAATGGAGAAATTCCTTGAAACATAAAACCTTCTGGCAATAAACCAGGGAGAAATAGAACTCCTGAACAGATGTATAATGAGCAGCAAGATTGAATCAGTAATAAAATAAGATCTCTCATCAACAAAATTCCAAGAACAAATGGATTCACAGCCAAATTCTACCAAACATACAAAGAATTGTTAATAATAACAATCTTCCTGAAACTGTTCCAAAAAATTGAGGAAGGAGGAAATCTCCCCAATTTATTCTATGAGGCCAGAGTCACCCTGACACCAAAACCAAACAAAAACAGAAAAAAAAAAGAAATCTACAGACCAATATCCCTAATGAAGATAGACACAAAAATCCTCAACAAAATACAGCAAATCAAATCCAACAGCACATGAAAAAAGACAATACACCATAATTAAGTTGGTTTTATACTAGGGATGCAAGGATGGTTCAACATATGCAAATCAATAAATGTGATACCTCTTATAAACAGAAAAAAGGGCAAAAACCATATGATTATCTCAATAGAATCACAAAAGGCATGTGATAAAATTTAGCATTCCTCACAATAAAAAGCCTCAACAAACTAGCCATTGAGGAAACAAACTTCAAAATAATAAAGGCTATATATGACAAACCCACAAACATCATACTTAACAGGGAAAAGAAAGCATTCCACCTAAGTACTGGAATAAGACAAGGATGCCTACTTTCACCACTCTTATTCAACATAGTCCTGGGAGTCCTCACTAGAGTAATCAGGCAAGAGAAAAAAATAAAAGGCAAATTGGAAAAGAGAAAGCCAAATTATCCCTGTTCATTGATGATATGATCTTATACCTAGAAACCCCTAAAAACTCTACCAAAAAAGCTCTTAGATTGGATCAATGAATTCAGTGAAGTTCCAGGATACAAATGAGCATACAGAAAGCAGTGGTAATTCTATACACCAAGAACAATCTAGGCAAGAACCAAATTAAGAAGACATTTACCACAGCTGCAAAAAATAAATAAAATACCAAGGAATGTTTTTAATCAAGGAGGTAAAAGATCTCTACAAGAAAATTACAAAACACTGATGAAAGAAATTGTAGATGACACCAAGAAAATGGAAAAACATCCCATGCTTATAAATACAATTAATATTGTTAAAATGACCATACTGCCTAAGGCATTTTACAATTTACAAATTCAGTGTAATCCCTATCAAAATACCAATGTCATTTTTCACAGAATTAGAAAAACAATTCTATAGTTCATATGGAATAAAAAAAAAAAAACAGAGCCTGAATAGCCAAAGCAATCTTGAGCTAAAAGAACAAAGCTGGAGGCATCACATTGCCTGACTTCAAATAATACTACAATACTATAGCAACCAAAACAACATGACATTGGCATAAAAGTAGACATACAGATCAATTGAAAAGAATAGAGAACCCAAAAATAAAGCCTCATACTTACAGCCAGGTAATTTTTGACAAAGTCGGTAAGAACATATATTGACATACTGGCAAAGGACACAGTTTTCAGTAAATGGTGCTGGGAAAATTGAATTGGCATTTGCAAAAGAATAAAACTGGATCCCTATCCCCTACCATGTACAAAAATCAACTCAAGATGGATTGAAGACATGAATGTAAGATCTGAAAGTATAAAACTAGTAGAAGAAAACCTAGGGAAAACTTTTCTGGACATCTGGTCTAGGCAAAGAATTAATGACTAAGACTTCAAAAGCGCAGGCAGTCAAAATACACAAAGGGGACTTAATTAAAGCTATAACGCTTCTTCTATACAGCAAAAAAAAAAAAAAAAAATCAACAGTGAACAGACAACCTATGGAATGGGAGAAAATATTTGAAAACTATACATCTGACAGGCCCAGAATTTACAAGGAACTCAAACAACTCAACAACAAAAAACAATGAACCCCATTAAAAAGTGGGCTAAGGACATGAATAGACCTTTTTCAAAAGAAGTCAAACAAATGGCCAACAAGCATATGAAAAATTAATCAGCATCACTAATCATCAGAGAGATGCAAATTAAAATTAAAATGATATATTATCTTATACCTATCAAAATGGCTATTACTAAAAAGTCAAAATATAACATGTTGAGGAGGATGTGGAGAAACTGGAATACTTATACACTGTAGGTGGGAATGTAAATTAGTGCAATTTCTATGAAAAATGGTATAGAGGTTTCTCAAAGAACTAAAAATAGAACTACCACATGATCATCAATCTCATTACTGGTTATATACCCAAAGGAAAAGAAATCAATATATAAAAAATATATCTGTAGTCATATATTTATTGCAGCACGGTTAACAATAGCAAAGATATGGAATCAACCTAAGTGTCCAGCAGTGAAGGACTGGATAAAGGAAATGTGGTATATATACACAATGAAATATTCACAATAGACTATTCAGCTGTAAAAAAGAATAAAGTCATGTCTTTTGCAGCAACATGGATGGAATTAAAGGCTATTATCTTAAGTAAAAACAAGTCAGACACAGAAAGACAAATGCCACATGTTCTCACAAGCGGGAAATAAATATTACATATATATGGAAGAAGAGTGTGGAACGATGGACAGCGGAGATTTGGATGGGTGGGGTGATGGAAAGAAGGTGGATGATGAGTGATTGCTTGGTGGATATAACGTGTGTTGCTTCAGTGTTGTATGCACTGAAGGCCTTGACTTCACCACAATGCAATAGATCAAAATAACAAAATTGCACTTGCACCTCATGAATATATGCAAATAAAAAAGGAGGGGAAAAACAATGTGTATTCTATTGCTGATAGATGAAATGCTCTGTATATGTCTGTTAGATCTATTTGGTCTATAGTGTTGTTCAAGTCTCCTATTTTCTTATTGACTATCTGGATGTTCTATCCCCATTGTTGAAAGTGGAATATTGAAGTTTTCTACTATTATTGCATTGCTGCCTCTTTCTCCCTGCAGTTTTGTTAATATTTGCCTTATATATCTAGGTGCTCTGATGTGGATGCATATATCAATAAATTTACAATTGTTATCACTTCTTGGCCTTTTGGCTAAGGTCAAATGTAGTATTTATAGATGTTATATCCTCTTGATGAATTAACCCCTTTGTTATTATTTAATGACCTTCTTTAACTGTGACAGTTTTTGACTTAGAGGCTACTTCACCTAAGAATAGCCATCCCTGCTCTCCTTTGGCTACCCATTTCATGGAACATTATTTTTCATCCCTTCACTTTCAGCCTATGTGTGTTCTTAAAGATAAAGTGAGTCTCTTCTAGGCAGCACATAGTTGCATCTTTTTTTATCTTAATCCATTCAGCCCTTCGTATCTTTTTATTTCAAGAAAATATGAGAGTACGAACATTTTGGTTGCATTTTATATCTTTGCCTCTCCTGAACAAGGGTTAGAGGTATGCCCTTCCCCTCGATAATGCTCACCACATCCCTCAGATGTGGGTCTACCCCCCCAACCCCTGAATTCCTCATGAACACCACCACCCTTCGAGCACCATAGTGTTAATCAGTCAATATCAATTTGATGGGGGCGAATACATGTGGAGCCCATTCTTCTGATCTTGTGTCACCTCACTTTGGATAATGGACTTAAGCTCAATCCAGGACAATATAAGCGGTGCTAGCTCACTGTCATTTATTAAAATTGAATAACATTCCATTGTAAACATATACCAAATTTTAATAATCCACTTATGAATTGACGGGCACTTGGGTTGTTTCCACGTCCTTGCAATAGCGAATTGTGCTGCCATAAACATTCTCAGCCCTTCTTATCTTTTGATTGGAAAAGTTAATCCACAATACCTTCAATGTAATTATTGACAAGGACTTAACATTTTGTTAATTATTTTTTGGTTTTTTATTCCTTTTTTCTATTCTTTCTGTATTTTTTTGTTGTTTGATGATTTTTGTACTGATTTTTGCTTTGATTCCTTTTTCTTTAACCTGTATGTATCTACTACAGGTTTTTGTTTTGTGGTTACCATAAAGTTTACATAAACTATCTTATAGTTACAACAGTCTATTTTAAGCTGATAACAACTTAGCTTCAACCACATATGAAAACCCTACACTTTAACTCCTTCCCCCAGATTTTATTATTGGTGTCATAGTTTACATCTTTTATATATCAAGTATCTACTAGCAAATTATTATAGCTATAATTATTTTTAACATTTTTGTCTTTTAACTTTTATACTACAGTTAAAAGAGATTCATACACCATCATTACTATATCACAGTATTCTGAATTTGATGGTATTCTTACCTTTACAGTGAGTTTTATATATTCATATGTTTTCAAGTTGGTAGTTAGCGCCTTTTCACTTGAACAACTCCCTTTAGCATTTCTTGTACAGTAGATCTAGTTGTGATAAAATCCTACAGCTTTTGTATATATGCAAAAGTTCTTACCTCTCCTTCATTTCTGAAGGAGAGCTTTGCAGGCTATAGTATTCTTGGCTAGCAGGGGTTTTTGTTTTTTTGTTTCTTTTCTCTTTCAGTGCTTTGAATACACATCATTCCACTATCTCCTGACCTGCAAGTTTTCTGCTGAGAAATCCATTGATAGTCTTATAAATGTTCCCTTGTATTTAACAAGTTGCTTTTCTCTTATTGCTTTCAAAATTCTATCTTGGCTTTTGAGATTTATTATGTGACTTGGTGAAGATCTCTCTATACTGTGTTTCCCTGAAAATAAGACCTACCCATAAAATAAGCCCTAGCAGGATTTCTAAGCATTTGCGCAATATAAGCCCTACCCCAAAAATAAGACCTAGTGATGGGCATGGCTATGCAGCGTATCTGCACAACCCATGCATTTCAAAGGAGAGCAGTAAAGAAGATGAGCAGCCCTTCTCATCTGCCCCATGAGAACTCTATTGCTCGACATGAGATTGGGGTCAATGGTTCTAAGGAAATAGAGTCGCAAGAAATTCAGGATGGAATTCGGGGTTTGGAGAGTTATGATGATGTTCCAGAAGAAGACAACTTAACTATATTTGAAGAAATGTAGATTGTTATATTGTACTTAAAAAAAAAAAAAAAAACAAAACACATTCCCTGAAAATAAGCCCTAGAGTGTCTTCTTGAGGAAAAATAAATATAAGACCCTGTCTTATTTTCAGGGAAACACAGTAATCTTTGGGGAACTAGTTCTACTGAGGTGGGCCTAACCTTATGTGTACTGGAACATGGGTCTGCATGTACTAGCCTGGAGGCTTGCTCCACAGATGCTGTCCTAATACTGAAGTAGGCTAGAGCCTGGGGCTGCCCTGGAGCCTAGGGTTGCTGGAGCCAGCCTGGCACTGAGGCAGACTTGGAAGCTGGGTCCTCAAAGGCAGTCCTTCAGCCTGTAGCTGTGGGAGCTGGCCCAGCACCAGGGACTAGTTGAAAGGGGCAGGACGCTAATTCTGCTACAGTTTGGGGCCACAGAGGCTGGCCTAGCACCAGGTTCTATCTATAGCCTACATCTGTGGGGACAAGCCTGGTGGTGAGGTGGGCCTGAAGTCTCAGGCAGGTCTCCAGGCCAGAGTTTGCATTGGCCAGCCTGAGGCCATGAGTTAACCTGGCTCTGGGGCAGGCCTGGAACTGGGATGAACCTGAAGCCTAGAACTGCAGGGACTAGGCTGGTCCTAGGGTTTGTTGCAGAGCATAGTGCTCACTTAACTCCCCTCAAGCAGAGATTACCTCTATGCTATGCTGTCTAGGCTTGAGAAGGAGGCTACACAGATAATGTGGAACTCTTCTTCTTACCCTCTTGAGTGTGTCTTTTCCTATTTCTGTGGCATAGCCAGGTGCTGCAATCTGTCACCTGGATTCCTTAGCTCTTTGCAAAGGTATTTTCACATAAGAATAGCTGTCAAATTGATGTTTCTGTGAGGAGACAAGCACAGGCAAGTCCTATTCCATTTTCTTGTTGATAGCATTCTCTCTGCCTCCATGGCTTCTGATTAAAACTGCTTATCTTATAGTGGATGCCTTGTATAGAATGAGTCATTTCTCCCAACTTTCAAAATTCCCTTTTGGCTTTCAGTAATTGATTATGATGTGTCTGGCTGTAAATCTCTTTGAATTTATCCTATTGGAAGTTCACTGAGCTTCCTGGATACAGGAAATTTTTAGCCATCATTTCTTCAAATATTCTTTCTTTCTGCCCCAATATTCTCTCTCCCTCTGAAATTCCCAGTGTTACTGGTATGCTTAATAGTATCCCACAAATCTATGAGGTTCTGTTTTCTTGATTAGTTTCTTTCTATTCCTCAGACTAATCTCAATTAACCTATCTTTAATATCACAATTTTTTTTCTTTTATTTAAAATATGCTGTTGAGCCCCTATAACATATTCACTTCATTTATTGTACTTTTTTGCTCCTTAATTTCTATTTGTTCTTTCTTATAACACCTATCTCCTCATTGATATTCCTATTTGGTGAGATATTGTTCTCATGCTTTTCTTCCTCTTTAGATATGGTTTCCTTTGAATTTAGTTCTTTGAATACATAATAGTATACTAAGTCCAACATCTAGGCTTCCTCAGAGACAGTTTTTATTGACTGATTTTTCTTGCATATGGACAAGACTTTCCAATTTCTTTGCATGTCTTTTTTTCCCCTCAAAATTGGAGTTATTGTTTTTAAAGATATGGGGACTTGCCATGTTGCCTAGGCTGGCCTTGAATTCCAAGCTTAAGTGATCTTCCTACTCCAGCTTCCCAAGTAGCTGGAACTACAGGCACATGCCTCCACATCAAGCTAAAACTGGAAATATTAAACACTATACTATGGCAACTCTAGAAATCATAATTCCCCCAACCCAGGGTTTGTTTTTATTCCTGTTTTTGTTGTTGCTGATGTTTGAATAGTGACTTTCCTAAGACTAATTCTGTGAAGTCTATATCCTTTGTCATGTGCAGCTTTATTTAGTGACCACCTAAAGATTAGACAGATATTTCCTTAAATGCCTGGAAACATTAAGTTTCCCAACCTTTGCTAAGAGGCTCCATGTATATGTACAGGCAAACCTTCAACACTCTGCAAGTTTACAACTCTGCCTTAGCCTTCTCATGCTGCTTTCTGGAACTTCATGATCAGCCCGAGATGAAAGATTAGGGCTTTCTCAGATCTTTCCTAGACATGTTCACAGCCCTGAACATGTACACAGCCTTCTAGATGCCCAGAAATTTGTCAGAGATTTTCAAGGCACCCTAAGGACATCTCCTTCCCCAGATTTTCCTATTATTTGTCCCAACTAGGATTCACTGCCTCAAGCAGCTGCCATGTTAAACAACTGCTATAACTATTTTTCAACAAAGGTCCTAGGAAAAGGATTTTTCCCACTAAGCAAACTCTGAATCAGGTTAAATAAAGAAAAGCCCTGTGAATGGGCCTTTTCCAGGGAGCTGCCAAAGAAGTCAAATAGTGACTATTCTCTAGCAATGGGCCCCTTTGGAGTTCTCCAAACATTCTATGCTGTTATATGAAGCTGGTTTTCACAGCTAACATGGTGGTAAGGCTCCCAGTTTATAACGCTACTACAAAGAAATGGGAATATGGTAAATTAAACAACCCAGAGTTTGCTATTCTTACCAAGATTCAGCCGTTTCTCTTGAATGAATGTTCTTCAGGTTGCTGCAAGCCTTTGGTTAATCCAGAATTCTAAAAAAGTTGGTTTTGATTATTTTTGCCAATGTTCTTGCTGTTTTTATGGAAGAATAGATATTCATAGTTCCTTATTCTACCATTTGAGAACTGCTTCTGTATATAGTTTTAATAGCAGAAGTATGATTATACCAGCAACTGAGTGTGGTAAAGCACGTTATTTGCTGAGTTAAAAGAGAGATACTAAGAATAAATTTAATGTTGGCATTAAAATACAAGCTGAAATGACTTAGCACTGATATTATGAAAGGGACAAGAGGCTTCTCACAGATTTCTTCAGAGAAAGTTTATACTCTTTATACTAACCTTAACTCTAATCTAAAACATGGCCTTTTCTCTGTCTCACTTATTTTAGTAAAATTCATCATCCTTGATTTGACTTTTTCCTTACATCCAAACTTTCCTTGCCCAAATCATCCTCTGTGGATATTTTATTCTAAAACAAACAAGACTGTGTAATTCAGATACTCCTAAATTTATAATAGGGTTCTACCTCTTAAACAGCAACTGAAGATCCTCTGTCCCAGATATACTTTTCCAGATTTATTTCTGGACTCTCTCATAAATATCTTGTACTCCAGCTAATTTCCTGCCCTTTCCCAAACCAAACTTTTGAGCTTCCTTAATTTCCTTGGCCCAAAATGACGTTCTTCCAGTTCCAAACAAGCAGAACTCTACTGTGCTCCTCCAAAATGAGTCCAATGTCTGTTCTTCATCCTCATCATCCTTTTTTCCCCTACATCTTCTTTTGGTGACATATATTGTTGCTCTTATTAGAGCTTATTTCATGCTGCATCATTCACAGACTGCCTAGAGGACAGTGAACACATCTGTTTGCCTTTGCATTGCCCTTACACATATATATAAGAGAAAGTATGTCACTGAACAGATACATAAAATTTCTCACTACTCATTAATATTTGCAATTTTAAAACATGAAGTAAAATAAATACTATCTTAGTATTAAACACAGGTCTAATTCTTTATTTAAAACAGTGAGGGTAAATAAAGTGGTAGATCCTTGTTCCCTTTAATTATCCAAGTTTGCTTTAAACCTAGCTCCTGTGCCTTTACTACTGAACTATGTAAAATTAAGCTCTACTATAAAATAGGAAAGCCAAAAGGTAGCAATGGCTTGAATATGTGGCAATGGTTCACATTAGCATTCATCAGAATGACTTAAAGGGCTTGTTAAAACACAGATTGTTGGACTCCACACACCCCCATGGAGATTCTGATTTAATAGGTTTGGAATAGGGACAAGAATTTCCATCTCTAACAAGTTCCCAGGTGATGCTGAAGCTACTGTTACAGGAACCACACTTTGATATAGGGGTTTAGTATTCTCTCAAAATAACAGAGAGGCTAGTACAGAAGTTCCAGAATGATTAGGGACACCAACTCTTTCTAATTTGCCATTTCATCATCCTAGTTCATGGCATGCATCCTCAGGATCATCTCTTGATCCAAAGGGGCTGCTCAAACTCTTACCATCATGTTAGCTTCTAGGAAGTACGTTAGGGGTAAAGGCAAAAGGAAACAGCTCCCAGTTATGTCAGCTCCTTTTAAGGACCCTTATTTGCAAGAACTTAGTCAAAAGTCCTCAACTAAGAGAGAAAATAGTAAATGTAGTTTTACTGAGTATACTGCCACCTCAAATAAAACTGAGGCTCTATAAGGAAGAAGACTGTATATTCAAACAGCAAGAAGAGACTCTGCCTTACTACTTTAGTCTACATACATTTCAATCACTAAGTCCAACTGATTTTGGCCTATTTTGTAAAGTTAGACCTTCTAACTAGTCTCTCCCTACTCCCTATCCTAATGATAAGTAGAAGATGGATTTTGAAGAAGCTAAAGCTGTTTATAATTCTTTAATGACTCCAAACTTCTTATAAAATAATTAGGTATGAGTCACTTACCTCATTATTCCTTGCCTTATATTTTATCCTTTTAAATGCAAAAACTGTTTCTCCCCTCAGTGCTTTCATCTTGTTTTCTCTGCTACTTAAGATACTCTTGCCCCTCTCTTTACCTTTACAACTCTTCCTTTAGAATTTAACCACCTCCTCCAGAAAGTTTTCCCTGAAATCCCTCCTCCACAGGATGAGGACCTATGCTGTATAATTCCATAAAAACTAGAGCTATGATTGGATATTCCATATTACATTATAATCTATTTATATCTCTGAATATTTCAATAGACTGCTGGCTTCATAAATGTAATGACCATGTTTTATCTATCTTTATACTATCTTTATATTTCTAGAACTGGATACAAAGCAAAGCAGATGCCAACTATCATTTCTTGAATAAAAAGTCTTAGCTAGCCAACATACTGAAAATCTGTATAGGACAGTAATCTGTATTGTCCAGTAATCTACTAACCTCTCTTATAAGTATCACACTCTAATTACTCCAATTACTCAATTTCAAAAAATAATTACAATCAGAAAATCCTTCCTTAAAAACTCCAAGTAAAACAAAATTTCAAAGCATATAATTTTTTGCACAGCCAAACATCTTTTATTTTTTACAATCTGAATACTAAAGACACAACCCAACCAATTCCAGAACATCTCCAGATTTATTAACCAAAATAAACAAAGATTTTTAAAAATAACATCTCTAACAACAACAGAACACTACTTTATCAATCAAAGTTGGCTTCACCATTTCTTGTCTTTTCCTCATATTTATCCAAGTTCTCCAACTTTAATTCTTCTTCTTTTTTATATTGGGTATATTCAATATCTTTTTCTGGGTTTGGAATTGATTTTTCCTTTGGTATCAAGAAACATTCAGCATTCAAAACTTGCTCAGCTGTCATTGAACTTCTAGAATATATCAAGCTACAGAGGAGGGATTTGACATTATCATCCTGTAAGGAAAAACAGATGTTAAAAACAAAATCAAAACAAATGAACATAAGGACAAACCTATAATGAAAAAGAAAGATTCAATTCAAAAATACTTTTGGTCAATGATATAGAGCTAAATCAAGTTTTCTATTTAGATTTTTTTCTTTTTGAAACAGGGTCTCACTCTGTTGCGCAGACTAGAGTGCAGTGGTGTCATCATAGCTCACTGCAATCTCAAACTCCTGCACTTGAGCAATTCTCCTGCCTCAACCTCCCAAAAGCTGAGACTACAGGTGTGTGCCACCATACCCAGCTAATTTTTTATTTTTTGTAGAGACAGGGTCTTGCTCAGGCTGGTCTCAAATTCCTGGCCTAAAGTTATCTTCCTGCCTCAGAATTGAACAGCATGGGTTTGAACTGAATAGGTCCACTAACATGTGGATTTTTTTTTTCAATAATTAAAGTTGAGAGGGATTTCAAGATGGCTGACCAGAGGCATCTGGTACTTGCCTCCTCCACAAAGAATAATGAACATAATGAGTAGATAATCACACTTTGAATAGATCAGCTAAGGTGGTAGCACCGAAATTCAACAAAGAAGTTACAGGAAACATCTAAGACTATGGTACCCAACCCCTGGAGTGTAGAGCTCCTCTGCTGCTGCCCCCACCCACCCCTGCAGAAAAACTATCTTCTATGAAACTAGTCCCTGATGCCAGAAAGGTTGGAAACTGCTGATCTAAGAGGTAAGCAAGGCGGTATGCTCAGCCAGGACTGGCTGGGAACCTGGGAAGACTCCTCAATTCAGGGAATAGGTAAATGCAAGATTCCCAGAGGTCCACATTCTCACCATGGACTTCTGCAATCCTAGCCAAGGGAAAGCCCCTTGACCTTCAAGGACCCTAAGACTAGCCTAGAGAGCTGCCTGGAGACCACACAATGACATTGCTCCAGAGAGGGAGCTCATGCTGGGTCTCACATACCCTTTGAGTCCTAAGCAGCTATAACAGCACAGTGCCATTCTGAGAGCCCAGCCACCACCTGACTGCATCCTGCCCAGAGGCCCAACAGCCCCTGTGTCTGCACATCACTGAAATCTTTTTGACAAGTCTCACCCACAATCACTGATGCTGTTGGCTGCTGCTGCCAGGGCTGAAGTGTGAGCCATTGGCAGCAACTCCACCATCCCCAGAGCACAGCCACTGTGCACATATAAGTGCCCTAAAGACAACCACGACCTGCGGCTCCCCAGCTGCCTGCTTACAGCTGCTGCCACTGAAAGCAACCTTGGCCACCTCAGCAGCAAAGCTATAATGCACCTGCTCCTGCCCCTACCCATGCATTCCACAGGGAGCCTTGTAATCACCTTACTCCTGCTTACCAGAGCCAGTGTCTGCAGGTACCACTAGGGGACCTGAAAACAGGCCTTCCTGGCCTAGCTTCACCCCACTCCAGTGCCCAAGAATGCCATCTGGGAATCATCCTGTCTCATCTGCTACCACTGGCACCTGAGCACTCCACTGAGAGGACTGAGGACAGGCCCACTCAACCTGCCACTACCACCACAGCTAACACCCAACTGCACAGGCCACCTGCAGGCATGGGGACTGGCCTGCCCAGCCCATTGAGACCACCACCACCATCAGTGAAAACTGCTTGGGAGCCACAGGGTTATCCAGCCATGGTTATTGCCATCATCCACATCAATCCCACTACCCAAAGGCATAAGAACCCACCCACAATCCTGGCCTACTACTGGCACTAACAGCACCCAAGAAAGAGTCCTGGAGACCAAAGAAATGGCCCACTCAGACCCGCTAACAGCAGTGTCAATGTATGCCATCCTGGGATCCAAGAACAGGCACACTTGGCCAAAGATGTCACCAATAGGGCCCACGGTCTGGCCTAGCTGGTATCCCTGTCCTCGGCAAAACTTTCCCATAGCCTTCACTAACAACTGCACCCTAAGACACTGAAAAATATCACAGATACCACTGAAACTATTTACAGCCAAAGAAACTTATGGATACTACACTACTCCATGCACCCAGAATCAAAACCAAAGTGCCCTATCCAACCAACACCATAGATACATCTACAGGAAAAAGTCCTCCCCTATGAAAGCAAATCCAAAAACTGGAAGCAGCAACTGTTATGCCAGATGCACTGGTAGCAACATAAGGATACAAGGAACATAAAAAAGCAAGAAAATATGACACCTTCAAAGAAACACAATAATTATTTCCATGAATAGATTCTAATCAAAAAGAAATTTATTAAATCCCAGAAAAAAGAATTCAAAATATTGATATAAAGGAAGCTCAGTGAGATATGAGAACAAAGATAAATAATAAAAATAAATCAGAAATAAAAATTATTATAGGAATGAGAAATTTACTAAAGACACAAATGTCATTTAAAAATAGAAAAGCAAACGAAATTCCTGGAACTGAAGAATTCATTGACTTAAATTTTAAAAAAATACACTCTAAAGCTTAAAATTGACTAGATCAAGTAAAAGAAGTAATTTCAAAACTTGAAGACAGGTCTTTTGAAATAAACCAGTCAAGAAAAACTAAAGACTTTAAATTTTAAAAACTGAATGAACAAACTCTAAATGACATATGGAGCCTCACAAAGCAAACAAATGTTCCAATGTTATGTGTCACAGAATGCAAAGAAAAAAAAAAACCAAAGAGAAATAAAATTGATTTAACAAAATAATTGCTGAAAACTTCCCATGTCTAGCAAGAGACGTACACTTCCATATACAGAAGGCTCAGAGAACCACAAACAGATATGATTCAAAAAGGTCTTCTACGTAGCCCACTATGGTCGAACTGTAAAAAGTCAATCACAAAGAGAATTCTTAAAACAGCATAAGTTTCCAGTCACTTATAAGGGAAGTCCCCTCACACTAACAGCAGATTTCTCAGCAGAAACTTTACAAAACAAAAGAAAATGAAATGATATAACCAAAGTGCTGAAAGAAACAAAAAATGCCAGCCAAGGATAGTATCAATACCCAGCAAAGTTATCCTTCAAAAATGAAGGAGAAATTAACTCCTTCCCAGATAAGCCAAAGCTGAGGGAATTCATTACCAAGAAAATATCCCTACAACAAATGCTCAAGGGAGTCCTACATCTGGAAGCGAAAGGATATCTACCATCATGAAAACACACAAAAGTATAAAACACACTGGTAGAATAAACACATAAAGGAGGAAGAGAAAGGACTCAAATGTCACCACTACAGAAAACCACTAAATCAGATGATAAACGATAAGAGTGAAAGGAACAAAAGACACACAAAACAACCAGAAATCAATTAATGATAAGAATAAGCCCTCACATATCAATAATAACCATGAATGTAAATGGATTCAACTTTTCACTTAAAAAGATATAGACTGACTAAATCTATTAAAAAACATGACTCAACTATATGCTGTACATAAGAAATTTATTCTCACTTGTAAAGACACCTATAGACTAAAAGTGAAGAAATAGAAAAAGCTATTCCATGCAAATGGAAATGAAAAGCAAGCATGAATAGCTTTACTAATATCAGATAAAACAGACTGTAAGTCAAAACAGAAAAACCACAATAATTTCAGTGAGAATGTCTTTTATCAAAAAGTCCCAGGCTGGGCATGGTGGCTCATGCCTGTAATCCTAGAATTCTGGGAGGCCAAGGCAGGAGGATCACTCGAGGTCAGGAGTTTGAGACCAACCTGAGCAAGAGCAAGACCCCATCTGTACTAAAAATAGAAAGAAATTAGCCGGATAACTAAAAACATACAGAAAAAATTAGCTGGACATGGTGGCACATGCCTGTAGTCCCAGCTACTTGGAAGGCTGAGGCAGAAGGATTGCTTGAGCCCAGGAGTTTGAGGTTGCTATACACTGGGCTGATGCCACAGCACTCTAGCCTGGGCAACAGAGTAAGACTCTGTCTAAAAAAAAAAGTCCCAAAACAACAAATGCTGGCATGGACAGAGAGAGATAGGAACACTCACACACTATTGGTGGGACTGCAAACTAGTACAAACTAGTACTTTCCCTCTGTGGAAAGTAGTATGGAGATACCTCAAAGAACTGAAAGTAGACCTACTTTTTTATCTAGCAATCCCACTACTGGGTATTTACCCAAAATAAAAAAGGACATTTTATTAAAAAAAGACACCTGCACCCAAATGTTTACAGAAGCACAATTCACAACTGCAAAGATGTGGAAATAACCCAAGTGCCCATCAATACATGAGTGGATTAATAAAATATGGCATATGTATACCACGGAGTACTACTCAGCCATTAAAAAATGAACTAATATCTCTAGTATTAACCTGGATGGAACTGGAGCCCATTCTAAGTGAAATATCACAAGAATGGAAAAACAAACACCACATGTACTCACCATTAAGTTAGAATTAATCTAACAATAACTTGTGTGCACAGATGGAAATAAAATTCATTGGAAATTAAGTAGATTGTGGGGAGGAGGGGATGACTAAATCACACCTAGCAGGTACAATGCACACTATCTGGATGATGGGCACACTTATAACTTTGACTCAAAGTGCACAAAAGCAATTTATGTAACCAAAACATTTGTACCCCTGTAATACTCTGAAATTTAAAAAATAGCAAAAAGTAAAAAAGAAGGTCATTATATAATGATAAAGGGATTAATTTTGCAAGAGAATACAATAAATTCTAAAAACATATGTACCCAACACTGGAGCACCCAGATATATGTAGCAATTATTATTAGATCTAAAGGGAGAGATAGACTCCAATACAGTAATAGTTGGGTACTTCAACACCCTACTCTCAGCATTATATCATCTACACAGAAAATTAACAAAGAAAAGTTAGATTTAAACTGCAACTGAAACCAAATGAATTTAACAGAAATTTACAGAATATTTCATCCAGCAGCTACAGAGTACACATTCTTCTCATCAGCACATGGAACATTCTCCAGGATAGAACATATGTCAGGATACAAAATGAGTCTCAACAAATTTTTAAAAATAAAAACCTTATCTCTAGTCTCTTTCCAGACCACAATAGAATAAAACTAGAAATCAATAACGAAAGAAACTTTGGAAACTGTACCAATATATGGAAGTTAAACGCCATCCTCCTGAATGACTGACCACTGGGTCAAAGAATAAGAAGGACATTTTTTATTTTTTTATTTTATTTTATTTCAAATATCTTTTTTTTTTCAGCATATTATGGGGGTACAGATTTTAAGGTTTCAATAAATGCCCTTTCCCCCTCTCCCCCCACAAGTCTGAGTCTCCAGCATGACCATCCCCCAGATGGTGCACATCTCACTCATTATGTATGTATATACCCGCCCCCCTCCCCCCTCCCACCTGCCCAATACCCTATTACTATATACCTATGTGTCCACTTAGGTGCTGCTCAGTTAATACGAATTTGCTGGTGAATATATCTGGTGCTTGTTTTTCCATTCTTGGGATACTTCACTTAGTAGTATGGGTTCCAGCTCTAACCAGGAAAATATAAGATATGCTATATCACCATTGTTTCTTAGAGCTGAATAGTACTCCATGGTATACATATACCACATTTTATTAATCCATTCTTGGATAAGAAGGAAATTTTAAATTAAGAAGGAAATTGAAACAATGAAAATCAAAACACAACATAATGAAACCTATGGGATACCAAGCAGCTTATAGCAATAAATGCCTATATTAAAGAAAAGTAGAAGGCTTCCAAATAAACAATCTAACACACTTCAAACAATTGAGAAGGCAAGAACAAACCAAATCCTAAATTAGTAGAAGGAAATAAATAATAAAGATCAAGCAAAACTAACTGAAATAGAAACTAAAAAAAAAAATACAAAGGATCAACAAAAGAAAAATTTGGGGTTTTTTTTAAAAATATGAATAAATCAATAAACTGCTAGCTAGACAAACCAAGAAAAAAGATCCAAATAAATAAAATCAGAAGCAAAAAGGAAACACTACAACTGATATCACAGAAATACAAAAACATCATCAGACTATTATGAACAACCATACACTAACACCTGGAAAACCTAGAGGAAATGGATAAATTCCTAGACAAATACAACCCATCAAAATTTAATCTGGAAAAAACAGAAAAACTTAACAGACCAAGAACAATTAAGTAGATTGAATTAGTAATTAAAAGTCCCCCATCAAAGGAAAGCCAAGGACCAAATGCCTTCACTGCTTAGTTCTACCAAACTTTCAAAGACAAGCTAACACTAATCTCCTCAAACTATTCTAAAAAATTGAGGAGGAAGCCAGGCGCAGTGGCTCATGTCTGTAATCCTAGCTCTCTGGGAGGCCGAAGCGGGCAGATCATTTGAGCTCAGGAGTTCGAAACCAACCTGAGCAAGAGTGAGACCCTGTCTCTACTATAAATAGAAAGAAATTAATTGGCCAACTAATATATATAGAAAAAATTAGCTGGGCATGGTGCTGCATGCCTATAGTCCCACCTACTCAGGAGGCTGAGGCAGGAGGATCGCTTGAGCCCAGGAGTTTGAGGTTGTTGTGAGCTAGGCTGACGCCACAGCACTCACTCTAGTCTGGGCAACAAAGCGAGACTCTGTCTCAATAAAAGAAAAAAAAACTGAGGAGGAAGGAATTGTCCCTAATTCATTCTATGAGGCCAGCATTACCCTCATACCAAGAACAGATAAGGACATAACAACAAAAAAAGAAAAATACAGGGCAATATCCCTATGAATATGGATGTAAAAAATCATCAATAAAATACTAGCAAACCAAATCCAAAATCACATCAAAATGACAAATCCTAACATAATACAGCTAACATAATACTGAATGGGAAAAAACTGAAAACCTTTCCTCTAAGAACTGGAACAAGATAAGGATGTCCACTTTCACCACTCCTACTCAACACAGTATTATTAAAAGTCCTAGCCAGTGCAATCAGGCAAAAGAAACAAATAAAAGACATACAAATTGAAAATGAGAAACTCAAATTGTCCTTCTTTGCACAATGATACAATCTTATATCTATTAAGAGAAAAATTTAAGGACTCTACCAAAAAAATGCTTAGAGCTAATAAATAAATTCAGTAACATTGCACAACACCAAACCAATAGGCAAAAATCAGTAGTGTTTCTATACACCAATAATTAACTAGCTGAGAAAGAAAACAACATCATTAATAGCTACAAAAAAAAAACAACCTAGAAATAAATGTAACCAAAGAGGTGAAAAACCTCTACAAGGAAACCTATTCATATAAAACACTAATGAAAAACGTGAAGAGGACATAAACAAATGGAAAGACATTCCATGCTCCTGGTCAGAAGAATATTGTTAAAATGTCCATACCATCCAAGGCAACCTACAGATTCAATCTCTGTCAAAATAGCAATGTCATTTTTCACAGATAGAAAAAAAATCCTAAAATTTATATGGAACTAAAAAAGAGCATGGATAGCCAAATCAATCCTGAGCAAAAACAATAAAGCTGGAGGCACCATGTTATCTGACTTAAAAATATTAATATATTATTATACAAGGCCACAGTAACCAAAACAGCAGGGTATATCATAAAAACAGACACATAGACCAATGTGTCAGAACACAGAACCCATAAATAAATCCAACTACTTATAGCCACTGACTTTCAAGAAAGGTATCAAGAACACACATTAGAAAAAAAGACACCCTCTTCAAAAAATGGTGCTGGAAAACTGGATACCCATATGCAGAAGAATGAAACTGAAACCCTATCTCACCATACACAAATATCAACCCAAGATGGATTAATGACTTAAACATAAGACCTAAAACTATAAAACTACTAGAAGAAAACACACAGGAAACACTTCATGAGATTGGTCTGGGCAAAGATTTTATGGCTAAGACCCCAAAAGCACAGGCAACAAAAACGTAAACACAAACAGACCAATGGGACATATTAAACTAAAAAGCACACATGCATAGCAAAGGAAATAATGAACAGAAGGAAGACACAACCTATTGAATGGGAAAAAATATTTGCAAAGTATTCCTCCAACAAAGGAGGAATACAGAAAACAACTCAACAGAAAAAAAAATCCCATTAAAAAGTGGGGAAAAGACATGCACAGACATTTCTCAGAAGACATAAAAATGGCCAACAAGTATATAAAAAATGCTAAACATCACTAATAATCAAGGAAATGCAATCAAAACCACAATGAGCTATCATCTTACCTCAGAATGACTATTATTAAAAAAACGAATAACAGATGCTGGCAAAGATGCAAAGAAAAGGAACTCTTAAACTCTTATACATTCTTGGTGGAAATACATTAGTACAGCTACTATGGAAAACAGTAAGGAGATACCACACAATAGTAAAAATAGGACTTCCACAGGAGCTAGCAATCCCACTACTGGGCATTGATCCAAAGGAAAGGAAATCAGTATATCAAAAGCATACCTGAACCCTCATGATTACTGCAGCACTATTCACAGTCGCAAAGATATGGAATCAACGTTAGTGAATGGAGAAAGAAAATGTGGTATATATACGCAATGGAATACTCTTCAGTCATAAAAGAGAATAAAATCCTGTCATTTACAGCAACATGAATGGAACTGGAGGTCATTATGTTAAGTGAAATAAGCCATGCACGGAAAAACAAATATCACATATTCTCACTCATATGTGGGAGCTAAAATGATCTCAGGGACGTAGAGAGTAGAATAGTAGTTATCAGAAACTGAGAAAGGTGTGGGAGTTAGGGGGATGTAGAGAGGTTGGTTAATTGGTACAATAGTTAGATAGAAGAAATAAGTTCTAACGTTCCGTAGCAAAGTAGCGTAACTAGAGTTAACAACGTTTGAATATTTTGAAATAGCTAGAACAGAGGATTTGAAATATTCCCGGCACACAGAAATGATAAACATTCAAAGTGATGGATACCCTAAATACCCTGATTTGATCAGTACACATTTTATGCATGTAATAAAATATCACATGTACCCCACAAATATGTAGACATATTATATATAAGTAAAAAATAAAATAAATAAATGTAGTCAGATTTCCATACCTGTGGGTTCTGAATCTGCAACCAAATGCAGATCAAAAATATAGTATTCTCAGAATGCAAAACCCAAAGATAAGAAGGGCCAGTTTCTCCTATATGTTAGTTCCACTGCACCAACTGTGGAACTTGAGTATGCAGGGATTTTAGTATCCAAAGGAGTCCTGGAACCAGTATCCCCCATGGATACTGAGGGATGATCGTACTTTTTATTGGAAAGGGATACCTTCAGTACTGAAACAATGGAATTGAATTAGGTGGAAAAATGTAAAAGGAAAAAGAGAATCACAGCTGAAATCTCTCAAAAACAAGTGAAATTCCAACATTTTGTGACTTTCTCTTTTTCCTCTTTTTATAGGTTATTGGTCAGAGTTTGCCACTATAAAAATCTCACACTGAAGCTCCTCTGCATGGTAAGGTAACCTTCTTCACATAAGTCAACTGTTTCTGATCTCAGTTTTGAAGTGATCATCTCTGGGAGCCCTTCTATCATTATCATCATCATTATGGGAGCCAGAATTTATGTGCTACTATTTCAAAGACCATTGTATTATCACACCCTATGATGTTGCTGTTCCATCATTTCCACCTTCAAAGGCACCCTAGCATGCCTTGTATTTGCCCCTTATGGATTACTTCAATCAGAGGACATATCACACTGAATAAAAGTCTACAAGATAATCTTTTTATCAAACCTGAAAGAGCAGGGCTTCCAGGCATTCACTTTTGGTGAAGCTTTAACTTCTGATGTAGCATTATTGTTTTGTTTCGTTTATATTTAATAAGCAAGACATTTTTATCACAGGTTTTTCAAAAGCATAAAACCATTACTAAAATAGCCAGAAGTATAACGCAGATTTATAATCTCCTAAAAGATGTCCAAAATGTTTTTTACTACTACCCAAGAAGTGTGGCAAATCTCCTCAACATCATTTCTAAGGAGTGTTTTCTAAAAATTAATTCATGGGATATTAGTAATTATTATAAGATAAAATATTTCTGTGGTCAAATAAATTAGGAGACTATGTAGAGTTAAGCAAAATTATGTTTTCATTCATTATAGTACAAATTATCAAAATACATGAGAACTTTTAGAGCCTGATCATTATACTTTTCTAGACTCATTCATTTTCATATTTAACCTCTTAATATCTACTCATACTGGATTCCCCTTTTCTTTGAAGAACCCAAATCAGCTTTCCTCAAATTACTTTCTTAATACTCTACTTATTGGCTATTGCTACAATCTTTGTAACCCCAACACCTGGTACAATTCCTGGTACAGAACACCTACTAAAAATATAAAAACATATATGAATGATAAAACAATCTCAACAACATACTTAAATGATAAAGAAATGATACAGTTAAGTAGTTATTTTAAAAACTTATAATAAGACATAAATTTTAATATAATATGATCTTGGAATTACAGGAAATAATATTTTCCTTAATTAATAGGTTATTCATATATCTGTGCAACCAACACACAATCCAGCAGTATTAAGTTAGTTATCTGGCAGTGGCACAGGTAGGGCACTTGAATTTTTTTTAAATAATTCTTTATTTCCAATGCTATTTTGGATTCTTACAAAAACTAGAGGAAATTTTCAGTCAAATATTTAAGGTTACAATACTGTGTATGTTTCAAACCACTATATGACAAAAAGGTCACATACCAAATGAAACTGATCCACTTTTGGGATTCCATCTTCATTTTTCTCAAACTCCTGATTTTGAACAGAAAGCTGCCAAAGAAAATAAGAGTAAATAAATTCCCAATGTATCAAAATATTGATCCTATAAAAGAATCAAATCAGGAACTTCAGAACCAGGTAAGTAGAGAAGAGCTCACTTAAAGAAAGCACATTAACTAACTCTTGCAGGGTAAAAACACTTACATAATATTTCCTTGTTCATGAGCAACCACATAGTTTCTGGGGTTCGTAAAGTATCAGTCAGAGGAGATATACACACTATAAACATTTTAGTATTTCCTTATAAGCAAATGTGTTAAAACTTAGTAGAACTAACAACTGATAAAAGAAAATAATTTTCAAATTATTCTATATACAAATTATATATCCAATTAAACTATCCATCAGGAATGAAGGTGAAATAAAGATGTTATCAGATAAAGAAAAACGAAAAGAATCTGTCACTAGAAATGATACAGTCTTAAAGAATGGTTAAAGGAAGTATTCCAAACAAAAAGGACATGATAATAAAAAGTCCTGAAGCATTAGGAAGGAAGAAACAAAAATGGAAAGAATAGAAACATAGGTAAATACTGAAAATTATTCTTCTCATCATGAGTTTTCTAATCACACACAATGATTCAAACCAAATTAGAACACCATCTGATACTCAAGACCATGACATTTAGAATAGGGAGAGTAAAGGAACCTAAAGAGGGAGTGAGGTTTCTATACTTCACTCCAAGTGGTAAAATGCTGATACTGTAATATGCAGACCAATCATTAGGAAAACTCTGGAATGTGATACACTCAAAAAACACTATAAACTTTTCTGCTCGCTTTCTACTCCCTGCAAGTGCCATTCTGGTCGCACCATACTTGCTCCAATAGCTGGGGTTTTGCCATAAGTGCTGGTGTCATCGCCCTCCAGCCACCGTCATTATTGTATCTGACGTTTACAAGATCTGGGGTGATTGCAAATAGGCTGTGCTTGGAGGCGGAAGGGAGGATTGTCAGTAGGACAGAAGATAACACAGATGACTTGCTCACTGGTGGAAATACTTCTACTAAAGGCCCTGAGGGTGAAGGTACTAAAAGTACAGTAATCACTGGCGTTGATACTATGAACTACCACTTGCAGGAAACCAGCTTCACAAAAGAAGCCTACAACAAGTACATCAAAGATTACATGAAATCAATCAAAAGCAAATTGAAGAACAAAGACTAGAAAGAGTAAAACATTTTATGACAGGAGCTGCAGAATAACTCAAGCACATTCTTGCTATTATAAAAAACTACCAGTCCTTTACTGATAAAAACTTGAATCAAGATAGCACAGCTACTCTGCTGAACAACCATGAAGATGCAGTGTGACCCCAAATGATATTTTCTTTAAGGATGGTTTAGACATGGAAAAATATTAACAAATTTGGGAATTATTTTCGATCTATCATCTGTCATCATAACTGGCTGCTGCCTGTCATTCACATATACCAGAACTTAAGACAAATGGAAGTGACATCTTGAGCTTTTCATTTATTTTGATCATGATTTATTCAGAATAGAAGTGTTGTTTTGTTTTGTTAAAACACACGTCATATAGGTTGTCTAAAAATAAAATGAATTCAAACTAAAAAAGAAAAACATAAATATATCAAGATGGACTCTAAAGAAATTTTCAAGTAACCCACAGGAAGCCAAGAAAAAGGAAACAAATGAATAACAAACAGAGGAAAAGAATAAAACCACTAATAGAATGGTCGACATAAGCCCTAATATATCAATAATTACCCTAAATGTAAATGGTCTAAATACCCCACAATTAAAAGGCAGAGACTGGCTGAGTAAATGAAAAACATAATGCAACCCTATCTTATTTACAAGAAACTTACTCCAAATTCAACAACATTGGTACCTTTAGAATAAAAGGATGGTAAAAGATATACCATGCAAACATTAATTTTAAAAAACATAGGAATGGCTGTTTTAATGTAAGATAAAGTACACTTTAAAGCAAAGAAAATTAGTACAGAAGGGACTTTATATAACGACAAAAGGATAAATCTACCAAGAAGGTATAACAATCCTACATATGTACACATTACAAAAGAAGGCCTTAAAATACAAAGTAGAACTGAAAGGAGAAACAGATAAATTTAAATTATAGTTGAGGACTTTAAAACCCCTCTCTTAGCAACTGACGGAACTACAGTCATGCATTGCTTATGGATGGGAATACATTCTGAGAAATGCATCATTAAGCATTTTCATCCTTGTGTGAACATAAGATTGTACTTACACAAACAGATGGTAAAGCCTACTACACACCTAGGATAGATGGTATAACCTTAAACTGTTGCTTCTAGGCTAGAAACCTGCACAGCATGTTATGGTATTGAATACCATAAGCAACTGGAACACGTAAGCATTTGTGTATCTAAACATAGAAAAGGTACAATAAAAATACAGAATATCGGCTGGGCATCGTGGCTCATGCCTGTAATTCTAGCACTCTGGGAGGCTGAGGCGGGTGGATCGCTCAAGATCAGGAGTTAGAGACCAGCCTGAGGAAGAGTGAGACCCCGTCTCTACTAAAAATAGAAAGAAATTAACTGGCCAACTAAAAATATATAGAAAAATTAGCCGGGTATGGTGGTGCATGCCTGTAGTCCCAGCTACTCGGGAGGCTGAGGCAGGAGTATAGCTCAAGCCCAGGAGTTTGAGGTTGCTGTGAGCTAGGCTGACGCCAGGGCATTCTAGCCAGGGCAACAAAGTGAGGCTCTGTCTTTAAAAAAAAAAAAAAAAAGAAGACGACTTTGGCTTTACTTGGCGTGGATTGTGATGTCGTTGGAGGCTATGAAACAGAGTGACTTCATCTAGCAGGTTTTAACAAGTTCACTCTAGTTTTCATATGGGAAATGGACTTGGGTGAGAGCAAGAGTGCAAAAGGAGAGATAAGCTAGGAGGTTGTAGCAATAGTCAAGATGAAGATGATGGCACAGACTAGGGTGAGGGAAAAGTGGGAAGAAATGAAGCATTTGTAAACATGATCAAATTTGTGTTTTCGAGAAGCAACTATGATAGTGTCCAGGAAAAAAAGAGTTGGTGGGAACCAAGAGTTGAAGAACAGAGGCCAGGCTGGGCATGGTGGCTCACGCCTGTAATCCTAGCACTCTGGGAGGCCAGGCAGGAGGATAACTTGAATTCAGGAGTTCAAGACCAGCCTGACCAAGAGTGAGATCCCTGTCTCTACTAAAAAAAAAAAAAAAAATAGAAAGAAATTAGCTGGACAAATAAAAATATATGTAGAAAAAATTAGCTGGGCATGATGGCGCATACCTGTAGTCCCAGCTACTCGGGAGGCTGAGGCAGCAGGAATGCTTGAGCCCAGAAGTTTGAGGTTGCTGTGAGCTAGGCTGACACCACAGCACTCTAGCCTGGACAACAGAGTGAGACTCTGTCTCAAAAAAAAAACAAAAAACAGTATAAAACATAAAAAAATGGTACACCTGAATAGGGAACTTACCACGAATAGAGCTTACAGGACTAGAGATTGTTCTGGGTGAGTCAGTGACTGAGTGAGTGGTACATGAATGTAAAGGCCTAGGAAATTACTGCACGCTACCCTGCAGACTTTATAAACACTGTACACGTAGGGTGCTCTGGGGGAGAAGGAACACTTTATTCTCTGAGATAGGAGGCAAAGACAGAAGACTGAGTAAGAAGGTAACTACAGCACCCTTGATCAAGGCAAGTTTGAACTTCATGGATCCACTAATATGCAGATTTTTTTCTAACCAAACAAGGATAGAAGATACAGTATTCATGGGATGCAAAACCCACATATGTGGAGGGCCCCCTGTTTGCACAGGCAGGTTCTGCAGTACTAACATCCACAGTATGTGCAGATTTTGGTATACAAAGGGGTCCTGGAACCACTTCCCTCTATACTGAGGGACGATTATAGTTTGTAAGTAGAAGTGCTAAAATTTGATTAAAAATACATACCATAATTCTCATTTTTTTCCAGAAAGTAAGAGGTAAGATCAACTGAGAAGAATGGGGATAGGATTTAGGCAGGGGCTTGAGGAAAGAGGTAAATGGTTTAAAATAATTCTTGAGGGGAATATGAAAAAGCTGCTTGTGGGCAGATAAAAGAACCAGAACAAATCACCAAGGACCCAAGTGAAGTGAGACTGATGTGGTAGTAACATTCTACAATAGCATTCAGCTCCCAAGGTATAAAAGCATTCAAGGAGTTCCAGTCAAAATGGAGTAGTCCCACTGCATACCAATTCTCCTTCTTAAAAGTTTTTTTAAAAAAATTAAAAAACCCTGGATATATATAATACAATAAACATAGGACAGCTCTAAAAGGTGGAAAGAGGAAGGTGAATTAGCTAGGGACATTACAACTTGAGGAACAATACAATGGTGAGTTCCTTGGGTTTTCTTTTTGACTCCCCTATATCTTAGCTGGGGTGCTAGAAAAGTTTACAACCCAGAAATAGCAACCAACACAAATTACACACACAAAAAAAAAAAAACCAAGAAAATCCTGCCTTCTCTGGCCACACTAGGAAAAGGGTGGCCTTGCAGAACAGAAAACTTTTTGGTGATATTCCCTAATCCATACAAACACAGAACAAAAAACTGCCCCTATCAGACCCAGTGTCAGCAGTGCTAAATGAGGAGCTAGACTTTCAGCCCCACCCAGCAGCAACAAGGATCCCTTAATCTTCCTAAATCTAACTCTGCAATGAGATCACTTCTCCTAAGTCTGTTTGATTATGTTAGAATCATAAAACCTCTAGATTTTAGGTGACTGCCACCCATGTCCCTTCTCCCTCCATTTCTCTTAATTGGCATATTCCTGAGAGGCACTGCTAAGGTGCAAGGAAGGTGGGGGATTCATCACAGGCCACAAGAAATGACAGAATGTGGAATATTACTCTCCCACTGTCTTTTAGTTTTGGATTAAGCGCCAAAACCAAGCACAATGTGTGAAAAGTATAGCTATATTCTAAACATAAGTATGAAGTACATACATGGAAGACTTTCTAAGAGGACTTCTTACCAAACAGCTCATAGAAGATAAGGCTAAAGAAGCCTAAAAGGCATCTTCCAAAGGCATTATCCAATATAAGTGACTTCACAGTAGTCAATGCCATGATGTTTACTAGTAACTTATTTCCAAGCCCTGGTTCCCATTCAGCAATTGTGTTCATCATTGGTTTTAGTGAAGGATGTGTCTTTAAGGCTTAAGAATATGTGATGTGAAGGAAGAGGCTGTTCTTGCACAGAACCTCAAGACACTGAAATTCTGATATGGGACATACTGAGGTACTTTCTGTCTGACTCTCCCAATTCTTGTTTCTATAGTTGGGATAATTATTTGCTCCCTCATATAGTTATTAGGAGAATATAATGAGATAAAGTTTCTCAAGCACTTAGTTAAGTTCCAACATACTGCGTGCTCCCAACAAGAGAGGATGTTATCACCATGTGTAAATAGACATAATAATGTCCTTAAATTAACAAATACGTTTGGTCATACTATGTAAAAAAAAAAAAAATCTAATGTATATTTCTTTATAAAAGTTATTTATACATAAAAATAAAACTTTTTTAAAGAAGAGAAATGGGGAAGAATTTTTTTAAAGCATAAATGTCAAGCCATAACATATCTAGAACTGGGGTTTTCCTAGAGACTAAAGAGAAGAACAGGAGTAAAAGGGACTACAGGGCATATTTTGGGTATTGTATCATGGATTCCAAGGCTGAGAGAATCAGAAGAAGAGAATCTGGGAGGTCACTGATGGACTGCAGAAAGAGAAAAACAGTAAATAAAACACACTGGAGATTTAAGATTAGCAGATATAGTAAATGAGAGGATAGGAAGTCTTGTTCAGAGAAGGATATACCGATTGGGTTCTATTACTTTTGAAAAATAAAAACTGTAGGGAATCACAAATCTTGGTTTGGGCAGGTAACTGAAATTGCATTAAAGTACGGGTCTCCAATTGTTAAGGAGGTCCAGAAAAATGCAAGCTTAGGTTGTTCAATGAGTGCTAATTTGACCACAAACATCTCCTAGAAATATATTAGGAGCTGGAATAAAATCCTCAAACAAGGTTTTAAAAAATAAAATGTACAAGGGGCCATAAATGAGAGGTCAGTAAACGAACTTACCAAGGAAACATGGTACTATTTAAAAAAAAAAAAAAAAAAAAAGCCTAATACTTCAGCACATGATTGTAGATAAAATTTAAACATTCATTCAACTAATATTTGAGTGCCTAGTCTGTGCCAGTCACAATTTTAGGCACTGAAGATACAGTGGTAAGACACACGAGCTGCCCCCCAAAAGCTTACACTCCTAGTGGTAGTAGCAGACAATAATAAAGATAAATAAATAATAAAAGATAAATAAAAGAAATGTATATTTTAATAGAAAAATAAAGCAAGAAGAAAAAGCTGCATTTTAGAGACAGCAACACTGGAAATGAGTCATTTGCATGCAGTAGCCATTCACTTCCCTTTATTTTAAAATTATTCGGCTCCTTCACAGCAGTAACACCCAATAGATATGCAATTTGTTTTCAACATCACATCAGACAGAAATGCTCTACTTTTTAAAAACTGACTTCTAAAAAAGTCTTTTCATAATAACCTAAAGAAGTAATAAAGAACCTTAATACAAATGATGACTTCATGATAAAACTACCTTTCAAATGTGCCAGTTAAAAGATACGGTTTATTGCTGAAGGTACAAGAATCACCAACACTCAAACATTTGAATTTTCTGTAGTTCTGAATTTTCTGTAGGCAGTCCAGAAAATTTCCATATTTTTTCTGGGTCTCATAACCAAAGCAAACTATCTTATGGATATGTCACAAATATCTAGTCAGTATTCTAGAGCTTTAATATCAAACCATTACTTTTGCTATTTCTAAAATTTTTTAAAAGCCATAAAGTAGTAATAATCCCTTCATGACCCTGGAAATAAGATCCTCTGATAATGGTTCCAGTTTTACTCTGAATATCACCTTTTTAAGCTCAGTTCTTGGGTCTTGATTTTTTGCTCTTTTATATATTTTACACTATGTGCTTTCATTGTAAACTGCCCAATTCTTTGAGCAGGAAGGTCAAAGTATACATACCTTTGGTATTAAACTAACTTTACTATCAATAAAAATATTGTTTAAAAAAAGAACTCGAAAAACTAGAAAACAAATTTTTTTTTTAAATTGCTCCAAAAAAATGAACTTCTTAGATATAAATCTAACAACACATGTGGAGAACTGCATGCTCAAAATAACAAAATATTAATGAAAGAAACCAACGGAGATATAAATAAATGGAGTTCACAAATTAAGACTCAACATAGTTAAGATGTCAATTCTGCAAGATGTCAATTCTCTCTAAGTTGATCTATAAATTTAATGCAATTTCAATCAAAATCACAGGATTTTTTATGCATACAGGCAATCTGTGTTCAAAATGTATATGAAAAGGCAAAGACACCAGAATAGCTAAAATTTGGGAAAGAATCACACTATCTAATTTTAAGACTATAAAGATGCAGTAATCAAGACAGTATGATATTAGTAAACAGATCAATGAAACAGAAAAAAGAGTCCAGAAATAGACTCACACAGAAAATGGCCAACTGATATTTGACAAAGATGCAACTGCAATTCAATAGAGAAAAATAGTCTTTTTAACACACGGTGTTGGACAATTGGGAATCCATATGCAAAAAACATGAACCTTCACATAAAATTATATCAAAATAGATCCTAGTTCTAATGTCGACCATATAACTATAAAGCATAAGAAAAAATCTTCATGATGTGGGGTTATGCAAAGAGTTCTTAAACACAATATTAAAAGCATGATACATAAAAGGGAAACAATAAAAATTAAACTTCAAAATTAAAACCTTTTTCTCTACAAAAGACACTGTTAAGAGAATGAAAAGAAAAGCTACAGAATGGGAAAAACAATTGCAAATGACATGTGACAAAGGATTTGTATCTAGAATATATTTTTGAATGCCCAAAACTCAGTAAGAAAAAAACTAATTCAATTTAAAAACGGGCAAAAGACTTAAACAGACACTTCACCGGCCGGGCGCTGTGGCTCACGCCTGTAATCCTAGCTCTTGGGAGGCCGAGGCGGGCGGATTGCTCAAGGTCAGGAGTTCAAAACCAGCCTGAGCAAGAGCGAGACCCCGTCTCTACTATAAATAGAAAGAAATTAATTGGCCAACTGATATATATATAAAAAAAAAAAAACTAGCCGGGCATGGTGGCACATGCCTGTAGTCCCAGCTACGTGGGAGGCTGAGGCAGGAGGATTGCTTGAGCCCAGGAGTTTGAGGTTGCTGTGAGCTAGGCTGACGCCACGGCACTCACTCTAGCCTGGATAACAAAGCGAGACTCTGTCTCAAAAAAAAAAAAAAAAACAGACACTTCACCAAAGAATATATATGGAAGGCAAATAATAAACAAATTAAAAGATGCTCAGATACTCGATATTATACATTAGAGAAATTAAAATTAAAACCACAATAAGACGCTATGACATATCTATGAGAACAGCTAAAATAGAATATAATAATAATACCAGATGCTGACAATGATGTAGAACAACTGAAACTCTCATACATTGCTGATAGGAATGAAAAATGGCACAGCTACTCTGGAAAACAGTTTGGTAGATCCTTATAAAGTTATACACACAATTGCAATCTAGCCCAACAACCTCACTCCTATATATTTACTCTAGAGAAATAAAAACTTATGTTCACAGTGGCTTTATTTGCAATGACCCAAACTGGAAACAACTCATATATCCCTCAACATGTGAGCAAATAAACAAACTTGTTACATCCAAACAACAGAATACTACTCAGCAACAAAAAAGGGAAAAACTACAGCAGACAACTTAGATGAATCTCAAAGGCATTATGCTGAGTGAAAAAAGCTAGTCTCAAAAGATTACATACTATATGATACTACCTATATGACATTCTTAAAAAGAGAAAATATAGTGATAAACCTGTAATCCTAGCACTCTGGGAGGCCAAGGCAGGAAAATCACTTGAGGTCAGGTGTTCGAGATCAGCCTGAGCAAAAGTGAGACCCTGTCTCTACTAAAAATAGAAAAAATTAGCCAGACAATTAAAAATAGAAGAAAAAAATTAGCTGGGTGTGGTGGTACCCATCTGTAGTCCCACATACTTGGGAGACTGAGACGGGAGGATCTCTTGAGCCCAGGAGTTTGAGGTTGCTATGAGCTATGATGATGCCACAGCACTCTAGCCCAGGCAAGAGAGTAAGACTCTGTCTTAAAATAAATACATACATATATGTGTGTGTGTGTGTGTGTGTGTGTGTGTGTGTGTGTGTGTGTGTGTGTGTGTGTGTGTGTAGTGATAAAAAGCTCAGTGGCTGCCAAGGGTTAAGGAGTGTGGTGAGGATATGACTACAAAGGGACAGCACACATGAATTTTGGGGTAAACAATAAATTTTTTCATACTATCATTTGAAAGGAAATAGGAAGAATAAAGACTGCTGTTACCACATCTATATGATATCTTATGAAAGCTCTCAGAAACATAAAAATATTTGAGATATTTACTTTCATCCTTCTGATATAAAGAATAAATGGATTATGGAATCAGTGATTAAAATGATGCTAGTTTAATCATTTCAATGAGCAAGATGGTTCTATGAAATCAGACAACTTTAAATACACAAGCTAGCATAGAGCTAAAATCCATCAATAATTCTTTTTTGGGGGTGAGGAGGAGAATTCTCGTCAATTGCACCTAGGTAGGTATAAACACCTTTTAGTAACAGTTTTACTGATGTACAAGTGATGCACAAATAAACTATATACATTTATAGTATATAATCTGATGAGTTTTGATATTTTTATCCATCTCCAAAAGCATTATCACAATCAAGCTAGTGAACATGGTGACTGTGCCAAAAAGTTTTTCCTCATGTCCCTTTGTAATCTATTCCTCCCTTCTTTACTCTCAAAGCCTAGGGTATCAATGATGTCCTTTCTGTTGCTATAGATTTGCATTTCTAGAATTTTATATAAATAGAACCATAAAGTACGTACTCTTTCTTTCCTCTGGCTTCTTTCTCTTGGCATAACTATTTTAAGATTCATCCATCTTACTGGCTATATAGCAGTTTGATCCTTTTTTTTTTTTACAGATTAATATTCCAATGCATAGATATATAGCAGATTGTTTACTCATTCATATACTGATGGACTTTGAGATGTTTCCAGTTTTCATCAATTACACATAATGTATCTTAAAATATTTACATACAAGTCTTTGTGTGGACATATACTTTCATTTCTCTTGGCTAAATATCTACGAGTGGTATGTCTGCATCACAGGGTGGGTATGTGTTCAACCTTTTAACAAACTGCCAAATTGTGTTCCAAAGTGGTTGAACACATCTTAGCAAAACTTGGTATAGTCTTTTTAACATTAGACATTATGGTGGGTATGTAATGGTACCTCACTTTGGTTTTAATTTGCCATTCCCTAACGACTAAAAGTGTTCTTTTCACATGTTTATTTGCCATCTGGACATCTTCTTTGGTAAAGTTCCTGTTTAAACATTTTGCCCGTTTTTTAACTGGGTTGTCTTAGTCTTGAGTTGTCTTAGTATTGAGTTGTAAGAGCTCTTAATAATCTAAATACAAAGTTTTCAGTCAGATATACGTTTTGCAAATATTTCCTCCCCAGTCTGTGGCCGCCTTTGATTTTTGTAACAATGTCTTTTGAAGAGCAAAGTTTTGAATTTTGATAAAGTCCAAATTACTGATTTTTTTATGGTGCTTTTTGTGTCCTATTTAAGAAATTTTTGCTAAATATGAAGTCAGTAAAGTTTTCTCCTATGTTTTCTTCTAGAAGTTTGAGAGACCTGGACTTTACATTTAGGTCTAAAATACATTTTGAGTTAATTTTTTTGTACATGATGCAAGGAATGAATCAAAGTTTATTCTTTATATTTGTATCACTTTTGTTTAAGACTCTCCTTTCACTCAGAGAACTACTTTGGCAGCTCTGTGAAAAATCAATTGATCAAATATGTGTAGGTCTATTTCTACTGTCTCTATTCTCTTCCATTCATCTCTCTGTCTAACTTTACAGCAACATCACACTATCCTGATTTACAGTAATTTTATTAAGTCTTGAAAATCAGGTAGCATAAATCCTCCAATCTTGTTCTTTTTCAAAATTATTTTGGCTATTCCAGATCCTCTGCATTTTTATATAAATCATAAAATCTAACTGTCAATTTATGCTGAAGAAAACCGAAGCCTATTAGCACTTTTGTTGAAATTGCATTGAATCTATAGCCCAACCTGAGAAGAAATGACATGCATACAATGTTAAGTCTTCCAGTCTGTGAGCATGGTGTATCTTTCTATTTATTTATTATTATATCTTTAATTTCTGTCAACAATGCTTTGTAGTTTTTAATGTACAGATCTTGCATGTCTTTTGCTAAATTTATCCCTTAAAATTCTGTATTTAATACTTTTGTAAATTATTTTTTAATTTCAATTTCCTATAATTTGTTGCTTGCATCTAAAAACAATTATATTGAAATTAAAACTGCTACCTGTCTAAACTCACTTGTTAGTTCTAGTAGCTTTTATGTACATTCCTAAAGATTTTCTAATTAAGCATGTCATCTACAAATAAAGGTAGCTTTATTTCTTTACTTCCAAACTGTATGACTTTTATTTCTTTTGGTGACTATATTATACTGGGTGAACAGGGATCAGCAAACTATGGCCTCTGCACCAGATCAATCCCACTACTTCTTTTTATACAGCCCATAAATCAACAATGAATTTCAAATTTTTAAATGTTTAAAAGAAAATCAAAGGAATACTACTTCATGACACATGAAAATTACATGAAATTCAAGTTTCCAATGTCTATAAATAAAATATTATTGAAACAAAGCTACACTCATTTGTTCACATACTTTCTATGGCTGCTTTTGAGCAATAGCAACAGAATTGAGTACTTGCAACAGAGACCATACAGTCCACAAAGCCTAAAAAGGACCACCTGGTCCTTTATAGAAAATGTTTACTGACCCCTGCCTGGTATCTCCAGCACATTATTGATTAGAAATGACAACATACATCCTTCCCTTGTCAATACTTAATCCCTTATAATTCTTAAACCATGGATAAGAAACAGCTACTAGGTTTACATCAAAAGGAGGAACATTTACCCAAAGCTATCCATTTTACACATATGCATGAACTGCTTCCATATTAACATAATAGGACACAAATCACCTTCAGTGTTAATCTTGACTTTAACTAAATCAAGACAATAGCATGATACCTAAAATATATATCAAGCCAATGTGTGGAAAGTAACCAATAGGTAATAGGAAATATAACAACAATTACAATTAAAAAATTTTTTTCTACTAAAACTCTGCCACTGCTCTTTAAGGAGAATCACTGTAAAATCATCACTTTATATACTGAAATAGATATATATAAATGACTGATCCATTTCAATAAAAAATAACATACCCATAATAAAAGGCAGCCATAAGCATATAAGTCTGAACTTGGAGAAGCAGGCTTTCCCATTTTCAGTTCAGGTGACATCAAACTCAAGTCACCAACCACCATGTTCACTGAGGCTCGCTGACTCTACAAAAATAACATTTTAAATATTTTAGAGGCAACACAGGTGAGGGGACTTTCTGTGAAGTACTTTGCATTTAATCAATACAAAAACAAATTCATTTGAAATATTTCATTCTCTTGTTTTCAAATATTTTTATCTAATTTTTGCTATCATAAATTGCTCCTACAAATCAGTCTCAGGCCAGGCATGGTGGCTCATGCCTGTAATTCCAGCACTTAGGGGGACTGAGGCAGGAGGATCATTTGAGGCCAGGAGTTCAAGACCAGCATGGGTGACATAGCAAGGCCCTAGCTCTACAAAAAATGTTTAAAAATTAGCCAGATGTGGTGGCACACACCTGTAGTCCCAGCTACTCAGGAGACTGAGGCAGGAGAATCACTCAAGCCCAGGTGTTCAAAGTTACAGTGAGCTATGATTCTGCCACTGCATTATAGCCTGGGCAACACAGCAAGAGCTTGTCTCTTTAAAAAAAAAAAAAAATCAGTCTCATAAAATTAAGAGTGAGACTTTCATTACATTCAGATTGTAGACTCAAAGAGATTAAAAACCATTGATTCTTTGATTAAACATCTGATACTTTTTTTTTGAGACAGAGTCTCGCTTTGTTGCCCAGGCTAGAGTGAGTGCTGTGGCGTCAGCCTAGCTCACAGCAACTTCAAACTCCTGGGCTCAAGCAATCCTGCTGCCTCAGCCTCCTGAGTAGCTTAGACTACAGGCATGCACCACCATGCCTGGCTAATTTTTTCTATATATATTAGTTGGCCAATTAATTTCTTTCTATTTTATAGTAGAGACGGGGTCTCGCTCTTGCTCAGGCTGGTTTCAAACTCCTGACCTCAAGCAATCCGCCTGCCTTGGCCTCCCAGAGTGCTAGGATTACAAGCGTGAGCCACCGCACCTGGCCTGATATTCTTTTTAAAAACAAATTTCACGAGGGTAAGTGGCAGTGCTATTTTTTAATTCTGAAAATTCTAAATTATGTTTTAAGCTGAAATTCTACAAAGTACTTTACTTCCTTACTTACCATTGTCTAAATCTAACATTTCTAATGTGTCTAAGGATGATCAGCGACAACAGCATGACCCCTGGATTCCGGCAGACCTTGGTTGCGATCCCCATTCTCTCATTTAGTAGGGATTTAACCTCTTTGAGCCTAAATTAATTTGTAAAATGGAAATAACATCCACCTTAAGGAGTTATTGTAAAGATTAAACTATTTAGCACAATGCCCAGCACATATCACTAAGTGTTAATTATCTCTTCTCCACCTACTCTCTTTAGCCTTGCTTTTTAAAGTGTGGTTCAAAAGTCAGGAGCTACAGCATCAACTGGGAGCTTGTCAAAAAAGCATAATATCCAACCCAGAAATGCTGAATAATAATCTGTACTTTAACAAGATTCTCAGATGACTAATATGCACTATAAAGTCTGAAAGGCAATAATCTTGACTTTAGACTACTTTTCAAATTTCTCTGCCCGATTAACGCTTTGATCTGAAGGTAGTACAAAAAATGTAGCAAAAGGTGAGTTTAATCAATAATTCAGAGCAAATAATTTTAACTAAAAATTAAAACAATGTTTTGGGAATAATAACAGGTGACCAATGAGTATAAAAAGGGAAGAGTAATTCTTGGAGTTGTAATATCTAGTTATGCAAATGGTATGCTCAAAGATAAACTGACCAGAATCCCTAAAAGTTGAGAACCTTTAAAACTCATAATTTAATTATTTTTCTTAGGCTGCTATCTTAATTTTCAGATAAATGTTTAAAATAAATATTTCAGCAAATCAATCTGCATAAATCCTGCATGATCCAGCTTTTGATTACAGTTTTACATTTTCTCACATTTTTTGAGCTATAATATGAAAACCATTAAGACTACATAAAGGCCGGGCATGGTGGCTCACACCTGTAATCCTAGCACTCTGGGAGGCCAAGGCGGGCAGATTGCTCCAGGTCAGGAGTTTGAAACCAGCCTGAGCAAGAGTGAGACCCCATCTCTACTATAAATAGAAAGAAATGAACTGACCAACTAAAAAATATATATAGAAAAAATTAGCCGGGCATGGTGGCGCAAGCCTGTAGTCCCAGCTACTCGGGAGGCTGAGGCAGCAGGATTGCTTGAGCCCAGGAGTTTGAGATTGCTGTGAGCTAGTCTGATGCCACAGCACTCACTCTATCCTGGGCAACAAAGTGAGACTCTGTCTCAAAAAAAAAAAAGACTACATAAACACTGGTGGAATTACCCTATGACTTACAGATGACCAAAGTATAAAAGCATTATGACATAAACTAGTCAAAAGGAATTGCTTAGATAATAACAAATGTTGGCAAAGATATGGAGAAACTGGACTCTTTATACATTGTTGATGACAATGTAAAATGATGCAGCCACTTTAGAAAATAGTTTGGCTCCTCAAAAGGTGAAAAATAGAGCTCCATACCATATGATCCAGTAATTCCACTCCTAAGAGAAATGAAAATATGTCCACACAAAAACGTGTACATTAATGTTCACAGCAGCCTTATCCATGATAACCAAAAAGTGTAAACAACCCAAATGTCAAGTAATCAATATATAAACAAAATGTCATATTATCCATGCAATGAAATATTATTTGGCTACAAAAAAAGGAATTACAATCTGATGCTACAACGTGGATGGACTTTTAAAACATTATGCTAAGTAAAATAAGCCAATCACAAAGGCTTCATATTGTATGATTCCATTTACATGAGATGTCCGGAGTAGGCAAATCCACGGAGATAGGAAGTGTATTAGTGGTTTCCAAGGCCCAAGAGGAGGGGGAAGTGGAGAGTGACTGCTAACCAGTACAGAGTTTCTTTTGGGGAGTGACAAAAATGTTCTGGAATTAGATAGTGGTGATCAATGCACACTTTTGTGAATGTACCAAAAACTACTACTGAATTATACACTTTATGATATGTTAATTATATCTCAGTAAAAGTGTGATTTTTAAAGAGAGAATTGCTGATTTAGCCATTCCACACTGTATACAAATTTCAAAACATGTTGTACTCAGTAAATACAATTTTTATTTGTCAATTAAAATAAGTAATTATGGAATTGGTCCCTCATGATCATGTGTATTTTAGGATTGCTTATTCTAACAAAAAAAAAAATATTCACAACTCTTTGTCTTATCTTTGCTATCTCTATAAACTGCCTATTCTGAGGTAATATGGCACCGAATTAACAGGCATTGTAGTTGAATTGGGACTTAAACTAAATGGGAAAGCCCAGGGTTCCTAGGTTTCTAAAAATGTATATTATTAATAAAAAAATATGAAATACGTATATTTAAATTTAATCTCTTGTGGGGGACACCAGTAGAGGCAGGCCAGGAGATAGATGGCCACCTAGCTTTCCTTGCATATTTTCTAATCATTAAATATTTCCTGATGATGACAAAATGATTAATGTTGTCAATGTCATTGAGTATAATGTCAAGTTGCTCCTAAGACTTATGGCTAAAATATGCAATGAAAAAAGTTAGAAACTCTAGTTCCAGCACCTAGTTGATAACAGGTAATTGCTTATAATACATGGCACACCTTAACTGAAGGCACAAATGCTATAATAAATTAGCACATTATGTATAAGTGCTGAACTACTGCCTAATAACATTAAATAAATCTATAACTTATTTATAAAACTATGTTATTTTACCACAGATTTGGTGAAGTCAAAATCTCCAACAATTCCTTGTTCACGGTTTAAAGCAAATACATTGTTCTGATGAAGTGATCCATGAATTATGTCAGCCTTGTGCAATGTATGTAGGCCCTGGGCAACACCTCTCATGACCTTTAAAGCTTCCTATAGATGAGTACAAACAAAAGAAGTCAGGAAGTATGCATATCATTTATTTTAATACCTGAACCACCTTTTCTCTAATTAAAAGACTGTTCGAGAAGTGAGTAAAGGTTCCTCCAAATGAACCTTTAATACGAATACAGCATAGAGAAAGAACTAAAGCCAGATGAAGCCTTGATTATGTAACTGGTGATCTCGTGCGTGTGCGTGTGTGTGTGTGTGTGTGTTATCATATGTATATTCTACAGTCTCTTAAGAAGACTTGGATTACAAATAACAACCATGTAAAGCATCTAGGAAAGAAGAGACTAAAATAGTGTTACTACATAGGAAGAATCAGGTCCTCCTTTATTGTTATTACTAATCCTAAATATACAATGATAAAAATTAAAGCTATCATTTAAGCACTTAAAAAACTAAATGCTATACTAGGCAGTTTATATGCAACACAGTTTAATCACTATAACCTTAGGCTTTGGAAATAGAAAGACCTAATTTCAAACCCCAATTCTGGCAGACATACCCTGTGCAAGTCACTTTAAGCCTTTTTCTCATCTGTGTAACAGGATAACTCATATCACAGAGTTGATGTGACAATTAAATAGAATAACACAAGTCAAAATTTTACATAGTATATAGCATGAAGTATAAATAATATGTATTATTTTCTTATTTAATACATGCATGGAAATAGTGTTTTCACTTACTTCTGAAGTTAAAGGCATACTGGCTTGAATAGCACTCAGGTTTGCCCTAGGATAGTATGGGACCATCAGATAAGCCATAGGATCAGACTAAGAGGCAAAACAGAGAATGTGACTCAAAGCGAAAAATTCTTCAACATATTTTTAATATACATTCTTTCTATTAGGTAATTTTTGCTTTACCTTAAGAAGAATGAATTACTGTTCTAAAACTTGGAGTTAAAACATATTTAAATAAAATGTTTTCTGCAAGAGATTAGCATAAGAACTTTACCTTGCACAAAAACAGGAATATCAACGGTAGTAACCCTGACTCTTCTTTAGCTTCTCTCCAAGCTCTGTGATAGGTGGCTGCTCTCTGAATCGCTCTAGCTTCTGTGTCAACATCCACAGAATAGCCCTTGTGCCAAAACAAAGAGGCACTGGTAATTCCAAGATTAAAATTTCCACTTTAATTATACATCTTCCCAACTTAGTTAAATTACATCCAATTTATTTTTTAAGTTTATAAGTACATTTTCTACCTTCTTTGAAAAATATAATTTAGAAAGTAAATAACAATTCTACCTATAGCTTACTATACATTCTAGAAATGTGTGGCAAGTAAGGCCAACCTAATAATATTATTATCATGATTAATGGTTTCCCAAATCAATGATGAAAAGAAATTAAGGAGTAGAAGCCTGTATAGCCTGAGATTTCAAGGAGAAATGCAATAAAATCAAAAATTTTGAAAGGCTATTGTATAGAAAGTAATAAGTTTACCCAAAATAGGAAAGCAAGTACCTACTATTAAAGATATATTCTACTTAGGGAAATGAGGGAACCTTTAGTAAAACTTAGTTCTAGTAACCAAACTGGAAGTACAATCATCATGCCTATCAACTTATATACTTTATAAAACAAAGTTTTTTTTTCTTTCCTGAAAAGTAACAGTACCACTCCCCTTTATACTACTGAATCTCCCAGAAGGAAGAACTTAGACTTACCTTTAAAAGAATTGTCTGCCCATTAACCTCAGAACATACCAAAGGTCGCTTGCTGCTAAGTTCCTTCATGGGCTCAGCATCAAGAAGATCCCGTTCCAAGCTCATAGTAAAAAGACCACCAGAGTTCTAGGTACAAGTTTTTATTACAGTTGAAAATCCAAAAAATTCCAGCACTTTAAATCATCAACATAATTAGTTACATGCTATTATATAATTGGACATCATCAACCCTACTGGAGAAACCAATAAAATAAAAACATTTAAAGTTTTGTATTTTTCTAGTTCCTGGATCTTGAACAACTCCCAAAGGGTAATCAGCATACATTTAATTGCTGCTATAGCTCTAGAACAGATTCTAGAGATGACTAGGATTAACCACACATGTTTCCTAGAAACCCTAATGTTTACTTGAGAAAACTCATGTTTCCTAAAAATATTAAAATAATGACAAATATAAAGGCAGTTGTAAAACAGGAATGAAAAGTCTAAAAATTATGACTAGGAAATAATTCTAACATGTCTCCCTCTGCGTGGAGTCCTCAAATGTGAAAATGGCTTGCAAATATTTTAATGCTCCTAGATATTTCTGCTACCTTTTAAAAGTAGTAATTATTGGCAATAAAATCTGATAGTCAACATTTTATTTTTTTTTTGTTTCAGAATATTATGGGGGTACAAACATTTTGGTTACAAGCAACGCCTTTGTCTCACCAAAGCCAGGGCTAGAAGCATATCCTTCCCTCATACAGTGTTCCATCTTCATTAGTTGTGAGTTTACCCACCCCCACCTCCATATCTGACCCACACCGAATGAATGTTACCACCATGTGAGCACCTTAGTGTTGATCAGTTAGTTCCAATTTGATGGCAAGTACATGTGGTGCTTGTTTTTCCATCCTTGTGATACTTCACTTCAAAGGATGGGGTCAAGCTCTATCCAGGAAAACATAAGATAACATATGTGCTGGATCACCACTGTTTTTTGTAGATGAGTAGTATTCCACAGTGTACATATACCACATTTTATTAATCCATTCATGTATTGATGGGCATTTGGGTTGTTTTCACATCTTTACAATTGTGAATTGTGCTGCCATAAACATTTGAGTGCAGATGTCTTTTTTATAGAATGTCTTTTTTTCTTTTGGGTAGATGCCTGGTAGCGCGATTGCTGGATTAAATGGTATTTCTATTTTTAGTTCTTTGAGGTATCTTCAAATTCTTTTCCACAAGGGTTGTACTAATTTGCAGTCCTACCAGCAGTGTAAGAGTGTTCCTATCTCTCCACATCCACACCACCATTTGTTGTTTTGGGACTTTTTGATAAAGACCATTCTCATGGGAGTTAGGTGAGATTTCATTGTGGTTTTGACTTGCATTTCCCTAATGATTAGAGATGTTGATCTTTTTTTATATGTTTGCTGTTTATATGTTTTCTATCTTCTTTGGAAAAGTTTCTGTTCATGTCATTTGTCCATTTATTGATGGGATTATTTGACTTTTTCTTATTGATTTTCTTAAATTCTATATAGATGCTTGTCATAGATTCTTAAGTTCTATATAGATTATTATCTGCCTTTTATCAGATGTGTAGAAAGCAAATATTTTCTCCCATTCTGTAGGTTGTCTATTCACTCTGATGAGTTTCCTTGGCTGTGTAGAAGCTTTTTAATTTGATCAGGGTCCCATTTATTTATTTTTGTTGCTACTGTGACTGCTTTGGGGGTCATCTTCATAAATTCTTTGCCTAGGCCAATGTCTATAAGAGTTTTCCCAGGCCGGGCGCGGTGGCTCACGCCTGTAATCCTAGCTCTTGGGAGGCCGAGGCGGGTGGATTGCTCAAGGTCAGGAGTTCAAAACCAGCCTGAGCAAGAGCGAGACCCCGGTCTCTACTATAAATAGAAAGAAATTAATTGGCCAACTGATATATATAAAAAATTAGGCCGGGCGCTGTGGCTCACGCCTGTAATCCTAGCTCTTGGGAGGCCGAGGCGGGCGGATTGCTCAAGGTCAGGAGTTCAAAACCAGCCTGAGCAAGAGCGAGACCCCGTCTCTACTATAAATAGAAAGAAATTAATTGGCCAACTGATATATATATAAAAAATTAGCCGGGCATGGTGGCACATGCCTGTAGTCCCAGCTACCCGGGAGGCTGAGGCAGAAGGATCACTCAAGCCCAGGAGTTTGAGGTTGCTGTGAGCTAGGCTGATGCCACGGCACTCACTCTAGCCTGGACAACAAAGTGAGACTCTGTCTCAAAAAAAAAAAAAATTAGCCGGGCATGGTGGCGCATGCCTGTAGCCCCAGCTACTCGGGAGGCTGAGGCAGAAGGATCGCTCGAGCCCAGGAGTTTGAGGTTGCTGTGAGCTAGGCTGACGCCACAGCACTCACTCTAGCCTGGACAACAAAGCGAGACTCTGTCTCAAAAAAAAAGAGTTTTCCCAACATTTTCTTCTAGAATTCTTAAGGTTTCATGCCTTAGGTTTAAGTCTGCTATCCATTTTGCATTGATTTTTGTGAGAGGTACAGACCCAGTTTTAATCTTCTGCATGTGGTTATCCAGTTTTCCCAGCACCATTTATTGAATAGAGATTCTTTTCCCCAATGTATATTTTTGCCTGCATTTTCGAAGACTAGATAACAATATGGAGGATGTTTTCATATCTGGGTTCTCAGTCCTGTTCCAAAGGTCTGTATCTCTGTTCTTCTGCCAGTAACATGCTTTTTTGGTTACTATAGCCTTGTAGTAAAACTTGAAGTCTGGTAGAATAATGCCTCCCAATTTGTTTTTTTGTTTTGCTTAAGACTGCTTTGCCTATAGGAGGTCTTCTCTGGTTCCATACAAAGCATAGAATTATTTTTTCTAGATCTGTAAAGAATGATGATGGTACTTTGATAGGGATTGCATTAATTCGGTAGATCACTTTAGGTAGTATGGACATTTTAACAATATTGATTCTGATAATCCATGAGCATGGTAGATTTTTCTATCTGTTTACATCTTCTACAATTTCTTTTCTCAGTGTTTCGAAGTTCTCCCTATATATGTCTCTCACCTCCTTCATTAAATATATTACTAGATATTTAATTTTCTTTAAAGCTATTTTGAAAGGTGTTGCATCTTTGATTTGATTTTCAGCTTAATTACTATTGGCATATGTGAATGCCACTGATCTGTGTGCATTAGTTTTGTATCCTGAGACTTTACTGAATTCATTTATCAATTCCAGGAGTCTGTTGGTTGAATCCTTGGGGTTTTCTAGATATAATATCATGTCATCAGCAAAGAGTGAGAGTTTGATCTCTTCTGCTACCATCTGGATGCCCTTAATTCCCCTCTGTTGTCTGATTACTCCGGCAAGGACTTCCAGAACTATGTTGAATCAAAGTGAGATAGTAGGCAACCTTGTCTGGTTCCAGTTCTAAGGGGGAATGCTTTCAATTTTTCCCTATTCAGTATGATATTGGCTGTGGCTTTATAGTATATGGCCTTAATAATTTTAAGGTTTGTCCCATCTATGCCTATTTTGTTAAGAGTTTTTATCATAAAGGTGTGCTGGATTTTGTCAAATGCTTTTTCTGCATCTATTGAGAGAATCATATGGTCTTTGTTCTTGCTTTTATTTATGTGGTGAATTGCATTTATAGATTTGCATATGTTGATAGTCAACATTTTAAATCAAGCTAAGCTATATTGCCATGTAGTTTTAGAAAGAGGAGTTATAGTATTGTTTTATAGGTCTCTTTTTAAACGCCATTATATTTAAGCGTCCCACAATATATATATGAACCTACAAAAAATTCCTAAGCATACATTAAACATCTTAAAGTCATTAATGGGTTCCATAAGCCATGATTCAAACCTTTTACAGTCTTCTACAAGGTACATTAGCATATTTTTTAAATTAATTTCAAGTCCTATATGGCAGTACATACTCACCTGTCCACACTATATGAGACAGTCTCTAAGCTACCATTAAATAATTGCACAGAAAAACTCACATCATTTTAAAGTCTAGTCTCGAAAGACTTTACTGTAATTGTTTAATTCAGGGAACTTAATCTTTTATGATAAACTCACATAGCTATGTAATCATCCTTTCTGTACTATATTTAAGCTATCATCATAGTCTCAATGACAATCTTAATGAATAAATACCTCACCTAATCCCTCATCCTTAGCAGGCAATATAAAACACAGAGCTAACAGATTCTGCTCTGAGAGTCAGAGTTTACCAATGCTGCTCCATACAGCCCCTGTCTAATAAGCTGATCTCCCAGACTGAATCCTGCCTGCCTAGAAAGCCATACCCATTCTCAGCCTCTCTACCTCACTCAACTTCTCTACAATTTTGTTCCAGCCTCCTTTTACTTAAAAGACACATTCTACTTAAATTCTTTAGGTCTAGCAGTATCTTGTTTTTATCCTAACTCTTGAAGCAGCAGTTAAAATTTTGTTTTATCATTTCAAAAACACCCATAATTCAAATAAGTGTCATGCAAAGTACTGAATGAGGGTGAGGAACAGAGAAAACAGAAAATCATGCAAATTAAGATAAAAATAAAAATATGTAGTATGCAAACTATTAAAGACAAGTCTTGAGAAAAATTTCTAATATAAATAAAATCCAAAAAACTCATCAGGAATATTTTTATTCAAAGGATACAATAAATTTAACACTGACACAATTTTAACATCATTGCTTTTCAGCACTCTCTGAAAAGTAGTAATTCTCAAGGAAAACAAAGCTTACCATGTACTTAAGTAATCCTATTTCAGGATGAAGCAGAGGCAGCTCAGGGAACCATTTCTGTGCCAAGCTATTCAGCTTCTCCTAAAGTTAAAAAATATTTTTTATTGTAGATCAATAGATATTCAATTGTGACATGCTGCTCTTCAGGAAAATATAATATACTAGCATCTGCTTTATTACATACCTAATAAGATACATAATCACAGATTTTTGCCTTCTTCAAGAAATATCAAGTGAAAACCAACAAGAGTCACCTTGCATCTAAATTACCATCTTACTAACAGAAGACAAATTACCAATTTTAAACTTTGCATATATACATAAGCACAAATCTTGCCTAAAGTAAAAATCCGCATTTACTTCTAAACTAAAATGAAAAAGTGTAATATACCAGTTTGAATTATAAAACTGTCACTATTTCTCAAAATATTAAGAACACAGTGACTTTTTTTAAATGGCTATGTCATTTAGGAAGAAAAAATCATAAAATCCTTGAGATAAAAATAAATATGCAGCTCTATGTAAGTCACTTTAAAGCAAATGTGAAAACTGAGGATCCTTACAAAAGAAAAATCACTTATCCCATGTTTATTAAGCAAAACTTTTAGATGCTTGTCAAATCTCTAGGAGACAGCTATTTTAATCCAAAGTTCATAAGATATTTACAGTCTGATAATTTTGCTAAATAAAGCATACTTAAAATACCTAATATTTTCATAGTATTTTTAATTTCAAAGCACTATTTCTTAACTAACTTCTTCCTCATAACATCTCTCATACATGAAATACAATATTATTTGCATTTTGAAGAGCAAATACACTAATTTTTCCAAGGTCACAAAAATTAGTGGTAGAATGGAAACTTAAAAGATTTAAGTCCCCACTCCTACCCCAAAACCAGGTAGTCTTATTTTGTTTTTCAACTAAATTATGCTGCTCCACTAACGTTTTCATTGCAATATGATGCTTAAATGATGTTCATATAGATTTTGCATAAGAAAAAAGTCTAGGCCGGTGGAGTGGCTTACACTTATAATCCTAGTACTCTGGGAGGCCAAGGTGGGAGGAATGCTTGAGCTCAGAAGTTTGAGACCAGCCTGAGCAAGAGTGAGACCCCATCTCTACTATAAATAGAAGGAAATTAGCCAAACAACTAAAAATAGAAAAAAAAATTAGCTAGGCACGGTGGCACGTGCTTGTAGTCCCAGCTACCCGGGAGGCTGAGGCAGAGGGATCACTTGAGCCTAGGAGTTTGAGTTTGCTGTGAGCTAGGCTGATGCCATGGCATTCTAGCCCAGGCAAGAGAGTGAGACTCTGTCTCAATAAAAGTAAGAAAGAAAAAAGTCTTTAGGTTTTATGTTAAACAGAAAAAAAATCAATATGCAAAAGTTTATGCTATAATCTTAATTCTAAAAAGAAGTTGAAAAAAAGACAAAAAGGAAGTAAAAAAGTTAATGGTGATTACTACTGTTACCACTGAGTAGGAAAATTACACTGATCTTTTTTTCTTTATAATTTTCTGTAATTTCCACATTGGTACAATGATCATGAAAAATTTTGTCATCAGAAATTAATTTCTAAATTCACATAAACATTATTATGCCAATATATCACCTCTAGCCTATGTTTATAATCTACTTCATAGAATGGGTATTTGAATTCAATTTTTAGAGTAAAATCTAATTTAAACTTTAAAGAATCTAATTTTTAAAACTTTTAAAATCTAATTTAAACTTTAAAGAATCAACTACTCACATATTCTTCTCTCTCATGATAAATTTCCTGGAAGACACTATTGCGTAACTGAGTTATTTCTTGTTTTATTTTTTCAATTTCAGATCCATCATGGTCGTCAGACTTTAATCAGAAAGAAAAAGTAGTTTTACAGGCTTATTAAAGTAGACTACAAATAAATCTTCCTTTAAGAATTAATGCAACTTCTAAAGAAAATTACTCTTTGGTTTCTATGTGTCCTTTAGTGCCTAGCAGACCACAACAGACTCTTCTGACATTTGTTGAATTAACTTAGATCAGTTTATTCTAACAATGACTTTTCTAAAACCTACCAAAAGGAATAGAAAATAAAGACATAAAATCAATTAGATTTTTCTTGTCTCTTAACTTACTGTAGATTTTTTTTATTATAAAGATGGCCAACCACTATCATAAAATAAATGTTAAGAACAGCAACCAGAATCAATCAACACTTATGTGCACATACATAGAAAGTAACATTCGTAGGTGTTGGGCAGGTGGGAGGAAGGAAGAAGGGATGGGTAAATTCACAACTAATGGATGCAGTGCACGCTGTCTGGGGGATGGGCACGCTTGTAACTCTGACAGGACAGTGCAAAGCCAATTTATGTAACCAAAGTGTTTGTACTCCTATAATATTCTGAAATAAAAAAATAGCAACCAGAATACAACTGAATACCCTGAAATTGTTTTCTACATAGATTTGGTTAAAAACAAAACAAAACAAAAAAAGGATGAGTAAACGTGTGACACGTACTAGAGGAAAGATGATGCAGGACTCACAGTAAAATTCCAGTGATAATAAATAAGCCAACTTAAAAGGTATACAATATTTTAAAAGTTAGATTTATCCAAAAGGTGAAAAATTAGACAAAAAAAATCAACTTCCCCATAGCCAAGAACAGAACTGAAAAATTCTTCAACTATGAAATTAGTTCTAGAATAGTCCCCACTCCATTCCAATTAAGCGCTCATAACAGGAAGATAATTCAAGGTGAATTAATACATAATATAGATCTCTTATGTACATAAATTGAATCCTCAAGGGAACATAAAGAATTACCATCTTATTCACAAAATTTCAATCCTAAAGGAGAAGGTAAGCACAGATTAGAGCATCCTAATCCTTCCAGTTCTACTATGATAAGAAAACAACTTAAAATACTTGCAAAAAAATATGTCTGGCCATAAAAAGACACTATGATCTTAAAAATACTTTATGATAAAATTCTGCCTTCAGAGGAGTACCCTATCACCTTCATGTAGTAAGTCTGTATTACAATAGACATTATAAGAGCCCAAACCAAAAGAATATTAAAAATTATTGTAAAATGTTCATATTACTAAAAACCAAGGCACACATATAAAATGTTTTTAAAGAACATTTAATGACATGGGAAAATGTTTATACTATGAATGTAATCTCATTTTTATTTACATAAACAGAAAAAAGATTAAGTATATAAAATAAAATGTGAATGTAATGGCTCTCTTTTTTAAAAGAATGTATTTATGTAATACTTTTATGAAGCAGAGACCGAGTAAAATTAGGTACACATAGAGTTCACTAAGAAACAACTATTTCCTTACTTCTTCCAAATTATTCCTTTCAACCAATTTCCATCTCAGTCGAGCTTTTAAGCTTTTCAATGTCTTCTTAATGGACAGCAAATGATCCACACTGGGGCTCTTATTTAAACATTCAGTAATCTGCTTTTTAAACTGAGAGAAAGAGTGACTATATTTTCAAATACATCAGATGACATTTATTAAACACTTACTAACCATTTATTATTTCTCTATAAAGATTCAACTAGTATTTACTGAGTTCAGATTGAGACACTAAGAAATACCATAATTTTCAACACGACAATTCAACCAACTGATTTCCTAATTATATGTGTTTCTGTTTAGAAGAATATTAGTTCCAGCACTCAAATTAGCAAAGACAGAAGTAATATTTCAAACTGAGACATACTGTGAGACACACGCTATTAGTGTGGAGGAAAAGAGAATTTCCAGTGAGAGTGTAAACTGAAATTATCTTTCCCAAAAGTAGTTTGACAATTACACATCAAGTTTTAATAATGTCTGTTCCTTTTAAGTTATTAATTATAATTTTAGAAATCTGAGAAAATATATATAAAAAATTATGTGCCAAGATATGTATAGTGTTTATGAAAGAAAAAGTTGGAAGTAACCTTAATGTGCAAAACAGATGAGAGGTTAGATAATGTTGTACATTATATAGTGATGGTGATTTAGTAACTCAAAAATGACAGTATAGAAAAATCATTGTTTTAGAAAACATTCATAATATATGAATGAACTATATTAAAGAAAATATCTTCAAAATAGCTTATAATATAATCCAGTGCACATTTTATACATGTGTGTGTATATGTATGTATGTATGCATGTATGTCATCACCCAGAAAGGAAATACTCTGAAACTATCTCTTAGGCTAAGAGGATTATAAGCAATGTTTTTATTTCTTATTATCTTTCTGTACATATCAAATTTTCTACAGTAAACTTGTATAGACAGAAAGAAAATAATAAAGGTTATGTTCTTAACATAAGAAAATCAAAGATTTAAGACAATAAGAAACAACATTTACATCAACAAAAATCACCATTTCCAGTTTATTTCCTGATAGTAAATTCTAGCAACAAGAAATAATTTCATGAGTATTAAACTATGTGAGAAAAATTTAAGTACTAAAAAATTCAAAGCATCAATTTATAAGACCAATAACAGAAAGCATAATCCAACCTCAACACTGTCCTTGTACTTAGATTGTACTGTGGCAATGAGCCTTTCCTCTGAACGGATCTTTTGCAGTACTTGACTATATGTATTTAAAATGATCTCCTTGTCTGCATCACCGTGCTCCTAAATTAAATCACACACATGGAATTATACACAAAGGAGTATCCAAAATAGTTAAAACCTTCAATAACAATGGCTAAACTTCAAAATTATGCCTTTGACAAATTTCTATATTCATTTGAGAATATTTCTTAAATACAAATTTTTCTAGACAGGAGAGAGATTGATATCAAACATGTTCATATGGGAAATTTTACCCCTATTCCATTATCATTCCCAAAGCTGTCTGAAGTAGAGTGTTAACGGAAACCAGGGATATTAATGTGCTAAATATAGAAACTAAACAATATACAGAACTTGAACATTTTATTGTTTAAAAATGATCTGTTAACAACCACTTCTAAAATCATATCTGACAAAACCATATAAATCAGTACTATTTAACAATATGAAAATGCATAATGTATTTTTAATGCCAATATGAATAAAATTCTAAGAAGTAAAAAGCAAACACATAAAATGACAAGTATAACCACTGAGACACTGGAAAGCAGCCTGAATAACTGGGAAAGAGTCCCAATGAGAAATGTTAAAATTACAAAATACTCTTTGGAGGAGCTACACTAACTTTTACTTTGACACAGCAACACAGAATATACACAATAGAGGAAGGGGACTACTAATCAATCTTGTGCGTTCACTTTCAGAGCTTTCCCAGATTTTATTTCAAGTTTTCACAAACTCTAAGGAGTTGTTTCTTATAGTCATTGATGAACTCAAGAATTAAGTGATATAGAAAGCTGATCCACTCTAATTAAGAGGAGTTTTCCTGGAATTAAACATAAGATTTTATATTTTTAATGTGAAATGTCCTATTAAAATGAAAACACCACCTTATGGAAGAATAAAACTGCATTGGGTTTGGATTAGAACTTGACCGTGTTACTCTTTCAAACAGACATATCAGGAAAGCTAAAACCAGTCTTACTACTAACTAGCAAGAGAAACCATATTATTGCTTAACACTAACTAGCAAGAGAAGTCATATTGCGTCAACAAAAAAGTAATAATAAAGGATATCAGTACTTACAATCAGAGATACTTCTAGCTCTTTGCAGACACTTGACTCAGTCTTCTCTAGGATTTCATCAATATTACTAATTGTGTCTTCAGAGTTCAGTGATTCTTCCACAGATAGATCAAAAACCTCATTTGGAAAAATAAAAACATGAAGTATCTCATTTGGTTAATTCAATTAGGATTCACTGTTCCTTTATACCTGAAGCAGAGCATTACGCTATACCCTGGGTAATGTAGGGGAAATAAGAATGCAGAAAAAAGATACAGTGCCTCCTAAACTTATATACCAGAAGAAAAAAAGTACATATACATGAGTGGTTAAGAGAGGTTGAAAGGACAATCCAGAGGAAAAATATGAGAAAAAACAAGGACAAGACCAAGATGGTGTTTTTCGAGACTAATAACAGAAGCAGTCTGAATAAAAGCTAATAAAGAAACCTGACTGCTTAAGTGGCAAGTTTAAATCTGATATGTAGGAGGTAGACAATGTCAGCTCTCGAACAAGGAAGAGAGATGATTTAAAATACATATATTCCCTGGTCTGTGCTACAAATACCCCCTGAGCAAGAGCTCTTATTACCTTTAAGGTTCTCTGGAACCATGCCACAAGACGCTTTAAGGAAGCCTCTGTTTCACTTCTAACATTGGTGAACTCCTGTCTTTTTTCACATTTCCAGTCATAAAATTCCTTAAGTATTTCTTCAGAATTTGTTCCTTCTTTGGCCTGTCCATACACTGCTTCTAAAGAGGTTGACAAATCCTGCAGAGAGATATACTTCTGTTTACTAAAGTTTATTAACTGCATCTTAGGATTGAAGCACTGTGCTAGGATCCACGAGGCAGAAAAGCAGTATGCTGAATCCCCATTCTTGAGAATTTTATAGTAAAACTTAGAATCATTACATAGAGATGAAAACACAAAACTACCTAGAAAGTGATTTATTTGGATCATAATAATAAAAATTTATTTAATGAATTAGTTACAAATAGAAAACTTTGAAGTCTTAAGTTTTTAATTAACTAGAAATTGCCCTCTTTTCCCTAACTTTAAATAAGAAATCACTATTGTTTGTCCTGACATGAAAGTTTCCAAGACTTACTGCTAGATAAAAATAAAACATACACCAAAATTATAAAATAATGCCAATCAAGTAAAGACATTAAACATATATTTGTATAGTCACATGTCACTAAACAATAGGGCAATGTTCTGGATAAAAAATGCATTGTTAGGCAATTTTGCTGTCATGTGAACATCACAGAGTATACCTACACAAACCTAGATGGTATAGCCTACTACATACCTAGGCTATCTGGTATAACCTACTACACACCTAGGCTATCTGGTATACCCTATGGTTGCTAGGCTACAAACCTTTACAGCATGGTACTGTACTGAATACTGTAGGTAACTGTAACACGTTGGTAAGTATTTGTATATCTAAACATAGTAAAAATATGGTATTATAATTTTATAGGAACACCATCATATATGTAGTCCGTTGTTAACCAAAATGAGATTATGTGGCACATGACTGCACTTAAAAGTACTTTTTAATGACCTGGAAAATACAAGAGAAGCAGCCAGCACAACCTGCTGAATCTCTCTAGGAATTACACCCTAGAAATGCTACAGAGACTAAAGTAAAGCTTCTATAGATTCCAGAAATTTTTACCACGAAACTCTGAGAAACTCTTGGAAAGGTACTGGATGGTTGGTGCTCAGCACTGAATTAATATATTCCCTTCAAGTGGGAGGCGGCCTATACCACGACATAGAATAACCTATGGGTAAAGAGAACCTTCTTCCTAGGCCCTTCTCTCTCCCTCACATTGGGAAGAAAAGTAGCAGTACCAGCAAGAGGCAACAGTTTATACAAGTACAGCAGAAGAACACAGATGATGTAAAAACTGATAACTAGTACAGAAGAGGTGGCCAGTCCCTGAGCATTCTCTTTATTTCCCTTTTCCCCTGAGTACCTGGTAGCATTTACACCTAAGGGTGATAGCTCCTGGAAAACAGCAGTGGCTGACGTAGAGGAAGTAGGTGGGCCACTACAGAGTTGGACCATCCAGAAGAGAAGCAAAGAGGGAGTAGTTAAGCCCAGATTGCAACACCAGAAGCTCAGCACCCCAAGAACAAACCCATTTTACTCCCAAAACCCAGCTGAAGTCTTAAAAGTTGTGATCCAGGCTTTTACTCCTCTCCAGGTCCTTCACACAACTACACAACAACACAGACTGAGGTAGCTTATAGTTCTAAGGGAATATGAGATCTTAAGGAGAGGTAAAGAGGAGAATGAAATGTGTAAATAACACAAACAACTTGAAAGTATAACAAACTAAGCTACCTTACAAAAAGGAAGCAAAAATCAGTAGCCCAGATAACAGTGAGAACTCAAAAATAAGCATAACAAATGCTCTCAACAAAAAGAAAGCATACTGGAAACATAAAGTCAAGTACTTACAAGTAACAACCAATTGAACATATTAGGTATGAAAGAAATAACCTTTGAAACAAAGAGCATAATGGATTGGCCAAATGGCAGAAGGGATACAGCTAGAGAACCAATTAAGTCAAGAATCCCTCTAAAAATACACAGATAGGGAAAAAATTATTTTAAAAAACCAGTTTAATAGAATATGTAGATGAAAAAGTAGAGGTTTAAATATCTATCAAACAGAAGTCTCAGAATGAGAGAAAAATTAAATGTGGGGACTATCTTAAGAAATAATTATCTGACCTGGTGCGGTGGCTCACGCCTGTAATCCTAGCACTCTAGGAGGCTGAGGCAGGTGGATTGCTCAAACTCAGGAGTTCGAAACCAGCGTGAGCAAGAGCAAGATACCCTATCTCTACTAAAAATAGAAAGAAATTAATTGGCCAACGAAAAATACATAGAAAAAATTAGCCGGGCATGGTGACACATGCCTGTAGTCCCAGCTACTCGGGAGGGTGAAGCGGATGGATTGCTTGAGCCCAGGAGTTTGAAGTTGCTGTGAGCTAGGTTGATGCCATGGCACTCTAGCCAAGACAACAGAGTGAGACTCTGCTTCAAAAAAAAAGAAAGAAAGAATTATCAAATATTTCCTAGAAATATTTAAAACCTCAAACTTAATTGGCTCAGATTAAATCAAACTTAAATATGTTTTGGTGCAATTTAAGAACAAAGTCAAGAGAAAATTTTAAAGCTTGTAGGGGGTAAAAAAAATCACAGAAGAACAAAGATTAGACTGATATCAACAATTACGGAAATAAAGAAGACAATGAATTATTACTGTCAAAGACCTAAAGGAAAAATGGCCTTATTTTATAGCCAGCTAAAAAGTATTTATATGTGAGATTCAAATAAAATATATCCTGAAACTATATTGCCTCACAAAGTCAACTACACAAAGACTTCTTTGAAAGCATTCTCAGAGAAAATACTCCAACACATAAAGCCAAGATATCTTGTTTGATAAAACAAGATATCTTACCATGAAATAAGAATGAGAAAATAACTGTAAAGTTTATTAAATTAAGCTATCATACACAATATTCACAACAACTTGTAACTAAAATCCTACACAACAATTGTAGTTGGTTGGTTTTTGAGAGGGAGGTAGAGACAGAGAGGGAAGACACTAAAGGCAAATGAGAATGTTCTAAAGTATCACAGGTGGAAGGAGAAAAAAAAACATGATAAACAGAAACATAAAAATAAGATCTAAGAAATAAGTTCTAATGAAACAGTATATTTATGTAAATTAATTAAGTTACCAATCAACAGACAGATTTAGAGATTGGGGTCTTTGATAACCAGTACAGAAATGTCTCTAAAAATTGGATACAAAAGGTTAAAATAAAGGTTGAAAGAAAAAAAAGATACATAAAACAAATTTTAACCAAAAAGAAAGGTGGGATAGAAATTTAAAAAGGAAACAAAATAAAATTTTATCCCAAAACAACTTAAGTGAAAAAATAAGGTTACACAGTAGTTAAAAAGAAAGCATATTTTAAAATATACTACAATCATGAATACATTAACACCCAATAATACAGCAAGTAAATACTCTGAACTGAAAGAACTACAGGAACAAACATATATATATAACAAAAATATCTCAAAGACTGAACTATTGATCAGAGCAAAAACTATGCAAAGATAAAAAAAATTAAAGATATATATATATATATTCATAACTACCCACCAAGAAAACCTAGAATACTTTTTCTTTTTGAACTTAGGAGGCACAACCACATACTGTAATCCACAAAAGAAGTCTTAATAAATGCTGAGGAAGTCAGAAATCATGAACCTTAATTTCTTTTACTGACCTTCATTATATTTCTTAAGTACTTGAAAAATACAAATTATTTCTCTGCAAAATAAAGAAAAGTTTAATGAATATTTTGGTAACCTGGGGAAATACTAGAAATGGAGGAAAGACAGATAAGGCAAAAATTCTTCTAACACTAAATTTTAAAAATAAAAGAGCTTTAAAGATAATCTTGGTTGCAGACCCTCAACCTATATTTACTAACAGTGAGAACAAATAGGCCTTTTAAGAGTAAGGTAGAAGTTGCACTGTAGAAAGGTAAATTCTTTCTACATTACTGCCCTTTATATGTAAGGCTTAACTTCACCACGCTGGAAGAACTTATAGTATATTTATGCCATTCCATTTAAGAAAATATTTCAAACCAGGGTTCCAATGGTTCCTAAACCATATACAGTGTCCTGAAAAATCCAGCTTTACCCAAGGGTACAAAAAGAGACAGTGCCCAGATATCCCAAAATATCCTCTTCTCCAAATTTCTAGCAAGTTAATTCCCCGCAGTCCAAAACAAAATGGATAACAGGTACTGGCCAACTTAGCGCTAGAGTTACTGACAAAAGCAGTAAAAATTCAAAGATACATAAAAAGTAAATGATTAGAAGAGAAAGGTTTATTGTTTCCAAATGGCAAGACCACATAAAAGTTCAAAAAGTATCAAGAGACAAATGAGAACTAAAAGAGTTGAGCAGAGTTGCCAGAGAGACATAAATATATAAAAACCAATAATAGTTCTTTTATTCCATCAAAAAATGGAAATGGAAAGATAATATTCACAAAAGCAATCAAAAGTATAAATATCTAGGAATTAAATGAAGAAGATAATGCATTAGGACTCTTAGAAGAAATTTTAAATATTAAAGGACAAAAAAAGATCTGAATAAGTAGAGAGAAATACTATGGTATTAGACGACATAACACTGTCATGCTCATTCACCCCAAATTAATGTAATTGCTGAGCCAGCAGAACAGGGCATCATATAGCTATTGTATTTTAGCCTGTAATCACACCAGGAGAGAAATTTCCCTGATCATGCAGCCTAAAAGCCCTATAACTCAAGGATCAGGGTCCCTTCTCCCCCTAACACTGGTATATAGCCACACTAGATTTTTTGCTAAAATGCAATGGGCAACAGTGACCCACATGCCTGCTACTGCTTCTATCTCTATGAGTTTCCCCAATGAATACTGCTCTAGCAACCTGGAGTGCATGGCCATTTTACCTTATTTGCAGGATAGAAACACATATGTATACATAAATACTAAATATATTACTATCAACTTTTAATTCCATTAAAAAGAAATTAGAATTCAGCAAAGAAAAACTTTTGCCACCATTACAGTACTATCTGAAATCTAAAGGTATATGCTAATCTTATCTCTTAAATAATAAACTTATATTTAATATATATTTAATATAGTTTTAAAATTCTAACCTGCAATGTTTTTAAGCGTTTATTAAGAGGTAACTCATCTACATCCAGAATAAAAACTTCAACTGCCATGCACAGCTTCTGTTGCACTTCATTTCTTTGGGCAATCAAAATATTCCCTTCACTCTGGAGAAAGAAAAAAAGAACAACCATAATTAATATATCATATATAATATGATATATAATATTTTTACACATTCACCTGCATGAAAAAGTGAACTAAAATTTAACATTACATTTTCCAAATATAGTAAAATTCAGTACAAATAGTTCTCTCCTTAGATCACCAAAATGACAAAGAATTTCCTTTCCTTCAATTAAAAATAAAACATTTAAGTTCAACAATCCTGCTCTACTAATCTTTATTTTTCCCATTATTTCTACAACAATGAAGTTTTTGTTTTTCTTTGAGAAAATTATACAAGTTCCTATCACTTACACATTGCCTTCTCCTCTTATCCCCATCCCACACTCAACTGCATCTACTCATCCTTCAAGATACAGTTAAACACCAAGATAAAACCTCCCACTTCAAGCTAATACTACAAGGCTGTAGTAACTAAAACAGCATGATATTGGCACAAGAACAAAGACACTGACCAATGGAACAGGACTGAAAACCCAGATATAAAACCATCCTCATATAGCCATCTGATCTTTGACAAAGCAGACAAAAACATACACTGGGAAAAGAATCCCTATTCAATAAATGGTGCTGGGAAAATTAGATAGCCACATGTAGAAGACTAAAACAGGATCCACACCTCTCACCTCTCACAAAAATCAACTCACAGTGGATAACAGACTTAAACCTAAGGCATGAAACCATAAGAATTCTAAAAGAAAATATTGGAAAAACTCTATAGACATCAGCCTAGGCAAAGAATTTATGAAGAAGACCCCAACGGTAATCACAGCAACAACAAATATAAATAAATGAGACCTGATCAAATTAAAAAGCTTCTGCACAGCCAAGGAAACTATCATTAGAGAGATGCACAACCTACAGAATGGGAGAAAATATTTGCATGCTATACATCCAATAAAGGGCTGATAACTAGAATCTATATAGAACTTAGGAAAATCAGCAAGAAAAAAACAACCCCATTAAAATGTGGGCAGACGACATCAACAGAAACTTTCTAAAGAAGACAGACTAATGGCAAAGAAACATAAAAAAAAAATCAACATCTCTAATCATGAAGGAAATGAAAATCAAAACCACAATGAGCTATCACTTAACTCTACTGAGATGGCTTTTATCAAAAAATCCCAAATCAACAAATGTTGGTGTGGATGCGGAGAGACAGGAACACTCATACATTGCTGGTGGGACTGCAAACTAGTATAACCTCTATGAAAAGTAGTATGGAGATACCTCAAGGAACTAGAAGTACAACTACCATTTGATCCAGCAATCCCACTACTGAGTATCTACCCAAAGGAAAAAAAGACATTCTATAAAAAAGACATCTGTATTTGAATGTTTATACCAGCACAATTCACAATTGCAAAGATGTGAAAACAACCCAAGTGCCCATCAATAAATGAGTGGATTAATAAAATGTGGTATACATATACCATGGAATACTACTCAGCCATAAAGAAGTGGTGAACTACCCCTTGTATTACCCTGGTTGGAGCTGAAGCCCATTCTTCTCAGTGAAATATCAAAAGAATAGAAAAACAAACACCACATGTATCCACCATTAAATTGGTACTAACTGATCTAACTGATCAACACTACTGTGCACATATGGGAAGTAACATTCATAGGGTTCAGACGGGAGGGGGGCAGAGGGGAGAGAGAGGGGGTAGGAGGGGATGGATAAATTCACACCTAACAGATGCAGTGTGCTCTCTAGGGGATAGGCACACTTGTATCTCTGACTCAGGTAGTGCAAAGGCAATTTATGTAACCAAAGCATTTGTATCCCCGTAATACTATGAAATTTTTTAAAAAATTAAAATAAAATGAAATAAAATAAGAAAAACCAAAAAGTCAAGGAATAAAAAGAAATTCCTACAAATCATTAAGAAAAAGATATACAACTCAATTGAAAAATGAGCCCAAAACTTCAATAGATACTTCACAAAATATGATATCAAACAGCTCATCATTATTAATTGAGAAAATGGAAAATAAAATCACACACCTCCCATTCCCCCATTTCTGAATGGCTAAAGTAGAGGTACAGGGAATACCAAATATATAATATGGAACAGTGGGGATGCTCATATCCACTTAGGGCATCTACCTAAGCAGACCATGTATGTTTTTTATAAGGCAACAATTCTACTATGAGAGTATACCAACAGAAATGCACACATAATACGCACCAAAAGGCATGTACAACAATCTTTATATCAGCGTGATTGTTAATAGATCAAAACTATAAACAGTAGAATGAATACTATACAGGCATGAAAATGAATTATTGCTGTATGTCATAACATGGAGGAATTTCACATACATACTGTTGATTGAAATGAGTCATTCACAAAATACTATATACTGTACGATTCCTTGAGTATGAAGTTTGAAAATAGTCAAACTTAATTCACAGTATTAGAAATTGGAATATAGGTTATCTTTGAGTAGGGATTAATGATTGTACACTTATGATCTGTGCACCTTTCTATGTATTACGCTTCAATTAAAATTAAAATCTTACCTTAAAATAAATTTTTCCGTAACTATATATAACTGAAAATTTTTTTTAAAAATACCTCCAATTGGCCCAAGAGGCTATGTTTGGAAACATGTATGTGAAAGACATCCAAGAACCCTATGCATTATATCTCTTTATAGTATTTACCACTCTGTATTGAAACTATCCATTAATATATTCATCCTGTACCCAAGAAAGATAGAAAGGATGTCTTTCGAAATTCGTATCTCCATTACCTATAACAGTGTCTAACACATGCACTTAAAAGCCTGAATTTTACAATATCTTTTCTTGACTAAGCTCAGACTATTTTATAACTATAAATGAAAAAAAAAAAACCTCAAGTCAAGCTTATTTCTTTTGTCGAGAAACAAAAACACATGGCAGTCAAGTTAAGGAACTATGCAAAACACATAAATGAAAGTAGGTATTCCAAAACCCAAATTAAGTACAATTAGGAAAATAAATGGCAACTTCATTTGGAGTAGCAGTTATTACTCTGTATTTATCCAACAGTCTACTCTGCAATCTATCAAATGAACTTTTAATTCCTAAACATGAGTACTAGAAACAAATATTTGCCTTAGAAAAAAACGTCCTATTTGTACACTAGAATATGAAGTCCTAAAGGTATTAATACATATTAAGCCCTCTACCTCTCCATCCTGAATCACTTTCCTATGCTCAAACCATAAAAACAAAACTAAAAATGCAGTTCTTTTTCATTTTATTACATGAAAATATATGAAGAAGTATTTTAATACTGACAGTGTGGTTTAAATGGAAAGAGAATATACTTTCCAGTCAGATATGCCTGGGTTCAAATTCCATATTAACATTTAGAACTATGTAATCTTGAGCAATTTCCTTAACTTTTGTGAGTTTGTTTCCTCACTTATACAATGGGAGAAAAAATACCCATTTTTAAAGTTATTGTTAAGAAAAAAATAATAAAAGTACCTATAACATTGCCTGTGTTTCATAGGGATTAAAAAATTATCCATAGCACCTGGCACATATTAGATGCTCATTAAAGTCTGTTGAACTGATATGCAAAAAAATTATTAATTCTGGCCGGGCACAGTGGTGCACGCCTGTATTCGTAGCACTGTGTGAGGCCATGATGGATGATCACTTCAGGCCAGGAGTTTGAGACCAGCCTGCGCAATACAGCAAGACTCTGTCTCTACAAAAAATAGAAAAATTAGCCAGGCATGGTGTCAGGTGCCAGTAGCCCCAGCTAAATCAGGAGACTGAAGCATGAGTAGCTCTACCCACATTCTACCCACAATGCGAGGCTGGGTTAGCTATGATGATGCCACTGCACTCTAGCCTGGACAATTAGAGTAAGACCCTGTTGCAAAAGCAAATTAATTAAATAGTTAAAATTTTAAAATAAATTAAAAATTATTAATTCTGCTATCACTTTTTTCTTTCACAATCAGAAGCAACCAGTTAGTATCTAATATGTAAAATAACCAAAATCTAATCCTTTCTCCTAACTAAACATTCCTGGCATTTCCAAAGGCCTAGTTATCCTCCTCACACTTCTCATTGAGAGCCAGTTAGGTTGCCAACTGACCAATCTAGGTATGAATAGGGAGTAAGATTTTTAGGATATAATCCACAGAGGCAGAAACAACCAATACTTATGATGGGACAAGTTCAAACACACAAGTATAGAGCTCACAGGCACTACAAAAAGCTAAAATGGTTGTGGGTGTTTCTTAAAGTAAACAAGGAGTTCTGTTCAGCTCAGTATAATAAACTAAAGAAAAATCCAACAGAAAATAAACATATTTGTACCTTATCTAATAAAGAATCATATGAAGTATTTCATTTTCATATCCCTCCCCAACACACACACACAACCTCTTAGCAATAGGTGGCCAAGGCTACATTTAGTAGTAAGGCAGAGCCCAATACTGCCACATAAAATACACCACTCAGACCAGAAGACAAGGTCCACATTAGCAAGCATAGTAACCACCCTGTTTTACAAGCTTAATATTAAACACTCCCCAAAAACCAGTACCTCTTATAACAACTCCATGAGCATATTTCCAGGGTCCCTCAAGGGGCATGCCCAGTTTTAAGAGTTCCCATCAACTGCCTGTAGTACAAGTTCCTCCAGTACAGATGCAATTGGCTAATCAAGAATTATATTTACCATAAATAATGTTGTCTAGTAACAGACTTGAAATATTTTATCAGATTATCAAGAGAATAAAGAGAGGGAGTTAAGCAAAGGTCAAATTCACATGTGAAAGGGGAAAAGACTTTGTTAACCCTCTACCCACAATCACCAATTGCCTATCACATCTTTCTTATAAGGCAATAAAGGAATCCAATTATTAATATGAAGATACTATAAAAGTTAAAGATTTCATGCAGGCCGGGCACGGTGGCTCATGCCTATAATCCTAGCACTCTGGGAGCCCAAGGCGGGTGTATCGCTCAAGGTCAGGAGTTCGAAACCAGCCTGAGCAAGAGCAAGACCGTCTCTACTATAAATAGCAACAAATTAATTGGCCAACTAAAAATATATAGAAAAAAATTAGCCAGGCATGGTGGCACATGCCTGTAGTCCCAGCAACTCGGGAGGCTGAAGCAGAAGGATTGCTTAAGCCCAGAAGTGTGAGGCTGCTGTGAGCTAAGCTGACCCCATGGCACTCTAGCCCAGACAACAGAATAAGACTCTGTTTCAAAAAAAAAAAAAATTTCATGCAAATAAAGTATCATTATATCTGCAGTTCTCCGCCTCTCCAAAGATAATATTTCCTTATGTTCAACAGATAAAAACCGTAATAGAGAAAAATTCTCAACTCACCGCATTTTGACAAGTTTGAATCTTCTCCTGAGCCTGATTGTATTCTGCCCAGATTATCTCTAATTCATTCAAAGAAGCTGGGGTAGTAAAGCACCCTTCATCCAATACTTGTATAGCATCCGAAAGGTCATTTCCAAAACGAACATTGATGCTCACACGCCTATTTTAAAAAACAGCAAAAAGGAAAAGGTCAATAAATTAGAAAGCTGGTGTGAGAAAAAGTTATACATAAATAGTAATGATCTAAAAGTTACTACTTACAATAGTGGCTATGAATATATACTTTTAAAACTTTATATAAAATCATTAATTAAAAAACATGTTATGGATAGGGTTCTAACTTTATGACAAAAAAATACTGTGGAGAAGGAAAATATTTGTGGAAAAAAAAATTTTTTTTGCTTTGTTTTGTTTTTGATACAGAGTCTCACTCTGTTGCCCAGGCTAGAGTGCCATGGCGTCAGCCTAGCTCACAGCAACCTCAAACTCCTGGGCTTAAGCGATCCTACTGCATCAGCCTCCCGAGTAGCTGGGATTACAGTCAAGCACCACTATGTCCGGCTAATTTTTCTACATATTTTTAATTGTCCAGCTAATTTCTTTCTATTTTTTAGTAGAGATGGGGTCTCACTCTTGCTCAGGCTGGTCTCTAACTCTGAGCTCAAACAATCTGCCCATCTCACAGTGCTAGGATTACAGGCGTGAGCCACCATACCCAGCTCCCCCAAAAAATGTTTAAGTCTATAAAAAGACAACTTCAAAAGTCTGAAAAATTTAAAATGACATCAAAGGGACCTTCAACTTTTGGTCTATAATTAGATTTGTAAACATATCTTTAAATGAAAGACTCATAATAAAACCAATTTTACCATCAGCTAATTGATATAAACAACAGTTAAGTTCATATGGCATATTTCTGGTCACAAAAAATCACCAACTTCTAAATAAAGACCCAAAACACTTCCAACATTAAACACTGAAATAAATGTGTGTGTGCTATACACACATTTTTAAAAGATTAATAAAAGCAACATAATTATTTACCCGAATTTTGGTCAATCAGCGAGTGACAACAGTCATAGTGGTGGTAAATTAAATCAAGGAATAAATGTGATAGAAGCAAAAATTTTAAGAAGCACCTCCTACCACCACGCAGTTCAAAAACAGTAATAAATATGGTGGGCTTGCTGACTGCTTTCATACTGAATTGTTTATTGTGCATATTGTATCATTACTGTATACTTTATAAATTTTTTTATAACAATTTGTACTCATTCATTCATTAATTTTCCAACCCAACTATTCCAGTTCAGCATTGCAGGTAGCCTACCTTGCCTACCTTGGCAGCTCAGGGCACAAAGACAGCCCACCCTGAACAACACACACCATTTCATCACAGGGCTCACTCACAATTTACCCACACTTACTCATACTGGGACAATTTAAACACACCAATTCACCTAACATGCACATCTTTGGGACATGGAAGGAAATTGCAGTACTGCAAGAAAACATACACAGACATGGACAAAACATACTAACTCCACAAATAGTGGCCCCAGCAAGGAATTGGCTTTTATATGAAATGACATTGAATGAAACGATACTACTCAAGGACCTGCTGTATTCCTGAAAATAACCCCAAGTTCAACATGGTAGTTTCTCATCAAACTACCACTTAAATTGTGTTGGTTTTTTAATTTCACTATCAGAGATGACCATAGGACACTATAGCTCCAGGTAATGACAAGAGAAAACTGATAAAAACAATATAAAACTCATCTCAGAAATAACTGTCTTTAGTTTCTCCCTTTAAAGTCATAAAAAGATAAAGATTAAATTTCAAAGCAAAAATAGTGGGCATGCAATATTTAAAAAGCACCAATTAGCAATTATTTTAAAATGTCCTTCTCAAAAATTTACTTTTACCTACCTGATTTCTTTCAATATTTCCACCTTAGCTGCCAGATTTTTCATTCTTGTACCTACACGAGTCTTCAGAGTGCTTTCTAAATGTTTGGTCAAATCCACAGCAGCTGCTTTCTCTTGCTGAAACAAACACATCCTAGTAAGACCCAAATAGGAAACTGTACTTCTATTATAATTTAAATGATTTTTAGGTATAATTTTAAAAATGTTTTAAAGTTAAAAAATGTTAGGCTGCAGGATAACAAACACTGATTTCCCTTCTAGGTGGGACCTGAAAAAAATAAAAGAGTCCCATAAAAACCAGAGACTCCAAATGATTATCAATGACAATTTCTTTTCTGATGAAGTATTATGTCATTCTGCCATTATAAAGGAGTAAAAAAAAAATTCCTTATGAAAGGTAGATTAAACTCTCTGATTCTAAGTAATATATCAAATACATGTCTACATGATTATCCAAATAACACATGGATCAGTAATACAGATAAAGACCTGGAAATTTTATTTTAATTATACTACACCAAATTATTATATAGTTAAACACAGAACTTTTACTTAATATTTAAACAACATACTCTCCAGTCCTCACATTCTCTCCAATACTTTAGTAAAATAAGATGAGAGGAACAGGGTACACTGAATGCCTATTAATAGTAGGCTATGCTCACATGTGCTCATTGCCTTCTGCTCCCATTTGCTGAGCATAATGATCATGACAAATAAATTATAAGTTATATTTCTTCCTAAAACTGTTATATCCACTGTAATTATAATTACATATAATATTACATATATTATTATATAATTATAATTGTAATTATAACAATTGCTCAAAAATATATAAATCTATGAAATAGAAAACAAGAAGTTTTTGAATCTTTGAAAACTGTGTTTAATACTTGGCTAAGACTCCATAAAAGCAAATTGTAACAGAAGTTTCTAATGAATTATATGTGAATGAGAACTGTAACATATTAAAGAAAATAATCATTTAAACCTAAAAGAAGTATTAACTCAAATTGTTTCTCAAATGTCTTGAGTTTATTAATCCATTTCTATAAAAAAAACTAGGAATCAGATGATAAATAATGAGTACTGTGTTTAAAACAACAAATAAAACAAAAAGAAAAGATGGCAGACTTAAACACAAGCACATCAATAATTAAGTATATTAAATTATTAAGTATAGAAGGTCCGATTTCCTTAAGTAGTATGTTTGACAGTTGATATCTCTGACATTTCACTTTGACACTTCTTGTTTTATTTTTATTGTGAAGGCACATCCTCATTCTTTCAAATGCACGTTTTGGCTTGTGATTATCTTTCAAATTTTTTTGTAGAGCAATTTTTGTGAAACTATGGCTAATTCATGTTATTTTTGAACATGAGTTGTATTGTGGAACCAATACAGTGCAGAGACCTCAAAATATCAACGAAGTGTTTGGGAAGGATGTGGCTAATGAATGCACAGTATGTCCATGGTTTGAGAAGGTCCATTCTGGTGATTTTAATCTTGAAAATGAACCATGTGGGTGACCTGAGACCACGGTGGATAATGATGAGCTAAAAGCTGTAGTGGAAATAAATGCATCTCAACCTACATGTGAATTAACAGGAAGGTTTGACATTACTATTCCAACAATACTGGACCATTTGAAACAAATGGGTATGGTAAAGAAGCTGGACAGATGAGTACCACATGAATTAAACAAGCATCAGAAGAGAAATCATCTCGAACCTTGCCTTTCTTTGCTGTAATGAGGCAAACCATTTCTACATCATATTGTTATGTGTGATGAAAAATGGATTCTTTTTGACAATCACAAGCATTTGCCACAATGATTGGATAAAGATAAAGTGCCAAAACATAGTCCAAAACCAAATATTCATCAAAAAAAGTTAATGGTGTCTGTTTGGTGGTCCAGAGCTGGTCTTATCCAATACAGCTTCATGAAACCTGGTCAATTGATTACAGTGGATGTCTACTGCAACCAACTGAATGAAATAAGGAGGATACTTGTGATTAAGCCCCTGATACTGGTCAATAGAGACAGGCCAATCCTCTTGCAAGACTACATGTCGCAAAAAACAATGCTGCTCAAACTACAGAGGCTGGACTTGGAAACTCTGTCATCCACCATATTCACCAGACCTTACACCAACTGACTACTTCTTCCAGGCTTTGGACCACTTCTTGCAAAGAAAAATATTCAATTCTCAACAAGCTGTGGAAAATGCCTTTCATGATTTCATTGCCACGTGCTCTCCAGGCTTCTTCACTGCTAGCATAAGCAATCTACCATTAAAATGGCAAAACTGTGTCGACAGTTTAGGCGCATACTTTGATTAATTACATTGCTTTCTGCTTGATAATAAACTGTATAATAAACTAAACTTTTGATTTGAAATCAGACATTTCATATTTAATGACCTAACAGTTAACCAGAGCTTAATCTGCTAAGGTTTTTTTTTTTTTGAGACAGAGTCTCGCTTTCTTGCCTAAGCTAGAGTGAGTGCCGTGGCGTCAGCCTAGCTCACAGCAACCTCAAACTCCTGGGCTCAAGCAATCCTACTGCCTCAGCCTCCTGAGTTGCTGGGACTACAGGCACGAGCCACCATGCCCGGCTAATTTATATATATATATATATTAACTGGCCAATTAATTTCTTTCTATTTTTATAGTAGAGGCAGGGTCTCACTCAGGCTGGTTTTGAACTCCTGACCTTAAACAATCCACCCGCCTCGGCCTCCCAGAGTGCTAGGATTACAAGCGTGAGCCACCGCGCCCGGCCTCTGCTAAGGTTTTATCAGAGCCTAACTGACCTGGGGGAAAGAAAACATCCAACTCTATCCAGCTCTAGCCTGCCACATGAGAGATGGTAAATACCCAAAATTCCATCCCACTCTAGCCTAAGAAAGGAGAAAAAAACTGGGAAATACATGAATTCACAGGCCAAAGGCATAGGCTCACTAAAAGACTGAGACCTAATTATAGCACTATACAACACCTAATTATAGCACTATACAACACCCCCTACACCTTACATTATTAAAGACCTATTTACAGCATTTCCTGTCACCCAATAAATCAGCTATCAGGAAAAAATTACAAGGCATACTAGAGGGCAAAAAAATAGTTTAAAGAGAGAATACATCAGAATCAGATGTGGAAAGGATGTTGGAATTATCAGAGAGGGAATTCAAAATAATTATGGTTGATATGCTAAGGGTTCTAAAGGAGAAAGCAGATAGCATGCAAGATGGGCAATGTAAGCAGAGACATGGAAATCCTAAGAAAAACAGAAAGAAATGCTAGAGATCAAAAACACTGTAACAGAAATAAAGAATGCCTTTGATGGGCTTACTAGTAGACTAGACATGGCTGAGAAAAGATATCTTTGAACTTCAGGGTACCTCAACAGAAAGCTCAATATTGAGAAACAAAGAAAATAAAGACTTAAAAAAACAACAAAAGATCCAAGAATTATGGGACAACTACAAAAGACATAACATATCTATAATGAGAATGCTAGAAAGATAAAAAGAGAGGGGAACAAAAAAAATATCTCAAACTAGAATAACTGAGAATTTTCCCAAATTAATGTCAGACACCAAACCACAGATCCAGATAATGCAAAGAACAGCAAGAATAAATGCCAAAAAAAAAAAAAAATTATACCCAGGCATATTATTTCTAAGCTACAGAAAATCAAAGATAAAGAAAAATCCTAAAATAAGCCAGAGGGGGAAAAAACACCTTACCTATAAAGGAGTAAAGATAAGGATTGCATTCAAGATCTCCTCAGAAACCACACAAGCAAGTAAAGAGTGGTATGAAATATTAATGTGTTGTGAAAAAAAACACCCACCTAGAATTCTGTACCCTACAAAATTATCCTTCAAAACTGAAGATGAAACAAAGATTTTTTAAGATAAACAAAAATTGAGGGAATGTAGTACCAGTAAACCTTTCTTGCAAGAAATGTTAAATTCTTTAAAGAGAAGAAAAATAATATAGGTCAGAAACTCATATCTACATTACAAAAAGGAAGAGTATCAAAGAAGGAAAAAATGAATGTAAAATAAAAAAATTATTTAATTCTCAATTGATCTAACATATAACAGTTTGTTCAAAATAATAATAGCAACAATGTATTTTATTATGTACACTTATGTATAACATATGTGCTTATGTATGCTTATATATAAGTGAAATGAAGGACATCAATGATACAAGGGACAGTAGGGATCATTGTTATAATAAGGTGTTATAATAAGGTGCTATTAAAGGATAGGATAGGATCATTATTATAATAAGGTGCTCATGGTACCTTCTGTGAAGTGGTATAGTGTTACTTGAAAGTGGGCTTGAATTAGTTGTAAATGTATCTTGCAAACTTAGAGCAATCACTAAAAATGGTAAAAAAAAAAAAAAAGTAAGTATTAACTGATACACTAAGAAAGAATCAAAAGAAAACAAAGTTAGCTACACAAATTTTGGACACAACAGATTTCAAAGCAAGAAAAGTTTTCAGGGACAAAGACAGGCGGACATTACATATTGACAAATGGGTTGATTCTCTGTATGTGACTAATAAGATAGCATCAAAATATGAGTCAAAACTAACAAAACTGCAAGGAGAATAGGTAAATCCACTACTATAGCTGGAGAGGGAAGTAAAGCAGCCAGCTTGGCCAGGATCATGTGGAGAGAAAGGCAGTGCAAAAGACCCCCGTAGGCCGGGCGCGGTGGCTCACGCTTGTAATCCTAGCACTCTGGGAGGCCGAGGCGGGCGGATTGCTCAAGGTCAGGAGTTCAAAACCAGCCTGAGCGAGACCCCGTCTCTACTATAAAAATAGAAAGAAATCAATTGGCCAACTAATATATATATATAAAAAATTAGCCGGGCATGGTGGCTCGTGCCTGTAGTCCCAGCAACTCGGGAGGCTGAGGCAGTAGGATTGCTTGAGCCCAGGAGTTTGAGGTTGCTGTGAGCTAGGCTGACGCCACGGCACTCACACTAGCCTAGGCAAGAAAGCGAGACTCTGTCTCAAAAAAAAAAAAAAAAAAAAAGACCCCCCGTAACTCACATTCCCACCATGAACTTCTGCAATCCTAGACATCCGAGAGACAATGGATCCTTCTGGGCCCAGAGACTAAAATAGAGAGCTACGTGGAGACCACTGCTCCAGAGAAGGAACTCGCACTGGGTCCCACACACCCATGAGGCCTAAGCAGCCACAGCACAGTGCTATTTTGAGACCCCAGGCCTCATCACACTGCATCCTAGTGTGGTGCCCAACAGTCCCTATATTTCCACATCCCTGGAGCCACAGTGACATCCCCTGCCTACAGCCACCACTGCTGCTAGCTGCTGCCACTAGGACAGAGGTAGGAACTACTGCTAGTAATCCCAACACCCCTAGAAGAAAGGTGGCCACACATTTTCATCCACCCCGAGGACAAATTCCATTGCCCACAGCCATCACCATTGCAAACTACCACTACCAGGGCCAAATGCAAGCAAAGCATAAATTTATCAGCTGCCTCCATACAGCTTCTGCCACTAAAAGGAACCCCGCCCTCTCCATAGCAGGGTTATAGGGCAGCCAGTGCTACCTCCACCCAAGCATTCCACCAGGCCCTGGGGACCACTCTGCCTCTGCTTACCACAGCCAGCACCTGCCCAAATCACCAGAGGGCCTGAGGACAAGTCTGCCCAACCCAGATCTGTCCCCAGCCCCAGTACCTGAGCATGCCATCCAGGAGCCTGGGGATAACCTAATTCAGTCCACAATCACTGGCACCTGAGTACTCCTCTCAGTGGCCTAAGGTCAGGAACACCCAACCTACCACTACCACTGAAGCTGGCAACCACTCACATGGCAACTGCACGCATGAGGACTAGCCAATCCAGCCCATCACAGCCACCCACTAACACCAGCACTGAATGCTTGAGAGCCATACAATATCCTAGCCAAAGCTACTTTTATCATTTATACCATGCCTGCTGCCCAGAGGCCAGAGGACCCACCCGCCCTCCTGGCCCACTACTGTCACTACTGGCATCCAAGTAAGCGTCCTGGAGACCAAAGAAATGACCCAGTTGGACCTAGTAAGAGCAGTGCCAGTGTATGCTGCCCTAGGACCCAAACACACATACACTCGGCCTGCCACTGGCCACACTGGGGCCCATGGACTGTACTATCTGGTGTCCTTATCCCTGGCAAAACTTCACCACAGCCTCCACTAAAAACCTCATCCTAAGCCACTGAGGAAAGCACAGACACCACAACACTGATTACAGCCGAAGAAATCATATGGAGACGCCACTACTCCATGCACCCAGAATCAAATCCAACCAATACCATAGAAACATCTTCAAGAAAAAGTCCTCCGCTACAAAAGCAAATTCAAAAAACTGGAAGAAGAGACTATTACACCAGAAGCAGATATCAATTGTAAGGACAAAAGAAAAGAAAATATGACACCTCCAAAGGAAAAAAATAATTCTCCAGCCACAGATTCCATTCAAAAAGAAATTTACCAAATCTGAGAAAAAGAATTCAAACTACTGATATTAAAGAAATTCAGTACAATACAAGAGAACACAGTAAAAAAAAAAAATCAGAAACACAAAACAGAATGTGAATGAAAAATTTACTAATAAATATACGTCATAAAAAATGAACCAAAAAGATCCTAGAACTGAAGAATTCACTGAATAGAATATAAAATACATTCAAAAGCTTCAACAACAGACTAGATCAAGCTGAAGAAAGAATTACAGAACTTAAAGACAGGTCTTTTGAAATACCAGTCAGGAAAAAACATAAAGAAAAAAGAATGAAAAACAATATACAAAAGCTACAAGATATATGGGACACCATAAAGTGACCAAATATTCTGATTATCAACATTCCAGAAAGTGAAGAGAAAACAAAAGAAATAGATAACCTATTTAACAAAATAATAGCTGAAAATTTCTCAAGTCTAGCAAAAGATACAAACATTCAAATACAGGAAGCTCAGAGATCTCCAAACAGGTACAATTCAAAAAAGTTTTCTCCACTGCATACTGTAATCAGAAGTCAAAGACAAAACTGTCAAAAGTCAAAGACAAAGAGAGAATTCTAAAAACAGCATGAGAAAGGCATCTGTCAGGTCATTTGTAAAGGAACTCCAATAAGAATAACAATGATCCAACAGGTAGTGCGGGTTAAAAAAAAAAAAAAAAAAAAAAAAAAAAAAAAAAAAAAAAGAATAACAATGAATTTCTCAGTAGAAACTTTACAGACCAGGAGAGAACAGGATGATATATTCAAAGTGTCAAAAGAAGAAAACTGCCAGACAAGTTAACCTTCACCTATCAAAGGGAAATAAAGTCTTTCCCAGATAAGCAAAAGATAATGAAATTCAACACCACTAGAATGGCCCTACAAGAAATGCTTAAGGGAGTCCTACACCTGAAAGTAAAAGGATGATATCGACCATCATAAAAACACATAAAAATATAAAACCTACTGTAAGAGTAAACATGTTAAGAAGGAAAAGAAAGGAGTCAAATATCACCCCTACAGAAAACCACTAAAACACAGTAATGAACAATTAGAGAAAAACAAAGGAGGCGGGGCGTGGTGGCTCACACCTGTAATCCTAGCAGTCTGGGACGCTGAGGCGGGCAGATAGCTCAAGCTGAGGAGTTCGAAACCAGTCTGAGCAAGATCGAGATCCCATCTCTACTATAAATATAAATAAATTAATTGGCCAACTAAAAAATATATTGAAAAAATTAGCTGGGTATGGTGGCACATGCCTGTAGTCCCAGCTACTCGGGAGGCTGAGACAGAAGGATCACTTAAGCCCAGAAGTTTGAGGTTGCTGTGAGCTAGGCTGACACCACAGCACTCTAGCCCAGGTAAGAGAGTGAGACTCTGTCTGGAACAAAAAAAGAGAGACAGAAAAAGAAAGGAGTAAAGCATGTACAAAATAAATCAATTAATAAAATGACAGGAATAAGCCCACACATATCAATAATAATCTAGAATGTAAGGGGAACAAACTTTACACATAAAAGATATATACTGGCTAAACAGATATTTTTTAATGACCCAAATATATGTTGCCTACAAGAAACTCACCTGTAAAAACACCTAAACTGAAATTAAAGGGACAAAAAAAAAGATATTCCATGCAAACAGAAATGAAAAGCAAGCAGGACTAGTTATATTTATATCAGGTAACACAGACTTTAAGTCCGAAACAGTAAAAATAGATAAAGAAGGTCATTATATAATAATAAAGGAATCAATTCAGCAAGAGGAATTCCAAATATATATGCACTGTTTTCCTCTGCTTTCACACAACAATCATCAACACAAAAGAAGACTTCTGTAAGCAAAAGTGTGGGTTCTTCCCCACACACCAAGAAATGGCCACCATCTAGGTATCCACTAATTCAATTCAGACACTATTTACCTGGAGACAGTGTTAAGATCCCACAAAGTGAGGGCTCAGTCTCCTTCAGACATCACTCACAGGTCTGGGCCTCTTTCATGTCTCACCAACCAGCTTCAAGTTGGGGTGCCCATAACCACCTCTTTGGGTTCAATTAATTTGGTGGAACACTGAGGGAAACACTTACTTACATTTAAGGTTTTTTATAAAGGATAGAGATGCAGAGATGTGTGAGGTGAGGTATGGGGGAAAGGACACACGGGTTCCATGCCCTCTGTGGGTGCACCACCCTTCGGGAATCTCCACATCATCAGCCCTCTGGAAGCACTCAGATCCCTGTCCTCTTTGGTTTTTATGGAGGCTTCATGACAGGCATGATTGATTAAATCACTGGCCATTGGTGAAGACTTGACCTATAGCCCCTCTCCATTCCATATAGGTTGGTGAGCAAGGCTGAAAGTCCCAACCCTCTAATCATGCCTTTGTCTGACTAGCCCAAACCTGAAACTATCAGTAAATATTAGCATAACACAGACAGCACTTTGGAGATTCCAAAGATTTCAGGTGTTGTATGCCAGGAAACAGTGAAAATACCAAATATATATTTCATAATGTCATGTGCACCCAACACCAAAGCACCCAGGTATATAAAGTAGTTATTAGATCTAAAGGGAGAGACAGACTCTAATATAAGAACAGTTGAGAACTTCAACACCCTCTGTCAATATTAGGCAGATCTAGACAGAAAATTAACAAAGAAACATTGGATTTAATCTGCAATTAAAACCAAAGGGACCTTGGTTTTTTTTTATTTTTTATTCAACAGCTACAGAATACACATTCTTCTCATCAGCACATGGCACATTCTCCAGGACAGACCATATGTCAGAACACAAAACAAGTCTCAACAAATTTTAACAATCGAATCCAGTCTCTTCTCAGACCATAATGGAATAAAACTAGAAGTTAATAACAAGAGAAACTTTGGAAACTGTACAAACACATGGAAATTAAATATTCTCCCAGAGGAAATTTTAAAATTTCCTGAAACAAATGAAAATCAAAACATACCATATAAACCCTATGAGATAACAAAAGCATTTAAGAAGGAAGGTTATAGCAATCAATTCTCACATCAAAAAATTAGAAAGATTTCAAATAAATAGCCTAATTATTCACTTCAAGAAACTAGAAAAGGAGAAAAACAAAAATTAGTAAGAGAAATAATGAGCATAACTAAATGAAATAGAGATTTTAAAAAATACAAAGGATCAAAGAAACAAAAAGTTAGGATTTTGAAAACATGAACAGAATCAATAAACTGCTAGCTAGTCTTCTATTTAACATAGTACTAGAAGTCCTTGCCACAGCAATCAGGCAAGAAAAAGAAAAAAAGGGCATCCAAATGGGAAAAGAGGAAGTTGGATTATCTCTGTTTGTCAATGATATGATCATATACTCAGAAAACCCTAAAAACTCCAAAAGATTCCTAGTTTTGAAAAGTGAATTCAGTAAAGTCTGAGGTTACAAAATCAATGTACACAAATCAGTAGCATTTCTATACACCAATAACAACCAAGCTGAGTCTTGAACTCCTGGCCTCAAGTGATCCTCCCACCTTGGCCTCCCAAAGTGCTAGGATTACATGTATGCACCATGGTGCCTGGCCCTAAAGTCTCTTTAGATTAGCTGCTCTGTCAAATCAAAACTCAATCCCATTTACAATAGCTGTAAAAAATAAAATAAAATACCTAGGAATATACTTAACAAAGGAGGTGAAATATCTCTACAAGGTGAAGTATAAAACACTAATGAAAGAAACTGTGGATGACACAAACAAATATAAAAACATCCCATGCTTATGGATTGAAAGAATCAATATTGTTAAAATGACTGTACTTCCCAAAGTAATCTATGGATTCAATGCAATTACTATCAAAATGTCAACATCATTTCCCACAGAAGTAGAAAAACCAATCTTAAATTTCATGTGGAACAAAAAAAAAAAAGCCCTGAATAACCAAAGCTACACTAAGCAAAAAGTATAAAGCTGGAGGCATCACATTACCCAATTTCCAATTATACTACAAGGCTATAATTACCCAAACAGCATGTTACTGGTATAAAAGTAGACACACAGATTGATGAAACAGAACAGAGAACCCAGAAATAAAACCATATACCTACAACTAATCTTTGACAAAGCAGACAAAAACATACACTGGCAAAAGGACACCTTATTAAATAAATGGTGCTGGGAAAACTGGATAGCCACATGCAGAAGAATGAAACTGGATCCCTGTGTCTCACAATAGACAAAAATTAACTCAAGATACATTAAGACCTGAAACCATGAAAATTCTAGAAGAAAACCTAGGAAAAACTAATCTTGATATTGTCCTAGGCAAATAATTTAAGACTAAGACCCCAAAAGCAAATGCAACAGTAACAAAAATAAATGTGGGACTTAAACTAAAAAGTTTCTGCAAAGCAGAAGAAATAACCAAGAGAGTAAATAAACAACCTACAGAATGGGAAGAAATATTCGCAAACTATACATCCAACAAAGGACTATTATTCAGAATCTACAAGGAACTCAAACAAATAAGCAAGAAAAAAAACATAAAAATCTCACAAAAACCAACTCACGCTGGATAACAGACTTAAACCTAAGATATGAAACTATTAGAACTCTAGAGGAAAAAGTTGGAAACACTCTCCTAGACATCGGCCTGGGCAAAGAGTTTATGAAGAAGTCCCCAAAGGCAATCACAGCAGCAACAAAAATAAATAAATGGGACATGATCAAACTACAAAGCTTCTGCACAGCCAAAGAAATAGTCATGAAAGTAAACAGACAACCTACAGAATGGGAGAAAATTTTTGCATCCTATGCATCCGATAAGGGACTGATAACTAGAATATACTTAGAACTCACGAAAATTAGGAAGAAAAAATCAAATAACCCCATTAAAAAATGGGCAAAGGACTTGAACAGAAATTTTTCTAAAGAAGACAGAAGAATGGCCAACAAACATACGAAGAAATGCTCAACATCTCTAATCATCAGGGAAATGCAAATCAAAACCACAATGAGATATCACTTAACCCCAGTGAGAATGGCCTTTATCAAAAAATCTCCAAACAATAAATGCTGGCGTGGTTGCGGAGAGAGAGGAACACTCCTACACTGCTGGTGGGACTGCAAACTAGTTCAACCTCTGTGGAAAGCAATATGGAGATACCTTAAAGCGATACAAGTGAATCTACCATTTGATCCAGCAATCCCATTGCTGGGCATCTACCCAAATGATCCAGTGACACTCTACAAAAAAGACACCTGCACTCGAATGTTTATAGCAGCACAATTCATAATTGCAAGGCTGTGGAAACAGCCCAAGTGCCCATCAATCCAAGAATGGATTAATAAAATGTGGTATATGTACACCATGGAGTACTATTCAGCTCTAAGAAACAATGGTGATATAGCACACCTTATATTTTCCTGGTTAGAGCTGGAACCCATACTACTAAGTGAAGTATCCCAAGAATGGAAAAACAAGCACCAGATATATTCTCCAGCAAACTGGTATTAACTGAGTAGCACCTAAGTGGACACATAGGTGCTACAGTAATAGGGTATTGGGCAGGTGGGAGGGGGGAGGGGGGCGGGTATATACATACATAGTGAGTGAGATGTGCACCATCTGGGGGATGGTCATTATGGAGACTCAGACTTTTGGGGGGAGGGGGGGAAATGGGCATTTATTGAAACCTTAAAATCTGTACCCCCATAATATACCAAAATAAAAAAAATAATTAAAAAAAAAAAGCAAACAAACAACAAAAAAAAAAACATAAAAAGTGAGCAAAAGACATAAACAGTTTTCAAAAGAAGAGACACAAATGACAAAAAAAAATACAAATACATTAAAATGCTCAACATCGCTAATCATCAGGGAAATGCAAATTAAAACCACAATAAGATACTACCTTACCACAGAATGGCTACTATTAAAAAGTCAATAAAAAATAGAAGCTGGTATGGATACCATGAAAAAGGAATGATTATACACTGTTGGTGGGAATGTGATTAGCACAACCTCTATGGATGACAGTATAGAAATTTCTCAAAGAACTAGAAGTATATTTACCATTCAATCCAACAACCTCACTACTGGGGACATATCCAAAGGAAAAGAAATCATTTTATCAAAAAAGTCACCTGTACTTAAATGTTCATTGCAGCACAATTCACAAATTGCAAAGATATAGAATCAATCTAAGTGCTCATAAACCAATGAGTGGATAAAGAAAAAGTATTCCACACCATGGAGCACTACTCAGCCATAAAAAAGAATGAAATAATGTCTTTCGCAGCAACTTGTATGATACTGGAGGCCATCATCCTAAGGGATCCTAAGCTTTTCATTTTCTTCAGTTTCTGGTCCTGTTTAATTTTTGCCAGGCTGACATTAGACCCTAAATTAAAGTCACCAATAGCCAAACTATCCCTATTAAAAACAAATTCACTCATTTTAAAAAACAAACTGTGTAAGGCTGACAGAGATCACAAATCAAAACTAAATTATCTTAGGTTTTCTATACCATATCTTAAAAGTTAATTCTGGAAACTAAAACCTTTACCTAGTTCAACATTTTAAAGGGAAGTAGTTCAGCAATGGAAAACCAAGTACCATATGTCCTCACTTATAAGTGGGAAGTAAGCTATGGGTATGCATAGTCATACAGAGGGACAATGAACAGTGGAGACTCAGAAGGGGAAAGATGGAAAAAAGAGTGAGGAATGAAAAATTACCTATTGGGTACAATGTATACTATTTGGGTGATAGATAAAAGCCCAGACTTCACCACCATACAATTCATCCATATAATAAAAAAAATCTACTGAAATTAAAAATAAAAACTTTCAGCCCTACCATCCCCCACCTCCAGGAAGAGAGGAGGAGCTGGAGAATGAGTTTAATTACCAATGGCCAATGATTTAATAAATTGAGCCTTTATAATGAAACCTCAACTTTTAACTCTCAGAATGAGATTGGGGGAGCTTCTAGGTTGGTAAATACATCCATGTGCTGTGAGGGTGACACACCAGGAAAGGGCATGAAAGCTCTGTACCTCCTGCCCCAATGCCTTGCCCTGTGCATATCTGTGATTTATTTGGCTGTTTCTGAGTTATATGCTTTATAATAAAACTGTAAGTGTAGCACTTTCCTGAGTTCTGTGAGTGGTTCTAGCGATTATTTAACCTTAGGGAGGATCACCCAAATTTATAGTGGGTGGGCAGAAGTACAAGTAATCTAGGGACCTGATTTGTAGCTGGTGCTAGAAGTGGCAGTAGTCTTGTGAAACTGAGTCCTTAACTTGTAGGTTCTGCACTAACACAAGCAGTTAGTGTCAGAACTGAACTGAATTATTAGCCACCTAGTCAATGTTAGAACATTGGTGTTGGAATAACACATTTGGTGTCAGTAAAAAATACACATTTGAAAACCACACAGTATTCTTGGGGGAAAAAAAATTTGAACATGAATCTGAGCAAATCTGTAGACTTAACTGCCATAAAAGCAAACATACATGGAAATAAAGAACCCTCTTAAGCAACACAAGGATGCAGATAAAAGCAATGTAAAAGATATATCAACCAAAATGCAACATATGGGCCTAACTTGGATCTGATTACACGAAACCAACTGTAAAAGGGCATTCATGGTATAATATGGGAAATTTGAACACTGCCTGGATATTAAATAATATTAATGCATTATTGCTTATTTTTAAGTGGAAATAGTATTATGATTATGGGTTTTTTCCTCCTTTGCCAAATACATACAGGATTTGTTTTAAAATAACCAGGAAGTATAAATTTTAAAAAAGATTGGCTATTATTTAATAATTATAAAAACTGGGTGATGGGCACATGAGAATTAATTATTCAGGTCTCTCTCTTTTTGGAATGTTTGAAAATTTCCATAGTTAAGTATTTTTAAGAACACAAAGGGAAATGTAAACAAGAAATTATTAAACTTTCCAACACATCCAATGGAATCCAAAGATGACTGGCTCAGAGTTTAAGAACAAATTTCATCTATAAATATACAGGTATAAGCAAAGAAGGAGAAAACTGAGGGGTGGGGTGGAGAAAAAGGAAAGTGAGAAAATTAAGTAAATAAGAGCATATGAGTATACAGATTTCCCAGTTGGATATTCTTTACCTTAAGCCATTGAACATACCTGCAGCTCCTGGAGAGTCTGTTCTACTTTCAATTCTAATGCCTTGTAACTTTCAAAAAGAGCATCCTTCTCTGTTTTAAGCTTTTCATTTTCTTCAATCAGTTTCTGGTCCTGTTTAATTTTTGCCAGGCTGACATTGGACCCTAAATTAAAGTCACCAGCAGCCAAACTTTCCCTATTAAAAACAAATTCACTCATTTTAAAAAACAAACTGTGTAAGGCTGACAGAGATCATAAATCAAAACTAAATTATCTTGGGCTTTCTATACCATATCTTAAAGTTAATTTTAGAAACTAAAACCTTTACCTAGTTCAACATTTAAAAATAACTTATTGCTAATGAGATTTTAAACTAAATACTTCTAAAACAATGCCTCTAACTCTCAAAGAAAATATATTTCAACTTCCTCAAAACACTATCAACTCTAAAGAACAAAGTAAAAAGCATTTCTTTTTCAGTTTCTTCCAATTCCTCCTCCCCATGACCCTCCACCCCATTTGACAGTTTAGTACCTAAGGCACTGATGAGATCCCACCAAACAGCTACATCATCCAAGACACAGTATCACCAAGGCTTGGATCATAATACAGAATCATGTTTTAGCATATATAAATAACAAACATGACTTTCTGCTTTAAGTTGATAATTTAAAATGATCTAAAAAGTAAACTTCTTTTGGAATAATCAAATTTCATCACAAGTTTTCACGGGAAGAAGAAAAGAGGCTCTTTTGTTAAAAAAGAAAAGGCAATTCCCTGAAACTTACTAAAATTTTCTGGAAGCCAGAGAAAAAAACTTGAAATCTCATTTGAAATTTTGGCTGTGCCTGAATAATTCAGATTTAGAGACATTTTTATTTTTGACAAATATATTCAAAACAGTTGGCTTGAGAAGCTGGTATGTAAACTAAACAATTCAGGAATGATTTTTCTTTGAAAATGGCTTTTAATAAAAATATTCTGCTAAAACAGAGATGAACACATGTTTGAGAAAAACAAATAATATCATCCTCAAAATCACTGACATAGTTAGGGGTTCCAACAGCATAAGCCTTAACTTCTACTCCACTATGACGACAAGGATACCTACCATGAATTAGAAATTAGTTAAAACTAAAAATCCTACCACATTCTTACTTTGGAAATGTCACATGATTTCCTGCATCATTTTCATTCTTCAAGTCAAGAGCCAGCCTCCCACTTAAGCGCCCCTTCGGTCTGCTGAAAGTTGACTGATTTGATCTATGTCCCCACAAGGGAATGGGGCTTTTGAGGTTTCTGAGAGCAAACTGACCAGGATCCGATTTTTTTTCCTCACAGACGTTAGTAGTGGAAGTGAGTTTGCATTTTTCTGCAAATCCTTTCTTAGCCACCTCTTCCCCTATATCCACACTGCCATACTCAGCCTGAGCAATAACTGTTCCATCTTGATAGGTTGCTTTAATTCTCATTTTTATTTCCTTTTCAAAAATCAAGCTCCCCAAAAAGGTTCTGCCCTATGAAAGATAGGAAAGAAGACAAACCAGCTATATCAACATGTTTCTCCACACTTACTTTGTTTCTTCCCATTCTTTTCCAAGCATCGTATTTCTTCATTCTATATATAAGTGGTCTTACCTGGTTGTTGGCTATATGCAAATATACTTCTGCATGTGCATGACTGTATTCTGATTACACACTTGTTAAAATCTTCCCTTTCAGAAGTACAGCTAATATTTGTACAGTCATGTTCATAAATTTTTAAATATATACTAATTAAATATTCTATTTTTTTTAAACCCAGCAGATTGTATTGATTATTTCAGCCCCAACTAAATGTAATGGTATCCTGAGGAGGAATAGCCCATAAAAATGAATTTATTATCTAGAAAAGGTACTCAATTTCAAGAAAATTTTAAAAATAGTTTTAAGGCAAAGTCAGGTACTCTGGTTTTAAAGACAAAAAATAGGAGCAAAAAAATAGAAACTCAAAGTACAAAATGTAATTTCTTTAAAAAATCAACAAATTGAAATTATGAAATGTGAAATGTTAAAAATTCTTATATTCAAAATTCTCTTAAATAGATTTTTAAGGATGCCATACCTGTACAACTAGTATATGAGAAGCCATATGATAAATTACGTGTTTGCTAACTTTTAACTGTTGATTACTCATCCACAGAACCGAACACAACTATACCCAAAATATATTTGGGATTAGATAATATCTTGAGACTTAATAAGAACTTGTCTACTCCTCTAGAAAGCCATAATTCTTAAAATTACTTTGATATGATCTAATTACTCTTCCCAAATTTCTCTAGGTTCTTTTCCTGATTTTCAGCCTATGTAAACTATATAAAGGAAATTACTCATTTTTCAGAATATATAATGCATAAACTTAAAAACATAAAATGGGTGAGTACTGTTCAAATTTACTGGTTCACATCTTCTTTGAAATAAGACATAATTAATCTGATGAATTATATCTCTATTAGAGGAAAAAGCTTTATTCTTAGTTATATTCCCACTAGATAAATACAAAAGCAACACAGTAAAAAAGATAAAAATAAAAACAATATAGTTCCCACAAATAAAACAAACCAAATAGGAAATCATATCAATAATAATCAGAGAAACAAGTGTGCAAAGACCAAACTAAAAACAAGAAAATACTAGGTGGCCACATTTTTTAAAAATTCAAAGTCCAAGAAACTAAATAATATTAGCAGGGACTAACTATTTTCTGTATCTTTTTTAGCTATACAGCAATATAGAGGGTAGAAGACAGACCTATGCAAGAGCTCTTAATCTTTTTTGTGTCATGGGCTCCTTTATCAGTCTGGTAAAATCTTTGTACTCAAAAATGAAAAATAGGCAGGGTGCCGTGGCTCACGCCTGTAATCCTAACACTCTGGGAGGCTGAGGCGGGCAGATTGCTCGAGGTCAGGAGTTCAAAACCAGCTGAGCAAGAGCGAGACCCTGTCTCTACTATAAATAGAAAGAAATTAATTGGCCAACTAATATATATAGAAAAAATTAGCCAGGCATGGTGGTGCATGCCTGTGGTCCCAGCTACTCAGGAGGCTGAGGCAAAAGGATTGCTTGAGCCCAGGAGTTTGAGGTTGCTGTGAGCTAGGCTGACGCTACGGCATTCACTCTAGCCTGGGCAACAAAGCGAGACTTTGTCTCAAAAAAAATAAAATAAATGAAAAATAAAAAGAAAGAAAGAAAAACAGAAATCTTTAGATACCTCTCAGAATGTTGTTAAATGCATAACATGATTACAAAAGAAGTTATTTCACTGTGATACAATTTAATACCAGGTTAAGAACCTCTGGGCCTAGAAGAATGCATCTCAACAGACAAAGAAGGAAATTCAAACTATATATGCTCAAGGATCACCAACAATCACTACCAAAAAAAAAGAAAAAAGAATTTTTTTGATCCACAAGGCAAAATAAGAAAGTTTTTTAGGTTAACAAATACAGGTTTTGTAAATTTTTCAAAGCATAAAATTTGGAAATACACACACTGTATCAAGAGGCTTGAATTCACAAAGAATACCAATATAAACAGCAAATATGGTCCAGAATTCATTACCAATCAAATGGGATCAGGCAGGCAAAGCCAACAAACTCAAAATGTAATTCATTGAAATATATCACATTAAGATTTTAATCAATCAGATACAGTTTTCTAGTTAACCTCTTTCATACAAAAACCCTTGGTTTCAACCCTTATTATCGAAAATCTATCTAAAATTCAAGAACAACTTCCACCCCTAAGTAATGTTTGAAAACTACTGCTGGAATATGAAAAATTATTAATATTTGAAGAAACTGTCAAAAAAAAAAGAAAGAAACTCTGTCTTCGGGCAACATATGAATGCAAATGGAAATAATCTACTTTCTACAAAAGTTCTAATTGACTTAAAGCTGAAGGACCTAAAGGTCCAGTACTCCTTGCTTAGAATTTTTTAATGCAGAAATGTGATTTTTAGACTTCTCTCTTAAGTAAAATGCTTTTTGGTTATACTCACTAATCACAATCAATATAAAGTTTTAAAATCAGATTGTCTCTTAAGTATATCTAATCACAAAGACTGAACCTTGAACTTGAAACAAATTCTGTGTTCTCTCCAGTTGAAACAAAAAGAATGACATGGCAGAGATGATACATGGATGTTTTAATACTACACTTTACCATAAACATATATGCTATATACTTTTATAAATATCAAACATTTAATTTTTATCATGAGAAATGCGTTATATTTTCTGCTAAATTCTTGTGAACTGGAGATAGATGCATACATGTACTTTTAAAACATATTTAGGTATTTAAAAGGCATAAACTTAACCTTTCAAATAAATCTAGTCATTCATGTAGGATACAGAGCTATCAAAATCATTTAAAAAAGATTTATGTTACTTTCCTAACATATATTTCATTCTGTTTTCCAAACCGGTAAGCTTTATTCAGAAACCAGAAAGCATCACTTGATTTCTAATTTATTCTACCTAATCTTATCTGTATATATTAGAAAATAAGCTAAAAGTTCTTTAAATTGTTAAACTCAAATTCTAATCTCTAGTTTTCATTCCCCTATTCTACATATAAATTTTAAATAAAGGCATATAAGAATAGTAATTTAATCTTCATTTGATCTTCAGCAGTTTGTAATCACCAGTCTATCAATTTCAACTGTGTGCAGCATGGGCGTGAAACTGCTGGTTAAACAAATATGCTGAAGGAATTTTCAGTGCCTAGGACATCTTCTGGAAGTGTGCAGGATTTTTGCTCGTTTTTGTTTTTACTGAATGCCTACTATTCATCCATTTACTCAAATGCTAAATAAACTGGATGCTCATCTAACATCTAACAGGCAGAAAGACTAGACACAGAAAAATGAATATTTGTTCCAACCAAAACAGTTTTGTCTCTACCAAACTCACTAGCCCATGGGGGAGAAAAAAATTACAAGTCTACATGCTTTATATACTGAGTGACTAAAATAGCCGCAAGGGAGTGGATGGTGGGTATTAGCAAAGACTTCACTTAGAAGATTACATTTGAGCTTTGAGCTGAAAATTAACAACTAAATGTGGCTTTCTAAGCAGAGATATCAAGAATTACTATTTTTTTCCAGAAAACATCCAGTTTGCCAATTAGCTAAACTCAAATAAATGATCTTTTTACAGAATTAAGCATCCAAATACAAATGTTTATATATAGTACACCTACAAAGAATCTATGAAGCATACAAAAACATTCTTAGGCTGGGTGCGGTGGTTCATGCCTGTAATCCTAGCACTCTGGGAGGCCAAGGCAGGCAGATTGCTTGAGTTCAGGAGTTCGAAACCAGCCTGAGCAAGAGCGAGACCCCGTCTCTACTATAAATGGAAAGAAATTAATTGGCCAACTAAAAATATACACAAAAATTAGCAGGGCATGGTGGTGCATGCCTGTAGTCCCAGCTACTCGGGAGGCTGAGGCAGGAGGATCGCTTGAGCCCAGGAGTTTGAGGTTGCTGTGAGCTAGGCTGATGCCAGGGCACTCACTCTAGCCTGGGCAACAAAGTGAGACTCTGCCTCAAAAAAAAAAAAAAAAAAAAAAAAAAAATTCTTAATTGAAGTTTCTTCCTTCAGTTCTAGAACTATAACTTTTTCCCCCTTGATTCTTGTTTGTTTCAATCAACATAAATCTGTGTATCTTCCTACTATGAAGATAGCATGGACTTGAGCTCTAGCCCTAGTTTTTCCCTAATTAGCTTTATGACTAAATAAGTCATTTAATTATTCTAGACCACAATCTCTTTACATGTAAAATAAGGCAAGAGCAAACAAATTCAAAGGTCTGTGAATTTAAGGTATTAGGGTTCCAAGCATGCAGAAAATTCAAAACAAGCCTCTACCTTGGTCAAAGCATTTATATTAAAGAAGGAAGTAATAAATTTTAGATTTTAAACCAAAAACTTAAATTTTACATTAATATCTACACTTTATGTTTATAAAAGTCTGGGTTTTATATGTAGAAATGTTTTTTATAAGTAATTATAGTGCAATCAAAACTGCACCAACACACCTACAAGATTCTCAAAACAAGAAATAAAGAGGCAAATATGATGTTTCTGAATCCCTACTATTCATGCATTTTCTCAAATGCTAAATAAACTGCATACTCATCTTAATACCTAAATTGTAATTTAGGTTTTATTAAAAATATTCCAAAACTTAATTACTATTTCTTATAATACTGATTAAACCATTTTTCACATAAGCCACCTGAGCTGCTAAAATAATTACAAACCTGATTACTTTGCAATGTAATATCCCTCACCAGCACTACAACTCACCAAAAGAACCACCATTATTGCACAGAAGATTTAAAAAGAGGTACGACTTCTATAAGACTACTTTTGAAATTATCAGATGTCTTCCAGAATTAGGTTACTATTTCAAAATTCAATGGAAGTGAATGTAAACTAGAATTCAGATTAGCAGATCACTGCCAATTACTACATCAAACAGTATGAGCCTCTGTCAAAATGACAAAATCTGATTAAATGACCCCAATTTCAAATGTGTAATACTTATAGCCAAGACTAGATTAACAATCACTTTTATGTAGTAAATACTTTCTCAAAAACAAACAATAACAGAATAACTGCATTCATATTTCCTCCACTATATGAGATTATCCTTTTAATCTTTTACATCAGAAAAAACTATTTACATTTATTCTATATATATACACACACACACACATATCACTCTTCTCTATTCAAGAATGTTTACCTAGCAATGATAAGTACTAAAATATTATATAATTGCTTCTGAGTTATTTTATAATTCATATTTTTCACAAATTTGTACAGACTTTTATGTTAAAGTCAGTGAGACATAACTACACTTCTATTTTGTTTCAAACATATAGTTATACTTTCATTAACAAAAATATTTAAAATCTGACTTGCCTGATCAAACTGGGTAACTTCTTGACCAGAAGGAATTTGTAGTCCCCAAAGTCTATACTTCTTGGCAACACTAGAAAATTGCAGCTCCAAAGGAATTTCAACTATATCAGACCGATTTAGAATTTCGGTATTTCCATAGTCAATGTACCTCACCAGACACTGGAAAAAATAAGAGATAAATACCAATACTGAACCTACATTAAATATCTCCAAAGAAACCACCAATTTGCTGCTTTCTGTTAATTACCTGTATATCAAGATAGCATTTTACCTCAAGTTGACAAAATGCATTCAGAATCCAATCTCTAGTAATAACCTCAAAATAAAGAAAATCCATAGTCCATGAAATTATAGTGATCTCTATATTTGGTACTAGCGAAATTCCAACAGTATCTTTTCTCATTTTGGTTTTTTAAACAATTGGTATTTTAAATAAACATGAACCTCTGAATATTATGGCCCTCTCCTATCTCTCCTAATGTTAAAAATCAATCAACATTCTTAAGTTCAAGTTGGAAACAATAAAATCTGAAAAGAAAGGCAAAGTTATCAAACTAGCTTTTATAAAATTAAATCCATTCCAGCAAAACCTTGGAAACTAATCAAATTCACCCTTACCTCCAGTTCTGTATCTGTTTAAAAGATTAAAAAAGAAAAATAGTTCATTACAAGCTCAAATGTCATTCTATCCTTTAATTTATAAGTTAAAGCCAATCCAAAAGCAAAAGCAAAATATGATCTCCAGTTGTCAAATCATGGGGAAAAGGTCTATTGGTAAGGTCTATCCCACTAAGATAAAACCATTACCTATCATAGTAATAAATAATGAGTTTTAAAAACAAAAAGATATTCAGAGCATTAATCAAATTGTTTCACCCCTCACATTATACCAAAAATAATTTTACAAAACACATGTAACATATTTTAAATCCAGAAAGCAGACACAGAAAAAACACTAAAGGCAATTGTATAGAGATGCTTTTACATAGCCTGCAGTGTGCAATTGCCATCAAACAGCTATTCAGAATCCCATTTCCCCAAATCTCCTTAAAAAAATCTTCCCATGTAAAATATTCACAATGTCAAAAAATAAAATGGCTTAACACAAAGAAAATTTATCACATCTAACCCAGGCATGAGAAAATAGCAAGCCAATCTTTATTATTAACTATACTCATATCAACTAAATAAAAGATACACCTAACTTCAGGACCAATCGAGTTTTCCTACTCATCAATCACAATAGAATGAACTTGTAAAAGTTATTTATGAGCAAGAACCAAGCATAATTATTAAGAACTAAGATATAAAGAACCAACCAGTCACCAAAAATAATCTACAAATTATATAATCTATTTTTGGACAATCTCAGGTGATTATATTCAAATTTAAATTCAGAGAAATATTCCCAAATCTCAATTGTTTTTAAACAATTAATTTCTTTTGTGCTCATTAGAGGGAAAAAGTATGTTTAATTAATTTACAACTTCAATGAACCACATCTTATTATGATTATGAATAAGCAATGAAGAGCTAAATAAGCATCAAATTTTGGAACCAAAATAAATATTCTTTAAAGCAAAAAAACTGAACACTTATTTCCTGCCTTTTCATCACTGATGATTTTCAGCACTTTGCATCTGTACCAACACTTATCTTCAGAAAATAATCCACCATAAATCTACAAAGAGAAAAAGAAAGCAAAATTATTTGGCATTTTAATGAAGTAAAGCATGTGAAGTAGATCGGAATGAAGGTTAGCATTTATTAAGCACTTACTATGTGTCAATAAGCACTTTATATTAATAACTTATTTAATTTTCACAACAACCCTATCAAGTAAGTACTAAGTGAGTACTCTGTCACCCAGGCTGGAGTGCAGTGGCATGGTAACAGCTCCTGCTATGAACTGCTAGGCTTTAAGGGATCCCCTTCCTCAGCCTACCAACCAGCTGGGACTATAGGCAAGTGCCACCATGCCCAACTAGATTTTTTTTTTAATTTTTTTGTAGAGATGGAGTCTCACTATGCTGCCCAGGCTGGTCATAAACTCTTAGCCTCAAGCGATTCTCGCTCCACTTCGACCTCCCAAAATAGTGGGATTACAGGTGTGAGCCACCACACCCAGCCTGATTTTATACTTTATATTTAAGGGTCATTGGCTTTTAAGTGGATAAAATTAAATTAGATAATATTCTTAATACTGAACTTTCATTTATTTCAAATTTATACTTTAGTTTAATGATGTTTAATAAAAGAGCAGAGAAAATTTATATACTTTCAATCATTTTCTCAGCCTCAGCACTACTGACATTTGGGACTGGATGAGTCTTTGGGGCAGAAGGGGAGGCCGTCCTCTGTCCTGTGCATTACAGGAGGTTTACCAGCATTTCCCCTGGCATCTACCCACTAGATGCCAGTAGCATAACTTCTAGTTGTAACAACCAAAAAACGTCTCCCAAAATTACCAAATGTCTCCAGGGGGTAGGAATGGGGGCAGGGGGGATACAAAATCCTCCAGGTTGATAACCACTTTAAATCACACATTCTCAATTTGGGCAATATCATTCCTAAAGAGATGAAAAGTGGTTCTTTTGGAGAGAAAGAATCTTAGATATTACAATGGCTGTAGCTCTCCAAAGTTAAACTCTACTTGACAACATAGATAGATACACAGAATATCTGTGGTATTAAAATATCTTGAGGGAGAAAGCCCACTAGGAAAAAAACAAGACTAAAAATGCTTCCTAAGAGGGAATAATGAAAAAAAGTTTGAGAAACACTGCATTAGGTAATAGAGTATAAAATTAATTTAAAATGTATCACTGAACAAGGAAAATAATTTACAGATTTATTTTAAAGCAAAAATAATACAAAATGTGCAACCTAAAAACACTCAATTCACCAAAACAACAAAGTACAACTAAATTTAGACACACAAATGAATATCTAACAAATCAAATGCTACAAAGGATAGATACATTCAATTAGTACTTAATTCTAGTTCCTTCAGCTAACATTCAACTGGAGAACAAAAGAGAGCATTACTGGCATGGTACTCTCTCCTAATCCTCTTATTTATTTGTAAGCAAACAGGATTAGAATAACAAAAATAGCTGATATAAAACAGTTCTATTACAATTTCAAACTCTGCAAAAGATCATATTATCTTTAATCAAGGCTTTGTAATAATATACCAATATGATTAACAATTTGGTATGAGATAAGGGACAGAAATGTAATGGTTTATCGCAACCCAGTTGAGGCAGGGTTGGGGATGCTTGTCTCCAGGAATAGAGCTGGGACCCAATCAAGCTGAGGAATCTGAAGTTCTTGGCCCCATTATTGTGAATAACCACAACTACCACCATAGCATACAAGTCTACCCCAAATAGAACTATTTGTCTTTAGAACATAGTCAGAACTATACATTCACTCCCATTGTGCCTGGGCCCAAACTCCTCCTCGCACAACTCCACTACTCATAGCCTATGACCAGCTTACATGGTGAGAGGGACAGAACACTTGGACCCCTAAAGAAAATTTACAAAGTATAATCCATTTATGAATAATCAGAGGAGGCTGATTAATAATTTATAATCAGATGCCTATTATTGTTGCTAGTTTAAATTTTGATAATATAAGTAATTTATTTCATATTCAACAAAGGAAAAGAGGATTATGTCTCAATCAATGTATAACAATATTAAACATAGTCATAGAGTACAGGGAGGCTAAAAACCTAAAAACTTGGCCAGGCATAGTGGTTCACGCCTGTAATCCTAGCACTCTGGGAGGCCGAGGCGGGTGGATTGCTCGAGGTCAGGAGTTCGAAACCAGCCTGAGTAAGAGCAAGAAATTAAATGGCCAACAAAAATATTAATTGACCAACTAATATATATAGAAAAAATTAGCCGGGCATGGTGGTGCATGCCTGTAGTCCCAGCTACTCGGGAGGCTGAGGCAGAAGGATTGCTTGAGCCCAGGAGTTTGAGGTTGCTGTGAGCTAGGCTGACACCATGGCACTCTAGCCTGGGCAACAAAGTGAGACTCTGTCTCAAAAAAATAATAATAATAAACCTAAAAACTTTACAAATTGCATTACCTTATCCATTTGACACTTAGCTCCAAGCTACATTCCTTCCTCCCTTCTAAATTTTTATTCTACATTTTTATTGGATTTTAATTATTTTTAAACAAAACCAATAAAAGTTATTAAAAAGAAAATAAAAGATATCAAAAGAGATAAAGAATAAGACTTCCTTCTCATCACTCTCCAATATGGGCTGCCAGAAAATAATTTTACATTTATACTAATTCCACATATATAAGTACACTAGTACATATGTTTATGCTTTGTTTTTTATTTAGTCATATGGGCTCATTTTATATACACTATTCTGCACCTTATTCCATATCAGAATACAGAGATCTACCTCTGTCATAGTCTGTTTGAGCTGCTATAACAAAACACCTTAGACTCAGTGCCTTATAAACAATTTATTTGTCATATGTCTGCAGTCTGAGAAGTACAAAAGCAATGCTCCAGCAGATTTGGTGTCTAACGAGGGCCTGCTCCTTACAGATGGTGCCTTCTTGCTGCTTCATGTGTCCTCATATAGTGGAAGGAACAAACAAGCTCCCTTGGGCCTCTTTTATTTGAGGTCTCTTTTTTTTTCCTAGTAAAGTTTCTGCATGTAATGAGGTCTCTTTTATAAGGGTACAAATCCTACTCATGAGGACTCCATTTTCTTAACCTAATCACCTCCCAAATCCCTAATCACCATCACCTTAGGGGTTAGGTGATGCACCTTAGGGGTTAGGGTTGCAACATATGAATTTTATGGGAACAGAAACATTCAAACCAAAGCAATCTCCTCCCTTGTTTAAATAACCAGGGCCTAGAGCAAGTTAAGGCAACCTAGGTGCCCAGGGAACAAAATTTAAGGAAGTATTCACTTTCAGTTACCAACCCTGCACTTACTTAAGTGTAAAGGAGAAGACTGCCTCCTTAAATTCTGGACTTGCCTCACTCTAGAACCAACCCTCAAAAATAATTACTTAGTATTCCAAAATAAGGATCTAACATAATTCCTTAATTTTTCCAATGCAGGGTAACAGTTAAGATGATGAGCTCTGTAGGGTTTTTTGTTTTTTTGTTTGTTTGTTCTTGAGACAGAGTCTCGCTTTGTTGCCCAAGCTAGAGTGAGTGCTATGACATCACCCTAGCTCACAGCAACCTCAAACTCCTGGGCTCAAGCAATCCTACTGCCTCAGCCTCCCAAGTAGCTGGGACTACAGTCATGTGCCACCATGCCCAGCTAATTTTTTCTATATATATTAGTTGGTCAATTAATTTCTTTCTATTTATAGTAGAGACAGGGGTCTCACTCTTGCTCAGGCTGGTTTCGAACTCCTGACCTTGAGCAATCCGCCCACCTCGGCCTCCCAGAGAGCTAAGATTACAGGAGGTGAGCCACCACGCCTGGCCTCTGTAGGTTTTAATACTTGATCAAACATTAACTAGCTAGAGACTTTCATAAAGTTATCCTGGCTGTGCCTCAATTTCCCCAAAAAAACTATGATAACACTTGCTTCATAGAGTTGCTATGAGTATTAAATTAGCATATGCAGAGTGCTTAGAATACTATCTCATGAAGGAAGTAAATACTATTATTATTACCACTACTATTGTAACATATTGAAGACACTGAATTAACCTCTGGTTTTGCCTATTACAAATAATGCTGCAATAATTATCTTTGTGTACTTATAGAAATGTCCAAAGAGTAAATTCCTGCGCATCCAAGATTATAGGTATCTATTATTTTGAAAAAGATAGTTAATACTCATATACAGTCATTTGATTTAAAACAAGATGCCAATACAACTGAGTAAAGGAAATATGGTCTTCTCAATAAACAGTGTTGGCATAACTGGACATGCACATGGACTAAAACTAAACTGCATCTCTACCTCACATCATAACCAAATAATTTACTGGGGATAACCACAGCCTTTGATGCAAAAGGTAAAAGCTTCTAGAGAAACACACACACACACACACACACACACACACACACACACACACACACACGGGATATATCTATGATCTTGAAGTAAAAAGGTTTTAAGTAGGAAACAAAGCATATACCAAAAAAAGGAAAAATTAATAGATTTCAAATGGTATCAGCAAAGTGGGTAGGTAAGCCACAGACTAAGACATTACCAATACATATAAAAGACTCAAGAATACATATAGAATTCCTACAAATCAATCAAGACAAATAATCTAGTTTACAAATGGAAAAAATATTTGAATAGACATGTCACAAAAGAAAATATTCAAATGGCTAACAAGAATATTAAAACATGTTAACCTCAGCAGACCAACAATACAATGGTTTGGTGAAGATGGAGAAACTAGAATTTTCACAAATTGATGTTAAGGATGTAAACTGGTTCAACACTTTTACAAACCTTATATGATTCCTGATATATGTGGAATCATACCGTATTTGTAATTTTGTGACTGGCTTATTTTATTCAGCATAACATCCTCAAGATTCATATATATATATATTGTAGTTTTTGTCAGAATTTCTTTCCTCTTTAAGACTGAATGATATTCAGTCCATAAATATTTTGGAATCAATAAATTTACTATGACAGTAGCTCATACAAATTCTAAAAATCAGCCTCTTCCTTTCAAATATACCAAAAATTCCAAAAACTATAAAATCTAAGATACAGAACAGTAACAAGAGGGAGGAAATAATTATATTCAAGAATGACTCACCTTCTTTGGATCAAGATTACCAAAAACTGAATTGGCAAGGGGACAAACTTCAGACAGTGAACAACCAATTGTCATGATCTCCTTATTTCTATTGATATTCTAGAAAGAACGGATATAAGATTCAGTAAAATATTATTTAACACTTGAGGGTTCTACTAAGCATGACACTGAAAAGATTTAGAGATTTAAAATTAAATCAAATTCTTTTTTAAGACAGAGTCTCGCTTTTGTTGCCCAGGCTAGAGTGAGTACCGTGGTGTCAGCCTAGCTCACAGCAACCTCAAACTCCTGGCCTCAAGCTATCCTCCTGCCTCAGCCTCCCGAGTAGCTGGGACTACAGGCATGCACCACCATGCCCAGCTAATTTTTTCTATATATACTAGTTGGCCAATTAATTTCTTTCTATTTATAGTAGAGATGGGGTCTTGCTCTTGCTCAGGCTGGTTTCAAACTCCTGACCTCGAGCTATCCGCCTGCCTCGGCCTCCCAGAGTGCTAGGATTACAGGCATGAGCCACTGCACCTGGCCTAAATCAAATTCTTGTATCATTATTTTTTCATAATTGAAATAGATTATTTATAAGAAATGAGACTAGGTTACAGAAAAAGTTTACTTCCCAATGAGTTCAAATTACTTGGAATTCAAACAAGATATTAATACCAAATATTATTAAATCATATGGAGAGAATTCCTTAAAGACCTGCTGATCCCAGAGCTAGGACTGGAAAATATTTAATAAAAGATATAATAAAAAATGAGGCCAGGCATGGTGGCTCACTCCTGTAATCCTAGCACTCTGGGAGGCCGAGGTGGGAGAATCATTTGAGCTCAGGAGTTCAAGACCAGCCTGAGCAGAGCAAGACCCCATCTCTACTAAAAAAAATAGAAAGAAACTGGCTAGACAACATATACATATACATATACATATACATATACATATACATATACATATACATATATTAACTGGGCATGGTGGTGCATGCCTGTAGTCCCAGCTACTCGGGAGGCTGAGGCAGGAGGATAGCTTGAGGCCAGGAGTTTGAGGTTGCTGTGAAGCTGTGAGCTAGGCTGATGCCACGGCACTCTAGCCCGGGCAACAGAGTGAGACTCTGTCACAAAAAAAAAAAAAAAAAAAAGATGAAATATTTAATAAAAGAACATCTGATGGTGCCAGAAAGTAAAGAAGTACTCTTTCAAGAACAGCCAAGTGCAATGGTATGCACCTACATCCCAGCTACTCAGGTGGCTGAGGCCAGAGAATCACTTGAGCCCAGAAGATTGAGGCTGCAGTAAACTATGATATCACTGCACTCTAGCCTGGGAAACAAGTGAGACTCCCTATCTATAAAAAGAAAGAAGTGCTCAAAAAAGCATGAGGCATGTTTAAGGACAAGTAGCCGACCTGTGTTCTTTGGCCAACTTTGTCTCAATGACCAAAGTTGAATAACTTAGATAATTATCTAATAATGACAACCTGGAATTATAAGCTATGGAATAAATATCCATGAGTCTTATAAATAAATGAATGAATAAATGGCAGAGAAGAGACAGCTCTTCCTTATAGAAGAATTCCAATTAATAAATGTTGGAGGCCGGGTGCAGTGGCTCACGCCTGTAATCCTAGCACTCTGGGAGGCCGAGGCAGGAGGATTACTCGAGGTCAGGAGTTCGAAACCAGCCTGACCAAGAGCGAGACCCCGTCTCTACTATAAAATAGAAAGAAATTAATTGGCCAACTAATATAATATGGAAAAAATTAGCCAGGAATGGTGATATATGCCTGTAGTCCCAGCTACTCGGGAGGCTGAGGCAGGATTGCTTAAGCCCAGGAGTTTGAGGTTGCTGTGAGCTAGGCTGACGCCACGGCACTCTAGCCTGGGCAACAAAGCGAGACTCTGTCTCAAAAACAATAAAAAATTTAAAAAATTAAAAATTAAAAAAATAAATGTTGGAGGAATGAGGAGAATACAAAATCATCATTATGCAAGCACTATAGTAATAAATAATAAAATTCATGGGTGAAAAGTTGAGGAGAAATGAGATTAGACAGTCTCAGTATGTATCCCCCTAAAATATTTATAAACTACAAAATAAAAAATAACTTTACAGTGAAACACCCAGAAGTTGGCAACTTAACCAAGTGGATCAAGGTTAACATCATCAATAATAAGATATATCACACCATGAACCCAAGATTATATGCTGAGAAAGACACAGTATCACTTCTGTGATATTTTTGCCAATCTATGAGAAATCATCAAACAAACCCAAATTAAGGGTTACTCTAAAAAATAACTAATACTCATCAAAAGTGTCAAAAATAATGAAATACAAAGAAACTATCAAAAGGTTAAAGGAAGGCCAGGCACGATGGCTCACGCCTGTAATCCTAGCACTCTAGGAGGCTGAGGCAGGCAGTTAGCTCAAGGTCAGGAGTTTGAAACCAGCCTGAGCAAGAGTGAGACCTGTCTCTACTAAAAATAGAAAGAAATTAATTGGCCAACTAATATATATAGAAAAACTTAGCCGGGCATGGTGGCGCATGCCTGTAGTCCCAGCTACTAGGGAGGCTGAGGCAGTAGGATTGCTTGAGCCCAGGAGTTTGAGGTTGCTTTGAGCTAGGCTGACACCACGGCACTCACTCTAGCCTGGGCAACAAAGTGAGACTCTGTCTCAAAAAAAAAAAAAAAAGGTTAAAGGAAACGAAGGATACACAATTAAATACAATGTGGGATCCTGGATTGGAACCTCAAACAGAGAAAAGACAAAAAAAACCACTAAACTTTGAATAGGGGCTATAGTTCAGTTAACAGCATTGTCCCAATGTTAATTTCCTGGCTTTGAGAATTATACTATGGTTATATAACATGTTAGCTTTAAGGGAGATTGGGTGAAGAGCATACAGAAAGCCTTTGTACTAACTTTGCAACTTTCCTGTAAATCTAAAGTTCTTCCGAAATAAAAAGTTAATATACATACATATATGTGTCTATCCTAAAGAAATACACTAACAAAATATTCAACAAGGCTGGTTATCTGTGATGACTGAAAAGAAATATTGAAAGAGCAGTTCCAAGGACATCATGATAAGAATGTCACTGTATAGAAAGAACAGTAACTGAATTTACACTGACCCCAAGAAACATCAGAAGCAGCCCTTGTGACTAAACCCCTCTCTAATCAGTGCTCTAAGTGAAGTTCAGAACACATCAAAATATTCCACATAATCATACTCTATATGGACTAAAACAAATGGAAGCTCTTTCTTTCAAAGAAAGAAGCAGGTGGAGTCAAATACTGCAGATGCCTTCAGCTACTACTCATTAGTCTGGGCATACCAATAATTGTCAAGTGTTCTCTTATAAGTGGCTTATATAGCAGAAATCCAAGTGGCAGGAAAACAGAATATATGTGATCTTTATCCTGACTTGCCTCCACATATTTCTAAATCTCTATTTACTGTTCTCCACACATACATCCCACTCCATCTCCAATCAAATTTTACAATTTGCTTCTTGAAATAAGCATTACATTCATTAGTATATCATTAGAAATTTTAATTTTTAATCTTTCCATGCATTACAAGCATGTTTCCTTTTTAAAATATGTTTAAATTTCTATAGCGGCCTCAATTTCATTATTGAAATCAGAAGTTAGCAAATTACAGCCACCTGTTCTAGCAAATAAAATTTACTAGACCACAGCTACACACATTTGTTCATATATTATGCATGCTTTTGCACTTTTGCTAGTGCTGCTTTTGCACTACAACAGCAGAAATGGCAGAGTGCAATAGTTGCAACAGAGACCATATGGCCCACAGTTATCAGTATTTACTCTCTGATCCTTTACAGAAAAAATTTGCTGACTCTTGGTTTAAATTATAGCTCCAAATTCAGTCAACAGTTTCACAAATAAGAACAACAAATCAAAGTCCAAAGCGGCAGTAACCAATACAATAGCCAATATCCACTTAAAATGTGACCAGTCTGATTTGAGATATGATGTAAGTCTAATACAGTGGATTTCAAAGACTTAATATTAAAACAAAGAAAAATAAAATATCCTGTTCATATTTTTATGCTGATTACATTTTGAAACAATACGTTGGATATACTGGATTAAACAAAATATATTAAAATAATTTCACCTGTTTTTTACTTTCTTCAATGAGGCTGCTAAAAATAATTAAAAATTACTTATATGACTCACATATTTCTACTATACAGTACTGGTCTAGAAAATCTTCAAGCTTAAAAATTATGTTCCTATAAAATGAACTTAAACATAAAATTTATCATCCAACCTGGGACACGAGAGTAATACAGGTGCTATTAGTAAAACGAACATAGAACCAGAACATGTGGGCACCCTTTAGAAAATGTGCATAAGCAGAAACAAATTTACTTCAAGTTTTCTATAATATCACCCTTGTACAATATGTTTTCTACATGCAGTCACGTGCCACATTATAATGTTTTAGTCAGTGACAGACTGCATATCCAACAGTGGTCCCATAAGATTATACTGAAGCTGAAAAATTCCTCTTGCCTCATGATGTCATGATGTTGTAGCCATCATAACATCCTAGCACAACACATTACTCACGTGTTTTTTTTTTTTTTTTTTTTTTTTTTGAGACAGAGTCTCACTTTGTTGCCCAGGCTAGAGTGAGTGCCGTGGCGTCAGCCTAGCTCACAGCAACCTCAAACTCCTGGGCTCGAGTGATCCTTCTGCCTCAGCCTCCCCGGTAGCTGGGACTACAGGCATGCGCCACCATGCCCGGCTAATTTTTTATATATATATCAGTTGGCCAATTAATTTCTTTGTATTTATAGTAGAGACGGGGTCTCACTCTTGCTCAGGCTGGTTTTGAACTCCTGACCTTGAGCAATCCGCCCGCCTCGGCCTCCCAAGAGCTAGGATTACAGGCGTGAGCCACAGCGCCCGGCCGTACTCACGTGTTTTGATGCTGCTGTAAATAAACCAACTGTGCTACCAGCTGAATAAAAGTATAGCATACACAATTATGTACAGTACATAATACTTAATAATAAAAAACTATGTATTTACTATTTACTTATATGTTTACTATACTTTTTTCCTTAGTGTAGTCCTCCTACTTATTAAAAAAGAGTTAACTGTAAAAGAGCCTCAAGCAGGTGCTTCAGGAGGTATCCAGAAGAAGACATTGTTATCACAGAAGATCATAGCTCCATGTGTGCTACTGCCCCTGAAGACCTCCCAAAGGGACAAGATGTGGAGGTAGAAAACTGATGTTGATGATCCTGACTCTGGGTAAGCCTAGCCTAATGTGCGTATTTGTGTCTTAGTTTTTAACAAAAAAAGTTGTAACAGTAAAAAATTTAAATTTAAAAAAAAAAAAGTTTATAGAATAAGGATATAAAGAAAATATTTTTGTACAGCTGTACATTATTTAAGCTGAGTTATTACAAATGAGTCAAAAAGTTAAAATAATTTAAAACTTTATAAAGTAAAAAAGTTACAGTAAGGTTAATTTACTAATCAAGCAAAACTTTTTTAATAGACAGTGTTTGTAAAGTCTACAGTGGTACACAGTAATGTCCTAGGCCTTCAACATTCATTCACCACTCACTCACTGACTCACCCAGAGCAGTTCTAGGCCTCCAAGCTCCACTCATGGTAAGTGCCCTACAAGGGTGTACCATTTATCTTTTTTTTTTTCTTATTATTAAACTTTGTTGTAATGGGTCTCAAAATTCTGTGACAGATTTTTGGTCAAGTTGTTTCCATTAAAAAGTACTGATTTTAAAAACTAATAACTTAAAACTGCCACACAAAAAGAAACAAAAGTGGTCCACAAAACATTCTCCTTTCCTTCTGAAGGTTTTACGATGCGTTGTTATTAACAACCAGTCTTTTACTATTAAACTTAAATGGCCAATTGAAACAAACAGTTCTGAGACCACTGATTAAGAGTGGGGTGGCAGGTATTAGGGATAATATTCATTTAGCCTTCTGAGTTTTCTGGAAAGATTTGGTGACCTTGCCAGCTCCAGCAGCCTTCTTGTCCACTGCTTTGATGACACCCACAGCAACTGTCTGTCTCATATCACGAACAGCAAAATGACCCAGAGGATAGTCTGAGAAACTCTCGACACGCATGGGCTTGCCAGGAACCATATGGCAGCATCACCAGATTTCAAGAATTTAGGACCATCCTCCAGCTCCTTTCCAGAGCAGCGATCAATCTTTTCCTTTAGCCCGGCAAACTTGCAGGCAATGTGAGCAGTGTGACAATCCAGTACAGGAGCATAGCCAGCGCTAATTTGGCCTGGATGGTTCAGGATAATCACCTGAGCAGTGAAGCCTGCTGCTTCCACTGGTGGGTCATTTTTGCTGTCACCAGCAACGTTGCCACAACGAACATCTTTCACAGACACATTATTTACGCTGAAGCCTACGTTGTCCCCTGGAAGAGCTTCGCTCAAAGCTTCATGGTGCATTTCAACAGACTTTACTTCAGTTGTAACATTGACTGGAGCAAAGGTGACCACCATGCCGGGTTTGAGAACACCAGTCTCCACTTGGCCCACAGGGACAGTGCCAATACCACCAATTTTGTAGGCATCCTGGAGAGGCAGACGCAAGGGCTTGTCAGTTGGACGAGTTGGTGGCAGGATGCAATCCAAAGCTTCAAGCAGTGTGGTTCCACTGGCATTGCCATCTTTACGGGTGACTTTCTATCTCTTGAACCAAGGCTCGTTAGCACTTGGCTCCAACATGTTGTCACCATTCCAGCCTGAAACTGGCACAAATGCTACTATGTCAGGGTTATATCCCATTTTCTTAATGTAAGTGCTGACTTCTTTAACAATTTCCTTGTATCTCTTCTGGCTGTAGGGCGGCTCAGTGGAATCCATTTTGTTAACACCAACAATTAGTTGTTTCACACCTAGTGTGTAAGCCAGAAGGGCATGCTCACGGGTCTGCCCATTCTTTGAAATACCAGCTTCAGATTCACCGACACCAGCAGCAACAATCAGGACAGCACGGTCAGCCTGAGATGTGCCTGTAATCATGTTTTTGATGAAGTCTCTGTGTCCTGGGGCATCAATAATAGTCATATAGTATTTGCTGGTCTCAAATTTCCACAGGGAGATATCAATGGTGATACCATGCTCACGCTCAGCTTCCAGTTTATCCAAGACCCACGCATACCTGAAGGAGCCCTTTCCCATTTCAGCCGCCTCCTCAAATTTTTCGATGGTTCTTTTGTCGATCCCACCACATTTGTAGATCAGATGCCCAGTAGCGGTGGACTTGCCCGAATCTACATGTCCAATGACGACGATGTTGATGTAAGTCTTTTCCTTCCCCATTTTGGCTTTTATGGGTGATTTTCACAGCACCTGTGTTCTGGCGGCAAGCCCGTTGCGAAAAAGCCATTTTTTATCTTTTATACTGTATTTTTACTGTAACTTTTCTATGTTTAGACATCTTTAGATACACAAACACTTAGCAGTGTGCTGTAACTGCCTACAGTATTCAATCCAGTAATATGGTGCACAGGTGTATAGCTTAGAAGCAATAGGCTATTGCACATATCCTAGGTATATAGTAGGCTATACCATCTCAGTTTGCATAAGTATACTCTATGATGTTTGCTCAAAGACAAGATCACCTAATGATGCATTTCTCAGAACACAGTCATCAAGCAAAGCATGACTATGTATTTAAAAACTTTTGGTTAATCATATTATTCTACAACTTTTTTCTCATATTTTTTTTTGAGACAGGATCTTGCTCTGTTGCCCAGGCTAGAGTGCAGTGGCATCATCATAGCTCACTGCAACTTCAAAATCCGGGGCTCAAGCAATCCTCCTACCTGAGTCCCCTGAGCATCTGGGACTACAAGCACATGCCACCATACATAGCTAACTTTTCTATTTTTTGTAGAGACAGGGTCTTATTATATTGCTCAGGCTGGTCACAAACTCCTAGCCTCCAGTGATCCTCCTGCCTCAGCCTCCCAAAGTGCTAGGATTATAGGTGTGAGCCACTAGGCTCATAAATTCTTGTATTTCCGACATTTCCAATTCACCCTACTCCCACAAAAAGGAATTCCAATGCTATAGGAAGTATAGATAAATGTAATTCCCCTCCTTCCCATATCATGTATAGTTCAAAAAATCAAAAATTAGTGGGTAATTGTGTTCATTAGAGGGATTGATCTTCAATTCTGGAACACAAGTACATTGGTGCTTTGCTTTATATTTAAAATTAAATAAACTTATTTGACTTGCAGCCTTCCATAGAAAAGTAGAAATGTTTCAGTAGTGCTTTCAACTTTACAATAAGAAAAGTACTATATTTCAAATTCATATTTAAGCCATCAGAAAAAAATGACTAAGATTTTAAATTTTACTATTTTTCAAAAAACAATCTTATAAAAGACCCCTAGATGGGGCTGTAACTTCACAGATACAAGCTCTCAGGATTGTCAGCAATTTACATAGCCATTCTTGGCATTAAATTGTGTGTAATTCTGAAATCATGATCTTGATGATTTTTTTAAATTTTTTAACTTGGTATATTATGAATATACTACTCATAACTCAGGTAAAATCCAAGGTGTAGCCATTTGTCTTGTAATAATGCCTTGTGCTAAATTATTAAATTAAAATTAGACACTGAGAATAATACTGATAAATATATTTATTCCTGGGGTGTTTTTGGTTTTGGTGGGGAGGACCTGGGTTAGCATAGGTTAGAGGAGAAGAAGAAATCAACCTGGCTGCTATTTACCTGGGCCCAAAATGTTACCGCATCTTCTACGTGACTTCCAACCACATCTTCAACTAAAACCAAATCACAGTGCAAAGAAAATTAGAAATTAATCAGTATCATCTAGCTTTTTACACCCCAAAATAATTTTTAGTGTCAGTACCTTTATTGTAATGTGTATCTTCATCCATTTTGACAACTCCTGAAGAACTAAAACAATTCAGTAACTTGAATTAGGTTATAATAATCCATCCACTAATAATGAATAAACATTAAACCACATAATGTTCAAATGCTTACATGTATGTTTTGTCCTAAATTATCAAAATTCAAACTCTATTTTAAAAACGACCTCGAAGATATTTCCTTCAATAATTAATTCTTTTGTTTTGAGTATACTGTAGTATGCAATTTCATCACATATAATCTCTATCCTTAAAATTATCTCTTTAGCCAAACTTTTATGAATTCACACTGAAATGGATAATTCGTATACATTTTGATCAGTTACATAAATCAATACTTTGGAACAATGTGCAAATTCTTTTAAAAAAAATTAACGTCCTCCCAAAACAAGAGTAGGACTTCTACAATGTAAACAAAGAGAAACACTTCAAGTAACAGAACAAAGGCTTCAGACTGGTAATCAATATTACATACAAGGCACCATGGTTACTACTTTTGAAGAAACCCTGGGGATTAAAGACTGCAAAATAAATCAATTTTGCCCGTTACTTCAAATATAATTTTCATTATATAATATCATACTTTACCAACTACAAATTATTTCAAAAGAAATGTCTACTACTATATAATTTTATCCTCAATACACTAGAATATTGCACCTTCCATTCATAAAGTTGAAGGAAAATTAAAATATAGATTTTTTTTAGACATAACTGCCATTTGAGTTGTATTTAACTCACACTAGTTGTGAGCCCCAGGCCTCGTGAAACACATGTGACTCACACGTCTCTTTACCTTGGGAACTAGTTACTAACTGAACTATTTTTCAAGTTGCATATAACTCATGCACAGAAAACAATAAAAAAAATAACAAATTTTTCATTAAACTAGAAAGGATCATTTTATTTTTGAAGTTTTTATTCTGTTTTTGTAATAAAACACTGAAGCCCTAAGGAAAAAATTTTCTTTCTAGTGTGGCAATGTGTTAAAGACCTTCAAAAACACCACTATACCAAAGTTCCAAATACTCACTCAACTACGAAAAGTTATTAACTCTTCATCACAGAAAAAAAAATTCCTAAAATTTTAAAACTTCATTCTTTAGTTACAGCTTAAAATTTTTTTTCGTATACCAAAGCCCAGACTCCACTCACCACTACACAATATATACATGCAACAGAATTCAATTTGTACCCCCTAAATCTATTAAAATTTTAGAAAGGAAAGAAAAAAGAAAAAAAATTCAAATACATTAAGTGGCATCAAAACATCTTCAAAACAAGGATTCTTTAATACTAGTCAAAAGTACCTTTTAAATTCAATCGACCAAAAAGTTGTAAAAACAAGTTTAAATCTGTTTAAGGAAATTATATATTTCTCTGGAAGACATTGTAAGTCTTAAACTTAGTAGAAATGAAAATGTTTACTTTGGAAATCCCTCCACACATTTCAAGAAGCTACTTCAATAGTTTTAAGATCTTATTTTTAAATGACTGGCCCTGATGATTATGAAGGAATCGATGCCGTACCCACTTTCTGCAAACCTGGATCACCAAATGGAACGACTAAATCTCCACTTCAAGAAGAGAATTTGTAAAATAACAAGTAAGGGAGCTCCTTGACACTTCTTGCTTTATGGGGGATTTTGAAGTCTAAATAGCACAGAATTTGCAGGAAGGAGAGGAGAGATTTCCAACCCAGAGCAGGCCTGTGTGTCTTCACCAAAAATCACTCAGGCCTGAGTTATTTGCAAGCCAGTTTTGCCTCCTGGCAGGTAGTGGCGGCTCAAAGACGGTGGAAGGCCAGGAAACGGGCCTCATCCCAGGCTTGAAGACCTAAACGCAAACAGCGACAAAAATACAGTCCTTGAAGCTGCCACCATCTCACCTACTACAAGGACTACTACTGACCTCACACTTTCCGCCACAGACTCTTTAGAAAAGTGACCCTGGCCCCACATGGCAGGCCTCAGCCCTCCGCCCGCCACCGTGGCTCGCCCTCCGCCCGCCGTCGCGCACGTGCAGAAGCTTACCGTGCGTGCTTCGCCTGCTGGGGCGCCTCACTGCGCTTGCGCACATGGCGTTCCGCCATCATCCGGGTTTGGCGGGAGCCGCACCCAAGTCACGTGGTTGCCAAGGCCTCGGGCCTAGGAAGAGGCCAGGAGGGCGCGCGCTCGGCGCTACCGACCCTCACGCAGGGGGAGCAGCGCACTGAGGCTGCGCGCTGGGGATTTATGGGAAGGGGACTTCTCCACACCTGCAGGCCAGTGACAGGTGGTTCTTCAAAGCTTTTACCATGTAACTCTGCAGTCTAAAAATAAAAAAAAAAAAGAAAAAAAAACAAAGCTTCAAGCAATGACGTAAGATGGCGACGTGAGGTTTATTGGTCTTTACTAATTTGTTCGCGCAGATTTAAATTTTTAAAACGTACAAATTAGAAGAATCTCAACATTCTTTTTGCACCACGGAAAGGAGAAAATGACTTTGGTAAACAAAGAATGCGTTTTTCAGATTAGTAGCTTTTCTTAACCCACCTTAGCATCCGTGGATCTCTCTAGTGTTGCAGCTTTTTTCACATTAAGCATGAACATAACACAATTTGTTTATCTATCTTTTGATAGACATTTGGATTGTTTCTAGTTTGCAGTTGTTTCAGATAACGCTGCTATTGTGTGCAAGTCCTTAATGTAGTTTTGCTGTAGGTTATATCTAGATACTACACTGTGTGGCAAAACTTGCACAATTGAAAATTGCCTCGAGTTAATTTTTAACAGCTTGACTGAGGTATGATTAATATACAATAAACTGCAGATATCAAAAGTGCGCAATATTTGAGTCAACATATGTATATAACACCATTGAAATCACTCCCACAATCAAGGTGAAGTTTTCCATCACCCCTAAAAAGTTTCCTTATGCCCATTTATAATACCTGATGCCCCAGAGAAGACAGTATTTGTGAAGAGAAGAAAAAAGAAAGAAGGAAAAAGAAAAAAAAACACAATATCTGGTTCCCCCCTCCCTTCCCTAACCTTTCTGCTTTCGGTCACCATCTGTTCGTTTGCATTTCTAGATTTCAACATTAATAGAATTAAACTGTGTGAGCCTTTTACCTGGTTTATTTTAAATAGAGTATTTTGAGATTCATCCATTTTGTCCCATATATCAATAGTTTATTGCTTTTTATTGCTGTTACTATTCCATTGCATGAATATAACACAATTTTTTAATCTATCTTTTGATAGACATTTGGATTGTTTCTAGTTTGCAGTTGTTTCAGTTAAAACTGCTATTGTGTGCAAGTCTTTGTATGGACATGTTTCATTTCTCTTGAGTTAATACCTAGGAGTGGAATGGCTAGATCACAGAGTTGTGTGTGTTTATGAAACTGCCAGACTGTTTACAAAGTAACTGTGCTATTGTATTAATATATTCTCACCACTAGTGTTTAAGAGTTAGAGTTGTTCTATATCCTCACCCTCACTTAATATGGCCAGTGTTTAGATATTATGTATAGTGGTATCTCCTTGTGGTTTTAATTTGCATTTATTTCCTTATTGACTAAAAATGTTGAGCATCTTTTCATGTTTATTTTTCACCCGTATATCTTCTTAGGGGAGGTATCTGCTCAAACTTTTTCCATTTTCTAACTGGATTGTTTTCTTGAGTTTTGACAGTTCTTTATATGTTATGGATACAACTCCTTTAGATTTGCAAATATTGTCTCCCAGTCTATAGCTGTTTTTTGCTTCTCTAAAAAGGGCATTTCAAAGAGCAAACGTTCTTAATTTCAGTGGAGTCCAATTTATCAGTTTTGCCTTATGGATTATGAATTTCTTTTTGACATTTTTGTTCTGTCATGCCAGCACCCCAGCGCTAGGGTGCAGTGGCATGATCATAGCTCACTGCAAGCTCAAACTCCTGAGCTCAAGCGATCTTCCTGCCTCAGCCTCCAGAGTAGCTGGGACTACAGAAACACAACACCATGCCCCATTAATTTTTTTGTTTTTAGTAGACACAGGGTCTTGCTTTTGCTCAGGATTCAGGCTGGTCTCAAACTCCTGAGCTCAAGTGATCCTTCCACCTTGGCTTTCCAGAGTGCTAGGATTACAAGCATGAGGCACTGCACCCAGCTGGATTTTGCTTTTGTGTAGTATCTAAGAAATCTCTAACCTACTACACAAAAATTTTCTTCTACATTTTCTTCTAGAAGTTTTACATATTTGGGCTCTATATTTATATTTATAATTCTTTTGAATTAATTTCTTAAAAGATGTGAAACATGAGTCAAAGTTCATTTTTTTTTACATATGGATATCCCATTTTTCCAGCACCATTTGAAAACATTATCATTTCTTTATTGAATTGTCTTTACACCATTTTCAAAGATTAATTGACCATATATGTGCAAGTCTATTTCTAGATTCCATTACATTGATCTGTTTTCTTTTTTTTTGAGACAGAGTCTCACTTTATTGCCCAGGCTAGAGTGAGTGCCGTGGCGTCAGCCTAGCTCACAGCAACCTCAAACTCCTGGGCTCGAGTGATCCTTCTGCCTCAGCCTCCCGGGTAGCTGGGACTACAGGCATGTGCCACCATGCCCGGCTAATTTATATATATATATATCAGTTGGCCAATTAATTTCTTTCTATTTATAGTAGAGACGGGGTCTCGCTCTTGCTCAGGCTGGTTTTGAACTCCTGACCTTGAGCAATCCGCCCGCCTCGGCCTCCCAAGAGCTAGGATTACAGGCGTGAGCCACAGCGCCCGGCCTGATCTGTTTTCTTTAGACTAATATCACACTACATTCATTACTGTTAAGTCTTAAAGACAGATGCTATAAGCCTTCCAGCATTGTTCTTTTTAAATGTTGTATTAGCTTTGAAGTTCTATGTGAATTATAGAATCAATTGGTCAATGACTACACACACATACACACACACACACACACACATACACAGCCTGCTGAGATTTTGATTGGGATTACATTGAATCTATACATCAACTTGAGAAGAATTGACATCTTAATTATATTGAGTCTTATTCATGAACACAACATATATCTCTGCTTATTTATGTCTTCTTTTATTTCCCTGAGCAATGTTTTGTGCTTTTTAATAAAAAAGTTTTACACATCTTTCTCTGATTTATCCCCAAGGGTTTCATTTTTTTATGCTATTGTAAATGGTATTGTTTTCTTAATTTCAATTTCTGGTTGTTTAGTTGCTAATATATAGAAATATACTTTTTGTTTTTGTTTTTTTTTTTTTTTTAGTACTAGGTATCAGTGTAATAGAAATATACTTTTTAAATATTGGTCATGTTTAAATGTTTCAAAAATTCACCTATTTCTAGTGATAGCTTTTTTAATACATTGAACAGAATTATCTACATAGATGATCATGTCATATGTAAATAAAAACTGTTTTACTTTCTCCTTTCCAATCTTTTTTTTTCTTTTGTATCTTTCCTTATTAAAATGGCTAGAACCTCAAGTATAATATTGAGTAGAGGTGCCCAGAGCAGATACCCTTCCCATGTTCCTGATCTCAGGAGGAAAGCATTTTCCTTTCACCATTAAGTATGTTAGCTGTGGGTTTTTAGTAGATCCCCTGTAACAGAATGAAGAAATTACCCTTTATTCCTAGCTTGCTGAGAGTTTTTATCATGAATGTATGTTGAATTTTGTCAAATACTTCTTTTACATCTATTAAGATGATCATGTGGTTCTTTTTTAGCTTGTCAATGTGATGGATTACTTTGATTTTCAAATGTTAAACCAGCCTACATTTCTGAGATAAAACCTAATTGGTCATGATGTATTATTCTTTGGATATGTTCTTGTATTAGATTTGCTAAAATTGTTAAGAATTTTTGCACTTATGTTCAAGAGGAATATTTGTCTGAAATTTTCTTTTCTTGTAATGTCCTTGGCTGGTTTTTATATCAGAGTAATGCTTTCCACATAGAGTAAGTTGTAAAGAATTCCCACCTTCAATTTTCTGGAAAAGTCTTATAGAATTGATATTCTTTGTTCCTTTAATATTTAGTAAAATTCATGCTGTAGCCATCTCACCCTGGAATTTTTCTTTGTGGTAAGGTTTTTAACAGCAAAGTCATATAGGGTGAATCAGTTTATCTATTTATTAATATTGTTGAGTGAGCTTGATAGTTTTTGTCTGTATTGTAAAATTTTTTAACTTAATGTTTTCCTGATACCTCAACATCTCCACAGGCTATGAGCACCCTGCCCAAAAACCAGGTATACCAATGTGATAAGGCTAGTTCCTGCCACAGGTACCCCTTCTTGCCCTACCCTGTTTGTGACCTAGTAACATTCAAAAGCACCAATGAAATCTCCTCACATCTTTAGCTTGTGTACTCTGCTCTAACCCCAGTAAAGGCTCTCCTTCAGGGTCCTCACTCTCAGCTCTCCACCTACTTGACTGAGCCTGCTCCCCTGGCTTTCACTCCTCCCAAATAGCCCCGTGTGGCTTGTCATCCCTCCTTTCTCTAGGACCTATGAGTATAATCCTTTAATTTCATATGCTTCTCTGTAATTTCCACTGCCATGTTGGAATGAATGATCCTTGATCTCACAAGGGGGACTGACTTCCATGTTTACAACACAGTGTTTTTCAAGGAATTTGTCCATCTCATGTAAATTGTTAAAATAATTGGCATAAATCTGTTTATAATATTCCCTTAGTATCCTTTTAATATCTGTAGAACCTATAGTAATGTCACCACTCTCATTCCTAAAATGGGTAATCTGGTCTCTCTCTCTCTCTCTTGCTCTCTCTCGCTGAATAGTCAGGCTACAGGTTTATCAATTTTATTGGTTTTCTCAAAAAAAAACAGCTTTGGTTTTGTTGATTTCTTCTGTTGCTTTGCTATTTCAATTTATGCTCTGGTCTTTATTTTCCTTTTTCCATTTATTTTAGTTTTCACTTACTCTTGTTTTTCTAGTTCTTTAAGGTAAAGGCTGGGGTCACTGATTTGAAATCTTCTTTACTGATATAGGCATTTGGTGCTGTAAATTTCTGAGTACTGCTTTAATTGCATCTCACAAATATTGTGTTTTCATTGTCATTCAATTAAATATACTTTTATTCCTTTTTTTTTCTTTGAACTATGAAATATTTGCATGTATTATATACTTTTCAAATATTTGGAGATTTTGAGATATGTTACTGAAATTTAATTCCATTGTGGTCAGGGGATATACTTTATGATCTGAATCATTTTAAAAGTATTGAGATTTGTCTTATGACCTAAAATATGGTGAATCTTAGTAAACATTCCATTTGTACTAATAAAAATAATATGTATTCTCATTATTGGTTTGAGTGTTCTATAAATGTCAATTAGTTCAAGTTGATTAATAGTGTGGTTCAAGTCTTCTACAGAACCTATTGATCAAAGAAGGCCCCTAGGTCACTAACTCTGTCCTACAGCATCTAAGAAGGCATGGGGCAAGAAGCAAAAGCTATCAGTATAGGTCCAAGGGTTCTGCCAGCTTCAGAGTGTATCTATCCCAATTATATATACTTAGGGACTATAGAAATAAAGCATGAGACAGGACCCATTTTACCCACTGTGAGATGGCCTTTGGCCAGGACTCCATTTATCACTGGGCTTCCATAAAACCTTACTCTAACAAGTGACCCATGATGGTCTTTTGGGTACTTTAGGATCCATGTTAGCTCAGACACTGTATCCAACAGTCTTTCGTTGAAAAATCTGAGTATTCCAATTTATCCACTGCATAGTTGCCCTGGTAAATGATGGTATATGACTGCCCCTTTGAGGAAGAATTAGGGGGATATTTATCAAATATATATAAGGATCCTTACTCAAAGGGATCTGGTTTCTCCCTTCCATCATGGGCTCTAGGTCTGAACTGCTTTAGATCTCGAAATTGGGTGAGGAACTGTGGTTTTTCATTACCATGACTGATATCAGCCTTCTTGCCAGTTCTCAGTATTTTTTTTTAGAGGCAAGGGGAAATTATACAAGTCAAATAACATTCTTATCAGCTGTCCTTCTATCTTGCCCTTTGCAACATCATGAACTTAACCATATTCATAGATCCATGCCTTGAACTTAACCATATTCATAGATCCATCCATTTAGTGTTGTCTGGGCCTTCCCAGGGAAAAGTCAGGTGGGTAGCTTTTCTAGTTTCAAACAACAAATCCATTCTAACATTTCCACTTCCTTGAGCTTCCTGATCCCATCCCTTAATACCATGAGAAAGAATAATTTCTGGCATTTACACCCGATCTTCTTACGGTGTTTTAGGACCAACTCTAGACATCCTTCCCAGAGCATTAAATCATGTGTCATGAGTGCTCCCATGTCACCCTCTCCTATTATTCCACCCCCAGCTCATGTCTTGATTCAACACCCTCAAGATCTACTCCCAGACATGCTTCCTGGGTTCCTACCAATACATTTTAACCAGAATCTATAGTTCATTCAGAACAAACCCTATCCTCCTAGAGGAAACACTGTATTTCCCAACTTGTGGTATGCTGAGACCTAATCCTAGTTATTACTTCAGAATCAATGAAAAGTAGCAGGGAAGGTCTTGAGAAGGACAAGTGTCACCTTGTGATGCAACTGCCTCAGATAAAGCCTTTGCAGAATCTCAAGGCAAGAGCAGGTTATTCTCCTCTAGAAAATAGGAAGATGCTGCTTGAGCCAGCTCAGGGGTTCAAGGAAACCAAATGTCCCCATCCCATGATTTAGGGTTCTACTGTTTTCATATCTGCTCATTGACTTTGTTGGAGAATATAGAGGCTGTGCATTCAGTCTCTTTTGCAGCCTTGCCACCTTACTATTAGATTAGGACCTGATCATCAAAAGTCTGCCCTGCATCTGCAGGAAATGAAAGTTTCCTTAAAGAATGCTGCAGACGGACTCTGGCTTTCACAGCATGACTTAAGTGGCTAACATAAGCCTATGTCATTTTCTTTTTTTAAGGTTTCTACAGCACTAAGTAACCAAAACCTCAATCTTTATAATTTCCATTAGTCCCATTCCAGTGTAATGACACAGATACTGCACAACCTAACACTTCATCTGTAACCTGCATGTCACCTATATCCATGGCAGTCACTGATTCAGTTACAGAATCCCATCCTCAGCATTCAAAGGCTTCAAAGGCATCAAACAGCTTCAAAGGCTGTTTCTGGTACCAACCATCTTATCCTGAGTTTACGCCCTTCCCAAAAGCAAAGCCTAACACAAATGTTCTCATGTGGGTAATTTATTTGGGAAGTGATCTGAGGGAATGAGAGGGAGGGATGGAGGAATGGAAAAGGTAAAAAGAGAAAGCTACCATAAGGATATATTATTGAGTTGGCTACTGCTATGGGGGGCTGGTGCTAAATGCCATGGGATTTTCTGAGGAACCTTATGAAATGCATTTCAGAATTGTCTTCCCAGCAGACAGAAAGGCAGGGCTTCCTTCTTATTATCTACTGGCTTTCAAGGATGGCCCCAAAGTCATTAGCTCCTCCACATCTTCAGGCAGCACATGTATGATACAGTGGAGCTTCAGTGGACACTCTAAGCCACAGTGTCAGAGGATCCCTGCAAAAGCAAGCAAGAGAGCCATGACATGGGCCCAAGATAAGATACCACCAAATGGCTTCTGAAGCTGTCAGAAACCTGCCTGGAAATGTTTCAAAGCAGTATTAGAATAGGAGGTGGGGCCACAAAGATTTACAGTGGCACACAAGAGGCACCCAATACAGTTATAGACAATGATAGTTAACAATACAACGTAAAAGTCTATAGATCACTAGAAAATGGTTGTATAATTTTAAAATATTAGTTTTTAATTTAAAAACAAATTAATATTACAAAATTTGAAAAATTTAAAATAGTAATTTTAACTTATTTTTTCCTTTTTTTTTTTTTTTTTGACAGGGCCTCACTCTGTTGCCTGGGCTAGGGTACAGTGGTGTAAGCCTAGCTCACAGCAACCTCAAACTCCTAAGCTCTAGCAATCCTCCCACCTCAGCCTCCCGAGTAGCTGGGACTACAGACACACACCACCATGGCAAGACGAATTTATGATTTTGAATGAAAAAGTGGTCCTTATGTATTTATTCAAAACCCTGAATAGCATCTTTAATTTTTTAAATAGCCTGAAAAAGTTAAAGATATACTGAAAATATTTACTATATTTTCAGGTTTTGACTCATAAAAACAATCTCATTTGTTAGGAAAGAGAAAAAATATATACAAAGTCATTAATGGGGAACAAAAGTAATAGAAGGCATTTTCACTTTAATAAATTAGGGAAACATGAAAAAGACATTTATACAGTAAATAAAGTAAATTAATTTGAGAGAAAATAAATTGTAGTATTACATTTAAATAAACATGAAAATGATATATTTGCATGGTGCTTTTAACTTCTGCAGTAGTCTTCATGAAGGTTTTGCAGAAGATGGCAATGGAGCTTTTCCTTTCCGCTTAGCAGCCTTTTCCATTTTTATCTGTAAAATTTAAAATATTTATTGATATAATAATTTGTAAACCATTCTAAAGAAAAAAAGGTTGCATTAACCTCATTTGGACTCATGTCTTATTTAACACAGCCCTTCCTCAAATACTGAAGCCAAAATCTGATAAAGGGACACAATTGCATATTTTTAAATGGTTTGATTTTAACTTTACAGAAGCATTTTAATAAAAATAACATATAAATGAATATTGCTTTAGACAAAAGAATAAATTAGTTTCAACTGCTACTAAAATTAAAAATTAATAAAAAATTTAAATGCCTAACTTTATATCCAATCTATTCACATTCCCTACAAAGTTACAAAATGCACCTAATCCAGCTGGGTTATCTCTGAAACAGACTGCTCTAAGGATGCTTTCCTATAACTCTGGTTTCTGCATTCCACAGTTACCTTCCTGAAGGTCTTGTCCTCCTCCATTATAGTTAAAGCAAAGCAGCAGCACACATACCCCAAGCTGTGGCCTTCTAACTTTTTAGACTAATATAGACCTTTTCCATGGGATTCAAGACCCCAGAGAACATAAAGCCCACCTGTCTCTGACCCACCACCACTCACGTTCACACACACCAATTTCCAGAGGCAGCACCACTGCCTTACCCCTGCAAGAGAAGGGGAGAGAAAATAAGGCGAATGGGTAGAGACAGGGCCTCCTACCATCTACAGGAATAATACCAAGAAACCAGGAGAGACCTTGTAAAACCAGTCTACTCAATCCTATCAAATTGCAAGTAATAAAAATTTCTAGAGTAACCTGTCTCTTCCCCATTTTTTCCCTCTCCTCTTTGAGTTGATTGGGAACCTCATTCAAAAACACTCATGATATACATATCAAATATCATATATATGTATCAATACCTACCTCTCAGCATTGTTCTAAAGGTATAAGATTAAATATATATATATATAATATATAAAGATCTAAGCACTAAACAAATGCTAGTCCCTTTTCCCCTCTCATTTAAGCCCAAGTGTTAGATTTGTAATAACATCAACAACAAAAAAAGCAAAGATGCTAAACAACAAAAGCCAAAGCTGTGTTTGCTCATTTGAAATAGTACAAAGATGAATAAAATACTATTCTTATCCCTAAGGCATTTATACTCTGGTGGAAAACTGATGAAAATGAACATTACTTAAAGCTGTGAACACATCAAAACTATAGTTGTTGAACCCTGGAAGCAGTTAAAATATGTCTGTGTTTAGTATTCTGATTCTTAAAGGCTATTGGGTAATTTTAACTTGAGTCAGGATATACCAAAAAACCTCTGAGAAGAAGAAATGATATAATACATATTAAGAATTCAAAATATATTCAATCTTAGACAATTAAATTTTTTAAAATAAAAAAATAAAGGTACATGTATTAAAAAAAAGAACTCAAGATACATATAATTTACAAATCTACTGATGGTTGATAAATGTTAATAATTTTATTTTTGTACTCAGTCAATGTTTACAACCTTCATAATCAACCAGTGTATTATATATATTATTCATGAGTCCTGTTTCTGTCTGAATTATTGCAAATAAGCCTCAAAGCCTAACACCTACATATTACTTTCAATGATGTTCCACATTCAATATGTAATAATTCTATAATGTTTTTGTTACAAGTAAATGCTTAATGCAAATGGATTTCCTTAAAAACCTACCCTCTCCTGGTATCGTCTTTCAAAGAAAGTCATATCATCTTCTTCAGGTCTCCTTAAGGAAGAAACTTGACTACTTGTACCTGCTAACAAGGAAAACAAATCTATGTATTTATGTCATTATATAGTTCCTTGAAATAAAAAACAAAAAGAAAAGTCTCCTCCTGGCAGGTGATAATGTTTTGTTTTTCAAACCAGAAATGGCCTAAATAAATATCTGGTCCTACTATCTGATTCTTTTTTAGAAAGAATGGCATTATAGGACAAAAGTAATTTTCATTGGCAAACATTCTTCACATAGTCAATGGCTCATATTAAATAATGCCACATAGGTATTTCATAAGAGTACACTTAGTTTTCTCCAACTACTTTTTACATTTTATAACTAGAAATCCATGTTCTACTTTATGAGGTAATGCATAGAATTATTGAGGCTTTATACAGGCAACCATAGTGATGATACTACCTGCTTCAAACTTTTTCAAAACTAAAACATTTTAGCCACTTTGCATGATATTCACTTTGTAAAACTAATCAAACACTAGTGGAATTTTAAAATGCTTCAGTAGGAAAAACCTGGTTTTCTTGTCAAGAGCCTAGCTCATGGAAAAATTCACCTTCATTGCTGGTGAATGTCTTCATTGGGTCCTTTCATTTCCAAAACAAAATGTCAATATGCACACCTGTTCTTCTAGTTTCTAAAGCATTTGAATTCGTCCTCAATCAACAACATAAAGACATATAACTCTAGTCCAGGTGCAGTGGCTCACACCTGTAATCATAGCACTCTGGGAGGCCCTGGCAGGAGGATCGCTCAAGGTCAGGAGTTCAAAACTAGCTTGAGCAAGAGCAAGACCCCGTCTCTACTAAAAATAGAAATAAATTAATTGGCCAACTAAAAATATATAGAAAAAATTAGCCAGGCATGGTGGTGTGTCCCAGCTACTTGGGAGGCTGAGGCAGGAGGATCGTTTGAGCTCAGGAGTTTGAGGTTGCTGTGAGCTAGGCTAACGCCACAGCACTCTAGCCCGGCCAGGCAAAAGAGTGAGACTCTGGGCCGGGTGTGGTGGCTCACGCCTGTAATCCTAGCTCTCTGGGAGGCCGAGGCGGGCGGATTGCTCGAGGTCAGGAGTTCAAAACCAGCCTGAGCAAGAGCGAGACCCCGTCTCTACTATAAATAGAAAGAAATTAATTGGCCAACTGATATGTATATAAAAAATTAGCCGGGCATGGTGGCGCATGCCTGTAGTCCCAGCTACTCGGGAGGCTGAGGCAGAAGGATCGCTCAAGCCCAGGAGTTTGAGGTTGCTGTGAGCTAGCCTGATGCCACGGCACTCACTCTAGCCTGGACAACAAAGTGAGACTCTGTCTCAAAAAAAAAAAAAAAAAAAAGAGTGAGACTCTGTCTTGGGGAAAAAAAAAAAAAAAGACATATAACTCCAGACAATCATCATGGACTACAACCATACTTTGTTGACTATCTTTAACAAAAGCCTTATTGAGAAAAATAAAATATGAAAGCATGCTTAGATATGCGCTATCTATCCATTCCTCTGGAAACTCTGGGTCTATCCCTGGATCATGTTGGGCCAATTGAGCTAAGCTTCTTGCAGACTTACTTTCACTGCATTGCATTTTAATGATATAGTACCATTTATCTGGTAAAATGGTATATTACCACTCTTATCAAAGGTGACTATCAGAAACAAGAAACCATCTACTGTATTTGCTTAAAAAAAAAGGTTGTGAGGACCTTGGCCACTGCATTGTTGAAAGTCACTATACAGACTTCTTTAAAATCCAGCATTTATCTAACTTTCATTAGCATTAAGGAACTCAGGCTTCCTCCCTTCTAATACGGCAAAGTGTTTAAATTATTGCACCTTCCTCTGCTTCTTGGCCACCACTATATTCAGTCAAAACTGAAGCTTAATGAAGCAATTATATCAACCTTGAAAGTGGCCATAATTGTGTTCTTTTTCTTGGTTTTAGTTTCTTATTTCTACCTACATTTTACCATTACATATTTCACTGTATGTTGTTTTTGCAAGCAGCCTTACAATCCCTTGTGAAGAATGCCAACATACGCAAATACAGACAAATCAAAGAAAATTCTCATCTAAAAGTATTTTAAAATATCAAATACCTAATAGACCATACAAATTCTTTCTTTGATGTTTTTATTCTTGTTTTCAATAAAGGAAATATAGAATACTAGTGCTTAAAAATGAGTTCTACTTGCTCTTAATTTATAAATGATAAAACTCTGCTAACCTATGGTTGTCATTGGATTACACCCCTTTGGGAGGACCCAAAGGCAGCTGGTCCATTAGAGGGCCCTCTTATTCAAACACTGGAGCAACAACATACACCAGAATAAGGTTTAAAACTTCAGGCCGGGCGCGGTGGCTCACGCCTGTAATCCTAGCACTTTGGGAGGCCGAGGCGGGCGGATCGCTCAAGGTCAGGAGTTCGAAACCAGCCTGAGCGAGACCCCGTCTCTACCAAAAATAGAAAGAAATTAATTGACCAACTAAAAATATATATATACAAAAAAAAAAAAATTAGCCGGGCATGGTGGCGCATGCCTGTAGTCCCAGCTACTCGGGAGGCTGAGGCAGTAGGATCGCTAAGCCCAGGAGATTGAGGTTGCTGTGAGCCAGGCTGACGCCACGGCACTCACTCTAGCCTGGGCAACAAAGTGAGACTCTGTCTCAAAAAAAAAAAAAAAAAAAAAAACTTCAAATTATATATAATATTATCAGAATACTCAAAATTCTCAGATTTAGTTATATGTCCCGATATGAAATGAAGCTGCTTGCTTTTTCTCAGTGTCTGGCTAATGTAAAACAAAGTAAAATGACAGATTTACTTGAAGTCAAATTGTGGTAATAATGGAAAAATGAGAGAAGCCTATAAAACAAATCAAAACTCTACATTCTAACTTACTAGGCCCAAAAATATTTCTCAATTTAATTTCATTACCATCTGTTAATGTTTCCGGAGAAGAAATAGATGGTGCTTGAAATGCTTTTAGAAATGGGTGGTCCATGGATGTAACTGGAGATTCTAAAAGTTCAACTGAAGGTACACCTGAGAACAAAATATATGGAGAAGGAAAATTAAATATCTGTTTAAAAGGCTACAAATGTGAAATAAATTGGAACCTCAGCAGAATCACCAGAAAATCATTTCCACAAAAAAAGAAATTTTTATTTAGATTTTTGTCTACCATATAAAGTAAAGGCAAATAAGTAAATGTGCATTTCTCAGCACATTTCTAAGACCTTTTTCACAGGAAAAAAAAATATTATTCACAAATGTAATTATATGTCAAAACAGAGGTACAAAACCCTAATACAGTATAACATTATCAAAAATTAGACATTCGCAATAAGGAACTTCTGGTTGAAGAATGTAGAATAAGTGTATTTTTACTCTGTTCCTTACTAGGAAACCACCTACAGAGAAAGTGTGAAAAATAAAACAAACAAGCTCTTTCTTCACCAAAATGAGAAACATCCACAACCCCAAACCACAAAGACCAACTGCTAAAAACACTAACTTTGGGGACCAAAAGGAAGGAAGTTGCAGAGAAAATGTATAACTGTTCTATCTTCTTCACAAACCACCACCTTCCCCACACCCCTATCCCCACCACACAGGTAGAGGGAAAGAAAAGAACTTTTAGTCCTAATTGGTTTAAAAGTCAGTCCTATCTTATAATGTAAACAGTGTGGGACAATTGCTTAGTCTTTCCCTCTTCCATCCCAGCTACTCTCTCATAGGGCGTGTGGGAATATAAGAGAAGGGGCTCAGGCCCACTGAGGTTCTTGTGCTACTCTCTGGTGGCTGCTCCTGATCTCAAATGCTCCATGCTGGTGTAACTTGCAATTTGGTCTCTCAGCCTGACAGGGGCTGGTAGCCTCACCCCTGCTCTCACTAGAAATATAGATCCCTTCGATGCCTGTCAAGTCCCCTATTGAATCACCCAGCTCAGGGCACCCACCTCCAGCTCTGCTCTGCGGTCATCTTACCCCTGCTATGACAGAAGCCATAGGAGGCCCACTGCCTCCCAGCTCAGCTGCCTTCCCAGCACTGGCTCAGAGCTGGGAATTATGGATTCCTTACACAGCAAAAAGGAACTCAATTCCAGCAAGAGGTCATCGCTGTCTAGGTATCTATGTGGCTGATACAGCTGAAGTCCCTCTGGGCTCCACTAACACCTGAAATCGGGACATAAATGTCTTATGTTTCCTCTGCTCACTCTCAACTTTCATCACCCTACCTTCTTTGGGGGCACAAAAGGGGGAGGTTTTCCTTCTTTATAGACTCATGTATCACAAAGGACATTTCAGTCTCTTAATTTCAAATTACAAAATATAGCCTGTAATATCTAAACTAAATAAAACTCACATTCTCAAGACTATAAACAGGTTTTGAAAAGCTACTTTATAATCATTACACTTATTAAATCTAATGTTTTCTTCTTTCAGAGATCTGAGTTCTTTTTTTTTTTTTTTTTTTTTTTGAGACAGAGTCTCGCTTTGTTTTCCAGGCTAGAGTGAGTGCCGTGGCGTCAGCCTAGCTCACAGCAACCTCAAACTCCTGGGCTCAAGCGATCCTCCTGCCTCAGCCTCCCGAGTAGCTGGGACTACAGGCATACGCCACCATGCCCGGCTAATTTTTTTTTTTTATATATATATATCAGTTGGCCAATTAATTTCTTTCTATTTATAGTAGAGACGGGGTCTCGCTCTTGCTCAGGCTGGTTTTGAACTCCTGACCTTGAGCAATCCGCCCGCCTCGGCCTCCCAAGAGCTAGGATTACAGGCGTGAGCCACAGCGCCCGGCCATCTGAGTTCTTATAATTAGAATGAAGCTCCTATTCTATAAACACAGCCTGAGTTCCTTGTCAATGGTTCATTAAACATGCTATTTCTTAATTCTTAGAGTAGGTCTACAGAAGACAAATCTTCCCACTGTAACCCCAAATGTTTTTTTCCTCTACATTTAATTTGCCGTCAGTAAGTAGCTTTTTTTTTTTTTTTGGAAAACTCCTTCCTTGATGAGAAAAATTACTTTCCACATGCAGGATCAAAATATAAAGGTAACAGTATCATGAGACGAATTTCTTACAGACCCATATACACATTTTTATTTCTTGCCCCTTGCTTTTATGTAGTTGCACAGTTACAGGCAGAATGGACATAAAACAGTATCATTCTTACTTTTTTTTTTTGAGACAGAATCTCATTCTGTTGCCTGGGTTAGAGTGCCAAGGTGTCAGCCTAGCTCACAGCAACCTCAAACTCCTGGGCACAAGCAGTCCTCCTGCCTCAGCCTCCCGAGTAGCTGGGACTACAGGCATGCGCCAACATGCCCAGCTAATTTTTTCTATATATATTTTTAGTTGTCCAGCTAATTTCTTTCTATTTTTAGTAGAGACAGGGTCTCACTCTTGTTCAGGCTGGTCTCAAACTCCTGAGCTCAAAGGTTCCACCCGCCTCGGCCTCTCAGAGTGCTAGGATTACAGGTGTGAGCCACCACGCCCGGTCCATTCTTACTTGTAATTCCTATGTTGTTATTCCGCTATAGAAATGAATTCGGTTATTATACTCAAAGCTTACACTGTTATCTGACTTATTGGAAAATATGTAAAAATAATGATATTATGGCTTTTCATATGTTTATAGTCCATAAACATTCATTTTAATTTTAAAAAAAGACATTTCAGGCCGGGCGCGGTGGCTCACGCCTGTAATCCTAGCTCTCTGGGAGGCCGAGGCGGGTGGATTGCTCGAGGTCAGGAGTTCGAAACCAGCCTGAGCAAGAGCGAGACCCCGTCTCTACTATAAATAGAAAGAAACTAATTGGCCAACTAATATATATAGAAAAAATTAGCCGGGCATGGTGGCGCATGCTTGTAGTCCCAGCTACTTGGGAGGCTGAGGCAGAAGGATTGCTTGAGCCAGGAGTTTGAGGTTGCTGTGAGCTAGGCTGACGCCATGGCACTCACTCTAGCCTGGGCAACAAAGTGAGACTCTGTCTCAAAAAAAAAAAAAAGACATTTCAGTCAACAACTGACCCCATATATAATCATGTCCCAGGAGATTATAATGGACCCACACTATAAATGTGTATCATTTTTTTATCTGTTACACTGTGTTTTTATTGTACCTTTTCTATATTTAGATATGCAAATACTTCCCACTGTGTTACAACTGCCTACAGTATTCAGTACGGTAACATACTGTATAGCTTTGTAGCCTAGGAGCAATAGGCTATACCATTTAGGTTAGTGTAAGTATACATATGATGTTGGCACAATGATGAAATCATCTAAGGACACATTTCTCAGAATGTATCCTCATCATTAAGTGGCACATGGCTGTACTATGAAGATCCTCGAGTGATAAAATACCAGAAGTCACAAAAAGTCAAAGAAGCCAGCTATTACCTCTACTTTTTGTTTTTGTTTTTTAAGAGACAGATTCTCACTATGTTGCCTGGGCTAGACTTGAAATCCTGGGCTCAAACGATCCTCTCATCTCAGCCTCCCAAGTAGCTAGGACTAGAGGTACACGCCGCCACATCTGGCTTACCACTATTATTTAGCATTGCTCTGGAAGTGCTAGCCATTTTGATTAGTCAAGAGTAAGAGGGGCCGGGCGCAGTGGCTCACGCCTGTAATCCTAGCACTCTGGAAGGCCAAGGCGGGCGGACTGCTTGAGGTCAGGAGTTCAAAACCAGCCTGAGCAGGAGTGAGACCCTGTCTCTACTATAAATAGAAAGAAATTAATTGGCCAACTAATATATATAGAAAAAATTAGCCGGGCATGATGGCGCATGCCTGTAGTCCCAACTACTCAGGAGGCTGAGGCAGCAGGTTGCTTGAGCCCAGGAGTTTGAGGTTGCTGTGAGCTAGGCTGACGCCATGGCACTCACTCTAGCCTGGGCAACAAAGCGAGACTCTGTCTCAAAAACAAACAAACAAACAAAAAAAGAGTAAGAGGAATAATAAATATTGGAAAGGAAGAGGGCAAAATATCATTATTTATAAAATAAACTAAAAATTTAGTAAAACTCTAAGATGAATAAGAGTGATAACAAAAACAGCAGAAAATTTATTTTATAAATAAACAATAATCAGTTAGAAACTATAATTTTAAGAAATCTCATGTATTATACCTATAAAAAAACATTAAATACCTAGAAATAAACCGAAGAATTGTACAGGACTTCTGGGAAGACAACTTGAGAAGTCCACTTTGCTGTACAGAAGGCAAATAAATGAAGAGACCATATTTTAAAATATCAATTATTTCTACATTAATCTACACATTCAATACAATCTCAAAACAGTAAAGTTCTATAACTTCACAAAATAATGTCAAAGTTTTAAAAGAATTAAAAGAGTAGGCCAAGAAAATTCTGAAGTAATAAAATGTCATAAATATTTATTTATTCTAAAGCTTCAGTAATGAAAACAGCAGAAATATGGTAGCTGTACAGAAACAGACAACAGTGAGATAGACTAAGGAGCCCAGAGCAATCTTTGGGTTGAACCCAACCCTCCTACTTACTAGCTGAATAACACAGAGCAAGTTATTTTACTGCTGTGTGCTAAGTTTCCTCATCTATAAAACAGGAATAATCATCTAACTCAGAGAGCTGTGGTGAGTATTAAATGAGGTAATACATGTGAAGTGGCTGGAACAACTACCCGCAATAAAAAGCTACAATCATCATCAACATCATCATTATCATATTTTGCCACTGGTAATTGGGTTTTCCGTAACTGTTGCATGAGCCTAATACAATTATACACCCATGAAAACTGTACAATAATTTATTTATGGAATTTAACAAACAAATTGAAAAATCACCTAGAAGAGAAAATGCACAAAAATATCAAGACAATCTTGGAAAATTATCACAAACAAGAGGAATTTATCATACCACATATCAAAACACACCATGAAACTATAATAATAATAAATATATAACATGGACAGGATAGACAAATAGGCCAATGGTATAAAATACAGAGTAGGATAGAATATGATAAAAATTTCCAAATATTTAGGAAAGAATGGTGTTTGGATAACTGGCCATCAATTTGGACAAAAACTGAAGTTAGACATACCTACCTCACACTTTCAGAAAAAATAAATTCCAGATATATGAAAAAGCTAAACATAAAAACTTAAGTATTCGCCTGTAATCCTAGCACTCTGGGAGGCCGAGGCGGGAGGATTGCTCAAGGTCAGGAGTTCAAAACCAACCTAAGCAAGAGCGAGACCCTGTCTCTACTATAAACAGAAAGAAATTAATTGGCCAACTAATATATACAGAAAAAATTAGCCGGGCATGGTGGCGCATGCCTGTAGTCCCAGCTACTCGGGAGGCTGAAGCAGGATTGCTTGAGCCCAGGAGTTTGAGGTTGCTCTGAGCAAGGCTGACGCCATGGTACTCACTCTAGCCTGGGCAACAAGCAAGACTCTATCTCAAAAAAAAAAAACTTAAGTATTAAAATAAAATGAAGGAGACTATATTTATAAAATTGAAACAGGGAAGGCTTGTCTCCAAAATGTAAGATGTGTTCAAAAAAACTGTTTTTAAAGATTAAAAGACAAGTGATAGATTGGGAGAAAATGTCTGCAAAATAAACAACAAAGGATTAGTATACAGAATATATTAAAAGACTTCCTGTAAGTCAATGAGAAAAGATAAAAACAGAAAAATGAGCAAAAGATATGAACAGGCAATTCACAGAAAGTGAAATGGCCAATAAATGTGAAAGATCCTCATATATCACTAATACCCAGGGAAATCAAACAAAAACAATAACAATTTCACACACTGGAATGGCAAAATAATCAAGTTTAGGTGGCAAGAAAAAAATAATAATAATCAAGTTTAATATTATCAGTCATTAGCCTAAATGTAAGGGAATAGGTAAGCCAAAACATCACTAGAAGAAGTAAAAACAGGTACAGTGTTTTGAAGGCCATTTGGTAGACTGTATTAAAATTTTACATGTTAACACACTTCAACCCAAGAATTTTACTTCTGTCTACTTCAGAGTCAAATTTATGCAAAGATACAAAGAGGCAAGCTGAAAGATTTTCTTGGAAAGATTGTTTGTAATGGCCAAAAATAAAAAACCTAAATCCCACTAACAAGTAAATAAACTGTGTTATCTATAATGTGGAATACCGTGCAGCAGTTAAAAAGAATGAAGTACATTTGTGTCATGACATAATAGGCCTTCAAACTTTCTCTAAGTTTAAAATAAATAGTAAAAATGTATGCTAGGCTAGGTTTCCATATCCATCGGTTCTGCACTCATATATTCAGCCAACCACAGATTAAAAATGTTTTGGGCCGGGCGCTGTGGCTCACGCCTGTAATCCTAGCTCTTGGGAGGCCGAGGCGGGCGGATTGCTCAAGGTCAGGAGTTCAAAACCAGCCTGAGCAAGAGCGAGACCCCGTCTCTACTATAAATAGAAAGAAATTAATTGGCCAACTGATATATATATAAAAAATTAGCCGGGCATGGTGGCGCATGCCTGTAGTCCCAGCTACTCGGGAGGCTGAGGCAGAAGGATCACTCAAGCCCAGGAGTTTGAGGTTGCTGTGAGCTAGGCTGACGCCACGGCACTCACTCTAGCCTGGACAACAAAGTGAGACTCTGTCGGGAAAAAAAAAAAAAAAAAAATGTTTTGGAGGCCAGGCATGGTGGCTCACCCCTGTAATCCTAGCATTCTGGGAGGCTGAGGTGGGCGGATCGCTCAAGGTCAGGAGCTCAAAACCAGCCTGAGCAACAGCGAGACCGTCTCTACTAAACATAGAAACAAATTAATTGGCCAACTAAAAATATATAGAAAAAATTAGCAAGGCATGGTGGTGCATGCCTGTAGTCCCAGCTACTCGGGAAGCTGAGGCAAAAGGATTGCTTGAGCCCAGGAGTTTGAGGTTGCTGTGAGCTAGGCTCACGCCATGGCATTCTAGCCCCGGCAACAGAGTGAGACTGTCTCCAAAAATGTATGTTAAAAAAAAACACAATGTATGTTAGGCCGGGCGCTGTGGCTCACGCCTGTAATCCTAGCTCTTGGGAGGCCGAGGCGGGCGGATTGCTCAAGGTCAGGAGTTCAAAACCAGCCTGAGCAAGAGCGAGACCCCGTCTCTACTATAAATAGAAAGAAATTAATTGGCCAACTGATATATATATAAAAAATTAGCCGGGCATGGTGGCGCATGCCTGTAGTCCCAGCTACTCGGGAGGCTGAGGCAGAAGGATCACTCGAGCCCAGGAGTTTGAGGTTGCTGTGAGCTAGGCTGACGCCACGGCACTCACTCTAGCCTGGACAACAAAGCGAGACTCTGTCTCAAAAAAAAAAAAAAAAAACCACAATGTATGTTAAAGAAAAAAAATAAACTGATGATAGCAAATTAGCCTCTAGGAAAGAATCAGGGAAAAAGAAGTGTTCAAGGGGGCTTTCCACTTCACTTCTATTGTTTGAATCTTTTATAAGAATATATATATCTGTATTTATCTCATTTCTTAATTAAAAAAATACATGCTTGTTGTAAAATTTTAAAAAATCTTCACACACAGAAATGTTTAAAGTAGACAAGGGGGCTGGGCATGAGCCCGTAATCCTAGCACCCTGGGAGGTGGAGGTGGGAGGATTGCTTGAGCTCAGGAGTTCAAGACAAGCCTGAGCAAAAGCCAGACATCTCTACTAAAAATAGAAAAAATTAGCCAGTCAACTAAAAATGAAAAAATATTAGCCAGGCATGGTAGCGCATGCCTGTAGTCCCAGCTACTTGGGAGGCTGAGGCAGCAAGATTGCTTAAGCCCAGGAATTTAAGGTTGCTGTGAGCTAGGCTGCCGCCATGGCACTCACTCTAGCCCGGGCGATAAAGCGAGACTCTGTCGATAGATTGATAGATCGATAGATCGATAGATAGATAGATAAAAATAAAATAAACAAGGGAACATTCTGCTTCTAATCCCACTCAATTCTCAGAAGGATATGGCTACCTTCAATAATTCAGGATATATCCTATTAAACTTTTGCCTGTAATTTAAAACTTTCATGTATGCAAGAAGATATATGTGTGTGTACACATACTTTACTAGATGTGGTTACACATACATACATGTATGTTCACGAACATACATGAACATATGCCTATTATTTCGAAAATGAGATGGATATTATAGCAAAAACTGTGTGTAGTAGGGTAAGGGTAAACTACCATATCAAATAAGAGAAATATTCAGCTGTTACAAACAATGGAGATGTGGACTGGGATTTGAGTACAAGTATTGCAGTAGGAGTGATCTTTTCCCTGTGTTCTCTATATTTTCTATGACAATATATTGCATAGTGACAGTAAAACATTTTTTTAAGAATAAAAATCAAATGAAAGAATGTTTCCTGAAAAAAAATGATGACTGTAAAGTGATTAACAACTATAAGGCTTCACTATTGTTAGCACACATAAAAACAATATGATAATCACAATGAGTAAGATGTGCAACATTTGGAGGATGGACACACTTGAAGCTCTTACACGGGGCGGGGGGGCATGGGCAATATATGTAACCTTAACACTTGTACCCCCATAATACGCTAAAATAAAAACATAAATAAAATAAACTGAAAAAAAAAAATACAAGCTCACACTTCATATATCATCATCACTTACCGATTCCACTGTCATCTAATCGCATGTAGCCTTCTGCCAGTGAGCTGAAACCAGTTAATCCTCCCATGGCTGCGTAAGGAACATCTCGTCCCACTGGTTTTCCTTGAGCCAGTCTTTCTTGCTTAGTTTCCACTACTGTGTCATGGGCATATGCAGGCTGACCACAAGCACAAGTGAAGCAGCTATGGAATCCTGAACACTTGGAACCTGAATGAAGCAAGACGTAAAGGGAATTAAATATTTTTAAATGTAGGTACTAAGCTGTCTACCCTAAAGCCACTTAGCTTGGCCAAAGCCAGCTAAATCTAGATCCTCTAGCCCCTATAACTCTTATCTCCAGCTCCTGAACTTCCCACCAGCAAGTGCTCTTACTTCTGAAATATGCTAATGTGGTAAGGGGGTATATCACAGGAAAAGGAAAATGGAAAAACCAACTGGGACAAAAAGAATTTGTGTTGAACACTGAAGATCCTGGAAATGCCAGGCCTTCTCCTCAAAAATTGAGTTAAAACCAGTTGTGGCAGCGTCAGCCAAGTGGCCAGGATCAGGTGAAGAGGTAATATATTATAGAAACCTCCCTTCAGATCAACTCCCCATGAAAACCATATTGGAAGGCCTATCCATGGACACAGAAAGGATACAGTGGAATACTGTTCAGCAATAAAAAGGAAAGAAGTACCGATACATGCTACAAAATAGATGAATCACGAAAACATTATGCTAACTAAAAGCAGCCAGTCACAAAAGACCACATATTCTATGATTCCATTTATATAAAATAGCCAGAAAAGGCAAATACAGACAGAAAGTAGATCACTAAGTGCTCACTTTGGCAGCACATATACTACAAAGTAGATTATTGGTTACCTATAGCTGGGGGGAAGGAAAAATAGAGAGTTTCTTCCTGGTGTAACAAAAATGTTCTATACTTTATGGTATAAAGTTGGTACTTTATGGTATATGGTTGCACAACATTCACTCCGATTGATATATTAAAAACCATTAAATTGCATATTTTAAATTGTCAAATTTTATGGTATGTAAATTATGTCTTAATAAAGTTGTTATATAAAAAAACAAGCCATATAGGAAGGGAGGCCAGAATAAACCATTAACAAAATCTTTACCCACTTGCAACTTTGACAAATGTGTACAGGAACCAAGGCACACAAGTCTTATCCAACTACTTCCATACTTAGCCAATGAAACACTTTTATTCCTACCACTATCATGAAAAACGTTTTGTTATCTATTTCATTGTAAGATTTCAACTCAAACTGCTACAAAAACAATTCTAATAAACTATCTCCTGAAGGAAACTGATCCATACCCTACCTATTTCCAAAGGCTTTTAAAATTATGATCAAATGAAAGGGCATATGGGGTGGAGGTTGGGATTTGGGTCCAGGTACTGAGGTAAGGGTGCTATTACATACACAGCATTCCAGTTATCATGTTATACTTTGTTTTTCCCATCAGCCTATATTTTAGGCAATAACATTATAATCTGTTGGCAAATTATAAAAAAATTTTCACTTATAAAATCCCTTTAAAAAATCTACAAATAGAAGTTAGTTGATTAAACTCCCACTATTCAAAAATTTGAATCAGGTTACATCTAGTGATTCTTTAAAATCTATTACTTAAGTTATTTGAACTACATGAGACTAGAGTTTATGATTACCAAACATAGCAATAACTCGAGTTTTTCCACAAAAACATATATCCACTGAATTTTCCTTAGTTATTTAACAATTGACTCTATAACGGAATAAAATTGGTACAAAGGCAATTAAATATTCAAGGAAGAAATGAGAACACTTCGTGTTGGTGCATTTATAATAACAAAACTCACATGCGTTGCATGCAAAGCCAGGCGCAGCACTATGCTGATCAGCAAAGTGCTTGCATCTGCAGCGAATGGGCTGAGTGCCATTCAAAGGGACATACAGGTAAGCCCTGCACTGGCAGCCAGTCACCCGGCAAGGCAGATCAATGGGGCGCTGCTCAGGAATAGTTTCAAAGTCAGTTTTATGTTGTTTATACCTTAAGAAAAAGAAACAAACAAACACAATGCAGATATTACCAAAAATTACAATTTCTAATTTCAATTCTGTTCAATGCAAATATGACTATTTTTTACTTTTATTCTTTCTTTTTACTTTTATTCTTTCGTATTCTTGTTAGTAAAGTGGAAATAAACCCCTCTACATGCAGTATCTCTGTCAGGTATGTTGCTTCAGTTAGAGGAAATCTTTACTCTTTTAGATTTTTATTTTTAGTTATTTAAGAAGTTGTTTCATAGGGTAGGTGCGGTGACTCACACCTGTAATCCTAGCACTCTGGGAGGCCCAAGTGGGAGGATCGCTTTAGCTCAGGAGTTAGAGACCAGCCTGAGCAAGAGAGAGACTCTGTCTCTACTAAAAATAGAAATAATTAGCCGGGCATGGTGGCACATGTCTGTAGTCCCAGCTACTTTGGAAGCTGAGGCAGAAGAATCGCTTGAGCCCAGGAGTTTGAAGTTGCTGTGAGCCAGGTTGACGCTGTAGCACTCTAGCCTGGGCAACAGAGCAAGACTCTGTCTCAAAAAAAAGTTGTTTCACAGTTATACAAAGAAATACCATATGACAGTATAACATATAATTCCCTTAAATACTTACCTTTACAGATTCTTTAATATAGAAGCGCAACCTAAGAGTATTAAAAAAAGTTATTTATAAAAATTATTTTGATCAAAGTACATTAAATTTTTTTCATAGTTTTGCTATTTACAATTAAAATAAGTTCAATAAATTTGCATTAATATAATTTATTTTAATATAATTTAATTTTTAACTTTTAACTTCAAAATAAATTATCAATATTTTTGAAAGTCAAAGCTCTTTCTTAAAGCACTGTAATTTATTTAAATAGGTCACTCACTCCTTTCTCATAAGGTGATACTTCAGTAAAATAATATTAAATTTGTTAATTCAATATTAATCTAAGAAAAGCAAGTTAAAATAACGACATTCCATTTTTCACTTAGCAAAAAGAGTCAAAGTCTTTTTTTAAACTATACATAATTAACAATGCCATCAAGAGTATTACAAAGTACCAATTCCACTCAATAATGTTTCAAGAAATTTTAAAAGATCCATTCCTTAACCCTCAAAGTTCATTTTTGGAAAATGTACCCTAAGAAAATAATTCATTAATTACATTAATAATTAGGGTTCATGAAAAATGGCATGCATAGGAAAAGTTTTGTGAATAATGATAGTATTAGCAACAGTACTTATAACAGCAACATATACGAGCCCACACACACACAACATAAAGGAATGGGTAAGTAAATTACTAGACAACAGTTTTCAAACATTTTAGCAGTGAAGCTCTTTCTTCAAATAAAATCTTGTACAGAACCATAATATATAAAATGGAAGGAGAATTGATTAAAGCAAGCGGAAGAGCCAGAATAGACTTTACCCTGCACCTACTCTGCCCTTCCACCAGGCACACTCCTGAAGCTCCCTCGCAGCTCTAGGGAACCCGAGATAAACACAACTAGACTAGCTGGAATATCAGGCAAGTTTTAAAAATCTCGTTTGTGATTACTATATAACAATGTGAAACATATTTCTGTGATTCTGTCATAAAAAAATGGCTAAATATCTTATACACATACATAATTAACAACTACTAAATGAACTACACAAAAAAAAATCATACAGATACAGTAAAAAGTATTAACAGTAGCTAGCTTTGGGTGTTGAGTCTTCTACTTTTCTATATATTCTCCATTTTCCTTAAAAACCATGTATCACTTTTATAACAGGAAAAAAATAGTTTGGACAGAGATCCCACTGAGTGACCCATACTAAATAACTTCTCCATCAAAGTTGGGTTGGGTCGATTTTGAGGGTCAATTCCATGCTGTATGAATTATACAGAGATAAGAAACTGGCACTAAATTTGTACAAGAATTAATGATAAAACTATCACAAATTTACCAAATCCCTCTTCCATTCTGAAAGATATCAACACAGCCCTCAACTTCCGTTCCTCCTCTTAGTGTTTTTAGTTGGAGTTGCTAAACAAGTTTATAGTCAAACTATTAAATATATACAGCATTATTCACCCTAGCAACTGCTTAACAACCTTTGGCAACAGTAACTCAGTAAATAGCAACTATACAAAAAGTCTTTCATGAAAGAACTATTGGAATGGGGTGGTTCTCCTTCAACGGTCCCCTTAGAACAAAAAGTTAAAGTTGTTGCCTGAAAACATGTAATAGGTTCAGAGATTTTTCTGTGAAGCAGCTCGGTTATTTTGAATTTTACAACTGTCAGACAGTAGTACACTTTTTCTTTTTTGAGTCAGAGTCTCACTGTGGTGCCCAGGCTAGAGTGCCCTGGTGTCAGCCTAGCTCACAGCAACCTCAAACTCCTGGACTCAAGCGATCCTTCTGACTCAGCCTCCCGAGTAGCTGGGATTACAGGCATGTGCCACCATGCCTGGCTAATTTTTCTATATATTTTTAATCGTCCAGCTAATTTCTATTTTTTAGTAAAGACGAGGTCTCACTCTTGTTCAGGCTGGTTTCAAACTCCTGACCTTGAGCTATCCACCTGCCTCGGCCTCCCAGGGTGCTAGGATTACAGGCATGAGCCATGGCGCCCGGCCAGTAGTGCACTTTAAAGTAGAGCAACACACAGCAAAATGCAAACCTCAGATACACGCAACACACGTCAGTGACTGGAGCCTTGGGTACTTCCTTTCCTTTATGCACTTTCCTTGGAACATGGCATTGTATTTTTGTTTGTTTAAAGAAAGGTATCAACAAAGCAGTTCTTTAAGGTATGAAAGGCGATCAGTAAATTTGAGGAGAAATGCTTCTATTTGTAGATGGATAGCACGATCACTGTGGGCCAATTCAAGCAACTGTTGAAGTGGTTCTTCAGTCTGATGATCCATTCGTTCTCTACCTTGTCCAATGATGGCAGACATAGGTAGACTCTGCTCCCCACACAAACTTAAAGACCCCTGGCAAAGTCATAGGGGCACCAAAATCTTTTTTACCAATGGCAAGAAAGTTGCTTAACATAATATACTCTATGATGAGTTCTAATAAGCTATGATTGAAATGTTTAAATTACAGCTAAAAAAAGCTTTAGATAATTTCTACTGTACTGTATAAGGGCCTATTTTTAAATGTTACTCATCATAGTGTTACTTATAGAAGATATGCTTTGCTACAGCTTTGCATTTTCTAATCATCAGACAACTTAGCAATAGAATATCTTACCTATGTGTACAAAAACACAGTGTCTCTGGGCCCACAAGTTTACAATCCATTCCAGTTGGTGACCGCCAGCTCACAAATAATCTGTTTTGTAAGCGTGTAGGTAAAACTTTTCTTTTGTATTCTTCATATTCTTCAGGAGTAAAAAGTTTCCCTCCATCGTCCTCACCAACAATTCTACAAAAAAAAAAAATATTTCTCTTAAGCCTTGAGTATATATTTTCCAGGTTAAAAATACTAAACTATACCAGCATAGTCAAAGGAAAGGCTGCTTTGACTTTGATTTTTTTACTTTAAGCACATGGTAATAGCCAAATTGTAATAAAACTTTTGCTTCTCATGGAGTTCAGGACATGCTACCCCAAAATACAGCACCCTGGCATTTGCAAAAACAGAAGTAGGAAGGTCACTCTCATCTTCCCCTCCCTCTTCTTCTCTGAAGCATGTCATAAAACTTTTATTCCAGAAATACTCTCCCTATAGCTGGAGGAAGGGAGCATGTTTATCTTCTAAAACATGGGTACATGGAGAAGAAAATGAACAAACAGGCCTTGCTAAGTTCCCTCCAGTTTATTATCATTAGATCATACCCTTTTGTCCTTCAATCATTTTCCTCTGTGACTGTATACTCTTCATAAAATCTAAGCATAAAAATACACAGGGGCCAGGTACAGTGGTTCATGCCTGTAATTCCAGCACTTTGGAAGGCCAAGGCAGGAGGATCACTTGAGGCCAGGAGTTCAAGAGCAGCCTGGGTAATATAGCAAGACCCCATTCCTACAAAATTAAAATTAAAAAATTAGCCAGGTATGGTGGTATGTGCCTATAGTCCTACCTACTTAGGAGGCTGAGGCAGGCGGATCACTTGAGCCCAGGAGGTCAAGGTTACTAGTGAGCTATGATTAGGCTACTCCTCTCCAGCCTGGGTGAAAGAACAAGACCCTGTCTCTAAAAAATTAAAAATAAATACATAGGAGTCCCAGTTTCTTTGGATCTTCATTTTCAGAAAGTGCCCATTGTCACATAAAACTTATTTTAAATAAATGTATAACCTTTTCTCCTGTTAATCTATCTTTATTATAGATGCCTCAGCCATGAAGCTAGTGATGACTGAGGAAAGAAATCTTTTCTCCCCTATACTTCCCATATAAAAGAGTATTATAAATAAGAAAGTCAATGAATTGATAACATCTGACTATACAAGGTTTATCAATGGAAGATTAGCACATACTCATCTTAATTTCTCCTTTGATTCTAAAGCAAACATGCTCATTCTTCTCGTTAAAAGTTAGAGCCTAGACTGCTAAAAGTTCTAAAATTTTCCTCCTTTAAAAACAATATCAAAAAAAGTACAAAAATATCGATGCAGAAACGAACACAACTAATTTCCATGCCTGATCCCAAACTCTGGCCAGGAGTTTAAACTAATGTGGCACCTAAAAACACACCTGTATCTGAATAACCTCAAACCCACATCTGTGTGTTGGGTACTCAGGTTTATCATTGTTTAATTTCAAAAGAACTCAACATTTTATGGGAAAAATTAAGCCCCCACCATTTTCATGGAAAGAAACTAAGAGCTGGCATCCCTGGAGGAAAAGAAAGCACAATTAAAAGAAGTTGTTTGAAATTGAAGACATTTCTCCTTGAAAATAGCCCCTTTAAAAGTAATGAAAAGTGTTATTTGTAGGATGCTACATTTTTGTGTGTGTCATACTTTTTTTCCATACTTTGAAGCCTCTGAGGTAGGAAATAAAAACCAGTTCATAAGCTATGAAATCATCATAACTTTCTTCCTTACATAAACGACTTAGATAAACAACAGTAAAAAACAAATAGCATTTTACTCGGAGATAAGCTTTGGGCCCTTTCACTTTCTTATAGCTATCAAGAAGAATATCAACAGGTACTGGACAGATCATAAGATAAATGCAGCTCTTTAAAAGAAGAGATCATTGGTATTTAGGTTCTAAACCAGTGTAGCTCAAATGTTATTGTAATTTTCATGAAGGAAAAAAGAAAAAAAAAAGTTATTGTGTTTACATAACACCCAGTGAACCTTGTTCAAATACAGATTAACCGGTTTGAGGTGGGCCTGAGACTCTGCTTTTCTAACAAGCTCCCAGGTGATGCCTATGTCTGTGGTCCACACGTCTAGGCATTAACAGCAAGGCTCTACACTCCTCTCCCAAATCCCACCAAAGCACCCGGGCAAGACCAAATCAAGGAAAACTTTCAAGGAGAGTTTGTTTCCTTCTAGATTCATCCTTTGACCCTTACCACCACCACCAACACCACCCCTTTCATATCTAGGCACCCAAGTCCTGTTTTCCCCACTTTTCTCAAATCCTAATGCCAGTAAAAGACCTGATAATCTCTTTTGTGGGGAAGTGTTTCAGGTTATTTATGCTTGCAAAAATACTTCCCACCAGGCCTGCCCCTAACATTTTCTAGGCTAGGAAAGAGACAACCTGAGGCCCACAATCGGTCCACATACCTAAATATCTAAGTTACCAGTCAACACCTGGGCCCAGCAACTCACTCCAGAGAAAAGCCCTGGAGAACTAACTGGAGGCTAAAGGAGCGGGCTGGGCTGGGTGGTTGCTGTTCCGCCTAGGAATTTTGGGAGTTAACCTGAACCCTCCTGAACTGGACATGGGGACTGACCCCATCCAGCTCCTCACCTTCACCTTCTCGGTTCAGAATTCTAGGCAGTTCTAAGCATTACCCAAACTACACCAGCTGGGCAGTCGGCGCCAGCGCAGTCAGCAGGGGAGCCCGCCTGCCCGGACACCCCTGGGGGATTTGGGGAGACCACTGTTAACCAGAGTGGCCTGTCTCGCTCAGGTTCCCAGGCTGAGGCACGACTGTCTCACCTCGCGTTAGAACACACACCCGCCTCGTCCCGCCTCGATCCGGCATCCTCCAGCCGGTCCTCCCAGTAAATCCCATTCGCCCAGTTTCCCAACCGCCAAAAACCTCAGGCAACAGAAAAAGAACACGGCGCCTGAGGTGCAGCAGCCTCGGCCAGGGCGCAGGGCAGTGAACTGCGTCCTGTTTCTGGGCCAGTTTCTCCTAAAACCAGCACCGCGGGGTTGGGAGCACGTTCGGAAGTTTACGATTTACCCATTACGGGATTAATTTGATGTCTGCTAACTTTTATAGGTCCCGAGTACGCCAAGTGTATTTCTTCAATGGCCATTTTAAAAAAACAATTGGACCTCTGCATAAATCTAGAGCTAATAATCCTCCTTGGAAGGGCCGGGCGCGGTGGCTCACGCCTGTAATCCTAGCACTCTGGGAGGCCCAGGCGGGCAGATCGCTCAAGGTCAGGAGTTCGAAACCAGCCTGAGCAAGAGTGAGACCCTGTCTCTACTATAAATAGAAAGAAATTAATTGGCCAACTAATATATATATATAGAAAAAATTGTCCGGGCATGGTGGCGCATGCCTGTAGTCCCAGCTACTCAGGAGGCTGAGGCAGCAGGATTGCTTGAGCCCAGGAGTTTGAGGTTGCTGTGAGCTAGGCTGACCACACGGCACTCACTCTAGCCTGGGTAACAAAGCCAGACTCTGCCTCAAAAAAAAAAAAAAAATCCTCCTTGGAAGGGAACGGAAGGACTACTTAACTGGCCTCGGAAGACTTGTTACCGAACAGAACTGCGAGTCACTGCAATATTTAATTGCAGAAAGACGAAACTTGACATGCACGTAGGCCTCCCCCAACAGCCCGGGAACCGATTCCGGGCGCCACCAGCCGTCCTCCGGCTATGGACACTGGGCCAGCCCGGTCCTCCGCCTGCGGAGCGGCGGGATGCGGGCCGCGAGCCACCCCTCACCTGCGGTACTCCAGGTACTCGTCCACCGCCGCCGCGCCGCCGGAAGGCAAGCTCAGCCGCTCCATGGCCGGCGGGGAGCCGAGGGCGCCCGCGCGAGCACGCGTCCCGCCGCCTGCCGCCCGCCGATTGGCCCTGATCGCCCGCCGCCCTCTGATCGCCGATTGGCCCGGCCCGGCCCGCCGCCCGCGGATTGGTCCAGCCGGCAGATCGCGGCGGGCGCGCGCAGCCTCGGCGCAGGGCGCGCGCTTCTACCTGGCCGCCCTCCGCGCCGCCTGGGGCCGCGGTTTGCCGCCGACCGCCGACCTGACCTGTGTCGGCTTTCCCTTTCCCCGGACCCGCAAGTGTCCTTGCCAAGTTAACGAGCGTTCGGGGAGGGCAGTGCCTTGCATGTAATGGATGCACAGAAAACGGCTCTTTTAACTTAACTCATCTCTTGAAATGTAAGCGGTAGTGAGAAGGCTCTGGTTCGACTGGGGCCCGCCTCCCTCCATAACTGACAGCCTTGTTTTCCTTGTTATCGGCGTTTAAAAATTGTGATGTGAAATCGATAGTCCTGACTGTCTGCATTCCGTTTGGGTGACGCTAAAGCGATGTGCCCTTCGAAGGAAGTGAAGTAACATGGTTAAAGAGAAACAAGTAAAAACAACTTAGGTAGGGTTGTTTTTGTTAACCTTTGGAAAGACTCCACAAAATCTATTTAAAAGTTGAATTACCATGCAATTGGTAATTTGGCCATAATTTGGCTTAGCAACCTGGAAGAGGGGTAGGAAATCCATCATTAGTCCTGAGGAGTCGTTAAACAGTAAGAAAAATAATTCCCTGAACTTCAATACAGTACTTTATTTTAAAAGGGCGGTGGCTCACGCCTGTAATCCTAGCACTCTGGGAGGCCGAGGCGGGCTGATTGCTTGAGCTCAGGAGTTCAAGACCAGCCCGAGCAAGAGCCAGACCCGTCTCTACTAAAAATAGAAATTAATTGGTCAACTAAAAATATATAGAAAAATTAGCCGAGCATGGTGGTGCATGCCTGTAGTCCCAGCTACTCGGGAGGCTGAGGCAGGAGGATAGCTTGAGCCCAGGAGTTTGAGGTTGCTGTGAGCTAGGCTGACACCACGGCACTCACTCTAGCCTGGGCAACAAAGTGAGACTCTGTCTCAAAAAGAAACGTAGGGGTGGGGGCTTTTCTACATATTTCAGGTACAAACAGCAAAATATCATGTGGACAAATTGGAAACCTCCCCTGCCGGTTCATCTAAACTCCTCTTCCCTTTCAGGAGCTGTTCAACAGTCGGACAAATGAGTGGTCCTGAAATCAGGTCCTATTTTAGGGGCGATCCAGCTGAGCCCTCTCTCCAGTCATACCTGTGGTTTGCTTCTGCCTGTCCTACCTCTTCGTGAGAGCCTCGCCTTGCTTTTTGGCAGCAGCTAAACTAACAAAGATAAATAGGAGAAAACGCCAGTCTCTGTGAGCTTATAGAAGCTTATAACGTGGCAGGGGAATGTCTGTGTAGGCAAGTACAATTTAATGAGTCTAGAGGGAAATTATTATAAATAGCCTCAGTGCCATCGTGGACTCTTCCAGGAAGATGCTGGAGCAGCAAACTCCTCTGGCCAAAGAAGTCAACAAAAATAGTGGGTGTGACAAATAAGAGTATGGAACAAACTAAAAACCGTTATCCTAACCTTAGATATAAACAAGCTACCATTCAGATGACAAAACTGTGTCAGTGGTTTAGGCACATACTTTGATTAACTGTACTGCTGCTTGTCTGAGATATAATAAACTATGCTTTGGATTGGACATTTCATATTTAACGAATATGATTTCTCGGCCGGGCACCGTGGTTCACGCCTGTAATCCTAGCACTCTGGGAGGCTGAAGCAGGTGGATCCCCTGAGGTCAGGAGTCCGAAAGGAATATGATTTCTGGAGCTGTGACACCTTTGCTAATTAGAATATTGTATGGTTCTTACCTCTGCTTTAATAAATAGGTAAATTGAATTACAATTTTCCCCAAAAAATGTAGCTGAATTGATCTAGGAAGTAGGATGGGCAGAGGGAACATGAAAATTGCCTAGGCAACTATTAGAGATTTTACATATTTATTCCCCATAAAACTTTATAACATAGGAATTATCAGCATTGTGCAGTGATGGAATGTTTTCTTCTACAAATAACAGAATAATCCAACTAACAATGGCTTAATTCAACATACATTTTAATATTTTCTTACTCTAAAGAAATGTAGGGGGCCCTGCACGGTGGCTTACACCTGTAATCCTAGCACTCTGGGAGGCTGAGGCGGGAGGATCGCTCAAGGTCAGGAGTTCAAGATCAGCCTGAGCAAGAGCGAGACCTCGTCTCTACTAAAAATAGAAATTATGCTGGACAACTAAAAATATATAGAAACAATTAGCGGGCATGGTGGCACATGCCTGTAGTCCCAGCTACTCGGGAGGCTGAGGCAGGCAGATCGCTTGAGCCCAGGAGTTGGAGGTTGCTGTGAGCTAGGCTGACGCCATGGCACTGTAGCCTAGGCAAGAGAGTGAGACTCTCTCTCAAAAAAGAAAAGAAATGTGGGGGTAGGCAGTTGCTGCCATTTGTTCGGGGCATGTTCCCCACAGTTGCAAGAGCTGTCACATCTCCAGAAATCAAATTCAAGACAAGGAAAAGGAGGGCCACTAACATCAGCTGTTGCTTTTATCAAGTAAGTTTTCTGACCAGGCGCTATGTCACATGTCTGTAGTCCCAGCACTTTGGAAGGCTGAGGGAGACAGAGGCGATCACTTGAGCCCAGGAGTTCGAGGCTGCAGTGAGCTATGATAGGGCCACTGCACTCCAGTGTGGGCAATAGAGCAAGACTCTATCCCTTAAAAAAAAAAAAGTTTTCCTACAAACATCCCAGCAAAAGATTTCACTTACATGTCTTTCACCAGAACTGTGTCATTTGGCCAGCCCTACGTATAAGAAGGCTGGGAAAGCAAATATATAGTACTTAGGTTTCCTGGCTCAATAAAGGTTATTGTCAAGGAAAGGGTTAGAAATGTATGTTGGGTTAAAAATGTGTGTTTGGTTAGCCAGTACACAGAGTCTGCCACAGCTCACCCTTGAACTGCTTATTTAATAATATCCATCCATACTCTTCTTATGCAAGCATTTTACATTGAATGCATTCTTTTTTTGTTTGTTTATTTTCTTCTTTTTCAAATAGCATTGCTATATGATGAATGCATTCTTAAGACCCTTATGTAAGGCAGCCCCAAAATCTCAGCCAGCTGCTGCATCCAACTTGAAGTCTAGAGTCTCTGCAGACTTCTCTATCAGTCAATCTAAATTCTGATCAGATTCTTAACAACTTAATAGTTTGGCGGTTGATAGCTACAAGACAAAGATATTTCTTCAGCATGTATCTCAAACAACAACTTCTTTAAAAATCCACAATGCCATTATCACACCTACCAAATTAAACAATAATTCCTTGATATCATCTAATATCCAGTCTTTATTCAAACTTCCCTTTGTTCCTTTGTTCCTTATTTTTTCCCTGCAGCCCCACCTCACCCCTATTTTGTTCTAATTAAAATTCAAGCAAGGTCCATAGTGCATTTGGTTTATACGTGCTTAGTAGATAACAAGTCTTTTGTAATTTTACAGTTCCTTTTCTCCTCCAATTTTTTGTCATTTATTTGTTGAAGAAACTGGGTTGTTTTTCCTGTAGAGTATCTTTCCGAATTTGGTTGTTTGCAGCAGGTGTCACTTACTACGTCCTTTAGCCCCTATATTTATTGCCTGTATATTGGTACGTGAATCTTGAGACTTGGGTAGGTATTAGATTCAGGAACAGTTCTTTTCACAAAAGTACTTTATTGATGGTGCTGCATCCTGAATTCATGACTGGAAGTTGTGGGAACAGCCCAGGTAAAGTGAATTTGAGCTGCTCTTCACTTCCTAAGATGATACTGTGTACTTAAGGAACCAGTTTTTTCACCACCCACCAATGCCATTTTCTCTGCAGTCCTCTGGGGATGAAGGTGAGATGATGGAGATGCCTCATTTGCTCTTCCTGTGGGTCCTTTGGGGTCCCAGTTTAATGTGGAGAAAGTCTCTTATTAGACTCCCCACCTTGGGCAGGTCTTGGTCTTTGACCTCAGACCCCCTCCCTGTGCTTAGCCATCAAAACCAAAGTTCAGGGTTGCCTAGAACAACTGATGTCCTCAGGGCAAAAGCTGTTTTAGTGTTCTGCTTTCCGCTCTAGTTCTTTGTTCTCCGGGTTTTATTTAGATTTTTGCCAGGATTGGATATTACATAACATTAGGAATTACTGTTAATTTTCTTAGCTGTTATAATGAAATTGTGCTTATGTAGGAAAATGTTTTAATTCTCAGGAGATGCATGCCGAAATATTTAGGGGTCAGGTGTTATGACATCAATTTACTTTATTTTTTTTTATTTTAGTGTATTATGAGGGTACAAGTGTTAAGGTTACATATATTGCCCATGCTCCCCTCCCCCCAATCTATTTTCAAATGATTTAACTGTTTTTGAATCTAATAGGAATATAGGTATTCATTGTATTATACTTTAAACTTTTCTGTGTGTTTGAAATTTTTCATAATATAAGCCAGGAAAATGTCAGCATGGTAATTCCTTACACCTTTGAAAATGCCCATGCTTTTAAGAAGATTCTTATTGTTAATATTTCAGCCAACAGTTTGTTGTTTTCAAAAGGATTGATACAAATAGCCTAAATAACCAGCTATATTGCTGAAAATAGTACTTCCCTTATATTTTCCTTTGTTTTTCTGCTCTGTTCTTTTACTTCTTACATTTAATGTTTAGCTGAGTAGTTTTCAGCATTTATTCTTGTCCAATATATACCTTTAAAGCTATAAATCTCCTTCTGGTTGTTGCATTATGTGTGTCTCAGGTTTTGTTATCTAGCACTTTCATTGTCATACATTTCTGATTTCTACTTTCCACTATGATTTCTTTTTTTTCTTATTTTTTTAATATAATAAAATTATCTTTAAAATAAATTTTTATCTTTTTCTTTTATTTCTTTTTTTTTTTTTTTTTTGAGACAGAGTCTCACTTTGTTGCCCAGGCTAGAGTGAGTGCCCTGGCGTCAGCCTAGCTCACAGCAACCTCAAACTCCTGGGCTCAAGCGGTCCTCCTGCCTCAGCCTCCTGAGTAGCTGGGACTACAGGCATGTGCCACCATGCCAGGCTAATTTTTTCTATATATATATATTAGTTGGCCAATTAATTCCTTTCTATTTATAGTAGAGACGGGGTCTCATTCTTGCTCAGGCTGGTTTCAAACTCCTGACCTCAAGCAATCTGCCTGCCTCGGCCTCCCAGAGTGCTAGGATTACTGGCATGAACCACCGCGCCCAGCCTGAAATGATTTCTTTTTGATGCGTGCGTTATGTAGGTGTGTTTTGAAATTTTCCAAATATATATATGTAAAAACGTATCTTTATGTTATTAATTTCTAATTGCATTGTGGTCAGAGAATGGAGTCTGATTCCTATTGTTTGACATTTGTTGGGGTATGAATTATATCCTAGTACATGGTAAATTTTTGGATATGTTTTATATGTGCTTGAAAAGAATATATATTTTTCAGTTGTTTGGAAAGCGTTCTGTAAATGTCTACTACAATAAGCTTATTAATTGTTCAGATATTCAGAAAGAGTCACTGATTGCCTGATCCACCAATTATTGAAAGGGGGGTGTTTAAAGTTTTCATTCCGATAATTTTGGCAATTTCCCCTTCAAGTTACATCAAGTTTAATATTTAATTATTTAATATTTTTTCCACATTATTTCAATATAGACCTCCAAAAAATAGATATAGCTTCAAAATAACCATTATACCATTATAATATATATTATATATAATATATAATTATATGTTATATAATATATTATATTATAATATAATATATTATTATAATATAATATATAATAATATATTATATATTATAATATATATATATAAAAGTAATGCCTTGACATCCTAAAATATCCAGTGTTCAAATTTCTTCAAAAACCATTGTTTTACAATTGCTTTCTTATAATCAGGATCCACACAAGGTTCTACACATGGCATTTGATGTGCCTCTGTTTTGAATACCCCTTGTGTGCCATTTCAGATCCTCTCGGATCATCCATCCTTTATTTCAGACACTGCCGCACTGGCCAGTTCTTGTGCCCCTTCCAGCCAGCTTCACACAAATGTGACCTGACAGTGCCAGGCCTTCAGCCCACGCTTCACACCTTTATCCTCCTGTCCCTTGGACTCTCTGTTCATAGTGCTGGAAACTGCTCCTTCTTCATGTGTGAGCAACAACCCTGGGAGCAAGTTCATACCCTCGGAACAAACTTCGACCAAAGAGGAATGTAAGCCAAGAGATATGTTCCTACGTCCCTCTTTCTCCCCGTGGATGCATCTAAGACACATGTCTTTTTTTTTTTTTAATTTATTGATTTCTCTTCCCTTTCTCTATTTTTTTCCCCATAGCAATGTATTTGTTAAAGAAAATAGGTTACATGCCTTGTATAGCTTCCTAGTTTAAATATTTTTATTGAATTTCTGTGGTGTCATTTAATATTTTCTTCATTGTTTTTGTTTGCTTTATTTTTCGGTTTTTGTTTGGTAAGGTGTTTTTGTTATATTGTTATGTTGTGTTTTCTGTGAATTGACAGCTTTATTAAAGAACAAAAACCACTAGTTTTAGTTTTTTTCTTAGTTTGAAATATAATTTCATGTTTGTTTTTTGTAAGCATTTTGCACGTCTATCAGAAGCACATAATCTATGTAATGTTAGTCATCAATGATCCTTGCCTAGATACACTTTCCTTATTAGGGGGTATAAAATAGTGATTTCAAAATATTCTTTCTGGCCGGGCGCGGTGGCTCACGCCTGTAATCCTAGCTCTCTGGGAGGCCGAGGCGGGCGGATTGCTCGAGGTCAGGAGTTCGAAACCAGCCTGAGCAAGAGTGAGACCCCGTCTCTACTATAAATAGAAAGAAATTAATTGGCCAAATAATATATATATAAAAAATTAGCCGGGCATGGTGGCGCATGCCTGTAGTCCCAGCCACTTGGGAGGCTGAGGCAGAAGGATCGCTTGAGCCCAGGAGTTTGAGGTTGCTGTGAGCTAGGCTGATGCCATGGCACTCACTCTAGCCTGGGCAACAAAGCGAGACTCTGTCTCAAAAAAAAAAAAAAAAAAAAAAATATTCTTTCTTCATTTTGCTTCAATTGCCTATCTTCAAAATAATGAGTTGTTAATGTATGCATTTTCTAAATGTAATTAGTGACGATTTTATTTATTTTTTGTCATTTTGTTTAGTTTGTCTTATTATAAACTCAGGGATTAAACATATTTGATAGCTTGTGTCCTCTTCAACATTCAGTTTGAGGAATCTTTTGATTTCCTGCTTTAATGTGATTTCCTGCTTAATTTCATTATCGACCCAATAATCATTCAGCAGCAGGTTGTTTAATTTCCATGACTTTGTGTAGAATTGAGGGTTTCTTTTGGAGTTGACTTCTAGTTTTATTCCACTGTGGTCTGAGAAGATACATGGTATGATTTCAGTTTTTTAAAATTTATTGAGACATGTTTATTGAGATATGATCAATCTTGGAGAATGTTCCATGTTCTAATGAAAAAAATGTATATTCAGTAGTTCTTGAGTAAAATGTTCTGTAAATGTCTCTTAGGTCCATTGTTCTAGAATCCTGTTTAAGTCCACTGTTTTCTTATTTATTTTCTGCTTAGATGATCTGTCCAGTTCTGTCAGTGGGGTGTTGAAGTCCCTGGCAATTATGATGCTGCTGTTTATCTCTTTGCTTAGATCTAGTAGGGTTTGCTTTATGAATCTGAGCACACTCCTGTGTTAGGTTGCATAAATATTTAGGATTGTTATATCTTCTTGTTGAATTGCTCCCTTTACCATTATATAATGACCATCTTAATCTTTCTTTACTTTTTCTGAATAGAAGTCTATGTTTTCTGATATGAGAATGGTTACACCAGCTTTCTTTTGATTTCCATTTGCATAGAATACTTTTTTCCATACCTTCACCTAGAGTCAGCCAATTTCATATTTTAGAGTCTCTGACCTTTAGCTCCCTACTTATGGTACTCTGTAGTTAGGAATACATTTTACTGAAATAATAGAAAACTCTTAAGTGGCTTAAACAAAATGTAGCTTGTTCAGCAGCTGAATGATGTCACATTTATGTCTCTACAGTGTCCTTGACCTTTCCCTCATCATCACAAGATGGCTGGCACAGCATCCCCTTTCTACTTATCAAATTCCTGTCCTTGAGACTCAGCTCAAATTTCCCCTCCTCTGCAAAGGGGTAACTCTATCTCCCAGCCCTGCAGTGGTGGGCCCTTAAAAAACTATATTTAAACAGCTAACAGTGTGAAATGTTTTCACTAAGACTCAGATAATTTCAGATTTCTAGGTCTTTGCTTTTGCAGGCTATATTTCTGGAACACACATTTTTCTTCTCCTTTGTCCACTACGAAGGCTCCTCCTCAACCGTAAAATTCAGTACAAACATCCTGTCATCTTTGAGGCCTTCCCTGATTCCTACTTCCCAAAGACAATCCATTCTCTAAACTCTCTTTAATAGAAATTGGCACTTTGTATTCTATGACTTGTCCCTTCCCTCTAGATGGCAGATAAATGTTCTTCAAAATCCCAGAGGTAGCCCCAGTAGTTCTTCCTGGGAACAAAAGATGGTAACCAGGCCGGGCGCGGTGGCTCACGCCTGTAATCCTAGCTCTCTGGGAGGCCGAGGCGGGAGGATTGCTCAAGGTCAGGAGTTCAAAACCAGCCTGAGCAAGAGCGAGACCCCGTCTCTACTATAAATAGAAAGAAATTAATTGGCCAACTGATATGTATATAAAAAATTAGCCGGGCATGGTGGCGCATGCCTGTAGTCCCAGCTACTTGGGAGGCTGAGGCAGAAGGATCGCTGGAGCCCAGGAGTTTGAGGTTGCTGTGAGCCAGGCTGACGCCACGGCACTCACTCTAGCCTGGACAACAAAGCGAGACTCTGTCTCAAAAAAAAAAAAAAAAAAGATGGTAACCTTTGAGAAGTCTCAAACTGGTCTACCCAAGAGTTATTGTCTGCCACTGATCTCTGGCCTTCTGAACCAGCTACATAGAGCAAAGTGATCTATACTACATAAGAGCTCAAGGGTGCCTATAACCTTACCTTTATTCCAGAGGGAAGCAAATAGAAAATAACTTTCCAGACAAGACTTCATCAGTATGTATACATTGCAGTGTTATTTGGGTTATATAATACCTTTACTTCTTCAAACATTTTGTAGCCAGCATCTTGAAATGCTTCATCGTTAACAAAGTTATTGGGTACCAAGACAGTCTCCCACTATAGTCTTTTCAGCCTAACAGGTCATGAATCTCTGATGGCCTAAGGAAGCAGCACCTCCACACCAAACCTGAAGAAACATGTCTTTGAGAACCCCAAGGTAAGGTTCCTAAGCAACTTCTACTTAGCTGAAGGTTCCAAAGAATGTACCAAAAGTTCTACAATAGATCGTTCCTTTTCCCTAGTTTTTCATGGACATTTAGCAATTCCTGGAGCTCCTTAACTATTTGGTTGTTTTTTTTTTAAGAGACTGGGTCCCTCCAGTAGAAGAGGAAGGTTACTAGCAATTTAAAAAAAGAAAAAAAAAGAGACTGGGTCTTGCTTTGTCACCCAGGCTGAAGTGCAGTAGCATGATTATAGCTCCACCTCAAACTTCTGGGCAACCTCAAACTTCTGGGCTCAGGTGATCCTCCTGCCTCAGCCTCTCAAGTAGCTAGGACTGCAGGCATACACCACCTCGTCCAGCTAATTTTTAAAAGTTTTTGTAGATACAGGGTCTCACTATGTTGCCCAGGCTGGTCTCAAACTCCTGGCCTCAAGCAATCCTCTTGCCTCGGCCTCCCAAAGCACTAGGATTATAGGCATGAGCCACCAGGCCCAACCCCTTGACGATTCAGCTTAGAAACTCAAGCCACATTTCACTCAAGAGAAGTAGTAGAATAGAGAGTAGTTCTTCAAACAGGTCACACTAGGTATGCATACTATCAAAAAGATCCTGGCTTAATGTCTAGCACTTCTGGGATTCTTTCCAGCTTCTATTTCCATTCCACCCTGAGGCACTAGCTGTATCTGACAGGGCAGGCAGAAACACAGGAGTAAGATAACTATTCTGGGAGACAGAAGTAATCTAATCAATAGTGGATTTTTTTTTTTTTCTTTGTTATGGTGTAGGGATATCTCCCTGGCCTCTACCAGTGCCTAGAAAAAATATTCCATGCTAATTCCCACCAAACAACTTTTTGAATCAATAGTAATCTTCAGAGGTTTTTTTTTGGTTTTTTTTTTTTTGAGACAGAGTCTCACTTTTGTTGCCCAGGCTATAGTGAGTGCCGTGGCGTCAGTCTAGCTCACAGCAACCTCAAACTCTTGGGCTCAAGCGATCCTCCTGCCTCAGCCTCCCGAGTAGCTGGGACTACAGGCATGCGCTACCATGCCCAGCTAATTTTTTGTATATATACTTTTAGTTGGTCAATTAATTTCTTTCTATTTTTAGTAGAAACGGGTCTCGCTCAGGCTGGTTTCGAACTCCCGACCTCGAGCAATCCGCCGCCTGGGCCTCCCAGAGTGCTAGGATTACAGACGTGAGCCACTGCGCCCGGCTAAAAGGTTTTTTTTTTTTTTTTCTTTTTGAGACAGAGTCTCACTCTGTTGCCTGGGCTAGAGTGCCATGGCTGAGCCTAGCTCACATCAATCTCAAATTCCTGGGCTCAAGCAATCCTTCTGCCTCAGCCTCCCGAGTAGCTGGGACTACAGGCATGCACCACCATGCCCAGCTAATTTTTTGTATACATATTTTTAGTTGGCCAATTAATCTCTTTCTATTTTTAGTAGAGATGGGGTCTCGCTCTTGTTCAGGCTGGTTTCAAACTCCTGACCTTGAGTGATCCGCCCACCTCTGCCTCCCAGAGTGCAGGTGTGTGGCCTCTAAGGTATTTTTTTTTTTTTTTTTTTTTTGAGACAGAGTCTAGCTTTGTTGCCCAGGCTAGAGTGAGTGCTGTGGCATCAGCCTAGCTCACAGCAACCTCAAACTCCTGGGCTCAAGCAATCCTACTGCCTCAGCCTCCCGAGTAGCTGGGACTACAGGCATGTGCCACCATGCCCAGCTAATTTTTTCTATATATTTTTAGTTGGCCAATTAATTTCTTTCTATTTATAGTAGAGACGTGAGCCACCGCACCTGGCCTAAGGTATCTTAACACTGAAAAAGTGGCATTCTAGGAGACTACCATCATTAGAAAGGAACAAAGTTTATTCTGACTGAACAGAGTAGCATTTCTGTTTAAATATCAGTCTCAAGTAATACTAATGACTAACAGAGCTTCCTATATACCAGGCACTGTAGAGCTTCCGATATACTATAGAGCTTCCTATATAGAGCTTCCTATACAGAGCTTCCTATATACCAGGCACTGTTCTCAAAGCTTTATATAGTAATATATTAATTCCTTTTATTGTTATAACAATCCTTTGACGAAGCAGATTTTGTTGCTATTCTCATTTTTTGGATGAAGATACTAAGGCATAAAAATGTTAGGTAATATTTCCAAGGTGACATCCATTTGTAATAAATGGCAGAGCTGAGATTTAAATTCAGGCAGCCTGGCACAGAATCTGTTCTCCTAACTGCTATGCCATTCAGTATAGAATCTGCACACGTGACCTGCAAAGTTCAGGCCCAAGCCTAGGACATAAAGTTCTAACCAATATGCTGATCCTAACAAGCCCTGCCAGCACTCCAAGTCCCTGATAACAACTCAAGCAGACAACCCTGACCCCTCATTGTCCAAAATGTGTGGTACATAATGAATAAATCAAAGGCTTATAGAAAAGTTCTCACTGATGCTCAAATCAGTACAGATTTTAGTATCTTTGCATGTGCTAACAATAGTTTCCAGTGTTCCTCTCCACCCTGCAAACTCCTCACCTCCTTTCAAATTCAGGACAAGCATCCTGTCTTCTGGAAGGCCTTCCTTCATTACTAACCCCCAAAGGCAATCGTTCTGCACTCTCTATTGTGGCGTTTAGCACTTTATATAAGGTTTGTGTTTATTCTCATCCCTTTAGGTGGTGAACTCTGAGAGCAAAACTCTTTGGAAAGCTTCTGTCTCCCCATTTGTATATTAAGAATAATAAAATTACCTCTCCTATGAGAATTAACTGAGATAATGCCTGTAAAGCACTTACTTGACATTTAGTTAGCTCTCAGTAAAGGATAGCTACAATAAAAGTATAATTTTGTAACCTGTGGTAGTTGGCACAGTGTTAACATACAATATATATTTAGTAAATGTTTGTTAAATGAGTACAAAATAATATCCAAATAACTCACTGGGGATATATTTTAAAGGGTCTTCAATATAGTGCTAGCCCTGATTTTTCAATTTTGTCTCTTTAAATTTCACAATCCAAATTGTCATATACCATGTTGAAGGGACTGCTATGCTCAAGACTGCTTAAAACTAAATTAGAAAAGTAAATATATTCAGATAAGAAAAAGATGAAAAGAGCCCCTTGCTTTTAAGTTATTTCATTAGTACATTTAGTCATCTTACATTTTTTTAAATTAAGACAATAAGTTAAAAATAGTCCTTTTTAACTTTTCCTTTTTTGGTTCCTTTCTCTGCCTCATAGTTTTAGCATTAAATAAAGAATAATGGCTGCTTTCAAAAATTATTTTATGAACAGATCAAGTTTTGTTATAATAACCAGCGCGACAAAAATTTCAGTGTATCCAAAAAATTTCTAAGCTCCTTACATGACCCAATTCACTGGATTACTGTTAATACAATAAAAATACTAGAACAACAAAGCAATTTGGAAAATTCCTTTGAGAAATGGGATTTTATCTATTGGATAAAAGACATTTCTGACTCTTAAGTAACTCTTGATTTGTATTTTATTTACTTTCTTGAATTCCTCATAAATATCTTTAAAACTTTCCGGCCAAGAGCATTGGCTCACACCTAACACTCTGGGAGGCTGAGGCGGGTGCATTGCTCGAGATCATGAGTTCGAAACCAGCCTGAGCAAGAGCAAGACCCCCGTCTCTACTATAAATAGAAAAAAGTTAATTGGCCAACTAATATATATATAGAAAAAATTAGCCGGGCATGGTGGCACATGCCTGTTGTCCCAGCTACTCCGGAGGCTGAGGCAGCAGGATTGCTTGAGCCCAGGAGTTTGAGGTTGCTGTGAACTAGGCTGATGCCATGGCACTCTAGCCTAGGCAACAAAGTGAGACTCTGTCTCAAAAAAAAAAAACCTTTCCATCTTACTAATTACACAAATATATAAATGTTTATTAGTATAAAGTTATTTATTTTACCTTAATTCATTTGAAAGGAATAAAATAGCAATTCCATATCATTTTATTAATATAAAGCATCTGTTTTCTTATGTAGGGAATTTCATATAGTTATAATTAAAGTTCATTTTACTCTAATAAATTTTACTTTGTATATATTTAGAGAACCTGAACTTTATTGCACAAGAAGTCAATACAGAATTTGAGATCAATACTTCCACAATCTACAGCCACAGATTGTTTTTAAATGCCTATTCTGTATCAAACATTATACTAGGTACTCAGGATACAGGAAGAGGTATGAACAAAACAAAAACGTCAGTAGTAGTAAGTATTTTAAAAAGAAAAAGGAAGATTAAAGGGAATAGAGAGTGAAAGTAATGGGGTATTATACCCCATTGGATTGGATAAATCTCTCTCTTTTTTTTTTTTTTTTTTTTTTGAGACAGAGTCTTGCTTTGTTGCCCAGGCTAGAGTGAGTGCTGTGGCATCAGCCTAGCTCACAGCAACCTCAAAGTCCTAGGCTCAAGCAATCCTCCTGCCTCAGCCTCCCGAGTAGCTGGGACTACAGGCATGCGCCACCATGCCTGGCTAATTTTTTCTATATATATATATTAGTTGGCCAATTAATTTCTTTCTATTTATAGTAGAGAGGGAGTCTCGCTCTTGCTCAGGCTGGTTTTGAACTCCTGACCTCGAGCAATCCACCGCCTCGGCCTCCCAGAGTGCTAGGATTACAGGCATAAGCCACCACGCCAGGCCTATCTCTTGATAGGTAAGTGACGTGAACAGAATACCAGAGGAAGCAAGAGTGTAAGCCACACAGACACTGAGAAAAGAGAGCTCCAGGAGGACAGATTAGCAAGTTCACAGGCTCTGAGGTACATATGTATTTTGCCTGTTCTGAGTAAAGAGATCAGTGTGGTTGGAATGGTGTGAGTGAAGACGAGAATAATAGGAAATAAAGTCAGAGAAGAGGCAGGGACCAGATTACATAGGGCCTGATAGATCCAATAGAAGGATGACATGAGCCACATACATAATTTTAAATTTTCTGTTAGACATATTTAAAAAGTAAAAAGTGAAATGAATTTTAATAATACATTTTATTTGACCCTATATAACCAAAATGTTATCATTTCAACATGTAATCAATATAGTAATTAGATGTTTTACATTTTTTATTCCCTACTTAAGTCTTTAAAGTCAAGCATGTATTTTATACTCACAGCACATCATGTACTCAATAGCTATAAATAGTAGCACCATATTGGACTGTGCAGTTATAGACAATTGTAAAGATTTTGAAGAGTTTTGGTTTTGCTTTATTTTATTTTATTTTATTTTATTTTCCAAGACGGAGTCTCACTCTGTTGCCCAGGCTAGAGTGCCATGGCGTCAGCCTAGCTCACAGCAACCTCAAACTCCTGGGCTCAACCTCACAGAGTGCTAGGATTACAGCTGTGAGTTGCCGTGCCTGTGACTTTTTTATTTTTAAAAACTACATATTTTCTAGCTCTGTCCACTGGGAAGGCCAAAAACCAATGATAACTCAGTAGCAAGGAGCCCACTATTCCACACCAAAAGGATTCAGGGCTTTTTGGATAAACATCTAATTCTAGGAAGTGTATCAGTTAAGCTTGGGACATCTTATTGTGCCAGAAAGCAAGGAAGCAATAAAAAATTATTATTAGCCGGGCGCGGTGGCTCACGCCTGTAATCCTAGCACTCTGGGAGGCTGAGGCGGGCGGATTGATCGAGGTCAGGAGTTCGAAACCAGCCTGAGCGAGACCCCGTCTCTACCAAAAATAGAAAGAAATTAATTGACCAACTAAAAATATATATATACAAAAAATTAGCCGGGCATGGTGGCGCATGCCTGTAGTCCCAGCTACTCGGGAGGCTGAGGCAGGAGGATCGCTTGACCCCAGGAGTTTGAGGTTGCTGTGAGCTAGGCTGATGCCACGGCACTCACTCTAGCCTGGGCAACAAAGTGAGACTCTGGCTCAAAAAAAAAAAAAAAAAAATTTATTATTGCCTAATTAAAACCACAATGACATATCACCTCATACCTGTAAGAATGGCTTTTATCAAAAAGACAAAAGATAAGAGTTGGCAAGGATCTGGAGAAAAGGAAACCCTGTACACTATTGCGGAGAATGTAAATTAGTACAGCCACTATGGAAAAAAGAATGGAAATTCCTCAAAAAGTTAAAATTTTAACTACCATGTGATTTGGCAACCCCACCACTGAGTATATATCCAAAGGAATTGCAATCAGTATGTCAAAGATATACCTGCACTCCTAAGTTCGTTGTACCATTATTCGCAATAGCCAAAATAAGGAATCAACTTAAGTGTCCGTCAGTGGATGAATGGATAAGGAAAATGTGGTATATGTACACAGTGGAATACTATTCAGCCTTAAAAAGGAAGGAAAGCCTGTCATTTGCAACAACATGGATACACCTGGAGGACATATGCTAAATGAAATACTCCAGGCACAGGAAGACAAATACAGTTAGCTCTCTATATCCATGGGTTCTGCATTCATGAATTCAGCCAACCACAGATTAAAAATGTTTTGGAAAAAAAAAAAAATTCCACAAGTTCCAAAAAGCAAAATTTTAATTTGCCACACTGTGCCATGTAATACATTGAATTCACACAAATGAAGTGACACGTAGGCATTGTATTAGGTACTGTAAGTAATCTAGAGATGATGTGAAGTAAATAGGAGGATTGTGTAGGCTATATGTGAACACTACACCATTTTATATAAGGGACCTGAGCGTCCAGTATCTTCAAGGGTCCTTGGATCAATCCCGCACATATACTGAGGGATGACTGTACTGTATGAGCTCACTTATATGTAGAATCTAAAAAAGTCAAACTCACAGAAGCAGAGAATATGGTGCAGAGAATGGTGGTTACCAGGAACTTGAATCAGCTGGAAGGAGTGAGTGGGACAGGGAAAGGGGAGATGTTAGTCAAAGGGTACAAAGTTTCAGTTAGACAGAAGAAATAAGTTCTGAATATCAATTTTATAGCATGGTGACTATATAGTTAATAATAATGTATACTTGAAAATTGTCAAGAGATTTAAATTTTAAATGTTCTCATCACAAAAAATGATAAGTTTGTGAAGTGATGGATATGTTAATTAACTTGCCTTAATCATTCCACAACATATACATGTGCATTACATTGTACAAATACATATAATTTTTTTATCTATCAGTTTAAAAACTAGGCTGGGCGCAATGGCTCATGCCTGTAATCCTAGCACTTTGGGAAGCTGAGGCAGAAGGGTCACTTGAGGCCAGGAGTTCAAGACCAGCCTGAGCAAGAGCGAGAACCCGTCTCTACTAAGAATAGAAAAATGAGCTGGGCTTGGTGGTATGCATCTGTAGTCCCAGCTACTCTGGAGGCTGAGGAGGGAGGATCTCTTGAGCCCAGTAGTTCAAGATTGCAGTGAGCTATGATCACACCACTGCACTCCAGCCCGGGCAACTGAGTGAGATCCTGTCTCAAAAAATTAAAAAAAAATATTAACATATCAAATGAATAAAGAAACCTTGACACTTTCCCCCTTGTTCCAAAAATAGAATAATTTGAGATCAGAAGGCTACAACTGGTAGAAACATATTAACCATCTAAAGCTAGGAGTTCATAGTGACATTCAAAAAAGAAATAAAATTAGAGAAATTCCATGGACACCATGGAGGTAATCAACATATTACTCTAAAATTGGAGAATTAAAAAGAAATAATTCAAGAACAGTATTTCAGAGTAACCAAATAGTCCTAATGGATGCAGAAAAATTCTCCTATACAAAAGAGTTCTAGGTAATAAATGTGGTAGGAATGTTAGAACTAGAAAATCACCACATTGTAACCCTTAATTATTAATATTTTTAAATACATCAGGCAATGATCGCTAATATATACTAAAATCATTAGGGGAAATGTTGATGGGAAATTTTATAATGAAGGAATCAGGCTGTTACCACCCAAACAATTCAAACATTACTAAAAGTCAGACAATCTGACAAATAAATGGCTCTTGAAGTGATAAAATAATATGAAGTATGAAGTTATAATATTAATGTTAATGCATTACCTATAGAATATTCTTGTCAAAAATTTGAAATAGAATTTAATCAAGTCTTTAGATCTAACTTCTATACTATAGGAAATACAGATGAGAGAGAAGCAAATTAAACATCACTAAAGCAACAGAGACATTCTACAGGACTACTGACCTGGTTTCTTTCTTTCTTCCTTTCCTTTCCTTTCCGTCTCACTTTGTTGCCCAGGCTAGAGTGAGTGCCATGGCATCAGCCTAGTTCACAGCAACCTCAATCTCCTGGGCTCAAGCAATCCTCCTGCCTCAGCCTCCCGAGTAGCTGGGACTACAGGCATGCACCACTATGCCCAGCTAATTTTTCCTATATATTTTTAGTTGGCCAATTAATTTCTTTCTTTTTTTTTTTTGAGACAGAGTCTCGCTTTGTTGCCTAGGCTAGAGTGAGTGCCATGGCATCAGCCTAGCTCACAGCAACCTCAAACTCCTGGGCTCAAGCAATCCTTCTGCTTCAGCCTCCCAAGTAGCTGGGACTACAGGCATGCGCCACCATGCCCGGCTAATTTTTTCTATATATATTAGGTGGCCAATTAATTTTTTTCTATTTATAGTAGAGACAGGGTCTGGCTCTTGCTCAGGCTGGTTTTGAACTCCTGACCTCCAGCAATCTGCCCGCCTGGGCCTCCCAAAGTGCTAAGATTACAGGCGTGAGCCACCGTGCCCGGCCAATTTCTTTCTACTTTTAGTAGAGACGGTGTCTCACTCAGGCTGGTTTCGAACCTCTCTGACCTTAAGCGATCCTCCCACCTCACCCTAGAGTGCTAGGATTACAAGCGTGAGCCACTGCGCCTAGCCTGACATGGTTTCTTTAAGTATTAAATAAATGGAATGAGGGAGGGGGAAATGGAGCACCCTCCAGATGACAAGAGACCTTTGGCTGGGGGTGGTGGCTTCATGCTTGTAATCCCAGCACTTTGTGAGGCCAAGACAGGAGGATTGCTTGATGCCAGGAGTTTGAAACCAGCCTGGGCAACATAACAAGACCTCATCTCTACAAAAATTTTTTAAAATTTTTTAAAAAAATTATAAAGACAGAAAACGATGGTCAGATGGTCAGGTATAATGCTTAAAACATTATGAAAAAGTTATTGGCTGGGGACGGTGGCTCACGCCTGTAATCCTAGCACTCTGAGAGGCCAAGGCAGGTGGATCGCTCAAGGTCAGGAGTTCAAAATCAGCCTGAGCAAGAGCAAGACCCCGTCTCTACTAAAAATAGAAAGAAATTAATTGGTCAACTAAAAATATAGGAAAAATTAGCTGAGCATGGTGGTGCATGACTGTAGTCCAGCTACTTGGGAGGCTGAGGCAGGAGGATAGCGTTAGCCTAGGAGTTTGAGGTTGCTGTGAGCTAGGCTGATGCCAGGGCACTCTAGACCAGGCAACAGAGTGAGACTCTGTCTCAAAAAAAAAAAAAAAAAAAAATTGGTAACTTAGGGAGACAGAGAACTGACTACAGAAAAAGGCAATGTGATGGCTGAAGCAATATGCTACACTGCTGGCTTTAGAAATGAAAAAAGGGACCGACAGCCAAGGAATGCAAGGAATGCAGCTGTACAAGCTGAAAAAGGCAAGGAAACATTCTCCCCCAGAGCTTCCAGAGGGAGCTCAGCCCTGCCAACACCTTGATTTCAGATTTCTGACCTCCAGAACTGTAAGAGAATAAATGTGTTGTTTTTGAAAAAGAAAAGAAACTTTTATCTGAGGAATGTGAGCCACCTCTAAATTATCAGGCCCAGAGAGGCATGAGAATAAGACAGCTTTCACTTCGGACTTTGCCCCTTGAGGTAAGTAATGGAGTTGCCTTGTGGACTCCAGACTGACTGTTGCCACGGATACCATAACCCATACCCTACAGTTCAACACATATAGCCAATCACCAATCAGTGTTATTTCTGTAAACTAATGAGAATTCCTGACAGACAACTTTGTACCAGCCCACTCCTTGTCCACCGTTTTTTGCCTTTAAAAACCTGCTTGTGACAAAGGCCAAACAAAACCCATATCCAAGGTTACTTGGCTCTCAGTCTTCTAGGCAGCTGTCCTCATCTCGGCTCAAGTAAACTCTTTAAAATTATATTTTGTGCCTCAGTTTCTTCATTTAGGTTGACATTTTAATCCACCAAATTTGTGGTAATTAACAGCAATCGTAGAAAACTAATACACTCCTCCTCTACCTTAAACAAACAAGCAAACAGATAAGATCTACACAACAACAGTTTTCAAACATTGAACAACAGGAAACAGAACAGTGATCCCTGAGAGAAGGAAAACAAACAAGATAAGCCCTACAATTGCCTCCAACTCACTGCATGAAACTTTCCAGGCCACAGCACAGGGCAAAGGGAAACCAAATAGGGCCATTCTCCCTGAATTGAAGAAGAAAATTTGAGAATTCAGGAAAGGTGGTACAGCTAGAATTTGCAAGCAGACCACTGTCCAGGACAGGGCTGCACAGAGAGATAGAGCTCATGAAATGTGCAGAGGGACCCCTGGAGTCTTCACCTCAGTAATAATCAGAATTGTGAACTAAAATAAAATTTTGAGGCTCACCCCCCCCCACCGACTGACTAAATGAACCCCCTGAGGCCAAAGGAATATCCTAAAACTAAATTGCCTGCCAGGAGGAAGTCAGACATCCCTTATCATGTCCCCCTCCCTTCTTGGGGACATCCTTTATAACCTATTAACAGGCCTAAGGGTATGCCAGACAAACCTGCAGGTCCTCAATTTACACAACATATCCACTCTGGTGGCTGATCTCTGATAACAGCTCCTGTGTTGAAACTTTCCAAGCCTTTAGACAAAGCTTCATGTCTTTAACCAATTACAAGCCAAAGAATCTTTAAACCTACCTATAACCTGTAAGCCACCACCACCCCCTTCGAGATGGCCCACCTTTTCAGGCCAAACCAATGTATCCCTCCCACATATTGATTTGTGACTTTACCTGTAACCCCTGTCTCCCTGAAATGTATAAAACCAAACTATAACCCAGCCACAACAAGTCCACTTGCTCAAGCCTTCTTGGGAGTGGCTCTGGGTCATGGTCCTCAAATTTGGCTCAGAATAAACTCTTTAAAATTATTTTACAGAGTTTGGCTTTTTTCCATTGACAGATTATTTGAATAAAATGTTTTTCTCATAGTAATTAGAATAACTGAATTTTTAAAAATTAACTATATCAAATGATGAAGATGCAGACCAAGAACTCATCACACATTGCTGTTAGGACTACAAAATGGTACAGACTACTACTACAATGGTACAGATGGAAAACAGTTTGGTGGTTTCTTATAAAGTTAAACATGCACGACATAAAAGCATGCATCATATGGCCCAACAATGCCAGTACTCCCGGGTATTTACTCAAGAGAAATAAAAAACATATAAACATAAAAGCCTACATACCAATGTTTGTATTAGCTTTACTCATAATCACCAGAAACTACAACAGCCCAAATGTCCATCAACTGGTGAAGGGATAAACCAATTATGGTACATCTATACAATGGACTACTATTCAGCAATAAAAAGAAATGAACTACTGATTCATGATACAACATGCTAAAACTTTTTTTTTTGAGAAGGAAAGAGGATTTTATTAATTGGCTGGCAAATGACAAGGTTGGCATACTCCCATCTCAAAATACCAAGTTGCCACTTTTAAGCAGAAGTACAGAGTTTAGGTTATGACTAATCCCATAATCCCATTTTTGGCTAAAACAATCTCATGACCCCTACCCAGACAATTCTCTCAAGCCATCTCCTGTGGCACAAAGAACAAAGGACACTTCCCTGCCCCTCCCAACCACTGGCCTGAGGCAGGGATGTAGGTTTTAGTCCTCAAAAAGGATGACAGGGTTTTGAAGGGACAGAAAACATTTTTACCCTTTTGCAGGCCATTTTCTCTGTTACATATTCCCCACTGTCAAATTTACCCTTCCATATCTATGAGAGGAGGGGTGATGTCAATGATCTACTTCCTGCTTAAGTGGGGTGATGTTTTAGACAGAAGGTACAGATTATCAGGTGGAAAATGGCATAAACAATAACTATAACCGTGAGATTGACAAGGTGAAATGGACTATTGCCTTGCATACAATGTCCGATACAGGGCTAGGTTAGAAAAGAAACATGGGACCTCTGAGTGCAGAGCTGTTGGTCGTACCCTGTAGGTGATACAAGAGACCGGCTTCTGCAAATTCATAAATCCTGTACAGAAATACTTGTACCAAATGAGGTTTAGGATAACACACCCACCATCTAGACAGATCTACAGAAAAGGAGATAGCCCAGGGAAATCCTCACTAAGGAGTTGTCCCTGAGTCAGAGTGGGAGTCTGCCCTAGGTTCTTGGTGTGCTCTTGACTAAAGAATGACCAGACACACCAGTGTCAAGTCCAGACTATTATCCTCGTCCTCTGACTCCTTGCTTGGAAAAATCACCAGCAAGGTCAATGTGATAGAATAACCTCAGGCAGGAAGCAGTTTCACACAACCAGCTCTTTATTGTAGAACAAAATGGATCTGTCTCTGCAAGTAGAGACAGAGAGACAGAAAGACTCCTTCAGTCTCCAAATTCTAAGATTGTTTCCTTATTAGCTCAGTCTGGGGGAGGGCTCTCAGGAGGTGTGGGATATTATCAAATGATCAACAGGTGTCCTCAAAATAGCATCTGCATATAGAACTCCCTCTCTGAAAGCCCACCTTGGGGGATGAATGGCAATGCAGATTCAAGCTAATGGCATAATAATTACCCTTAGGTTACTCTAGGTCGCCTTCTAAATTCTCTCACGCCTGGGCTGGGGAATTCCCAGATTGAGAATGCATGCCTTCCTTCCCCAGGTGTAGCAGTTGCTCCGGATAGGATTAAGACTGGGGCGACACCAAAATGGAGTGCCCTTCCTTATCCTTCTTCCCAGGTGGAGCAATTGCTGGAGACAGCACCAAAGTAGGGTAACCTTGTCCCTAGAAAAGCCAGAGATCCTACCTTACTCCTCTATCCTATAGACAGAACCAAGAAAGATTAGTGAAAAACATACTTCAGATTATCTAAGGCTAGCCCCTCCACTGGTGCTGCACCTCGATACTTTAACATGCTACAATCCTAAAAGCATTATGCTAAGTGAAAAAGCCAGACACAAAAACTACATAATGTATGATTCCATTTATGGGACATTCTGGAAAGGGCAAAGCTTTAGAGAAAAAATTTAGATCAGTGCATGCCAGGGCCAGAAGAAAGGGACACACTACAAGGGAAAACAAGAGAATTTTCTAGGATGATGGAAATATTCTATTTATCTTGATTATGGTAGTGCTTACATGCCTGTGTCAGCCTAAAATGATCAAAACCCAAAATTATTTTAAGATTCCTTTCAATCATTTATCATTTATTAAATGCACAATTGCTGTTAAATAAAAACACTTTGTAAGTACAAATAATATATTTTATTTCATCCCTGAAAACAAAAAACAAAAATGTCCACATCTAATAAAAGAGACTGAACAATTATTCCAAGCTTCACTTGGCAATGGTATATAATTAATTTCTTCACATAAAGGCAGAATACAGAGAACAGAGTTTGGAAATCTATCTTTCATGAAACAATATTTTCACATACTTATTTTAATAAAATATTACAATTATTGTTACATGTGGTAGCATACTGTAATAACGAACACCACAATATCCAAAACTAAATTCCACATAGTCTGAATCTAGATGCTAGCTGCTCTTAAGGAGTTATCATAGAGAATAAATACTATGAAATATAGGGCACCATATGGCAATTAGATTTGCTACAAGGGAAATTTAAATAAAGGTGTACTTTATTCCATACTAGAATTACCCAAGATTAGAATTTCTTATATACAGTAGCTTTTTTCTTGAAAAGATAGTCATCTTCATAATTTATATTTTAAATGTTCTTAATTATTTTAAGCGGTCATTATATAAAATGATTAATGTATCTGTTATACAAATCCAAAATTCATAAAGCAGGATACTCTTATATAATATAATGTTAACATTTTCCAAGCAATTTATTGTAGCACAAGTACCTTTATTATATACATCTGGCTAAAATCTTCTCTAGAGTCCCAATCTCCCAAATACCTCAGTCCCTTTCTCCCTTACCAACATAATAAAAGCAAAAATTACCCAAGTATGGAAATAATGTGCTTTCTTGACAGCACAGATACTCAAGGGGTTAAACTTTTAACATTCATGTATGTGAAAAATCCTGAATACTTTAGTTATTTTTAATTTCATCTAGTTATTTTTAATCTCATCATAAAAATATCTTTTACTCTTCAGAATATAAGAAAATTTTAAGTATGAGATTACAGTTTACTACTATTTTAATGTTGTTAATAAACTGCCCCAATATTTAGAATAGGTTATGGACAGTGGCTGCTACCCATTTCAGAAAGATTATACTCTTACAAATGTAATTTTTAAAAATATACAATAATTAAACCTTCAGTTATTTTGAAGGATAGTGCAAATGAACACATTCTTTGGGTCATGGTTGCAAAACATTATTTTCAACATTATATTTCCTTTCTCTGCTCATAATCTGAATAACAAAATATAGTACTAGAAGTAAGCACATTTTCTAATAGCCTTTGTCTAACACTTATATCTACTGAGGACATATAACAGAATGATTAATTAATAACAATATTCTTCACTTATCTGAAAAACATGTTATATACTTAAATAAATATTTTATAGAAATGAATCCATGTCTTTTAGTGTTTTTGTTTCAGCGTGACCTCAAACACAAAAGATTTATACAAAAATCACCTACCTGCTTACTACATCAACCATGTTACTAAATTCCCTTTAAGGATACAGTACAGCATTGAAGAGATTTGCCTGAAAGCAAACTAATTACTTTTAAAATTTTATATACAGAATTAGAGTTCTATGGATCCAGCATACTCCTTGAAAATGTGTAGAGCTTTTATTGAAAAGCTGTCCTGCCAGTGATTAAAAAGCTTCTCTGCCAGAGGATACAGTCCATAGTGGATGTAGCAGCACAAGGTGATCTTCGACTGCTATCTAATGCTGCCTGATGCATTTATTCTTTTATTTGTGGTTACTGGTACCAAATTCCCACTAGTACCGTTAGTACTATTGGTTGCGGAGCCATTCACAACAATATAGTCGACTTTGTTCTCCAGCTTCACCAAGCGCTGCAAAATATCATCCAAAAGAACAGCAATTGTTCTTTTCAGATCCGCTAGGGGGAAAGATCAGAATAAAACATATTAAACATTAATAAAGCACTTACTTAATATTTGTGTTTTTATAGTTTGAGGGGAAAAGGTGAAAAATTACTAGATTATCCAAGAGAAAACATACCAGAGAGAATGCACTCATATCACAAATAGGAAAAAGTCTAATTATTTCAATCAAATAATTTTATTATTTTAATTATTTTAATCACATAAAGAGTTTCTAAAAGGAATTTCAGAGTTGTAGATGTGGGGAAAATTCTCATTTTCTAGCACAATATAATAGATTTAAAGTCCGGTTCAAAATGATAGTCCCTCTGTAAGTAACCCATTTACCTTGGGTTTCTTAAGAAGTTTGTAAAGAATACTGTGGACTAGGCAGGTAAAGTAAAAAGCTAGCTAAGTAAGAGAGTCAATGAAATGCAGAAACTCTTACTAGCTAAGTAAGAGAGTCAATGAAATGCCTAGGGTCCAGGACAAATGTCAGGAACCTATTCAGTGCAGTAGGCACACAAATGGTAGTTCTGACTTAAATTTCTTCCAGAAAAATGACAGAGAAGACTGTATCTTCTAACGTCTTTGGAAAGTTATGAGGTTTTAGTAGAATTTACCTAGCAAGAATAAAAGTATGAGCCTTTTCTGCCTTAGAATTCTCTTTTCTCAGACTTCTGAAAGTCACCTAGCCTATACCAGGTACATAGTTAGTGGCAACTAATATTGTTATTTTTTGTTGATCCTGGACCAAAAAAGCAGTCCAAGCCCTAATGTGGGATTACCAGGGAAAAAATATCACCTAACAACTGATAAATTTGCTAATGGTTCTGTTACTAAAGTATCAAAAAAGCACAAGCAACACAAGAAAAAAAAATAGACAAATTGGACTCCATCAAAATTTTAAACTTTTGTGCATCAAAGGACATTATCAAGAAAGTAAAAAGATAACCTACAGAATGAGAGAAAATATTTGCAAATCATTTATCTGATAAAGATCTACTCTCCAGAATATATAAAAATCTTTCACAACTCATGAACAAAAAGATAAACCAATTTTTAAAACAGGCAAAAGACTTAAATAGACATTTCTCGAAAGATATGCAAATGACTGATAAGTACATGAAAAGATGTGCAACATCACTAGTCATTAGGGAACTACAAAGCAAAATTTCAACGACATATCACTTCATACCTACTAGGATAGCTATACTAAAAGAAATGGAAAGTAAGTGTTGGAGAGGATGTAGAGAAATTGAAACCTTCATACATTACTGGTGGGAATATAAAATGGTGAAGCTGCTATGGAAAAGTCTGGCAGTTCCTCAAAAAGTTAAACATAGAATTACCATATGACCAAGGAATTCCACTCCTAGGTATATACCAAAAAACAAAATCAAAAGCATGGACTCTAAGGGATACTTACAAACCAACGTTCATTTCAGCTTTATTCACACTAGCTGGTAGGTGGAAACAACCTAGTGTCCATCAACAGATAAATGAATAAACAAAAGTGGGGGGTATTCAATGAAATATTATTCAGCTACAAAAAGGAATGATGTTCTGATACATGCTATGATATGAACTTTGAAGACATTATGCTATGTGAAATAAGCCAGACACCAAAGGTCAAATATTGTACAATTCCATTTATATGGAATATCTAGAATAGGCAAATTTATAAAGACAGAAAGTAGATTAGAGGTTACCAAGGGCCAGGTGAAGGAGGGAATAAAGATTCATTGCTTGATGGTTACAAAGTTTCTTATTTAGAGTGGTGAAAGTTTTGGAAAGAGACAGTAGTGATGGTTGCATAACACTATGAATGTAATTAATACTGATGAACTGTACACCTAAGATGGTTTAATGACAAATTTTATGTTACAGATAATTTGCTCAGTTTTTTAAAAGGGAAAAAAAGATATCAGAATAAAGTAGTAGAGGCCAGGTGTGATGGCTCACACCTGTAATCCTAGCACTCTGGGAGACCAAGGTGGGCTGATCATTTGAGCTCAAGAGTTCAAGACCAGCCTGAGCAAGAGCGAGACCCCATCTCTACTAAAAAATAGAATTAAAAATAGTAAAAAAAGAATAAAGCAGTAGAGTAGTGGTGGTAGGTGGTAGAAGAGGGTGATCAGAATAATGCTTATCAAAAATATAAATTAATATATAACGAGAGGAAAACTATTTGGAGGAAGTCTAGTCATGGAAGAATAAGACTTTCCAAATGGTACCAAAAAGAAATAAGCAAAGATATTTGTATATAGAGAGAAAGAAAGATAAAGCAGATGTAAGAAAAAATGTTAGCAAATGGTGAGTCTAGATGAAGAATATATGATGTTTCCCATACAATATTTTAAACTTTTCTGTAGAGTTGATAAATAAATAAAAGATTGGGGAGAGGAGACATTTCTTTATTAAGACCTTTCAGGGCCGGGCGCTGTGGCTCACGCCTGTAATCCTAGCTCTTGGGAGGCCGAGGCGGGCGGATTGCTCAAGGTCAGGAGTTCAAAACCAGCCTGAGCAAGAGCGAGACCCCGTCTCTACTATAAATAGAAAGAAATTAATTGGCCAACTGATATATATATATAAAAAAAAAAAATTAGCCGGGCATGGTGGCGTATGCCTGTAGTCCCAGCTACTCGGGAGGCTGAGGCAGAAGGATCACTCAAGCCCAGGAGTTTGAGGTTGCTGTGAGCTAGGCTGACGCCATGGCACTCACTCTAGCCTGGACAACAAAGCGAGACTCTGTCTCAAAAAAAAAAAAAAAAAAAAAAAAGACCTTTCAGTTGCAACAGTATTTGGTAAATAGAGAATTTTTAATGTATTTTTTAAAAACCTTCAGCAATAAGACTCAATGATATCTCTTGGATCTGTTTTTCCCTGGCAATCACCTCCTTTGTAATATTTGAAGTAGCAACCAAGGCCAAAGAAGGCTAGATAGAATAATGGGGTTACACTATTAACATAACACATTAACATAAAATGAAACTAAAGCTCCAGGAGGCTTGACACCAAGCTGAGGTGTGACATGAATTATAAAGGTTCAGTCTAATCACTGATTAGAGTTAGGATTAGCAATTAGCAATTAAAGAAAAAGTGAAGATGGATAGGAAACAACTATATGATGACTTAACAATCTTCTAAATTATTATTAAATATAGAGCTCCTTTTAAATTTTCTGAAATCAATTGTTTTAATAAAATATTATAAAACAGGAGACTAAGAGACCATAACTACCTTGCTCTATGATATCAAATCACTTAGTTGAAAAACCAGAACAAAACAATAGTTTCTTGAACTTGGGAGTCCTTTCAAATACACCAAACATTCCCCTTTCTCTATATTCACAATACAACTTTATGTTCACATGTCATGGGACATATTTATGGGAATTATATGCTTATATTATATGGGAATTCATAATACTTTCCCATAACGCCCTGCCACTGAAGGTGCTAGCAATAAGAACCCCTTCCACATCATCAGCTCTGTTCAGAACCTCTAAAAGCAACTTGAAAATGGAGACCATGTCATATCCCATCCATTTACTCTTTTTTTATTTATTTTTTTTGAGACAGAGTCTCACTCTGTTTCCCGGGCTAGAGTGCCGTGGCGTCAGCCTAACTCACAGCAACCTCAAACTCCTGGGCTCAAGCAATCCTTCTGCCTCAGCCTCCTGAGTAGCTGGGACTACAGGCATGCACCACCATGCCTGGCTAATTTTTTCTATATTTTTAGTTGGCCAATTATTTCCTTTCTATTTTTAGTAGAGATGGAGTCTCACTCTTGCTCAGGCTGGTTTTGAACTCCTGCTTTGGGCGATCCTCCCACCTGGGTCTCCCAGAGTGCTAGGATTACAGGCGTGAGCCACCACACCCGGCCCCCTACCCATTTACTCTTAGCTCACCCAACCTGGTGCTTCATCAGGCAGCAGACACTCACCAAATGTTTGAAACGAACCTTTGCTAAAGGTCTAATTCACGTGTCCATTGAAAATGGCATGAAGGATCAGATTTAGGAAATAAAATCCTTTAAGGTTGCTCTATTTCTGCTTAAACTTCTCTATTCTGGGAGAAGAAATCAATCAGTTTAAGAAAAAAAAAATAGGTCATCACAAAGGCACATAAGAACATAGATATTATCAAAACTATACCTAGCCTGATTATTTCATAGTACATAAAAATCAAAAGAAGGCTATAATGCCATTAAATATGCTAGAGATATTAAGTACAAAAGATTCTAACTATGCTAAACATAATCAGGGATTGTGCGGCACACAGCAGGAAGTCACTATAATCCCTAAAACTATAGATCAGAGGGAGAAAGCAGTGATGATTTACCAGAGCCCAAGTCCAAGGTCACCCAGTAGAAAAAAAGAATCAAGGCCTGCAAGAGAAAATGGCACCGCAAAGGAGTGTAGAGAGGGAGAAAAACACTTTCCTTTCCTCCTACTTTCCAAACTCCTGTCAATACCTCCCAAAGGCTGAATGCAGGCAGAAGCCAGCTGATTTGGGAAAATGCCACCTACTGGAATCACTATCCCTTGAGAAAAGAGAAAGGGTAAAGAATAAATCTGTGGGTAACCAGTCATAGGACTGGCACGGACAGCAAGTACACATGCCCTTGCAGACTCCCTACTTATGTCATATGTCTCTGTCTTAACTTGTATCTTTTATTTACACCTCAATACTATTTTCTAGTCTGCACTCTTATTGTTAGCAGCCGCAAATCTGTTGTGTAGAAAGGCAGATCTAAATAAAGATAAACATGAATGTACATACAAGAAAATAAAACTGTAAAGTACAAAATGACTAATGAAAATAAAACACATAAGGGTTTATAATATACATTATACAAATCAAAAACTTTTCCTCATTAATATTTTTCAAATTCAAATTGCTATTTTATCACCACTAGACATCAGCTTAACGGTACAAGTAAGAAAATTTAGAAGTTACTTCTCGATTATCAGAGTGAATTACCTAGTGTAAAGATTTATTATGAAGCTGGCAGTAAAACAAGAATGCTTCCTAAGAATACAAACTGCACATCACAGCAAAGAAAACATTGTTGGGTGAAAGTGCTTTCAAAAACCTCATCAGGCCGGGCGTGGTGGCTCATGCCTGTAATCCTAGCACTCTGGGAGGCCAAGGTGGGTGGATTGCTCAAGGTCAGGAGTTCGAAACCAGCCTGAGCAAGAGCGAGACCGTCTCTACTAAAAATAGAAACAAATTAATTGGACAACTAAAAATATATAGAAAAACTTAGCTGGGCATGGTGGCACATGCCTGTAGTCCCAGCTACTCGGGAGGCTGAGGCAGGAGGATTGCTTGAGCCCAGGAGATTGAGGTTGCTGTGAGCTAGGCTGATGCCATGGCACTCACTCTAGCCTGGGCAACAAAGTGAGACTCTGTCTCAAAAAAAAAAAACAAAAAAAAAACCTCATCAACTCAATGATTAATAATGTACATTCATTGTTTAATCTTTTACATTTTTAGTATACTTACCTTCTCCCACTGAATGCTGAATAAATTACATCACTCAAAAAATATTTTCTGGCCGGGCGCTGTGGCTCACGCCTGTAATCCTAGCTCTTGGGAGGCCGAGGCGGGTGGATTGCTCAAGGTCAGGAGTTCAAAACCAGCCTGAGCAAGAGCGAGACCCCGTCTCTACTATAAATAGAAAGAAATCAATTGGCCAACTGATATATATATAAAAAAAAAAATTAGCCGGGCATGGTGGCACATGCCTGTAGTCCCAGCTACCAGGGAGGCTGAGGCAGAAGGATCGCTCGAGCCCAGGAGTTTGAGGTTGCTGTGAGCTAGGCTGACGCCACGGCACTCACTCTAGCCTGGGCAACAAAAGCGAGACTCTGTCTCAAAAAAAAAAAAAAAAATATTTTCTTACTTTCCTACCTAAGATTGCAAGGCACACTACTTAGATCTCAAGAGTGTACCAAGCAAGATATGTTCTCATCAAACATTAAATATAAATTAAATGCCTCAGTACATAAAATACACCTAATTTTTCTGGAGAAAAGAAATGCAAGGTAACAGATTTGCCTAGATGATATAAAATCACCATAAATAAGCTATGTTTTAAATACCCACATCAAAATCATTTAATAGGAATTTTGAGATTGTCTTTCCTTTAATATATCTGAATCCAAGAACTACTCATTTTACAAGTTTGGTTTAGGGTTTTTTCCCTTAATTGCTAACTTAACTTTTTGTTTTGAGATAACTGTAGATACACAAAGAGTTTTCAGAAATAATAACTACAGGGATTCTAATGTTTTACCCAGTCTTCTCCCCAATGGTAACATCTTGAAAAGCTATTAATATATATGATAGCAAAACCAGAATGTTTACACTGATAGTCAAGATATAGAATATTTCCATCACCACAAGGATCCCTGCGTTGCCTTTTTACAATAACACCATTTCCTTCTTATTAGTCTGTTAATTTGGTGTACAGTATTACAATGATTGATTTTCCAATATTGAACCGGCCTTGCATTTCTGGAATAAACACCACTTAGTGTTTAGTTCTTTTTATATGTTGCTGAAATCTGTTTGCTAATATTTTCTTAAGAATTTCTGCATCTATATTCAGGAAGGATATTGATCTGTAGTTTTATTTCTTTTTTTTTTTCTGAGACAGAGTCTCACTCTGTTGCCTGGGCTAGAATGCCATGGTGTCAGCCTAGCTCACAGCAACCTCAAACTCCTGGGCTCAAGCAATCATTCTGCCTCAGCCTTCCGAGTAGCTGGGACTACAGGCATGCGCCACCATGCCTGGCTAATTTTTTTCCATATGTTGTTAGTTGGCCAATTAATTTCTTTCTATTTTTAATAGAGACGGGGTCTCGCTCTTGCTCAGGCTGGTCTCAAACTCCTGAGCTCAAATGATCCGCCTGCCTTGGCCTCCCACAGTGCTAGGATTACAGGCGTGAGCCACCACGCCCAGCTGCATTTTCATCTTTATGTTACATTTTCATTTTTATTCAGTTCAATGTATTTATTTCTTAAAACTTCCTCTTTGACTCATTGATTATTTGGAAGTATGTTGTCCAGTTTCCAACTATTGTAGATTTTCCTAATATTATTAATTTCTAGTTTGATTCTACTGTGGTCAGAGAACAGACTCTGTATGATTTTAAGTTCTTTTAAGTTTATTGTGGTTTGTTTTATGACCCAAAATATCATCTATTTTGGTGAATATGGCATGGACGCTTGAAAAACATGTATATTCCACTGCTGTTAGAGTGTTATGTAAATGAGATTACAGAGCATTCTATATATGTAAATATATAAATTTTACATGTAAAGACAAATTCCAAAAGTTGTTTTCCTCCTACAGGTAAGATGCCATTTTTTTTTCCTTCAAATTTTAATTGTGATGTATCTTGGCATGAGTTTATCCTACTTGGAGTTCATTCAGTTTCTTGAATGAATCTGAGGTCTATGTCTTTTGCCAAATATGGGAAATTCACAGCCAGTATTTCTTCAAGTACTTTTCCAGCTCTGGCCTCATTCTCTTCTCCTTCTGAAACTCTGATGACATAAACATTAGATCTTTTGTTACAGTCCCACAAGTTCCTGAAGCTCAATTCTTTTTTTTTTTTTTGAATTTTTTGTTTATTTTTCTGCCTGTTGTTTGGATTGGATAATTACATTCTTATATTTCCAATTCACGGATTATTTCCTCTATCCCCTCCATTCTGTTGTTGAGATAACACAGAAATGGGAAAGAGATGGATCTCCATCTTCCCAGAAGTCCTTGGTTTAAAAATTTTTTTAAACTGGTTTTAACTATTAATATAATACATACTCTATAATAGCTTCCTTTTTGAAAATGTTTATAACACTATTTCCATTCATTACTTCTATAACAGTTTATACATTTAAAAAATTGATTAAAGAAAGAAATTTTAACCTCAGTCATTTTACTAAAGGAAATTTTTGGTAGATTTGCGTGGAAAAGCAACTGTTTTTTAATTATTTCTTATTTGCAGAAGAACATTTAAATATTAACATTAAATTTTTCCCCTAAAATGTTTGCGGAGTCTATTTTTTTTTAAGTGTTTAGCTACACTGACAGATAGGAAAACCAAAACCCTTAAAAGAATGTAGGGTCAGTCTTTGAAAAGGAAAGGCTAAGGTGGTTAAAGACTGGTTGCTGGGTATTCAGCACCAGGTATAGGAAACCATGCATCAACTGCAAGGTATTCCAGAGCAGTCCATGTGAGCCTTAGAGCAAGTATCCCTGATGCATTGTTCTAGACAAACCACAAAATCCAAAAGAGAGAATAAGAAGAAAACATAGGAAGAAAACAAAATTACATCAGAGAGGACTAAGAATGTGGAAAAAATACATAAGGCAGTTAAAAATGATTACAGATTAAAGAGAAAGCACAAGCTACTGTCCAAAATTTATAGATAGTTATCTATAAAGTTGACTTAATCTGTCTATAGCCTTTGAAATAGTAAAAATTCATTATAGACTAGCATTTTTAAAAAAACATTAGCTATGGTTATTTTACCAACTGGGAAAAACAGCAAGAGAGGTCCATTCAATAAATATTTTATATTGACTAGCTTTTTTGTACAACAATGAAAGGCTGTGGGTAAATGGTTTCTATAGATGGCTTAAGATTTAAGTAATTGTAAAATTCTAATCTTATTGTAAATTGTACTGCCATTTCAAATTAATGGAGCAAAAGAAGATATTCAAATAATGAAACTACAATAACTGGCTAACTTGTTTGGAAAAAATAACCTGCATCTCTTACTGCTTAGACCAGAAATCCCAACTGTATTACAGATATAAATGTAAAACAAATAAACAAAAAACAAGTAAAACCATAATATATTAGAATGTAAGTTCTGGAAAAAAAAATTTAAGCATAAAACTAAACCATTAAAAATGACAGACACTTTACTACATAAATTTTTAAAATAACATACTAAGTTATTAGACAACTGAAAAACCAGAAGAAAAACATTTGAAACATATGACAGACAGCAGTAATGTCTTTATAAGAATCGGTCAAATAATAAACATATACCCCAGTAGAAAAATTACTGAAGGACCCAAATAATTCGTTCTCATACATACAAAAAATACAAATATCCAACAAACATAAGAAAAACGTTTTAACCTCCCCTGAAAGAAAATAAATGCAAAATCAAACAATTAGATGTCATTTAAAATTAAATAGAATTGGAAAAGTATGAATAAACTAGCACTTTTCCACTGGTGGGAAAGTAGTAGTAAGAATGTAAATTGATAGAACCATTCTGGAGAACAATCTGACAAATGTCTAATAAATTCAATATGTACATATCTTACCCCACAAATCCACTATTAGGAAATCTACCCTTCTGAAACACACAAACATGAAATGTATACATCTATATTGCATACACATATTGTAGCACTGAAAACACACAAAAAAGGGTAGCACCAAATTATTTACCATTATAGAGTAAGTGAAAGAAAGGCATATTTATGAAACAACATTAGGTCATTAAAAAGGATGAGATAGACCTATATGTATAACATGGAAATATATCCATAGTTATTAAGTGAAAATAAATAAGTTGAAAACCAGTATGCATAGTATAACCTCATTTTTGTTCAAAATAAAGCAATGTGTTGGAATATGCATATACACGATAAACTGGCAAATTACAGATGGATGGCTACCTATCTTCGAAAATAAAAGTTTTACTGGCAGGGAGAACTATGAAACACTTAAAAAGGAAACAGCAGAGGATATAAACAGATGGAAGAATATACCATGCTCATGGGTCGGCAGAACCAACATTGTCAAAATGTCTATACTACCCAAAGTTACCTACAGAGTCAACACAATCCCTATCAAAATGCCACCATCATTTTTCACAGATATAAAAAAATAATTTTACGCTTTGTATAGAACCAGAGAAGACCCCATATAGCAAAATCAATCCTAAGCAATAAAAACAAAATAGGAGGTATCAATTTACCAGACTTCAAACTATACTACAAGGCTATAGTAATTAAAACAGCTTAGGATTGGCACAAGAACAGGGATACTGACCAGTGGAACAGAACAGAGAACCCAGATATAAAACCATCCTCATATAGCCAACTAATCTTTGACAAAGCAAATAAAACATACACTGGGGAAAAGAATCCTTATTCAATAAATGGTACTGGGAAAACTGGATAGCCACATCTACAAGACTGAAACAAGACCCACATCTTTCACCTCTCACAAAACTCAACTCACGCTGGGTAACAGACTTGAACCTTAGGTGTGAAACTATTAGAATTCTAGAGGAAAACGTTGGAAATACTCTTCTAGACATTGGGCTAGACAAAGAATTTATGAAGAAGACCCCAAAGGCAATCACAGCAGCAACAAAAATAAACAAATGGGACTTGATCAAATTAAAAAGCTTCTGCACAGCCAAAGAAACTATCAAGAGAACAAACAGACAACCCACAGAATGGGAGAAAATTTTCACAAGATACACATCCGATAAAGGGTTGATAACTAGAATCTATTTAGAACTCAGGAAAATCAGCAAGAAAAAATCAAACAACCCTATCAAAAAATGGGCAAAGAACATGAACAGAAAATTCTCAAAAGAAGACAGAATAATGGCCAACAAACATATGAAAAATGCTCAACATCTCTAATCATCAGGGAAATGCAAATCAAAACCACAATGAGATATCACTTAACTCCAGTGACAATGACCTTTATCAAAAAGTCCCCAAACTGGCTGGGGGCGGTGGCTCAGGCCTGTAATCCTAGCACTCTGGGAGGCCGAGGCAGGCGGATTGCTCGAGGTCAGGAGTTTGAAAAAGTCCCCAAACAATAAATGTTGGCGTGGATGCGGAGAGATAGGAACACTTCTACACTGCTGGTAGGACTGCAAACTAGTTCAACCTCCGTGGAAAGCAATATGGAGATACCTTAAAGCGATACAAGTAGATCTACCATTTGATCCAGCAATTCCACTATTGGGCATCTAACCAAAAGATCAAAAGTCACTATGAAAGAGACACCTGCACTCGAATGTTTATAGCAACACAATTCACAATTGCAAAGTTGTGAAAACAACCCAAGTGCCCATCAATTTATGAGTGGATTAATAAAATGTGGTATATGTATACCATGAAGTACTATTCAGCTTTAAGAAACAATGATGATACAGCACCTCTTATATTTTCCTAGATAGAGCTGGAACCCATTCTACTAAGTGAAGTATCTCAAGAATGGAAAAACAAGCACCACATGTACTCACCAGCAAATTGGTATTAACAGATCAATACTTCAGTGGACATATAGGAATAACATTTATCAGGTGTTGGGTGGCTGGGAGGGGAGAGGAGGGGATAGGTATATACAAACACAATGAGTGAGATATGCAACATTTGGGGGATGGTCACGCTTGAGGCTCTGACTCGAGAGGGGAGGGGAGTATGGGCAATATACGTAATCTTAACACTTGTACCCCCATAATACACTAAAATAAAAAATAAAAAAAAAGTTTTACTGGAACACAGCCATGCTCATTTATTATAACAGATATATTTGAATATTTATAATAAACATATTTTTATAAATAGAAATTTGTAAAAAAAACTTTTCAGAGAACTATTTAAATACCATGTGGCCATCAAATGATGTACATATGTATATTCACTGACACAGAAATATCCCTGCTATATACTAAGTATTAAAGCAGTTTTTAAAATACAATGTGTAATGGACAGTTCCAGTTCCAAAACATCAGCATAGAAGCAAACCGGCTTCATTTTCCTCAACAGGAAATCAAAAATAGATATACAGTGCCAAGATTACCAACAGAAATATCCCAGAACTCAAATATGAGGAGGATGAGACAGTTCCTGGGGCCACAGAGAAGTGAAAAAACTCCAAGCAGACAGTAAGAGAATTGGACTTCCATATCTATGACACCCCTCTCTCCAATCCACCCAGTACCAAGCATGTGGAAAATTTCCCCCTGACTCATACTTCCCACACTGGAAAAAGTGAGAATGAAGGGACAATCAGCTTAACCACCATCCCTAGCAGGAGACCTGTCCCTGCCTCAACGCACAGGAAGCATCAGAAGTGCCTAAAGGGAGAAATATCCAAAGGACGGCCAGAGACTAAAAGGGGAAGCAGGACTACCATTCCCACCTCTGGAAATTCTGTACTGTAATTTGGCTAAAGAAGATGCCAAATCATAGTGGCTGTTCAACAGCATCATACTATAGAAAGTTTGTTCCACAAGTCCCCTGGGCATGAATCCCTAGCCAGTCATCCCACACTACCAGGATATCTCCTTTGGGACCTCCCCTATTTGCGAAGAAGGGTACTCTGTTTACTACAACCAAGGCAATCCTGGACTTAAGGTCCCATCTAATGCTGAAAAAGCAGCAGCAACCAAGTGGGAAAAAAGAAAGAAAATCAACAGGTTTGTAATCCTAGCACTCTGGGAGGATGAGGCAGGCAGATTGTTTGAGCTCAGGAATTAGAGACCAGCCTGAACAAGAGTGAGATCCCGTCTCTACAAAAAAAAAAAAAAAATTATAAAAAAAAGTTTAAATAAAAAAAACAAAATTAACAGGCAAATTACAGGAATCTTGAGCAGACATAGGCAATAAAAATCAAAACAAGCTAGACAGAGAAGACTGAAATAAATAACTAATCCCTTCAGTACAAAGACATAGACGTACATCCACAAGAAACGACAGCAAAATGAACCATGACCTCCCCAAATAGACAAATCAAGGAACCAGTGAATGAACCTAGTGAGATAGCAATATGTGAATGTTCTGACAAAGAAGTCAAAATAGCAGTTTTAGGGAAACTCAGTGGTCTTTAAGATAACATAGGAAAGTGACTCAGAAATTTATCAGGGATATTTAACAAAGAGATTGAAATAATAAAATCAAACAAATCTAAGAACTAAGAAATACATTTGTTGTACTAAAAAATTAATTAAAGGCTCTCAACAGCAAAATAGATCAAGCAGAGAAAAGAATCAGTGAGCTCAAAGCCAGGCTACTTAAAAATACACAGCCAGAATTAACAGAAAACTTTCCAAAACTTGAGAAAGAGATCAATATCCAAGGACAGGAAGGTCAGAGAACACCAAATATATTTGACCCAAATAAGAGGTATATAATAATCAAATTCTCAAAGGTTAAGGACAAAAAGAGGATCCTAAAAGCAGCAAGAAAACAAGCAAATATATAAAGGAGCTCCAATCTGTCTGGCATCAGACTTCTCAACAGAAACCAGACAGGCCAGGAGGGAGTAGGATGACATTTTCAAAATGCTGAAAGAAAAAGAACTGCCATCCATGAATACTCTATCTAGCAAATCTATCCTTCTAATATGAAGGGGAGAGAATGACTTTCCCAGACAAACAAAAGCTGAGAATTCACCACCACCAGACTCATCTTATAAGAAATGATAAAGAGAATTCTTCAATCTTTAAAAAACCAAAAAACAAAAAAACACTAACAGGTAAAAAGAAAATATTTCAAGGTATAAAACATACTGATATATTAAGTACTTGGAAAAATCCAGAATAATATTGTAATTGTGGGGTGCAATCAACTCATAGCTCTAGTATAAAGCCCAAAAGACAAATCTATCAAAGACAGTAATAGCTACCACAACCTGCTGAGAAAGGTAATATAAAAATATGCAAATTGGGACAATATAAAGTCAAAATGTGGGAAGGGATGAAATTAAAGTGTAGGTTTGTTTTCTTTTTTCATTTTTTCTTTGTTTTCTATTTTTTTCTTTGTGATCTAAGTTGTCATCTCTTTAAAATAATATGATATAAGATTTTTTGTGGCCGGGTGCGGTGGCTCACGCCTGAAATCCTAGCACTCTGAGAGGCCGAGGTGGGCGGATTGCTCAAGGTCAGGAGTTCAAAACCAGCCTGAGCAAGAGCGAAACCCTGTCTCTACTTAAATAGAAAGAAATTAATTGGCCAACTAATATATATAGAAAAAATTAGCTGGGCATGGTGGCACATGCCTGTAGTCCCAGCTACTTGGGAGGCTGAGGCTGGAGGATTGCTTCAGCCCAGGAGTTTGAGGTTGCTGTGAACTAGGCTGACACTATGGCACTCACTGTAGCCTGGGCAACAAAGCGAGACCCTGTTTCCAAAATTAATTAATTAATTAAAATAAATAAATAAATAAAAGGTTTTTTTGTAAACCTTATATAATATAACCACAATGCAAAAACCTGTAATAGATTCACTGAAAATAAAAACCGACAAAAAAAATCACTTAACCACAAAAAAAAAAACAGGAAAAGAAGAAAGGAAAAGAGGAGTTACAATAACAGCCAGAAAACCAGTAACAAAACAGCAGTAGTAAGTCCTTATTTATCAATAATAACACTGAACATAAATGGACTCAATGCTCTAATTAAGAGACATAGAGTGGTTGAATGAATAAAGAAATATGACCCAACAATATGCTGCCTAAAAGAAATTCACTTTGCCTATCAAAAAACACTGGGCTGGGCATGGTAGCCATCAGAAATTTATCAGGGATATTTAACAAAGAGATTGAAATAATAAAATCAAACAAATCTAAGAACTAAGAAATACATTTGTTGAACTAAAAAAAAAGAGAAATATTCACTTTATTGCAGTGGTCTAGAACAGAACCTACAATATCTCTGAGGTATGCCTATACACGATTCAGTAATGAGTATCATATTAACATAGTCATAATAGTGCAAACACTGAATATTAGTCTAGCCAAAATTATGAAGGGAAAATGGCAGGACAAGGAGGACATATATATGCAAAGACAGCCTAGAGGTGGGTGAAATACATTTTTCAGTGAGAAAAACTAAACTCCTACCTCACATAGTGGAAAGTTAACAGATAATGCCTGTAACTGAAAAATCAAGAAGTAACTCATAAAGCATGTTATTTAGATATAGAGGTAAACACCAAGTAAATGAGATGAAAGAATTTAAAATGGGTGGCTCCAAAGAATGGGAAATTTGTGGACTGTTCAGTGTGGGAAGACCTGCCCTCTTTTATTAGAAGAATTGTAACACATTTTTTTTTTTTTTTTTTTTTTTTTTGAGACAGAGTCTCACTCTGTTGCCCCGGCTAGAGTGCTATGGCGTCAGCCTAGCTGACAACAACCTCAAATTCATGGGCTCAAGCGATCCTCCTGCCTCAGCCTCCCGGATAGCTGGGACTACAGGGATGTGCCACCATGCCTGGCTAATTTTTTATATACATATTTTTAGTTGGCCGATTAATTTCTTGCTATTTTTAGTAGAGAAGGGGTCTCACTCTTGTTCAGGCTGTTCTCAAACTCCTGATCTTGAGCAATCCTCCCGCCTCAGCCTCTCAGAGTGCTAGGATTATAGGTGCAAGCCACCGTGCCTGGCCAAAACATTTTGATTTTTTAAATGCATGCATATATAACTTTTAATTAAACAAACAAAACTGAAATAGAGAAAATGTCTACACATTCATGTACACACAGTTCCAGACAGAGCCATTCTGTCTGTTCTCTCTCTGTCTCTCTTTTTTTTTGTTTAAGTCTTAAAGGCAAGAGAGAACATGGCATGATAAGGAACTTAAAACACAGCAGGAATCCAGTATGTGAAAGAGAGAATGGCAATAAACAATGCTGGTGATATAGGCAAATCCTGCTTCTTAGGAATTAATAAATGCTTATATTGGGACAATCAGGAAAATTTAAATATAAACTAGATATGATAATGTTATTATATTATGTAGAAGAAGGTCCTTTTTAAAGATATATATATATAAAGGAGATACATATTTAGCAGTTAATGTTATAATTTCTATGATTTACTTTAAAAATTCTTCAACAATTAGATTTTGAAATTGCAAAATGTTAGTAATTGTTAAATCTAGGTGATGAACATATAAGTATTTATCATACTATCCCTATTTTTCAGTATTTTTAAAAATTTTCAAAATAAAATGTCAAGAAAAAATTACTTTATAAAGACCTATGCATGAAGTACTGAGTTCAATTTCCATGACTATCTTTAAACAAGGACAGGAGGAGACTAGAAATATTCTACAGTTATCTTACCATATCCTGCCATAGAAGCACCATTCTCGACATCCACTGTGTTCTTATTTTCCTCTGCTAGAGCTTTAACGTATCTTTTGCTTAAATCTAGTATTTGTTCACGTAACTTGACACTGCTTTGATGTCTTGGTTGTTGAAAAGTGTAGTGCAGTAACATCAATCCCCAAATAAGTCCAAATACAAGCAACAGTAAACTCAATTTTTGAGACATATTTTTTCTTGAGATTGTAAAAAACATTTCTGATGGAGTAAAAACACTTGACTGAAAAGTGGTGACTGGAGACAAGCCACCAAACAATCAAGACTTTTGAAAGAAAAAAGAAAAAAATTTCCTCTAATATTGCATATTCTTCATCTTCAGCAAGGCTGTATCCACTCTATTAACTCTGTAAAATTAAGGGGAAAAAAAGGTGATTAGTCTTAATCTGTATTAGTAACAAAATAGATAATGATAAAACAAAAAGACTTTATAGTTTTGATTTGGAATTATATCATCTTCTTTGACAACTTTCTCCACCGCTAAGTAAGCTTTCTGGTCTTTTATCAATTTTTATTTACATACCTTTTCAAAATGTAAATTAGAAATAAATGTCAATTCATTGAAAATAGCTGAGAAAATGCCTCCATGGTAATAAAATTTTCAAATGATTTCTCAGTTGTAACTAAAACCATGGAAATAAAAGATTTATAAGAGATCTCAGTCTATTCAAATACATGTCACTAATGTAAATGCCAACAGCCATTCATCCTCAAAAAAAAAAAAAAAGAGATGCCAAAATGAAAGAAAGATAAAAGAGATTGAACAATCAAAATGCTTATCTAACAAGGATTCCCACAATATAAATAGAGTGTGCCAATGTTAGAAAATGGCACTAGAGGCCGGGCGCGGTGGCTCACGCCTGTAATCCTAGCTCTCTGGGAGGCCGAGGCGGGTGGATTGCTCGAGGTCGGGAGTTCGAAACCAGCCTGAGCAAGAGCGAGACCCCGTCTCTACTATAAATAGAAAGAAACTAATTGGCCAACTAATATATATAGAAAAAATTAGCCAGGCATGGTGGCTCATGTCTGTAGTCCCAGCTACTCGGGAGGCTGAGACAGAAGGATCGCTTGAGCCCAGGAGTTTGAGGTTGCTGTGAGCTAGGCTGACGCCACGGCACTCACTCTAGCCTAGGCAACAAAGCAAGACTCTGTCTCAAAAAAAAAAAAAAAAAAAGAAAATGGCACTAGAAGATATTACTAACGGGAATAAGGATGGTAACCTAAGGAAATATCCAATCTAAGATGAAAAAGAAGTTATAATTTCTAAATTTATATCTCATAAAACTATGCCAAACATAATAATGAATGGTGATCATTTAATGACAAATGCTAAAGCAGGTTAAAACATTTTTCTATATTTCCAAATTTATAATCCCACATTTTAAATGAGGAAGGTATGCATTTGCATAATTTAAGAAAAAACTGAAAGGTTATACTTCAATTCTTTAAAAAAGATAAAGTGATGATAATTATGGTATCTAGGAAGATCAGCAGAGTAATAAAGTATAGGAAGCACCAAAGTGCCCAGCAAAGAAAACTGTGATTACATCAAATGGAGCAAAAGTCTTTAGGTAAAAATATACTTGGAGTCCAAACAGTACATTTCTTAAGGATATTTCACAACTTGCTGAAAACAATCCTTGAGAACTTTTAACTGCCTGTAACACAGGCAAATAACATATCCCAATTTTCATTCTCTTACTAGGGAATGGATCACATAACTGAACTAAGAAAATCTAGTTTGAGGATAAGACTCAAAATGAATACAGTATAATATTAAGGTAACAAACCTTGCAGAGCATTCAGTCACTTTCATTCAACATTTATTGAATCAGCACACAGGTTAGGCACTAGTTAGGGATGCTACAGTCCTACCCTAGAAATTTGTTTTCATTTTCACCCCCTGCCAGCCCCCCCGCTTTTTTTTTTTCTGGCAGGATCAACCAGGTATAGAAATTTGCTTTCAAACCTATTTTTAAAATAAGAAAAAATATTTTTTAATCTTATGCAAAAAATCAAAATGCAAAACACATACAATCAAAGCTTCCCTACTAGATGTATGTGTGTTGAAGTATGTGTAAGAGCGGGGATTTTCTGCCCTGACAATTCACCTGTCATGCTCAGAAAACTCCCACTCTTCCTTTCCCACACCCTGCCATGCAGCCACCCCACAGTCCCTGATGAACCTCTACTAAGTTCTGGGGCTGCAAGGTTTGAACAACCTATCTACTCTTGTGGAAGCGTACCTATCCTGCCAAACCTCACTACAAGCCTGACTATACTACTAGCTGGGTATATTAGTTACTATAGTATAATAATAACTACATTAGGAATTAACTCCTTTACAAGTTTTCTTCTACTTCTGCTTATTTCTTTAGTTACCACACACAGAATAAATCCCCTTAGATCTTATAAAAACAATACCATTAATATCAATACTGGATTACTAAACTTTGCTTTATTAGCAAAATCAGGTAAATATAACCTAATATTTTTTCTACAAAGGTTTTACATTTGACTTGAGTTCAGAAAGTAGAAATTCTAGATTTCCAAGCAAAAATTTTTAAAGTTTTTTTTATATATTTATTTTAAATGTATTCTTCATTCATAAATCTTTACTGGTTCCTCTGTCTCCTCAAGTATGACCTGTGTGTTGAACAATTTATCCTAGCACCCAGTGGGAAGACCAAACCAAAGGCAAAGAGGGACCTTTAGTTAAATAACAGCAACAACCAATACCATAATCAGTTACTACATACCAGATACAACTCTAAGCACCTTATATGAATTAACTCATTTTATTCTCACAACATTGCATACTAATGTTAAGATTCTCACTTAACAAGTAAGAAAACTGAGGCAAGGAGAAATTAAATAATTTGCCCAACATCATACAACTAGATAGTAGTGGTAGAGACAGTGGTTAAAAGCTCAGGATCTTAACCACTGCCCCTCTTCTATAGCAAAGGCAATAAAACAGTAGCAGTAGAAAGTGAAACAGTATACCACTGTTAGTATCACTGAAAAAAGAAAAAAAAAAAGAAAAAAAAAAAAAAAAAAAGAAAGTGAAACAGTGAATAGCTAATGAGCTCTTATTATGTGCCTAACTCTGAGGTAAACACAATGGTTATTTCCTGTAATATTTACAGTAACCCTATAAGGAAGGTATTATTACTATTGTTGTTATCATTCTCACTTTAAAGCCAATCAAATTAAGACTTAGGTTAACCAGCCTAAGATTTTTACCCAGGCCAACTGACTTCAGTTACTTAAACTTTGGCAAGAGCTAAAAGTCCAAAAGTTCAGAATCTATCTAGCTCTATGAGAATTCATAGGTTTTACAAAACTTCACAGAAGTACCAAATCCCAAGACCGTAAGTAATGGCATCAGGCAGAGAACTAGAGATTTACTGGGGCAAGGGGATAGGCTGGGGAATGGGACCATCAAGCACAGGGAGCCTCATCCTTAAGAGGTAAAGCCCTTCCAAGTATGTACAAGCTTAAAAGTGACAGGCTGCTGGCCACCAAGCACTTTGCTTGAAGGGTAAGCGGTGGTACCAACGCCAGACATAGAAAGCAAGCACACATAGTGGACGAGGCAGAGGCCCACTGGTGAAGACATGCCCCCAAACTAATATATCCCAGGGAATAAACAGGCCAAGTTTAAAGCAAGTGTTTCTCAGTGTGAAGGGCCCAAAGATGTAAGTTGCAAACTTTACATAAAGAGCTCATATTACCCTGTACTGACTGTGTATCAAGGCCCAATTATACCACCAGATTTCAGAAAACAGGCCTTCATGAATGAAAGGTCTCTGTATGGACTGTGCCTGCTCAGCACTGCTCTCAACAAAATAAAAGCAGCCCAGGCCGATTGCAGTGGCTCACGCCTGTAATCCTAGCACTCTGAGAGGCCGAGGCAGGCAGACTGCTCAAGGTCAGGAGTTCGAAACCAGCCTGAGCAAGAGCAAGACCCCCGTCTCTACTAAAAATACAAACAAATTAATTGGCCAACTAAAAATATATAGGAAAAAAATTAGCCAGGCATGGTGGCTCATGCCTGTAGTCCCAGCTACTCAGGAGGCTGAGGCAGAAGGATCACTTGAACCACCAGGAGTTTGAGGTTGCTGTGAGCTAGGCTGATGCCATGGCACTCTAGCCGGGGCAACAGAGTGAGACTCTGTCTCAAAAAAAAAAAAAAAAAAAAAAAGCAGCCCAAATGCCCATCTCAGAAGGAAGTCAGGAACTTCTATAGAGACTACTATGGTAAGCAATTTATATGCTTTGTAACTGGTTAGTGTTTATGTTTTTCTATAGTGTTAAGTAAAACATTTAATATGAAAAGGGTTTGTCTTTGGGAATAGCAAAGAGGTGAGAAGCTGTGAGCACTTAATCCCACTCTACACTAAGACATCAAGGAATAAAGTGGTTATGGGAGCTACCAGGAAGAAAGGATACCCTGGAACTTTCCTAAAGTTAAAAAGATGACCCTAAATCAGGTTCAGCATTTCAAAAGCCCACAAGGATTCCCTGAAGCAACCCAAGAAGGCCTGAAAACTACTGTATCTAAGGGTTTTATTTTCACAATTACAAGCAAGGCCAATAGAAGTAACTAAGATTTCTAAAAGGAGACAATTCTGCCTTTGCTCTCTTCTCAGGGAGTGCTTCTCATTAAAATCACCTGGACAGTTTTTTAAAAATCACACCCTATACCAATTAAATTAGAAAGCCTAGGGACGTGAGCCAGGCATCAGCGTTCTATAAGAGCACTAAGTTATTCCAAGGTGCAACAAAGTTTGAGAAATACTGCTCAAATCTCAAATATTTCCATGAAGCAGCAAAGAAAGCTACAGGTAGGGCTGCTAAATTCAAAGTTACCAGTCAGTTCATCAGGTGTGACGTAAGAATCCTATTAGACCTCTGTAATGACCTCAAAGGGGAAGGGGTGAGGGGGACAGAAAACAAGTGACCTTTGCTGGAACCCAAGTCATTACTCGCAGAGTGGGCTAGGCCTTATTATTAGGCAAAGAGGCAGAGTGAAGAGAAAGCAATTTCCACTGCTACCACTTTAGTCTCTAGGATCAATATGAATACACTGTTCTATTCTCTGAGAGCTATGTCTGTGATTTCATAGAGGAAAAAAAAAAGACAGTAAGTTTTGATTTCTTTAGCAACTGAAGGTAATTTACTTATGTACTTTTAATTTAATGATTAGAAAGGAAAATAATTCATAGCTTCAATCCTTAGGAAAGAAAATGAAGGAGTCAATGTCTCTTCTTTGTGTGCAATGTTCAAAGCTGCAAATTATATAGCAGGGGTCCTCAAACTTTTTAAACAGGGGGTCAGTTCACTGTCCCTCAAACCATTGGAAAGTGCGGTGCACATTCCACACATGCGCACTGTGGACTCGGGATGAGTCAGCTGCTAAGCAGGACAGGCAGCTGCGGCAAAAACACCTGGCAGGCCGGATAAATGTCCTTGGCGGGCCGCATGTGGCCGCCGGGGCGTAGTTTGAGGATGCCTGTTATAGAGGAACTTGAACTTTGAACCTCCCCAAGTTTTCTTTATGTTTCAAGTAGTGATCCAGCTCCTGGAAGGCCACCTAGGTCAGGAAAGAGTCTAACTAGAAACCTGACAAGCCAACACTGAAGCTGAGGGCATATGGTACAGGTACCAGTTAGTATCATCTTTATTAGGGAGTCCTTCCTCCACTATGATAGTCTACATTCTTAAAAACTTTTTAATCTTCACTTCTAGGCCACTATATTGTTTGCTAATCACTAAAAAAAACAAAGAAACAAACTTCAAATTCACCCCCCAAGTAACAACTGGAGAGTTTTAAGGCAAAAAATAAAATCATCATCACTTTAATCATCTTTATTATTTTCTCCTAATATAAACTCCTGAATATTTTTAGGGATCTCAGGAGAAAGTTCTCACCCAGCTACAGAAATTACAAAAGAAATTAAAGTCTATATGGCACAAAGGTAGAAGAATCAAGGAGAGGAGACACACTTTAAAGGAAGTGCCAGTAAAGTACTAGATCTGAAAAAGGGCAGCAGAGTGTGGTCCAAGTATCATCACCTCCAATTGGATTCCTACAGCTGTTTCTCAAGTGATTTCCCAGATTCCTCTCCAATCCACTTCAATCCATTCTCATAGGGCACTCAAAATATTCTTTCAAAAACAAAAGTCATAATTTGAGTAGATATTTTGCCAATAAAAAATGTTCAACATCACTAACCACTAGTGAAATGCAAATTAAAACTACTATGAAATACCACTTCACACCCATTAGGATGGCTATTATCAAAAACAAAACAAAACAAAACAAAACAAAAATCCAGAAAACAAGTGTTGGCAAGGATGTGAAGAAACTGAAACTCTTCTGCACCTGCGGTAGGAACGTAAAATGGTGCAGCTGCTGGGGAAAACAGTATGGTATTTCCTGAAAAACTTAAACATAGAATTCTCAAATGATCCAGAATTCCACTTCTGAATATATACACAAAAGAACTGAAAGCAGGAACTCAAAGGGATACTTGTATGCCAATGTTCACTGCAGCATTATTCATAATAGCCAAAAGATGGAAACATGGGGAACCTGTGGCCTTCTGGATCCTTGAGTGTGGTCTTTTGACTAAATCGAAATTTTACAGAAGAAATCCTTTTAATAAAGGGATTTGATCTGTGAAAAAGAGATTTGTTCTATAAAGTTTGTATTCAGTTGAAGGGCCGCTCTTGGGAATCTGGAGGGCCACATGTGGCCTTGAGGCCACAGGTTCCCTACCTCTAAATGGAGAGTTATGATTTAATGGGTATAGAAGTTCAGTTTGGGATGATGAAAAAGTCCTAAAGATGTATGGTAGTGATGGTTGCAAAACAATGTGAATGTACTCAATGTCACTGAATTGTACATTTAAAAAATGGTTAAAATGATAAATTTTAGGTTATGTATTTTTTCACCATACATACCCATAAAAGCATAACATATCATTCCCCTGCTTAAAAACCCTTCAACAGTGTCCCACTGCACTTAAAATAACATTCAAACTCTTTACCAAAGTCCAAATAATCTGACTTCTACCCATCTCTCTCTCTCCTTATCTCATACCACTTCCCTCTTGCTCACAGTATTGTAGCCACACTAAGCAACACACACTAAATTCTTTCTCACCTAAGGGTCTATACAATTGCCATTCCGTGCCTTGGAATGTTCTTTCCATGACTTGTTCCTTTTCATCCTTTAGTACTTAGCTCAAATGTCAGCTCTTCAAAATGTAGCACTCCCATTCCTATCCACCTCCAGCCTCAAGGTACTCTCTACCATTCTCCATATAAATTATCTCCCTAAATCCTGATGCCCTCCCTTAGATAATGGGGACAACAGCACCTAACTAATACTGGTGAAGATTAAACTACCCTTCATAGTACTCAATAAATATTAACCTTTATTATTAGTATCAGGCACTCATGCAACGATGCTACTAAGTCTTGATAATCTGAGTAATGTTAGTTAACAGGCCGGGTGCAGTGGCTCACGCCTGTAATCCTAGCACTCTGGGAGGCCAAGGCGGGCGGATTGCTCGAGGTCAGGAATTCGAAACCAACCTGAGCAAGAGAGAGACCCCGTCTCTACTATAAATAGAAAGAAATTAATTGGCCAACTAATATATATAGAAAAAATTAGCCAGGCATGGTGGCGCATGCCCGTAGTCCCAACTACTTGGAAGGCTGAGGCAGCAGGATTGCTTGAGCCCAGGAGATTGAGGTTGCTGTGAGCTAGGCTGACACCATGGCACTCACTCTAGCCTGGGCAACAAAGCGAGAGTCTGTCTCAAAAAAAAAAAGAATAATAATATAGGAGATGTTTTAACAGACCCAAATAAAACTCTTCTGATTAGTTCTCATGGGCCTCCATAATCCAGTCCCCAAAGATCAAATTTATTTCTCATTAGTCACAAAAATATCTCCCTCAATCAAGCCAGTCTTCTTTCTGCCTCATACAATAGTAATATACCTTATATTCATGTTATATTTTTATTTACTCAGCATGTTTCCTTACATGTTTCCTAATATTCTCTCACTCCATTAGTTAACAGTCAGCTCTCAGAGAGGTCGCAGGCTTGAAAAAGTTTCTACTTAGAATTTGTAGACAACATGAAATATTTCATTGGTATTAAGTCACTGAAGAACTACCCAGTCCTAAAAGATGACATAACAGCATATTGTTGATGAGAACAGTTCATCTTCCAGATAGTCTAAAAAGAGACTAGATAGAATATCTGTTTAAATGCTACCTCAGCTAGAAGGATTTCCAAACCTCATTACCTTATGCTACCCCACACTGATCTTCCAACTCCCACAGCACATTTGCTCTATGCCAATTGATTTTACACATCACATCATCCAGTCATGTGTGTGAGCCTTGTCTCCTTAATTAAGCCCCAAGTCCCTTAACAGGCAAAAATATCGTGCCTTACACTGCTGCCACATCCCACAAAGAGCCTGGTGAACAATCAGCAGTCACTAAGAAACACCTTACTGTTTACTTTTAAACACATCCCTGAACCTAACCCCACCTTCCAAGCAGCCATGTGACTTCCCTGCAATGATTTTGATGGGTAGAGAGGCAAATGATTGAAATCTGGAAGTAAATTAAAGTATCTTCAATTATCCATTTTTGGGCTGGAAGAACCTAAGAATATCTAATCCAATCCCCTCAGATTTCAGATAAAGAAACGAAAGCCCTCAGATGTTTAACACATTTACTGCCATGTGAGTTGTATTTAACTCACACTGGTTTTGAGCCTGGGGCCTCATGAAGCATATGTAACTCACATGTCTTTTCACCTTGGGAGGCTCAAGTACTAGTAATATTTTTCAAGTTACATATAACTCATGCACAGAAAACAATAAAAAATAATAAATTTTTCATTAAATTAGAAAGGATCGTTTTGTTTTTGAAATTTTTATTCTATTTTCATAATAAAACACCATGGCCCCAAGAAAAAAAATTTTTTTTCTAGTGTGGCAGTCAATATGTTAAGTGTCTTGCCTAAAATGAAACAACTAGTTAGTGGCAGAAACTGTACTGATCCAGAATATAGGTCCTGACTCGCTATCTAGGTTTTTTCCTACACCTCTCCCTTACCTCCACTAGAAAGACCATGTTTGTAAATACTGAATGAATTGTAATATTAATGAAGCTCTGTTCTTTTTTGCTTTAAAAGAATCTAAACAGGCCAGGAGCGGTGGCTCACGCCTATAATCCTAGCACTCTGGGAGGCCAAGGTGGGCAGATTGCTTGAGGTCAGAAGTTCGAAACCAGCCTGAGCAAGAGCGAGACCCTGTCTCTACTATAAATAGAAAGAAATTAATTGGCCAACTAACATACATATAGAAAAAAATTAGCTGGGCATGGTGGTGCATGCCTGTAGTCCCAGCTACTCGGGAGGCTGAGGCAGGAGGATTGCTTGAGCACAGGAGTTTGAGGTTGCTGTGAGCTAGGCTCATGCCAGGGCACTTACTCTAGCGTGGGCAACAAAGCGAGATTCTGTCTCAAAAAAAAAAAAAAAAAAAAAAAGAATGTAAACAGAAAATAATAACAGCAGTTTAGAACAATGATCCTAAAGTCCTGAATATACCTAACTTGGACTATTCATTAAATTAACAAGTTGGCCTGTTGAAATTTTGAATGTGCTTTATTCACATAAATCAAACTATTACAAAGTAGCTACAAGAAAGATTTAAGAAGTCTTATAGCTTAGTTTTTTATACAGGCAACATATCAGAATGGAAAAAAAAAAAGTAAAGTAAAACAAAGATAAATACAAGGTATTTTGGAGATAGAGACCTTCACCATGAAAAGCAAACATATAAATACATTTTCAGAAAAAAAATTTGGGGGTACATAAAGGCCTAGGCTAAAACACAATCTTTACTACATGCTATTTCATTTAAAGCATGAAAGAACTTGGTTTATTCATTCATTTGTTCACTCATTCATTCACTATATTTATTAAAGTACTTAGTATGTGCCAGGAACTAGCGATGTGAAAGGTGAAGCAAGACAGACAGGATTCCTGTTCTCCTGGAGACTATGCTTTAGTAGAAGTGGGACAATAATCAAACAAAAGAAACAAACTAATTTCAGCTTGTGATAAACTGCTATGAAGAAAATAAGGTTGATGTGTCTGGGGACGTCTACATGAGGTGTGGGGTCAAGGAAGGCCCTTTGATGAGGTATTATTTGATCTAAGAAAGAGAAGGAAGTATAAGCCTAGTTCTAATTTCCTTTCAAATAAAACTTCTGGAATTCTTTTCTTACCAGAATCTTGGGAGCAGACCATAAACTCCTTATTCCTATTCTCCTCAATACAGACAAATGAGAATGAGGGCTCCCAATTCCCAGCATGGAATGACCTAATCTAGAGAAATCATCCAAATTAAACAGAAGGAAACCCACTTATGCTCCCCTTATGAGAATGGCAGTTCCACCATTTGGTAATATACAGGACAGCAATGATCAGATATGGTGGTCTTTATACAGAAAAACACATTCTTATCGGTGTTTTCTGATATGAAGGGGGCAGTGGCAAGATGAGGTATGCAATAAGACTAGGTAGCAATCTGCCAGTGCATTTACTTAAAACTTGTATTAAGCAATTTTTTTTAATTTTTATTTTTTAGAGACAGTGTCTCACTCTGTCACGTGGGTTGGAGTATAGTGGCAAGATCATGGTTCACTGAAGCCTCGAACTCCTAGGCTTATGATTCTCCTGCCTCAGCCTCCTGAGTAGCTAATGCTACAGGTGTGCACCACAGCACCCAGCTAATTTATTTATTTATTTATTTATTTATTTTGTAGAGACAGGGTCTTGCTATGTTGTACAGGCTGGTCTCAAACTCCTGGCCTCAAATGATCCTCCTGTCTTGGACTCTCAAAGTGTTGGGATTACAGGTGTGAGCCACTGCACTCAGCTCATATTAAGCATTTTAAATAAGACTTTCAAACTCTAAAATATTCCTTGTTAAGGAAAACAAAAGTAGAAAAACAAACATGGGTAATTTTTTTCTAAATTTTTATATTTATTACAGGTACTAATGTCTCTACTCCAATTTACAAGATCTTTGGAGAAAAGTGTTGTTCCAAGCTCTACTATGCTACTTGCCAAACAGCACACTAGGTAAACAAATAATAAGCCGTTTTTCAGTGATTTCTCCCTAGCCAGAAACCTAAAGACAAATACATTAGTCCAGGCCGGGCGCTGTGGCTCACGCCTGTAATCCTAGCTCTTGGGAGGCCGAGGCGGGCGGATTGCTCAAGGTCAGGAGTTCAAAACCAGCCTGAGCAAGAGCGAGACCCCGTCTCTACTATAAATAGAAAGAAATTAATTGGCCAACTGATATATATATATATATATATATATATATATATATATATATATATATATATATATATATAAAAGTAGCCGGGCATGGTGGCGCATGCCTGTAGTCCCAGCTACTCGGGAGGCTGAGGCAGGAGGATCGCTTGAGCCCAGGAGATTGAGGTTGCTGTGAGCTAGGCTGACGCCACGGCACTCACTCTAGCCTGGACAACAAAGTGAGACTCTGTCTCAAAAAAAAAAAAAAAAAAAATACATTAGTCCAATATTATTACTAGAGAAAAGACAAAGATTCAGCAAGCATTTAAACTTTATTATAAAGAAAATGAAGCACAAAAAGGATTAATAAAACATCAAACAAGGCCGGGTGCGGTGGCTCACGCCTGTAATCCTAGCTCTTGGGAGGCCGAGGCGGGCGGATTGCTCAAGGTCAGGAGTTCAAAACCAGCCTGAGCAAGAGCAAGACCCCGTCTCTACTATAAATAGAAATAAATTAATTGGCCAACTGATATATATATAAAAAATTAGCCGGGCATGGTGGCACATGCCTGTAGTCCCAGCTACTCGGGAGGCTGAGGCAGAAGGATCGCTCGAGCCCAGGAGTTTGAGTTGCTGTGAGCTAGGCTGATGCCACGGCACTCACTCTAGCCTGGACAACAAAGCGAGACTCTGTCTCAAAAAAAATAAAAATAAAAATAAAACATCAAACATCAAACAAATGGAGAAAAATTAGGTATACAAATTCTTAGCCCAAGACTCTAATGTTTTTCAAAAGCAAGGAACAAAAATCAACTAGCTAATTTGCAACCAGCACTATTTTTGAAAAACAAGAGAAAACAGAAACCATCAGAGTAGACTGTAGACGCTACAGATTTTGTTTTGTGAAACTTTTCTTTCGGTTTATTTCTTTATTTCTACATATGCAGACGTATGCATGTACACACAGTGATACAGCTGAGCAGTCTTGATATAAAAAGATCTCTTGCTATGTGCTGTAATCAAAAGGTTTAAAAAGCACTGCATTTCACACTGTCTGTCATGAAGTACTTCCTTGCATTTTTATGCAAACGTTGTAATATCAACATTAAAAACATTAATAGATGGCTAATACTACCTTAAAATCTCTTGTTCAAATCTCATTTTTGCATTTATTCACTGCTCTGCTTTTTTTGCTGTTATAACTATAGCTTTAAAGTAACTACCAAAAGCAATAGCAACTAACAGGCAGAGAAGCTCTAACTGAGCCAAAGGTGCTATAAGCAATACTGCCTATTAGTCTCCAAAGGAATTTCAACTAGAGGCATAGATTTATTATTAATACAAAAAGACACAGTATGCTCACCACAGCTCAGAGGTTCAGATAGTTATCTCCGAAATAAACTGTCCACAGACTTGACCCTGGAATGTTATTTCAGGAGAAAGGGCCATTCATAAAATATTTTCTCTGTATGATATTGGCTGAGGCTAATATCTTAGGAGGAGGGAAAAGATGCAGAATTTAACACAGGACACAGCCCACCCACTCCATAATTAGGTCTAAGATTTAAATGCACTGCCTTATGAGAAGCTACACTAAAATTCCAGCTAAAATACAGAAATATGTGTCCCAATATATTAGATCTCACACCCAAATTTTACCACACCTACAAAGAACTGGTGCCTATCCTGCAGAAATTATTCCACAACATCGAGAAGGATGGAATCCTCTCCAACACATTTTATGAAGCGAACATAACCCTGATACCAAAACCAGGAAAGGATGTAACAAAAAAAGAAAACTACAGACCAATATCCCGTATGAATATAGATGCAAAAATTCTCAACAAAATCCTAACCAATCGAAGCCAGGTGCTTGTCAAGAAAATAATTCATCACAACCAAGTGGGCTTTATCCTAAGGATACAGGGATGGTTCAACAAATGAAAATCTATAAATGTAATTCACCATATAAATAGAAGCAAAAACAAAGACCACATGATCCTCTCAATAGACGCAGAAAAGCATTTGACAAAATTCAACACCCTTTTATGATTAGAACGCTCAACAAAATAAGCATAGACGCGGCTCACCTAAAAATGATACACGCCATATATGACAAACCCACAGCCAATATCATACAGAATGGGGAAAAACTGAAAGCATTCCCACTTAGAACTGGAACAAGACAAGGTTGCCCGTTATCTCCACTTCTGTTCAACATAGTGCTGGAAGTCCTCGCTACAGCAATCAGACGAGAGCAGAATTAAGGGCATCCAAATGGGAGCAGAAGAGATCAAACTCTCACTCTTTGCTGATGACATGATATTATACCTAGAAAACCCCAAGGATTCAACCAAGAGACTCTCTGAATTGATAAATCAATTTGGTAAAGTCTCAGGATACAAAATCAATACACAGAAATCAGAGGCATTCATATAAGCCAACAACAGTACAAGTGAGAACCAAATCAAAGACTCAATTCCCTTCAAAACAGCAGCAAAGAAAATAAAGTACCTTGGAATATATTTAACTAAGGAGGTAAAAGATCTCTACAGGGAGAACTATGAAACACTGAAGAAGGAAATAGCAGAGGACGTAAACAGATGGAAGAATATACCATGCTCATGGGTCAGCAGAATCAACATTGTTAAAATGTCTATACTACCCAAAGTGACCTACAGAGTCAATGCAATCCCTATAAAAATACCATCATCATTTTTCACCGATATAGAAAAAATAATTTTCTTATGCTGTGTATGAAAACAGAGAAGACCCCATATAGCAAAATCAATCCTAGGCCATAAAAGTAAAATAGGAGGTATCAATTTACCAGACTTCAAACTATACTGCAAGGCTATAGTAATTAAAACAGCTTAGGACTGGCACAAGAACAGGGATATTGACCAGTGGAACAGAACAGAGAACCCAGATATAAAACCATCCTCATATAGCCAACTAATCTTTGACAAAGCAGACAAAAACATACACTGGGGAAAAGAATCCTTATTCAATAAATGGTGCTGGGAAAACTGGATAGCCACATCTACAAGACTGAAACAAGACCCACACCTTTCACCTCTCACAAAAAATCAACTCACGCTGGGTAACAGACTTGAACCTTAGGTGTGAAACTATTAGAATTCTAGAGAAAAATGTTGGAAATACTCTTTTAGACATTGGCCTAGGCAAAGAATTTATGAAGAAGACCCCAAAAGCAATCACAACAGCAACAAAAATAAACAAATAGGACCTGATCAAATTTAAAAGCTTCTGCACAGCCAAAGAAACTGTCAAGAGAACAAACAGACAACCCACAGAAAATTTTTGCAAGCTACACATCTGATAAAGGGTTGATAACTAGAATCTATATAGAACTCAGGAAAATCAGCAAGAAAAAATCAAACAACTGTATCAAAAAATGGGCAAAGGACATGAACAGAAACTTCTCAAAAGAAGACAGAATAATGGCCAACAAACATATGAAAAAATGCTCAACATCTCTAATCATCAGGGAAATGCAAATCAAAACCACAATGAGATGTCACTTAACTCCAGTGAGAATGGCCTTTATCAAAAAGTCCCCAAACATTTGGTTTGGCCTTTATCAAAATGGCCTTTATCAAAAAGTCCCCACACATTTAGTTCCCTAAATGTGGGCGTGGATGCGGAGAGAGAGGAACACTCCTAAACTGCTGGTGGGACTGCAAACTAATTCAACCTCTGTGGAAAGCAATATGGAGATACCTCAAAATGATACAAGTAGATCTACCATTTGATCCAGCAAGTCTACTACTGGGCATCTACCCAAAAGATCAAAAGTCACTTTATGAAAAAGACACCTGCACTCAAATGTTTATAGCAGCACAATTCACAATTACAAAGCTGTGGAAACAACCCAAGTGCCCATCAATTCATGAGTGGATTAATAAAATGTGGTATATGTATACCATGGAGTACTACTCAGTTTTTTTTTTTTTTTTTTTTTTTTGAGACAGAGTCTCACTTTGTTGCCCAGGCTAGAGTGAGTGCCGTGGCGTCAGCCTAGCTCACAGCAACCTCAATCTCCTGGGCTCCAGTGATCCTTCTGCCTCAGCCTCCCGGGTAGCTGGGACTACAGGCATGCGCCACCATGCCCGGCTAATTTTTTATATATATATCAGTTGGCCAATTAATTTCTTTCTATTTATAGTAGAGACGGGGTCTCGCTCTTGCTCAGGCTGGTTTTGAACTCCTGACCTTGAGCAATCCGCCCGCCTCGGCCTCCCAAGAGCTAGGATTACAGGCGTGAGCCACCGCGCCCGGCCTACTACTCAGTTTTAAGAAACAATGGTGACATAGCACCTCTCGTATTTTCCTGAGTAGAGCTGGAACCCATTCTACTAAGTGAAGTATCTCAAGAATGGAAAATCCAGCACCACATGTACTCACCAGCAAATTGGTATTAACGGATCAACACCTAAGTGGACATATAGGAGTAACATTTATCGGGTGTCAGGCGGGTAGGAGGGGGGAGGAGGAGATGGGTATATACAACAATGAGTAAGATGTGCAACATTTGGGGGATGGACACACTTGAAGCTCTCACTCGAGGGGGGTGGGGGGGCATGGGCAATATGTGTAACCTTAACACTTGTACCCCCATAATACGCCAAAATAAATAAATAAATAAATAAATAAATAAATAAATAAATAAATAAATAAAAGATATTAGATCATTTTTACATGGCATATTCAGGAGAGGGAGGAGAAGACAATAGCACTGAAGATTACAAAGATAGATTAAGAGAAAAGGGGTAAAGTAAGGCATAAAAATAGAAAATGTTAGGACAAAAAGAAAACTACTTACTTACTGTGCTATAGTAAAAATTTAATCTAAAATATACTATGCACACTTCCACTGCTCCACTTGACCAGACTTTTAAAAAAATAATAAGTAAATAAAATATACGATGCAGCACCAGATACTTCAATCACAGAGCTTGACCTGCCACAGCCTCAGCCAATCATGTTTTGTGCCACACGACCCCACCTCCCCTTCCACAGCTAAATAAACTAGCATTGGGCACCCTTGCCAGAGGTCTCCTACACAAAGAGGCCCCAGAGAAAATCAGGAGGTTGGCTGAAAGGACTGAAGGAGAATTCAGAAAAAGAAACAGTGAAGTTGGGTTAAAGGACTGACAAGCTAAAGTTATGAAGAAGCAGGTATAATAGGTACAGAGGTTATGAACAAAAAAAAAAAAGAGATACATTAGGGAGAAAGAGAATTAAGTGGTTCAAAAATGCAGAGAAAATGATTGCAGCTCATGAGAGACAGGGATGAACTGGTCAGTAAAAGTTCTTATTTCTAGCAGTTTTCTAGTTCTTTCATGTATATCCCTTTCCTCAAGGTGGTTTTGAACAACTATATGACCTGGAGAAAGAAAAATCCTAAGACATAAATAAATGATTAAAAGGGTTTATACCAATTTTTTTCCATATTAAAAATAACCTTTAAAAACCCTTATCATTGAAGGTCTGAGCTAGAAGAGTCCTTGGAAGCAAACCAATTTACTATTTTAGAGATAAGAAAATTGAGGACCATAAAGTTGCCTAAGATTATAACAGACAGTGACTGAGCTAGGACAAGGACCCAGGTCTCCCACTCAGGGGTGGGGAACCTGTGTCCCTAAGGCCACATGGCCCTCCAAATCCCCAAGTGCAGGCTCTTGACTGAATCCAAACTTCACAGAATAAATCCCTTTACTACAAGAATTTGTTCTGTAAAATTTGGATTCAGGCAAAGGCTGCACTTAAGGATCTAGAAGTGTGTCCTTCACCACCACACTAAATAACACCAATACAGAAACATTTTCTCAAAACAAGTATTTCTGCAACATATTTTAAAATGAATCAGAAATCTTTATGTATATATGCCTTCTTGCACAGTTTAAGTTTTCAACTTATATTTACTCTCTGGCTCTCTGTTATCCTTATAAAATACATTCATTATATTTTTCCTTTTCTTCCTCATATATATATTTTTTTAATTCATCTGTCACTAAAGACATTACACTCACAATTTCTCAGGCCCACTGGCTTTTCCTCCTTACAACTGTACATTTCAAAACAGCATTTACTCAGGACAAATTATTGCACGGATTGTACAACTCAGGACAAATTATTGCACGGATTGTGTGTGAACTCAAAGTAGTACAGAGCAAACACTTTAAATGAAAAATAAATTTCAATTAAGGATCGGATCATAAAAGATTTCATTGAAGAAAAACTCATCACCATTGTCAGTAAAATTCAGGAGAAAACAGTGCAAGAACAACCAAAATTGAAAAGAGATTAACGTGAAATTTTTCAAGTCATTCCTTACCACATATATTGCATTCATTCAACACGCCTTGAGAACAAAAATTACAACTTGGAAACAAAAATCCCACAGGGGGAGAAATTATTAATCAGTGAGAAAGTGTAGAGAGAGGTAGAAAAAAAAGTTGACATAGGGTAAAAATGATAAAGCCCGGCGACAAGACTGCAGAATACCTAGATGCACTCTGACAAAACAAACACTTAAGCTCCTCTAAGGATCCTCAAAGGACACACTGAGGAGGACGGGGAGAGGTGAATAAATCCTTGTATCTCTAAAGCTGATCCACAGAAAAGCAGAGTCATCAATTTCCCAAGAATAAACTCAGCCATCTTAAAACGGGGGAAATTAAGAAGATGGCACAGTTTAAAGAATGCTTTGCTTAGGTTTAAGGTGAACAAAGTATAAAGTGCAGAACACACAAACTACGATGCTAATGATTAAACAAAGAAAAGCACAACTATTAAGTCCAGAGGCCACTTCAGTCACAGCTAATGAAAGTATCACATTCAAAGGATCTTTTCACCAAATGAAGAACTGATGACGTTATACGCATATTATTTCTCAATTCTAACAATTTAGAGGTGTGTGTTTTGATGAATGAGAAAATTTAGGCTTTGCGCCTTGAATTAACCAAGATCACCAAGGCAGGCTGTGAGACCATCGGGATTCGAATCCCGGGTGGCCGAGCCACAATACCGCCACCGTCAACAATCAACACGGCAGTTTAAGTTCGTCCTTACCAGTCACCGAAGAGATGAGTTCTGAAGAAGGAGTTCATTCTAAAAAGGGCATCGGACTTTCTCTCTCTCAAAGTAGAACAGAACTGAGCTGTCAAAGACAGAAGAAGAAGTGAGAGCGGCTGCCGCCGGGGCTTTCCATCCCGGCATCTCAGCACCGAGCCCGCCACGCTCGACCCCGGCAGCCCGAGCCGCACTCCGTTCTCCGCCCCGGGCCGCCAGGGCCGCGGCTGTCAGACCCGGAGGGGCAGGGACTTGGCCCGTAGGAAGAGACAAAGAGCCTTCCCGGCCGCAGCAGGGGGCTGCCGGCCCGTCCGCGAGCCGGGTTTCCGCGGCAGGGGCCCCGGCGGGGCGGGGATCCGGGCCGGGGGCGCGGCGAGGGAGGAGCGGCCGCCGGGGTGTGGGGGGGCCCGAGGGGCTGTGCGAAAGGCGCTGGCCGGGCCGGCGGGGACGCCACCACCCGCCGCGTCCCTCTCGCCCCTTCCCCATTACCTTGCCTGTGGGCTTCTCGTCACGGTCGCCGAAGCCCCTGCGTTTCCGAGCCCTAGCGGCTCAGCGAAAGCCGATTAGCGGGCGTCAGCTGAGTCCGGCACTCGTGAAGCAGCCTCCAGGTCGGGATGGAGAAAGGCCGGGGGGTGGGAGTCAGGACGCGGTTGGTTCCCAGCTAGCGATCTTACTCCTCTAGTCCCTCGCACTCCGCTTCCGCACCGCCTCCCAGCCCGACCCTTCCCCCACTCCAGGGCCCGCGGCGCGCAGCATTGTGGGGGATGTAGTCCTGGAATGAGGAAGACGCGGCACGTGCTTCCATCGCCCTGCACCTACTCCGGGTCAGAGCGACGCCGTTGCGCGGCAACCAGAGAGGGGCGGCCGACTCCTTCCGGATTGGAAGACGAGCCCGCGAGAGGGCGTATCCTCAGCCTTAACTCGCTGCGGGCGCTGGAAGGAGGGCGCAGGCGATTTACACCCCAATCTCCAGTCGGGAATCGACCTTCCTAATGCTGCTGACTTGAGGTCCGGGAGCTTAGTAGTGCTTAAGTGTGCTCCAGACAAGAATGTCCCGTATTGCCACTGAAGGTTTTCAGCCAGTGGAGTAAGGCAAGAAAAATAGAACTAAATGGGAGAAAAGAAAATTATTTTTTCACAGATTCTATAGTTATGTATGTGGCAAATCCAAAAGAATCTACAGGTGAACTGCTACAATAATAAAAGAGTTTAACAAAGTTAATAGATACAAAAATCGTATTTTTCAAAAATCAATATTTATTTATATATGCGAGGAAAAGAGAGAATTTCTTAAAAACATACCATTTACAATAGCTCCAAACAAATATCAAGTACCTAGTAATAAATCAATCAAAGAAGTGCAAAACCTGTGTGAGGAAAACATTGAAAGACATTGAAGAAGACCTAAATAAATAAGAGATATAATCATGGACTGGAAGATTCAATACTGGGAGACATCAAGACTCTCCAAATCTCTCTATAGATCCAGTGCAATTCCAGATGAAATCTCAATAGATTTGTGTATATGTGTGAAATACTGGACAAGCTAATTTAAAATTTTGTGGAAGAGCAAAAACAAGCATTCATGAAAAAGAGGAGGAAGAAGAAAAAAAGAGGAGAGGGAGGATATCTGTGTTACCAGATTTCAAGCTGTATTATAAAGCTGTCAATCTAAATAACAAACAGAATCTCTAAAAGAAAAAGACATTTGTTCGGAAATAGCGCATTGTAATGGGAATACATCTGTCATAGTTAACTATGTGTGTATTCAGGGAGATAAAGAAAGACAAATATTTTTAAAGGAAAAATGAGGATTACATAACTTTCAATATGATCTTCCTCAGCTATAAGAACCGGTATAACAAGGGTGATCCAATTCTGAGGTTGGACAGGCAATTGCTGGGCAGACGTCCTTGCAAAAGCATTTATTGTATAAGGTTGTGATGGGCTTTGCATAAGGTTGTAGCTTTTGCATAGTCTTTTGTGATAATTTTATCAGGCATGAGAATCCTATGTTCTTAGTTTTCCCCAGCCCTATTTGGCAGGGTTATGGGGTTTTTTTACACAAGTGACTCCACTTTGGTTCTTTCAACTTTCAACTTTGATAGTAGTTAGAGCAGTGTGTTGTATTAGATCAATGATAGACAAATGTATCAACAGAACAGAATAGAGAGCACAGAAAGTCTCAGCCATACATGGAAATTTAATTTATGTTGTCAAGGTGGCAATGTAAAGCAATGCCTCAAAGAACAGTTTTCAGGCGGGCGTAGTGGCTCACGCCTGTAATCCTAGCACTCTGGGAGGCCGAGGTGGGCAGATTGCTCGAGGTTAGGAGTTCGAAACCAGCCTGAGCAAGAGCGAGACCCCGTCTCTACTAAAAAGCGAAAGAAATTAATTGGCCAACTAATATATATAGAAAAACTTAGCCGGGCATGGTGGCGCATGCCTGTAGTACCAGCTACTCCGGAGGCTGAGGCAGTAGGATCACTTGAGCCCAGGAGATTGAGGTTGCTGTGAGCTAGGCTGATGCCATGGCACTCACTCTAGCCTGGGCAACAAAATGAGACTCTGTCTCTAAAAAAATAAAAAATAAATAATAAAAAGAACAGTTTTCAATAATTAATTAGTGCTGGGACAAATAGTTTTCCATTTAGAAAAAAGAATAAAACTGGACTCTTCAAATTACACACAAAAGTCAATTCTTGGTGGGTAACAGGCATAAATTTGAAAGGCAAAAGATAAAGCTTTTATTGTTTTTAAAGATAATGTAGCATCATATATCCATGACTTCAAGGGTAGGGGACAGTCTTGTTAAACTAATCCAAAAAGCACTAACTGTAATAGAAAAATGGATAAAATTGACTAACTTAACATTAAGACTTGGTTTCATCAAATTACACTATTAAAAGAGTTAAAAGGCGAGCCTCAGAGACAAATAAGGAATTTGCAACACGTATAACCAAGAAAGATCTTGTATCCAGAATATATAGAGATCTATAATCATAAGAAAAATATCTGAACAACCTCTAAGGGTGAAATCCAAACAAGCAGTAAACATATGGAAAAGTGTCAACCTCCTATGAAAACAGGGCAATTAGAACCACAATGAGAGAATAATACAACATCCACCAGAGTGGCTACAACAAAAACAACTCACAATTACAAGTGTTGACCAGGAGTGGAGCAATGGGAATTCTCATACTTCGCCACAGGGAGAGTCAATTAATACAGTAGTTTGGAAAAAAGAACAAGTGACATTCAACACTATGGATACATCCTAAAAACAATATTAAGGAAAAGAAAAAAAAACCAAAAGAATATATACATACTATGTTATTCCATTTTTATAAGATTCAAAACAGAAAAAAAGAATGTATGCTTAGGTGTTAAAACTATAAAGAAAAGCAATGAATTAGTCACCATAAAAGAAAGGTTAATAGCTACCTCTAAGACAGAGGAAGTTCTATGGAGGGGTTAAAGACTGTGAAGAGGCACTGGGTTGGAATTCTACAAATCTATTTCTTGGTATGGGTGGTGGTTACACTGTCGTGGGTGTCCCAGAAAACCTGGCATGCCTTTAATATCTGAGAATCCCATTATATTTCTTATTAATTTCTCAAGAGCAAAGAAAATAAATCATTAAGATTGTATGTTTATTATTTATACATTTTTCCACGTTTGTGTTATTTCCCAATCTAAAAATAAAAAAGAAGAGATCCACAGTCAAGTCTAGGCCCAACACTGTATAACCTTGGACAAGTTCCATAACCTCTCTAAGCCTCAGTTCCCCATCTGCAAAATGTCAGTAGTAAGAATATATCAAAAGGATGCTGTGAGAATTAAAATGAGAATATGAGTTGATGTGAATAAAGCAGTTTTCAGAGTACAGTCATCTCTCAGTAAGCATGAGAGATTGGTTCCAGGACCCCCTCGTTGCCTCTCCACTGGTATCTGCATCCACTGGTATCATTACGAACACATTAAAGCATTAAAGACACTGAAGCAAGTAAATCATGAAATGGTCCCTATGGTGGAGGGTACAGAGATGATAAATATACTAACAGCCACAGCAGAATGTGATTTTTGCTATTAGGAGAGGAAAAAACACTTGTACCTGAATGGAGAATGTCTGTATGGTACGTAGGCACAAAGGAAAAGAGAAAATATAGGCCGGGCACGGTGGCTCACGCCTGTATCCTAGCACTCTGGGAGGCCGAGGCGGGCAGATCGTTCATGGTCAGGAGTTCGAGATCAGCCTGAGCAAGAGCGAGACCCTCGTCTCTACTAAAAATAGAAATAAATTAATTGGCCAACGAAAAATATATAGAAAAAAAAAATTACCCAGGCATGGTGGCGCATCCCTGTAGTCCCAGCTACTTGGGAGGCTGAGGTAGAAGGATTGCTTGAGCCCAGGAGTTTTGAGGTTGCTGTGAGCTAGGCTGCCACCACGGCACTCTAGCTCAGGCAACAGAGTGAAACTCTGTCTGAAAAAAAAAAAGAAAGGCAATATAAATCACGTGCACAAAACATGGGATAATCTGGGTATAGATTATCTGCACTATTCAATATAGTAGCCACTAGCCCCATATGGGTTTGAGAACTTGCTAGTCTGAATTCAGATGTGCATGTGAGTGTAACATACACACCAAATGTCAAAGATTTAGTCTGAAAAAAATAATGTGAACTATCTCTAATGGTTTTTAAATATTGATTATATATTAAAATGATAATATTTTTAATATATTTCATTTAATAAAATATTTTATTTATTTTTTTTTTTAGGGATAGGGTCCCATTCTGTCATCCAGGCTGGGGTACAATGGCCCAATCATAGCTCACTGCAGCCTTGAACTCCTAGGCTCAAGCCATCCTCCTCCCTCAGCCTCTCAAGTAGCTGAGACTACAGGCATGTGCCACCACATCTGGCTAATTTTTAAATTTTGTGTAGAGACAGGGTCTTGCTGTTGAATACCCAGGCTGGTCTTCAACTCCTGGCCTCAACTGATTCTCCTGCCTTAGCCTTACAAAGTGCTGGGATTACAGGCATGAGCCACCATACCCAACCAAAATACATTATTAAAATTAATTAATTTTCTTTTTACTTTTTAAATGTTACTATAAGCATAAATACAATCATATATGTGGTTTGCATTATATTTCTATTGGACAATGCTGCTCTCGAGATATATGAGAAAACTAAAAAGGTTAAAAAAAAAAAAGCAAAAATTAGAGGGCTTTAAATGCCAAACTAAGGAACTTCTACTTAATTTAAGGAAACATGGAAAGTGTTAAGGTGGGGAGATGGTTCTGCATTTGTCTATGGGACTGTTTTGTTATCTAATATTTATGTGTGCTAAACCAGTTTCCTTTAGATTCTAAACACCTCACTATATACACTGTTTCCAGACACAGGTAAGAGCAGTCAATAAATACATGGTGAATAAATGAAACTTCCTAGTGACCCCCCCATACACAAATCTCTTGATACTGTATATATTTAATAAATGCTGTTTGACTCTCTGATAGAAGTTTCCCTGGCCTATGTCTAAATATTCATCTAACGCTATTTTCAAGATTTCCTACACCTCCATTCTATCCTGCATCTTGGTACACAAAGAGTAAATTAAGTTGGAAGGCTCAAGAGATTAAAATAATAATTGTTATTGTCTTTTACAGCACTTTTCGATTTAGAAACAATTTTCTTAGAAGGAGTGGGATGTATCGCCAAACTCCTCCCGCTCATCTGTCAAAGAGAGACCCAGAATCAAAAGAACATAATTAACTGCTCAAAAGAATTCAATGAGAGTTGAAGCCATTCCTTTCCAGAATCGAGGAGAAAATCTACAGCCCACTAGTACCAGGTCCCAGCTGGAAAGTGCCATTTCCTCAGCAGCACAGTAGAGGAGAAGGTTGTCTATTCCTAAAAGACAAGACTAGTATAATAATATCATGCTAACAAGAAAAATAGCTTTCCTGGGATTATTGGTGTTGTCTCTGAAGAAAAGAGTTAGAAACTGAACTGGGAGAAGAAATTGGAATTGGAGTACCTACTTCCATTCTTCTTTATGATGCAGAGCATGACACAGCTCAGGCATGAATTACTGCTCAGAAGTGCTAAGAGAATGAAAAGAACTCTTGACTAAACTTGTGGGCCTCCTTCCTGAGGGCAGGAGGGGTGCCTTCCTAAGAACTAGAAGTAAAGAGCAGAACAGTAGGAGAAAGAAACAAGTTAGAAGTTTGGCGGGACATGTTGGGTTATACCTGTAATACTAGCACTCAGGGAGGCGGGGGCAGGAGGATTACTTAAGCTCAGGAACTCAAGACCAGCCTGAGCAAGAGTGAGACCCTATCTCTGAAAAAACAAAAAAAGGAACAAGTCAGAAGTGAAGTGAACCTCCCTCGAAGACACCATTGCTGGAAAAGCCTAGATGTGGATGCACCTTCCATTGGGCTGTGAGAGGTGCCTGACCTTTCATGGAAAGTTCTATTTTTCCATATAATGATCCAAAAGGTTTAGTCTGGAGGAGTCTGACAGGCCAAGGGAGGGAGAGACCTAACCTGCCTCTCTTCTGTAGGATTTGGAAATGTGAGAGGGGCCTGCTAACCATGAGAAAATCTCCTAGTTGAAAGTGTAATAAACAGTTTAGATCAAGACAAGTATTTTAATTCTCCATCCCTTATGCTGGGAACTCATCGTATCTTGCCTCAGTCCAAATTTAGGCTTTCCTTATAGAAAACAGATCTTATTCATTAAAACTCCCAGCTATAAATTACAAAAAAAGGCAAAGATCAACATTCAAATTATCAAAATCATAATAACTATTATATTTCCTAGCAAACTCAAGGTCATCATACTCATACACATTCAGTGAGATCAATTTTAACCAAACAGAAGGCACAAATATGTATATTTTCTTGCTAACTTGGCTAACTACAAAAATTACCTACATTGTTCATTATTATAAAATTCAGAATAATCACCCCATATAAAGTATATGAAGTAATGAATGCTACTGCATTCAAAACTCGTTACCATACTTTTTTTCCGCACATAAAGAGTTAGTTCTAGAAATTACATTCTCAAAATATTCTAAATTAGATAAATTAGATAAAATAGATTCAATTTTTAATGGTTGTGTTTGATAAATCCCAAGGATTAAGTCACTTTCCTTGGCTATGTCTTAGTTTGCCCACTCCCTAAAAAATTTATAGGTACCTCTCTATTTACTCTTCCTCGAATAGATTATGAGATCTAATCAATCAAGATTTATGACACTGAGAATTTAGACAAAAGATATTATACAGGAAAGAGTTGTATTAATATTTTGGTCTAAGCACTACCTAACTTTTATTACATTTAATTCTTGCAATCCCAAGAGTTTTGTCTGTCACGCGTTTCTCTTTAAACATGTTCTATAAAATTCACACATTCCAGTACACTCCCCATCATACACTACTCAAATCAATCCTTTAGAACAGATAGTCCTTTAACAGAACAGGTAGATGCAGCCTTGCATGTAGTCCCTGTCGGATCCATCTATTTCCACCCACATCCTGTCAGCCATCTCTCTCAGATTCCACGAAAAGTGAGAGGGAGGGAAAGAAGGAAAAACTGGCAAGCGTTAACTACACTATTTCCTCATTTGGTTGATAACAAACGGGGCATACACTCTCAGTTATTGTACAAATAACTTCCTCCATTCAGTCACTCCATCAACAAGCACCAACTGTCCAGGTTTTGCCCGGTGCCTTGAAGAACACATGGCAAGCATGACACAGTCCCACACCTGATGGTTTTACAAGGAGGTTAGGAAAACAAATCCAACAAGGAAAGCAATAGAGCAATACAAGATATTAGTAAATGATATATTAATACCAGTGATACGTATTATACAATGTTTATAATGTGCTGAAGTTAAGACCAGGTGGTGGATAGGTAAAGTACAATAATAAAAGGACATTCATTGATAACTTTGGAACTCTATTCTTCTGTTAATCTGACTGTTGGGGGCCGAGTGGGGTGGCTCACGCCTGTAATCCTAGCAGTCTGGGAGGCCGAGGCAGGTAGATCACTCAAGGTCAGGAGTTCGAAACCAACCTGAGCAAGAGTGAGACCCTGTCTCTACTAAAAATAGAAAAAAAATAATTGGCCAACTAAAAATACATAGAAAAAATTAGCCAGGCATGGTGGCACATGCCTGTAGTCCCAGTTACTTGGGAAGCTGAGGCAGAAGGATTGCTCGAGCACAGGTGTTTGAGGTTGCTATGAGCTAGGCTGACACCATGGCACTCTAGCCCAGGCAACAGAGTGACACTCTGTCTCAAAAAAAATATAACTGTTGGGAACTCATAATCAAAATTTTCCATAAAATCCACAGAAACTATAGGATCTATAGAAACAACATAGTGGCTGACATTTGTGTAATTTTCAAAGCATTTTTGCATTATCTCATCTACTTGTTACATATCTTGAGAATTACATGGAAAAAATATTATTATCTCAGTATTTTGTTGAGGAAAGTAAGGCTCAGAATAGTGAAGAGACTTGCCCAAGAAGACAGCAAGATTAGAAACTAGATCTTTTGGCATCTCCTCTAGTCTCTCCTCTTCCAATAACAGTACCAATCTGTTATCTAGACACTTTAGAAATAGGGTGGATGAAAATTCCATTCTATTGGTTTTCCAGTTTGCAATATCCAGGAAAATGGTTAACAATCTCTTTTCCTTTGTATGAGATTAATCTCAAGGATATCACCAGCTGCATGAGGTCAGAGACTTAACTTTTCTTCCCGACAGTCTCCCAGCAATGACACCGGGGACCGGCTCATGTTAGGTGCTCTCAGTAAACATTTGTTAAAGTCAACTCTATACCAATGTTTCGTGGAAAGTTTGGCTGGGCGCAGTGGTTCATGCCTGTAATCCCAGTACTTTGGGATGAAGCTAGGAGCTTGAGACCAACCTGGGCAACCAAAAGTGAAACAAAAAAAATTAGCCAGGCTTGGTAGCACATGCCTGTAATCCCAGCTACTTGGGAGGCTGAGACAGGCTGAGATTTGCTTTAGCCCAGGAGTTCAAGGTTACAGTGAGCTATGACCAAGCCACTGCACTCTAGCCTGGGTGACAGAGTGAGGCCCTGTATCAAAACAAACAAACCAATATTTTGGGAAAAGTTTGATTTGCTTAGAGCAGAGGTTCCCAGAGATATATCTACAAACCAGTGCCTGGCTGGTGAAATATGAATTTTAAAACTGTAGATTCCAGAGCCCTGTCTGCAGATATTTTGATTCAGGGAGTCCTGAGTGACGCCCAGGAACCAATGTTTTCTTTCTTTCTTTCTTTCTTTCTTTTTTTTTTTTTTGTTTGTTGTTTATTTTTTTGTTACAGGCATGTGCCACCATGCCTGGCTAATTTTTCTATATCTTTTTAGTTGGCCAATTAATTTCTTTCTATTTTTAGTAGAGACAGGTCTTGCTCTTGCTCAGTATGGTTTTGAACTCCTGACCTTGAGCGATCCACGCGCCTCGGCCTCCCAGAGTGGTAGGATCACAGGCGTGAGCCACCGCTTCTGGCCCACGGAACCAATGTTTTCAAAATGATCCTGCAATGATTCTAATGAACCACAAGGTTTGGAAGCCTCTAGTTTAAAACATTTTATTTCTCTGCATTCCTCCCTCCTCTGTCCTAGTCTATAGAGAGAAGCAAAAAAGCAGATGGAAAGGGAAAAGTAGAAATGAACAAACATGTGGCCCTAGAAAGATCCCCTTGGGAAAGAACCTGCCCCAGGTCCTGGTGGTTTTCCAGTTTTCAGTTCCAGGCACTCATGAACTTTTGTTCTCTTTCTGCCTTTGACTTGATTGATTGATTGATTGATTTTGAGACAGAGTCTTGCTTTGTTGCCCAGGCTAGAGTGAGTGCCATGGCATCAGCCTAGCTCACAGCAACCTGAAACTCCTGGACTCAAGCAATCCTGCTGCCTCAGCCTCCTGAGTAGCTAGGACTACAGGCATGCACCACCATGTCTGGCTAATTTTTTCTATATATATTAGTTGGCCAATTAATTTCTTTCTATTCATGGTAGAGACGGGGTCTCACTCAGGCTGGTTTTGAACTCCTGACCTAGAGCAATCTGCCCACCTCAGCCTCCCAGAGTGCTAGGATTACAGGCATGAGCCACCACAGCTGGCCTCTTTCTATTTTTAGTAGAGATGGGGTCTCACCGAGGCTGGTTTCGAACTCCTGACCTAGAGCAATCCGCCCACCTCCACATCCCAGAGTGCTAGGATTACAGGCGTGAGCCACCTCGCCCAACTGACTTCATTGATTGCATTCAGCAATGCAGCAGGTGCTGGAGAATAAGCAGTAAGCCATCAAGACCCCTGCTCTCGAGAAGCTGATAGTCCAGTGAAGGGAGACAGGCAATAAGCAAATGGATGCTATGTCAAGAGATGAAAAATGATATGAGGAAAAGTAAAAGAAGGTAAGAGGATAGAGAGTGGCAGAGGGGGGGAGGGGACTGTTTTATACAGAGTGGTCAGGGAAGGCCTACTGAAATTGGTTCCAGGAGACACCTCTGTATAAATTCTCCTTGCCAGAAGCCACCTTGATTGAAGTGATGAGTAGGAGTCCTTGATTGCAAGCAACAGAAACTGACTCTAATTATCTTAAGTAAAAAAGGAAATATATCAGTGGTTCAATAAATGGATAGGAAGCTATAGACCCAAACTGAGAAAACGGATAGGAATCAAGGTACCAATGGAATGTCCAGTGACCCAAATGTCTTTTTTTTTTTTTGAGACAGAGTGTCACTTTGTTGCCCGGGCTAGAGTGCCGAGGCGTCATAGCAACCTCACAGCAACCTCAAACTCCTGGGCTCAAGCAATCCTTCTGCGTCAGCCTCCTAAGTAGCTGGGACTACAGGCATGCACCACATGCCCGGCTTATTTTACTTTTGTAGTAGAGACAGAGTCTCGCTCTTGCTCAGAACTTCTGAACTCAAGCAATCCACCCCCTTTGGCCTCCCAGAGTGCTAGGATTACAGGTGTGAGCTACCATGCCCGGTCAGCATTTCTTGAAAGAGTGCTCCCAATCATCTCTGGGATTTTCTACCAAGCTACTGGCATTCATACTGTAAGTCACTCTGAATAGCAATTACACTGAACACATGTGATACCAATAATGCATTTAACTCAGTTGAAGTGATGTCAATATGCACAGCAATGACCATTCCACCTGGCACCATGATTATAGACACGTTCTGATTTCAGAGATATTAATATGTGAAAAAATGAGTCTTGGAATTTATAAAATTCCAGTGGACTCAGAATAAAAGAAGAGTTTGTTCAGGAGCTCAAACTGCAATTTTGTAAACTGAAAGGACAAAAAGCAATAGCTTTGACAGATGTTTGCAATGAATCATCTTTGTTGCTGTAAACTTTTAGAAAACTGTTAAAATTGTTACTATAGTGAATAATAAAAAGAAAGTATGTTCAGAACTGCCAGCCCAAACTGATGTGCAGAGATGTTTTCTCAGAATGCCAAACCGTAAGAGTAGAAGGGACCCATACAAAACTTGAATGCAGTCATTCTACATCATCCCTGACATCTAAAGGTAACCCAGCCTTTTTGTTAATATGAAAGAAAACAAAAAACTCAAGTGATAGCAAACTCATTACTTTCAAAGAAAGGTTATTTCATCTTTAGGAAACTTCTTTTAAAATTCTTCCATATATTGAAAAGAAATCTTGACTGGGTGCAGTGGCTCACGTCTGTAATCCTAGCTCTCTGGGAGGCCGAGGTGGCGGATTGCTCGAGGTCAGGAGTTCGAAACCAATCTGAGCAAGAGCAAGACCCCGTCTCTACTATAAATAGAAAGAAATTAATTGGCCAACTAATATATATATAGAAAAAATTAGCCAGGCATGGTGCTGCATGCCTGTAGTCCCAGCTACTTGGGAGACTGAGGTAGCAGGATTGTTTGAGCCCAGGAGTTTGAGGTTGCTGTGAGCTAGGCTGACCCCACGGCACTCACTCTAGCCTGGGCAACAAAGCGAGACTCTGTCTCAAAATAAATAAATAAATAAAATCTTACTTCCTGTGCCAGCTACCTCTTCACCTGAGTTCTTGCCCATACCCTCAGGAATAATCACTCTTCATACTCCCTCTGTGCCTGCTCTGTTCCAAGGTTTATCAGTTCTGAAGGTCAACAATTTGGGTTGAGCTCAACTGTGGGTTGAGCTCAGCTGCATGGTTCTTCTGCTGGTCTTCTTTGGAACCACTTATGCAGCTGCAATCATCCGGCAGTTTGACTGGGGCTGGGTGGTTTAAAATGACCTCTACTCACATGTCTGGTAGCTATCCTGGTTGTCAGCTTGGCCTCCCTTTCCACATCATCTATTGTCCCTAAAGGGTCTAGACTTCATCAAGACAGCAAGAAAGCAAAAACAGAAACTGCAGTTCTCTAACGTCCCGGGCTAAGAACTCTCACAATGACAGTGCTGCCACATTCTATTGGTCAAAACAATAAACTAGTCAGCTCAGATTAAAGAGGGTAGAAAAATAGACTCTACCTATTTGGAGAAGCATCCAAGTCACAATGCAAAGGGCCATGCATACCAGGATGGAAAAATTTGTGTCTGTTTTTTTATAAATGCCACATAAAGTAATAATTCTCAATTTGCCCCTTGTGAGATATGGCTTTTGGTCCCCTCTCCATCTGGCTATGGTCTTTTCAATGTACTCCAGTTGTCTTTATTCCTCCTAAAGTAAAAGGCAGCCACTTTAATGTTTGAATGCAAGATATCCTCTAAATATCATTTATTTTTTCAGAACAAAACACTATTGGTTTTGTTAAATTTGGAGTCAACTAAAATCTCTAAATTCCTTTAAATATATATACTGCTATAATTAAGGGATATCTCCCTCACTTTTACTCATGGTAGTAAATGTTTTGGACTCAGGGATAATAGCAACAATAATAGCTACATTAACTGAGTTTATTAACATATTAAACACTGTGTTTAGCATTTTACTTGCATTATCCCACTTACTTTCCTCAATGATCTATGAGGTAAGCCCTATTACCTACCATGTCATATTAGATAGTATAGACGATACATTGAATAGGTGGGACTCATAAGTTACAATTGCAAAAACAACTGTCTTTCTTTTCTCCACTTTTCATTCAAACCTGTTCTTTAGAGAGGAAATCTAAAGCAAGCCCTGTGACTTATCTGGTCATTCTTAGATAGTAAAAAGTCTGATTTTTGCCAGGCATGGTGGTGCACACCTGTAGTCCCACTATTCACAAGGCTGAGGTTGGAGAATTGTTTGAGCCCAAGAATTCAAGTTCAGCCTGGGCAACATAGCAAGACCCTGTCTCATTAAAAAAAAAAAAAAAAGGCTGGGCATGGAGGCTCACGCCTGTAATCCTAGCACTCTGGGAGGCCGAGGCAGGCGGATTGCTCGAGGTCAGGAGTTCGAAACCAGCCTGAGCGAGACCCTATCTCTACTAAAAATAGAAAGAAATTAATTGACCAACTAAATTATATATATACAAAAAAGTGGCCGGGCATGGTGGTGCATGCCTGTAGTCCCAGCTACTCGGGAGGCTGAGGCAGTAGGATCACTTGACTCCAGGAGTTTGAGGTTGCTGTGAGCAAGGCTGATGCCATGGCACTCACTCTAGCCTGGGCAACAAAGTGAGACTCTGTTTCCAAAAAAAAAAGTCTGATTTTTAAGCCTCTGATACAGTCTTAGTTCAGTAATTAAAATGTCCAGTTTCATGTAGTTGGTTAAATTCCAATTTCTCATTTTGTTATCAAAATGAGAATAGAATGTTTTCCATGTCCCTAGGCCCACCCTGAGGCAAGGGACTAGACATGCCACAATCAGCAGTCAAGGAGAAAGAACGTTCCCTCCTCACCATGTCATATATTTACCAATTGAACTAAGAAGGAATAGGGAAGATCTAGTTTCTCCAACAAACAAAAAAAATATCAAGGCATCTCGGGTCCAGGAAAAACTCCTAAGGCTAAGACTGACTTCTTATACCAAGGACCTTGGGAACAGCCTTGAAGAATCTCTGGGCCGGGCAAGGTGGCTCACGCCTGTAATCCTAAGACTCTGGGAGGCCGAGGGGGGCCGATCGCTCAAGGTCAGGAGTTCAAAACTAGCCTGAGCAAGAGCGAGACCCTGTCTCTACTAAAATATAGAAAGCAGGCCGGGTGTGGTGGCTCACGCCTGTAATCCTAGCACTTTGGGAGGCCCAGGCGGCGGATTGCTCAAGGTCAGGAGTTCGAAACCAGCCTGAGCGAGACCCCGTCTCTACCAAAAATAGAAATAAATTAATTGACCAACTAAAAATATATATACAAAAAATTAAACAGGCATGGTGGCACATGCCTGTAGTCCCAGCTACTCGGGAGGCTGAGGCAGTAGGATCGCTGAGCCCCGGAGATTGAGGTTGCTGCCTGTAGTCCCAGCTACTCGGGAGGCTGAGGCAGTAGGATCTCTGAGCCCCAGAGATTGAGGTTGCTGTGAGCCAGGCTGACGCCACGGCACTCACTCTAGCCTGGGCAACAAAGTGAGACTCTGTCTCAAAAAAAAAAAAAATAAAATAAATAAAATAAAATAAAATATAGAAAGGCATTAATTGGCCAACTAAAAATATATAGAAAAAATTAGCCGGGCATGGTGGTGCATGCCTGCAGTCCCAGCTACTCAGGAGGCTGAAGCAGGAGAAGGACTTGAGCCCAGGAGTTCAAGACCAGCCTGAGCAAGAGCGAGTCCCTGTCTCTACTAAAAATAGAAAGAAATTAATTGGACAACTAAAAATATATAGAAAAAATTAGCCAGGTATGGTGTCACATGCCTGTAGTCCCAGCTACTCAGGAGGCTGAGGCAGAAGGATCCCTTGAGCTCAGGAGTTTGAGGTTGCTGTGAGCTAGGTTGATGCCACGGCACTGTAGCCTGGGCAACAGAGTGAGGCTCTGTATCAAAAAAAAAAAAAAAAAAGAGTATTATAATCATGTCCTACATCAGCGTTTACCTGTGTTTGTTGAATGTTATCATTGTTTGCTGTTTTTTCAGCATTTTTTGTTAATATTCTTTTTAATTGACAAATTATAATTATATACATTTATGGGGTACGATGTGATGTTTCAATATATGTATACAATGTGAAATGATTAAATCAAGCTAGTTAACATTTCAGCACCTCGAGGACCTACCAATTTTTATGGTGAGACATTTGAAATGTATTCTCAGTTATTTTGAAATATACAATACATTATTATTGACTATAGTCACCCTACTGTGCAGTATATCTCAAAATTTATTCCTGTTCTTCCTTTTTGTTTTCAGTTCTAGTAATAGCATATGTTTTGTGTGTGCCAGCGACATTTCTGTACTTTTAATCAGAAACCTAAATATTTCCAGTCACAAATATTTTCATTTGCCAAAGCTGACCTGGAAAATGATGTGAGATGTGGTAACAAAATACGTAGCCTTTAAACTTAAAATATAAAATCCTATATCTGTAGTTTTTTATTCCATTTAAAAGAATTTTGTTATAAAATAAAATGCTGGCCGGGCGTGGTGGCTCACGCCTGTAATCCTAGCTCTCTGGGAGGCCGAGACGGGCGGATTGCTCAAGGTCAGGAGTTCGAAACCAGCCTGAGCAAGAGCAAGACCTCGTCTCTACTATAAATAGAAAGAAATTAATTGGCCAACTAATATATATACAAAAAATTAGCCGGGCATGGTGGCGCATGCCTGTAGTCCCAGCTACTCGGGAGGCTGAGGCAGGAGGATTGCTTGAGCCCAAGAGTTTGAGGTTGCTGTGAGCTAGGCTGACGCCACGGCACTCACTCTAGCCTGGGCAACAAGTGAGACTCTGTCTCAAAAAAAATAAAAAAAAAAATAAAAAATAAAATGCTAACTTGTCTACTGAGTAAAAAATGAAAATGAAAAATTAAAATCCTTCATCTGAAACAGATTTTATTTTGCTAAAAAATAACTCTGACAGTCAAAAGAATGTGATGGTCATTGTCCAAGATCATTGCTCAACAAACACTGAAAAGCCTGAGAGAGTTGCTCCTTCTTGTACAACTTGTTGATTTGCTAACAGGCAAAACAGAATTAGATTTGTTGCTTCTGAATTTCATATGCACAATTCTCTTTTTATTCTAATTGCAGTGGTCAGTTATTAAATCTTCATTGGTAAAGAATGTGATATTGAAGAGATTACTTTTGACCTGTTCAAGTTGTGGATTTGAAGAGAGTAAATTTCTTCCTAGCTTCATTGTATAATATTAATCAGTTACTAAATTTGCATTGAGGCTGGGTGCAGTGACTCACGCCTGTGATCTCAGCCAATTGGGAGGCCATGGCAGGAGGCTCTGTTGAGTCCAGGTGTTGGAGATCAGCCTGAGCAACAAGATGAGACAGTCTCTATAAAAAATAGAAAAATTAGCTGGCATAGTGGTGTGCGCCTGTCTTCCTAACTACTGGGGAGGCTGAGGCAGGAGGATCACTTGAGCCCAGGAGGCTGAGGTTGTAGTGAGCTATGATGACGCCACTGCACTCTAGCCCAGGCAGCAGAGCAAGACCCTGTCTCAAAAAAAAAAAAATTAAATTAAATTAAAATTAAATAAATCTCTATTAAATATACAATTTGCAGTCTCCTGTTCAAGAATCTTATGTCGTTCATTCTCAACAGATGTCTAGTTGCTTTCATTGTTTCCAGTTTTTAAAAGTTTAAGCAAATGGACTCTTTTGAAGACCATTTCCTTTATTTTCAGGTGTTTTCCTTTTTTGAGTTCCACTTTTCTATTTTATATATCTACAATGACCTTGATTTATATTCATTCTTAATGATCCAAATTTAAAAATAACCTGTATATATTCAGAGTTTACACAACTTAAATATATTTTCATTTAAAAAATAAAATAAATGTAAAAGTAAAAAATCAAAATGAAATTTCATATACATTTTTCACAAAAGCCTTTTTCTTCTAAAATATTCAAAATTATTTATTAAATTAAAATATAGGCTGGGCGCAGTGGCTCACGCCTGTAATCCTAGCTCTCTGGGAGGCCGATGCGGGTGGATTGCTCGAGGTCAGGAGTTCAAAACCAGCCTGAGCAAGAGCAAGACCCCATCTCTACTATAAATAGAAAGAAATTAATTGGCCAACTAATATATATAGAACAAATTAGCCGGGCATGGCAGCACATGCCTGTAGTCCCAGCTACTCGGGAGGCTGAGGCAGCAGGATTGCTTGAGCCCAGGAGTTTGAGGTCACTGTGAGCCAGGCCGACACCACGGCACTCACTCTAGCCTGCGCAACAAAGTGAGACTGTGTCTCAAAAAATAAATAAATAAATAATAATAAAGCAAAATAAAATATAAGCTATAAATTATAATTAGTGAATATCAGAATATTCAGTCAAAATTCTTTAAATAAAGCAGAATTTTAAATTCAGTTTTCTGAACATATGCTTGAACTTTTAATATATTTTTATAAAAATAAAACTATTCGCAATCCTAGCACTGTGTCCATTTAGTTGCCCAAGTAAAAAAAGCCAGCTTTCTGTTTTATGTCCCTCATGTCTAAACCACACACATGCACATTTAGTAATATAAATTGCTCCTCAGCTGCTAGGTTTGTTTGTTGTAAACACAGTGCTAATCTGTGAGTAACACAAAATTGGAACACCACAAGAAGAAAGAAATGGATGTTCAGCACTTCTAAGAAAGGACACTTCAGTATGCAAGAATCTAATGTATTGTAGCATCTGAGAGGAAGCATTTGTCAAGTACTATCACATAATTAATTTTTCTTCCTTATCTAAGCATTTTTGCCACTCAGGTGTTCCCTATGCTCCAAAGCTGTGTTCATCGCCCAGGTTGACAACAGTAAGTTGACAACTTAAAGACCTTTACAACATCCTAATTCAGCCCCCCTCCATTGTTTTAAGCACCTAGAACAAGATATGTGAATGCATTGTTCTGGGGCCTGAATAGCATCAGTCACAAGAGAAAATATGTAGGGTCAGACTGCACCAACCCTAAGTACCACGTAGGTGATCAAGGTGCCCACGTTGACTTTGAGAAATGTAGCTTTTGTGCCATTGTGATATGCAAAGACTCCTAAAATGCAGGCATACAGCTGAGGCCCTTCTTGCCCAGGTCTAAGATACTGCCCTTATGTTGCTTCCTGTTCTTTGCTATAAACCAAGCCATGTTCTTCTGTGTCTTTTATAACTCAAGAAGAAAAGGAAAAAAAAAATACAATGAACATCTTTGTCTATTTCCTTGATAATCTATAAAGGATTTCTCTGAGATTTATACTCAGGAGTCAAATTGTTGTAAAGGTTTATAGAGTATATACGTTCTTAATTTCACTGAGTATTGTTCTCTTGAACAACTATGCTGGTTCATGAACTCCTGCGAATAATAACATAAAGATTTTTCCTATTTTGTGTGCAAATATATCACTTTTCAAAACTGAAATGATATTGTTCTCAACCTATTGTTTCACAATATGAAATTTTCATTTGTCTAGTTTGATATTGATCCATGGGCTAAACACTTTAGGCAAAGCTGTCTAACCAGTAATCCCTCCATTTGTACTAGCATCTGATCTATATTTCTATCTGCTGCACCTAATTTGTATATTTGTTTGCCCAGGCAGAGCACAGATTTCAGCAAACTGTCAACAACTATTCCAGAGGAGGTAAAATATCAAATGACTAGAACCCTACAATGATCACCTCCCCATACAAACATTAAATTAAACAACTACCCAGGCCAGGCGCATTGGCTCATGCCTGTAATCCTAACACTCAGGGAGGCCAAGGCAGGAGGGTGGCTTCATATCAGGAGTTTGAGATCAACCTCAACAAGAGCGAGACCCTGACTCTACTAACAATAGAAAGAAATTAATTGGCCAACTAAAAATATATAGAAAAAATAGCCGGCCATGGTGGCACATGCCTGTAGTCCCAGTTACCCAGGAGGCTGAGGCAGAAGGATTGCTTGAGCCCAGGAGTTTGAGGTTGCTGTGAGCTAGGCTGACGCCACAGCACTCTAGCCTAGGCAACAGAGTAAGACTCTGTCTCTAGAAAAAAAAGAAAGAAAGAAAGAAAGAAAGAAATTTGCTGGGCAACTAAAATAGGAAAAAAAAAAAAAAAAAAAAAAGGCTGACACCGTCTTGGCATCAGCCTGTGTATGCAGATGTTAAAATAAATTTCTTTTCACCTAAAAATAAAATAAAATAAAATAAAATAGAAAAAATATTAGCCAGGCATGGTGGCACATGCCTGTAGTCCCAGTTACTTGGGAGGCTGAGGCAGAAGGATCGCTTGAGCCCAGGAGTTTGAGGTTGCAGTGAGCTAGCCTGATGCAACAGCACTCTAGGCTGGGTAACAGAGTAAGACTCTGTTTCAAAAAAAAAAAAAACTATCCATGCAAGAAAGCACCTTCATAAGAACTAAAAAACCAGGTGAGAGACTACAGTACCTAATTTTAGCATAATAACAAGAAAGACACATTGAAGAGGGTAAGAAGAGCAGTATCATATTGCCTATCCCAATCCCAGGCAGCACAGCCTAGACAGAGAACCTATGTGCTTGAGAGAGAGAGAGGGAAGCAAGCATGGCACTTTGTGTTGAGACTCAGTGCCAGCCCCGCCAGAGTGGAACACAGCACTGAGCAGATACCATGGCCCTTGATTCCAAGCAGGGACTCATGGAGGGAGCATTTAGGCCTGCCCCAGGCCAGATGAGAATCCACCACTCTAGCAGGTGGAAACTGAGTCCTGGCCTGCTTCACTACTAGCTGACTAAAGTGCCTCAGTCCCCCCAAAAATTTTAGTGGCAGCCAGGCCATAGCAACCACAGTCCTTGGGTGAGCCCCAGTGCTGCACTGATCTGGGAGGCTGTGGGCTTGGGGTGCAACCCAGAGCCATACCAGCTGCAGTGGCCACAGGAACATTCATGTCACTCCTCCCCCAACTTCAGACAATGCAGTGTAGAGAGAGTTTCCTTCCACTTGGAGGAAAGAGAGGGAAGAGTACAGGGAACTTTGCCTTGGAACCCAGTAACAGCTCCACCACAATAAAAATACAGCACTGGGCAGAATCCACAAGCCTCTGATTTCAGGCCATTGCTCCTAGATGGTACTTCTGGGCCGAGCCTATGCCAGAAGGGAATCTGCTGCCCTGGCAAGGTGGAATCAAGTGCTAGCTGGTTTCACCACCAGCTGACTAAAGTAACCTTGGCCTTGAACAAACATCAGTGACAGTCAGACAGCAGCAGCTGCAGGCCTTGGGCAAGCCCTGGTACTGTGCTGGTCTGGGAGGCATGATGCCAGCTGTGGCAGCCAGGGGAGAGCCCATGTCACCCCTCCTCCAACCCTAGGCTTCTCAGCACAGAGACTCCTTCCACTTAGGGGAAAGGGAGGGCAGTGAGTGAAGGAATTTGCCTGGGAATGCCGGGAATTCTCCCTGATCTTCCCCAAGGAAGATCTAGGTATCTAGGAGTCTGCAAGAGAGTTGCAGCGTAACTGGGCTTAGGGTGCCCTCTAGTGCTAAAACAGCTGCAGCGACCACAGACTGGAAGCCCAATGTTCTGTCCCTTTTAAATTCTTGGAAGGCACTCTGAAGAAGGACTGATACAAACAAGTCTACACTGTGAAGACTAAAGTAAATGCCCAATTTATCAATGCCCATACATCAACAAAAGTCCACAAGCATAAATAACATTCAAGGAAATATTACCTCAACAAAAAGACTAAATAAGGTGCCCATGATCATCCTAGGAGAGATGGAGATGTGTGTCCACTCGGATAGGGAATTCAAAATAGCTGTTGTGAGGAAGCTCAATGAACTTCAAGAAAACACAGAGAAACAATTTAGAAATGTATCAGAGAAATTTAACAGAGATTAAAATAATAAAAAAAATCAAACAGAAATCATGAAGCTGAAACATAAAATTGAAAAACTGAAAAATATATTGGATGTCTCAACAGCAGAATTAATCAAGGAGAAGAAACAATTAGTAAGCTCAGAAACAGGCTATTTGAAAATATACACTCATAGAAGAAAAAAGGAAGATGAATGAAGAAAGCTTACAAAATCTAGAAAAGAGCCTCCAAAGATCAAATTTAAGAGTTATTGGCCTTAAAGGAGTAGAGAAAGAGGGGTAAAAGTTTAATTCAAAGAAATAATAAAAGGGAATATTCCAAACCTAGAGAAAAATAGGTACAAGAAGGCCAAAGATCACCAAGCCGATTCAGTTTAAGAAGACTACCCTAAGGCATATAATATTCAAACTCTCAAAGGTCAAGGACAAGCACATTGGTACCTTGAGATAAGAATCTGACAACCTCCTCATTTGCCAGCAAATTAATAAAGTCCCCTTTCCTTTTCCTCAAAAAAAAAAAAAAAAAAAAAAGGTCAAAGACAAAGAGAGGATCCTAAAAGCAACAAGGAAAAAAAGCTAATAACATATAAAGGAGCTCCAATGTGCCTGGCAGCAGAGTTCTCAGCAGAAACTTTGCAGACCAAGAGATAGTGGGATAATATATTCAAAGTTCTGGAGGAAAATCACTTTCAACTGAGAATAATATACCCAGTAAAGCTATCCTTCAAACATGAAGGAGAAATAAAGACTTTCCGAGACAAACAAAAACTGAGGGACTATATCACCACAAGACCTGTCTTTCAAGAAATGCTAAAGGGAGTTCTTTGTTCTGAACAAAAAGGACACTAATGTACAACAAGAAATCATCTGAAAGTATAAAACTCACTGATAAAAGTAAGTAAAAAGCCAAATTCAGAATACTTTAATGGTGGTGTAGAAATCACTGTATCTTTAGGACCAAGACTAAATGACAGGCTGTGCATGGTGACTCATGCCTGTAATCCTAGCACTCTGGGAGGCTGAGGCAGGAGGATCACTTAAAGGCAGGAGTTGGAGAATGGGCTTACCAAGAGTGAGACCCTGTCTCTACCAAAAATAGAAAAAATTAGCTGGCCAACTAAAACTAGAAACAAAAAAAATTAGCCAGGTGTGGTGGTGAGCACCTGTAGTCCCAGCTACCTGGGAGGCTGAGGCAGTAGGATTGCTTGAGCCCAGGAGTTTGAGGTTGCTGTGACCTAGGCTGATACCACAGCACTCTAGCCTGGGCAACAGAGTGAGATTCTGTCTGAAATTAAAAAACAAAAACAAAAACAAAAAACAGAAAATCAACAAAGAAACATTGAAATTAAATTACACTCTGGACCAAATGGACTGAACTGACATTTTGTAGAACATTTCATCCAATAGTTACAGAATACACATTCTTCACATCAGCACATGGAATATTATTCAGATTAGACCATATGTTAGGCCACAAAACAATTCTTAACAAACTAAAATAAGATTGAAATCATGTCAAGTATCTTTTCTGACTACAATGGAATAAAACTAGAAATCAATAACAAGAGTACCTTTGGAAATTGTTCAAAGACATGGAAATTAAACAACCTGCTCCTGAACAACCAATGGGTCAGTGAAGAAATTAAGAAAGAAATTTAGATTTTTTTGAAACAAATGAAAATTAAAAGACAACATACCAAAACCTATTGGATACAGAAAAGCAGTGCTAGGATTGAAGTTTATAGCAATAAACACCTACATCAAAAAAGTGGAAAGACATCAAATAAACAATCTAACAATGCATCTCGAAGAACTAGAAAGACAAAAATAAATCAAACCCATAATTATAAATGAAAAAGGATAATAAATATCAAAGCATAAATAAATAAAATTGAAACAAAAAAGAAATACAAAAAATTGACAAAATGAAAAGTTGGATTTTTGAAAAGATAAACAAAATTGACAAATCTTTGTTAGACTAAGAAAAAAAGATAGAAAACTAAAATAAATAAAATCAGCCAAAAAACAGACATTATAAGTGATACCACAGAAAAACAAAATGCCAGCTGAACACAGTGGCATGAGCCTATAATTTCAGGACTTTAGGAGGCAAAGGGGGAGGATTACTTAAGGCCAGGAGTTCAAGACCAGCCTGGGAAATATAGCAAGACTCTATCTCTACAAAAAAGAAAAAAAAAGAAGAAACAGAAAAAGAAAGAAAAACAAAATATCATTAAAGACTATTATGAACAACTATACACCAACACATTGGGAAACTTAGAAAAAAATGGTTAAATTCCTAGTCACCTGCAACCTACCAAGATTGAATCATGAAGAAATAGAAAACCCGATCAGACCAATAATGAGTAACAAGATTGAATCAGTAATAAAATGTGTATCATCAAGGAAAAGCCCAGGACCTGATGGCTTCACTGCTGAATTCTACCAAACATTTAAATAACAAATAACAATTCTACTAAAATGATTCCAAATAATTGAAGAAGGGGGAAATTTCCAAACTCATTCTAGGAGGCCAGCATTACCCTGACACCAAAGCCAGACAGACACACAAAAAAAGAAAACTACAGGCCAATATTCCTGAAAAGGAACTGGCTGTGGTGGCACATACCTGTAACCCCAGCTACTTGGGAGGCTAAGGCAAGAGGACCACTGAGCCCAGGCATTTGAGGTTGCTGTGAACTATGATCACACCACTGTGCTCCAGCCTGGGTGACAGAGTTAGACCCTGTCTCTAAAAACAAAAACAAAGAAGACACACAGATGGCTAACAGGGCAACCAGTACATTAAAAAATGCTCAGCATCACTAATCATCAGGGAAATAAATGCTAATCAAAACCACAATGAGATATCATCTCACCCCAGTAGAATGGCCATTACCAAAAATACGGAAAATAAGAGATGCTAGGAGGGATGTGGAGCAAGTGGAATGATCAAAACTGTTGATGGAAATATAAATTAGTATAGCCACTGTGGAAAGCACCATGCAGGTTTCTCAAAAAACCAAAAACGAAACTACCATATGATCCAGCAATCCCACTGCTGAGTGTATCCAAAAGAAAAGAAATCAGGGTCATGTGTGGTGGCTTGTGCCTGTGATCCTAGCACCCTGGGAGGCTGAGGCAGGAGGATTGCTTGAGCTCAGAAGTTTGAGAGCAGCCTGAGCAAGAGGAGACCTGGTCTCTACAAAAAATAGAAAAATTATCAAGCAGAACCTTGGAGGTAAAATTAAAAAAAAAAAAAAAAAGAAAAATTAGCTAAGCATGGTGGTGTGTCTTGTAGTCCCAAATACTCAGGAGGCTAAGGCAGGAGGATTGCTTGAGCCCAGGAGTTTGAGTTTGCAGTGAGCTATGATAATACCACTGCACTCTAGCTCCAGTGGCAGAGCAAGACCCTGTCTAAATAAATAAATAAAAATTTAAAACTAAAAGTTAAATCCGAGAATGTTTCTTTAAAAAGAAAAAAAAAATGAAAACAAAAAGAAAAAAACTGTTCCAGGCAGGCATTGGGGGATACAAAAACAAATGAGGGCTCTACACTCAAGGACCTTGGAGCCTGGAAGGTATCCTGAGAAACCTATTCTACAGCCTTACAGAAGTCAAGATTTCTGTCATTTGCATTTCTTCTTTTAAAAATTCATTGATCCTGTCAAATGAAAGAAAGTTGGGTTAATCTGAAAATGTGTATCCCTAGCAAGCTCTCACTTCTAATAATGTGTTTTCTTTGTAAGAGCACATAAGTGATACATTGAATAATCCTTTCTTGAATCTTGCCCAGAATCAAATCAATTTTGGCAGCATATAATTGGGGAGTTCCACCCTCTCTCCTTTTGGAAAATATTCACCGAATTTGCAAATATGCAATCTTGATTTCATTTTCCTTCATTTCATTCTCCTTGATTTCAATGTCTCATTCAAGGCTCTCCAAGTAGGCTGGGATATAATCCACATCTGCCAGATGATTGAAAATTATGTAGATCTCCACACCATTTAGATATTCTCATACTTCTTATTCATCTTGGGTCCAGTTCCTTCTAACTCGCTTTAGATTTACCTTTTTTGGTATAAAGACCATTTTTCTTTTTCTTTCTTTTTTTTTCTTTTTCTTTTTCTTTATCTTTTTCTTTTCTTTTTTTTTTTTTTGAGACAGAGTCTTGCTTTGTTGCCCAAGCTAGAGTGAGTGCCATGGCATCAGCCTAGCTCACAGCAACCTCAAACTCCTGAGCTCAAGCAATCCTCCCAAGTAGCTCTGACCACAGGCATACGCCACCATGCCCGGCTAGTTTTTTATATATATATTTTTTAGTTGGCCAATTAATTTCTTTCTATTTTTAGTAGAGACAGGGTCTCACTCTTGCTCAGGCTGGTTTCGAACTCCTGACCTCGAGCAATCCACCCACCTCGGCCTCCCAGAGTGCTAGGATCACAGGCACAAGCCATCTCACCTGGCCAAAGACCATTTTTCTTGACACAGAAGACAGACTCAAAGAGTTCCGCGTACTCTGTCATTTGTCCATACTACCCAGTCAGCCCAAGCATCAGAACTAACTCTTCTTTTGTCTTCTTGCTCGAAATACGACTTAGAAAATTCTTTTATTTATCTTTAGAAGCTTTGCAATTTGGGTTTTAGTGTTCCTGTTACCATTTTTCTTTTTCTTTTTTTTTTTTTTTTTTGAGACAGAGTCTCACTTTGTTGCCCAGGCTAGAGTGAGGGCCGTGGCGTCAGCCTAGCTCACAGCAACCTCAAACTCCTGGACTCAAGCAATCGTGTTGCCTCAGCCTCCCAAGTAGCTGGGACTACAGGCATGCGCCACCATGCCCGGCTAATTTTTTCTATATATATTAGTTGACCAATTAATTTCTTTCTATTTATAATAGAGACAGGGTCTCACTCTTGCTCAGGTTGGTTTCGAACTCCTGACCTCGATCAATCCGCCCGCCTCGGCCTCCCAGAGTGCTAGGATTACAGGCATAAGCCACTGCGCCCGGTCCCTGTTACCATTTTTTACAGATTTGTGACACTCTACTCATCTTTAGTCGCATTCCCTTACTTCCATCATGTATACATTTTCTATTAAAATCTGGACTATTCTAGTGAAGAAATAATTACTGGAAAAAAAAATCTGGACTATTCATAAAATGCCCCATACTATTACAATGCTATTACAATGGCTTTTCCAGACACCTCCTTTTTTCCTTCTTCACTGAGGTCATTTTAAATTATGTAGTCAGAATTAAATATATGAGGGCTCAGGAGTTTGAGACCAGCCGGAGCAAGAGCAAAACCCCGTCTCTAATAAAACTAGAAAAAAATTATCTGGACAACTAAAAATATATAGAAAAGATTATCCAGGTATGGTGGCACATGCTTATAGTCCCAGCTACTCGGGAGGCTGAGGCAGAAGGATCACTTGAGCCCAGGAGTTTGAGGTTGCTGTGAGCTAGGCTGACGCCACGGCACTCACTCTAGCCTGAGCAACAGAGTGAGACTCTGTCTCAAAAAAAAAAAAGAAAAATTAAAAAAAGAAAAAGAAAAAAAGCAAATCTCATACACATGAATCATGCCTGTCTTTCCTCTGAACTTTTTAAAAATCTGAATTCTTTGTAATCTTCAAGACATAGCTGACTATTTCTATTATAAAAAGTTATGACTTCGGCCGGGTGCGGTGGCTCACGCCTGTAATCCTGGCACTCTGGGAGGCCGAGGCGGGCAGATTGCTCGACGTCAGGAGTTCAAAACCAGCCTGAGCAAGAGCAAGACCCCGTCTCTACTATAAATAGAAAGAAATTAATTGGCCAACTAATATATATAGAAAAAATTAGCCGGGCATGGTGGCACATGCCTGTAGTCTCAGCTACTTGGGAGGCTCAGGCAGAAGGATTGGTTGAGCCCAAGAGTTTGAGGTTGCTGTGAGCTAGGCTGATGCCACGGCACTTACTCTAGCCTAGGCAACAAAGCGAGACTCTGTCTCAAAAAAAAAAAAAAAAAAAAATTATGACTTAGGTAGAGTCATTTTCTCCCTATCTTCCTGTCACTTTTACTTCAGAGAATTTCAATTGTAAAGCATACATCTTTCTGCACTTGTAACCAGGGAAGATGTTAATTCAGGCTGGGCACGGTGGCTCATGCCTATATCCTAGCACTCTGGGAGGCCAACGCGGGAGGATTGCTTGAGCTCAGGAGTTTGAGACCAGCCTGAGCAAGAGTGAGACCCTGTCTCTACTATAAATAGAAAGAAATTAGCCAAACAACTAAAAATAGAAAAAATTAACCGAGTACACTGGCACATGCCTGTAGTCTCAGCTACTCGGGAGGCTGAGGCAGGAGAGTTGCTGGAGCCCAGGAGTTTGAGGTTGCTGTGAGCTAGGCTGACACCAAGGCACCCTAGCCCAGGCAACAGAGTGAGACTCTGTCTCAAAAAAAAAAAAGGAAGAAAGAAAAAGAAAATCAAAGTGTGTTCCTGCCTAAGAGAGCAGGCAAACACAATCTAGGGTATCACTTAAAACTCTGTTCTGAGGCCAGGCGAGGTAGCTAACGCCTGTAATCCTCGCCCTTTGGGAGGCTGAGGCGGACGGATTGCTCGAGGTCAGGAGTTCGAAACCAGCCTGAGCAAGAGCAAGACCCCGTCTCTACTATAAATAGAAAGAAATTAATTGGCCAACTAATATATGTATATGTATAGAAAAAATTAGCCGGGCATGGTGGCGCATGCCTGTAGTCCCAGCTACCCGGGAGGCTGAGGCAGAAGCATTGCTTGAGCCCAGGAGTTTGAGGTTGCTGTGAGCTGGGCTAATGCCACGGGACTCATTCTAGCCTGGGCAACAAAGTGAGACTCTATCTCAAAAACAAACAAACAAACAAACAAAAAACTCTGTTATGAAATATTAAAGCAAATCAGAGTCACTAATTGTTCTAAAACTGTGTGTTTTTTCCATTCTGTATATAATCTTAATATTTTAGATGAAACTCCTAAAAACATAGCTTCATTTGACACCAGAGATAATTCTTGCAATGTCAAATTTGTGCTCCTGTAGTGTATGGTTCCATTTACATGAAATGCCCACAATAGACAATCCGTCAAGACATATAGTAGATTAGTGGTTGTCAGAAGACGAAGGGAAGGAAGACTAGGAATTGACTCCTTAATGTGTACAGAGTTTCTTTTGGGGGTAATGTAAGTATTCTGGAATTAGAAAATGGTGATGGTTGCATAACATTGTGACTATACTAAAACTCACAGAATTTTACAGTTTAAAATGGTTTAATGGTGATTTTTGTGTTATGTAAGTTTTACCTTGGTAAACTTTTTAATCTGTTTTGCTCCAACATTTTAAGTTTAATATTGTCAAATTAAGAGAAAATAAAAAGCGCCAACATATAAATCTATAGAATAATTTTAATAAATGATGAATTGGCCAAATGAAAAATAAAGTAGAAAAATGTGTATGTTCGGGGCACCCATCCGTATTCAGAAACCCCTGTTCCCTAGATCCCTGACCTTGGATTTTCAGTATGCTCATACTGCCATCTGGTGGCGTTAGATCTCCAAACCAGGCAGGGTCCTATATTTAGGATTTATTTCTATATCTAACCTATTCTTCCCTCCAAGTTTGTCCTCTTATGGTTGGAAAGGATATGCAAAATGAATTCCTTGATAAGGTCTGGAAACCTAAGTGGTTCGCTGTATTAACATCTACTAAGCTTCCAAAACACCAAGCAATATCTTAAGTTAGAGAAGTGGCAAAGGTAGATTTTTCAGGCACACCCATTCATAGCATCAAATAAATATGTAGTGGGCCTGCTTTGTGCTAGGCACTGTTCCAAGCCCTAGAAATATAGTAGAGAATAAAACCAACAAAAATCTGTGCCTTCATGAAGCTCACATTCTTCTGGGGTGGGGCAGGACAATAAAAATGAATGAATCAGAGTTAAACGTATCAGCATGAAGACATCTCATGATCATAATGTTGTGGGGGAAAAGTTATATCAGAAAACATATTATATAGCCGGCGCGGTGGCTCACGCCTGTAATCCTAGCTCTCTGGGAGGCTGAGGCGGGCGGATTGCTCGAGGTCAGGAGTTCGAAACCAGCCTGAGCAAGTGCGAGACCCCGTCTCTACTATAAATAGAAAGAAATTAATTGGCCAACTAATATATATAGAAAAAATTAGCCGGGCATGGTGGCGCATGCCTGTAGTCCCAGCTACTTGGGAGGCTGAGGCAGAAGGATTGCTTGAGCCCAGGAGTTTGAGGTTGCTGTGAGCTAGGCTGACACCACGGCACTCACTCTAGCCTGGGCAACAAAGCGAGACTCTGTCTCAAAAAAAAAAAAAAAACATATTATATTAAACCATTATATAAAATATTAAAATGTGCAAAACAACATCATGTAGAGATTGCTCAAGATATATTATATGAATTGCATGAACAACCAGCTGTCTAAAACAGGGGTCCTCAAACTTTTTAAACAGGAGGCCAGTTCACTGTTCCTCAGACCACTGGAGGGCCGTGGGAGAGTACAGCACACATTCCACACATGCACACTGTGGCCCGGGACCAGTTGGCTGCTAAGCAGGACAGGCAGCAGCGGCAAAAACCCCCGGGGGCCGGATAAATGTCCTCGGCGGCCGCATGTGGCCAAAGGGCCGTAGTTTGAGGACGCCTAGTCTAAAAGATCTAGAAAGAGCACCAATGCATAGCATTTGCTGATTTTCATAGTATGACTACTATGCAATTGACCAATGGATTGATTGTTCTAATCAGATCAAAGGTTTATTGAGGGCCAGGCTCAGTGGCTCACGCCTGTAATCCTAGCACTCTGGGAGGCCGAGGCGGGAGGATTGCTCAGGGTCAGGAGTTCGAAACCAGCCTGAGCAAGAGTGAGACCCATCTCTACTATAAATAGAAAGAAATTAATTGGCCAACTAATATATATAGAAAAAATTAGCCGGGCAAGGTGGCTCATGCTTGTAGTCCCAGCTACTCAGGAGGCTGAGGCAGAAGGATCGCTTGAGCCCAGGACTTTGAGGTTGCTGTGAGCTAGGCTGACACCAGGACACTCTAGCCAGGGCAACAGAGTGAGACTCTGTCTCAAAAAAAAAAGGTTTGTTGAGGACCAGCTCAGTGGCTCACACCTGTAATGCTAGTATTCTGGGGGGCCAAGGCAGGAGGATTACTTGAGGTTAGGAGTTCCAGATCACCCTGAGCAAGAGCAAGACCCCATCTCTACTGAAAATTGGAAAAAAAAAATTAGCTGGGCATGGTGGTGCATGTCTGTAGTCCCAGGTACCCAGGAACCTGAGGCAAGAGAATTGCTTGAGCCCAGGAGTTCAAGGTTGCAGTAAACTCTGATGATGCCACTGCACTCTAGCCAGGGTGACAGAAGTAGACTCTGTCTCCAAAAAAAAAGTTTTGTTGAAATCAGTCTACTAGAGGGAATGAGCTAAAATGATGGGAGGTAGTGGTTAGAAAGTGCAATGCTTGAATTGAGATGTTAGCAATTCATGGCAACGATAAGTGGGCAAGAAATTGAAATAGGGTGCAGAGTCATACTCCTTGGAAGAGAGGGATATGAGGAACCGAGAGTCCAAGATATTGGAAGGATCATCTACATAATGAAATCACCAACATTTTAGATTATTTATTTATTTATTTATTTATCTTTTAGACAAGTTCTTGTTCTGTTGCCTGGGCCAGAGTGTAATAGAGTCATCATAGCTCACTGCAGCCTCAAATTCCTGGGCTCAAGTGATCCACCTGTCTCAGCCTCCCTAGTAGCTGGGACTATAGGCACAGGCTACCATGCCCAGCTAATGTTTGTATTTTTGGTAGAGACAGGGTCTCAGCTCTTGCTCAGGCTGGTCTCGAACTCCTGTCCTCAAGTGATCCTCCAACAGAGCTAGGATTACAGGTGTGAGCCACCACACCCAACCTTAGGAATCACCAAGATGTATTTACTAAGATAGCTATAGTGTTGGAGTGACAGTGAAAGAGGGGCTAAAACCTGTAGATGACTGTAGTACGGGAGGTAGTAAGTGATAATATCTGATGATATAAAATTCAAGGCTAATTGGCCGGGTGTGGTGGCTCATGCCTGTAATCCTACCACTCTGAGAGGCCGAGGCGGGAGGATTGCTCGAGGTCAGGAGTTCGAAACCAGCCTGAGCAAGAGCGAGACCCCCGTCTCTACCATAAATAGAAAGAAATTAATTGGCCAACTAATATGTATAGAAAAAATTAGCCAAGCATGGTGGTGCATGCCTGTGGTCCCAGCTACTCGGGAGGCTGAGGCAGAAGGATCACTTGAGCCCAGGAGTGTGAGGTTGCTGTGAGCTAAGCTGACACCACGGCACTCACTCTAGCCTGGGCAACAAAGTGAGACTCTATCTCAAAAAATAATAATAATAATAATGTTGGTAGCTTAAAATATTATTAATAAAATAATAGCTTATAACCAGAATACTTTTTGAGTGTTCAATATATTCACATGGTTCAAAATTCAGAAAGTACTAGATGTCTTATATTAATAATAAAAAGACTACTTTCACCTAAACCTTTTTGTTGCCCTCCCCCAGGTTAAGAATGATATCAGCTTTTTTATATCTTTTGAGAGATACTCTCTGTGTTCACAAGCTAACAGGACGCATAGATATTTTTAAATGTGCTATATTCTTAGACATGACCACATCACCAACATATTGAAACAATTATAAATGATATTGTTATATGCCACACAGTATAATACTTCTTAAACTTTATATATATATACATTATAAGTTTGTATAATCAATTGCATATCACTTAATATAATATCACATAGCAAAATGTGCCAAGAGCTTCACATTAAAAAAAAAAAGTCCACATCTTGTATGATTCTACTTTATGAAATATCAGGAGCAGACAAATTGTTGGGTTTGGTTTTGTTTGGTTGGGGTTTTGTTTGGGGTATGTGTGCGTGTGTTTTTTTGTTTTTTGTTTTTTGGGGGTTTTTTTGTGGTTGTTAAATTCTAAGAGTTGTCGCACAGCTCTTAATTGCAGCTCTGCTGAAGCTTTTCTGTCACTCATTGAGTTTGCATCCTGGTGCCAACCTGACTGAGAAGAGAGTACTCCCAGGAGATGAATGAGGAACCACTTCCTTCTGCTGTTCAAGTACAAGGGCCTGCTCCACAAAGGGAAGAAAAGCAAAAGACAAAAATGGTTAAATTTGGGGTTTTTTACATTTTTATTTCAGAGTATTACAGGAGTACAAATGTTTTGGCTACATAAATTGCTTTTGTACAGTTTAAGTCAAAGTTATAAGTGTGCCCATCCCCGAGATAGTGTGCATTGTATCCGTTATGTGTGAATTTACTCATCCCCTTCTCCCCTCTCCCACCTGCTTGATTTCCAATGAGTTTTACTTTCATATGTGCACGTAAGTGTTGTTTGATTAGTTCCAAGAGGGTCACCATTTTTTATAGCTGAGTAGTACTCCACGGTATACATATACCACATTTTATTAATCCACTCATGTATTGATGGGCACTTGAGTTGTTTCCACATCTTTGCAATTGTGAATTGTGCTGCTATAAACATTCGGGTGCAGGTCTCCTTTTTATAAAATGTCTTTTTCTCCTTTGGGTAAATACCTAGTAGAGGGATTGCTAGAGCAAACGGTAGGTCTACTTTTAGTTCTTTGAGGTATCTCCATAGTACTTTCATAGAGGTTGTACTAATTTGCAGTCCCACCACCAGTGTATAACTGTTCCTATCTCTCCACATCTATGCCAGCATCTCTTGTTATGGGTTTTTTGATAAATGCCAAAAATGGCTAAACTTGTGACCCACCTGACCACTACTAACAACTGCAGTGACATTATTGCTGCTGATCAAGGAACTGGATAAATATGAATACATGAAAGAACAAGTAATATTTTTATTTTATTTTTTTAACATTTTATTTTATTTTTATTTATTTATTTTTTTGAGACAGAGTCTCACTCTGTTGCCCAGGCTAGAGTGAGTGCCGTGGCATCAGCCTAGCTCACAGCAACCTCAAACTCCTGGGCACAAGCAATACTCCTGCCTCAGCCTCCTGAGTAGCTGGGACTACAGGCATGCACCGCCATACCCGGCTAATTTTTTCTATATATTTTCAGTCGGCCAATTAATTTCTTTCTATTTTTTAGTAGAGACGGGGGGTCTCACTCTTGCTCAGGCTGGTTTTGAACTCCTGACTTTGAGCGTTCCTCCCGCCTCGGCTTCCCAGAGTGCTAGGATTACAGGCTTGAGCCACCGCGCCCAGGCAGAACAAGTAATATTGACTGAAAAATATCTGCTAGAGGATGGTTTCAAAGAGCAGCCCTTCGACCGCTGCCTGGTTGCCTTAATGCAAAAAGAGCACTGGACCCAGGAAGGACACAGCATTGTTGGTTTCACCATGTACCATTTTACCTGTGACTCGTGGGTTGGCAAGTTACTGTATCATGAGGACTTCTTTGTGATGCATGATTACAAAGGCTTTGGCATAGGATCAGAAATTCTGAAGAATTTAAGCCAGGTCTCGATGAAGTGTTCCCGCAGCAGCATGCACTTCTCGACAGCAGAATGAAATGAACCATCTATCAGCTTCCACAAAAGAAGAGGTGTGCTTCTGATCTGACCAGTGAAGAGGTATGGAGACTCTTCAAGGTTGACAAGGAGTACTTGCTCACATGGCAGCAGAGAAATGTAGTTCGAGTGTAGAGTTCGAGTGTAGATGACGACAACCTCCGTTCTATTTTAGAATAAATTCTCAACTTATCTTGCTTTCTATCCTGTTTGTAGTGAAATACAGAATGAATACTCATTCCAAAGCTTTATTACCAATAGCGTCGTTGCTCGTTTGAAATGTAGTCTGTTTAAAATGGAAATCTCATATGCAATTTGGAGTCAGATTTCTTTTTGAATAGATAAACAACAAGGTGGTGTGATCTTATATATATTTTAAAACTTCATTCTTGTGAGTCATTTAAATGCGTACAGAGAGATATCTTGAGGCTTGACACAGGGAGAAGACAGCCATCTGTTAGCCTAGGAGAGAGGTTCAGAAGAAACCGACCCCACCGACACCTTGATCTTGAACCTCTAAGCCCCCAGACTTAGGAGCAGAACATGAAGGAGCAGGGTATTGGCAGAGATCAACCCCTGAGGGACATGAGTCCAGCGAGAAGGGTAGTTGGAGTGGCTTATTTCTCTCTCCCCCGTATTTCTGGCTGTCAGTGATCTCCTGAGCTGCTGGAGAGCTCTTCTACCCTCACAAACACAAAAGCTGCTGCCACTAGGGAACTGGGAGCTTTGTGAGGATGAAGCACCAAGCACCAAGCAGTCAGCACCCTCAGGGGCACTGCAGACCCGAGCCAAGATGGAGGCGCCATATTGCTTCTCCACCCACCATGCACTTTGTCCTCCTCAGGGGGATTCAGTCCCTCGCTTTTCGTTTTCTTCATTCCCACACAAACTTTTCCCAACTCTGACCCAGACTGCAGGAGCCACAAGGGGCCAGTGGGTCCCAAGGGGTCTGCATGACCCCAGAGTCTGGACATTCTGGGTGGGCTGCCCTCTGGAGAGAGGCACAGAGATGACCAGAGTCCTAGCTTTCTTCCATTCAGACTCTTTTCCTCCCCTTCCCCTGCCTCGCCCATGGCTGCTGAGAGATGATAGAGCCCGGGCTTGCAGGACTGCTTCACCTCTCTGTCGATGCATCCGCCACACGGGGCCTTTCACAGAGAGTGGGGCTCAAACCTTTTTCTCCCCATCCACTCCCTGACCTGCAGCTGCCAAGAGAGACAATAGAGTCACCATGCTGAGGCCTCGACTGAGTGTGGGGCTCAGGCCTTTCCTCCAGGGGTCCTGCAGTGGACTGAGGGGTACTTGGACTATGAACTCCCTGCCCACCAGCCCTCCCCGGTGCTGCTTGCCCACAGACTCCATCAGGGCAGGGCATGCCCTGAGGCAGAGGAACATCAAACCTGCTTGGGCACCCTGTGGGCAACTCGGGACCAGTGCCTTTCTCCCTGGCATGGTCATGGATCCATCTTCAGGGACCCAGAGATGGGCTTGCAGGCCGGTTTCTGTGCCCCTCAGGTCTCAGTCGCATTGTTCAAGAGCAAAGAGGGGTGATTTGTGATTGAGTGAGGCCACTACAGCCCCTCCTTGGCGGCTTTGCCTAGAAGCTGGAAACAGACCTTTGACCCCTGCTGAAACAGCGTTGGTGCAGCCTGAGGACAAGTTCACCCAACCCAGCCCTGCCCAGTCATACTGCCCCACAGGCCTCTGCTATGGCAGAGAATAAGGACTCACTTGAAGTTCCAGGGCCCCACCCATCACCCAGGGCAATCAAGTGCTTCTCCAGAGGGACTAGAGCCAATTCCAGGATCCAAAAGCAACATTACAAGCTGGGCTTGGTGGCTCACGCCTGTAATCCTCGCACTCTGAGAGGCCGAGGTGGATGGATCCTTTGAGCTCAGGAGTTCGAGACCAGCCTGTGCAAGAGTGAGACCCCATCTCTGCTAAAAATAGAAAGAAATTGGCCGGGCGTGGTGGCTCACACTGTAATCCTAGAACTCTGGGAGGCTGAAGAGGGAGGATGGCTCAAGGTCAGGAGTTTGAAACCAGCCTGAGCAAGACCAAGACCCCATCTCTACTCAAAATAGATAGAAATTAATTGGCCAACTAAAAATACGTAGAAAAAATTAGCCGGGCATGGTGGTGTATGCCTGTATCCCAGCTACTTGGGAAGCTGAGGCAGGAGGATCACTTGAGCCCAGGAGTTTGAGGATGCTGTGAGCTAGGCTGATGCCATGGAAACACAGTGAGACTTTGAGAAAGAAAGAAAGAAAGAAAGAAAGAAAGAAAGAAAGAAAGAAGGAAGGAAGGAAGGAAGGAAGGAAGGAAGGAAGGAAGGAAGGAAGGAAGGAAGGAAGGAAGGAAAGAAAGAAAGAAAGAAAGAAAGAAAGAAAGAAAGAAAGAAAGAAAGAAAGAAAGAAAGAAAGAAAGAAAGAAAGAAAGAAAGAAAGAAATTGGCCAACTGAAAATATATAGAGAAAAAATTAGCCAGGCATGGTGGCGCATGCCTGTAGTCCCAGCTACTCAGGAAGCTGACACAGCAGGATTGCTTGAGCCCAGGAGTTTGAGGTTGCTGTGAGCTAGGCTGACGCCAGGGCACTCACTCTAGCCTGGGCAACAAAGCGAGACTCTGTCTCAAAAAAAAAAAAAGAGAGAGATTTAGTAGATGAAACAAGCCAATACAATCATGGTGCTTGATTAGATCCAGGTTTTAACAAAAAAAAATTATTTCAAGAAAATATTTAAATGATATTTCAGGAACGATAGTGGAAATTTGAATATGGACTGAATATTGGGTAGTATTAGGGAACTATTGTTAATCTTTAGGTGTGATAATGGTATTATAGCAAACAATATTTGGTTATGTAAAAACAGTAATTTTTAAAGAGCTTCATTTGAGACAGTCATGCAATATCAGGATATTTCCATTTAAATGAAAATACTCAGGCCAGGTGCGGTGGCTCACGTCTGTAATCCTAGCACTATGGAAGGCCGAGGCGGGCGGATTGCTCGAGGTCAGGAGTTCGAAAGCAGCCTGAGCAAGAGCAAGACCTCGTCTCTACTAAAAATAGAAATTAATTGGCCAACTAATATAATATGGAAAAAATTAGCCAGGCATGGTGGCGCATACATGTAGTCCCATCTACTCGGGAGGCTGAGGCAGGAGGATTGCTTGAGCCCAGGAGATTGAGGTTGCTGTGAGCTAGGCTGACGCCACAGCACTCAGTCTAGCCTGGGCAACAAAGTGAGACTCTGTCTCAAAAAATAAATAAATAAAAATACTTCAGCATTATACTAGTCTCCCTTTTTTGTACACAAGTTTAAAGCAAAAGCTCAAACTTTGTATGTTAAAAAAAACTACCATGATCTTTTTGGACTGGCCTGGTGCATTGTGAAACCATTAATATAAACTGTTCTGTGTATTTGCTTTTACTTTTATGGAAGAGTTTATTCAATATGAACACTTCAGTTCTTGGTTAAAACAAGCAAGTTTTGAGTGATTGAGTGATTGAATACTTCTGGGAGGCCAAGGCAGGTGGATTGCTTGAGGTCAGGAGTTTGAAACCAGCCTGAGCAAGAGCAAGACCCCGTCTCTACTATAGATAGAAATAAATTAATTGGCCAACTAATATATATAGAAAAATTAGCCAGGCATGGTGGCATGTGCTGGCTTGTGCCAGTAGTCCCAGCTACTCGGGAGGCTGAGGCAGGAGGATTGCTTGAGCCCAGGAGTTTGAGGTTGCTGTGAGCTAGGCTGATGCCACGGCACTCACTCTAGCTTGGGCAACAAAGCAAGACTTTGTCTCAAAAAAAAAAAAAAGAAAGAAAGAAAAAGAGTGATTAATACTAAACTTGGGTCTGCTCACTTGAGCTCTTTGTAATGTCAGTGGCTTGCTGTGAGGCACTGGACTCTAAAGATTAGGAGTGTTAATATACCCAAGTTAATATATCCCAATTCCACCTTGTGCCGCTATCTCACTCTCAATTTACTACTCTCAACTTTTTAAATCTAAAATATGGAGGCAATTGAGTTGTGCAAAATGGCATGCACCCTTAGTCCTAGCTACTTGAGAGGCTGAGGCAGGAGGATTGCTTGAGCCCAGGAGTTCGAGGCCAGCCTGGACAACAAACAGAATGAGACCCCCATCTCTAAAAATTAAATAAATAAAGGGAAAATGTAGGCAATAATATTAACTAGGTTAATATTCTCTAGGTTGTGTGAGTAGTAAGTGAGATAAACTAGGTAGAATACTTAGTCCAGTGCCTAAAACATGGTAAGTACTCAGTGGTATTATTATTGCTATAAGATTTGGGGTGGGTCAGGGTGTGGTGGCTCATGCTCATAGTCCTATCACTCTGGGAGACCCAAGCAGGAGGATTGGGAGGATTGACTGAGATCAGGAGTTAGAGACCAGCCTGAGAAAGAGTGAAATCCCATTTCTATTGAAGATAGAAAAAATTAGCCGGGTGTGGTGGTAGGCATCTGTAGTCCCAGCTACTTGGGAAGCTGAGGCAGAAGGATGGCTTCAGCCCAGGAGTTTGAGGTTGCTGTGAGCTAGGTTGACACCATGGCACTCTAGCCTGGGTGACAGAGCAAGATTCTGTCTAAAAAAAAAAAAGAAAAAATTGGGTGTGGGTCACTTGGGATTTCTGCCTTGGTAAAACCAAGTAATCAGATTAGATTGTTTCAAAGCTTGTTTCCACCTCTGTCTACTGGTGTAAGTGACCTCCCCTTCTTGATTCTCCCTTTCTGCATATAAAAGGAGCGGACTAAAGATATCTTCTCTCTGCCTCATGGTGTAGTTCTAAAAAAAAATTAAATTAAAAAAAAAGATACCTTCTATTTCTAGTATCTTTGATCAGGCAATATCCTCTTCTAAACTCCCAGTAACAAAGTTCTTAACAAGGGTAGTTAGCTTCGAATAGTCAAACACTCCTCACATGCTTAGAGTGAGAGGTTGAGCTTGGGGAGAGGACAGATACTTCATATAATCATATTTTCAGTTTCTCCCAAGATCTGCCTGAATACTGATGTTCTGTAAAAAAAGAAAATGCACATAAAATACTATTACATGGCCAGGCGCAGTGGCTCACGCCTGTAATCCTAGCACTCTGGGAGGCTGAGGCCGGCGGATTGCTCGGGGTCGAGGTCAGGAGTTCGAAACCAGCCTGAGCAAGAGCGAGACCCAGTCTCTACTATAAATAGAAAGAAATTAACTGGCCAACTAATATATATAGAAAAAAATTAGCCAGGCATGGTGGCGCATGCCTGTAGTCCCAGCTACTTGGGAGGCTGAGGCAGCAGGATTGCTTGAGCCCAGGAGATTGAGGTTGCTGTGAGCTAGGCTGATGCCACGGCACTCACTCTAGCCCAGGCAACAAAGCGAGACTCTGTCTCAAAAAAAAAATACTATTACATGGATGGTATAGGTGACATCATGATGAAGGTAGAGATGGTATCACAAAGATGATAATGAGAGAATTGGGAGGAATGCTCTTTTCCCTTCTCAGGAAGCCCATAATAAAAAGCTATTAAGTTATTTTTTGGCCAGGCGAGGTGGCTCACACCTGTAATCCTAGCACTCTGGGAGGCTGAGGCGGGCAGATCGCTCAAGGTCAGGAGTCCGAAACCGGCCTGAGCAAGAGCAAGACCCCGTCTCTAATAAAAATAGAAAGAAATTAATTGGCCAACCAAAAATATCTGGAAAAAATAGTCGGGCATGGTGTCACATGCCTCTAGTCCCAGCTACTCAGGAGGCTGAGGCAGTAGGATTGCTTGAGCCCAGGAGTTTGAGGTTGCTGTGAGCTAGGCTGACAACATGGCACTTTAGCAACAGAGTTAGACTCTGTCTCAAAATAAATAAATTAAATTAAATAAACATATAAAAATATTCAAACTCACTCATAATTAGATCTCTTAGAGACTCTTTTTTTTCCCACACACAGTTTATTGCAGAAAAGAAAAAAACTATAAAAAGTAAAAGTAAAGAAGGAAGCCATGCAAAGTGAAAATATCTTCCAGAGAGAGGAATGGGTCAGTCTCCATGAGTGGAGAAAGACGACTTAGAAACTCTTAATGGCCAAATCTTTGAGCAACAGAATAAATGATTACAATGGATTATAACTCATAGACTAAAACAAATATCCATGAGCCCATACTGATAAAAATAAATAACTGAATGAATAAATAGTTGGACAGTACTCTTCAAAAGTTTTGAGGCCATGAAACACAAAGAGTGAAGATGAAAGACAAGGACTGAGGAACTTTTCAGATTAAAGGGAGACATAACAATTAAATGCAATGTGTAATCCTGAATTTTGATCCTATTTTGAAAAAAGCATGTTAGTAGGACAATTGATGAAATCTGAATAAAGTCTACAGATTTCTTGACAGTATGTCAATTTCCTGATTATACTGTGGTTATGTAAGATTAACATTTGGGGAAGCTGGGTGAAGGGAATTCTGTGTAATATTTTTGCAACTTTTTTTTAACAAGCCCGAAATAATTTTGAAATGAAGAAACAATAGAATTGTCTTGTCTATTCCAATAATTATTGCCCTTCAATGTACTCTTTCTTTTTTTTTTGAGACAGAGTCTCGCTTTGTTGCCCAGGCTAGAGTGAGTGCCATGGCGTCAGCCTAACTCACAGCAACCTCAAACTCCTGGGTTCAAGCAATCCTTCTGCCTCAGTCTCCCGTAGCTGGGACTACAGGCATGCGCCACCATGCCTGGCTAATTTTTTCTATATATATTTTTAGTTGGCCAGTTAATTTCTATTTTTAGTAGAGACAGGGGTCTCGCTCTTGCTCAGGCTGGTTTCGAACTCCTGACCTCGAGCAATCCGCCGGCCTCAGCCACTCGGAGTGCTAGGATTACAGGCGTGAGCCACCGTGCCCAGCCAAAAAGTAGTTCCTTGATGCAATTTTAAAAAAAAACTATTATGGAAAATTCAATCACACAAAAGTAGAGAGAAAAATACAATGAACCCCTATGCACATATTACCCAATTTTAACAATTACTACCCTCCCTGTATTTACAGTATTTATTTATTTATTGGTCTTTTTTTCCCTGAAATCATTTAAAGCAAATCTCAGATATGTCATTACATGGTAACTTTTTTCTTGATTTATTTTATTTAATCTTTCTTTCTTTCTTTCTTTCTTTTTTTTTTTAGAGACAAGGTCTCACTCTGTCACCCAGGCTAGAGTGTAGTGGTGTGATCAGAGCTCACTATAACCTCAAACTCTTGGGTTCCAGCAATCCTTTCCTAAGCCTCCAGAGTAGCTGGGACTACAGGCACCAACCACCATACAGGAGTAATTTTGTTTTAGTAGTAAAATCAGAGGTCTTAAACTCCTGGCCTCAAGCTACCCTCCCACCTTGGCTTTCCAAAGTGCTGGAATTACAAGTGTGAGCCACCACTCACAGCCTAAAGACTTTTTTCTTTCCACATACCTACCATATCATTATCACATCTAATGAAACTAACAATTCCTAAATATCACTGAATTTCCATTCCTATTTCAAATTTTGCTCATTGTCTCAAAAGTTGGTTTGTTTTAATCAACATCACAAGGTACATTTTTTATTTTGTGTCTTAAACTCCGTTAGTCCATAATAGCCCAAAATAGTTGATTTTAAATTTAATCTGTTGGGGAAATTAGGTTATTTGTCCTGTGGAAGCTGATTACTTCATCTTGGTGTTTGTTTTTCATATTTTTCTATTTCCTGGAAACTGTTGGCTAGATCTAAGGCTTAATTAGATTTGAGTTCAATTTGAGGGATCAAGAATATTTCATAGGAGGCACTGTGTATTTTCTATTGCATCACATCATGAGGTATCTCGTCTGGTTGTCTCACATTTAATGGTAATAAGATTGATGAAAAAGATTCATGTGGTATCAGCGTGATTCCCTCATTATAAAGTCCAACATCTTTTTTAAAAAACAGATGCCATATTTGTTTAGCCCTGACAATAACACACACAGTCAAACGTTGAAATCTTGCCCAGGGGTAGCTGTCTTCATAACAATGTTCAATTAACTTTCCTAACAAAACTACAATTGAAAAGTCCAGGTCAACCTTTTTTTTTTTTTTTTCCAGAGTCTCACTCTGTTGCCTCTAACAGAGTGGAGTCAGCCTAGCTCACAGCAACCTCTAACTCCTGGGCTCAAGCAATCCTTCTGCCTCAGCCTCCAGAGTAGCTGGGACTCCAGGCATGTGCCAGCATGCCCGGCTAAATTTTTCTGTATATATTTTTAGTTGTCCAGCTAATTGTCTTTCTATTTTTAGTAGAGACGGGGTCTCGCTCTTGCTCGGGCTGCTCTCGAACCCCTGAGCTCCAACGATCCGCCTTCCTCGGCCTCCCAGAGTGCTAGGATTATAGGCATGAGCCACCCAGCCCGGCCCAGGTCAACCTTTTTATCACAAAGCACTGTGAGGAAAAAAAAAATTGAGGAAACTAATCTTAAAAATTGCATTATACTAAAAATTAACAAAAATAAAAAAAAGAAAGAAAAAATAAAAATAAAGAAACAAATAAATTGCATTATACAACTAATGTTCAAAGTCATCTCAGAAATTATCACCATTGATTGGGAACCAAGTGGATAGATTTGGGACGTGTTGGATATGAAGCTTTAAGGAAGTATCTAAGCCTAAAAGACTAGAAGGGAGGCTGGGCACGGTGGCTCACGCCTGTAATCCTAGCTCTTGGGAGGCTGAGGCAGGCAGATTGCTCAAGGTCAGGAGTTCAAAACCAGCCTCAGCAAGAGCAACGGGGTCTCTACTATAAATAGAAAGAAATTAATTGGCCAACTGATATATATATAAAATTAGCCGGGCATGGTGGCGCATGCCTGTAGTCCCAGCTACTCGGGAGGCTGAGGCAGAAGGATCGCTTGAGCCCAGGAGTTTGAGGTTGCTGTGAGCCAGGCTGACGCCATGGCACTCACTCTAGCCTGGGCAACAAAGCGAGACTCTGTCTCAAAAAAAAAAAAAAAAAAAAAGACTAGAAGGGAGCTAAGCATTATAAAAATAAAATCGGGAGGGGAGACTGGAGGCAGGGAGGGATGAGGCAAGGAATTGTGGGGTTTTTATTATAATCTCATCTGTGCGTGTATTATTTCTACCTTAAAAAGGACAAACGTTGAAGAAAAGTAATATAGGCTGCTGAAAACATCAAAAACAATAGCCTATTATTAATACATACACGCTTTCAGTTTTTTTCCCTTATATCGGAATCCAGTTGGATAATACTTAGAAAGGCTAAGGTCATCTGGTGATTTAAAATCTTCAAAAGGGTTCACGCGCTAGGGACGAGCCCGAAGTTGGGAGCTCTAGGGTAGGGACGCGCCGCCAGGGCGGGCGCAGGGCTCAGAACACACGCCCCTGGCGCGCTCCAGGCCGAGCCCACACAAAGCCTCGCGGGGGCGGGGCCTCGTGACGTCACAGAGAGGCCCGCCCCCTGACGTCGCGCACTGAGGAGGCCAGAAGGTTTCTGGCGGCGCCGGCGCCATTTTGCCGGGGCCTGCGACCGAGTGGGAGTGGAGTGGAGTGGCCGTTGTTGCCGACTCTTTCCCCCTCCCCACGGTCCAGTCAGCGGGTTGATTAGGCCCTCGGCCCTCGAGCCGAGACTTGTCTCTTGTTTAGTCCTGGCGGAGCGCCTGGCCGACATGAGCGATATAGAGGAGAACAACTTCGAGGGCAGAGTGAGTACAAAGCCGCGGGAGCCGTCTCGGCGGCGGCCCGATGCTCGGGGTTTCACGGGGACGAGCGCGGTCGGGCGGGGTTGCGGGGAGTCCTGCGAGGGCCCGGGGGAGCAACCTCTGGAGCCATCGCGATTGCTTCCTCACATCCCAAGATGGCTTCTGGGCTCTACTCCTTCCCCAAACGCTACGGATAACACCCCTCACCCTTTTTTTCGGAGGCTGACTGCTACCTGGACTCCTGGGTCCTCACCCCTTCCCCCACCTCCGAGGCTTCCTTATCTCCGTTCCGAGGTGTGGGGCCCCGTCGCGGTGGGGCGGGAGGAGGCGGCAGGGAGTTCCCCTCCGGCCGGATAGGGGTAGGTGCTTCCTGCGGTGGCATTTCTGGCGACCCCGAGCATCGTAGAGGGTCTCGGGGGTCGAGAGTGCGCGGGGCTGTTTTCCGGGCGGGGAGAAGCTGGCGTGGGACTAGCTGGGGCCTGTGTCTCCTTGGCTCTCTATTGCAGTGAGCGGCCGCGTCTCTGTTGGAACCGGCGGCGTTGCGTCTATAAAGGCGAAAGCCTTGAGGTTGAAGGTGGGACGAGCCTAATGAAGTGGTTAGTCAACGACCGCACCGACCCTTAAGCGTTCTTAAGACGAGAGCTGTGAGGGGAAAACTACGCGAGGAGCCCCTTTTCCCTTAATGTCCCTTCTGCTTTCCTTTCACTTCAGAATGAATGTGGAAATGCTATAACGCCTTTTCTAATTCCTTGATGTTGGGTTTTTTTCTCTTCATATCTCAACTTCTAATGCTTTTCTTCCTGTGACCTTTCATCTAAAAACTGATCACTCCTTTACAGGTTTCTACGGTAAAAAAAAAAAAAAAAGGGGGGGAATCATCTTTCTTTAATCTTAAATAACTGAACGAATTTCATGGCTCAGTAATTTAAAAATAACTAGTCAGCTTATACTCTAAGAGGTACCTGAAAATTAACAGGCCCTGTCCCATTTCTCTTCTCAACTCCATCCTTAAGCAAAGAAGGGTCAGAAGGTTTTCTTTATTTGGGGTCGGTTGAAAATAAACATCACAGTACGTTATCCCTCAGCTTAAATGTATTAGAACGTTTATCAAGGTTTGAGTTATATTTCCAAAGTTACCCTCATACTGGAAATGGGTGGAAGTGAGTTAGTGGTGAAACCCTGAAAAGAAAACAAAAGCCCCGGGCAGCACGTTCCAGCTGTTGTGTCGGTTCTAGTCACTAGTGGAAACACTAAAAACACTTCTTAGGCTGTGCTGGAGGGAATGAATTTTGTCTGTTTTGGAAGGAAGTTCATGATATAAACACCTGGAACCAGTCAGTCAAATCAGAAGGCCGCTTTAGGCTTTAGTTCTTCCTGAGGAAAGAGATTTTAGAGCAATCGGTTAGAAACAAAGAAGCTACCTTTAATTTCTTTGATTGGGTTTTTTGGAAATGAATAGGTGAACCTTCTCATTTTTTAGGGTGGTTGTCCCAATAGAACTTTGTGAAATCATGCCATAAAAATATTTGGTGATAGTTGTAAACTGCTGCTGGTTTTGAAAATGTTAGGTTGTTATGGGAAGAAATTTTGTTGTCCATTCATCTTTCCTTCGATTAACTTTCATTACAGAAACATTTTTTTTTGTTTATATTCTGATTTGGTTTGTGGGGAAGCGAAGAGGACTACTAGTGGGACCTTGTTACCTTTAGTTATTTTTAAATTTGTTGTCAAATGAAGGAAAGGAGTAAGTTATAGATATTGTCACCTTACCCACCTACGTAAGTAACATGAGATTCCCATCAACTTTTAATCTGAAATGTGTGTAGGCATTGACAATTGGTTAACTAGAAATAAAGGGCTTTCTTATGTAGTAAATATTTTTCACAAGTGGTATCCAGCTGTATTTTAGTGTAAATCAACTCAGTTGAATAATTAATGCTTCCAGGCTCATATTTTATGTCTTTTTAGTTTTGTGTTTTAGTTTTTAGATTGAGGCAGTTGTCCTTATTTATAACTAAAGAATTAGGAGAATGCTAGAATGTTTTCTGGAGGTGTCTCTTTTATTTCTTAAAGCAATTTAATATTCACTAGTGCTTTTGGTTTTTAAACTACAGTGAGTACTTTTTTCTGCTGACCATAAGCCAGTTGTAATACAACTGCTATGTCCTTATTTTTGTGGGTTAAGATATCTACATATAACAACCACTTAGGCTCAAAAAACGACTTTCAAATGATGGGTGTCAAGATGTTTAAATAGCTATCAGGCTTCAAACTTTTGTTAAAATTAGGGAAAACATTGGCAAGTCAGTATTCATATGTTAGGCTTATCAAACGTGTTTATGGAGTTACAAATACAGTTTTTGGATTTAATTAATATTTTCCCTTTATTTAGGAATTCTTTAATGAGGAGGACAACTCTAATACTTTAAAGTGCAATTTCATTTGTTTTATGTAGATTATAAACAGGGCACATATTAACCCTGTCTTACTAAGAAGACCATTTAGAATTACAGGGTAACTTTCTAGAGCCCCCCAAACATTAAAGAAACAGAGCTGGTATTAGTATTGCCTACTTTTATAGCATCTTAGGATCTACCACCCTAAAGATCTTTGATATGTTTTCTAATGTACTGCTCATGGTAATCTTGCAAGGGCTGGAGTAATATTAGCATTTTAGAAATGAAAAAAGTACACTGTACTTCAGTGTCTCAGCTCTTAATGGAGTTTGAAAAAGCAGTTACTGAAGCTTAATTTTCTATTATAGACTAATGTCTCTTCCATTTTAAAGGACTAGAGTAAAACTTTAGGAAAGAAAATATAATTGTCTGGATTCTGTTGTAAGTAACTCAAGGTGAAACTCAGTGAAAACTGAAAAGGTAAAACTCAGAAAAAAAGGGCTTTTTTTTAGTAAGGGTAAGTGTTCTTGAGGAAGAGGGAACTTGCAGTCTAATTTGAGATGACTGACAGTTCAAATCGAGGCAAAAGTAAGTATATAATCAAGTTCTGTGTTATGGAATTAATAAGGAATTCAGAAAATGAGCCTGAATGGTTTTGTGAACTAGGAGAACAGGAAAGCTTTTACCTAAGATACAAAACTTTCAGTAGATTTTATGATTAGGGAAATTAAACTAATACTGATTGTATGGGAGTGACAATGAGGAAGTTATGCCGAAATAGTGAAAGATTAATCTGACTAAATATGCAGTCAGATAATGGAGGATTTTGAATACTAGGTTTAGGAATTTGGACTTAATCCATTATGCTCTAAGGTGCTAATAATGGCTAAGGTGCCATCTATGAATCCTTAATTCTGGGAGGGACATGATGGAAGGAATATTGGCAAAGATCTTAGATTGGTACGGGAAGGGCAGCAGGAAGCACTTAACATAAGAAAGGAAATTATGAAAAAATCTGGTCTAAACAGCACAGCATTGGAATATAAAGAATGAAGGAGACTTCCAGCCATAGGGAAGTAAAAAGGAACAAGAAAGATAAAAGGAAAAATTAAAAGAATGAATTAGAGAATTTTTAAGGAATCTAGGAGAATAATGGTGCCATTAAATATAGGTCCATGAAACAGTTTCCTTGGAATATGTGTATTAAGGTAACAAACATTTTAAGTGGAAATGTCCTCAAGCTGGCAGTGAGGGTGATTGAGCTGTGGCTTTTCATGTTATTTTCATAAAAGCAGTGAATTGTTTACTTCATTCAGCTTCAACTAAAATAAGGATTTGACCTCAAAAAATTTTAATGCTCTTTTTAGAAATTAAAGAGAATGGAGATTTAAGCCTTTCTTATCATTTTACTTATTTTATTTCCCCACTCTAAATTTTTAAAAATTAAACTTTGTTGTGCAATTCTTATTCATGCATTTAGCCCAGTGTTTACAGTAAAGGTTAATGACTCTTAATTGTTTAGGGGTCTGTCTTATAACTCCACAGTTAATTTATGCTTTGTATTACAGTTGAAGAGGAAAGATATTGTTTATCCTCATCTCCTTTTCAGGGTTTGCTCTGGCTTTTTGAGTAGCTGGAGTATTAAGAGACTTCTAGAGTTCCCTTCTTATTGTATAAGGTGATTAGATGATAAAAGTGAAGAGCAAAACAAAAATTCATTTGTACTAATTTAGAATTAAAGTTGTATGTGAAGATATTTTGATAAAGAATAGAAGAAATATGGGGAGGTTTTTTTTTACTTCTCTGAAACCTGATAATGTTATAAGTGGTGATTACCTCATTCAAAACCCAACTTGGGAACTGGCTCTTTTTTAAATAAAAGAAAATCTTCTAAATTGGTCTCTAAATTTTTTAATGAAATTTTAGAATAATCAATGTGAGGGATATCATAGCTACTTAAGCAATTTAATTTCGTGTATCTCGCCAAATTGACCTATTACAAAAGGATAAAGCTTCCTTTCTTGGGGTAGGGATAGTATTAAACCTGAGAAAGTCTTGTTTGTCTTGGGATTATTTTCCTAAAATTAAGTACTATCATCTAATTTTAATCCTTTTTTATTGTTCTTCTACCCCTGCCCCTATTTAAGCAGAGAATTTGTAAAATTAAGGAAACATCTCAAATTTTAATATTTGAAATTCTTTCACTGAAGGGTGCTAATTTGTTCGATATGAGTAGAAGGCAGAATTTTGAAAAGGAGCTGTGCAAGTAATTATACCCATAGTGCATAACAGATTTTCAGATGTCATAGATGCTTATACTTTGTACTGTTTCTATGGCAGGGCTCAGTGGCTCATGCCTGTAATCCTGGCACTCAGGGAGGCTGAGGCTGGAGGATCTTTGAGCTCAGGAGTTCAAGACCAGCCTGAACAAGAGTGAGATCCAGTCTCTACCAAAAATAGAAAAAATTAGGGAGGCTGGCCGGGCGCAGTGGCTCACGCCTGTAATCCTAGCACTCTGGGAGGCGGATTGCTCTAGGTCAGGAGTTCGAAACCAGCATGAGCAAGAGTGAGACCCCCGTCTCTACTATAAATAGAAAGAAATTAATTGGCCAACTAATATATATAGAAAAAATTAGCCGGGTATGGTGGCACATGCCTGTAGTCCCAGGCTGAGGCAGAAGGATTGCTTGAGCCCAGGAGTTTGAGGTTGCTGTGAACTAGGCTGACACCAGGGCACTCTAGCCTAGGCAACAGAGTGAAACTCTGTCTGGAAAAAAAAAAAGTGAGAATAAAGAGCCTTGACATCTGAAAGAATCTCAAGGAATTTAAATTTAGGGGTGAGAGTCATTTTAAAAAAACAGACAAAGTAAAATTTGTCTATAGGCTTAGTTTTTTAAATGAACTGAACTTTTTTTTACCTGTAATATAACTCGGGTAGGATAACAAGTCTGAAATGACATGAATAATCACCATAGTAGTTTCTTAGAACTTGTCTGACAGTGAAAACTTAAATACTATCATTGATTACTCAAGTATCAACTACCCCTGGGGCCTTTGTAAAAGGTGTGTATTCACACACTAAGGGAATTAATACTGATTAATTGTTCATATGTTTTAGCAGATTTAGTAGGACAGAAGTGGGGGTGAGGAAATGGTAGCAGTCAGATGAGGAAAAGATTGTAAACACTACAGAAAATTTGAGAGGAGGGTAATAAAAGGAAATGTAGTTCTCCTCCCTCCTTTAAGTTACTTCCCTGTATAGTTGTGTATAATCCTTATTGTCCGGTAATTTTCACCAACAGTGTGAGTGACTAGGCCTGACCTGAGAAGTAATGATTTTTCCTTGAAGCCAGGGCCTTGGGATCTGATTTACCCAAGATTAAGAAATACTCTGACACCAGAAGATGAGAGCATAAGCAGAGAATGCCATAACAGGTTCTTAGTACTTTGGTTTTAGTTGCTGTTTATCAGCTTTTAATACAGCTAAACCACTTTAGTCTTTATAATCAAACAATTGTGACATGAGTTTGTTTGCTTATATAAGTGCCAATTAGTAAATCATTTTTTATGATAGAAGTTATTCCAAAACTATTCTAAACTTTAGAAAATACACATATAGTATTAGAATATTTTTGAGCCTTTGCATATAGAAACCACTGAAAACTCATTCAAAATGCAGTGTACAAGCCATGCGGCTCACGCCTGTAATCCTAGCACTCTGGGAGGCCGAGGCAGGCGGATTGCTCGAGGTCGGGAGTTCGAAACCAGCCTCAGCGAGACCCCGTCTCCACTAAAAATAGAAAGAAATTAATTGACCAACTAAAAATATATATACAAAAAAAAAAAAAAATTAGCCGGGCATGGTGGTGCATGCCTGTAGTCCCAGCTACTTGGGAGGCTGAGGCAGGAGGATCACTTGAGCCCAGGAGTTTGAGGTTGCTGTGAGCTAGGCTGACACCATGGCACTCACTCTAGCCAGGACAACAAAGTGAGACTCTGTCTCAAAAAAAAAAAAAAAGTGCAGTGTACAGGTGTGACCTTAAAGGAAAGGAAATTGTTTAAAATAAACTAATAAGCAAACAGTATTTTCTTTTTAGAGGATTGCCCTAATGGCAGTTATGGTTTAAGAAGAGACTGGCAGTGTTTTTTTAACAGCCTAAGAATTTGTGAAAGAAGTATCCTATTATACCCAAGAGGAAGGAAGCAGAAACTCTTATTTCTATAGACTGAATTGGGTTAAAGATAGACAGTTTCTTACAAGTCCTAAAGAATGAAGTTCTTGGGCCGGGCTCGGTGGCTCACGCCTGTAATCCTGGCACTCTGGGAGGCTGAGGAACGAGAAGGTGGATCGTTTGAGCTCAGGGGTTCAAGACCAGCCTGAGGAAGGGAGAGACATCGTCATGAAGTTTTTAATACAATGAATATTACAAGATATTTGAGCAATTTAAGTGCATTCTCCCCCCTTTGGGGACATATGATTTATCTAAATGCACCAGTATATTTCTATGGAAATACACCTCCAGTTTCATAGAGTGTTTAGGAAAATATATTTTGAGTAAGTTTGCTTGACTCACATTGTGTATTACTATACTCATAGACTTGGATTTGTGTAAATTTGGCACTATAGGCCTGGCATAGAATTTGCCTGGCCTTAATATTGGAATGGGTTACAATGTAGCATTTATATTAGTTTATGTGTGTTTATTTTAATGAGTATTAAGTACTAAGCATATGTATTGTGTTGGGGTTTGTTTCCCTCTATAATATGATATAGGCCTTACTAAAAGACTGCAGTTATTGCTTGTTGTAGGAATTAAGTTCTACAACAATATGTGTGTGTTTATATATATAATAACCCTGATTAAAAGAATAGTACATGGTTATTGTGCTTATTTACAGTGCATAATATACATGGAAAAATATCAAGATACCACCAGAGGTATCTTGGTAATAAAGAATAGTTAAAAACAAACAAGTAAATAAACACCAGGAGAAAAACCTTCTAAGCAGGTTGTGCTGTGCCTGGCTTCCAGTTTATAGTATATGAGGTAGACTGGAGACCTCATTGAGATTTCTTTTAAAATCTGTGATATGAATTGATGGAATCGTTAATTTGCCCATTCAAATTGGCAGCATATATTTTTAATATTTGGATCCTGGAGCCAGGTTACTGAGGAATTTGTCAACTTCTTGACTTGACAGCTATAAGAATTGGTGGTCTGGTAAAACAGGGCAGATACCACCTCTTCCCAGCATTCAATTTTTTTTCTGTTTGTAATTTCAATTCAGTTTCTAAATTCTGAATAGTTTTATAAATTCCTTTGAATAGATTTGAAATTATTTCATAATGAAGATAAGTTAAAGATAGAAAAGGATTATCTAGTATTTGTCCTTCGTAAAGGACTTCTTGTAGCTTGATTTTTAATGCAGAGTTTAGTGAAAGGGACATTTATTTGGTAGCAGTTTTTGATGAATAAGTTGCTTTAAAATTGTAAATATTAATATGACCATTTTTTTCTTTGTAAAGACTATTTAACCACCAGTTCTTAAAATGGGCCATTTTTTTGGTATTTTAGTAAAAATATTTATAAAGAATTAAGTTTATTAAGTTAAAATGATAGAGACAACTTTGCAACTAGGAGTTAAAGGGACCTGAGAGGACTATTTTAATCTTGGATGATTCCATGAAGAAATGTATTCAGATTTAGATTTCCCAGAGATGTAAAGAGAAGAAGGGCAGACAACAAAAGAGGTTAGGCATTTGTGGATATCTTGGGTAATAAAAAGCTAAACTTCTTTTAAAATATGCTGATGTCTTTCAAAAGAGACATTCTATCATACCTTAATACTTTGTTTTACTACTCCACAACTGGGATTTAAAATTTAAATTTTGAGATGTTATTGACTTAACTGTTTAATATAAGACTCTTATTTCTATCCTAGTAAAATTAAAGGTTTACAGTGTCTCACAAAGCAAAGCTTTCTAATATGTGTGTGTAACAAGGGCTTTGGTGATGTTCATAGGTACTCTTCCAGCTACTGCTATTCAACAGTAGCATAAAGGAACATTATGCCAGAGGGTCTGTTTTATAGAAGGGAAAAACCAAGAGAGAAAAAGAGGGGAAGATATTCTTATCAGTTTAGTTAATGAACCAGCCTGTGAACTTCAATTGTAAGCAGTTTAGCCATACTTTTTTTTAAAATACTGAGTATGCTGCTTTCATGGTTTCAATGAGTGAAAAGGCCAGCATTGCTATGCCTGCTTCCAGGCATCTGTCCAGCAATTTTGAGGGTATCTGAGGTGTAGTGAAAGACTTGTTCTAGATAGCTAAATGGGAATGGTTGGTATCGAACAGAAAGGTAGTTTTCATCTGAAAAGATGGGTAGATCTAGTGACAAGAGTACAATTCTTGATAAGTCTTTTGATATTAAACTTGAAGTAAAGGAAGTTTTAAGGAAGGTGTTTTTGAAAGTTGTGTGATAATATTATGGCGTAAATGAAATTGGTATAAAATTGGGTAATTACAGTGATAACCAAGGCTTAAATGGACAGAGAAACTACATTGTCAGTCCTGTTTGGGTCATAATCAGCTGTCAAATTTTAAAACAAGTTTTTAATCAGTTATAAATTATATTATTTGGAAAGTTTTTGTTTATATTCAGCTTTTTCAGAAACTAGTCTGTTTTCTGATATAGGATATAATCACTGAAAGTATACATAAAGTATACTGAAAGTATACAAGTATACATAAATACCTAAAATATATACAAAAACTATGAGCAATGCCTTCTATGTCACAGGCCAGGAAAAAAAAAAAACTGAGCAAAGAGGTGGGATCAAAGACAAAGATCATGATACAGATTTTGTGACTTCTCGCACATTGTGATATTCCATGTGCATTTTAAAGTGGCATAGTTGGAAAAATGCATATTTCAGGAATTAACAAGCCATGGGGGGAATTTTAAGAATTTCATTCTTCCCCTTGTTTTTTTCAGTATGCTTGTCTTCAGAACAAATTATTTCTAGTTAAATCAGAATGAGCAAAAAATAGTGATGAAACAAAATTGGGACAAGGTGTTAGTAATTTTACTACTTTTTTGACTTCTTTGAACCTTGGCATGTGTGCTATATAATGCACCAGTTTAGATAGGTGTGTGCGAATATTTCAGCCTGGGATGCTTTGCTTTAACTATATTTCAATTTCTTAGCATGGCTTAGTGAGAGCTGCTTTTAAGAATCTCCAGGTTATAAAATAGTGAAAATTTAACACTTAGGTGGGGGGAAAACTACAGTTAATGTTAGGTTTATATTTGAATTAAGTATATTAAAATTGTTTATATTTTAGGAACTAGAATGAAACATGAAAGGGGAGGAGGGTGAAGAGTGTGGTAAAAAAGAAAAACATTTAGAGAAATTCAGTAAACTGTCAGAAACTAGACTTTTGAACAGTTTTAAAGACTATAAAATTGTTTTTTTTAAATAAACTAGTTATTTGCACTTTACCTGCTGGCTTTTCCATTTGGTAGATAACATTCTGAACTCCAGCAGAGTTTTATAATCCCCACGTGCTTAAATATACTAAATGTTCTTTTTCCATTAAGGTTAATGTTCGTGAAGAAATTGAAGAGTTTTTTCCAAGAATGTGGAAGATAAATCAAGATAAAAGAAGGCTAATGAAAAGTATTAAAGATCAGAAAATTAAAATTGAATGGGGGAAAAAATTGAACAGAAGATTGGTCAGATAGAAGCACTTGAATATTTTTTTTAAGGCTATTTTGAATTGTTTGAATTGGGGAAGAATACACGAAGTATGAAAAATGAAAAACTCAATGAAGAATGAAGAGAAGTAGAAAGCAAGAGTGAAGTAGAATTAAAAGAATCTGGAAGAATGAATGGGTCCTAGGTTAAGTAAATGTATGGTTTATGTTCCAGTGTCTGTATGATCAAGTTGTAGATGAATTTGCATGATTACTTAGTTAATAGAGAATTGGTGATCTGGTTCAAGTAGGGAATTATTGAGGACAGTTAGCAGTATTAACGATGGGTTATTAATGAGCTGAAATTTTTTCTGGAGGGTGTTGCCTAACCATTTGTTTTTCAGGAGCAATCAATATAAATAATTACGGTACTTTAAATGTTAGGTGTTAGGCATCTACGTGACCAGTGCCATTTGTAATACTGTCTTCTTTGTTAGGAGTCTCGCTCTCAGTCAAAATCTCCAACGGGAACTCCTGCTCGTGTAAAATCGGAGAGCAGGTCAGGATCTCGTAGTCCATCAAGGGTTTCCAAACACTCTGAATCTCATTCTCGATCAAGATCAAAATCCAGGTAAGTGTGTTTAAAATAATACTTGCGGTGTTCTTCTTGGATTTTTCATGACACGGGTTTTAGGCTACATTTTGAGTAGAAATTTCAGCAAAGAACCCAAATCGTGAAGTATAATTATTTTTCTGAAGAGTTTAAAAATGAATAATAGCCTGGGTGCATAGACTCAAGCCTGTAATCCTAGCACTTTGGGAAACTGAGGTGAGGTAGAAGGATCACTTGATCCCGGCAGTTTGAGACTAATCTCGGCAACATAGCCAGACCCTGTCTCTACAAAAAATAGCTAGGCATGGTGGGGCATGCCTGTAGTCCTAGCTACTTGAGAGGCTTTGCTTGAGCCTAGATGTTCAAGGCTATAGTGAGCTATGGTGGAACCAATTTGCTCCAGCCTGGACAACAAAGCAAAACCATGTCTCAAAAAAAATAAATGATAGATAAATATATTCTAGATAAAGACTTACAATCATCTCTTGGCCCAGTTAATCTTTTGGATACTAGCTGTTAATACAAATTAAAGGGTAGGCATGGTGGCTCACTCCTATAATACTAGCACTCTGGGGAGAGCCAAGGCAGGAGGATCACTTGAGCTCAGGAGACCAGCCAGAACACAAGAGCAAGATCCTATCTCTACAAAAAATAGAAAAATTAGCCAGGTGTGCAGATGTATGCCTATAATCTCAGCTACTCAGGAGGCTAAGGCAGGAGGATCGCTTGAGCCCAGGTATTTGAGGTTGCAGTGAGCTACAGTGATGGCCACTGTAGCACTATAGGCAGGCAACAAAATGAGACTGTCTCTAAAAAATTAAAATACAAAATAAATAAATATTGATTTAAATGTGCTTGGCATTTGTGACAGTATTTGATTTTATGCCAACAATGTTTGTACAATAAAGTCAGTTTTCTGCTTTGGAGACTTGCATGTAATTTATGCAGAGAAAGTTTGATGTGTATACTAGTTGGTTAACACAGTGAGAAGTGGTTTTTTTTTTTTCTTTTTTTTGAGACAGAGTCTCACTCTGTTGCCGGGGCTCTAGAGTGCTATGACATCAGCCTAGCTCACAGCAACCTCAAACTCCTGGGCTCAAGCAATCCTTTTATCTCAGCCACCCAAGTAGCTGGGACTACAAGCATGCACCACAATGCCCGGCTAAGAGAAGCATTTTTAAGATTCACATTCCAATGGCATATTTTACCTGATGATTATGACTCTTGTCTAGGTTGGAGCTCTGGTCAGATATAATGGGGGGGGGGGGGAGTCTCTAGATGATGCAACAACAACAAAAACTCTAGTGAACTGCTGCAGAGTTCACTGTATCTGATGTGCCAGGTATACTGGGGTGGAATAAAATTTAAAAACCTGGACAATTTTAGTTTGATACGTCATTGTCATTTCTTGGATTTCTTTGGTAGAAACCTTGAATTTATATCTTTGAAAAGAGTCTGCTTGCAAAGGAGCATGACACAGAAGAATCAGTTAAAAGACTGTACTTTTCTTGATCCACAGTCATGCCATTTTCTGTTACATTCAGGATCTAACCCAGTGCTTAATTTACTAACCCATCAATTATTTAATTAAATACACATGTGCAGAATAACACAGGGTAGAATTTGTAGAAATGAGTGTATTTTTACACTCATTTGTAGAAATGAGAGTATTCTTTTCTCTCAGATAATTCTCATGTCATTTGATTGTCACCCAAGAACATAAAAGAGCACAGTTTTTATTCCCTTACACTTAATTTCTTTTTTCATAGCATTTGTCACTGTCTGATTTAAAGAAAAGGGTAGGGACTCTTGAAGAGTTTTGATGTCTTACTTTCCTTACTATTTAAAAGTAAGCATTGATATTTTTTAAAAAAAAAAAGTAAGCATTGATATTTTATTTTTATTTATTTATTTATTGAGGCAGAGTCTCACTCTGTTGCCTGGGCTGTAGTGTCATGGCTGTAAGCCTAGCTCACAGCAACCTCAAACTCCTGGGCTCAAGCAATCCTTCTGCTTCAGCCTCCCTAGTAGCTAGGACTACAGGCATGTGCCACCATGCTCGGCTAATTTTTTTCTATATATGTTTAGTTGGCTAATTAATTTCTTTCTATTTTTAATAGAGACGGGGTCTTGCTCTTGCTCAGGGTGGTCTCTTGAACTCCTGAGCTCAAATGAACTGCCCACCTTGACCTCCCAGAGTGCTAGGATTACAGGTGTGAGCCATGGCACTTGGCCAACAGTTGATATTTTAAATGAAGAGTGTTTTTATTTTAAAAATTGGGACTGGGCATGGTGGCCCATGCCTGTAATTGTAGCACTCTGGAAGGCCAAGGAGGATTGCTTGAGTTCAGGAGTTCAAAACCAGCCTGAGCAAGAGTGAGGCCTTGTCTCTACCAAAAAATAAGAAAAAGTTAGCTGGGAGTGGTGGTTGTGTGCCTGTAGTCCCAGGCAGAGGCAGGGGGATTACTTGAGCCCAGAAGTTTCAGGGTGCAATGAGCTGCTATGATGCCACTGCACTCTAGCCTGTGTGACAGAGCGAGAATCTGTCTCCCAAAAAAATGGGGACTGTAAATTATTAGTGCTAAGGAAAATGGAGAGGATCAAGTCCCTCCTTAGTTTTATTCCCTTCCCCATATGATCTCTTTTTTAACTTTGTGGCCCTTAACATTTGTAACATTTATTGAAAGCCTTGTAGAAGTTATTCTTATATGGCTGTCATCACTACTGGTCTGAGTAATTTTACATAAGGGTGGATCATATGAATGGTAAGAATGAGTTGGATTACAGGAGGTTGAGGAGTGATAACTGCTTAAGCCCAGAAGTTTGAGGTCACAGAGATCTATGATCGTCCCACTGTACTCCAGCCTAGTATCTATTGGATGAGAATGGACATTTAGGTTGTTGATGAAATAATTGAGCGGATATTACATTACAGGATAAGAAAAGATTGGAAAGGAAATGATACTTAACAGTGAAGGAAATATAGAACTATAGGGAGAAGATGCCAAGAATCAAAGGATTCTATTGTGGTTGTGGTAGTGGAAGGATGTTGCAGTAGTGATTTAAGGGAACAAGAGGAAGAATACCCTTTGCTAAGGAAGGAGGTGAGAATAGGCAGGGATAGTGCATACATCCTTGGGAGAGAGAAGGGTGTTGGTTCTAGAATTTTTTACCTAAGTTTATTTCTCTCAAAGGTCAAGGTCAAGGAGGCATTCTCATAGACGTTACACTCGATCCAGATCCCACTCTCACTCTCACAGGAGACGATCTCGAAGTAGGTCATATACACCAGAATACCGGCGACGAAGGAGCCGAAGTCATTCTCCAATGTCTAACCGGAGAAGACATACAGGCAGCAGGGTATGTGGTTTATAAAAGTTAATGAAAACCTGATTCTTCTTTCCTATGTGTTAGTCATGGTGTAACATCTAGCTTTTATGAAAGCTAAGCCATTGTTTAGAATTGGTACTCCAGAAACCTCTTTAATCTGCTTTTTAGCTTTCAAAATGAAAAAAAGGAAAATCTTTTATGTCATAGACATACTAATAAAGGACATGCCACCATCTTAGTAAGCTTATGTGTATTGTGACAGATGACACAGGGAATATGTTTTCTTTGGTTGACTTTTGAATAGTTTAAAAAGATGAAATTTGGAAAGAAATACATTGCAAAAGTTAAAATGAAAAGCATAAACTGAGTTGAAAATATTGCGATACCATGTTTTACGGGGGGGGGTGGGGGAGACTGAGGAAATACTAAAAACTCTAGTGATAATATATACTTTTAATATCTGTGCAGTGTGAGTTATGTTATAGATAAGGAGACTGAGTCTTGGGTGTATGACATGGAGGGGTTTTTGGTTTTTTGTTTGCTTTGGTTTTTGCTTATTGGCAGAGCCCAGGTAGACCCCAGCCAGTAAAGTTCCTGTGCTTAACTACTATGCTGTGCTGCGCTTCTCCCACATGATACTGACTTTTAAAGTTGTTTTGAAATCTACATTTATTTCTTAAACCTGGATTGTGGAAACATCGAAAGAATATCCTTGCTAAAGAATGAAAATGGGCCGGGTGGCTCACGCCTGTAATCCTAGCTCTCTGGGAGGCCGAGGCGGGCGGATTGCTCGAGGTCGGGAGTTCAAAACCAGCCTGAGCAAGAGCGAGACCCCGTCTCTACTATAAATAGAAAGAAACTAATTGGCCAACTAATATATATAGAAAAAATTAGCCGGGCATGGTGGCGCATGCCTGTAGTCCCAGCTACTTGGGAGGCTGAGACAGAAGGATCGCTTGAGCCCAGGAGTCTGAGGTTGCTGTGAGCTAGGCTGATGCCATGGCACTCACTCTAGCCTAGGCAACAAAGTGAGACTCTGTCTCAAAAAAAAAAAAAAAAAAAAAAAAAAAAAAAGAATGAAAATGGAGAAGAGGGAGTCATATTACAGATCTATTAGGGATATGAAATATTTGAATAAATTAGGAATACAGTAGTAAACTGAGGATGAATTCTTAGGATACATTCTGAAAAATTGCTGAGCTAGAGTAGAGTGTCCAAACGCTTTTATTCAGGCTATATAGCCAGGAGGTATATATATTTCAAAGAAGGCATAAGTGTACTGTGAACTGTAAAATGTGGTTTGTCTGCTTTAGTTCTCTTAAAATCTTATTTCCAAATGACTAGAAATAATATATTCTTTGTGTATTGGATAAGGTGTTCTAAATAATTTGTTTTTTAATTTTGATTTTAATTTGGAGTTTTAATTAAATTTAAATAACATGTTTATTCAATAGGCGAATCCAGATCCCAACACTTGTCTTGGAGTATTTGGCCTCAGTTTGTATACAACAGAGAGAGATCTTCGTGAAGTATTTTCTCGATATGGACCATTGAGTGGTGTCAATGTGGTTTATGATCAGCGAACTGGAAGATCTCGAGGATTTGCTTTTGTGTATTTTGAGAGAATAGATGATTCAAAGGAGGTAAATTTGTTTTAATAATTTTCATTTAAAAAATTTTTTGTATGTATGATTATAGTATTGGGATACTATTAAAAGTTGACTAAAAGACTCCCAATTCTATAAACTTTATGTCCTCTCTAACTCTGACCTGAGTCAAATTCTACCTCTCTGTTATAATTGGAGTGGCCATAGTTTCACTTGATTTAGCTTATGCTTTGTTTGTTTGTTTGTTTGTTTTGAGACAGAGTCTCCCTTTGTTGCCCAGGCTAGAGTGAGTGCCGTGGCATCCGCCTAGCTCACAGCAACCTCAAACTCCTGGGCTCAAGCAATCCTACTGCCTCAGCCTCCCGAGTACTTGGGACTACAGGCATGTGCCGCCATGCCCGGCTAATTTTTTCTATATATATTAGTTGGCCAATTAATTTCTTTCTGTTTATAGTAGAGACAGGGTCTCGCTCTTGCTCCCGCTGGTTTCGAACTCCTGACCTTGAGCGATCCACCCGCCTCGGCCTCCCAGAGTGCTAGGATGAGCCACCGCACCCGGCCTAGCTTATGCTTTCTGATTTAGCTATGTCTTGAGTGAAATCTGGCCTTGTAGAGTGAGCTATATGTGTTTGAGTTCATGGAAAAAGTAAAGTATTTAAATGTTCTCTTTTTTTTTCTGAGACAGAGTCTCACTCTGTTGCCCAGGCTAGAGTGCCGTGGCATCAGCCTAGCTCACAGCAACCTCAAACTCCTCCTGGGCTCAAGCAGTCCTTCTGCCTCAGTCTCCTGAATAGCTGGGACTACAGGCATGTGCCACCATACCCGGCTAGTTTTTTCTATGTATTTTTAGTTGTCTGGCTAATTTCTTTCTGTTTTTTTTTAGTAGGGAAGGGGGTGTCTCGATCTTGCTCGGGCTGGTCTTGAACTCCTGACCTTGAGCGATCCTCCCACTTCAGTCTCCCAGAGTGTTAGGATTATGGGAGTGAGCCATCATGCCCGGCTGAAACTTGATCTTATCCTTTGGTTTTCCCCATGACTTATCACTTGGTGGTGTTCTGGATAAAATAAAAATGGCAGGTTTACTTAGATTCCAAAGAACTTCTTGCAAATATTTGCATTTACTGAAGTAGTTAAATTATTATTGCATTTATTGTTATTGGTGGCTAAGGGCAAAGTGATTGACAATGTGAGTTCAGGTATAAAGACATAGGACTTGTTGCTGTATTTACAAGTTCTTTATATTTGGAGTTCACTAGGTGGCAGTGTGTTACCTAAGGCTGCCGTCCCCAACCCCCAGGCCTCTGACCAGTGCCAAACTTGGGCCACAAGCCTGAAAGCTTCATCTATATTTACAGCCACTCTCCATCCCTCTCATCACTGTATAAAAACTGCCTCCTGTCAAATAAGCGGCAGCATTAGATTCTCATGTGAGTGTAAACCTGACAAACTGTGCATGTGAGTGTTCTAGGTTGCCCCCTCCTTATGGGAATCTGATGCCTGATGATCTGAGTAGAACTGATGTGGTGATAGTAGTGGACTGTCAGAATTTATTAACATTAGTGCCACTAAAGTTGGTGTAAAACCCCCCACTGCTAAATTTGACTAGCTTTAAAAAAAAAAATTTTGAGGGACTCTTAAGGTGAAACATTTGTGAATTACATTAAAATTATGTCCTTATTGGTTCCCTCTCAGAGGCTGAAAGGCATTACTGTAATTACGTGTTTGTATCTGTTTATATATCTTTCTTTTTTTTCTGGGCTGCTCACTGAGTTGTGTCAGTATACTGGACTGTAAACTAAAGAACAAGAATGTAGGCAGGTTATAGATAGAACCTATATAAAGCTTAACTCACCCTTTTAAATGTTTTGAAGTCAGTCTTTGTAAGTGAAATGGCAGCCTACCTGGGCAGCCTACAAAAAGTTTAGCTTAAAAAGACTTCTTGTCAGGCGTGGTGGTTCACGCCTGTAATCCTAGCACTCTGGGAGGCTGAGGTGGGCGGATTACTCAAGGTCAGGTGTTTGAGAGCAGCCTGAGCAAGAGCCCATCTCTACTATAAATAGAAAGAAATTAATTGGCTAATTAATATATATAGAAAAAATTAGCAGGGCATGGTGGCTCATGCCTGTAATCCCAGCTACTCGGGAGGCTGAGGCAGAAGGATTGCTCAAGCCCAGGAGTTTGAGGTTGCTATGAGCTAGCCTGATGCCACGAAAAGACTTCTTATCCCCATTCTCCTTCTTGTTCTTGTTGGTAGTGGGAACTGAGCCAGAGCTGGAAAATTACTTGGAGAAAAGTTTATTAACTACACTTTGGGTTTAGTAAATTAAAATGCGTTCCGTACAATGTTGAAGTCTAGAAATAAATGTATCTTCAGTCCCTTATCCAAGTTATATTGCTGTTATTTTCAAAATTGGGAGTTTAAATATTCTACTTAATTTTAGGTAATGATTATTTCGTGGGCTAGCGAATTATGCATGACTTTCTATGCCTGTTCTTCTTTATAGGCTATGGAAAGGGCAAATGGAATGGAGCTGGATGGTAGAAGAATTCGTGTGGATTATTCTATCACCAAGAGAGCACACACACCTACACCAGGCATCTACATGGGCAGGCCAACTCAGTAAGATTTTTTTTTTTAAGTTTTATAAGTTAAAGTATGAAATCTGCCAGAAATGTAATGCAAATTTTGATTAATTAGAAAATAAGATTTTTGTCCTAATAATTACAGTTGAAAGGTATACATTCCTCGAGACTTTATTTTTACATATATATATATATATGAGCAGGAGAACTCTTTAAAACTATCAAAGCATGTTCCTATCTCTTCTGATACTGAACAAATAGAAAAATTATTGAATACTAGAAAAATATCATGTGCTATTTATATATTTATTCTCTTTCTGTTCTTATGTAATCTGGGAAGCCTCTGTGTATAGGCAGGTTTTATTGATACTAGCGTTTGTTTTTTTTAAAAAGCCATAGCTTTTTAAATGAGCAAAACATTAATAAAGGGCTTTCTTATAATATATACAACCAACGGCAGTATTCGCAGAGGTATTTCTTGGGAGTGAAAAAAGGAATATAGTTGTCCTTCAGTGTAAGAGGGAGTGTGGTTCCAGGTCCTTCAGGAGACCCAAATCCAAGAGTGCTCAAGTTCTTGATATAAAATGGTATAGTTTTGCATATGACCTATGCACATTCTCCTATATACTTTAAATCATCTCTATATTATACCTAATACCATGTAAGTGGGGGTTTTTGCAGGTTTTTGTTTATTTGGGGTTTTGTTTTGTTTTTTGTTTGTTTTTGTTGTGTTTTGTTTTGAGACAAAGTCTCTGTTGCACTGGGCAGAGTGCAGTGTTGTCATCATAGCTCACTAGCTCACTGCAACCTCAAACTCCTGGGCTTAAGCAGTCTTCTTGCCTCAGCCTCCCAAGTAGCTGGGACTATAAGAGTGTACCACAATGGCTGGCTAATTTTTCTATTTTTAGTAGAGACAGGGTCTTGCTCTTGCTCAGGCTGGTCACTTCTGAGGGCAAGTGATTCTCCCATCTCTAACTCCAGAGTGCCAGGATTGCAGGCATGAGCCACTGTGCCCTGCCATGTAAGTGCTATTTAATAGTTGTCATGCTGTATTGTTTAGGGAATAAAGACAAGGAAAAGTCTGTACACGTTCGGTACAGTTTTTCCCCCAGAAATCTATCCTTGAGTTGGTTGAATTCATGGATGTGGAAGCCCATGGATATGGAGAGCTGACTATGTAGGCATTCTTTGTATTTTCTTTTAAGACAGGCTCTCACTCTGTCACCCAGGCTAGTGTGCAATGGTGTGATCATAACTCAATGTAACCTTGAACTTCTGGGCTCAGGTGATCCTCCTGCCTCAGCTTCCCAAGTAAGCTTCAACTACAGGCGCAGGCTACCACATCTGGCTCTCTTTTTTTGTTTTGTTTTGTAGGAGTGAAGTATTTTACTGTGTTGCCGAGGCTGGTCTTAAAACTCCTGAGCTCAAGCAATTGATCCACTTTGGCATCCCAAAGTGCTGGAATTAGATACATGAGCCACTGCACCCAGCCTAGACTTTGATTTAATTTTTAAGGTTTTGTTGGGTGAAGTGTGTGTTTTCGCAAGGAGAGCCTACAGAAAACTCTAGTGAAATTAGTGCTACTATGTTTAGGAATTTGGAAAATACCAAGAGAAAGATGTTAGAGTTTGAAAACTTGAAATTTTTAAAAAAAATTTTTCTTTCCTTTTTCCTATGATTGAGCATTTATTTGTGTGGACAATGCTTTTTAATAGAATAACAGTTTATAGCTTTGTGAAAGCATTCTTGGTTGTGTATATCCTGAATAAGAAGTCAAAGCAAAATACCATCTCAATAAAATGAGATATAGAGGCAATTGGCGTGAAAGAGTTCTTTCTCCCTTTTCTCTCCTCCTTCCATTTTTATTAAGGTATCAATTTATAGTAAATTATTCTGGAAAACACCATTCACACTGTAAAATTTTTACATTTTTCTATAGTAGTGGTGGCGGTGGTGGAGGTGGAGGTGGCGGCGGAGGTGGAGGTGGTGGCAGACGTCGAGATTCTTACTATGATAGAGGATATGATCGTGGGTATGACAGATATGAAGACTATGATTACCGGTACAGGTAATGTTTTAACTTGAATTTTCTGTTCTAAGTTAGATGATAGTGTTATTTGACACTTTTGTGTGATATGTATCAATAAAAACTTGATGGTTAAAATAGATTATATATGATGCTTTGATAACAGGAGGTTAACTATCTGTTTTTTTTGCCAATGTTTTGTTGTGCCATGTGCTTACTGTCCTAGTCTCTTTGGCACACAGAGAACTTAATAGTTTTCATATTGGGTACATTATTTTCAGTGATGAGGAATTCTTATTTTCATCTGGCTCAGTGAAGTGATTGTGTAGTGTGCTAAGTAATCTTTTGTTTCTTTTTTTTTTTCAAAAGCTGCTTCAGTCTATAATCTTTTGTTTCTTACAGAAGAAGATCACCTTCTCCTTATTATAGTCGTTACAGATCACGATCAAGATCTCGTTCCTACAGTCCAAGTATGTGAACTTTGCATTTGTAGTATTAAAAACCTCATTTCTAATTAATGGCTGATTTTATAGTATTAGTGTGTATGGTGGCAGTTAGTAGATAGAAAAATATTAGGCAAATCAAACTGTAATTGTCATCTTATAACTTTTTTTTGCCCTTTCTCTTTCAGGACGCTATTGATAATGGAATGGTTGCAGCTGAGAACATTTTTTCTCTTTATTTTCTTTTTTCTCTCTTTCTTTTTTTTTTTTTTTCTATAATTCTGGATTTCCCCACACTTCTGATCCTTCCTACTCCTTAAAAAAAAAAAACTTTTAAAAAAACTCTGATTTATTCAGCATCTACACTTTTGTCAATTGTGTTGCTGTTTTCCATCCCTTTTATTGTACTCTCAACGATGTAATTGTTGTCATTTGAGTAGTTAAACTATCTTGAGTAAAAAAAGGAAACCCCAGTGTTATGCTTTGTAAATGATTTCTTTGCTTTCATAGAAGATAAACTCCTAGCTAATCACATGAGGAAAGAAATGATCTTTTAAAAGCTTCTTTTGTGTTAGATACTGTATTAGAGATCTGCATTCATGATGAGCTCCCCCCCCCTTTTTTTTTATTTTCTTTTGGGGAAAATATTAATAGTAACACTTGAAGTAGTTCAGTCATGTCAGGTTTGTCTGGGGTGGCATGGAGCAGTCAAATAGTTGAGTTTAGAAAGTTTGAAGCTATAGAAAACACTTGCCCATTTCTTTGAAAGTACAGAATTTTTGAACTTTAAAAATTAAGTCATTTTTAGATATGACAAGCTTGTGGACTCCTACAAAACATGTATTTGAAATACATCTGTTGAATCTTAAAAACGTAAAGTGTGATTTTTGTGTTAAACTTATTCAAGTATTCCCTTAATCAGTGAAGGACAACCCTTATTTATTACCTAGAGCAATTGTATAATTTGCTGTTAGAAATTTTGGTATTGGGACAATGATTAAGCAGGTTATTGTATAGTGTAGAGTCCTTAGAAGATACATGTGGGGAAATGTAGTCATCTTTCAAATAAAAGTTAATTTCTTTGAAAATGGGCTTGTCTCATTATTGTAGAACAGTGGAGAAATATAACTGGATTGGCTTACGAACCCTTACATTTTTCTTCTTCCCTATATTTCTCCAATACATAGTTATACAAAAGTTTGCACATCCTGAGTTTTCATTTCCTAATATTTATCTTTTTTCAAATATTTTTTTTTTGTCTACCTGAATGCTTAATCTTTGTCTTCTCTTTGGTCTTTTTGTTTTTCCTCTTTTTTTTTTTTTTTGTTTTGTTTTGTTTTATTGGTGAACCAAATTGTAACTGAGAATATTCATTACCAGCACCATGCTGAAGGAAAGATAAGTAGGTTGTTCACAACTTCAAGAAGTCCATATTCTGGTAGGAAACATCACTTAATTTGACTACAGTATAACATAGGGGGAGGATATTTAGGGTATGACCTTTAAAAGGTATTAGGAGCAGTAGGAATAAAATTAGATTGTTATGACATTAATATCCTATCATTTGGATCAGAGAATTTTGTTTAACTTTGGAATTGAAGTGTCTCAGGTTATTGTTACTAAAAACTAACTTTTCAAAAAGCCTGTCCTTAAAATATTTTTTTTCAATAAAGGATATCCAAAGAATAAAGTTGGCAATCTTTTGTTGGCCCCTGGAGGTGTTTGTTGTTAAACCATGTTATTAAAGGCTGGGAAGCTGGATAAAGTGGCATGTACCTGTAGTTAAAACCACTTGGAAAGCTGAGACTGGAAGATGATTTGAAGCCAAGAATTTGAGGCTGAACGTGCTATGATCATGCCTGTATGAATAGCCACTGCACCAAAGCTATGGGTAACATAGGGAGACCCTCTGTCTCTTAATAATAATGATAAAATATAATAGCAACAAATAAAATGACTAGGAACCATAACCCTAACAATCTGTTAATTATAGGAGTACTTTAAAAACTTAAGCAATATATCAACAACAAAGTGAAAACAGCCACAATCAAGACATTTCGATGTTACATATGTGGTATGGATAAAAAGCAGGGAAGGATGGCCGGGCGCTGTGGCTCACGCCTGTAATCCTAGCTCTTGGGAGGCCGAGGCGGGCGGATTGCTCAAGGTCAGGAGTTCAAAACCAGCCTGAGCAAGAGCGAGACCCCGTCTCTACTATAAATAGAAAGAAATCAATTGGCCAACTGATATATATATAAAAAATTAGCCGGGCATGGTGGCACATGCCTGTAGTCCCAGCTACCAGGGAGGCTGAGGCAGAAGGATCGCTCGAGCCCAGGAGTTTGAGGTTGCTGTGAGCTAGGCTGACGCCACAGCACTCACTCTAGCCTGGACAACAAAGTGAGACTCTGTCTCAAAAAAAAAAAAAAAAAAAAGCAGGGAAGGAGAATAAAGGAGTAAGAGGGAGGACACAAGTTTAAAGAGGGTAGTCTTTGAAGCCCTTCCCAAGAATGTGAAATTTGAGTAAAGATGTGAAGGTGAGGAATATCTATAGAATATGGGTCCCTGGGGGAAGAAAATGTTACATATAGGGAACAGCAAGTAAGTAGTATAATGGCCTTAAGCTAGTAGCATACCTGGAATGTTGGATAAGAAGAAAAGAGGCAAGAAAGGACAAAGGTAATAACCACAGGGTTGGGTGCTGCTAGGGAGAGGAAGGGGAATGGGATGAGGTGTGATTCAAGAATCAAGAGGTAAGTTCTTCCATAAAAATGAGAATTGCAGTACCCTGTGAACATGGCACTGCCACTGCGCGTAGCATGGGGGCTGTGGCCTGCAGCCTGCGCTTGGCCTCAGTGACTGCCACGCCCTACCACTACAGCCTTGGGCGCTGTTCGTACGCTGCTCTACTCTAAGTGCATAAATTTACAAAAAAAATATGAATGGGTAACAACAGAAAATGGTGTTGGAAGAGTGGGAATCAGCAATTTTGCACAGGAAGCTTTGGTAGATGTTGTTTACTGGAGTCTGCCTGAAGTTGGGACAAAATTAAATGAGTGAGGGGAGAGGAGAAAAGGGGGAGGGGAAAAAAAAAAAAACAAAATTAAATGAGTTTGTGCTTTGGAAAGTATGAAAGCTGCTAGTGAACTCTATTCTTTATCAGGAGAAGTAACAAATTAATGGAGCTCTGGCAGAAAACCCTGGACTTGTTAACAAATCTTGTTACAAAGATGGTTGGCTGATCAAGATGACACTGAGTAATTCAGAACTAGATGAACTAATGAGTGAAGAAGCATATGAGAAATACATAAAATCTATTGAGTGAAAATGGAACCTCTGAATAAACTAGTATGAAATAACCCAGCATAGTTGTCTTAAATTAGTGGCAAACAGACGACTACTCTCAATACTGCTAATGAAAGAAAATACTCCTTAACTTTCTAATGATTATAGGTAAACAAAATATGCATCTTTTTGACAATAGTCTGATTTTTAGACTAGTATTCAGAATTCATCAAATTATCCATGGTAGAAAACTAGTTATAAAAATTATGGGCCGGGCGCTGTGGCTCACGCCTGTAATCCTAGCTCTTGGGAGGCCGAGGCGGGCGGATTGCTCAAGGTCAGGAGTTCAAAACCAGCCTGAGCAAGAGCGAGACCCCGTCTCTACTATAAATAGAAAGAAATTAATTGGCCAACTGATATATATATATAAAAATTAGCCGGGCATGGTGGCGCATGCCTGTAGTCCCAGCTACTCGGGAGGCTGAGGCAGAAGGATCACTCAAGCCCAGGAGTTTGAGGTTGCTGTGAGCTAGGCTGATGCCACGGCACTCACTCTAGCCTGGACAACAAAGCGAGACTCTGTCTCAAAATTATGTAACTCAAAGGTATCATTGTTGTTATCTTAAGCCTTATATAATACTGTAACTTGCTTACATCCATACTAGGATTTGGGCTGAAATACTTAATGGTCTTTCCATTGGAAATAACCAAGAGTATTGAAGTTTTTCTTGGTTGTACAGTATCAGATGAAACAATATTATCTTAATTTTGCATATACTGCATTTGCTGGTGCTATTTTTATACAGTGAGCAACAGCTTTGCAGCAAAATAATAAAATATTCAACTTTTTTTTTTTTTTACACAGAGTCTCATTCTGTTGTCCTGGCCAGAGTGCCGTGGCGTCACCCTAGCTCACAGCAACCTCAAAATCCTGGGCTCAAGCAATCCTGCCTCAGCCTCCTGAGTGGCTGGGACTACAGGCATGTACCACCATGCCTGGCTAATTTTTTCTATATATTTTTAGTTGGCCAGTTATTTTCTTTTTTTTATTAGAGACAGGGGTCTCTTGCTGAGGCTGGTTTCGAACTCCTGACCGTGAATGATCCACCCACCTCGCCTCTCAGAGTGCTAGGATTACAAGCGTGCGCCACCCTGCCTGGCCGGTTTAGGTTAATTTTGAATGTGAATTTTCTTCTTCCTTCCAAAGTAATTTGAAATTAAATGAATTAATGGTAAAAATAAGTGCAGTTTTGTATTCTACAAAGCAATTCAGATATTGATGTTAAAAGGCTAGGTGAAAAATATACCATCAATGAGTAATGAATATACAAAACAAAGGTAGCTGGGTGCTGTGGTGTTTTTTTCTTTTTTGTAGTGGGATGATACGTTTATTTCCACTACCTGCAGTGAGCTATGATGATGCCATTGCACTCTAGCCTAGGCAGCAGAGCAAGACCTTGTCTCAGAAAAAAAGGAAAGAAAGAAGAAAGGTGTAAGTAATTTTTAGAAATCCCACACACAAATGAAATAAAAGACTTTGCCAATTTATATTCCCACCAGCAATATATGAGAGAGGGAGATCTCTTTCCTAGACAAAAGATGTTGAAATTTTACTAAAGGAAAACAAGTTCACGTGCTCTGAATTGTTTACAACACAAAGTTATTTCAAAATGACTGTCCTAACTCTCCCCTAATGTGTGAGAACATGGGGAGGCACCAGTTTTAGAATATAGAGGATGGCTCCAATCACTAATTAGGGAAAATTAAAAGTACATATAGAGGTAGAAAAGAGGAGTTGCTAATTGGGTATAGTCAATGAAAAAGCTCTGGAGATGGATTGGTGGTAACCATCACAACAATGTAAATGTACTTAATACCACATAACCACTTAAAAGTGGTTAAAATGGTAGATTATATGTATATTTGCTACTACAATTTTAGTAAAAGTATGTATAGCAAAAAAACTAAAGTAGAGATCCCCATTTATCTAGGTGCTTTGTAACTGTTTCTCTCTGGTATACTCTGTAATTCAAAAGTTGCAAAATGGTTAGGTAACCAGTGAGGTAACTTGCTTGCCTTGTGACTGCTATATCCTTAGTGTCTAAAACAGTGCCTGGCATGGAGTAAGTGTCCAATGAATATTTGTATAAATGAGTGAGTGAATGAATGAGGATAGTGTCATGGGGGAAATAATTGGTAGGGCCCATTAACTAAATTCCCAATCAATCTCATCAAATTAATTACTATAGTAATTTAAAAGCCAAAGTATAAAGAGTGGGTGTATAAGGGGTCTAGGCTGAAATTACATTCAATCACAATGACCCTTAAAAGGGTTAAAAAGCATTTTAAATAATTGTTTAATGGGAAATGGCAATATAATTATCATAAAAGTGTTGGTGCTTGAGTCACCTTGAAAATTCATTTATATGGAACACTGGGATCACTGATAATGTCAGATAAGTAAAGCATTCTATTTGATATTCACAAGAAGATCAAGTGCAGAGAGGTCACGATGGAAAATGTTCTTTTTTTGAAACTTAAAAAGGGACACGAGTTTATTTTCGAGTACTGTATAACTTCAAAGTTAATTAATAGTACATTAGTATTCACTATTTTCACTAACTTCCGACTGAAATTTAGTGTTCTTTTTTTGTTGTTTTTTGGTTTTGAGACTCTTGCTTTGTTGCCCAGGCTAGAGTGAGTGCCATGACATCAGCCTAGCTCACAGCAACCTCAAACTCCTGGGCTTAAGCAATCCTGCTGCCTCAGCCTCCCCAGTAGCTGGGACTACAGCCATGTGCCACCATGCCTGGCTAATTTTTTTCTATATATATTAGTTGGCCAATTAGTTTCTATTTCTAGTAGAGACGGGGTCTTGCTCTTGCTCAGGCTGGTATCGAACTCCTGACTTCGAGCAATCCACCTGCCTTGGCCTCCCAGAGTGCTAGGATTACAGGCATGAGCCACCGCGCCTGGCCAGCATTTTTTTTTTTAATGTAAGCTAAGATTTAAGATTTAAACCTGTCTTTGTAAAGGTATACACATACATATATTCATAATTAAACTCTTTTTTTTTTTTTTTTTTTTTTTTGAGACAGAGTCTTGCTTTGTTGTCCAGGCTAGAGTGAGTGCCGTGGCGTCAGTCTAGCTCACAGCAACCTCAAACTCCTGGGCTCAAGCGATCCTACTGCCTCAGCCTCCCGAGTAGCTGGGACTACAGGCATGTGCCACCATGCCTGGCTAATTTTATATATGTATCAGTTGGCCAGTGAATTTCTTTCTAATTATAGTAGAGATGGGGTCTCGCTCTTGCTCAGGCTGGTTTTGAACTCCTGACCTTGAGCAATCCGCCCGCCTCGGCCTCCCAGAGAGCTAGGATTACAGGCGTGAGCCACCGCGCCCGGCCTCATAATTAAACTCTTAATGAACTTTTAAACTATTTGTATGCCCTGGTATCTTATACGATTAAATAGAATTTAAACAATTTTTAATACCATAAATTTAATAAGGGCAAGATTCAAGAGAAGAAAACTAAAACCATTTGTTGTGTGCATGGGTCTTGAATTTATATTACTGAATGGGTAAACCTAGTACTGTAAACTTTACCCCAAATTTATATATATTGTACATATGTAATGGAGTTCCAGTGAGAATGCTATGCCCATCAGAGTGTAGATTAAATTCAAGTAAACGAACTTAGAAAACTATGTTAGGGTCAGCCCCAGGGGCTCAAGTCTGTAATTCCAGCACCTTGGAAGGCTGAGGCGGAAGGATTGCTTAAGACCAGGAGTTGGAGACCCTGTCTCTATACTAAAAAATTAGCCAGGCTTGGTGGTGCATGCCTGTCCTCCTAGCAGGAGGATCACTTGAGCCTAGGAGTTTGAGGTTACAGTTAGCTGTGATGACCCCACTGCACTCTAAGCCCCAGCAACAGAATGAGAGCCTGTCTCAAAAAAAGAAAAAAATCACATTTGGCATATTAGGAAAAAAAGATACAGGACAGCCGGGCACAGTGGCTCACGCCTGTAATCCTAGCAGTCTGGGAGGCCAAGGCGAGAGGATTGCTTGAACTCAGGAGTTCGAGACCAGCCTGAGCAAGAGCGAGATCCTGTCTCTACTATAAATAGAAAGAAATTAATTGGCCAACTAATATATAGAGAAAAAATTAGCCGGGCATGGTGGTACATGCCTGTAGTCCCAGCTACTGAGGAGGCTGAGGCAGCAGTATCACTTGAGCCCAGGTGTTTGAGGTTGCTGTGAGCTAGGCTGACACCACGGCACTCTAGCCCAGGCAACAGAGTGAGACTGTCTCAAAAAAAAAAAAAAAATACAGGACAGGAAGCAGCATGCAGTAGGACAGTGCAAGGCATTCCACAGAGTCCTTGTAGCAGTCCACACAGCATTATGACGAAGGAGGTGACATCACACAAGTGCAGGAGCCACCTGGCTTTAAAAGCTGTGTCCCCCAGTACCCATAGACACAGCTTTTACGGTTCCTGGAAGAAGAGACAGCCTCTTATGGCACCCACTGCACTCAGAAGCTTCAAAGTACGGTGTCTCCATTAGATACTTCTACTTTTTCCCCATCCAGATGCAGTTTTCCAAATCATTTTTACCATAAGCAGTGTATTAGTAACAGTTGTCATACTATCTTTATCAGAGTGCCAGAGAAATTTAACAAAAGGCCAAATTCTCATGCAGAAAGGGAAAGGTTTTGTTGACTGTTTATAGTAACCCCTAGAGCCAAGACGAATGGCTTTCTCCTGTGATCCCAGTACTTTGGGAGGAGGGGGCAGAAGGGTCCCTTCAAACCAGGAGTTCTAGTCCAGCCTGGGCAATGTAGTGAGACCCTGTCTCTACAAAAATTGTAGGACTTAGCTGGGTATGGTGGCTCAGGCCTGTAGTCCTAGCTCTTCAGGAGGCTGAGGCCAAGGGGATCCTTGAGCCCAGGATTTTTAAGTTACAGTTAGCTATGATCAGACCACTGCCCTTCCACCCTGGGACAAGACAGGAAGACCTTGTCTCTAAAAAAGAAAGAAAAATCCCTATGAGACTTGAGGCTGGGAGATGGGAGTTGGATGAAATTGTTTCAAGGATCACAGGGAGGAATATACATAGAAATGAATAAATAATCAGAGGAATCCAGAATGGATCCAAGTACCTATGAAAAAAACAATGGCATTTCATTTTGGTGGGAAAAAGACACTAAAAGAGGATGAAGTGGGGCAGGATGGTTCACTGTTGTAATCCTAGCACTCTGGAGGCCAGAGCAGGCGGATCACTTGAGCTCAGGAGTTCAAGACCAGCCTGAACAAGAGCAAGACCCTATCTCTACTGATAACAGAGAAATTAGCAGGGCATGGTGGTGCATGCCTGTAGTCCCAGCCACTCAGGAGGTTGAGGCAGGAGGATCACGGAACCCAAGAGTTTGAGGTTGCAGTGAGCTAGGCTGATGCCACAGCACTGTAGCCCAGGTGACAGCTAAAGAGACTCTTTCTCAAAAAAAAAAAAAAAAAAAGGATGGTACAATTGGCTATTTGTAACAACAGAGTTAGTTACCTCACACAATAAATCTATAAATCATTTGGCAACCATGATAATCATAGTTGATTAAGGCAAAGCTCTCATGGGTTCTGAAACTAGTAGGCAACAGTCTCAGGAATAACAAGAAATTTACAGTATAAAAATATCTCTTCACAAGATACTTATTAATTACAAATAGGAAACTTCGTAATTTTACACTGGGAAGACCTGGCAGATAACCCTGTGATCAAAGTTAACATCATCGGTAATAGAATTAAATGGATATCATAGGAAGTGTGGGGTTAAAAAAATAAAATATATTTAATTTTAAAACTAAATGAACATCATGTGCTTCCTGATATCATGCACCATGGATAACATCTCTTATGTGATATTCCACAAAAGAAATCAAGACTAGCCTGGGCGGCAGGGTGCAGTGGCTCACGCCTGTAATCCTAAGCACTCTGGGAGGCCGAGGTGGGAGGATCGCTTGAGGTCCGGAGTTTGAGACTAGCCAGAGCAAGAGCCAGACCCTGTCACTACTAAAAATAGAAAGAAATTAGCCAGACAACTAAAAATTATATGGAAAAAATTAGCCGGGCATGGTGGCACATGCCTATAGTCCCAGCTACTTGGGAGACTGAGGCAGGAGGATCACTTGAGCCCAGGAGCTTGAGGTTGCTGTGAGCTAGGCTGACACCACAGCACTCTAGCCCAGGCAACAGAGCGAGACTCTGTCTCAACAAAAAAATAAAAGAGTAGCCTTGGCAACAAAGCAAGACCCTGTCTCTACCAAAAAGAAAATTAGGTAGCTGTGGTGGCCAACATCTGTAGTCCTAGCTACTCAGGAGGCTAACGGAAGACGATCGCTTGACCTCAGGAGTAAGAGGTTGCTGTGAGCTATTATGACACCACTGCACTCTACCTGGGCAACAGGGTAAGACTCTGCCTCAAAATCAAAAGAAAACAAAAAAACTATATAATGACTATAATCATGGGAAAAATCAGATATCCCCCAATTGAGGATCCTATAACATAACTGACTTTAAAATTTTCCATATTAACCCTAGCACTCTGGGAGCTGAGGCAGGTGGATTGCTCAAGGTCCAGAGTTCGAGACCAGCCTAAGCAAGAGCGAGATCCCCGTCTCTACTATAAATAGAAATTAATTGGCTAACTAAAATATATATATATATGTACATATATATATAAATTAGCTGGGCATGGTGGCGCATGCCTGTAGTCCCAGCTACTTGGGAGGCTGAGGCAGAAGGATTGCTTGAGCCCAGGAGTTTGAGGTTGCTGTGAGCTAAGCTGACACCATGGCACTCACTCTAGCCTGGGCAACAAACTGAGACGCTGTCTTAAAAAAAAAAATGTTCATATTATCAAAGACAAAGAATGAGGAACAATCCAGATTTAAAAAGGCTAAACAGACATGAAAGCTGAATACTAGGCCAGGCACGGTGGCTCACGCCTGTAATCCTAGCACTCTGAGAGGCCGAGGCGGGCAGATTGCTCAAGGTCAGGAGTTCGAAACCAGCTTGAGCAAGAGCGAGACCCCGTCTCTACTATAAATAGAAAGAAATTAATTGGCCAACTAATATATATAGAAAAAATTAGCCGGGCATGGTGGCGCATGCCTGTAGTCCCAGCTACTCGGGAGGCTGAGGCAGGAGGATTGCTTGAGCCCAGGAGTTTGAGGTTGCTGTGAGCTAGGCTGATGCCTCGGCACTCTAGCCGGGGCCATAAAGTGAGACTCCGTCTCAAAAAAAAACAACTTTATTTTTTAGAGTAGTTTTAGGTTCATATCAAAGCTGAGTGGTAACTTTAGAGAGTTTCCTTATATCCCATGTCCAACTTTTTTTTCCTTTTCTTTTTGGAAAGAGATAATATAGGCCGGGCGCTGTGGCTCACGCCTGTAATCCTAGCTCTTGGGAGGCCGAGGCGGGCGGATTGCTCAAGGTCAGGAGTTCAAAACCAGCCTGAGCAACAGCGAGACCCCGTCTCTACTATAAATAGAAAGAAATTAATTGGCCAACTGATATATATAGAAAAAATTAGCCGGGCATGGTGGCACATGCCTGTAGTCCCAGCTACTCGCTACTCGGGAGGCTGAGGCAGGAGGATTGCTTGAGCCCAGGAGTTTGAGGTTGCTGTGAGCTAGGCTGATGCCTCGGCACTCTAGCCGGGGCCATAAAGTGAGACTCCGTCTCAAAAAAAAACAACTTTATTTTTTAGAGTAGTTTTAGGTTCATATCAAAGCTGAGTGGTAACTTTAGAGAGTTTCCTTATATCCCATGTCCAACTTTTTTTTCCTTTTCTTTTTGGAAAGAGATAATATAGGCCGGGCGCTGTGGCTCACGCCTGTAATCCTAGCTCTTGGGAGGCCGAGGCGGGCAGATTGCTCAAGGTCAGGAGTTCAAAACCAGCCTGAGCAACAGCGAGACCCCGTCTCTACTATAAATAGAAAGAAATTAATTGGCCAACTGATATATATATATAAAATTAGCCGGGCATGGTGGCACATGCCTGTAGTCCCAGCTACTCGGGAGGCTGAGGCAGGAGGATCGCTTGAGCCCAGGAGTTTGAGGTTGCTGTGAGCTAGGCTGACGCCACGGCACTCACTCTAGCCTGGACAACAAAGTGAGACTCTGTCTCAAAAAAAAAAAAAAAAAAAAAGAGATAATATAATTCTAAAGTTTATATGCAAAACTCAGCCTGTTGGAATACCTAGGAAAATGCTCAGGGGAAAAGATACAAAGAGAAATTATGCTTCCCAGATATTATAATGCTATAAAACCTCCATAATTAGAACAGTGGGATTTTAGTCCGTGAATAGACAGGCAGATCAGTGGAACATAAGATAAAATCTAGTAATAGATCAATGTACATATGGAAAATTAGTATATAATAGACATAGCCTTCTGAAATCGTTAGAGCAATGATTAACTTTTTGTTAGGACACCTTATGACTATACATATAAATACAGAATGACACAGTGATTTAAATGCAATTAATAAAACCTTGCCAGTGTAAGAAGAAAACATAAGCAAATTTCTTTATAATCTGGATGTGGAAACATCCTTTCTAAGGACTCAAAATCTAGTTACAATAAAAGAAAATGATAACATGATAACCTCTACATAGAAATGAAACTGACAAACACCATAAACAAAGTCAGAAGAGAAAAGACAAACAGCAGAAAATATTTGTAAACATACATCACAAATAAAGGGTGAATCTACATAGGTGTGCATGTGTACACTATATGTGCCTGTGTGTATAGTACACACACACACAAACTCTTAAAAATAAAAAACTATCCTTTCGTAGTTCATTAGCGTTATGATTCAGTTTTCACACTCATGTATGAGATGTGCCTCATTCAAACCTTGTTATTTTGGCACTTGTCAAATGTGAGAAAAATTAAAAGAAAGGAGAATAAAATATATATGGAAAGAGGATCAGAAAGAAAAAGAGAAAGTTCTATATAGATCAGGCGTCCTCAAACTACGGTCCGCAGGCCACATGAGGGTGTTTTTGCCTGTTTGTTTTTGTACTTCAAAATAAGATATGTGCAGTGTGCATAGGAATTTGTTCATAGTTTTTTTTTATTTTTCATTTTTTTATTTTTATTTTTTTGAGACAGAGTCTCACTTTGTTGTCCAGGCTAGAGTGAGTGCTGTGCCATCAGCCTAGCTCACAGCAACCTCAATCTCCTGGGCTCAAGCCATCCTCCTGCCTCAGCCTCCCGAGTAGCTGGAACTTCAGGCATGCGCCACCATGCCGGGCTAATTTTTTTTTTTTTTTTTTTTTGAGACAGAGTCTCACTTTTGTTGCCCTGGCTAGAGTGAGTGCTGTGGCGTCAGCCTAGCTCACAGCAACCTCAAACTCCTGGGCTCAAGCGATCCTCCTGCCTCAGCCTCCCGAGTAGCTAGGACTACAGGCATGCACCACCATGCCCGGCTAATTTTTTGTATATATATTTTTAGTTGGTCAATTAATTTCTTTCTATTTTTAGTAGAGACGGGGTCTCGCTCAGGATGGTTTCGAACTCCCAACCTCGAGCAATCCGCCCGCCTCGGCCTCCCAGAGTGCTAGGATTACAGGCGTGAGCCACCGCGCCCGGCCTAATTTTTTGTATATATATTTTTAGTTGGTCAATTAATTTCTTTCTGTTTATAGTAGAGACGGGGTCTCGCTCTTGCTCAGGCTGGTTTCAAACTCCTGACCTCAAGCAATCTGCCGGCCACGGCCTCCCCGAGTGCCAGGATTACAGGCATGAGCCACCACACCCAGCCTTCATAGTTTTTTTAACTACAGTCCGGCCCTCCAATAGTCTGAGGGACAGGAAACTGGCCCCCTGTTTAAAAAGTTTGATGTCGGCCCGGCAGGGTGGCTCACGCCTGTAATCCTAGCACTCTGGGAGGCCGAGGCGGGCGGACTGCTCGAGGTCAGGAGATCGAAACCAGCCTGAGCAAGAGCGAGACCCCCGTCTCTACTATAAATAGAAAGAAATTAATTGGCCAACTAATGTATATAGAAAAAATTAGCTGGGCATGGTGGCGCATGCCTGTAGTCCCAGCTACTTGAGAGGCTGAGGCAGGAGGATCGCTTGAGCCCAGGAGTTTGAGGTTGCTGTGAGCTAGGCTGACGCCACGGCACTCACTCTAGCCTGGGCAACAAAGCAAGACTCTGTCTCAAAAAAAAAAAAAAAAAAAAGTTTGATGTCCCCTGATATAGATGAATCCCAGTTAATAAATTTACAAATGATAAAATCATTTTGCAGTCCTCAATATAAGAGATCAGACAAAGATTATTAATAGATTCTAAAACCATTAGGTGGGCCGAGTGTGGAGGCTCAGGCCTGTAATCCTAGCACTCTAGGAGGCTGAGACCAGAGGATCACTTGAGGTCAAGAGTTTGAGACCAGCCTCAGCAAGAGCAAGACCCTACTCTCTACTAAAAATAAAAAGAAATCAGCCAGGTGTGGTGGTGCGCACGTGTAGTCCCAGCTACTCTGGAGGCTGAGGCAGGAGGATTGCTTGAGCCCAGGAGTTCAAGGTTGCTGTGAGCTCGGGTAATGCCATGGTGGCACTCTAGCCCAGGCAACAGAGTGTGATTCTGTCTCAAAAAAACCCAAAAACTGGCCAGGCACAGTGGCTCACACCTGTAATCCTAGCACTCTGGGAGGCAAAGCTGGGAGGATCCCTCCAGGTCAGAGGTCCAAGACCAGCCTGAGCAAGAGTGAGACCCCTTCTCTACTAAAAACAGAAAGAAATTAGTCGGACACGAAAAATATATGGAAAAATTAGCCAGGTATGGGGGCGCATGCCTGTAGTCCCAGCTACTCAGGAGACTGAGGCTGAAGGATTGCTTGAGCCCAGGAGTTTGAGGTTGCTGTAAATTAGGCTGATGCCACAGCACTCTGGCCCAGGCAACAGAGTGAGACTCTGTCTCAAAAATAAATAAATAAATAGGCAGGGCACAGTAGCTCACACCTGTAATCCTGGCACTCTGGGAGGCTGAGGCGGGCGGATTGCTCAAGGTCAGGAGTTTGAAACCAGCCTGAGCAAGAGCAAGACCCCGTCTCTACTATAAATAGAAAGAAATTAATTGGGCAACTAATATATATATAGAAAAAATTAGCCGGGCATGGTGGCGCATGCCTATAGTCCCAGCTACTTGGGAGGCTGAGGCAGGAGGATCCCTTGAGCCCAGGAGTTTGAGGTTGCTGTGAGCTAGGCTGATGCCACAGCACTCACTCTAGCCTGGGCAACAAAGTGAAACTCTGTCTCAAATAAATAAATAAATAAATAAATAAATAAATAAATAAATAAAACCACTGGGTGAATGGTTGATGGAGAAAAGGATATTTCCATGAATTCAAAGTATCATGCTACAAGGCCAGGTGCAGTGGCTCACGCCTGTAATCCTAGCACTTTGGGAGGCCGAGGCGGGCGGATTACATGAGGTTAGGAGTTCGAAACCAGCCTGAGGAAGAGCGAGACCCCGTCTCTACTAAAAATAGAAAGAAATTAATTGACCAACTAAAAATATATATACAAAAAATCAGCCGGGCATGGTGGCGCATGCCTATAGTCCCAGCTACTCGGGAGGCTGAGGCAGGAGGATCGCTTGAGCCGAGGAGTTTGAGGTTGCTGTGAGCTAGGCTGACGCTAGGGCACTCACTCTAACCTGGGCAACAAAGCAAGACTCGGTCTCAAAAAAAAAAAAAAAAAAGTATCATGACACAGATTACTTATTAATTATAAGAGCAAAGGGCCGGGTGGCTCACTCCTGTAATCCTAGCACTCTGGGAGGCCGAGGCGGGTGGATTGCTTGAGGTCAGGAGTTCGAAACCAGCCTGAGCAATAGCGAGACCCTGTCTCTACTATAAATAGAAAGAAATTAATTGGCCAACTAATATATATAGAAAAAATTAGCCGGGCATGGTGGCGCATGCCTGTAGTCCCAGGTACTCGGGAGGCTGAGGCAGGAGGATTGCTTGAGCCCAGGAGTTTGAGGTTGCTGTGAGCTAGGCTCACACCACGGCACTCACTCTAGCCTGGGCAACAAAGTGAGACTCTGTCTCAAATAAATAAATAAAACCATTGGGTGAATGGTTGGTGGAGAAAAGGATATTTACATGAATTCAAAGTATCATGCCACAGATTATTATTATTATTATTTTAGATTAATTATTAATTATAAGAGAAAAGAATATTTCTTCACAATGGAACTGTGGCATTCACCACATTACCAAAGTAATCAAATTTAGCATCACCAACATAAGGCTCCTGATGTAATACAATATAATTTACAACTTTTCTTATGACTATTGTTGCCAAAATTGTTTAACCTGAATGTAATTTGGAGGAAATAATCTAAAAAAATTGAGAATGTGAGACATTCTACAAAGCCACCACGCTGGAAAGCTGGGGTGGGGTGGGGGTGAAGTTCTCTAGATTAAAGGACACAGCCAGGCATGGTGGCTCATGCCTGTAATCCTAGCACTCTGGGAGGTTGAGACCTGAGGATTGCCCAAGGCCAGAAATTCCAGAGTAGCCTGAGCAAGAGGGAGACCAGAGACCATGTCTCTCGTAAACATAGAAAGAAATTAGCTGGGTGTGGTGGCACACACCTGTAGTCCCAGCTACTTGGGAGGCTGAGGCAGGAGGATTACTTGAGCCCAGGAGTTTGAGGTTGCTGTGAGCTAGGCTGATACCATGGCACTCTAGCCCAGGCAGCAGAGCCAGACTCTGTCTCAAAAAAACATATTAATTAATTAATTAATTAATAGACGCTAAAAAGGTACAATTTCCATCATCGATGCTTAAACCTCAATTGGGCCTCTGCTAATTTTACTTAAGAACAACAACAAAAATTTTTATTGCAACCTGGATCTAATAAAATAAAACATCAGGCCAGGGATGGTGGCTCATGCCTGTAATCCTAGCACTTTGGGAGGCTGAGGCTAGACCAGCTGGGGAAACAGCAAGACTCCCTCTCTACAAAAAATTAAAAAAATTATTAGCTATGGGTGATGGCACAGGCCTGTAGTCCCTGTTGCTCTGAAGGCTGAGGCAGGAGGATCACTTGAGCCCAGGAGTTTGAAGCTGCAGTGAGCTATGATCCTGCCACTGCACTCCAGCCTGGGTGAAGAAGCAAGACTCTGTCTCTAAATAAATAAATAAATTTAAAAAACAGCAATAAAAAATAATTGGGGTTAATTGGAGACATTAAATTTGGACTATATATACTGGATGTTAATTTTCTGAAGTGTGAAAATGGCATTCTAAATCTATGGAAGAATATTATTATTCTTAGAAGATACAGGCAGAAATATTTAGGGTTGAAGTGTCATGATGACTGCAGACTTCTATCAAATAGTTTAAATAAACAAAAAACCAGTGTACATACAGATACAAAGATAAACCAAAAAGGTGTATGGGCGTTCATTGTGGTATTATTTCAATTTTTTGGTAAGTATAAATTTACTTAAAAATTAAAAATCTCAAACCTATAATTTGAAAAAGGAGACCATTGTGGCTAAAGCATATTCCAATTATTATGAAACAAAAAGCTAGAAAAAAAATCTTACTTTTAAAAGTAAGAATGAAAGGAAGATGGAGCAGCTCAATTCCTCAGAGAACTATTTGTGGTATGAATTACTCCTCCTGGGCTCGCCAGCATGTGGAATGGAATTTCACTTACTTTAATACAATGCATGTAAATTTTTAAATAGAATAATATTTTGGGAAAACAAATTAAGGTCCCATATTCTGAGAAAAATGCAACTAGTAGCATAGTGGATATTAGACAAACAGAAAATTTATAAAGATTTTAAAATATCACTCAAGAGATAAAACCATAGCTTAATAAATAAGAATACACCTGTGATCCTAGCACTCTGGGAGGCCGAAGCCGAGGCGGGAGGATTGCTCGAGGTCAGGAGTTCGAAACCAGCCTGAGCAAGAGCGAGACCCTGTCTCTACTATAAATAGAAAGAAATTAATTGGCCAACTAATATATATAGAAAAAAATTAGCCAGGCATGGTGGCACATGCCTATAGTCCCAGCTACTCGGGAGGCTGAGGCAGGAGGATTGCTTGAGCCCAGGAGTTTGAGGTTGCTGTGAGCTAGGCTGATGCCATGGCACTCTAGCCCGAGCAAGAGTGAGACTCTGTCTCAAAAATAAATAAATAAATAAACAAACAAATAAATAAATAAAAATACACCACACATGTACTCATAAATAGAACCGTGACATGTTACTTTATAGTTTTAATATGTGTTATTAAAGTATGAGTTTAATCCGTTTTGATTTCTTGAATCTTAATGGTTTCAGCCTATATACAGGTGAAAAATGAGGACTAATGCTTTTTTTTTTTGAGACAGAGTCTCGCTTTGTTGCCCAGGCTAGAGTGAGTGCCATGGTGTCAGCCTAGCTCACAGCAACCTCAAACTCCTGGGCTAGGACTAATGCTTTGGCTAGGAGTCATGTTTAATTTTATAAGCAGTAAAATCATAAAAATAAGTGATGTCCAGTGGTCTATGAATTATGTCTGTGCTCTATTTCCTTAAAAGTGATGCTAGATTGCCTGTAGTCCCAGCTACTCGGGAGGCTGAGGCAGAAGGATCACTCAAGCCCAGGAGTTTGAGGTTGCTGTGAGCTAGGCTGACGCCACGGCACTCACTCTAGCCTGGACAACAAAGTGAGACTCTGTCTCAAAAAAAAAAAAAAAAAAAAAAGTGATGCTAGATGGGGTTACCTTTTGGGATGATGAAAATGTTCTAGAACTAGATAGTGAGTGGTAATGGTTGCACAATATTGCGAATGTCCTAAATGCCACCGAATTGTACACCTGAATATAGTCAAAATGATTTTTTTTAAATCGATGTTAGAATTGTATTTATTTACTTATTTTGAGACAGAGTCTCGCTCTGTTGCCTGGGCTAGAGTGCCGTGGCATCACCCTATCTCACAGCAACCTCAAACTCCTGGGCTCCAGTGATACTCCTGCCTCAGCCTCCAGAGTGGTTAGGACTACAAGGACATGCCACCGTGCTGTTTGGCTAATTTATTTCTATTTATAGAAGAGTCAGGGGTCTTGTTCTTGCTCAGGCTGCTCTCGAACACCTGAGCTCAAACCATCCTCCCACCTTGGTCTCCCAGAGTGCTAGGATTATAGGCATGAACCACCATGCCTGGCCAGAACAAGTATTATTAACTGAAAAATATCTGCTAGAGGATGGTTTGAAAATTAAAAAATCTTTTATTTGATAGAAGTATTTTTTGAAAGAATTTTGGTATTTTCATATCTATAACCTAATTCAGATATGCTAAAGAAGGGTTTAGATAAATCCCTAAATAAAAGCTGGGCCATTGATTATTATAAAGTCAATTAGCAAAAATAAAAAAAAAATGGGCCATTAAAGAAAGCTAAGGGCTGGTCTAAGTGCACTGGTGTTTACAACTAATTGATCACAACCAGTTATAGATTTCTTTGATCCTTCTCCACTCCCACTGCTTCTCTTGACTAGCCTTTAAAAAAAAGAAAGAAAGCTAAGGACATATTGGGGTACATCCCTGACATTTTTGTGTGTTTTTGAGACAAAGTTGCTGGGGCTAGAGTGCCTTGGTGTCAGTCTAGCTCACAGCAACCTCAAACTCCTGGGCTCAAGCAATCCTCCTGCCTCAGCCTCCTGAGTAGCTGGGACTACAGGCATGCGCCACGATGCCCGGCTGATTTATTCTATATACATTAGTTGGCCAATTAATTTCTGTCTATTTATAGTAGAGACGGGTCTCGCTCTTGCTCAGGCTGGTTTTGAACTCCTGACCTTGAGCAATCCACCCGCCTCGGCCTCCCAGAGTGCTAGGATTACAGGCATGAGCCACTGCGCAGGCCAATTTCTTTCTATTTTTAGTAGAGATGGGATCTCGCTCTTGGCCTCAGGTTTTCCTCCCACTTTGGCCTCCCAAAGTGCTGGGATTACAGGCATGAGCCACCAAGTCTAGGTGGGGTCTCGCTCTTGCTCAGGCTAGTTTTGAACTCTTGACCTTGAATGATCCCACCTGCCTCAGCTTCCCAGAGTGCTAGGATTACAGGTGTGAGTCACCTCGCCCCCATTCCTGACATTTTTATGAATGACATTTATATGCTGCCTGTTATAGCGTGGTAGGCAAGGACCACACTTTATGCATTCATGTGTATAATTCATAGGGAGAGGGCCCTGTACCTTTTTGCAAACAAATTTTTTTTTTTTTCGAGACAGAGTCTCACTCTGTTGCCCTGGCTGAGTGCCATGGCATCAGCCTAGCTCACAACAACCTCAAATTCCTGGGCTCAAGCAATCTTTCTGCCTCAGCCTCCAGAGTACCAGGGACTACAGACATGCGCCACCATGCCCGGCTAATTTTTTCTATATATTTTTAGTTGGCCAATTAATTTCTTTCTATTTTTAGTAGAGATGGGGTCTCACTCTTGCTCAGGCTGGTTTTGAATTCCTGACCTCGAGCCATCCTCCTGCCTCGGCCTCCCAGAGTGCTAGGATTACAGGCATGAGCCACTGCGCCTGGCCGGAACAAATATTTGCTGAATAAATAAGTAAACATTATTTTACCAAAGTTTCTTTCTTTCTTTCATTTTTTTTTTTTTGACACAGAGTCTCACTCTGTTGCCTCGGCTATAGTGAGCGCTGTGGCGTGGGCCTAGCTCACAGCAACCTCAAACTCCTGGGCACAAGCAATCCTCCTGCCTCAGCCTCCTGAATAGCTGGGACTACAGGCATGTGCCACCATGCCTGCTAAGTTTTTCTATTTTTTTTTTTTTGGTAGAAACCGGGGTCTCACTCTTGCTCAGGCTTGTCTCCAACTCCTGAGCTCAAAGGATCCACCAGCGTCGGCCTCCCAGAGTGCTAGGATTAGAGGCGTGAGCCACTGTGCCCGGCCTCACCAAATGTTTCTTTTTTTTTTTTTTTTTCATTTTCAGTTGGCCAATTAACGTTTTTTTTTTTTTTTTTTTTTTTTTTTTATTTTTAGTAGAGACGGGGTCTCGGCTCTTGCTCAGGCTGGTCTTGAACTTCTGAGCTCCAACGATCCACCCGCCTCGGCCTCCCAGAGAGCTAGGATTACAGGCGTGAGCCACAGCGCCCGGCCACCAAATGTTTCTTGATGACACTTAGAGAATTGCAGATTTGAAAGAAATCCAGTTCAAATTATTCCCAATATGTTAAAGTTTTTACAGGAAAATGTATCTGCTATATTCACCATTTTCAGAATCTAGGGATTACATAATTTTTTGTTAGCTAACCACAGGATGGAACTCTATGACAATACATTTTGGATAGTGCTAACTATTTGATATTGCCCATTGTGAAATAAGAAATGTAAAAATGAAGGATCCCAGCCTGGCACAGTGGCACATGCCTGTGGTCCCAGCTACTCAGGAGACTGAAGTGGGAGGATCTCTGGGTTTGAGGCCAGTCTGGGCAACATAGCTTAGACACCATCTCAAAGAAGATAGAAACAAACAAATAGAAAGATCCCATAAAAACCACAGAATATATTTTAACTATTTGAAATTATAACTATCTTAAAATAGAAAAGTGAAATAAACTTGCTGTAACTTCTTAGAATTCCATTTGATAATTACATGAGATTTTCTGCAACTTTACTTTTTAACTTGTGAATTCTACTGTTGAAGTTTAGATTGTAGACTAGTTCTTCTACAGGCCAATGTTGACATCTTCTGTTCAAACAGACATCATAAAAACCTCATGTTTACTCAGTATATTTTGCCAAATGTGACAAAAATCATCCATAGCAAGCCTCAAAAAAATTTCCTTTAAATTCAGTTCTGCTCTCTGTTTTTATTTCTTAAATGGTACTCTGTATATGAAGTAATAAAAGTTTATGATGCTCTGACAAGAATGTACTGATATTGAATTATGACCAAAGACTTTTCATCACCCTTAGAAAACTGAAACCAGCTGGCCGAGGTGGCTCACACCTGTAATCCTAGCACTCTGGGAGGCTGAGGCGGGAGGATAGCTAAAGGTCAGGAGTTCGAAACCAGCCTGAGTAAGAGTGAGACTCCATTTCTACTAAAAATAGAAATTAATTGGCCAACTAAAATATATAGAAAAAATTAGCCAGGCATGGTGGCGCATGCCTGTAGTCCCAGTTATTGAGGAGGCTGAGGCAGAAGGATTGCTTGAGCCTAGGAGTTTGAGGTTGCTGTGAGCTAGGCTGATGCCACGGCACTCTAGCCCCGGCCATAGAGTGAGACTCTGTCTCAAGAAATAAATAAATAAATTGGAAACCATAATGCTTCAAGATATTTTGATTCAGAAAAATTGGTCTATATTCTCAATCCCAAAGGAACTGTTTCAGGGGGTGGGGTGGAGTATGTATTTGCACAAAAAATCCCTCAGCATTTGTATGTTCAACAACTTTTATTGAGGACTTGCTACAGAGAAGGCTGGATGTTAGACAGTATCATGCATTTATTGGACAAATATTTATTAAGTATATATTATGTACTAAGCACAATTTAAGGTATTGGAAAATTAGTAGTGAACAACACAGACCAAAAAAAAAAAAAATCTCTGCCCTGTGGGATTTACTTACATATAAAGATAAATCAGACCTTGCTAATCACTTTCAATTCTAATAGAGAAGATAAGTATGAAAATTTTTTAAATATGGTAAGTGTTTTATCATAAACAAAGTACTATGTCAAATTCACATTTTAAAATTCTGAAATCAGAGGAAGGAGAGATTATTTCCAGTTGCAAGGATCAGGAAAACCTCCATGGAAAATAATGACTCAGTAGACCAGCCTACAATACAAATGTATTCTAAACTACAGAATACTTGATACATAACTATTTTTAGTCAAGTTCGTTATATTACAAAATAAAAAGAACAAATAAAAAGGAGGAGAGTTTAAAATTTGAAGTACATAATATGCCTACATTTGAATGTGTCACGTATATGAAAGATTTTCAACATGGAAAACATAACAGCTCAGGAATTAAAAGAACAAATAAACCGAAGTTTGGTTGTTTTTCTTGTTTTCAAATAATTATTAGTTCTGATTTAGACCATAATGACTTTTCTCATTAAAAATACATTTAATCTAGCCTGGGCAACAAAGCAAGACTCTGTCTTAAAACAAACAAACAAACAAACAAACAAACAAACAAAAAAACATTTAAAATTTTGAAGTGGAATCAAAGTTTTATAAAATAAAAATCTCTTATCCTATATTTGCATTATTAATAACTCCAAAGTAGCAGGGCCAGATTAAATGGTTTTTATTTTTGTAAGCACTCAGAGCTATAAACCAAATAAGCTAAATAAACTTTTCTACTAAGTTATTGTCAAGGCTCTTCGTTTACATTCACAAAACACAATTTGTGTTAACGAAATTTCCTTTTAATTTGCCTAGACTATGAAAATTTTAGTCTCTGTAAAAATTTGAAGTATCATAAGTAAAACCACCAGCTAGATCTCTTTCAATAAATTCCAATGAACTGCATTTTTTTCCTTTACATTCTTTTGAATGTAAAGAAATGGCTCCTAAATCATGCAGCTTGCTCCACCAACCTTCTCTCTCCATCATTTTATGAGAATAAACTGAACACATAAAATGCATGGGGATACTCATAATCACTGAGTAATAAAGCTGAGAGCTATAATTGTACTTATTTCAAATATTTTTAAAAATTTTATCTGCAGTATCTTTTTCTTTCCTCTCTATCTCAGAGCCCTGCTATTCCCATTATTTTTGTTAGTTTTTTAAATGCACCACTGCTAAAGCTATTTTGCAAAGAGGAACAACTATGTTGAAGTTCTTTAATACTATGGAAAAATTCCTCTTTCTTAAATGTTGCTCAAATGAACATTTCAACTCTGAAGAGGAAAAGTCCAAGGCAGGCATAGTCACTGCATCATAAATAAAAATCTTATCTGTCTTCTTTTCTAAGCAATTCTTACAGAATATTTCAAGAAGCTATCAGGAATAGAAATAAATATAGATATTTGAATGGAGCACTTTAAATTCTTTAAGTCCAATATATATGATCCCAGTTTAATGATATTTTGTTTACCTTTAGTTTGGTTTAGAATATCTCACAATTGGTTTTAAGAGACTCCAGTTTTTCTTCTAACCATCTATAATTTATTTCTATAAAATAAGATATCTAAATTGATACATTCTTCAGAAACCTAAGAAAAGCAGTTAGAAAACCAATTTCAAAGGCAAAATTTAATTATCACTAAACATTCACACTGATCATCTGGTGATCTGATATTTTGACTCATTAGTTTTGAAATTTTGATATTTTTCTTTTCATTCTTCTATTCTAAATTCTGTATTATGATAATAATTTCTTAACTAAGTTCTTAAGGAACACAAGGGTCTGATTCCATCAGAAGGAAGCCTTTTATGAAAATTAATTATTTTACTTGAAGAGCTGAGACAAATTTCTTTTTGTGTTTGGCCAGGATGTTGGCTTGTATTAGTGGCTAAGGGATTCCTCTATAGGGGATAGTTTTTCCTTTCTACTTTCCCCACTAACTGGTACCTAGCTAGAGTATTTGTGTAAGCTTTTGTTTTGCTCTCTCTGATACTGGTTAAATGTACAAAAAATATCCCTCCCTGCATTATTTTCCAGTGTCAAGCAATAATTCCTTCCTCTCTTGCACTTTATAGAACTTTCTGAAGTGGTCCAATGATTTCATCAATATTCCTAGTCTTAGCCCTTTTTCTGAAAACTAAATTCCACAAATATTTGTTGAAGGCTACTCAGTGCCCTTGTGTGGCGAAAAAGGTGAAGGGTGGTATAAATAGTTTAACTCTTTTTACAGCTGTGGAAACAAAGGCCCAGGAGGTGAAAAAAACTGACCCAGGGTCACAGCAGGGTCAGCTACACACACAGAAATCAGGCACCACAGTGGCATCCACCGCTTAGGAAGGAAGGCCAACCGGTTTACAGGTAAACGAAGTTATTGAAGAGCAGTATTTAACTCAAAGGCGCAGCTAAGGACTTTGAGCTCTTGGGAGCCCATTTTACTTTTCAGTTCATGTAGCTAGTTAGGGGTGAGAAGCCAGGAGTATTTATGGGCAGTAACCCCTACCCCTACTGGTGTGAGAAAATAAGAGAAGAGCTGGTGGCAGGGAGAGTTTGAGTTTCTGCCAGCTGTTCTTCAGCTCTCCAGGAGATAGCAGTGGAGGGAGGAGTTCGAAACTACACCATGGGGATATGAATAATATATATGTAAATGTTAATAGTAATACATAGTCCCCATTTGAAAGTTCACTAAAGCAAAAACAGAACAAAATTCAACCCTGCTGATTGTTAATTTGGAGTGAATCTGAATGTGTCATTTTTCAAGTTTGATATAAGGAGCAATTTCTTAGCTCACTGCCAAGGGGGAGTGAGGTGGTTGTTACAGCAGCCTCCTTGGCCCCTAGTGATGGAGCCGGGTTCTAAAGCAAGCTTTGGAGAGACACCAGAGAGATCATGGGCTAAAGAAATCATGAGATCTCTTCCACCCTAGCCTTTCCCATTGAACTGATTTTACTTGTTAGGGACAGTTTAAATGAGATCCTGACTAAACTCACTGAGATGAAGCAGGTAATTTTTTTCCAGGTCTCCTCCACCAGCAAGGCTTTCAACCTTAGTTCAATAATGACATGCAGAACCTCTGGGCAGCATAAATGTGGGCTTTTTTTTTTGTAATGACATTGGGTCTGGGCAAACCTCACCTTGGGTCTGTTTTCTTATCACCTAAAATATTATACCTCCTACTCAGGGTCGTTATATGATATCATTCTGTGATAAACACATCCTGGCCCCGCCTCTGAACTAGCCATGGGTCTGCCTGCATTGACCTTCCTTGGGCCTCAGTTTCCCCAACAGTAAAATGGGTATCTAGTAGATTCCTAATAATCCTTTCAGTCCTCAAATTATAGGATCTTTTTATGAAATAGGTTCAATTGAAAGTCATATAAAAGAGAAAATACTCTGTATAGTCCCCTAGTTATTAAACAAAAATTTTTCCCTCTCTTCTTGGAGCTAATCTTGATTAATAAACTTTTTAATACAAAGTGTTCGAGAATTTGGGATATATACAAAAAAGGGGTAGATATTTTCCCACTTAGCTTTTCTTTGTGAAATAAAAGTGCTAATAGCATACAATTCCAAAGATAAAATCTTAACTACCAAAATTATATTTTAGAGAAATTGTAACTTACTATTTGCTATAATGAACCTAGATACCTTCCGGTTCATGCGTCCTTTTCCTGTTACAAGTGCTTTAAACATTTTGACTTCCCTTTACACCACAAAGTCTGGTTTCTTGACTTTGCATCCACTCTAGCCTGGGTTTTTGCAAACAAGAATATATTTGCATATTTATATTGATATATCTATAGCAGAATTCAAAATTCAGAATCTATAACTTCCTATTATATTGCAGAATCACTTTGATAATGCCAAACTGTGGCAATTTGCTTGAAATATATTGTTTTCAAAATGAATTTGTTTGAATACCCAACCTCTAATCAGGCTACACATATATATAAAATCAAATTCTCCAATGTATTTAAATTACCTGTGGGATTATTTTTTAAGAATTGGCAAAACCTGTTTTACGATCTTATAAACATCATTAAATCTGTTGGCTTCTAATAGGCTATATTTCAAGCTCTCATGGAAAGTTAGAAGCAAAAGAACTACATTTTAATCCACAGATAATATGTTTTTATAAAATAACTCAGTCTTCAGCACAACTTTCATGGTTTTTTTAATTTACTGCAAAGAAAAATGGGAAAAAACCCTTTAAAAATAAGATAATTGTTTTTTATATTATATATAAAGTTACATTAAATGAAACTACAAACTATTAAAGATTCTTCCCATGCTAATTGGTTATAACTGCACATTAACAATACATTCAAGTTTTTACTCCGTTACAAATTTTAAACAATAAAGACTATAAGCTTGATCACTAGATTTGGTTGTGAGAAGATACTTTAATTTTTAGCTTAATCAAGAATTCCATAAATCCGATGATTTTGATATTTTTTTCTTATTTATACATCTTCTCTGTGCTTGGCTGTAATGCATTTGTAAATTGCCATACCCAGAGAGTAATTCTGCTTATTACTATATTAGCAGAATTGCCATAAAGAAAGAAAATAAATGTTTCACCTATTGTAACAAAAATAAACTCTTTTGTTTGTTTAAAAAGCAATGGTCATTCTCTATCTGTTTAAAAGCTCAGCTCAAAGTATGATAAGGTTGGGTTATTCTAATGTGATATGACTCCTCCCCCCTCTTTGTAATGAAATAGTTTGGAGATATTTAGTAATCGAGGAAAAAAATATTTACAAGAATATAGGAAGAGACTGTCTGTCATTTGGTTGAAACAACATTCTTCATTTATAGCAACTAAAAACTTTACTGGTGGTCACTCCTGAAGCACCATTAGTTTAATCCCAACTCCCCCATCCCCCACAAATAAAAACAAGACAGTAAATAAAAGGACCCCAGAGTTCACTTAAAATCTGAGTTTCCTCTCCATATCTAAGTTTCAAAAACATTGTTGGTTTCACAACAGCAGTAAACTAGTATCTTTGGCTCTTTCTTTAATAGGAGGGTTTTCTCAAATAATACCGTTCCCTTTTATTAAAGTATCCACATGTGGATAATGGGCACAAATAGAAGTGCTAGAACAATCCAACAGAAAGGATTTGTGATAACATCATATTTTGTAGATAAATTTAACTTTTCAAAATATATGAAAAGTATTATTTCTATCAACTTTTAAACTGATTACATTTGTTTTAATAATGTTGCTATATATGTTATGTGTGTAATACTAAATATAATAATTTAAAAAATAGAAAATAAGGTACAGAAAAATATAAGACTGAAAACATATTTGTATTATTTAAATTCTAATGTTGACATACTAGTGGCATCCTAATTTCAGTTCAATCTGTATTGTTAGTCTTTATCCCCCCCAGCTTTAAAAATGTCATATTGAAGTATTCTGATGGTTAAGAAAAAACTTTAAAAAGTAATGCTTACCTTGCTTGTTTTAACTTGCAACTTCAGAATTTGAACACAAGTTATATCATGCTTTGCTCCTTTACAAATCTCCATAAAGGGCTTCTCAGCAGAAATGTGTATATGTTCACGTGTCCAATTGCACACACTGACTGCATTCCATACCCCACAGAACTGCCCTCAACTGGAAGATTTGTTGTTGTTGTTGTTGAGGAAATAGAGAAATGTTACCTTTAACCCTACTGTATATTTTACCGGATTAAAACATCTACTTAACTTTTTTTGTCTTATTAATATTTAAAACAAAATTCAATTGAATCTGTTTCTAAAAGTCACTAAGTTGGCTCTGGATTAAAATAAAATTTGAATATATTTCTATGGCTGCCAGAGATAAGCACCTAGAGTGTACTACACTAAAATTTTTGATTTTTTAGTTTATTTTTCTATTTAGCTTTTTATAGATGGCCATTCATTTAAATGAAAACCAAAGATATACTTTGAATCTTGGTTACAAAGAAATATGAAAGCAAGGAAATTACCATAGGATATGTGGTAACAGAATCAAGGAGCAAAATTCTAGGCAATTTTCAACAAGGGAACATAAAAGATGATAACATACTTACTTGTCTCACAACAAAATGTTAACTATAATGCAGAAACAGTATCTATTTCTGATATAACAAAACTGGTATTTTTTTCCTTGGCTTTTATGACCTCTGTTACATTGTTAGTGTCTTTTCTATGAATTAGATTTTTAATACTGGATTAGAATTAGGCTATCTATGTAAGAGGGATCATATATTATTTCAGTTTAAAGAAAGATTAAAGAGCAATATGTTTCATACTTGTTTATACCAAATTGTACACATTTTAAAAAGTCTTTACTCATATTTTACAAGTAATATTTAGTTAATTTCAAATTATTCTCTAAGTATTGGAAAGTGCTAGGAAAATATTTCAGATGGTAAAATAAAATGTGAATAGTTTACCCTACAAAGAAAAATGATTTACAAAATAGAAAAATTGCTTCTATGATTGACACGAGACCTCTCCAAAACAAAATTAAGTAAGAACTGGAAATTATCAAATAGGTTCAATTGTTAATAATAAAGTTAAACCTCAGCTCAAACAAAATTTTGCCTTTGAGAAAGCACTAATATTGTCAATTTAAAATAATTGGTCACTAAATTTAAGTGAGTTGAGGAAAAGCAACAAAAATACTACCAACTTTTATATTTTTAAACAATCTACTATTGAAAAGAAATAACTGTTCAAGATAAGTATGTTAGACATGAATTTTAGGACAAATTTTTATAGTGTCAATTTTGATAAAGATTTCAGATTAAATTTTGTGTTTTTTTCTGCTATATCTTATGAGCTCACATTTCTTATGAACTTCAGCTGAGATGTTTTGAAATTAACACAAAAAATAAAACCCCTCACCTAGCCTGCTGCTTCCTTCTATAAAGCAAGGATCACCATGCTAAAGAGTAGCTCAGGACCAGAATGTAAACTGAACTCAAGAAGGAATGGATTTTAATGAGTCAAAGTGGAAATGGTAATGATCTACCATTATTCTTGCAAGAATTAAAAAATATATTCTTCATTAATCTAAAAATAAACTTTAAATTTATAGACAGCATAAGGAATTCAATTTACCTCAAAGATCATCTAAAAAGAGTTAATTTGTGTATGTGTGTGTGTGTGAAATGTTTCATTAAAGAAACTAATTTCTAAATCTTTTGGAATGGGATTCTTGAATAGAAATGGTCAGGAAAACAAAGGGTCTAAATGTGAAAATAATAACCTAAGATTTTTTTAATGTACATGTTAGAAAATGCTGAAAACTAGCTATAACCTCAACATGTGCTTTGCTTTCAGATTATTTTAGTGGGGAGAGTAGGTTCTTATTGTTCTTTCCAGTGGGATTTCATGCTTGGATTACTGTCCCATTTTACTCCATTAGTTAATACATTCTCTGTCTACCCCCTTCCTTCCACCCTTAGCAAGGAAACGTGCAGGATAAATGAGTTGCAACCAAGAAACAAGATTAAATACCCAAATCTTCCCAGCTTCCTCAGACCCCTCCCCCCACAAACAAATGCCTACCTTCTTTGTTTTCTATGGCTGGTTTGCCAATACATATGTACACACCAATTACCAAAGAGTCTTTTCATTAAAGGTCTCATCCTTTGCCACTAGAAGAATGAGTAAAGTTTGCACCCAAGTGATGCAGTATAATCCAGAATATAATTGCAATAAAAGGAATCATGCTTATCTACCACTTTAACAATTATCTATAAAGTTTACCAGATAAAAATTCCCATTCCTGACTTAGTAGTTGAAAATTTAAAAAATCAATTTCTGTCAACCAGAACAGAGGTTTGTTTTTATTTAAAAAATTGATTGTATAGATCTTTGATTTTAAGGAACTATTTAAAAATATCACAGAGGAAGTACTAAAAGGTATGTTAAAATTAAAATAAAGAAAGATTTTAAAAAATCCCAGATTTTAGAGTTTTGGCTTGTGTAGCTTGATTTTGAAAGTTTTTTTTTACAATTACAACTTACTCTGAAAGATTCTTTAGTACTGTTCTACTGTATTGTTTTTAAAATATTAAAATTACAGAATATATAAATCCTAACCCAGAATCATGTTACAAATAATCATCTCTTCACATTTCAAATTTCTTAGGTATTACAGGGTTATCTAAATTACTAACTCTATAATCTTTAGCATACTGTAAATTCAGTCTCTAAGGTTTTGTTCAACTCAAAATAAACCATTTGTAAGTTGCTGTAATGTTTCTGAGAAATAATTTTATGTGACAACTTCAAAAATACTATCTATTAACCACATTAGTGAAATGTAGTTAATTCATACAAAATGTAAACAAAATATGTATAACGATTATTCCTATTTTAAAAGTTTTCCTTTACTAATCAACTCAGTGTTTTTGTTTGTTGGTTTAAAAAAGCTGTTCAAATAACTTTGTTTTAGTATTATGGTACATGGCAATTTATGTAACTTAGTTTTTAGAGACTAGAACTAAATAGTACAGAACTAAAGATAATTTTTCCAAAAAAACTTAAAGAGGATATAACATTTCTACCCCTAAGAATGAACAATGCAGAGAAAATCTTTGAATTCACTGATTTAAACCAATTATTTCAAAGTTTTTAATATTTACTGAGGAATTATCGTTTTCCTAGTTTTTAACCAAATCGAGTATTTTGTCAAGACTTAAAAAAAATGAACAATTAAATTATCTGGGAACAAATTAAGTTATATTCTTAACTGGTAGATTTCCTTTTTTCCAGATAATTAAAGATTGGTAAAGTCTGTTATGAAATTAAAATAGATATATCAAACACATTTTTACTTCCTTCTTTTATGTCATGACCAGAGTTCTGATCTTTAATTTATTTTTGACACGACCAATAGCAATTTATTTATATAATTACAAACCCACCAAAGACACCAGCATTTAGAATACACCACTGTGTTTGTTTGCCTTTTCAGCTAATCAAATTAAATATGATTATTTCGTTTGTCTTGTGCTTTTCCAAGCCAAATTCATATTTATTTTTTCTCACCGTCTCCACCAAACGTCAGTAAAATTAGAACATTTCAGCTACAGAAATCAATCCTTCAAGGTAGGTCTCACAGCTTCACTGGTCTTAAGGCAGATTCAACGAAAACGTGGTCTCCGCATAGTTGATTTTACCCGGAATTTTTCGTTTGCTTTTTTTTTTGTTTTGTTTTTGGAGGGGTTGTTTGGTTTTGCTTAGAGCAACCCTGCGGACCACAAAGGGGGTTAGAAGGGGAGGGGCGGGGGCAGAACGGATCGATTCCTCTAGAAGCCCCGGAAAGTTCAGGCATCTGCAAGTTTAGCACGAGATGCAAATTTAGTGCAGTTGTTTTAAAGAGAAAAGACGTCTGCATTCGAAGGTGCTGGAAGCGGACGGGGAGGCGAAGATGTGCCTCCAGCTGCTGAGCATGGCGCAGACCCAGGACCTCCGGGCGCCGGGCGTTGGGGGAAGGGCGGGACGCGGGCACCACGCGGTCAGCCCGAGGGGCGGGCTCGGCTCGCGGACACTCCGCTGTTTCCCACCCTCGCAGATGGCCCCCTCCCTCCCTCCTCCTCGGGGGCTGGGGCCGGGGGCGAGCAGTTAAAGGGCAGGAGGAAACGAGAGCCAGGGGAGGGGGACACAAAACCACCCCTCGACCTCAACAAAACCGACGAGGGCGCAAAGGGTTATTTTCGCGCCACAAAAGATGGAAATGCGGGGACGGCTCCGGGGCCAATGAGTGGAAACCAGCAAACGGCTCGGGCGGCGGCGGCCGACGGCGATTGGCTGCCCGCCTGGGCCAATCGCGCGAGGGGAGAAGCCCCCCGCCCTCGGCCGGGGCGGCGCCTCTCTCGACGCCGGTTGCTCAACTTGGTCTCGGCGAGCCGACCCCGTGCAGCGCGGGAGCCCCGCCCCGGGGCCGCTGCAGCGCGCCCGCCCGCCCGCCCGGCTGCCCCGCCGGCTTCGGCCCGGCCGCTCAGCCGCCGCCGCCTCCTCCTCCGTGGGTACCGGGCGTCCCCGAGCGCCGGGAGCCCCGCGCTGGCACGCCACGGAGCCCGGGGCTGCGGGACGGTCGCCAGGCGCGCGCTGCCTGGTCCGTGCGCGCGGCTCGCGGGCGAGGGCGGCTCTCAGGTGGGATGGTGCGGCGAGGGGAGGCGCACAGGGGGCCCCCGGCCCGCACCGTCCAGCCGGCCCCGGGCTCCGCGCCGACGGCGGCCCCCCCAAGGCGGAGCCGGAGCCCGCGGCAGGGCGGCCCAGTGGTCAGGGCCCCGCAGGCGAGCGGGCGGCCGACGAGAGCCCTTCCCCAGTGTGAGCTGCGAGGATCCCGCCCTCTTTCTCCGGGCTGAGCCAGAGGAAAAAGGAAGCGACCCCTTTTCTTCTCATCTCTTGGGGCACCATTTTTTTCATTTTAAACAAAAATAAGAGAAGGCAGATCCTGGTCACCACTTAATCACGCCTCTGGTTTAAACAGATCAGAGTCCAGGAGAGCTGTTCCAAACAGCAAGAGCGTGTTAAAATACCTCCTAGGAGGCCCAGGCGACGCGGCGGGCATTGTGTGCCCACCCGCGTGAGGGGCTTTGGCTCCCGGCTGGTCTCAGGCAGCCTGGGGTAAAGCGAGGTGGCTGCAGGACTGCCCTTTCCCCCTCCTCGTCTGCTCAGCCTCGCCTGTAACCTGTGGATTGGGTAACCGACCTTCTAAACATAGTTTTTTCCTTTAATGGTACACTGACCCATCAGAAGCATTTTTACTGTCCTCAGGTCAGCAGATAAAGAGGAGGTACAGCTGTCCAAAGAGTAAACACACTGCAGTTGGAAAGATTCAGCCGCATCCGAGAACACATACAATGGGTGGGAGTTATTTTTTTGGTGGAATTGACATTAATTAGGAGCTACAACTGCTTCAAAGAACCTGGAGTAGCCCATGAACAGTTAATTTGTGTGAGATTCATTAAAAAACTGGAAATTAGGTTGACTTTATATTCGTTATTGAAAATTCACCAAAGATATTTTTGCACTTGAAGTAAAAAAACAACTATTCATTATCTTTTTACTCAGCCATTGAAGATATAGTTTATTCCTTGAATGCTTGGAAGATTGGAAGTGGAGTGGACTGTATCCACCTCCCTTTCTGATGTCTGAGCTTATATTACTAGTGTATGTTTTTAAGGTCCTAGATGGAGTATCCAGTTTGTTACAATAATACACAGATTAAGTTCACAAGAGTCCCAGGAACATACTTCATCAAAACAGCACACACTTGTTTTAAATTCCAGCTGTTAGGTTTGTTTGATAATGACAGACAACCATGGGCTAGTATTTATGGAAAATAAACAAATTATCCCATGCTTTAGAAGGAGATACTTCCTTAGGTCTCAGTTTTAATAAGAGCAAATACAATCAACAATCCAGAAGCCACCATTCAATTGACTCTGGAAGCAAGCTGAACATACAGTTTGTTCTTGAGAAAAATTACTAAGAGTTAAGTGATCAAGAGACTATAACATTTACAGTGGTATTAAGAAGAGCAAAAATTATTAAATGAATGAAAAGCATATTTCTCCAAATGGCTTTTGATTACATGCAACAGGTACATTTAAAATAAATTCGTAATTGGTTATATTTACATTTTGCATACCATAGGATACATATATTTTCTTTTTTATAACTAAGGTCCTCTTTTTAAAAAAACATGAAAAAAGTAAGCTCTTCTTAAAAGTTAAACATAAAAAGAAACTTCACCACAAAAATGTCTTTCAATATGGAGCTCAAAATACAGTTCTAAACATTGTTATATAGGAACACGTTCGTCTCCCCCATCTCAAAGTAAAAGCATTTCATTAAATTAAACATGAATGAAATTATTGTGAAAGTGTGTTTAGGTTTAAAATGTTGGATTTGCTTAGCAGGAAAGGAAAACCTGTTAGAAGAGTTGCATTTAAAATAATCTGACACCTTCCGGTTACTTAGCACAAAATTACAAAGTATGTTGTTTGTAAAGGACAAAATGTAAATATTCTTTATATCATGCAACGATTCCCATGCTTTAAAAATAAACTGCTATTCATCTTTTAATTGGAATATACACACTTTTAAATGCTATAAACGGGTTTGGTTTGACAAAGAGAAGCGAACTGTATCAATTCATGACTGAAGACGTTTCTAGTGTAAATCACAATATTTCCTCTATTCACGATACTTTTTCTGCCAGCAAGAGTACCAAGTCATTAAAGATTCTTGTTCACATTTTCATGTAATATAGAATTTCTTTCACGTCTTAAAAATCAGCATTTTAAGTCTTTTTCATGGAGTACCTGTTAAAAGTGCACCACAAGAATCTGGTGCAAATGCAGCCTTTGAGTAGAGTACACAATCATTAAACGACACTTGGAGATTTCCACAAGGTCCCCAGCACTGCCCTCGTTTCCGTATTCCTCGTCTCCAGTTCACATTCTGTTGGCCCACAAAGGCTCCACTGGGCCCAGAGCCTCTCCCCCACACCCACCATTGTACTCGTTACATATAGGCAAAATTATGAATGGCTCTCGCGGCCAAATGCAGGCAGAGAGGCAGAAAAGGCTCCAACAGTTCCTCAAGTGCGAATACCACCTATGGGTAACGCCGAGCGGTCTTCCTGTTTTAAAAGTCCCCAAGTTCTCCAACTAAAATTATTTAAATAAAAGTGCCAGCCTACACCACACCGCCCTCTCTGAGCAGCTACAGAAAGGGAAGGTTTCCCTTTAAATGCCGACTTTCCCCACTTTGCCTCCTCTCCCCCAGCCGCCCGGTCCCCCGACGCCCCCCACCCCGGAGCCCGAAACCTCCGCCCCCGCGCTCCCCTCCCCCACCGGCGGCCCAGCCCGCCCCCGGCCTCATTTATCCCGGAGCCTTTTCTGAGTCGCGCAACCAATGGCAAGCGCGAAGCCGAGAGCCACCGAGAGCACAGGCGGAGGCGGAGGAGGTGTCGCCCAGACACCCGCCCAGGACGCCGCTGCGGGCGCCCATCCCCCACGCCCCGGCGCGGGGCCGCCCCTCTCCCGCGGCGCCCGGCCGGGCCGGGGTGCGCAGGGTGGGGCGCGCCCGCTCGCCCGCCCCCACCCCCGCCGCGCTTCCGTCCCCGCCGGCCTGGGAAACGTGCTCGCGGCTTCGCTGGGGTCACACTCCTCGTGTCATTAAAGCCACCGGGCGGGTTCGGGATTGGGACTCTTTGGTTCTGCTAATTACCTGTTTCACAAAAAGTGAACGATGAAAAACTGCGGCAACTAGAGCTGAGGAATTGCCTAGCACCCCACCCCTCGCCTCGTTGCAAAAAAAAAAAAAAATCAATATTCCAACCCTGCCTCCCCGGATCGGCCCTGACCAGATAACCCTTTCTCAACTCGTGTTGTGACAATCCGCTCCCCTCGGCCGGCGCAGGGCTGCGGCTGCTTTAGCATTTTTTTCCCTCCTCCTCCTCCTCCTCCTCCCCCTTCTCAGGGTCCCTCGCCCAATCTCGTCTCCCCTCCCCCTCTTCCTCTCGCTCGCTTTTTTTTTTTTTTTTTTCCTCCGAAACCCACTCTAATTGAGGCGCTGGGATTCCTCACGTGAGACGTTGATTTGTAGTTTGAACACGTGGCTCATTCAAAAAGCCGGACACTCGGAGCGGATTTTTTCCGCCTCCTGCGCCTTCCTCCCTCCTCCCCCTCTCCCCTCCCTCCTGCCAGTCACCCTTCTGGGTTTTTTATGGGGAGGCGGCGCCTGCCTCACGTAGTGTGATATTTTCACAGTCGGCTGGCCGATGCCAAAGGGGTTGGAGAGGAAGAGACAAAAAGTAGTTTTTCCCCTCCTCCTCCTCCTTTCTCTCGCTGATCCCGCCTCCTCCTCAGAGTTAGGAAGACTCGCTGATGCGTCTGGGCTGTAGCTGGGCTTTTTCTTTTCTTTCTCTTCTTTTTTTCCTTTTTTTTCAAAGTGTCTAGAAAAAGGACAAGCACCCTCGGACCTGATTTTTCGCTCCTCGTCCTAGCGCTGGGTTCTTACTGGGTCTGTGTGTTTTAAAGGCCAGAAGACGAGGGGAACAAAACCCGCCGGATCCATCCATCACCGTGGGTGGTTTTAATTTTCCCTTTTTTCTCGTTAATTTTTTTTTTTTTAAACGACCCATCTGCACGATGAACAAACTGTACATCGGGAACCTCAGCGAGAACGCCGCCCCCTCGGACCTAGAAAGTATCTTCAAGGACGCCAAAATCCCGGTGTCGGGACCCTTCCTGGTGAAGACGGGCTACGCGTTCGTGGACTGCCCGGACGAGAGCTGGGCCCTCAAGGCCATCGAGGCGCTTTCAGGTGGGCCCCGGCCTGGCCCCGCTCGGGCTCCCGCCCCAGCCGTGCGCCCCGGCCCGGGCCCACCGGGCGGCTCCGCGAGCCCCGGGCCCGGCGCGGGCGGGGAGCGGGGGTGAGGCCCGCGTGCCCACTCGCGTGGGGGCCGGGGGCTCCCCTCAGCCTCGGCGCCCGCCCCTGCCCGCGGCTCCCCTCCCCCGGCCGCGGCTTGCCGGGTGAGGGCGGACGCGCTGTCAAGAAAGCCCGGGCACCGGCTCCGGCTCGCAGGGGCGCGGGGCGCGGGGCTGGGGGAGGCGCGCTCCACCCGCGCCCCGCCCGGGCCCAGGCGCGTGCTCCAGGCCCGGCACGCTGGGCCGAGCTTGCACGTCCGCTCGATCCTCCTTCCTTCCTGCTTTCCTCTGGTCGTTATTTACGGCTCTGGCTTCGCTGCCCCCCCCACCCCCACCCCCCGGCCTTGGAGAGTGGAAAGTGGCCTCGACCCGGCTGCCGAGGGAGGCCGCGGGCTGGTGCCTCGCACCGGCGGCCCCGCGCTTCCTCTCCACCCTGCGGGAGGGGAGCGAGTGCGCCCGGTTTCCCTACTCCACATTCCACCTCTCCGGGTCCGACCGGCGAAAGGGGCTAGGTGGGCGGGGGCGGCGGCTTGTCGCCTGGGAGGGAGTCGCCGTCACGGCTCTGGGCCACCCGCCGCTCTCCGGGCTCGGGCGCGGGGCTGCGGCCTCGCCTGGCAGGGTGGCTAATCCAGGGCTGGGGACCGTGCCTGGCGGGGCAGAACGCCTCAGGGGAGGGCTGCGCTGGAGGTTCCTCTGCGAGCCCCTTGCCTTTCGGCTTCCCTGTTACCAACTCCGAGCCGGTGCGGAGCCTCGTCGTCCTTTGCTCCTGGTTCAGTCTGTGTTGAGCAGCACCTCTGGCCATTCGCTCGTCCCTCGTCTCCCCTGTCGTCCCCGGCCGTTTCCCGCCACTGCCTGTCCTCCCTAACCCCACCGCTCAGTGTTCCCCGGGGGCCTGGGCTCAAGCAGAGAGAGGGCCCGGGGGGAGCTTCTTCCTGAAGAAAGCCAATGTGGCCTCTTCCCCCGAGCTCGTCCGGTGGGGAGTGTCCCTCTCGCGGGCCTTGTGGGGTTGGGGTGACCCCCCTGGGTGGGCGGGAGAGGCCTGGGGACTAAAACGTTACCCAAGCTGTGGGCCCGCAGATGGATCCTCTCCTCCAACCATCCGTAAGTTGAAAACCCACACCCATCCGAGGGGGTCGGCTTCCCACCCGTTCGATACCCGGCTACTCTGTAGGCCTTAAGCCGCGTCCGGGCCTTGGGGTCAATTCGGGGTCTCAGGAGGCCATTTGTGTCGCCGCTCAGGCTGTGCCTGTCCTTAGGGTGGGGAGAGACGCTGAACCCCGGGCGACCTTCGCTCACTTATTGTGTGTCCGCAGGTAAAATGGAACTGCACGGGAAACCCATAGAAGTTGAGCACTCGGTCCCCAAAAGGCAAAGGTGAGCTTATATTCTGTTTTCACCGATTCTCTTCCCACTCACTCCATTACTGGGAGGAAAGACTCAGCTGAAAGCAACTTCTTGTCCTCTTATGCTTACCAGGCTGCTGTGTGGCTAGGCGTTTCTTTCTCCCTTGCGTTTATGGCAGGGCTGTGTGTGGCCAGTGCTGTGGCCCCTGCCGCTCGGTGGTAGTTATTGGTTATCAAAATCTCTCAAGGAAGCTCACAGCTAGATATTTTGTGTCAGAGCAGGTCAAATTGCTGCAACGGGAAGTCGAAATCAAAAGTCTCAACGGGCAGACTTGGGGAGTCTGCAGGACTTAGGGATGACCCCCCCCACACACACACACACCCTTAGGTACAAGGTAGCGGAAAGCGGTTGTGGACACGCGCGGGGTGGCGCGCCTTTCCTTCCCTGTCCGGAGTCGGGAGGCCCGGGGCGCATCCGAGAAGAGGAATTTGCCTTTCCCCTGTTTGCTTGCCCGCGGGTATTGGAACACGTGAGCGAACGCCTGGGCTTCTCCAGCCCAGAAATACCTTTTGGTCACTCCAAAGCTATATACATAATAGATTTCTGTAGTCACCGCCTTTGTCTCCCCCTCCCCTTTTAGGGTATATTTTTTGCTTGCAAGATTTGTGCTACTTAAGCAGGGGGATTTCTCTTCTCCGGGAGCATGTGTAGCGTGTCACTTTACAGAATGTTTGCAGACTGTGTTGGCCTCTGAAGTCTTTTGGAGACATGGCTCCTTTCTCTAGAGCAGGCCAGATTTTGGCTCTGTAACTAACTGGAAAGGCTGTGCCCTCCCAGTGTCCCTGGGGTTTTCCTGTGCCTTTCTGGGTTTTGCAAGGTGGGGGTTAGGGTTTCTGCCTGCCCCTCTCCCATCCCCCTACCCCCAGCTTGAGCCAAACAATAAGCTCGAATTTAATTTAAAGCAGGGCTGCGTGTATCTGGTTAGGTATTGGTAGAGTACGTGCGGGAGGGCAGGAGGGGTTTGCTCTGCCGTTCCCTGGTGCTGTGCAGAGATAGATGGCTACACAAAATGTCATCGCTATGCCTATTTCCGGATTGAGCTCTCTTCCAGGTAAAGCGTTTTCGCAAATCATGTTTTTAGGAACGAGCTGGTTTGGATTTTTGCGGATTTCTCTTGTTCATGTACTTAAATCTCATTAGGATAATTGAAAAGAGATTCAAGTGACCTGATTTAGTTCCAGTTGGGAATTTTGGAGTGGTCAAGTTATTTCCTATACAACGTAATTATTTTTTTAAAGCTTCTAAAATAATAGAATGTGTACTGAAAAATACCTAGATTGAGCTTAGTTTGACAGGAATTGAAAAACTGAGGGAGAAGTTGTAGCCCTCTTAAAAAAGTTTAAAGGCATAGTCTCAATTGGTTACCTAGGAGAAAAATTGAGCACATTCTGCCAATTATAATTGGTTTCATATTTGGCCAGTGTGTCTTAATTTTCTTAAAATGTTGAATTAAAAAAATAAGCAAATGGTTGTTTGAAGGACTGGCATTTTACCATTTTAGAGTTTCTAAGTTTAAACATTAAATGTTTGAGTTTTTCAGATACAATCCATTGACCTACATGTAAATACAGATTACTTTGTCTTACTCTCCTTCTCTTTTCCAACCTGGTGTGAATTTCTTCCCATGTGTAGGAAATTAAATTGAAAATATTACCTGATACCAACTGCTTGTTTTATTCTTAAAGGCTTTTGCCTAGCCTAAAAACATAGTTAGTTGTTATTTTATAATGAACAGGAGTTTCTCTTGAGGAAAACACATAAGGGTAAAATGTTACCAGTGGCAGCAAATATTTATCAATGGAAACTTTTTCAGTTTATTAACAATGTAGATTAAATATTCAAGCTCATTTTTCACTAGCATGGAAATGCTCAGAAATTTAAATGATACAGTACCATCTTACTAGAAAATAGAGGTGAGAACACTGGAGACAATTTTTTTTACTGATTTAAGAGGAGAATCAAGTAAATCTTTTGCTGGTGTTGAAATGTTTTAAAAGCAGAGCTTACTTTGCTGCAGGAAATTTACTGGAAATCTATATTAAAATTGTTTTAACTGAACTTTGGAGCTGTGATGCAGTTTCCCTTATCTGGAGTGTTCCACCATCTGCATAGGGGTTCTGGGAGAGGGCAGACAAGGTACCCTGATGACCACATGCCCAGCATCTACAGAAAGGTCAAGAGGTGGTCCTGGAGGGGGTTGCTGTGATAGTGAGTTGAATGCCTCCGCTCAATCCTCGCCAAGGGAGTCTGCTGGACTTCAGGGTGGAGTTCTTTCTGCTTAGCAGTCATTTCATTCCATCCCATCATCATGTGGGCATCTGAGGCAGGCACACCCACCCACATGTGCAGCAATGACCTTTATACCTGCTATGCGAGGCATGCTGGGAACCTGGTGCTGGAGAATGCTAGGGCAGCTGGCTTAGATGGATGAATGGACTTGCACTAACTAAACAGGGGAGCAGGCCGAGGAGGTGATTGGATGCTTGGCAGGCTGGTCTAGACGCTCTGACTTTGAGTGAAGCTGGGTGGGGACCCTTTCAGGAAGGGGCTTTGTTGAGTTTGGTTGAGATCAGGCTTAACTCCTGATTACCGAAGTCTCTAGGGAATGTGGAAGGAATGTGGCTCTTCTGCATTCAGATGCCCCTCAGTTGGGGAAGATTATAGCTGTGCTTCACAGGCCTTGAGGTCCCTGCATCTGGTATGAAGAGACCAGTGCATTGGATGTCTGTGATAGTGTTAAAAGGTAAAGCAAATGAAGACTTGTTGACTCTGAGGTATAGGCTTAATGTTTTTCTCTCCTTGGAGGTAAGGGTGGGTGTGGACATAGTTGTGACTTTGAAGATTGCAGCTGAGTTTTGTTGGAAGAGCTGCTGGTATCTTGTGGGGCTTGTATGCGCCCCTATGTGATTATGCAAATAGCACTGATGTCCTTTTTTGTTATGTTGTGGGCTGTTGGGCCTGGGAGAGGGAACAGGAAAGTTGCTGACAGGGAACTGAGAGGATGGTGGCTTTAGTTCAATTTCCATGGCTTTTTTAAATTATGAAAATAATTTCATATGGTTTTCTATTGCCTAACCATTTTTGATTAAACTTCCTCATGATTTAGCTGTTAGTATTAATTGGGATTAAATGTACCTGAAAATATATTTGAATAAAGTAGAAAAAAATAAGATAGTTTTCCAGGCAGAATCTTATAAAACAAACTGTGATGCCTAAGCTCAATTGTCCCTCTTTTTTGTTTCCTTAAAAAAAGAAAATAAGCTGAGTGTGGCGGTGCTTGCCTGTAGTCCCAGCTACTTGGAAGACTACGCTTGAGCCCAGGAGTTCAAGGCTGCAGTGAGCTATGATTCTGCCACTGCACTCCAGCCTGGGCAACAGAGGAAGACCTCATCTCTAAAATAAGTGAACGACTTATTTCCATATTAGAATCTGTGTTTAACATGTAAATTGGTTAGAGTATCCTATAAGTAACTGTGGTTTTAAATGTATCATACTTTCAGTGGCTACTTAAAATCTAAAAATGTTGCATTTTAATAGCTGTTAACTATAGGATAGGATGGTACCATGACCAGCAACATGCCCATTAGCCAAAGCATATGACCCCTCACTGTGGGGCTGGCTTCAAAGTCTTAGAACAAGAAAAGCTCTTTTTAAAAAAAAAATTCCTTTTTTTTTTTTTTTTTTTTTCTAGACCTGACAGTTTGGGTGCAAGGAAAAGCTCTTTTTAATGTAGAACATTTAAACCAGGAGTCCTCAAACTACGACCTGCGGGCCACACGGCCCGCCAAGGACATTTATCCAGGCCTCGGCATGTTTTTGCTGCCACTGCCCGTCTCATCCCAGGTCCACAGTGCACCTGTGTGGAATGTGCACTGCACTCTCCAACTGCCCTCCACCGGTCTGAGGGACAGTGAACTGGCCCCCTGTTTAAAAAGTTTGAGGACCCCTGAACATACAGGTGTGAATAGGAGTGTACCTCTTCCTCATCAGTGTGGTATTGGTGAATCTTGTGAATTGGGGAAGTTTCTCACACGTGTAGAGACTTGGTTCTGAATGTTAGGAAACTTTCTTGGCTGTTGAAGAATTATAAGAAGGGTTATCTTTGGAATGCTCAGTTTAAGATCAGTGTGTGGTTGCTTAAATGGTTGTAGCTGGAGAGGTTTTTTTTTTCCCTTGGTTTCATGTTTTCTCAAAACAATTTGAAACAATTTCTTTGGTTTTAAGACATTTGTAAAAAAAAAAAATTAAATGAATGTTGGTAAGTAGCTTCTACTGTGTGGTTGTCCACAGTAACTCAGAGGAAGATGTTGGGACACGTGACATGTGCCTGGAGCCATTGGGAGTGGAGAATCTTGGCTTCTGTTCCTGGCGTTCCTTTTGATTTGTGTGATCACTTACATTCTCTGTTCAAGGCCAAATGCCATTATAATAAACTACAAGGGGCAGATAGTATTTTGTGCTGAGATTTTTACCATTCTGCTTGGAATAAACGGGTTACTAGCTAAGGCTTCAAAATCTTTTGGAATTACAGGGATCTGGGTTTTTCCCTGTAAGAAGCTTGACTAGAATTTTTCTGTAGTATAGCAGCTCAGTTGCTTTTGCCCATGTACCTCTTTCTCAGGCGGTCAGCAAGAGGGAAATGATCTTTGCCATGCTTCGAAACCATTTCATGAGCTACGCTGCTTCAGTTAATGTGTTGTAGGATCGAGATCTTGTATTAAAGTGAAGCTGTTGAACCATCTTTTTATATTTGAAGTGACTTCATTATAATTGTCTTTAACAGTGTTCAGGCAGCAACTTTTCTAGCAGTAACTAATTTTTGAAAGGTATGAATTATCCATTCAGTAACTTTGGCGGTTGGTTTGGTCTGGGAGGAAGGAGAGGCGGAAAGACGAGATGGTTAGCTGTGCTATTCTTAGCTGAGTTTCCTTTATCGACTGTTGCCTCTGATTCAAGCTTCCAGAGTCATAAGACAGGAGGTGGCAGTGTGGTAGCAATGACCAAGGGGTAGGATTGGCATTCTTAGTTAGGATCTCTGCTCCGTAAATCTGATGTTACAAATTGGCTTGGACTGGTGGGATTTTGCTTTGAAGGCTGGTGGGAAGCAAGGTTGTGAGTGCTCCATTAAAATTGAGGGTGTAATTTATCATGGTCTAAAATTGCTGTTTGGCAAGGGTTCAGTAGTGGTAAATAAACACAGTTATAAATATTGATATAGTATGTGAACTTTATTGCCCTGAAGGGGAATACATAGAACATACACTGTACGTATTTTAGAGAATTATCCTGAGACCATTTAACTTGATTAGAAAATAGTTTGAAATTATTGTAGAAGTATTCTTTGAGGAATCTAGTAGAATGACAAGCTGAAAAACACCTAAGTCCTTAGACTATTTGGCATTATCACTTAGTTGTTTAGGGAGTTGATTTTGTTGTGATCATGGTATTTCAGTTATCCATGGCTGCATAACAAACCACCCCAAAATGACAACTCATTCTATATAGGTCTGTTAGGAGGTTGGATCTGTTCCACGTGGTATCATTTGGGTCATTTACTAAGCTGGGCTAACAGGACCAAGAAGGTTTCGTTCACTCTTTTTTTTTTTTTTTTTGAGACAGAGTCTCACTTTTTTTGCCCAGGCTAGAGTGAGTGCCATGGCGTCAGCCTAGCTCACAGCAACCTCAATCTCCTGGGCTCAAGCAATCCTGCTGCCTCAGCCTCCCGAGTAGCTGGGACTACAGGCATGCGCCACCATGCCCAGCTAATTTTTTTCTATATATATTAGTTGGCCAATTAATTTCTTTCTATTTATAGTAGAGACAGGGTCTGGCTCTTGCTCAGGCTGGTTTCGAACTTCTGAGCTCAAATGATCCACCCACCTCCGCCTCCCAAGAGAGCTAGGATTACAGGCGTGAGCCACCGCCCCTGGCCTTCATTCACTCTTATAACTGGTCTCTTAGTGGTTGCCCTTGTGACCTTTCTCCACATGGTATCTTGTCTTTCAAAAGTAGCCTGAGCTGCTTTATAGCACAGCTGACTACCCCAAATGTGAAAGTGGAAGCTACTAGTCTTGTTAAAGGCTGGACTCAGAATTGGCATGTTGTTAGTCCTGTCCCATTCGACTGGGTAAGGCAAGTTACCAGGCCAGTGCAGATTCAAGCGGGATATGGAGATAGACTATCTCTGGATGGTAGAGTGGCTTGCAGATATGGAGAGGGAAGAATTGATGGTGACCATCTTTGTAGATTATCTTCCACTGATTGGAGGAGGGAACAAGTAATGGCATCAAAATGCTTTGAACAGAAAATATTAGAAAATTGTATGTAGTACTAGAAATGGAGAGCCAGCCCCCACTATAATACCTGGTAAGAGATGATGGCATTAGCTTTGTAGGTAATGAGTGCAGCTGTTCTCTATAGCCATGAGGAACAGCCACCAGGATTTGCTGATGGATTAAATAAGGAGTGTGAGAAGAGTCAAAGTTGACAAGAATTTTTGGCCAAAACAACTGAGTGGAAGGTGGTGCCATTTACCAAAATGGAGAATATTGGGGGAGGAGCAGATTCTTGGGTGGAAATCTAGCTTTGCTTTTGGTGTATTATTGTGTTTCCAATACTTACTAGAAATGTACATGAAGAAGTGGAATAGGCAGTTAGGTATATCATTCTGGAGCTCAGGGACATAGAGGTGAAAATTAGGGGCTTCATGGTATTTGAAACCATGGAATTGGACAAGATCACAAAGCACCAAGCCTGGGGCTCTAGAAGAAAGGAGAGAGCAGCAAAGGAGGGTGACAGGAGGATGATTACATAGAAGCAAGCAAGCAGAGTGAACTGTTTGTGGGAGGTAAGTGAAGAAAGCCTGTGGAGGAGGAGGGTGTAATCAACTATGTAGAAAACCACTGAGAGTTACTGATTTAGATGGGTGAATAAGTGAGTGGGGGTGTATTAAATTTCAGCCTTCTGGCTCTTCTGTAAACAGATGCAGAATGGTTTACAAATTTTGGAGCAACCTGGGATATACCCTTTCAGAATTCATTTTTTAGGATCTTGATTCGTTTTATTTTTTAGAAACATCTGAGCATACTCTGTTTATCTCTTAGAGATGGAAGAGTCTTCCAACTTTAATAGATCCTCTTGCTCAGTGGACAAGACTTGTGGCATCTAAGAACAATTGACCTACTCTTCCATCTTTCAGCATTTCTGATGGCTATGAGCTCACTTTCAGATTACAGACAAATCATTCTACTTTTTTTTTTTTTTTTTTTTTTTTGAGACAGTGTCTTGCTCTGTCACCCGGGCTAGAGTGCCATGGCATCAGCCTAGCTCACAGCAACCTCAAACTCCTGGGTTCCAGCGACCCTCCTACCTCAGCCTCCCAAGTAGCTGGGACTACAGGCACTCACAACCACACCTGGCTAATTTTTTTCCTATTTTTAGTTGCCTTGCTAAATTTTTCTATTTTTAGTAGAGACAGGGTCTTCCTCTTGTTGGGGCTGGTCTCTTTCTCCCCCCCCCTACAAGTCCATGTTGAAATCAGGCTGGTCTCCAACTCCTAAGTTGGGCCTCCCAGAGTGCTAGGATTACAAAAAAAACGAGCCACCGAGCCACCATGCTCAGCCTCATTCTACTTTTATTAAGATGCATTTGGGCCGGGGCGGTGGCTCAAGCCTGTAATCCTAGCACTCTGGGAGGCAGAGGCGGGTGGATTGCTCGAGGTCAGGAGTTCGAAACCAGCCTGAGCAAGAGCAAGACCCCGTCTCCACTATAAACAGAAAGAAATTAATTGGCCAACTAATATATATATGGAAAAAGCTGGGCATGGTGGCACATGCCTGTAGTCCCAGCTACTTGGGAGGCTGAGGCAGAAGGATTGCTTGAAGTGCAGGAGTTTGAGGTTGCTGTGAGCTAGGCTGATGCCATGGCACTCACTCTAGCCTGGGCAACAAAGCGAGACTCTGTCTCAAAAAAAAAATGCATTTGGGAAATTCTCTGAAGCTAGCTTAGGTTCCAAAACAGTATAGACCAAATCCAGTGCTGCTTCTATGTGATGGTCTAAATGCTTGATCTAACAAGCAGAGATTGAAACTATTGGCCAAATGTTTATGGATGTTATGGGCTAGGTTTAAAATGCTTTATTTTAGGATGCTAGCATAAATTAAGCATTCCTTCCATTTTATTTTTTATTTATTTTATTTATTTTTTATTTTTTCCTCCTTCTCTCCCCACTGGAACCACCACATTCCTTCCATTTTATTCACAAAACTTTTGCTATAAGAAATCTTTTGAGAGTAAATTCTCTCATTTTTGCATACTTATAAATCTGGTTTTTGGTAAAGTAGCATGCTCCTCAAATTATGAATCCTGTCTTTGGTCACAGTAGTTGCCAAAATTAGGATATGTTAGATCAATTGATTTTTTGTTTTTTTTTTGAGACAAAGAATTTGGTCTAAATAATTCCTTTCAATACCTTTTTTTTCTGTCTATGCAAGTCCTTTGATCAGTAGAGTACTACTTTAAAAATGTTTAAACACTACTATTTTAGGAAAGATAAGCTAATAAAAATGAGATAACACAATAGATTCTTAAGTGGTATCGGTTGCTTTACGAAAGTTTCTCAATAAGGCCCTGGAAGAAGTGACCAAGTGAAGCCCATTTCCAGGTGCTATGACTCTGTCCTGCCTGCCTTCATTCCTTCCATTTAAGAAGTTCAAATCCTCAAAGTACACAGCAGCCCCATAGTGTCTGCAGTGGTGAGTCAGAACAGAGATGTCTTACTTCTTGTCTTCTCTAAGTACAGAAATCTTATTTTGCCTCTTCGAAGGGTTGATTTTTCATTTTTCTTTAGGAAAAAGACTTGTTCACAGGTAGCCTGGAATCCAGGGCTTATTATAGAATAAAAACATTTGGACATCCTCATTTAAGACAGAAAATGAGACTTTTTTTTCCTTTAATATGTATTTTTAGCAGCTTCATCTTCATATAAATGAATTTCAGAGAAGTGGGAGGGGCCGGAAGAGATGCACATAGGACAGAAGGCATGGAGAGGCAGATGTCATTGCTTTAACTCAGGAGGATGATTGTAACTCCTTAGGGTATGTTCTTAGATTGCAAAAGGGGCAGAGGTGTCCATTTGTCCCAGTTTGTTATCAAGTTTGGTAGGACTCTGGCTTACAGAAGCAAGTCTCTTTAACTTGGGATATCATTAAGGATCAGGAGAGTAGGAGGGAGAAACTGTGCTGAAACCTCTTTATTAGGAGCCTTGTTGCTTACTTCATGTGTCCTTGTTGAACTGAAAGGTATAGTCAGAAGGGTGTGGGATATGAAATCTTAGATCTGGGTTTGGTTCCCAGCTGCAATTACTAAATGCATGATGTTGTTTGAGGGTAAGGAAATTGAGGTCTTGGGGAGGTTAAAATGGAAATGATGCTTCACAGGATCCTATGAAGGATAATGTGTGTGGAGCATCAACACAGTATCACCAGTGGTCTTTCTAATGGTAGCTGCTGTTATTTTTCTCCTTGAGATTCAGATGTGAAAGCTGGATGATGTAGATTAGATTTGGTGGTGGTAACAGACACATGGGAGATCTTTGTTTCAGGAGTAGAAACCTGTGGGTGGATGGGGTGTTCTCACCCCACCAAAATGAACATGTATTACCTTTTTTCTTAAGGTACAACCTAGATACACTAGAGTGTATAAATATTAAGCAGATATATAATTTTTACACATATATACATTCAAATTAATTCAAAACACTTGAAGTAAAATATGAAAAATAGTTGTTTTTCAATCCTCACCATCTCCATGTACTTCCCAGGGCTTACCACTAGTTACCTTGGCATATTATTTTCCAGAATTTCTTCTGTGCATGTATCCACAAACATTCTTTAATCAAATCATATTGTTTATAATTTGTGCTTTTACTAAATAATGTATCCTGAACAATCTTCTGTGTAGGCAAATATTTCACTTTTTTAACCTACAGCTTTGTTGTTCAGCATGGGTGTACAATAATTTAACCATCCTTTTCATAATGATTTCAGTCCAGCATACCTGTGTGTGTGTGTGTTAACCAGACTCTTGGCTGGGAATTTTTATAATGTAAATTCTTAAACAGGGAATTGCAATGTCAAAAGATACACGTATTTAAATTTGGAAGTGCTCTTAAAAAATGCTAAATTTGTGTGTGTGTGTGTACCAATCACACAGAAAAAAAACAGTAACTTTTTTATGTTGACATGGTTAGTTGTAATTTGACATTAAAGAGCACATGAATGTGCAGTGAGACTGTTTGGTTCAGAACTATCTCTTCAAGAATGGAGGACTATATAGTTCTAGAAACAGACTTACTTTCTACCATAGGTGTTGTGTTATTCTGACAAGTCTTTGTCCCATTTCATTTGTGCTTTTGTATATAAAATTAAGTAAAAAGCTATAAAAATTAAGTTCTGATAATTTTTTTTTTTTTTTGAGGCATAGTTTCACTTTGTTGCTTGGGGTAGAGTGCAGTGGCTGCATCAGCTCAGTGCAGCCTCGAACTCCTGGGCTCAAGTGATCCTGCTGCCTCAGCCTCCTGATTAGCTGGGACTACAGGTGCCACCATGCCTGCTAATTTTTTTTTTTTTGTGTGGAGATGGGGTTCTTGCTCTTGCTCAGGCTGGTCTCAAACTCCTGGCCTTGGCATCCCAAAGTGCTAGGATCATAGGCATGATCCAGCTTGCTTGGCCAGTTCTGATAATTTATAGCTAGGGCTCATGGTCTGCCCTACGTTGCACCTTGGATTTTGGATTTTACCTCAGAAGCTCAGAATAGTTTCTTGTAATGGAAGCTTTACAAAATCACATTTTGAGCAGAAATTTTATTAAGAATTAGCTCCCCAAAGAAGGTGCTATTCAGCTTGCCATCCTAGCTGGGCAGATAATTAGAAAGCTTAGTTATGAGAACCTGTGGGAGTGGTAAAACCACTTAAGAAGTGATTGAGTTCTCCCCAGTGATCCCCAAATGTCTTTTTTTTTTTTTTTTTTTTTTTTTAAAGCAACTGGTTTGGGGCTGGGTGTGGTGGTTTACACCTGTAATCCTAGTACTCTGGGAGGTGGAGTGGGAGGATTGCTTAGCTCAGGGAGACCGGCCTGAGCAAGAACGAGACCCCGTCTCTACTAAACATAGAAAAATTAGCCAGTCATCAGTTGTGTGTGCCTGTAGTACCAGCTACTCGGGAGGCTGAGGCAGGAGCATCATTGAGCCCAGGAGTTTGAGGTTGCTGTGAGCTAGGTGATGCCACTGCACTCTAGCCTGTGTGACAGAGGGAGATTCTGTCTAAGAAAAAATGAAGTTAAATAAAAATTAAGTCACCTGGTTTTGCAAAAATGAGACGTTCTTTGTTTTTCTTTGGAGAGTTACATGTGGTTTAAGTTTGTAGTTTCCATTTTTTTGTGTGCTCATATACCCGTGTCTGTATTTTTTGAGTTTCAGCAATGCATTCATTTCTTACAAGTTATATAAATTTTTAATTTAACAAGCATAAGTTGAGCACCTGTGCTTATAGTAGATTCTGTGCTAGGTTTCAGGGGCTAGAAAGAATAAGTCTCTTGTCCTGAAGAAAAGTAAAAGTACATGTAGTGTAATACAATGGCTTTCACTTTCTTCTGTCTGAATGTCTTGGTGATGGTGTTTTCATTTTCACCAGTAACAGTGGCTTGCCATGGCAGCGATCCTAAATAAAGGTGGATTAAAATCTCTACAAATAAGGAAATGTTGTAAATATGTCATAGGGTGTCTGTGGGATGCCCCAGAAACACGGGGGTGGGGGCAGTAGGCTTAGCCTGGGTGTTGGTACAGCCAGCCAGGGTAGACTTAGAGGGATGTGAAGGCAAGCAGAGGCTGCTGTGTGCGGCGAGGGTGGAAGGCAGAAGTGACAGCTGGAACCGGGGCACGTGAGTGTGAAACATCCTGGTGTGTGTGTGGGAACGACAAGCTGTTTGAGATTAAAGAGGCTCGAGAGTGTGAGGCAGGGTGGGGTACAGCCTGTGTGCATGATGGAGTGACTGTGTTACTCTCATTCTTCATGTGTTTAACTTCAGGGGCTCCGTCAGTGAATGCCAGTTAGCATTAACTTGCATTAATGCTTTTTTGGGATTATCATGGAAGTCTTCATACCTAGCTTAATTTTGGGATCTGCTCTCCAGAGATCCTATTGAACTGCTTTTTTGCCTCCTTCAGTGCTTCACGGGAATGGCTATAGACCCAAAACCGTCTATGGAATCCAGAGCTCTTCTTATGGTATCCTCTCCAGCGTAATTAGGGTAAAAGGTGGCATAGGACTAAGAATCCTGTAATAAGGTTGACTGAGCCCATTGATGGTAAGATAGTAACCAGTAGTGCTGATTAAAGCTCCTGGTGTTTGATTTTTTTTAAAAAGGCATCCCAGATGATATAATGAACCTTTGGATAAAAATGTAGGCTGGGCGCGGTGGCTCACGTGAGCCTGTAATTCTAGCACTCTGGGAGGCCGAGGCAGGCGGATTGCTCGAGGTCAGGAGTTCGAAACCAGCCTGAGCAAGAGCGAGACCCCGTCTCTCTACTATAAATAGAAATGAATTGGCCAACTAACATATATAGAAAAAATTAGCCGGGCATGGTGGCGCATGCCTGTAGTCCCAGCTACTCGGGAGGCTGAGGCAGGAGGATTGCTTGAGCCCAGGAGTTTGAGGTTGCTGTGAGCTAGGCTGATGGCACGGCACTCACTCTAGCCTGGGCAACAAAGTGAGACTCTGTCTCAAAAAAAAAAAAAATGATAGACACTTTTATGTGCACATACTTTTTTTTTTTTTTAATTTTTTTGAGACAAGGTCTCACTCTGTCACTGAGGCTAGAGTGCAGTGGCATCATCATAGCTCACTGCAAATTGTAACTCCCAGGCTCAAACTATCCTCCTGCCTTAGCCTTCTGAGTAGCTAGGACTTACAGGCACACTCTACTGTGCCTGTCTAATTTTTCTATTTTTGTAGAGACAGGACCTCTCTGTGTTGCTCAGGCTCCTTTGTCCATCCTTGTGCTATGTTTACCGCTTTGAAGTTAGTAGTTCTTCATCTCCCAGTCTATTATTTTAAGGTCAGTCTCTCTTCTTTAAGATAATTTCAGAACTAAACACATTTTAGGGCTTCTACAATTCATGCATCTAGATATAAAATACAAATTCTTTTCTTCCCAACAATGCCATTGGTAGTAAAAAATACAAAGAATAACTTGTTCACAGTGTATAACCCACATTCTACATGGAAATATGAAGCATTCCTACATATGTGTACATGTGAGACACATGCAGGAATAGACATCCATCCTTTATTTTCCATTGCCACATGGTACATGTACAAACTTATTGCTGAGAAAATACTACTTACATGTCAGACAATCCAAGAAGTTGTTTACAAACATCATTAAATTCCCAACAGTCCTGTGCAATAAGTTTTATTACTGCTACTTGCAAATTTAGAAAACTAAGACACTCAGAGTATAATTAGTTTGCCCAAGATCATAGATTAAGCAAATATTCTAATCAAGGTCTGTGGCTCCAAGCAGGAGGATGCCCTCCCTACCATTTTGCTATAGTGCTGACCCCAACTTCAGTTAATTTTATGTTCACAGGCTGTTTGCAGTAGCTCATGCCTATAATCCTAGCACTCTGGGAGTCCAAGGCAAGAGAATCACTTGAGGCCAGGAGTTTGAAATCAGCCTAGCTAGGCAATAGTGAGTCCTCTGTCTCTATAAAAAGTTTTAAAAATTAGCCAAGCGTGGTGGCACACACCTACAGTCAAAAAATAAAAGACAAAGGATAAGAATTGGCAATCCAGAAAGACAATCTATGTACAAAAAGATACCCAATCTAACTAGTTATTAGGCAAATGCCAACTAAAATGGCATTTTCTGCCTATCAGGTTGGGGAAAAGTAAGGTTGACAGTATCTGGTGTTGGCAAGATTGTAGTGCCAAGGAATGGACACTCATATATTGTGTTTCCCTGAAAATAAAACAGAGTTTTATATTTATTTTTCCTCAAGAAGACACCGTAGGCTTATTTTCAGGGGATGTGTTATTTTTTTTAAGTACAGTACAACAGTCTACATTTATTCAAATATAGTTAAGTTGTCGTCTTCTGGAACATCATCGTAACTCTCCAAGCCCCGAATTCCATCCTTAATTTCTTGCGACTCTATTTCCTTTAGAGCCATGGGCCCCAATCTCTCATGTCGAGCAATAGAGCTCTCATGGGACAGATGAGAAGGGCTGCTTTTCTTCACCGCTCTGCAAGGAAATGCATGGGTTGTGCAGATGTCCTGTGTAGCCACGCCTGTCACTAGGTCTTAATTTTCCGGGTAGGGCTTCTATTGTGCAAATGCTTAGAAATCCTGCTAGGGCTTATTTTGTGGGTAGGTCTTATTTTCAGGGAGACACGGTAGCTAGAGAGTAAATTGGCAAAATCTTGGCATATTGCTTGGCAGTATTTATTAGAACTGAAAATGTGAATATCCTTCAACCAAGGATCATAGAAAAACACCCAGTCCTCGTGGTTTTCTGCAGTCTGTAAGCATGGTTTTAGCAATATTGGAAAGAAGCTCCAAAACACTAGGCAGGACTTGTTAAAAGGTCTCTGGGAATGAGTCCATAAAACACAAACTTTTTAGGTTTTGTTATGTTACAGATCACATTTTAATAGGTATTATACAGATAATCTGAAACTAGCACTATTGTCCACTTTTTAAGCACAAAGAGGATCCCTGGCTATATAATTTAACTATCTGGGGTGTTTCGCAGTTGCCTATTTTGTGCTGTAGAAGGTAAATTTTTTTGTTTGTTTTTGGATACAGAGTCTTGCTCTGTTGTCCTGACTAGAGTATGGTGGCATAATTATAGCTCACTGCAGCCTCCAACTCCCGGGCTCAAGTGAGCCTCCTGCCTTGGCCTCCCAAAATGCTAGGATCACAGGCGTGAGTCACCGCACCTGGTTGAAGGTAGATTTTTGAAAAGGAGGTACATATCTAAAGCGCCTTTTCTTTTTGTTAAAAGTACTTTAAAATAATGTTCAACTATTTGTAACTTTTGAGGCATGTTTAACAGTTTTCTCCACGTTAGAAATTTCACTTGTAGTGTTCTGTTATATATAAATGATAAATAAATGGTTTTTTGGGGGGTTTTTTGTAGTGTTGTTTAATATTTGAAAATTGGAAATAGGAGCTGGGCATGGTGGCATGCAACTGTAGTCCCAGCTACTGAAGAGGCAGAGGTGGGGAGGATTGCTTGAGTCTGGGAGTTAGAGGCTGCAGTGAGCCATGATCGGGCCCCTGTACTCCAGCCTGGGTGAAGAGCAAGACCCCGTCTCAAAAAAAAAAAAAAAATTGGAAGGCCGGGGCGTGGTGGCTCACACCTATAATCCTAGCACTTTGGGAGGCCGAGGCGGGCGGATTGCTCAAGGTCAGGAGTTCGAAACCAGCCTGAGCGAGACCCCGTCTCTACCAAAAATAGAAAGAAATTAATTGACCAACTAAAAATATATATACAAAAAATTAGCTGGGCATGGTGGCGCATGCCTGTAGTCCCAGCTACTCGGGAGGCTGAGGCAGTAGGATCGCTGAGCCCCGGAGATTGAGGTTGCTGTGAGCCAGGCTGACGCCACGGCACTCACTCTAGCCTGGGCAACAAAGTGAGACTCTGTCTCAAAAAAAAAAAAAAAAAAAAAAAATTGGAGAAAAAACTTTCATATATACATGTCTGTGTAAAAACATACGAGAAAAAGTCTGGAAGGTTATCTACCAAAGAGGGTGGGCATCTCTGCGAAGGAGAAATGACTGACGAAGGGAGAAGTTAATGGGAGGTGTGTTTGGCTTTATACCTCTTCTTGTGGTTCTTAAACTTTTTAGTTTCAATTCATTTACACTTAAAAACCAAGGACCCCCAAAGGGCTATTGTTTGTCTTTATTTATTGTTATATATATTAATACTTTATTAGCAATCAACTGAATAATGTTTAAAATTGTTATTTTTAAATGAATTAATAACTAATAAACCCATTATGTTAACGTAAGATTTTTATTAGACACTTCTAAAATAAAAATAAGTACAAATGTTTTACATGTTGCAAGTTTGTCCTAGTAGACAACTGAAATCTCATCATTACTTCTGCCTTCAGTTTGTTGTGATATATTGTTTTGATTGAAGCATATGAAGAAAATCCATCCTCACAGATACATGGTTAGGAAAGGAAGGAATATTTTAAGCCTTTATAGATGATTGTGGATATTCTTTGTTTCTACACCAAAACGTAACAAGTGGCAGTATGCAATCTGAAATTATCTCAGTGAACTTTTGTGCTCTGTTACTTTGAAATCCATTGTTTCTCTTGTATTTTGAAGGGCTCTTTATCCAGGAGGATTGGGAAATTGTGAAAGTTTATGGTAGTAGATAAGAGTTCTTCAAAATACTAGTTCTTACTTGAAAAATCAAATGCAGTCATTTGGCAACAAAATACTTAAACAAATACTTCATGATGTGACAGACACACTTTATTCCTTTTTGAGAAAATATCTGCCAGATAGTCAAGCTTAAATAACCACAGTTTGCCTGTAGTTCCTTCAGGTGGAAATGGTGCTTTGTGAAAAAAAGGGGTTCATCTTGCAGCTCACACCAACTGCACAGTGCCTTTTCTCCTGGCAACCTTAATAGGGAGCAGAAGTCTTTATGCATACTTCCCTTTTTTTCACATAGATGTTTAAAAGAAGTATACTCAAAGCTTAAGATTTAATGAGGCCAGGCGCAATGGCTCACGCCTATAATCCTAGCACTCTGGGAGGCTGAGGTGGACAGATTGCTCGAGGTCAGGAGTTTAAAACCAGCCTAAGCAAGAGTGAGACCCGTCTCTACTATAAATAGAAAGAAATTAATTGGCCAACTAATATATAGAGAAAAAATTATCTGGGCATGGTGGTGCATGCCTGTAGTCCCAGCTACTTGGGAGGTTGAGGCAGGAGGATCGCTTGAGCCCGGGAGTTTGAGGTTATTGTGAGCTAGGTCAACGCCACTCTAGCCTGGGGAACAAAGTGAGACTCTGTCTCAAAACAAAAAACAAATTTAATGAAATTTTTACTGCTTCATCAAGGATGTTTTAAAACAAAATTTGCATAATTCTTTATGGCAAGTGCCAGCGAAGAATACAGTGACTGCTGGTGTAGTTTAGTGCCACTGCCTTGACTCAGGCTAAGGGCCAGCAGTTTTACCCACTGTTGTTTTTGAACCACTGGTGCAAATTCAACACAGCGAAAAGAGCAAATAATATCCTGGTGTTTTTTTTTGTTTGTTTTTTGTTTTTTTTTTTGAGACAGAGTCTCACTTTTGTTGCCATGGCTAGAGTGAGTGCTGTGGCGTCAGCCTAGCTCACAGCAACCTCAAACTCCTGGGCTCAAGCAATCCTCCTGCCTCAGCCTCCCGAGTAGCTGGGACTACAGGCATGCACCACCATGCCCGGCTAATTTTTTGTATATATGTTAGTTGGCCAATTAATTTCTTTTTATTTATAGTAGAGACGGGGTCTCGCTCTTGCTCAGGCTGGTTTCGAACTCCTGACCTTGAGCAATCCTCCCGCCTCTGCCTCCCAGAGTGCTAGGATTACAGGCGTGAGCCACTGCGCCCGGCTGACATCTTGGTATTTTTATAAAAAGTTTTGAATCCTTGGACCTCCTGAAAGTATCTCAGGGATTTCCAGGGGTGCATATACTACAAGAATTGCTACTCCAAGCTAAGGTGTGGTTTGAAATTTTTTGGCTCAGGTATTCTTTGTGAGTATGTATTTACATCATAACAAGAGCAAGTGAGGGTTTTGTGCAGTTTCTGGCCTGTTAGCCTCAATAGGGAATTTTATGCAAGTCAGTTTATTAAAAAACAGATGTGGGAAAAGGAAAAGCAAAAGGAAAAATGTAAAATTCTGAACCGAGAAGTAAAATCTGGTGGGTGTATTAAAGGTAAAATGTTTGGAATCAATAGTTAAGGAGCGGCCGGGCGTGGTGGCTCATGCCTGTAATCCTAGCACTCTGGGAGGCCAAGACAGGTGGATTGCTCGAGGTCAGGAGTTTGAAACCAGCCTGAGCAAGAGTGAGACCTTGTCTCTACTAAAAATAGAAAGAAATTAATTGACCAACTAAAAATATATATATACAAAAAATTATCTCGGCATGGTGGTGCATGCCTGTAGTCCCAGCTACTTGGGAGGCTGAGGCAGTAGGATCATTTGGGCTCAGGAGTTTGAGGTTGCTGTGAGCTAGGCTGATGCTACTGCACTCACTCTAGCCTGGGCAACAAAGTGAGACTCTGTCTCAAAAAAAAAAAAAAGAAAATTAAGTTGCATTGAAAAGCAAACACACATGAACAAAGTAAAATGAGTTTGGACATTTGGGCACCCAAAATCAGGCTTTAGGTTACTCCAACCAAAGTGAACCCTGTGTGTTGATACAAGTCATGCCTAAGGAAATAAATGGCATTTTTAGTACCTTTCGTCATTCCTGAAACATTAAGGAAATCCAACTAGGATCTCAGGGTACAAAGTTTGTTTTGGCAGTTTAGATGTTTTAAGGCTGAAAGCTTGTGGTAAGTCATTGTATTCATAAGGTTGTTGATCAGCCTCTGACATGTGTCAGCCAGCTTTCCTTGCCCTGAGTAGTTACTGGTAACAAAACTAGTTGTTTTCTAAATCTATCACCAGTTGAGTACTTTTCTTGTCTTAGACGATGATTTTTTTTTTTTATTTCAAGAATTATAGCAATGACCTTTTATGGTATTTCACCAAGTGTTTTCCATTCTGTATGTATATTTTTTTCGTTGGTTTGAGAAAGCTTGGTAGCTTGCTATTATGTTTTTTCAAATGCTTCTGCTTTGCTGATCTTAGATATTAGCAGTTTTTAAACGATTCATTTAGTACATTTTTGAGTGCCAAATGCCAGGTACTACTTCAGGTGCTGGAGAGGACAATTCTCTCCTGAAGCTTCGAATCAGATAAAGGACACTAGCAGGGACAGTTGGCAGCCACTGGGCACATGTGGCTATCAAGCAATTGAAATGTCTTTAGTCCAGTTGATGTGGTGTAACTATAAAATACACTGGATTTTGATGACTTAGTTCAAAAAGAATATAAAATATCTCTAATCATTTTTATATTTTTATCTATTTTTACTTGAATGTGTCTAGTGGAAAATTTATCACGTATGTGGTTTTCATTTGTGGCTTTCCTTCTATTTCTTAATGGACAGCACTGATCTAGAGAGAGGAGATTGAAAACACAAATACATCATGTGAGGCATGATAAAGGCTATAGAGAAAAATAGACTGGGGTAAGGAGAAATGGGGACACTTGGCAGGGAGTGAGGCTTGGCTGCTATTTCACATAGGGTGGTGGAAGGTCTCTCCAGTTGGGCTGCATGAGCAGACTCGAAGAAGGTGAGGGAGTGAGAAGGACAGATGTCAAGGGAAGAGTGGCCCAGGCGGAGGGGCGGCCAGGATCGCCAAGGCCAGTGCATGCTCGCTGCCTTTCCAGACAAAAAAGGAAGTCACTGTAGTTGTAGGAGACAAGGTCAGAGGTATGTGAGGTGGTGGATGGGAGTGGGAGGCACAGGGGCACCACCGGCAGATCCCCTCTGAGTGAGAGGAGAAGCGATGGAAGGGTTTTAAGAAGGGACAATTCTAATCAGATTTGTTTTTACAGGGGAACTGTCTGGCTACTCTGAGAATAGACCATGGGGCAGGGGGGAGGTGTTATTGGGGAGACCAGGTGTGAGATGGTAGTAATTATCTAGGTTAGAGATGGTGGTGGCTGGGACCAGGGTTGTCATGGTAGTGGTGCTGCTGAAGAGTGGTGAGAATCTTCAGTTTTGGAGACAAAGCCAACGGCAAGCTTGGAGAGAGAGGGGCTTTGAAGTAGGGAGTGAGAGAGGAGCCATGAATATGCCTCAACGACTTATGGTGCATGCAACTGGAAAGATGAGATTTCCAGTAACTGACAAGCAGGGTTGTGGGAGCAGCAGCATTAGGGGTGGGGGAGGTGAGCAGTGAGTTCAGTTTGGCCAGGTAACGTTGGAGGGACTGTTAGATGTGTGGAGATAACACGGTGGATAGACAGCAGGTGGAGGAGGAGAGATCCGAGGGTGTGGTGGGGAGCTGAGCCTGGACAATGTCCTGACAGGTGCAGTTTGGTGGGGCTGAAACCCCAATGGTGTGGGGGTTTGAAAGAACGGAAAGACGGGGAGGAAGCAGAGACAGGGAGCCTAGATAGGCTTTGAGGGAGGTTTGCTGTAAAGACATCGCAGAAATAGGAAGGCAGTTGGAAGGGCTGTGGTTCAAGGGAGGGCTTAAAAAATTTATTTCAGGGCGGGGCGTAGTGGCTCACGCCTGTAATCCTAGCACTCTGGGAGGCCAAGGTGGGAGGATCACTCAAGGTCAGGAGTTCCAGACCAGCCTGAGCGAGACCCCATCTCTACTAAAAATAGAAAGAAATTAATTGACCAATTAAAAATATATATACAAAAAAATTAGCAGGGCATGGTGGCGCATGCCTGTAATCCCAGCTACTTGGGAGGCTGAGGCAGGAGGATTGCTTGAGCCCAGGAGATTGAGGTTACTATGAGCTAGGCTGATGCCACAGCACTCACTCTAGCCTGGGTAACAAAGTGAGACTCTGTCTCAAAAAAAAAAAAAATGAAAATCATTTCAATTTACAGGAGAATTACAGAAACAGTATGGATTAAGAGCATATACCTTTTATCCAGTTTCTCCAAATGTTAAGGTTTGACTGCCTTCTAATTTTTCTGGAACATTTGAGAGTATGTGGCACACATACTGCCCTTTACCTGTAAATACTACAGTGTATGTTACCTGAAAACAAGGACATTCTGTTACATGACCACAGTATAATTATCAAAATAAAAAAATTAACATTGAAACAATAGTGTCCAATTTAAAAATGGTATCCAGATTTTGCCAGTTGTCCCACTAATGTCCTCATTTTGGTCCTCGATCTGATTCAGGATTATATATTGCATTTAGTTATGATGTCTCCTTGGTTTCTTTTGATCTGGGACAGTTCCCTTGGTCTTGTCTTTCATGACCTTCATGGTTTTGAGGAGCATAAGCCAGTTATTTTGTAGAATGCCCCTCAATGTGGGTTTGTCTGATGTCTCCTATGGTTAGTATTGGGTTATGTATTTTTGATGGAATTCCTCAGAAGTGAATCAGTCTGCAGTGTACCTCATCTGGAGGTGTATGGTGTGTTGTCGATTTTGTTCCAGTAGTGGTGATAACTTTGATCAATTGGTTAAGGTGGTTTCTGCTAGGCTTCTCCAGGATACAGTTACTGATTGTTTATTTTTCTTTTTCTTTTTTTTTTTTGAGACAGAGTCTTACTTGTTGCCCAGACTAGAGTGAGTGCCATGGCGTCAGCCTAGCTCACAGCAACCTCAAACTTCTGGGCTCAAGCGATCCTCCTGCCTCAGCCTCCCTAGTAGCTGGGACTACAGGCATGCGCCACCATGCCCGGCTAATTTTTTCTATATATATTAGTTGGCCAATTAATTTCTTTCTATTTATAGTAGAGACGAGGTCTCGCTCTTGCTCAGGCTGGTTTTGAACTCCTGACCTTGAGCAATCCGGCCCTCTCGGCCTCCCAGAGAGCTAGGATTACAGGCATGAGCCACCGCGCCCGGCCTGATTGTTTATTTTTCAATAAGAACATTGTAGGGAAATACTTTGAGACAGTGTAAAGATTCTGCTTCTCATAATACTTTAATTTTAGCACCTGTTTATGATTCTTGTCTGAAACTTTTATTACTATTACAGAGGCTGTCAATTGGTGACTTTTCTAATTCTGTTTCTTCTACATTTATTAGTTGGAATAAGCTTTTTTCCCCCAATTCACTTTAATTAATTAATTAATTTATGAGACAGAGTCTCACTCTGTTGCCCAGGCTAGAGTGCTGTGGCGTCAGCCTAGCTCACAGCAACCTCAAACTCCTGGGCTCCAGCAATCCTGCTGCCTCAGCCTCCCGAGTAGCTGGGACTACAGGGACGCGCCACCATGCCCAGCTAATTTTTTCTATGTATTTTTAGTGGGCCAATTAATTTGTTTCTATTTTTAGTAGAGATGGGGTCTCACTCTTGCTTAGGCTGGCTTTGAACTCCTGACCTTGAGCGATCCTCCCGCCTGGGCCTCCCAGAGTGCTGGGATTACAGGCGTGAGCTACCGTGCCCGGCCCCAATTTACTTTATATTAATATAAATGGACTCATGGATTCTTACTGCACAGATTATGACATGTTCTTATCATTGTGTTGCTCACACTGTTAAAGGGAAGGTTTTCAAGGTAGGGAGTATTTTAGTATGGTGGGTGGTATGCTAAGGGCAATGATTCATTCAGCACAGATGGAAAGATGATAAATGATAATCGAATGTCCATGGAACTATATGAAATTTTTCCTTCTGCTTTATTTTAGATGAGCAGCTTTGTACTTAACTCAATGTAGACTTTACCTAAATGCAGTACATCTACTATATTTGATTCTTTTCTGGGGATTTTTTTTTTTTTTTTTTTTTTTTTTTTAGCCTAAAACTATGGTGTTCAATGGGGATATTTTTTTTTTTTTTTTTTTTTTTTTTTTTGAGACAGAGTCTCGCTTTGTTGCCTAGGCTAGAGTGAGTGCCATGGCGTCAGCCTAGCTCACAGCAACCTCAATCTCCTGGCTCAAGCAATCCTTCTGCCTCAGCCTCCCGAGTAGCTGGGACTACAGGCATGCGCCACCATGCCCAGCTAATATTTTATATATATATATATTAGTTGGCCAATTAATTTCTTTCTATTTTTATAGTAGAGACGGGGTCTCGCTCTTGCTCAGGCTGGTTTTGAACTCCTGACCTCGAGCAATCCGCCCGCCTCGGCCTCCCAGAGTGCTAGGATTACAGGCGTGAGCCACCACGCCCGGCCAAGGGGATATTTTTTAAGTGGTAAAAATCAGGACATTTGTTATATGATGCATTAAGTCTTTTTTTTTTTTTTTTTTTTGAGACCAAGTCTCACTTTGTGCCCACGCTACAGTGAGTGCCGTGGCATCAGCCTAGCTCACAGCAACCTCAAACTCCTGGGCTCAAGCGATCCTCCTGATTCAGCCTCCCGAGTAGCTAGGACTACAGGCATGCACCACCATGCCCGGCTAATTTTTTCTATATATGTTAGTTGGCCAATTCATTTCTATTTATAGTAGAGACGGGGTCTTGCTCTTGCTCAGGCTGGTTTCGAACTCCTGACCTCCAGCAATCCGCCCGCCTCGACCTCCCAGAGTGCTAGGATTGCAGGCATGAGCCACCGTGCCTGGCCCCGGCTAAGTTTTTGTATATATATTTTTAGTTGGTCAATTAATTTCTTTCTATTTTTAGTAGAGACGGGGTCTCGCTCTTGCTCAGGCTGGTTTCGAACTCCTGACCTCGAGTCATCCGCCCACCTTAGCCTCCCAGAGTGCTAGGATTACAGGTGTGAGCCACTGCGCCTGGCCGATGATGTATTAAGTCTTAAATTCAGATACTGTGCTCTGCACTTAAAACATTAACGTTGTATGTTATGTACATATCACCATAAGTGATTGTTAATCATATCACCATAAGTGATTGTTAATCATCTGCAGGTTATTTTTTCCATACCAGTCCTAACTTACTTTAGCTCACAATCATGCATTTTTCCTAGTCTATTGCATTTTGATGTAGTGTTCATAGCAGTGAGTATAATATTGGTAAAGCATTGTCATAGTTTTCTTCAGTGTTCCTGTTTTTCCTTAAGTTTCTTGATGACATGCATACTGAAACAAATCAAATGGAGTCTTAAGCTGTTTTCTTGAGTTGTATACAAAACAACCACAGGAATTAAGTAAAACTAGTTTTTTTCTATGGTAATTTAAAAAGTTGGAAGTTTTTTTTTTTAAAGTACACATGGTAATTGTGTAAGAAACTTAGTTTTGCAAGAAAAAAAAAGAAAAAAAGTACACATGGTAAAATGTAAACCATAATTTTTTCTCCTTCTCCTTCCTCAGATGCAACTGCTGTGCAGTTTCTTGTCCTTTAGGAATGATTTATATGTATACATGAGCATCTATGAATGCATTTTTTTTCTTTTTTTAGAAAAAAATACTCCTTAGTTCTATATCTTAGTATTTTATTTTATTTTATTTATTTATTTATTTATTTTTTTTGAGACAGAGTCTCGCTTTGTTGTCCAGGCTAGAGTGAGTGCCGTGGCTTCAGCCTAGCTCACAGCAACCTCAAACTCCTGGGCTCGAGCAATCCTTCTGCCTCAGCCTCCCGAGTAGCTGGGACTACAGGCATGCGCCACTATGCCTGGCTAATTTTTTTTATATATACATATCAGTTGGCCAATTAATTTCTTTCTATTTATAGTAGATATGGGGTCTGGCTCTTGTTCAGGCTGATTTAGAACTCCTGACCTTGAGCAATCCGCCCGCCTCGGCCTCCCAGAGAGCTAGGATTACAGGCGTGAGCCACCACGCCCGGCCTTATATCTTAGTATTTTAAAAAGTAATTTTAAAGGTGCTTTGAAAGATGGGATGGGAAAAATTGTGGTGATAAAATGTGTTAATAGTAGGTAAATTATGGTAACCAGTGGATCTCAATTTAGGAGTAAAGTATAGTCACTCATATGTGGCTGATAATACATTATAATCTTTTTAAACATCTTGTCATTAATGGGATATTAATAACATTTAGGTTTCAGTATTAGTACTTGTTACAGATTATTCTGATTTTCAGAAGACTCCAACATGTAGTTTACCCCATCATTAATTATAGAAAGAAGAAATGTGTTTTACAATGTTTAACCAAAAATAAAAAAAGCCAAACAATGCCCAAACCCTGAAAACATCAGAGAAATCATTCTAAATACTATGTTCTAAATACATAACACATTATATTAACTGGAACTTGTTCACTGTTCTAAATTTAATTCTAATAGTGTTTTTGGTTTTTTTCTTTTTTGTTTTTTCAAATTTCATTGGAAGATCTTATTTTTACTATTTTGTTCATTTTTTTCTGATGGTGTTCTTAAGCTGCTTTTGGGTGCTTGAAATGGCTGTTTATTTTAAACATTAGTATTTTTGCAGAAAAAGCTTACTTTCAATATTAAATATTGAAATTTGATATGTAAGTTCAAAGGATATAGTATATGGTTTTAGAGAAATTCAGTTTTTATACTGTTAGCAACATAAATATTTTCAACATGAAGTGTAAGTAATGAATTTTTCACTAATGAAATACTGGTATGTTTTAATTCTCGGTAGAAGTCTAAAATGTTTAGTGCACATCAGTCTTACTGATTCTGAATTTATAGGCTTCTTTAATAAACTTTTAAATGAAATACATAATTTAAATACATCATAATGGAATCATAGCTAGTAATTGAATACTGCATAATATATCTGATTAGTTATATGTCTTGAACCTTAAACTTTTAAGTTTATTTAAAAAATATCAGTATACTGTTTAAATATCTAGATCTGAGGCCGGGCGCTGTGGCTCATGCCTGTAATCCTAGCTCTTGGGAGGCCGAGGCGGGCGGATTGCTCAAGGTCAGGAGTTCAAAACCAGCCTGAGCGAGACCCCGTCTCTACTATAAATAGAAAGAAATTAATTGGCCAACTGATATATATATAAAAAATTAGCCGGGCATGGTGGCGCATGCCTGTAGTCCCAGCTACCCGGGAGGCTGAGGCAGAAGGATCGCTGGAGCCCAGGAGTTTGAGGTTGCTGTGAGCTAGGCTGACGCCACGGCACTCACTCTAGCCCGGGCAACAAAGTGAGACTCTGTCTCAAAAAAAAAAAAAAAAAAAAAAAATCTAGATCTGGTTGATTTTACTTTTGGTTATGTTAGAGTTGTATATCAGTATTAATATTTAACTTTTTCAAAACAAAATTAATTTAATGATAGTATAATTAGAAAATGTTAAAATTTTACTAACCTGCTTCCAAATTAGTTGATTAAATATAAAATTCTAGTTACCCGATTTTATGGTAGATTCTAATTTGGTTTTACATACTGTCACCCTAAATCTCAGAATTTATCAAAGGACTAGATGGGCATTTTAGTAAAATAACATCAAAGCATCTAAAATGAATAGTTGTCAATTAAATTCGAGACACTACAACATCTCAGTCTGGAGTTTGGTCTTAACAAAGTCTGATATATGTATATGTTATTCTAAAAATGGAATATTCTATATTACTAATCTTGAACAAAACTTAAGATGACATTAATCCATAGCCAACTGATAATAAGTCTGCTTTAAGGAACAGTTTGACATATATTGCTTGTTTGCAGTTTCATTTTAGTTCAGCTTATCTATTTAGCCCTGCCAATGACAACCATTATACCGAGGTGCCAGGGAGACAGGAAAGCATTTACTTACAATTTTGAAAGAGAAAAATCAACATTTTATGGTAGTTTTATTCAATTAAAAAGCAGATTTATGTGAATAATACAAACAATGTATTTTTAACCATTATCATAATTGGCAGTGATTTTAAATGCATAGCTGGTTTAATTTTCAGGCTCTCTGATTAAAGTAATTTGCAATTTCTGCAAGAGGTGGAGCTCTTAAGGTTATGCAAATCTGTTTTTAATCTATGAAATTTTAAGATGGGTGTCTTGCTATAAGCAAATCAGATCTGGTTGCTTGTTTTAATGCTATTTATTCAGTTTCATAACTGTTGTGATTGAATTTGCAGGCTGTTAGAAAGGTAGACCAAGAAACAGTATATTTCATACTGCTTTTTCTTGAATTCTGCAGCTAAGTTTTTAGTTATCTATTTTATATGTTTAAAGTTCCTAAGCCCCAAAATACCTAAAGTTGTAAACATAGGGGAAATACTATTTAAATACTATTTAAATGATGTGCAACAGATAAATCATTAAAAGAGGAATTTAGAATCTCAAATGCTTGTAACTGTGGTACTCTTAAATTTAAGATGTAAAGTTTAATTGTCATATAGTAGGCTTAAATATACGTATATGTATATGATGCAGGACTTCTTGGGGGAAAAAAAAAAGTGAAAGCCTTGACCCAGGTCCTTCTCTAGCCCTTCTCTAGCCTGTGTAAAAATAAAAATGACCTGATATGTGGACAGATGGTTGGTGGTAAGGGTTGTGTCGGAGTCCTGGTGTGCTGCCCCCCCCCACCATTGGACAGTCTGTCCTCTTAGCTTACATTTGCACTTGTTTCTACAAGTCAGTCTTTAAGCAATTATTTAAGTGTTGGGCTGCTTAACACGTTTTTTAAAGCTTATGCATTTCCAAAACACTTATTTCAACATTTTTACAAGGTGTTAAAGCCCAGCCCACTAAAGTTTAATACCCTATACAGATTGTTAATGACAGATGTAGTTTATGATGCTTTTTCTAATTGTAAAGCTCTCAAAAGAGCTAGAACATTTGGAAGTGAGGAAAGGGGCATGTTAAACTTTTTGTGTCTGTGTTACAGAGAAAGCCCGAGGGCAGGTAGATGTGCTCTTGGGTACTTGTGAAGGGTGAGTGTTGTGCAAAGGTGAGAATTATTTATTTATACCGCTGGTGCTTGGTGCCCACCATTAACCCCATGTTTCTTGGCTCATGTTAAACATTTTGACCAATTACATCAATATCAGGAGACCAACAGTTTCTTCCTTTCAGAAACTTGTGTTCTCTGTGGGCTTGGAGATGTGTTAGTCATAAGTAGCATGCTTTTGCATATAATCACGTTGATTATAAGCATGTTGTCACAACCTAACTTGTCATCATAAGGGACACAGTTTAAACACAACGATTTTTTTTTTTTTTTTTTTTGACACAGTGTCTCACTTTGTTGCCCAGGCTAGAGTGAGTGCTGTGGCGTCAGCCTAGCTCACAGCAACCTCAAACTCCTGGGCTCAAGCAATCCTCCTGCCTCAGCCACCTGAGTAGCTGGGACTACAGGCATGTGCCACCATGCCCGGCTAATTTTTTCTATATATATTAGTTGGCCAATTAATTTCTTTCTATTTATAGTACAGACAGGATCTCGCTCTTGCTCAGGCTGGTTTCAAACTCCTGACCTTGAGCAATCCGCCTGCCTCGGCCTCCCAGAGTGCTAGGATTACAGGCGTGAGCCACCGCGCCCGGCCTACACAACTATTTTTTAAATTGAACTTGAACAGCATGTAACTTAACTATGAAGTGGAGAGAAGAACCTTGAATTTTATAGCATCTAGGTCTTTTTAAGTTTGTTATGTAGATGTCACCAGTATTTTTTTTTTTTTTTTGACAGTCTCACTGTGTTGCCTGGGCTAGAGTGCCATGGCATCGGCCTAGTTCACAGCAACCTCAAACTCCTGGGCTCAAGCAATCCTTCTGCCTCAGCCTCCTGAGTAGCTGGGACTACAGGCATGTGCCACCATGCCCGGCTATTTTTTTCTCTATATATATATTTAGATGTCCAGCTAATTTCTTTCTATTTTTTTTAGTAGAGACGGGGTCTTGCTCTTGCTTAGGCTGAGCTCTAATGACCTGCCTGCCTTGGCCTCCTAGAGTGCTGGGATTACAGGCGTGAGCCACTGCGCCCAGTTGATGTCACCAGTATTGCCACTAGAAATTTGTCATTTCTCAGAAAGTAATTTAATTGGAAGTGTGACATACTGGGGTTCTAAAGGAAAAAAATAACACACTACAATTAGGTTATCATAAAACTTATTTAACAGATGAATGCTTAATGTTTTTAAAATTATCGTCTAACAAGTATTTTGTGTGTGTGTGTGTGTGTGTGTGTGTTTTTTTGAGACAGAGTCTCGCTTTGTTGCCCAGGCTAGAGTGAGTGCCATGGCGTCAGCCTAGCTCACAGCAACCTCAAACTCCTGGCTCAAGCAATCCTCCTGCCTCAGCCTCCCAAGTAGCTGGGACTACAGGCATTCGCCACCATGCCCGGCTAATTTTTTCTATATATATTAGTTGGCCAATTAATTTCTTTCTATTTATAGTAGAGACGGATCTCGCTCTTGCTCAGGCTGGTTTAGAACTCCTGACCTCGAGCAATCCGCCCGCCTCGGCCTCCCAGAGAGCTAGGATTACAGGCGTGAGCCACCGTGCCTGCCGTCTAACAAGTATTATAAGCATGTGGGGCCTTAAAAGACTTCCCGGAAGGGAACTTCTTGATAGGTCATATGCTTTGGATCTTTCATTGTCTGTACAGTTATTTGTTTTAATCATATTTCATCTTAGCTGGTCGGTGAGGCTGGATGTTTGCCTTGAAATGATCTACTTTGTGTTGATGTGATTTCCTTGGGTCTTCTTTCTAAAATGTGATTGTAAGTCTGATAAATTCTAGTGTTTACTCCAGGAGATTGGGATTTATATTGTTACTATACTGCACAGTTTTCCTGAAATCTGTGTGATTTTTTGTTATTTATATAGAATCCAAATAGTAGTCATCTAAAATAAAGGTAGCAATAGCATAGACACAGAGGAGTTTTAAGTTTGAATTTGGCTTTTCATTAGATCTTCATTAAAGTAATCCCTTAAGGCTGTTTTCTTAATCTATAAAGTGAAAGGCTCTGCCCTGGGGTGGTGGCCCACGCCTGGAATCCTAGCACTCCAGGCCGAGGGGGGCAGATCGCCTAAGGTCAGGAGTTCAAAACCAGCCTGAGGAAGAGTGAGACCTGGTCTCTACTAAAAATAGAAAGAAATTAGGCCGGGAGCGGTGGCTCACGCCTGTAATCCTAGCTCTCTGGGAGGCCGAGGCGGGTGGATCGTTTGAGCTCAGGAGTTTGAAACCAACCTGAGCGAGAGCGAGACCACCGTCTCTACTATAAATAGAAACAAATTAATTGGCCAACTAATATATATAGAAAAACTTAGCCGGGCATGGTGGCACATGCCTGTAGTCCCAGCTACTCGGGAGGCTGTGGCAGGAGGATTGCCTGAGCCCAGGAGTTTGAGGTTGCTGTGAGCTACGCTGACGCCACGGCACTCACTCTAGCCTGGGCAACAAAGCGAGACTCTGTCTCCAAAAAAACAAACAAACAAAAAAAATGACCAACTAAAAAATATATATATATAAAAAAATTAGCCGGGCATGGTGGTGCATGCCTGTGGTCCCAGCTACTCGGGAGGCTGAGGCAGGAGGATTGCTTGAGCCAGGAGTTTGAGGTTGCTGTGAGCTAGGCTGACGCCACGGCACTCATTCTAGCCTGGGCAACAAAGCGAGACTCTGTCTCAAAAAAAAAAAAATGACCAACTAAAAAATATATATATAAAAAAATTAGCCGAGCATGGTGGTGCATGCCTGTGGTCCCAGCTACTCGGGAGGCTGAGGCAGGAGGATCGCTTGAGCCCAGGAGTTTGAGGTTGCTGTGAGCTAGGCTGACGCCACGGCACTCACTCTAGCCTGGGCAACAAAGTGAGACTCTGTCTCAAAAAATATATAAATAAGTAAATAAATAAAGTGAAAGGCTCTGAATGATTACCCCTCTCCTTTGGTATAAGGGTTCAGTGAAAATGTATTTCAAGTACTCGGTACAGTTTTATTCATTAGGAGTCATTGAATAAATTGTTTCTCATTATTTTTGTTCTCAATATTTATGAAACTTTTTTTTTTTTTTTTTTTTTGAGACAGAGTCTCGCTTTGTTGCCCAGGCTAGAGTGAGTGCCGTGGTGTCAGCCTAGCTCACAGCAAGCTCAAACTCCTGGGCTCAAGCGATCCTCCTGCCTCAGCCTCCCGAGTAGCTGGGACTACAGGCATGTGCCACCATGCCCGGCTGATTTTTATATTATATATATTAGTTGGCCAATTAATTTCTTTGTATTTTTATGGTAGAGACGGGGTCTCACTCAGGCTGGTTTTGAACTCCTGACCTTGAGCAATCTGCCCACCTCGGCCTCCCAGAGTGCTAGGATTACAGGCGTGAGCCACCGCGCCCGGCCTATTTATGAAACTTTTAAAATTTATTGTTAAATTATAGCTGTGGCAGAAATCATCTGGAAATGATTATCTTCCTGGATGTTTCTGACTTTAGTCCCACTAGTTAGAAGATACAACTTTTCATCTACAGCATCTCTTTTGTTTGTATCATAATTGGCACTGTGGCTCACACCTGTAATCCTAGCACTCTGGGAGGCCGAGGCGGAGGCGGAGGAGGAAGGATTGCTTGAGCTCAGCAAGTTTGAGACCAGCCTGAGCAAGAGCGAGACCCTGTCTCTATTAAAAGTAGAAAGAAATTATCTGGACAACTGAAAATATATAGAAAAAATTAGCCAGGCATGGTGGCGCATGCCTGGCTGAGGCAGGAGAGTCACTTGAGCCCAGGAGTTGGAGGTTACTGTGAGCTAGGCTGATGCCACAGCACTCTAGCCCAGGCAACAGAGTGAGACTCTGTCTCAAAAAAAAAAAAAATAGCATAGAGATGTGAACTGTGCAAAATTGTCCTAATTTAAAAAGGATTTTGTGGGGGGCGGGTATATACATATATAATGAGTGAGATGTGCACCATCTGGAGGATGGTCATGCTGGAGACTCAGACTTGTGGGGGGAGGGGGGAAATGGGCATTCATTGAAACCTTAAAATCTGTACCCCCATAATATGCTGAAATAAAAAATAAATAAATAAAAAGGATTTTGTTTAAGTGAACACTACAGATAATTTCATTCATATACAGTAAGTTATAGAATAAGGTTTTTGTGAATTTCCTATATTTGGAGATACATAGTAATTACTGCAGCAAAATGAATCTAAATGTACAGTCCTTCCTAGCCAAGGGAAGGAGATTTAACACTGTCTAATGCAACAATCTTAGGAGCTTCTAGTTTTTCTGTAGTATGGGAAATGCTAATGTGATCTCAGGTTTTGTGAGTGAAAAGTACTTAAGACCTCTTTACTACTAGACAGTCATAATAAACTTAAATCATGTTTTTCTTCTAAAATTTCATTCTTCACGGTATTAACAAGCCCAGAGTTTGATTTTTAATAGAATTTAACATTTGTAACGGTAGTGACTTCCAGATTTTTTTTATGAGAATAGGGAAAGAGGGTGAAGATTTCAAAAGTACTACAGTGGAGATAATATGATAAATTCTCCTATTCCAGTCACCTAGCTTCAAAAATCACTAATTGATGGCCAGCCTTGTTTCACATCTATGCCCCACCTCCTCCAATTCCTTTGAAACAAATTCAAGATAGCAAGCATATGACAGCTCTAAATTATTTAGTGTGTATTCCTAAAAAAATAAGAGTTTTTTTTTTTTAAATACAGGGTCTCGCTCTGTTTCCCAGGCTAGAATGCAGTGACATCAGTTTAGCTGACAGCAACCTCAAACTCCTGAGTTCCAGTGATCTTCCTGGCTCAACTCTTGAATGGCTGGGACTACAGGTGTGCTCCACCACACCTGGCTAACTTTTTCTATATTTAGTTCCCCATGTAATTTATTTCTGTTTTTAGGAGAGATGGGGTCTAGCTATTGCTAAGGCTGGTCTCAGACTCCTGAGCTCAAGCACTCCTCCCATCATGGCCTCCAAGAGTGCTAGGATTATAGGCTTGAGCCACCACATTCAGCAAAGAGATATTTTTTAATGATTTATCTATAAAATAATAATATGTCTCTAAAAAACATAGATAATACCATCATTAAATATTAAAAACATAGCACTAACTCACTGATACCAAATATTCCAGTTTTTCCTCATTGTCTAGTTTGACATCAATTTCCTGGTTCTCTAATTGTGTTTTTTTTCCAGTTTATTTGAATTGGGACTTAAATAAATGTCTTACACTGTGACTGGTGGATATGTCTTAAGTTTGTTTTTTTTAATGTCTAGCTTTCTTCCCCTCGTTCCCCTTTTTCTTTGAATTTTATTTGGTAAAAAATTTAGGTGTTTGTGCTGGAGAGTTTCCCAGGTCTGGATTTCGCTGACAGTATTTTTGTGGTGTCCTTTAATGTGTATCTCTGTCTGTAGAGGACACAATAGGCCTAGAGATGTTATCATTTTAGATTTTTTTTTTTGATTGACAAACATGTCATAGGTGAGAAATGGGGGGATTTTAATGCCTTGCCCAAGGTTTTATTTAAGGGAATGATGGATTAATGTGGATGATTTCAAGTTTGAGAAAATATAGATGGGAAGGATGTTGAATTTATTTTTTATTTTATTTATTTATTTATTTTTTGAGACAGAGTCTTACTCTGTTGCCTGGACTAGAGTGCCGTGGCGTCAGCCTACCTCACGGCAACCTCCAACTCCAGGGCTCAAGCGATCCTTCTGCCTCAGCCTCCCGAGTAGCTGGGACTACAGGCAAGCGCCACCATGCCCGGCTAATTTTTTCTGTATATTTTTAGTTGGCCAATTCATTTCTTTCTATTTTTAGTAGAGACAGGGTCTCGCTCTTGCCCAGGCTGGTCTCAAACTCCTGACCTTGAACGATCTGCCCAGATCTGCCCACCTCGGCCTCCCAGAGTGCTAGAATTACAGGCGTGAGTGCGGGGCCAACAATGTTGCATTTAAGCGAAACAATTTTTTAACCTGTTTGTCCTTAAGTGTAGTAAACATACCTATTCTCTCACTAGAAGGTAAAAGAGCTTATTAAGCAGGAAAAATTTGCTGTTATCACAAACCAGTAAGGTAGTATTGCATTTATATTATGTTTTTTGCTGGGAGAAGGTTATCTGCGAAGTCTTAAGATTGTATCTCAGAAGAAAAGAAAGGGCTGAGTTGCCTAGAATGAGGAATGTCAGGGAGATACTTGTTTACTTTCTTTGTTTTCTTGCTACATAGGAATTCAATTGTAAGAAACTGAAATTTTTTTTTTTTTTTTTGAGACAGAGTCTCGCTCTGTTGCCTAGGCTAGAGTGAGTGCCATGGCGTCAGCCTAGCTCACAGCAACCTCAATCTCCTGGCTCAAGCAATCCTTCTGCCTCAGCCTCCCAAGTAGCTGGGACTACAGTCATGCGCCACCGTGCCCGGCTAATTTTATATATATATATTAGCCAATTAATTTCTTTCTATTTATAGTAGAGACGGGTCTCGCTCTTGCTCAGGCTGGCTTCGAACTCCTGACCTTGAGCAATCCGCCCGCCTCGGCCTCCCAGAGAGCTAGGATTACAGGCGTGAGCCACCACGCCTGGCCGAAACTGAAAATTTTTATAATGAGTTTCTTTTGCACAATAATAATTGTTTGCTTATTTTATTTGCCTGATTATGCAAAACACTGAAATTGCAAGTATAAACCATCATGGGCTGTATAACCCAACTCCTTGGAAACATTCTTCACGTTCTTGGGTAGTAAGATTATTGTAATTCCTAAAGTTGATGAGAAAATGTTATAATTTGATAATGATCAATGGCAACTTTTCCCACTTATACAAAAACAAATCCAAGGCCGGGCGCGGTGGCTCACGCCTGTAATCCTAGCACTCTGGGAGGCCGAGGCGGGCGGATTGCTCGAGGTTGGGAGTTCGAAACCATCCTGAGCGAGACCCCGTCTCTACTAAAAATAGAAAGAAATTAATTGACCAACTAAAAATATATATACAAAAAAATAGCCGGGCATGGTGGCACATGCCTGTAGTCCCAGCTACTTGGGAGGCTGAGGCAGGAGGATCGTTTGAGCCCAGGAGTTTGAGGTTGCTGTGAGCTAGGCTGACGCCATGGCACTCACTCTAGCCTGGGCAACAAAAGTGAGACTCTGTCTCAAAAAAAAAAAAAATAAATAAAAAATAAAAAAAATAAAAAAATAAAAAAAAAAAAAACAAATCCAAGAATCTGCCTTGGCCAGCGCGGTGGCTCAAGCCTCTAATCCTAGCACTCTGGGAGGCCGATGCGGGTGGATTGCTCAAGGTCAGGAGTTTGAAACCAGCCTGAGCAGGAGCGAGGCCTAGTCTCTACTATAAATAGAAAGAAATTAATTGGTCAACTAATATACATACAAAAAAATGAGCCGGGCATGGTGGCACATGCCTGTAGTCCCAGCTACTCGGGAGGCTGAGGCAGGAGGATTGCTTTAGCCAGGAGTTTGAGGTTGCTGTGAGCTAGGCTGACGCCACCGCACTCACTCTAACTTGGGCAATAAAGTGAGACTCTGTCTCAAAAAAAAAAAAAAAAAAAAAAAAAGAATCTGCCTTGGATAAGAACCACATCCAATTAACAGTAGTATGAAATCAAAAGTGTTATGGTAGACATACCCTTATGTTCTAAATACAGCAGTTTTAAAAGTTTAGTCATCTTAAAACATCTTTCCTTATAGGTATAGTTCACTTAATGATGGTGATTTTTATGTGGAAAATAAGTAGTCCATATAAAACTTTTTCTTGATATTTCTTCAAATGTCCTTGACAAACAGAAATACAATTTCATCAATTAGTTTTGCCTTTGAGTATCAAGTATACTAAGTTTCAGATCAAAAAAAAATTGGGTATGGTGGCCCAACCTATAGTTCCAGTTACTCTGGAAGCTGAGGTTGCTGGAGTCAGGAGTTCAAGGTTGCAGTGAGCTGCAGTAATGCCACTGCACTCTAGCCTGGGCAACAAAGCAAGACCCTGTTTCAAAAACCAAAAACCAAACATGTAATCTGTATAATAATTTGAAAAATGTTACCTCTTTTTGTACTATGTCTTCAAGATCTGTTAATGTATTTTTTTTTTACTTAAAATTCAGTGTAGCCACATTTCAGTAGAGAAGCCTTGTGTAGCTAGCAGCTTCTCTCTGTTGGACAGAGAGCAGTTTTAAGATGTGCAGATTTTAAAATCACTGTTAAAAATATGTTTAGTCTTATTGGAAAAATAATGGTATTTTTATAAAATTAGTTTCAACTGTGGAAAAATACGAGAATGATTAATTTTCATTGTGACTGAAGCATATTAGAAGTTTTATATCCAAGTCCTTTATTCCCTTGTTATTCTAATTTTCAAGGAAGATAAGTGTAATTTGCTATCTTGTGTTAGTGTTACAGGCAATGAGTCATACAATGAGGCTTTTATTTAAATAGTAACTCTCTGATGTTCAGCTCTAATATGTTTCTCTGGTTATAATACTGATCACTTTTTTGTTTAAAGGCACATTTATTGAGTTAAAAATCTCACTATGAAGACTATAAAAATCTTTTGTTATTTAGGGATCAAGGATAAGTTTGTGCCCTGTTAACTATTTTTCGAATAGTGTTTTGTTTTCCTACCTTGCACGTATCCTAAGGAAGTGTAAGAAGTTTGATTATATTCCTGCCTTGAAAAAAACATTTAATCTCCTAAAACAAAGAGACATGGCAGTGTAAATGCAAGCAAGCATTAGTAATAAGAGAGCATGTAGAATTACATTTATCCTTACTTAGACTCTGCCAGTAATATACCCCTGGCTTCGGTCACGTTTCCATCCATACACTTACTTCTGTCAGACTCTGTTCTACATAGATGAAGATAAGGTGTGCACATTTAAAAGATAAATATACCTCTGTTATAGTTAAGGGGAGTAAAACTAAAACATGAATGTTGTTCCCATGGAGATCTGAGAATTGGGCATGGGGGAAGAATCGCCTTAAATTCTCACAACTGTGATGTTAAGAGACTTTGTTCTTTTACTCATTGTTTAAGTGGTATTGAATAAATTGCCTGTTGTGTGTCAATCTGCTGTCCCCTTGAATGTACAACAGTGAATAAGACAGAAATAATTTTGCGTTCATGGGACTTACTTAGCCTGTTAACTAGACCCTAGTGGCCACCATACATGAGAGAGAGAGACACAGAGACAGACAGAGAGACTGTGTGTAGCCACATGCCCTGACCCTACCTCCAGAGATTGTGATTTAGGAGATCTGTGTTGGGACCCTGGAATCTGCATTTTAAGCAATCCCTCCTAGTATTTCTAATATGGGTGGTCCTCAGACCACACTCGAGTGACATCTCTTTACCTTTGTAGTTGAGGGAACCTCATACTTAAGTCTCTTTTTCCTCTCTCTCCTCCATGCAGTACTTAGTTTGCTAGAATCTGGCATCCCCTTTAACTGTTGCAGTAAATGTGCTTTTCTTTAAAGTACTCTGTCAATTCAACACATGCAGTTCAGTCTTTCACAGGGATTCTTAACCTGGGGTCTACATGTTTTTACTCCTAAATCGTACTGTTGCTCTCTCCTTTCCATTTTTACTGATGCTCCTTCTGCTAGACTATAACATCTTGGCGGAGGGTGGAAAACTGATGTTACAGAGCTACTTAGAACTGTTGAAATCTACAACTGTTTTCCTTCTTTTTTTTTTTTATTTTTTTTTTTTATCTTTTATTTTTCACTTTTTTTTTCCTCAAGGCTACATCAAAAGAATGAGACACAACTGTCGTCGTCTTAGTTCATTCTGATTTTATACTATGGGCTGGAAACAATAGCTCATTTTCCCCTTAACAGTTACTAAAGTTTATTTTACAAAATACACAAGCTAAGAGAAATTCGAAAACTGCCCATGATTCTACCAACCGGAGCCTATCCTGGCCAGTATTTTTGATGTTCTTGCTCTCTTATATCTGTTAATGTTCATGTGTGTGTGCACATATATGTGTTTTTCCCTGCTTAGGAATATTTTTTAATAATGAGATATATATTTCATGTTCTGGTTTTGTAATATGCTTTTTAAAATGAACAATGTCATGGACATATGTACTTATTCAATATTCTTTCACATTTATAAGGTCTACATGAGATTTTGTTTTATATATTGTAATTTAGTGATTCCCTTTTGCCTGGACCTCTAGGTTCTGCCTAGTTTTCCCTGTTTACAAACTTAAATCTAAGCTCTTGAGCATGTTACAGTTTCACCTAAGGGAATAATGTAAGAAAGAGAATCCTTGAGTTAGAGGCCCTCCCTCTTGTCAGAGGATTTGATAAGACACTGTCAAGTGAGCAATGAGGCAAAGCTGTGCCAGTTGACATTTAAGACCAGAAATGTGAGACTGATTATTATTTCCTCAAGCATTTACCTACTTAAAGTATTTAACTTTTTGCAAAATGAGGTTGTTCTCTTAAAGAGTCATTCTTAACTGTATAAGACAAAGGATAGATATAATTACAGTATAGTAATATTGAAATTAGCCAGGCTGAACGAATTCCTCTCTGGGCATTGATTTGGTTTGGCACAGCTGGAATGAAAATTTGCAGCCGGTACAGAGTGCCACCAAGTGGCGGTTCGGAGCGCCCACACTGCACCGCTGAGTCCACACAAGTTGGCTTTCTGTTTGAAAATGACCGGTCCAAATGTAGACCTTTCCCCCCAGTTCTTTGTATAAGAAAATAAGGCAGAGGAACTTGTTACAAGTTAGACTTGGTTTCTTTTCCCACCTTCGGCAGGTGTTAGCAGATCCTGAGCCTCAGGATCTGTCTATAAAGTTAGGAAAGCAGTGATTCCCACTTGATTTGTATGAGTGTTCGTAGAACGAAAGGGGTGAAACAGTCTTCTGGGAGAAATAAGATAAAGAAAATGTGCATTTAGGACTTGTGGGTAGTTTGGATGGAAGGCTGAAGTCTAATACCTGTTTTTGTCTTGCATTGGGGCTTCACATGAAATGCCTAGCTTCTCAGGTACCTAAAGTGCCCAGGTGCCTGTGTGTGTGTAATCTTTGTAATATCTTGAGGCAGCTGAGTAGTTTTATTTTCAGCATGCCTGCCTGCCTTTGTTCCTCTTTTCTTGCTATTAACATATAACATCATCCAATTAATTTCAATATTGAGTCACCTTAAGTAAATTATGACTGTGGTTTTTGTTTGTTTGTTTTTTGGGGGGGACAGAGTCTTACTCTGTTGCCCGGGCTAGAGTGTCATGGCGTCAGCCTAGCTCGCAGCAACCTCAAACTCCTGGGCTCAAGCAATCTTACTGTCTCATCCCTCCTGATTAGCTGGGACTACAGGCATGCGCCACCATGCCCGGCGGCTAATTTTTTCTATATATTTTCAGTTGGCCAATTCTTGCTCAGGCTGGTTTTGAACTCCTGACCTTGAGCAATCCATCTGCCTCGGCCTCCCAGAGTGTTAGGATTACAGGCGTGAGCCACTGAGCCTGGCCATGACTGTGGTTTAAAGTTAAAGGGGTAAAGTGAAAATTTTGCTTAGGATTAGCATATCTTTTTACCATTTGAATTTACCATGCAGCCTTTACTTTTCTCTGAAGTTGTTTGATATAGTTATGCTATTGGTTGGATTATAAGTGAAATCAGCAGTACTGAATATAGTGTGGTTAGGAGGATGGACTCTGGAGCCAGAATACCTGGAGATGTATTCTGACTCTGCTACACACACTAGTTACATGTACTTGGACAAATTAAACCACTTCTGACTTTGTTTCCTAATCTATAAAATGTTGACTATGAGGGACATATTAGATAATAAACACAAAACCACTTTTTTGTTTATATTCTTCTATCTGTTGTCAAATTTTCAGTAGCAGAAAAGATGCGAATATTGGGCTTTCTGAAAAAACCTAGCCATCTAAAATATGAGTTAGAAATAATCAGTATGCATGCATGGTTTATTTCCCTTCCAAACAGAATGTGTATTTTCTAGTTCTGGCCCGGGAGCAATGACCAATCTAGTAACAACGAGCACCCCTAGTGACCAGATTGTAGTCTCTGTACTATTTGTGACTAAAAGGGATCAGGGTTCCATATGGATAAGGCTGATTGCAGGTGGGAGCAAGAAATACGCAAGTTGAACCTGGAATATCATGTTATAGCAGAAAGCAAGAGAGCTCTCAAATATCTGGAGTCATGTCGAAAGATGCAGGAGCTGATGTGAAGAGGCCATTTCACTGGCCAAAGATGGGGTGATTTGAGTATCCAAAAGGATTTATACACACAAAATATGTACAAATCTATGAATTGATAATGGCTGCAAGTTTTGGTAGTTGTGTTGTCGTGTTTGCCTTACATAATGATACGGACAGAATTTAAACATTTGGTCATCCTTGGACAGTGCCAGGGCTCTAACTCATTCTGAAAAATTTGAAATAAAGCCAAGAGAGAAACACAGATTTGCATTAAAGCTGGTTCATTTTACAGATGATTTCAAGAAGCAGGAGTGAGCAAATGGGGAGTGTGAAATGCAAATTAGGAAAAGCCAACGAAAGCTACTTTATTGAGTTTGTCATAGGGAAAATGGGACCTTAGAGGATTGTACAGAATGCCTTCCAGATTTATCCATCTGAAAGACTGGGGCATTTACAATGCTTTGGAGAAAGGCCCAAGGTAAAAAAGCAGAGCTGTGTAAGGTATGTGTGCTTAGGGATGGAAGGAGGTGGGACAACTCCAGTGTATATGGTATTGTCCACTATAGCTGTAGATTAACTCAGCCATGAGTGAGATAATCTGATAAAGGACCACAAAACCATTTGCTGCAGAAGGGAAAGAATCAAGTATTTATGTTGCCTTTACTGTACTCACTATGCTTCAGAGTGTCCAAATATTTGATGAGGGAGGGACATTTATTCTTTATAGAAGAACTCCAGCTAAAAAACACAGAAGGCATGCTAGAATGATAAAACCATGGTTTTCAACCTTGAAAAAAGTGAAATAATGGATTTAGGGTAATGATCACTAGTAGTTGCCAAGATCATTGAAAGATAACTAGAGATAACATCTCCTGTGGAAGTACAAAACATGCTTCTGAGGAACATTACTGTCTCTTCCAAACAAGCAACAACATCAAAAACCAAACAACTTTTAGATCTATCTATCACTTTATAGGGGACAGAGGAACATTATAAACACTACCACAGGTGTGTCATTAGCAAAATCCAGGCAGTGAGAAGCTACAGGACAAATGACAGGGGTTTTAGGTTTTTGGTGTTTTCCCAAGTAAGTTGCAAGGAAAAACAAAGGAAAACACTTAGATTATAAAACTAGAGTCATACTCAACCAAATGCAATGTATGGATCTGATTTGGATACTGATTTGAACAAACAAGTTAAAAAGTTTTTTTAATCAGGAAAATTGTAGTAATGACTAGGTATTTTCATTTTTCGGACTGCTAACAGTATTTTGTCTACTTGTTTAAAAAGTCAGTTTTAACAGATATATTTATAAATAAAGTACGAGAATAAAAGTTGGGGTGATAATTACATTCTGGGAGGGGGAGAAGAATGCAGGTAGCTTCAGTAACCTTGTTCTAATTATTTGGGGTGGGTTCATAGATGTTTTATGATGTGTATATAAAAATATCACACTGTATATCAAATTGAATAAAATAAAACATTACTGAAGTGACACAGTGGGTAAATCCAGAATGAGTTGTGGCTGAGCGAGGTGGCTCATGCCTGTAATCCTAACACTCTGGGAGGCTGAGGCATGAGGATTGCTCAAGGTCAGGAGTTCAAAACCAGCCTTGAGCAAGAGTGAGACCCTGTCTCTGCTATAAATAGAAAGAAATTAATTGGCCAACTAACATATATATATGTATAGAAAAAATTAGTCAGGCATGGTGGTACATGCCTGTAGTCCCAACTACTCACGAGGGTGAGTTAGTGGGATTACTTGAGCCCAGGAGTTGGAGGTTGCTGTGAGCTAGGCTGACGCCACGGCACTCTAGTCCAGGCAACAGAGTGAGACTCTGTCTCAAAAAACAAAAAACCAAAAAAAAACCCCAGCAAGTATGTTGAAATAAAAAAGGTCTTTATTTTTCATAGTAGTTTCCTGATGTACTTCAGCATGACATACTATGTAAGTGGGACTTGTTGGTAAAGTTGTGGGCATAGAATAAACAGGTTCAGATGATCAAATTTGATAACCGAAGCTGGTGATGGGTTTATGGAGACTCATTAGCATTTCTAGTTTGGTGTTTTTGAAAAGTTCTATAAAATCAACTTAAACAGTTCCATTGATTACTAAAGATCTTGAAGATTTCCTTCAGAGTCAACATGAATTCTCTGTTGGTGCTTTATTCTGTAATTAAACCTGCTTTTAATAAACATTATTGAATTTTCCTGGTAACTAATGTTTCAAGCACAGTAGGCATTTAAAAAAAAAGGGTTTTTTTATCTGTTAGCCTGAGTACTTTACCCCATTTTTCCTTCTTACATTGTAAATGATTAATTTCTTAATAGATTGTTTTGAAGTGTTTTTCTTTTTTTTCAATAATGAGAGTGCTTAAATATTTCAGTTTTGTGGGGTTTTTTTGTTTGTTTGTTTTTCTTCTGGAACCTAAGTGTGGCATTGTTTTTCTTATTCCTTTATAAACTGTAAGAAAATCATTGGAAATGTTAGTTTCTGGATGGTGGTTCTGTGAGTCTTGTGTTTTTCTTCCCCTTCTATATATTATAAAAAGTCTTAATTATCAATTGAAGGTTTATCAGGTGCCTAGCAGGGTTCCAGGCTCTGAATGCAACAGTGAACAAAAAGGATAACCTAATTAGTCCCTGTTGTTAAGGAGTGTGCATCCTATTGTATTTATGTGTGTTTTAGGAGGTGAAACACTAGTATTTTTGCTGATACTTAAATTGAACTTTAATACTTTGGCAATCAATATGATAGATCAGTCTTTTGAAATATCTATTTTCTTGACTTTTAGGCATTCAGCATCAAATCTAAATATAACCTAATTTTCAGAGCTCAGATGGGAGAGGATCAAAGAAGCAGGTGATAGTGTTTTAATCGTGTACAGCCAACTTAAGATGTACAGCGAGTGGGGTGGATTTTTTAAAGTTCTTTCCATGTCAGAAGTTTGTGTTTCTGTGCTGGATGATTACAATTCATGCCTTTAGTTGGTCCCTTTTCATGTTGAGCCTTTTGACTTTTACTGATAAGAGTGGAGCACATGGTTAGGAGCTGGAGGAAAACTGTACAGAGTTTAAGATTAGTTACTGAGTAAATGGGAAAGGACAGTTCTAGATGTCAGAACACTAACTGTATGAAAATAATTCTGATGTTTCTCTAAAATGAAACAAGAGAATCAGGTGATGGAAACTAGAGAAACCCCCATTTAAGGGAAATAATTATTCTAGAGTAATTTCCAACAAGTAAGTGGGTGTTAAATGTACGTTTTAAAGAGTGGCTAGAAAGTCCTTGGGAAAACGTGGCTAATGGGTTACTGTTAATGTATATAAGATAGTGTCCTATTTAAAGAATTTCTTGGGAGTCCTGTGAAGTGGTTGTTTATGTAATGTGAATAATCACCTGCTAATTAAGCTGAACTTTGTACATTTAAATGTGTACTTTCGGGAAGAATTTTTGGTAACATATATACACCCAAAGGAATGAATCCAGCGGGGATGAATACTTGGTTTCTTTCTTTTTTTTTTTTTTTTGAATACTTGGTTTCTTAACACTGTGCTGCTAATCCTTACTGTGTCAGATACTTGATTAAAACCGATTAGTACTTGCATATATGTAGCAAATCTTACCTCCTTGGTTACCCAGGGTAAATATTTATACAGTGTTAGCAACTTTGCTTTTAGCTGGAGCAATATATAGCAGATGTGAAATCTACAAATTAAAAGTCTTTATTAGTATATATTTTAAAGCCTTTTATAGAAAATATAAAAGTAATACAAAAGCAGAGAGGCAGTACCTGTCCTGAGGTTTTAACAGTGATTAGCACATCAGTTATGTCTTTTGTTTGTTTTTTAAAAATTTATTTCAGAATATTACAAGGGTACAAATTATTTGGTTACATAAATTGCTTTTGTACCATGTCCATCTCCCAGACAGTGTGCATTGTACCCGTTAGGTGTGAAATCCCTTCCTCCTGCCTCCCACTTGCTTGATTTCCGATGGATGTTATTTCCATATGTGCACATAGGTGTTGATAAATGAGTTATTTTGAAACAAATCCCAAACTTGTATTTTGTCTGTAAATTTAAACTAGGTGTTGTTTGGATTTTTTTTCCTTAAATTAACATTCTTTGTCTGGTGTATTTTCTTTCCCCTGATAGTTATGCTTTGTTTTAGTGTCATTAAAAATGATGTAAAAGTGCTTCTCTCTTGTCTCCTCCGTTTTACGATTGCAGATGGGATAAACCTGAATTTGGTTAATCTAGTTTTTGTTTGGAGTTCTTAAAGGGATTGGCAGCAAGGGTAGCATTTGTTCTCATGCTTTTGGGGAAAGGGATGAGGCAAAGAACTAGGCTATGAATCTAGACTAATATTTTGCTATGGGTCTTCAAAACCTTCAATTATTTGACCTGGAAAGGGAAGTTTACTGTAGTTCTAATTTTATGGGTTTTTTTCCCCTTCCTTTTAAATTTTTTTTTCTTTCTGTAGTCCTAATTTAGAAGATGTCAGCTCAGTAGCTAGTTATTTTTGTTTTAGTTTTGTTTTTAATAGCTAGTTGACTATACATTCTTTTGCATTCTAAAGATGTGATTGGCATGTGGCATCTATTATAATCTCAATTAATATACAGTTGTGTTATTTCTACTACTCCTTGCCTTTATGTCACATATACACATGTTGGGAGGGGCTGGGGGGCATTTGAACTAAGGTGGGAATTCTTTACAATTTCTATGCCATGGACTCCTTTGGCAGTCTGAAACCTATGGATCTCTTATGTTTCAGGATGTTTAAAAATGCATAAAATACATAAAATTATAAAGGAAACCAATTATTTTGAAATGCAGTTAGCAAAATGTTAAAACTCATATGTGCTTCTTAACATAATAAGTAACAAGTTCTAGCAACACATCTAAATTTCACAGTAATGAGTGCAAGATGATATTTAAAGATCTGCAACAACCTAATGTGGTATGAAAATATCTGATTTATATTGATGTCAAAATTGCAAGTACTATGATTCTGTGGTTTAGTGCCAACATTCATAATTGAAGGAAGTGTTAAATTTTACTTAAGGGATACTGAAGATAAATACATGATTCCCCTTGTGGGTCTCCCCCTACCCCCAAATTGTGAGTTCCCTGAATTTTATTCATGGACTCTTTTGCTGTGATCTCAGAGTAAGAACATCTGAACTAAGGCTTTCTTTGAGGCTAATTGGAGGCTAAAGGATCAGATGAAATATTTTTAAAACATCCCATTCTGCCCGTTTTAGTGGCTTGTAAAAATAAGTCCTAATAAATCCAATAATGTTGGATCTCAATATGCATCTTGTGACTTTCTTTGTTTTTCTTCTTAAGTTATATTTATTATATATTGGTTTATTAGCTAATATAAAATTAATTATTTTAAATAGTTTCTAAACTTCCTTGTTGGTTATTAATGTCTTTTGCTTTTATAATTTTTTCTTTTAAAAAACATTTTAATTCTTCTGCAGGATTCGGAAACTTCAGATACGAAATATCCCGCCTCACTTACAGTGGGAGGTAAGAATTTCTATATTTAAAATTAAGATCTAAGTATCTATGCCTGTTGTTGTTAGTTTTTCCAAAGCCTTTTCTTCTTACCTCAACTCTTCGGTATGCTGAACACAGAACACAAAATTCTTCTCTTATAACTTGTGTCTCATTGTGGGTTTTTCTTCGTAAGGGAACAGCTTATCTTTTAAGTCTGTTCTTTGAGATTAAAAAGAATTGAAATATATTCTTGGGTAATCTTCCTCATTCAGTCCATCAAGATAGTATTTTGTTAATTTGAGTTCTTTCTGATGAGTTTGCCTTTCTTTTTTTTTTTTTTTTGAGACAGAGTCTCACTCCATTGTCCAGGCTAGGGTGCTGTGGCATCAGCCTAGCTCACAGCAACCTCAAGCTCCTGGGCTCAAGCGATCCTCCTGCCCCAGCCTCCCAGAGTGCTAGGATTACAGGCGTGAGCCACCTTGCCCAACAGATGCTCATCTTATTTAAATATACAAATATATATATACAAATGTACACATATAAATATTTTAATATACAAAGCTCCCACTTTGGCAAATTTTTTAAAAGATAAATACCTGCTACTTATGCTTTATTTTAAAATATTCTTCTTCCTTTTGCTCAGATGGTCACTGTAGTGATTGTGTATAAATACCAACCATTTAGAACAATTGAATAGCCTGTGTCAGCAATTTCTAAAGCATAATGTCAAGGTGAGAATTTAAGACACCAGTACTTGAAGAGATAAAAGAAAAACGTCTGACTTTTCCAGACAATGGAACCTCGAAGTTTTTTCTTTCTTTCCTTCCTTCATCTCTCCTTTTCCTTTTCCTTTTTTAGTTTTTTGAGACAGAGTCTCACTCACTCTGTTATCTTGAGTAGGGTGCCCTGGCATCAGCCTAGCTAACAGCAACCTCAGACTCCTGGGCTCAAGTGATCATCCTGCCTCAGCCTCCCGAGTAGCTAGGACTGGAGATGCACACCACCATGACCAGCTAATTTTTCTATCTTTAATAGACATGGGGGGTGTGGAGGCGGTGGGTCTCGCTGTTGCTTAGCCTGGTCTCAAACTCCTGACCTCAAGTGATCCTCCTGCCTCAGCCTCCCAGAGTGCTAGGATTGCAGGGTCAGCCACCTCACCTCGCCAATAATAGAGGTTTGACTGGATTCAGTCTCAATCTAACTTTGAGTTTACAAGAAATACAGAAAATAGAGGGACAAATTAAATGATGCCATGAAGACCACATATAGGACATTTCATAGGACAAATAGTAATACTGTGTCGCTAAACAAGCAGTGGCATGAAAAAAGGAAGGGGACTGTTATAAAATTATAAAATAAGAGTTATGTTTGCTTTCTTGTTATCCTCATATGCCTATAGTAGGTTATTTGTTGATAGGGTGAATGGCCCTTTGAAACAGCATGGGGTATCTAGAAAAGCCTTACAAGTGTTTTGTTTTGTGTGTTTTTTTTTTTTTTTTTTGCAGGAAATATGGTAGCCTTTGGGGTCAGACTTGAGATTGTATTCTAGCTGTACTACTTTCTAGTTGCGTGATCTGGTTATGTGATCTCTGAGTTGGTTTCTTGATTTCCTTGAGATATTCATTTTCCTAGTTTCTAACATTGGGATGATGAGAGTGGCCATCTCATTGGGTTGCTTTGAGCACCAAGTGAGATTATGCACGCCGGAGCCCTAAAATGTGTGTTGTACATGTAAATGCACAGTGCGCTGTAGCAGTGGTATGAACAACAAGAAATTCACCACCTTTCAACCTTACGTTTTTGTGCTTGTCTCAGTCCAATCCAGCCAGGAGCCCAGAAAACACACTAGATATTTTATTGGGGGAATCACGCGGGTGCTGCAGGACACAAGAGCAAAAAGAGAATCCAGCCTAGTGACCATAGTGAGAAGCTACCGCCCCAGGGCAGGGAGGTCAAAGGGAGGAAGTGGAGGTTATCCGATCCTAGAAACTTCAGGAGGAGCCCTGAGTAGCTGAGACTCAGATTTCTGAGCAATGGGAGCTCCTTGGCTGTGGTTGGCCCCTGGGATGGGGAGAGAAGGGAGCTTATGAGTCATCTTCTGGGAGTGTCCAGAGCAGCCAGAGGCTGAAACCAAGCGCTGATGTCGTGATGTGGGTAGGAGCAGCTGACAAACAGAGGACCGTGTCCTGTCTCCCCCAGTCCTGCCTTCAGTGCCTTATATTGGCAGAAATTAACAGGGAACAGCTGGCAACAGAGCGATGAGAGTACCCGGACTCCTAGCCTCAGCACCACAAAGCCGAAAAGGCATTTGGAACTGAGCGCTTAATAACCAGCCAAAGTTCTAGAAATGAAAAAAAAAACCCCTCTGCTGTTCTGCCAGTCATCTTGTAAGCTATTTTCTGTGAGGTCACTGAAGAGGTAACAGTATTTGGGACCATGGTAGAATGACATGTGGCATTTCGTAAGGTCTGTAAGTGGATTGTTACCTTTATATTACTGTTATATCCTCATACTTTATTTTTATACCACAGTACACTACTGAATAATTAGAAGGGGATTTCTCTCAAGTTCTCTTGGTGGCATATCTTGCATGCTGTGTGTCAGGCAGGGGTTAAATGGTTTCTAAGCATTTAATTTTGTATGATGATTAAAAGCACTTATGGGCACTGAATTCTGCTGAATGTGTATGGCAAATGAATATAGGGGGAAACTCATCTTTTGGAGGACTCTGCTAGAGAAATAGGTTTGTTTTCCACCAAATACATGGAATGTAGAGAGGAAACGGGAGAAAAGAGTTTCTCCTCTACCCTTTACTGTTTTGCCTGAGGCACTTGGAGAGCAGGTTTGGTGCAACCAGAACTGGAGGGGCTCCTCTGGAATAGTCCTGCTGCCCGAACGATCTGGACCCCCGATCTGGACCCCCATAGATGCTCCGATGGAGGGTTCCATGCGCGATCAGGATTTGAGAGCTCCTCCTTGGGTGAATAAGGATAGGGCTTTGGAATAAAGCCCTAGCAGAACACTTGGCTTTAACATCTTTGATCCTTTTCTTTTGCTTTCTTCAATTTCTCACATGGGCCCCGTTCTCTAAATTTAAGGAATGTCTTTCTTTTCTTTTTTTTTTAATTTCAGCATATTATGGCGGTACAAATGTTAAGGTTACGTGTATTGCCCATGCTCCCCACCCCCAGGAATGTCTTTCTGTATGTAAAAAATAACTAGCCGGGGTCTTAGGAACGGACTTCTCAAAGCGTTTTTCTGTAATCTTACTGTCTCACTGCTACTCTCCCATCAGTAGAATCAAAATTCCTAATAAGTACTCAAATATCAAAAGGGGTATCTTCCTTGAAGTGGAGCATGAGGTCCATCAGTTATATAAACGAAGCGGTCATAAAGAGCAAGTTAGGTTCTCATTTTGGGGTCTGGTGAGGAAAGTAGAGTGCTCTTTCTGGAGTTTACTCTCTGGGAAAAGGTCTGAGTTACATCATCTGCATCATAAGGTTCTCCGTGCTGACAGGGCCCCGACATCGACCATAACTGAATTACTATGTTCTCTGAGTCAAAGATTTGAATATGTGGTCTGACAGGTCCTTATGGGGAATGCATACTTTAAATTCACAGTCCTGCTAGAAAATCCAGAACTTCTCTTGGCTTTGCTTTAACACTTGGATATCTGATTTTTCCTGGAGCTAATTGAGCTGGGAAGATGACTGTCACTAAGTGAGGCTCTGGCAGAAGAAGGGAAACCAAAGGAGTCCTTACTTAAATTTAAGGCCAGCTGCAGTGGCATGTGCCTGTAGTCCCAGCTATTCTGGAGGCCACAACGGGGAGACTGCTTGAGCCCAGGGCTTCGTGACCAGTGTGGGCAATGTAGCAAGACCCCATTTCTTAAAAAGGTGGGGGGGAGGGAAGGAATAAGGACATAAGTGAAAGGTAGTGATACCATGTTATGTAGTCTAGGGGAAAAATAAAATGACACCATGGTTAATACAAAATATTAATAGCTCAGAGACCCTGCCGTAAGCCTTGGATGGATGTGTGCTAAGAATTCGAAAACTGTCTTGAGGATTAGGGCAGATGGGATGACTTTTACAGGTGAAGAGACTAGGCAGGGGCCATGGAGTGTATTAGGTGAAGACCCTGCTAGATGCTGACATCCTTAAGGACAGGAACTGTCATTTTTCTTCTGTCCAAGTGCTGACTGTTTTTTGGCGCTGTGGCAGTCAGCTGCTATTTGGTCCTTAATGGATGCAGGAATTAAGCTGAATAGAAATGGAGGGAGAAGCATTTTAAGTATTGACATTCTTGACATTGTAAAGCTAACAATATGAGGTACTTTAAATCACACAGAAGACATCTGTAGGAACAGTGGAGTTGACATAGTGAACGGAGCATGAAGAAGTAATGGGAGTCACTGAAGGTAAATACTAGAAATCACTCGTGTAAAGGTTGCCTTCTGCAGCAAAGACAGCTTGTAGTTTCAAATATAGTAGTAGTAGATAAACTGGGTACGTGATTTTCTTCTTCACAATGGCCTGACTTTGAGCACTTGGCCAATAAATAGCCGACACTAAGCACTTACGTATTGGATGCTGAGTTAATTTATTTTATTTATTTATTTATTTTGAGACAGGTTCTTGTTCTGTTGCCCAGGCTGGAGTGCAATGGCAAGATCATAGCTTGTTGTATGATTTGACTTTCCAAGAGTACCTAAAACTATGAGTGTGCACCACCATGCCCGTCTAATCTTTCATAAAATTTATTTTATAGAGACAGGATCTCGCTATATTTAATTGCCCAGGCTAGTCTCAAACTCTTGGCCTTGGCCTCCCAAAGTGGTGGGATTACAGGTATGAGCCACTGCGCCCGGCCTAACCCATTTTAATTTTCACAACAGTCCCATGCCTCCACTTTACAGATAAGACAGCTAGAGTGCAGAAGGGTAAAGTAACTTGTCCAGGGTCACGCAGCTGAAAAGTGTTAGTTTTTGCTCTTAATCAGGTGTTTTTTTTTTTTTTTTTCCCTTCATTTTTGAGGCTGAGTCTCACTGTGTTGCCCTGGCTACAGTCTTAATCAGGTTATTGTAACAAAATTTTCCCCACCAGGTAAATTTATATTTCTTGTAGTTATTTATTTGGTTTCAACATGCCCCTGAAAGTTGACAGTCAACCAAATAGAAACTGGATCCTCCTTAGGTCTGGGAGAAGAAATATGTGGTTATGAGTGGTGAATGAGCTTAGTGGATTCATTGGGGAAGTTACTGGTAAACTCTTTAAAGAACTGTGGACAATAGAGTTTTTCATGCATGGCTGCTCTGGGGTGGGTCACACTCTGTCATGATAAAATAACCTGGCATTTGTGTGCAGGGGAATGCCAGAGTTTCCCTATGACTGGTATACGAGTGGTATATAAGGCAAGTATTTCTGGTCCCACCCTGCTAACCTCATGTTTGCTGTACCCTGCCCTATGATGCTTGGACTTTTGTCCTGTGCTTCCATAGTTTATAATATATGTATAAAATCATCTTTTTTTTTTTTTTTTTGAGACAGAGTCTCGCTTGTTGCCCAGGCTAGAGTGAGTGCCATGGCGTTAGCCTAGCTCACAGCAACCTCAAACTCCTGGTCTCAAGCAATCCTCCTGCCTCAGCCTCCCGAGTAGCTGGGACTAGAGGCATGCGCCACCATGCCCGGCTAATTTTTTCTCTTTATATATTAGTTGGCCAATTAATTTCTTTCTATTTATAGGAGAGACAGACGGGGTCTCGCTCTTGCTCAGGCTGGTTTCGAACTCCTGACCTCGAGCAATCCGCCCGCCTCGGCCTCCCAGAGTGCTAGGATTACAGGCGTGAGCCACCGCGCCCGGCTATAAAATCATCTTTAAAGGTCTTTATACTTTTTCATTAAATCTTTTTTTACGAAAAATGTGAAACATAAAAATAGAAAAGCTAATATAATGAAACCCAGTTTCCGGTCAGGCACTCTCATTTTATTGGTACCTCCCCCCCCCCCTCCGGCCCCCCCGTTCTGGGTTATTTTGAAGCAAATCCTAGGTATTATATATCACTTCATCAGTGAATACTTCAGTCAGTCTCTCTATAAGACAACGTCGCTATGTGAGCTTGCTAGGCCTGCCATAACAAAACACGATAAGCCGGGTGGCTTAAACAACGTGGTTCTGGAGGCTAGAAGTCCAAGGTGCCTAGATGTCGGCAGGTTTAGTTCCTTCAGAGGGCTGAGGGAAGTATTTGTGTGAAGCCTCTCTCCTAGTTTCTGGTAGTTCTTTGGCAGCGTAACTGCAATCTTCACGTGGCATCCTGTCAGTGCTGTGTGTCCGCATACAGGGCACCAGCTATGTTGGACTAGGGCTCCCTGATGACCTCGTCGTTGTAACTTACTTGCTTCCGTAAAGACACTGTCTCCAAATGAGGTCACGTTCGGATGTACTGAGAATTAACACTTCATCAAATGAATTTGGGGGAAGGGCATGATTCAACCTATACGACTCTTTAAAAAGTTCACAAATTAATAGTAACTCTGAAATATCAAATCTAGTCAGCAGTCCTGCTTCCTGGATTATCTCAGTTTTTACAAGATGTTGATTTGAGTCGGGACCCAAACAAGATCATCCTGGTCAGTCTGTTTCAAGTCTTAGAATCAGTAGGTCCCCTTTCTTTTCCTCCTCCCTCCTTTCCTTCTGCACATATTTATTGAAGTTGGTTTATTTGTTCTGTATAATGTTCCACATTCTTATTTTGCTGAACTATATCCTCATGCAGTCATTAAACATGTTCCTCTTACCCTTGTGGGACTTGGATTAGACTCAAGCTCACTTTTGTTTGTTTGGACAAGACAAAGTAACAGGTGGTTGTGTGTTCTTCCATCAGGCGTGTAATGTCTCTCTGTCTCTGTGATGTGAAATGCCACTGTTATTGCTTTGGTTCATAATTGTTTGCAGAATAGTAATATACTAGTTCTCCCATTTCTTTTTCTTTTTTTTTTTTTTTTTGAGTCAATCTCGCTTTGTCACGTGGGCTAGAGTGCTGCAGTATCAGCTTAGTTCACAGCAACCTCAAGCTCCTGGGCTCAAGCAATCCTCCTGCCTCAGCCTCCCGAGTAGCTGTGACTATAGGCATGCACCACCACGCTTAGCTAATTTTTTCTTTCTTTCTTTTTTTTTTTTAAGTAGAGATGGAGTTTCACTCTTGACCAGGCTGGTCTCAAACTCCTGAGCTCAAGCAATCCTCCCACTTTGGCCTCCCCAAGTGTTAGGATTACAGGCGTGAGCCACTGCACTCAGCCCAGGCAGAATTTAACTCTTTGCACTGCTTCAAATTTCAGATTAGCAATTAAGAATAAATGTGAACACATGAATGAAAACCAAGAGACACTAATTACTTGGGGGTGGGAAATAAGGTGATAGTTATCCAAACTTTAATACTCCCTGGCCAAACAAGCAGAGAGACAAAGCAACTTTTAAAAAGCCTATTTCACATGCACCTGTAGTCCCAACTACTCGGAAGGCTGAGGCTAGAAGATCACCTGAGCCCAGGAATTTGAGGCTGTAGTGTGCTGGATCACATCATTTATGTTCTGAACTCCCAGGACCCCTCAAAACACCCACCTATATCCTTGGTGTTTTCTGTGGCCAAATAATACCCTAATTGTGAGGTAAGAGTTTTGTCTGCTAGAATGAGAATCTGAGGAGAGGGAAACTGTCTTGTTGAGTGGGGTATCCTCAGTGCCTGGCATCAGTTGACAGCATTTTTGAAAAAATAAATGGTAGGATAAGAAGTTGAATTATAACCCTATATTTTATTCTAGAAGGGCCATCAGGAATTTGGAAATTTATAAATTTCCACATTTATAAATCATTTATAAACCAAGTAGATTACTAAGTAGCATGAATTGAAAAAGGAGACAAAAATGGGATGAGTCTGAAGTTAGGAATAAGGTTAAGTCATACCCTAGTACCCCTCACAGTATGGTGGACCCCTCCCCTGGCCTCATATTCTTTTCCTCCAGTTTTGATTTTTAATTTCTTTTGTTTTTGAAAACACAGAAGCATATTTAAACAAAATTCCTAATCCCACATTTAAGTTTTCACTTTTTTTAAAGCTAGTTAAGCAGTGAGCACTTGAACTGAATAAAAATGTGAATTTGGCTCGAACTAATGCCTCAGAATAAACAATAGTGAATCAAACTAAGTAGATATAAATCTTAACTCAAGATGGGGTTTGAGAATTAGCTTATAGTTTGTGTGATATCTGTGTGCCTACCTTTTTTCTCTTTTACAGTGAGCAATATATTACAATTGGGGGAAATAAGTTGATTATTTCTAAATGTTGAAAAAATTGAGAGCAGCCAATCTATTGATATAAACCATTTAAGAACACATATGACAGGCCTGGCACGGTGGCTCACACCTGTAATCCTAGCACTCTGGGAGGCCAAGGTGGGCGGATTGCTCGAGGTCAGGAGTTCAAAACCAGCCTGAGCAAGAGCTGGACCCCGTCTCTACTATAAATAAAAATAAATTAATTGGCCAACTAAAAATATATAGAAAAAATTAGCCGGGCATGGTAGTGCATGCCTGTAGTCTCAGCTACTCAGGAGGCTGAGGCAGCAGGATTGCTTGAGCCCAGGAGTTTGAGGTTGCTGTGAGCTAGGCTGATGCCAGGGCACTCACTCTAGCCTGGGTAACAAAGCAAGACACTTTCTCAAAAACAACAACAACAAAAGCATGACAAAGGACAAGCCCAGAAGGGCAAAAGTCAAAACACTAACAGTAGTGTGGTGAGTTTGTAGGTAATTTGTATTTTTGTACCTTATTCCAAGGATCTTATGTTTTCACCTTGAGACCCTTTTCTGTCTGTAGGAGATTTAACTTAAATACGTTCATTAGAAGGTCAAATTCACTATATTTTAAGGATGAATGTGGCACTCATTTGATAGTGATCCAAAATACAGATAAGTTACTGCATTGTAGAAGAAAATGGAGGGGAAGTAGGCCTGATTTATTAATAAAAACAATCAAACAAAAAAACAGCCCTGCTCGGGATTGGTGCTCAGAACAAGCTTACATTACTCTGTTTGGTACAAATACACCGCTAGACAGGAAATCTTTCTCACCTTCGTTCAAAATAAATGACTTTTGAAATCCATTGAAGATGGCACACCAGTCAGATAAACCAGAGGCTCCTGGGTGGGTCCTCCTGGAAAGAAGCCTTTGGGATACAGACAGAGACCTGGGGCAGGGGTTGGGGAAGATGTTAGTCTCGCCGGCTCTCTTTATAACTATCTCGTTTTTGGTGTCTTCCTGACCACTAATGTGTTATGATAAAGTATGGAACTAAATCCGTTTGAAATTAACATACATGAAAAGTGACCCCTTTTCTAGGTATACCATTTCAACATATTTGTGCAACATCATCAATCACAGTCAGAATATCACATCATCAATCACAGTCATCACACCAAGAAAGCCCCTAGTTCCCCCCATTATATTCTTTTCTAGTCAGATTCTCCCCCTACTGCCACCCCACATTCCTAATTCCTGGCAACCTCTGATCTTTTGTGTCATGTGGTAAGTTTATGTTTAACTTCTTAGGGAACTGACAAACTGATCTCCAAAGCAGCTGTACCATTTTTGTATTCCCACCAGCAGTTTATGGGTAATCCAGTTGGTTGGCATGCTCACCAGCCCATTGGTATTGTGTGTGTGTGTGTGTGTGTGTGTGTTATTTACTGATTGATGGATTGATTTTTTAAAATTTTTTGAGACATAGTCTTACTGTGTTACTCTTGCTGCTCTAAAGCAATCCTCTCCGGTAGCTGGGATTACAGACAGGAGCCATCATGCCCAGCTGTTGGTATTTTTTATTTTAGCTGCTCTAGTAAGTGTACAGTGGTATGTCATTGTAATTTTATTTGCATTTCCCTAGTGGCTAGTGATCTTGAGCATCTTCTCATGCACCTAATTACCTTTTGTATATCCTCTTTGAAGTGTCCGAGTCTTTTGCTATTTAATTGGGTTGTTTTGTATCATTTGGAGAGTTCTTCATATATTCTGGATACAAGTCCTTTGTCAAATATATGGTTTGCAAATATTTTCTTTAGTATGGGTAGCTTGTCTGTTCTTTCCACATTATCTTTATCACAACAAAAGTTTTGTTTTAAATAGGATCTTGCTCCATTTCCCAGGGTAGAGTGCAGTGGCATTATCATAGCTCACTGCAACCTCAAATTCCTGGACTCAAGTGATCCTCTTGCCTCAGTCTCCTGAGTAGTTGGGACTACAGATGTGTGCCACCACACCTGGCTAATTTTTCTGTTTTTTGTAGAGATAGGGGTCTCATATGTTGATCCGGCTGCTCTCTAACTCCTGGCCTCTAGCTGTCCTCCCACCATGGCCTCCCAAAGTGCTGTGATCACAGGTGTGAGTCACTGTACTGGCCCGACAACAAAAGTTTTAAATTTTAATGAAGTCCGATTTATGTACTTCTACCAATCCCATTTTATGGTGTCCTGTCTTATAAATCTTTGCCTTAATACAGATTATGAAGGTTTTCTATTTTCTTAGGCCTATGATGCATTTTGAGGTTTTTTTTTTTTTTTTTTTTTTTGAGACAGAGTCTCTGTTTGTTGCCCAGGCTAGAGTGAATGCTGTGGCGTCAGCCTAGCTCACAGCATCCTCAAACACCTGGCCCAAGCAATCCTACTGCCTCAGCCTCCCAAGTAGCTGGGACTACAGGCACGTGCCACCATGCCGGCTAATTTTTTTCTATATATATGTTAGTTGGCCAATTAATTTCTTTCTATTGATAGCAGAGATGGGATCTCGCTCTTGCTCAAGCTGGTTTCGAACTCCTGACCTTGAGCAATCTGCCCGCCTCGGCCTCCCAGAGTGTTAGGATTACAGGCGTGCACCACCGCACCTGGCCTTGAGTTAATTTTTATGCAATATATGAGTCATAGTCCTAGGTTTTATTTTTTGCATCTAGATGTCCCATTATTCCAACACCATATATTGACAGAACTATTCTTTCTCCATTGAATTACATTTGTATAATACTTCTGTCACAAATCTATTGACCATTTTTGTGTCGATCTATTTCTGGACTTTATTTTGTCCCATTGATTTATAGACCTATCCGTTTGCTGCTATACTTTCTTGGTTACTGTGGCTTTATATTGTAAGTCTTAAAATTGGGTAGTGTTATTCTCCCAACTTTATTCTTCTTTCTCAAAATTGTTATGGCTATTGTATTTACTTTGCTTTTCCATATATATTTTAGAACCACCAAGTCTATACAGAAAAATTCTGTAGAGATTTTGATTGCAATTGCATTAAATTTTTATAAACCTTTTTTGACTGGGTTATTTCACTTAGCATAATGTTTTGAAGGGTCAGCCATGTTGTAGCATTTGTCAAAATTTCCTCTTTAAGGCTAAATAGTATTCTTTTGTATATGTGTGTATTCCACATTTTATTTATTCATTCATCTGTCCGTGAACATGTGAGTTTCCACCTTTGGGCTACTGTCAGTAATGCTGATGTGAACATAGGTGAACAAATATCTCTTTGAGACTCTGTTTTTGATTCTTTGGGGTATATATTCTTTTGCTAGATGTTATAGCAAATCTATTTTATTTTCTTTAGGAACTGCCATGCTTTTTGCATAGCAGCTGCACCATTTTACGTTCCTACAAACAGTGTACAAATGTTCTAATTTCTCCATATCATATTCAGTACTTGTAATTTTTGTTTTTCTTTCCTCCTTTCTTTCCCTTCTTTCCCTTCCTTCCCCCTTCCTCCTTCCCTTCCCCCTTCCCCTCCCCTTTCCCCTTCCCCTCCCCTTTCCCCTTCCCCTCCTCCTTCCCCTCCCCCTTCCCTTGTTTCTTTTCTTCCCTTCCCTTGTTTCTTTTCTTCCCTTCCCTTCTTTCTTTTCTTTCCTTCATTAATTGGAGACAGGGTCTCGCTCTGTTGCCCTGGCTAACCTCAAGCAATCTGCCTGCCCAAGTGGCTGGGACTATAGGCATGTGCCACTACTCCTGCCTGGCTAATTTTTTTCTATCTTTGGTAGAGATGGGGCCTCACTCTTGGTCAGGCTGATCTTAAACTCTTGACCTCAAGGAATCCTCCTGCCTCGATCTCCCAGAGTGCTAAGATTACAGTAATGAGCCACTGCATGCCTTGGCTGTTGTTTATTTATTTATTTTTGGATAGTGACCATCTTAATGGGTGAAGTAACTGTTTTTTTCTAATTTTCCATTTCCAATTGTTTTTAATATTTAGAATTATGTTTTTTTTTTGTATTGACTATGTATCCTTTGTTATTGCTAAACATACTAGTTCTAAAAGTCTGGTGTTTCTTATAATAGATTCCTTGGGGTTTTCTATTTAGATAATCATGTATTGAAAACAGGTATAGTTTCGCTGCTTCCTTTCCAATCTGTATGCCTTTTCTTTTACTGCTGTAATGTACTTCCTAGACCTCCAGTGAGGATCAACATACTTTACTTTTTCTCAGTTTTTGTGAGAAGATATTCAGTCTTTTACCAGTAAGTAAAATGTTAGCTCTGTGGTTTTTGTTGATGCTCTTTATCAGGTTAAAGACATTCCTAGTTTGCTGACAATCTATATGATGAGTGAATGTGGGATTGTTTCTTATGTGATGAGTGGATTTTATAACTGTCTGGATTTTATAACTGAATTAAATGGGAGAAACGAGGCCGGGCGCGGTGGCTCACGCCTGTAATTCTAGCACTCTGGGAGGCCAAGGCGGGTGGATTGCTCGAGGTCAGGAGTTCGAAACCACCCTGAGCAAGAGCGAGACCCTGTCTCTACTATAAATAGGAAGAAATTAATTGGCCAAGTAATACATACAGAAAAAATTAGCCGGGCATGGTGGCGCATGCCTGTAGTCCCAGCTACTCGGGAGGCTGAGGCAGGAGGATTGCTTGAGCCCAGGAGTTTGAGGTTGCTGTGAGCTAGGCTGACGCCATGGCACTCACTCTAGCCTGGGCAACAGAGTGAGACTCTGTCTCAAAAAAAAAAAAAAAAAAAAAATGGGAGAAACGACGTAGAATGTGCCTACTGAATTTTATCTGGATCCAGAACCTGGAACTAAAGTTTAAATTGTTTCTTTGACTATAGTTTGTTCTTCCAAAACTCAAAAGAGGTGAGTTGACTTTTCTATTTCTCAAGAATAGAATAAATACTCATAAGTAATTTGCTTTAAAGTTTAGTTTTTACTTGTGGGTAAACTTTGGTTGAATTAGGGCTGAACAGGACCTTACTGTCTTACAAAATGAAATGTGCATTCAAGCTGTCCATGTGATTCGCCAGAGGTGTGTGTGTGATGCACACCATTTTAAATTTAAGCATATAAAAACCTTCACTTGTTGCTCTTTTCCTATTGCTTCCTGCCTCTGATGTTAATGAACAAAATATACAAGGTTAACAGAGGTTTAGAACAGTAAACCAATTGGAAAAGGCAGGGCACTATTAATCCTGTCTCTAATTTTAGCATCAGCAACCAGAAAGGCAAGGGTTACCTCAATACTAAGGGCATTTTTCCCTTCTTTGTGTTTTTGTTTTGCTGAATGGTCTGCTTTATCTTATCCAAAACACAATCTTCCTATTCTGAGTTCCTTCCCATGTGAGTATGCCAAAGGCTATAATTTACTGTGGTCCTCTAGATGTCTAGTTCAGTATATATTCACGGGTACCTTTTGAGGATTTCTCGGGTTCCTGTTTGGCAGAACAGAGCAGGTGCTCAGTAAGTTAAGTGTTGGTTGAACTGACAGTGTGTGAAGCTTTTAGAACTTGACCATCAACCCAAGCAGATTTTTGTATTCCTCTTGCTAGATTTTTTTTCTTGGTCTAGTGGTGTTTTGTATCCAAAACCCCCACCTTCTCACATGTGTCTAAGTATATACAAACACATTGCAATTGTTTAATGAGCTTACTCTGATGATACTGAATGTGATGTTTTAGAAATCAAGCCTATATTTGATTTGTCCATTTTTCCTTCATTTTTGTGTTTGCTTTTGCATTCATAGCTCGTGTCTCCTTCCTCTTTAGAACTCAGCCTTTGAATTTGAGATTAATAGCACACATGTGGGTTGCAGTGATTATGGGCAGGGCAATATGTGAACCTCTTTAGATGGGTTCTCATTTGATTCTTACAGCCAATCTTTGATACAGGAAGGGAAGGGTGCTGTCCTTACCTTAAAGAAAAGTAACTGAGGAATGCCAAGGTCTTTAAGCTAACATTGGCTGAATGGGATTCAAAGCAGACAACCTGACCCTAAAGCCCCTTTTCTTAGCAACTACTGTGTATAAAATATATGCAGTTCTGTCATCCCCAGTGTGGAAATATGATGACTTCTGATATTTCCTGCAAGTCTGTTTATGACTTTTAACACGAATTTCACCAGTGTGTTTTTATTCAGATCTATAATTTCCTCCTATGTAATGCCTCAATTACAATCCTGAAATGAAATTCATAGAAAATACAACCTACTACATTATAATTAAAAAATCAATATAATGTCCTAGCAATACCAGAAAGGAGACATAAAAAGGAAATCATTTATACAAAATAATATTTCATTACATAAATACTTAGGCATGATCAGAGCTTAAGGCATAATGAAGCAGCCAAGTGCTTGTGCCATATGTAGCATAACCCTCAGTGAACTGATATTGGTGCGGATATAGGAATGATATATGGGCAATTTTTTGTTTTTTTTGTTTTTTTTTGTTTTTTTTTTTTTTTTTTTTTTTGAGACAGAGTCACTTTGTTGCCCAGGCTAGAGTGAGTGCCATGGCGTCAGCCTAGCTCACAGCAACCTCAAACTCCTGGCTCAAGTGATCGATCCTCCTGCCTCAGCCTCCCGAGTAGCTGGGACTACAGGCATGTGCCACCATGCCTGGCTAATTTTTTATATATATTAGTTGGCCAATTAATTTGTTTCTATTTAGAGTAGAGACGGGGTCTCACTCTTGCTCAGGCTGGTTTCCAACTCTTGACCTCGAGCAATCCGCCCACCGCGGCCTCCCAGAGTGCTAGGATTACAGGCGTGAGTCACCGTGCCCGGCCATGGGCAATTTAAAGTTGTGTTGCTGTCAGTTAAGTGATTTTCTATAATGATGATAAACAGGTCAAAATATAATACCTTGATTTACATGGTTGTAGTTTTGGAAGTTACAATACATATGAAAATAGAGCAATAAATATTAGGTTGTAGGTGCCAATAAATGGGCTTCTCCTGTATGTGAATGTCTAGGAACTTTAGAAGCTGTACAGGACATAGGCCCCCTCTTTGTTGTGAGGGACTGTCCTGCATACTTTGGGGGGATATATGACATACCTGGTCTCTGCCTTGAAATGTCAGTGAAGCCCCTTCTCCCAATCCTGAGGGATCCACAGATTTTTCTAAAACCACTCTTTTAGGGGTGATGGTTTCTCCACTGAGAATTACTGTTCTAAATCATTCTTTACTCACCTGTGTTGAAGAACCACATATTTTTAAATTTTGAATGATCATTGACTTTTTTTTTTTTTTTTTTTTTAGATAGAGTCTCACTCTGTTGCCTGGGCTAGAGTGCCGTGGCATCAGCCTAGCTCACTGCAGCCTCAAACTCCTGGGCTCCAGCGATCCTTCTGCCTCAGCCTCCCAAGTAGCTGGGACTACAGGCATGCACCACCATGCCTGGCTAATTTTTTCTATATATTTTTAGTTGTCCAGCTAATTTCTTTCTATTTTTAGTAGAGACGGGGTCTTGCTCAGGCTGGTTTCGAACTCCTGACCTTGAGCGATCTGCCTGCCTCCTCGGCCTCCCAGAGTGCTAGGATTACATGCGTGAGCCACCTCACTTGGCCGATCATTGACTTTTTATAAAAGAAAAATGAAAATAAATTATTAGAAGAATGAAATTTTAAAGACAGCCAAAAGACAAGCTCTGAATTTAGTTTATTTTATTTTTTAGAGACAAGGTCTCACTTGGTTGCCCACACTGGAGTGCAGTGGTGAGAGCATAGCTCACTGTAACCTGGATCTGTAACCTCCTCCCTCCTCGGCCTCTTGAGTAGCTGGCACTACAGGCCCACACCACCACACCTGGCTAATCTTTTAAATTTTTTGTGGCAACAGAGTCTCGTGTTGCCTAGGCTACCTTGAACTCCTGGCCTTGGGATCCTCCTGCTCTAACCTCCCAAAGTGCTGGGATTACAGCCGTGAGCTACCACGTCTAGCCCTCTGATTTTTATATTTAGATTCAGCAGACGTGAAGTCATGTCAGTCTGCTATAAAAATTTGTAGATGCTTAATCTCCACTTCTAAGTTTGTGATACAGTCTCTGATCTTCATCTCACTCTCCTTTCTCTCCCTGCTGTCACCTAAGATGACTGTATGTTTGTTTTTTTTTAAAAATTCTTCCCTTTGGAAGATTTTAGTTCCCCTCTTCCTGGCCAAATGGTCAAACAGCTTATTCCCAGCGTCTCCTTTGTTTTGCAGAAATAATACTTTCTTTAAAAATTACTGTTTAATGATGGAAATGAACTTCCCTGCCTTTGCCATCAGGGATCCCTTTTTATTCATAATAGAAATTTGCAATGTAGTTTAACAGGTACAGCTCAATTTCTTTTTAATTTCTTAAAATCTGCATTTTATTCAGTGACTTTTCAAACCTTAATTTCAAACTTCCTGCTGTATTTTTCATACTGCAAGAGTCTTAGTGCAAAGCCAGAAGGGGCCTGGACCAGCAATGGCAGTCCACGCTGGTGGTGGTGGTGGGCGGGCACCCTCAGGAGGAGCCTGTGGCTGCTGCTCCTATGGGTCAGTCGGAAGGCAAGTACTGCGGGAGGGATCGCGCTGCTCTGCCACAGTGACTGGATCTTAAATGTGGTTGGCGTCCTTTCCCTACCTTTCGGTCGCTCTGTATCAGCTGAACAATTGTGGGTTTTTTATTGAATACCTTCCCTTTGGCCTTACTTGGGAAATTAGGTTTTTTGTTTTTGTTTTTGTTTTTGTTTTTGTTTTTTTTTGAGACAGAGTCTCGCTTTGTTGCCCAGGCTAGAGTGAGTGCCATGGTGTCAGCCTAGCTCACAGCAACCTCAAACTCCTGGGCTCAGGCAATCCTCCTGCCTCAGCCTCCCGAGTAGCTGGGACTACAGGCATGCGCCACAATGCCCGGCTAATTTTTTCTATATATATTAGTTGGCCAATTAATTTGTTTCTATTTATAGTAGAGACGGGGTCTCGCTCTTGCTCAGGGTGGTTTCGAACTCCTGACCTTGAGCAATCCGCCTGCCTTGGCCTCCCAGAGTGCTAGGATTACAGGTGTGAGCCACCATGCCCAGCCAGAAATTAGGGTTTTGATGGCCTCTTGAATGCCTTTGCTCTTCCAGCTGACTCAGTTCACACATACTCGTTATGCTGGGATGTGTACGGTTGGCTTTAGTGTGTGTTTGTGTAGGTATTTACGGGTGGCTTTTGAAGTTCTCATGTGAGCTGGAAATGCTTGGGCCTCTGGGTATTTTTTAATTTTTGATGCATATAATAAATATAGCCAGGTTGAAGGATGTGATTTTTTTTTTTTTTTTGAGACAGAGTCTCGCTTTGTTGCCCAGGCTAGAGTGAGTGCCGTGGCGTCAGCCTAGCTCACAGCAACCTCAAACTCCTGGGCTCGAGTGATCCTTCTGCCTCAGCCTCCCGAGTAGCTGGGACTACAGGCATGCGCCACCATGCCCGGCTAATTTTTTATATATATATCAGTTGGCCAATTAATTTCTTTCTATTTATAGTAGAGACGGGGTCTCGCTCAGGCTGGTTTTGAACTCCTGACCTTGAGCAATCCGCCCGCCTCGGCCTCCCAAGAGCTAGGATTACAGGCATGAGCCACAGCGCCCGGCCCGAAGGATGTGATTTTATTACATGTCTTGCTTTCTGAGGCTGGGTCAGCCTTAGTCAGAATGACCACCTTTTGGTTGTGATGCTGGTGTGGCAGAGATGGTAGGTACTTGAGCTTTGAAGAAGTGCTGTCATTGGCATTGTACTTCTCAAAAATGTATTGTAGACCCTGGCGGAGCAGGACAAAGCCTAAAGTCTAAAACTACCTGCTTAAGATATAGCTCAGACACATTTTGTTTTTCTACTTTTAAAGTTGAGTTGTGTTAGAAACGAGATCAGCATAAGATGGATTTACCTATATGTGTTCAGCAAAAAGTAATATACTTCCCTTCTGAACCTGTTTCATTAATATAAAAAAAAGGCAACATGCTTTGGAGAATTTTGCACATCGTTTCCATGGATTGATCACCCATCCTGGAGAAAGTGTATATAAAAACCACAAATCTTTCCTCAGTTGCTCAGCTCCTGTGTGTCTGTTTAGTACACTGAGATCATATTTAAAGGTGCAAACTTTTTATGCCACGTGACCTTAACCACCCGCCAATAACCCGATCTGGTGTTGAACTAAAGATATAACGACTAGTTGCAATGTTGGAGGAGAAGAACTGGCATGTTTGGCTCAGTGAGGGATGGTGTAGAAATGTGGTATCTTGCTTAGGAATTTTAAAATGTTATTTTAAAACCACGTGTTTTGGAAGTTTTCAAACCTAATGAACCCCCATGGACCCAGCTTTAATGATAATCATTCTGTTCCTGTTTTATCCATCATTATCCTCCCACTTTTTTGGGGTGGGAGGGAGAGGCGGATTATTTTAAAGCGATTCAAGGATGACTAGTTGTATGTAAAATTGGCTTTACATCCTAACATAAAACAAGAAATAGAGTATTGGTTTCCTATGGCTGCTATAAAAAATTGACCACGAACATGGTGGCTTAAAGAAATGGAAGTTAATTTTTGTTCTAGAAGCCAGGAGTCTGAAATTAGTCTCAGTGGATTAAAGTCAAGGTGTTGGCAGGGCTGGTTCCTTCTGGAAGTTCTAGGAGAGAAACAGTTTCCTTGCCTTTCCCAGGTTATAGTGGCAGCCTGCATTTCTTGGCTTTTGTGGTCTCTTCATCCATCTCCAAGTGCATCGCTCCGGCCTCTTCTCTGCCATGGCGTTGGCTCCTCTCTGACTTGGACCCTTCTGGGTCCTTTGTAAGGACCCTTGTGATAACGTCAGGCCCACCCAGATAAGCCCTTGCAATCTCTCCATCTCAAGAGCCTTAACTTAATTACACCTGCAAAGTCTCCTTGACATGTGAGGTAACATTCATGTGTTTCAGGGATTAGGAGGTAGACAGATCTATTTGGGAACATTATTCAGCTTAGCATCAGTGTAGTCAGCAGTCAAATGGCAAATACATCAGAGTTGAGGACTGAAATCACAGGGAAATACATTAAGGTATAGTTCTTTTTTTTTTTTTTCTGAGACAGAGTCTCACTTTGTTGCCTGGGCTAGAGTGCTGTGGCGTCAGCCTAGCTCACAGCAACCTCAAACTCCTGGGCTCAAGCAATCCTGCTGCCTCAGCCTCCCGAGTAGCTGGGACTACAGGCATGCGCCACCATGCCCGGCTAATTTTTCTATATATATATATATATATTTTTTTTTTTTTTTTGAGACAGAGTCTCGCTTTGTTGCCTAGGCTAGAATGAGTGCCGTGGCATCAGCCTAGCTCACAGCAACCTCAAACTCCTGGGCTCAAGCAATCCTGCTGCCTCAGCCTCCCGAGTAACTGTGACTACAGGCATGCGCCACCATGCCCGGCTAATTTTTTCTATATATATTAGTTGGCCAATTAATTTCTTTCTATTTATAGTAGAGACGGGGTCTCGCTCTTGCTCAGGCTGGTTTCGAACTCCTGACCTCGAGCAATCTGCCCGCCTCGGCCTCCCAGAGAGCTAGGATTACAGGCGTGAGCCACCGCGCCCGGCCAAATTTTTCTATATTTTTAGCTGGCCAATTAATTTCTTTCTATTTTTAGTAGAGACAGGGTCTTGCTTTTGCTCAGGCTGGTTTCGAACTCCTGACCTTGAGCGATCCTCCAATCTCCCAGAGTGCTAGGATTACAGGCTTGAGCCACCGTGCTGGCCAAGGTATAGTTCTTAAGGAACTTAAAGGAATTGGTATGCAGAGCACATCTTGCCATTTTGCAGAGAGAATGTAGCATTCCTGTGAGGTAACAAGGTAGGATTAGGCACCTGTTGGTGTGAGGCAAGTTAGTAGCTCTTGCCCGAGACCTGAGAGGAGACAGCTGTGGTTCCCCCTGAGAACTGAGCTGGTGCTAGTGGGAGTCCGCTGTCTCTGGCTCCACCCTGGCCAGCTGACAGCATGGTGCTCTGCTAGGCTTAATGCTGTTCTGTCTCCCTTCCCTGAGCTGCTGAGCCCTCCCCTGTTCTTGCTGCTGCCTCTTCAGGAGCCTTCACTGACTTTATCTGAGTGCCTCCTATGTGCTAGAGGAGAATATGCTGCATGAGGCAGCTTTGGTGTCAGCCTCTCTGGACTTGACAAAAAACAGATTCTTCCTAGCTCTGATATTTTCACTACATGTTTCTGAGGCCTTGGTCATTCTCTCATAAATCTAGAAACGTAGTTTCAGAAATACAAGGCAGATGTGGGGTTTCTGTGTCTGAACATGGAGCAAGCCCCAGAATGGTGTGATGGTGGGGACTTCCTGCTGCCCGGGAGACTTTGGGTAAAGGTGGCTGAACCATACGGAGCCCCTTTCCCGTCTGTGAAAAGGGGATTAGCAATGAGGCCCTCTCAGGGTCACTGTGAGAACCAGCAAGTAAGACGGGTGCCTCGCCCATAGCAGGCATGGGCATTGTGGACTAATAAACTTCTCTTCAAGGTGTCTGTCCTTTGGCTCAAATTCTCATGCTCTGTGCCCTGTTATTGTGAACTATCTTACTTCGTCAACCCCACCAGTCTGTCTCTTCGTTTCAGGGCTTTTTGCACATGTGCTTTCTCTGCCAAGAATCCATTTGCTCCTTTCTGTCTTTCTTAATTCTTAATTATTATTTAGCTTTCAATTTAGCTGTCAATTCTGCTGTACCTGGCTTAGGTATCTCTCCTATATCCCTCCCATGCTTAGCATTATGGTAGCGCTTAGTGCATGCACGCATTCTCTCTCAGGTAGTTTTTTTTTTTCCCCCAGAAAACTGTAGGTTCACCACTACACAATCTGTGGGTAGTTCCACCTGTCTTGGGTGATTTCATCATTTGATGTATCATTTTATATTTTATTTTACTTCTTTTTTTTTTTTTTTTTTTTGAGACAGGGTCTCTCTCTGTCACCCAAGGCTAGAGTGCAGTTCACTGCAGCCTTGAACTCCTGGACCAAGCGATTCTCCTGCCTTAGTTTCCCAAGTATCTGGGACTATAGGTGTGTGCCGCTGTGCCCAGCTAATTTTTCTTTTTTCTATTTTTTTTTTGTAGAGATCGGGTCTTGCTCTTGCTCAGGCTTGAGCTCCTGGCCTCAAGCAGTCCTCCTGTCTCAGCCTCCCAAAGTGCAAGGATTACCACACCTGGCCCCCCCAGCACTTTATATGTTTGTCTTCTGACTTGTGTTTGTTTCCTGTACCAGACCCTAAGCTTGGTAGGTGAGGGGAAGGGCTGTGTCCCCAGTGTTGTCATCAAAGACCCAGAACAATACCTGATGTGGACTAGCTGGTCAGTATTTGGTCAATGAACCTGTCTTGTTTGGAAACTTAACTCTGCAATATGTTGTTGAGTTTGTTTAAAATAGTAGATTGGATTTTTTTGTGTGTTTGTACATACAAGGAGGGATAGGTATAAGAAAATAGGATATAAATTTGTTGTCCCAGGATATTGCATTTTATTGATGTAGAAATTAATGACTTTTTTTTTTTTAATGTTTTGGGGGTTTGCTTGTCTTTTTTTGGTGGAGATCATTGCAAGCTATGCTGGCCGTTCACTAGCAGGGGATCAGATGTTTTCGAAAATATCTTGCAGGTATTTTACCTTGATTTGGTTACTTGTTTTAAGTAGTTCGGGCTTTTTGGGTTAGGCTTTGTGGTAGTATATCGTAATATTGGGCGAAGCTCAATTTTTTGCTTATTTTTTTAGAGGAAAACTTTAGACAGTGTTGAAGGACTGAGCCTCCGTGAGGGATGGTCCTTGTGGCTGTGTAATTGAGTAGGCTGCGCCCTCAGATGCCAGCCTCATTACGGCGGATTAGCGCTAAGCTCTTCTGAGCTTACAATCGTTACTCCATGTTCTCCTCTCTCAGAGAATCTGATGCCCATCAACTCCGAGCATGTTCTGTGCACTTTCAATATTACCAGTATTGTTTAGCGCTACTTGAAGTTACCCAGCTGAACAAATATTTCTGACTTCAAGTAATCTACACGATTTCTTTCCCATAAAAGACATGACTTCATCATATTTGTTTCTTTCTTGCTTAACTCAACACGGACAAAGCCTTTCATCAGTCACAGCTTTGTTTCTGTATGGTAGGGATTTTATCCTGACTTTCTGTTTAATGTTTGTTTAAAAAGAGGACCTTTGCTCATATGTTCCCCTTTGCTGTTCAAGAGAGAGCTTTGTAGGACGGGGGAGCCTGTGTGTGTAACTTCTTACTGACTGACCACGTTCAGCCTGGTATTGTCTGCTGCGGAGCTGGGTCACACCTCTACTGTATATTTTTAGAATATTAACTTTACCAGCGACTTCATGTCAGCCTTTTAAATTCTTAACTCCCGCCCCCGGCTTTATTTTTCTCTCATAGATATTTTTGAAAATCTTGTGTTGATTGTAAGGGGCTTCATACCTTTTGGGGACGTTGTTATTTTTTAGTTGTACAAGTTTTTCTGTAGCTAAAAGACCTCGGTCTATGAACTAGATCTCCTTTAGAAACCTGTCACTCATTACTGTTTTTGTTTTTTTAAATCACACGATCCATATACACATCTGAAAAATTACAGTATATGCATGTGTAGGATGTATGTATTTAATTTATCAGACAAGTCTTGAAAGCAGGATTTTTGTCCCTCTTGTAATAACTCAGTGGCCTTTCTAGGATGCAACCCCCTTGGTTAAGGGTCCCTGGTGGGAATCTGGTACCTGCTTTGCCCTCTTCCTTCCACAGCAGGAGTTAAGCCTAGGTTAAGACTCAGAACCCCTCTTACACAGTGCTCCAGATAGTCACAACCAGTTGTCTGCAGCTGGTGTGCAAAGTAAACATCACTGGCTCCTTGTACTAGGTGGTCTTATAAGGACCTGTCCATTTCAACACTCATTTAGTTCTGCCCCCTTGAGAATATAAAAATCCTCTCAGTATGTGAGGAGAACATCATTTAGGCAGAACTTTGTTTATTTGAGAGAAGACTTTCCAGATCATTCATCTGTTCCTCCTGGGTTCTACTCCTTTGACCCTTATAGCTTGTTTCTCTCTGGGGGCACAGTCTCTTATTTATTTAATTTTTTTAAAGAGACAAAGTCTCTACCTACTGCAACTTTAAACTCCTGGGCTTAAGCAGTCCTCCTTTGTCAGCATCCCGAGTAGCTAGGACCATAGGCATGGGCTACCACACCTGGCCACAGGTTTCCGAGTCCCTCAGAGTAGGGTTCAGAACTGAGCAGAGTATCCTCTAGAGGTCTGAATTGTGCTTACTGTAGTGTGGAATCTTCTTAACTCTCCTTGACATTTGTTCAATGAATGGAAGATTACTTGCCCATATTCCCAGGGCATGAGACTTCCATTGATTATAATTGAACTAGCTTGTAGCCATTAAGAATTTTAAAGTATTATTGAGTTATGTGTTAAAAGGTACACGTAGAAGGAGGCTTTTGAGAATGAGATGTCTGACTTAACCTGTTGCCTGGCACTAACATGAAGCACTGGGTGATCAGTGGTGAGGCGATGGCACAGACTGTCTTTCTGCAGGGCAAGGGCCCTTCTAGAAGGCCACTCCAGTGGGCAGAAGACATCCTGAGATTGAATGACAGCAGGTTCTCCTTGGTCGTGGAAGCTGAGGTAGGTTAATTCTAAGAAAGGTGATGAGACTTGCCGAGTACACCCTGAGGAAGTGTATTCAGGTATCAGGATATTGTCACTACAGACTCCTGAGAAATTGACCAGTTAAGGAGTTTATTTAATTATTTTTTGCTCCTCCCCTCCCCCCCACCCCCGCCCCGCCCTTTAAAAAGAAACAGGATATCACTCAGCCTCCCGAGTATCTAGGACTGCAGGTACATGCCACCACACTTGGCTAATTATTTTGTTGTTATAGACTAGGACTTAGTATGTTGCCCAGGCTGGTCTCAAACTCCTGGCCTCCAGTGTTCCTCCCTTGCAGGCCTCCCAAAGTGCTGAGATACTGGCCTGAGCCCCTGTACCTGCCCTTAATTATTTTATTTATTTATTTTTCTATATAAGTTGGCCAATTAATTTCTTGCTATTTATAGTAGAGACGGGGTCTCTCTCTTACTCAGGCTGGTTTCAAACTCCTGACCTTGAGCAATCCGCCCACCTTGGCCTCCCAGAGTGCTAGGATTACAGGCGTGAGCCACTGCGGCTGGCCAATTATTTTAAATTAGAAATGTTTGTTGTGTTCATTGTAGAAAAAAACATCAAAAGAAGTACTTATAATCCAACCATTTAGAGATAACCATCACTTAATAGCTGTGTATCTTTGTTGATCTTTATTATAGCGTGAGCTAGTTAACTTTCATTGTTTTTTATTTTTCCCCCTCCATGATGGTTTTCCAGTTGTGACAGCAGCACTCACTGAATTGGCCTTTTCTTGTGCTCAGCCTTTGTGCTGTCTGGGACCCAGGCATGTTCACAGAAGGGTTGCCTTTCTTATTTGAGGCTCAGCCAAGCTTGGGCGGGTCTTGGTTAATCAGGGTTAGTGAGGAAGGGACCGGTGGTTCTGCCTTCTTGGCCATATCTGCCGTGCCGTGGGCTGTATTAACCATCTGTTTAGAGAAGAACAGTGTCTTCCTCCTTTCTTGTCCTGTCCCCACCTCCTAGTCCTTTTCATCTTACGCACATAGTATTTTTGTAGGCTGGTTGTGCTGGTTAGGGTGTGTAGCAGCTTGGTTAGTGTAGTGTATTGTTTCTTGAACTTGATGCATTGAAGAGTAAGGGCTAGAAGTGGTGGTTATAACATTCTGTCTCCTTGCCTCAAGTTCTTATTCATCTTGATTTTGTTATTCTACCTTGTATATGTTAGAATTTATATAGCCAGGGTGTGTACTGGGCTTGTCTACAGGCAGCTGTGTCAGTGCTTTCTATTGTCATTTTTTCAACCTACAGAAAAACGTTTTTGTTACCATTGGGATGAAACATTTCTCGGAGATTATTCTGTCTTGCTTTGGTGGGATATTTGATTCTAAGGAGGAAGGCATCTGTAGTACTTGAGTGATTGCAATAAAAGTCCCAGTTTCGAGTTTTGTTTGGGGCTCAGTTCCGAAGAAGTTAAAAATTGTTCAGCACTGGCTTCCAGGAATAGGTCAGAATGTCTGAGTATCATGAAAAACCTATCATGACTATTATAGCTGTCGTTGCACCCATGGAAAGTGAGAATGTCGTGGAGGGGTTGAGACTATGTCATAGCCATAAAATTGAGATTCGGACAACAACAGAAAAAGGCAACAACAAATCCAAGGTGACAGAAACAACCATGAACTTCTTTCCAAAACTTAAAGTCTGCAGCCTGTATAATTGTGGCCTTGGCATCCCTGTGCTGTATATACATAGCCCACGAGGAAAGAGGGAAAGGGATAAAGGTAGTTGTGCTGTTACAGGTTCTTATTTCATTCTAGCTAGTGTTTGAGGGATTTCATTCATGTGCGAGAGTGGGATGCCATGGGCTGGGGTTTCCTGCTATCTGAATCTTCCATCTAGCTACTCCCAATAGAGGTATAGTGGTTTCCCCCACTCTAGTAGTACTGTTTGCTTGCCTGTAGCTCAGTTGCTTCACCTATCATCATGTCCTGGTCAGTCAAGGGACAGGACTCTTGTTTGGTTGGTAATTTTTTTTTTTCTTACATAAACAACAAATTTATTGCCCATGGTGCTACAGGTTGGGAAGTCCAAGACCAGGCCACCAGCAGATTTGGTGTCAGGTGAGGGCTCATCCCTCCTAGATGACAGCTTCTCAGTGCGTGCTCATGTCATGGAAAGGCAAAGGAGCTGTATTGTGGTTTTTTACAGATTTTCTTCAGAAACCTCAGTTAAAGAGTGACTTGAGGCCAGGCGCGGTGGCTGACGCCTGTAATCCTAGCACTCTGGGAGGCCGAGGTGGGCAGATAGCTTGAGGTCAGGAGTTCGAAACCAGCCTGAGCAAGAGCGAGACCCCGTTTCTCCTATAAATAGAAATTAATTGGCCAACTAATATATATATAGAAAAAATTAGCCGGGCATGGTGGCGCATGCCTGTAGTCCCAGCTGCTCGGGAGGCTGAGGTAGCAGGATTGTTTGAGGTTGCTGTGAGCTAGGCTGATGCCATGGCACTCACTCTAGCCTGGGCAACAGAGTAAGACTCTGTCTCAAAAAAAAAAAAGAATGACTTGAATGCACCCCTCCCACCGTTATAAATAATATAGGGCTGGCAGGCATGGTGGTTCACACCTGTAATCCTAGCACTCTGGGAGGCCCAGGCGGACTGATCGCTCAAGGTCAGAAGTTTGAGACCAGCCTGAGCAACAGTGAGACCCTATCTCTACTAAAAATTGAAAGAAATTAATTGGCCAACTAAAAATATATACAAAAAATTAGCCGGGCATGGTGGTGCATGCCTGTAGTCCCAGCTACTTGGGAGGCTGAGGCAGCAGGATTGCTTGAGCCCAGGAGTTTGAGGTTGCTGTGAGCAAGGATGACACCACGGCACTCACTCTAGCCCGGGCAACAGAGTGAGACTCTGTCTCAAAATAATAATAATAATAATAATAATAATAATAATAATAATAATAGTAATAATAATAATACAGGGCCATTGAGTAAAATTTCAAGAGTAAAATGGTATATTAGCTTTCATACTTCTATACAGGTATGCACACACATAGAATTAGAAGATCAGAGTGTGAATCCTTAGGCCTCTTGGTGTTACAAAACTGTTACAGGAATTTTGTGGTTCTCTGTACTTCCCTCACTAACGGACAAGACAAGTTGTTTACTCATATAGCCTGTCCAGCATATTCCATGTTAAAATAATTCAAAATCTTAGCTAATTTTATCTGTAAAAACTGACATCATTTCACTTGGCATTTTTGCCTATCTTTGATAAATAGTGACATTTCTAAATGCCTATTGGTCATTTGTTTTTGGCTGTCAGTGCTGTTTGTGTCTCCCTTTCTCTAACTGCGTATGTCTGATGATGCTCTTCACGCTTTGGGGACAAACAATAGTTACAGTGTGTTGGTTAAAGATTTATCATCAGGTTTCTTTTTTCCATCGGTGTAAGCTTATAATATTTTTCTTTTTTTTTTCATGATTCCGTTTAAGTCATTCTAAGCTTATAATTTTTTTCAAAAGTACTAATCATATTGTATAATTCAATTCCTGCTTTTGGTTTTCTCACTTAAACCTTAGGGCCTTTTCTCATGTCAAACATTGGGAGTAATTCTCATTTTCTTACTCATTTATAATTAGTTAAGCCATATTAGTAGATCTTGTCTTTTCTTTCCTTTTTTTTTTTTTTTTCCTGAGACAGAGTCTTGCTTTGTTGCCCAGGCTAGAGTGAGTGCCGTGGTGTCAGCCTAGCGCACAGCAACCTCAAACTCCTGGGCTCAAGCAATCCTGCTGCCTCAGCCTCCCAAGTAGCTGAGACTACAGGCATGTGCCACCATGCCCGGCTAATTTTTTCTATATATATTAGTTGGCCAGTTAATTTCTTTCTATTTATAGTAGAGATGGGGTTCTCACTCTTGCTCAGGCTGGTTTCGAACTCCTGACCTCGAGCAATCCGCCCGCCTCGGCCTCCCAGAGTGCTAGGATTACAGGCGTGAGCCACTGCTGTTGGCCAAGTAGGTCTTGTCTTGTCTTTTTTTTTTTTTTTTTGAGACAGAGTCTCGCTTTCTTGCCTAGGCTAGAGTGAGTGCTGTGGCGTCAGCCTAGCTCACAGCAACCTCAAACTCCTGGGCTCAAGCGATCCTCCTGCCTCAGCCTCCTGAGTAGCTGGGACTACAGGCATGCGCCACCATGCCCGGCTGATTGATATATATATATATATATATATATATATATATATATATATATATATATATATATGCCAATTAATTTTTTTCTATTTTTATGGTAGAGACGGGGTCTCGCTCAGGCTGGCTTTGAACTCCTGACCTTGAGCAATCCGCCCGCCACGGCCTCCCAGAGTGCTAGGATTACAGGCGTGAGCCACCGCGCCCGGCCTGGTCTTTTCTTTTTAATAGTTTTATTAAGGTATGATTGACATACAGTAAACTATGCATGTTTAAAGTGTACAACTCGATAAGCTTTTTTTTTTTTTTTTTTTTTGAGAAAGAGTCTCGCTTTGTTGTCCAGGCTAGAGTGAGTGCCGTGGCGTCAGCCTAGCTCACAGCAACCTCCAACTCCTGGGCTCGAGTGATCCTTCTGCCTCAGCCTCCCGAGTAGCTGGGACTACAGGCATGTGCCACCATGCCCGCCTAATTTTTTTTTTTATATATATATCAGTTGGCCAATTAATTTCTTTCTATTTATAGTAGAGACGGGGTCTCGCTCTTGCTCAGGCTGGTTTTGAACTCCTGACCTTGAGCAATCCGCCCGCCTCGGCCTCCCAAGAGCTAGGATTACAGGCGTGAGCCACAGCGCCCGGCCAACTCAATAAGCTTTGACATATGTATACACCTGTGAAACCGTCCCATGGTTTAAAAACTAAGCATGACTATTGCTCTCCAGAAAGTTCCTTGTCTGTCTTTTTATTATCGCTATCCTTGAGGGTGTGAAGTGATACCTTGTGGTTTTGATTTCCATTTCCCTGATGACACACAATGTAGAACATCTTTTCAAATGTATATTTGGTATCCATATGTCACCTGTATATTGGGTGATGAGTCTTGTTAAAATGTTTTGAACATGTTAAAATTGGTTTTCCTATCACAGAGTTTTGGGGTTTCCTTGTATATTCCAATACAAACTCCCCCCCCCCCCATTATGCTAAGTAAAGTATGATACAAAGTTTTTATCAGATAATAGTTGGCAAATATTTGCTTCCAGTCTGTGGCTCATCTCTATTAACGGGGTCTTTAAAGAACATTGGGGGAAATTTTCATTTTCTTATTGATTTGTATGAGCTTCATGTTCATTCTTAAGTCATGTTTGTAGATCTTTTTCACATGTTTCCAATTCTTTTTTTTTTTTGCTTTTTTTTTATTTTTTTTTTAGCTAACCCATTATCAGCAATATTTACTTTTTGCTTTTTTATTTATTTATTTTTTTAATACATGTTTCCAATTCTTAAAACTTTCTACAATGTTCTGTCCAAGCATATGCAAATGTAGAGAGAATAGTGTAAGCTACCTTTCCCCTAATTTCCAATTTTCAGCTTATGGCCAATCTCATTTTCTCTGTATCTATATAGAGATATATAGATATCATCAGATAATTTTGAGTACATTTTAGATAATTTCATTGGTAATTATTTCAGCATTTTATCTCTAAAAGATATGGACTTTTATTTATTTTTTTAGAGACAGCGTCTTGCTCTATCTGTCACCTAGGCTGGAGTGCAGTGGCACCTGATCATAGCTCACTGCATCCTCCAACTCCTCGGCTCAAGGGATCCTCCCACCTCAGCCTCCCAAGTAACTAGGACCACACGCTGTGTATCACCATCCTCAGCTAATTCTTAATTTTTATTTTTTTCAAGACAGGGGTCTCACTATGTTGACCAGACTTGTTTTGACTCCTGGCCTTAGCTATCCTCCTGCCTTAAGCTATCCTCCTGCCTCAGCTTCTCAAAGTGCCAGGATTACAGGCATGAGCCACCACACCTGATTTAAAAATAGGAATTTATTTAAAAAACCCAATATCACACACAATTCTTGCAAAAATGTGAAGTTTATTCAGCTATCTTAGTTGCCTCACACCTAAAAAATAATTTGTACCAGGATTCAAATAAGGTCCATATTTTGCAGTTAGTTGATTTCTCTTAAGCCTTTTTTTTTTTTTTTTTGAGACAGAGTCTCGCTTTGTTGCCTAGGCTAAAGTGAGTGCCGTGGCGTCAGCCTAGCTCACAGCAACCTCAAACTCCTGGGCTCAAGCGATCCTTCTGTCTCAGCCTCCCAAGTAGCTGGGACTACAGGCATGAGCCACCATGCCCGGCTAATTTTTTCTATATATATTAGTTGGCCAATTAGTTTCTTTCTATTTATAGTAGAGACGGGGTCTCGCTCTTGCTCAGGCTGGTTTCGAACTCCCGACCTCGAGCAATCCGCCCGTCTCGGCCTCCCAGAGAGCTAGGATTACAGGCGTGAGCCACCGCGCCTGGCCTCTTAAGCCTTTTAATTTTTCAGTTCCTACTTCTTTTTTTTTCTTTGCCATTTCTTGAAGAAACGGTGTGTTTTTATACTGGCATGTTTAGATTAGCTGACTTCATCCTTATGGTGTAATATATGTTCCTCAGTCCTCAGTATTTCTGTGAATTGAGCAGTGATCTCAACTTTGACTGCTAGAATCATGTGGAGAGTTAAATAAAATTCTATTGTCCAGGCTGTATCTTCTACTAATTAGAATTTCTAAGGTTAGGACCCAGGCGTCAGTATTTCCAGCCCCCCAGGTGATTCTACTGTGCTGCTAAGGTTGAGAACCACTATAGGCTTGATCATATTCAGCTGTTTTCTCTCTCCTTCCTCCCCTCCCCTCCCTCTCTTTAAGCGAGAGTACTTCATGGACGAGAGTACTTCATGGACGGTGGTACAGACTTCTGTCAGAAAGCACATACCTTGTTTTCTCTTAATGTAGTGTTCACAGCCATGGATCATTGAGAGATCCATTTCACGAAGGGAGGCAAAAAGGTCATTTTCCAATTCTGTTATTTTTTTATTTATTAATTGAAACACCTCTGGAAAGAGATACTTTCCCAGATAATGCTGTTTGGTTGCTGTGAGATTCAATTCCTACAAGAAAGATAAGATTATCGTTTGATTCTACAGATGCTCCCCAAGTTATCATCGGGTTATCTCCTGATAAGCTCATCATAAGTTGAAAATATTCTAAGTCAAAAATGCATGTAATACACCTAACCCACTGCATGTCATAGGTTAGCCTAACATACTTTAAACATGCTCAGAACACTTAACATTAGCTTACAGTTGAGAAAAATCATCTAACACAAAGCTTATATTGTAATAAAGTCTCATGTGTAATTTAATGAATACTGTACTGAAAGTGAAAAACCAGAATGGTTATATGGGCACTCAGTTTCTACTGAAGGCGTATAACGTTTGCACCATCGTAAAGTCAGAAAATCACCAGTGGCGGAGACCACCTGTATTTCTTTGTTTTCAGTTTTCTAGTGGTAACTGATACACTTTTCTTTAAATAATTGAGTTTATAATAACATTTTCTGTTTCAATCCGTTTAACTGTATTGATGGTCACATTGTCCCATTTTTAGCCAGTGAGAGATATTTCAAGTTGGCTCCTGAGTCCTTTTGACCATATACCTTTATGAGTTTTGAAAAGAAGATAGCATATAAAGGACATCAACATGGGCTGAGTGTGGTGGCTAACACCTGTAATCTTAGCACTTTGGGAGGCCAAATCAGGAGGATCACTTGAGGCCAGCAGTTCAAGACCAGCCAGCCTGAGCAGCAGCAAGACCCCGTCTCAACAAAAAACAGAAAAATTAGCTAGGCATGGGTGGTGCCAGTAGTCACAGCTACTATGGAGGCTGAGGCAGGAGGATCCCTCGGGCCCCAGGAGTTTGAGGTAGCAGTGAGCTATGATGATGCCACTGCACGCTAGCACAGGCAATAGAGTGAGATCCGTCTTCAAAAAAAGACACCAACATGAACTATAAAAGTTGCTTTCATTCTTATAAAGAAAATATATGATTATTATAGGGAAAAAAAACAACCAAAAAGTCAAAATGAAAAATTCCACTTACTAGATTGGTGAAGAACTTTCTGAAAGTGCTTTATTTTTGGCTACATACATGTGGTTATTTACCACCATAAATGAGGTGATATAATCAATGTCGTTTTCTATAAGCTGGTTTTATTACCTACCAGGTGTTTTATAAAGATCCATTCACTGCTATTCTTTTTAAATGGCTGCATAGTTGGGAAAAACTAATTTATATTTTGTTGGGTGTGTAGATTGTTTCTGATTTCTCATTTTTATAAATAGGGCTTTTAAAAACCACTTTATTGATATGTAACTTACATGCCTTATAATTTGCCCATTTAAAGTATACATTTCAGTGGGTTTTTTTTTTTTTTTAAGCATATTCACAAACATGTTCCTGCCACAGTAAATTTTAGAATATTTTCATCACCTAAAGAAAGCCTGCAACCCTTTAGCTCTCACTCTCCTGTTTTCCCCTCTCTCTCCTGCCCCACTGACTCCTAAGCAACTACTAGTTTTTCTGACTCTAGATTTGCTTGTTGTGGACATTCCACATACATATAATCATGTAATATGTGGTCCTCTGTGTCTGGCTTCTTTCACTTAGCAAAATGTTTTCACGATTCTTCCATGTTGTAGCCCATATCTGTACTTTATTCCTTTTTATTGCCTAATGATACTCCACTGTATGAAGATACCACATTTCATTTATCCAGTGATTAGTCGATGGACTTTGTGGCTATTACAAATACTGACCTTATGGATATTCATGTAAAATTTTTGTGTGAACATGTGTTTTCATTTCTCTTGGGCATACTACTAGGAGTGGAATCCCTGAATTCCGCAGTCATATGGCAATTCTATGTTAAACGTTTTGGGGCATTGCCAGATTGTTTTCCAAAGCGCTTGAATTTTACATTCTTACCATCAGTATAAGAAGGTTCCAATTTCTCTATATCCTTTGCAGACACTTGTTATTATCTGACTCTTTGATTATAACCATTCTACTGGGTGTAAAGTGGTGTGTTAATGTGGTTTTGGTTTGTATTTCCCTGATGACTAATGATGTCAGACATATTTTCATGTGTTTACTGATTGTATATCTTCTTTGAAAAAATAACCTATTCAGGTTTTTACCCATTTTTTTATGGGGTTATTTATCACTGAGTTGTAAGAGTTCTTTATGTATTCTTGGTACAAGTCTTTTATTAGATACACGATTTCGATGTTAGCCTGCACGTGAATATGTAAATCTATGAGTTACGTGTCTTAATTTTTGCTCTATACTTCCATCAGTATTCATTTTATTTGCATAATTAGTATTAACTCCTGACCTCGAGTGATCCTCCCACCTTGGCCTCCCTGAGTGCTAGTTTTATAGGCGTGAGCCACCTTGCCTAGCCTGTCTTTTCACTTTCTTGATAGTGTTCTGTGAAGCATGAGGTTTTTAATTTTGTCTTTAACATTTTTGTGTAATTGGACTACTTACATGTTTATAATGGCCGCTCGTTATTATATGCGTAATTGGTCATTTACTTAACCATTCCTCCTTATCTCACAAGTATCACAGTCATGAACATACCTAGATGTCCATAAATTTTCACCCATATTTCTGATGATTTCTTTAGTGATGATTAAACAGAAATGGATTAGCATGTTAAAGATTAAGAGGGTTTCAAGCCTTTTTTGGGGTCAAATTTCTTGTGAGAAACGTTATGTCCGGTTACCTTCCTATCAGCAAAGCACAAAATGTTTCCAGTACTCCCTTGTTAGTGCTGCAGGTAGATATTAACATTTATTAGCTGCAGTTCATTTGGGCCTATTGGTGTTCCTTGCCCTGTTGCAATTGGAGCTGCTGTGTTTTTTTAAACTATTTTTGTGTTTTAAAGTCCGTTTTAGCAAATTATACTTTTTCATGGGCTGGTATTCTTAACTGTACCTGTTAGATGGGATATTGTGTCCCTCCCTCTCAAGCTAACTTCAATTCTAGAAGATGTTAATGGAGCTTTCTTTTTTCCCTTTAAGTGTTCCAGGTATTTTATTATAAGGCCTCATGGAACCAAAAAATATAACTAATGTGTATCTGAAGGACTAACTCTTGTGGGAAACATTCTTACCATTATTGACTTTGAAACCTACCTCTTTCTTCTCCTTCTCCATTTGTTTTTACTCTTATTTTTAAAGTAATGGGACAGTGGATAAAATGCCAGCATCTGGGATGATCTGCTGCTGCTTTTGGAAGCCATGTAATCTTGGATATTTTTCCACTTCATTTAGAAAAGTCACTTTTTTTTTTCCCCCAAAACAGTCTCGCTTTGTTGCCCAGGCTAGAGTGAGTGCTGTGGCGTCAGCCTAGCTCACAGCAACCTCAATCTCATGGGCTCAAGCAATCCTCCTGCCTCAGCCTCCCGAGTAGCTGGGACTACAGGCATGTGCCACCATGCCCAGCTAATTTTATATATATATATATATTAGTTGGTCAATTAATTTCTTTCTGTTTATAGTAGAGACGGGGTCTCGCTCTTGCTCAGGCTGGTCTCGAACTCCTGACCTCAAGCAATCAGCCTGCCTTGGCCTCCCAGAGTGCTAGGATTACAGGCGTGAGCCACCGTGCCCGGCCTGAAAAGTCACTTCTTAATCAGTGATTTTATGCAAAATTATTTTGGAATTGCAAACAGGCTTTTGAGCTGCTAGCTTTCCCCTTTCCTTAAAGAAGTAACCTAGTGAGTTACTGAAACTGGTGTTTGCTTCTAAGATTCTCTCGTCTTCTGTTTTTCAGCTTGGGTTCTGAGGTTTGGAAGATAAACCAGGCAATTTCTGCTGCCCTTAGCTTTTTGCTTGACTCTCCCCACACTGTTGTGCTGGAGGACCCTGTGACTGAAGTAGGGGTTTGAAGAGAAGAGCAGCTTAATAGCGTGCCCTATGAACTTCCAGGTGGCAGTTAAAAAGCCTTGTTTTTACACATGGATTTCTCAACAAGATGAGATTGGGGTGGGGGTGGGGTGGGAAGCGAGGTGAAGAATGTCATACTTAAGCGCGGTGGTCCCCAACCCCAAACCTTGGGCTGTGGCCCATTAGGAACCAGTCACCCATCACAGCCTGAGCTCTCCCCCTAACCTTCCCCCCACCCATCTTCCATGAAAACCAGTCCCTGGTGCCAGAAAGATTGGGGACCACTGCTTGGGCAAGTTACTTCAAAAAACAAACAAACAAAAAAACTACCTCAGTTTATTCCTTTGTAAAATGGGGATAATAGCCAAGGCATGAATAACATAGTATGTGAAATGTTTATAACAGTGCTTGATAGACTAGTTGTGTGAAAAATTAAAAACTCAATCAAATATTGGTCTCTTGTGGGTATAATGTGTGAATATATAAACATATACAGATACCTTTTAAAAATTGAGGTAAAATTCACATAGTATAAAATTAACCATTTTAAAGTGTACATTTCAGTGTGTTAGTTTCATCTGTGTGGATGTTCCCTGTGTCAGGAATGAGGACTGGTATCGCATCAAGCTGATGACAGTGATCACAAACACAGAACAACTTAGTACAGTTTATCACATAAAAGAAAGAATGAAAGTAAAGGAAGCTCTACAACGGGAAAATATGTTCCACAGAGAGTGGAACAGGTCTGTCTCCAGGAGTGGAGAAGGATGCTGGAGACTGAGCAAGCACATGTTGCCTTTTTTAAGCCCACTAGTTTGTCCCTCCTTCCCCCTGGTGGGATTGGCTGTCGTTTCCCACCTTTGGGGATGATTGACAAGTTAATGTTATCTAACAGATTACCTGACAGGTTACACAACAGGGTAGGTTATATAACAGTTTCCCTTCCTGTGCATGTATCTTTTCTAGAGTTCTCCATAAAGCTCCACCCATGTTATGGTAATTAGCTCTAAGTCAGTTACTAGGAACTTTTTACTATGTATGTTCCCACCAGGGAACAGTTCTTAGCCACAGTTGGGTTCCTAGCTACAATTTGGTTTGCACTCTCCATCCTTAGTCACCTCCTTGTCACCTGTTTACCCTCCGCCAGACCTAACAAGTGGACTTTAGCATTTTCATCACCCCCCCAAAGACTCTCGCACAACATGTAAGCAGTCACTTCCCATTTTCCCTTTCCTTCAACCCCTGGCAACCACTAATCTACTTTGTCTCTGTGGATTTACCTATTCTGACAAATGGAATCATACTGTGTGTGGCATTTTGTGTCTGGCTTATTTTACTTAGCATACTGTTTTTGAGGTTCATCCATGGCATAGCATAAATCAATACTTCATTCCTTTTTATGGCTAAATATCCCATTGTACAGTATCTGAGGGTTCCCTGCCTGTGAATTCTACCAGCTGAGGACAGAAAATATTGGGGGGGATGGATGGTTTTGTTTGTAGTGAGCATGTATAGAGTTTTTTCCTTGTCATTACTCCCTAAACAGTGCAGTATAGCAGCTGTTTGCATAGTATTTATGTGTTACAAGTAATCCAGAGATTATCTAAATTATATGGAAGGATGTGTATAGGTTATATGCAAATACCATACCATTTTATATAAGGGAATGAGTATCCATGAACTTTGGTATCCTAGGGGGTTCCTGGAACCACCAGTCCCCCATGGATACTGAGAGGTAACTGTTTACATCATGTTTTGTTGATCTATTCATTAGTGGACACTTGGGGTTGCTTTCACCTTTGTGAAAAATAATGCTATGAATGTGGGTGTACAAATATCTCCTTGAGTCCTTGCTTTCTTTTGGGTATATATCCAGAAGTGGAATTTCTGGATCATATGGATATGGGAGTTCTATTTTTAATTTTTTTGAGGAACTGCCATACTTTATTTTCCATAGCAGCTGCACCATTTTACCCAGTAATATATGAGGCCTCCAGTTTTTCCACATCCTTGCCAACACTCATTATTTTCCTTTTTAAAAAATTATAGGTGTTCTAATGGATGTGAAGTGATATTTCCTTGTGGTTTTGATTTACATTCCCCTAATGACTAATACTGTCAAGCATCTGCTTTTCTTTCTTTCTTTTTTTTTTTTTTTTAAAGACAGGGTCTTGCTCTGTTGCCCAGGCTGTTCTCGAACTCTTGGCCTCCAGTGATCCTCCTAGTTGCTGAGGTTACAGGCATAAGCCACTGTGCTTGGCTAGGCATCTTTTCTTGTGACACACGCACTTCTGAAAACATCTGGAGAGACTCACCAAACTGACAGTGGTTTCTTTTAGAGTCAGGGGGAAGTCCCTGTTTTGGAAGCAGGTGGTTCAAAAAGGACCTTAATGTTACACTATTTTGAATGTTTTTACAAGTATTTCTTGTGAGTAAAATGTAGCCCAAGTTAATGCTGGTTAATATCTTCAACTGATTGAAATAGACAGAAATGTATTAATAGTATTTAGTGCTTGGAACATGAGCTAGAGAAACCTGGGAGTTGATAAAACTCTTTATCTGCCAAAGGACGGTTTTGGTTTTCCAGTGGAGGTGAGGGCCAAGTAAGGATTGAACTGGTCTCAGTCTGTATGTCTATATAAAATTGTATGGGGAAACGGAGCAGCTTATTAGACCAAGTGGTTGAAGAGTGTGGGCTCTGGAATCTGATAGCTGAGGTTGGCATCATTTCTCCAGCACCTGACTGTCAGAGTTCTGACAATGTCAACTCCTTGTGCTGCAGTTTACTTGGGTATGAAAAGGGAGAATATTACCTCATGGGATTGTGTGCACTGAGTGAGTTAAAGTAGATGAAACTTCTGGGACAGCGCTTCTCCCAGAGAGCATGCAAATGTCATGATTGGCGACTGGAAAAAGGCTACTATGGTGGATAGAACAGAGTGGCCTTAGAGGCGTGGATCACATGGGGTCTTCGGGGCACTTTGGGATTTTGAGTGCGATCTAAAATACGGGTGTGGTGGCTCATGCTTGTAATCCTAGTACTTCAAAAGGCTGAAGTGAGAGGATCACTTGAGTCCAGGAGTTCAAGACTAGCCTGGGCAACATGGCGAGACTCCATCTCTACAAAAAATTTTTTAGCTACTCAGGAAGCTGAGGCTGGAAGATTGCTTGAGCCCAGTGAGCTATGATCTTGCCACTGTACTCCAGCCTGGGCAGCAGAGTGAGACTCTGTCTTTAAAAAAAAAATTATATATATATATATATATACACACACACACACACAATATGTATATATGTATGTAAGTGTAATAATTTTTTTTAAAGAAGGGAAGCTCTTACTGTATGACTTGATCAGCTCAGCTTTTAAAGACAGTCTAGCTCAGCAGTGTCCATTAGAAATATCATGTAAGTCACTTATGGATGCATTTATTTGGTGGTAACTTGGACTGTGCGCGCGCTCGCCCTCGCCCTCTCCACATGACTTTTTGGAATCCTAAAGTAGTGTCTCCTCCCTAACTTCTGAAAGTGCAAAGTGGCCAGAAAGTTGTGAGTTTTTGCTCCATGTGGCTCTGAAACTGGAACCTCCATGTGGTTTGATCGAGGCTTCCCTCTGGTTTTCTTCGGTGGTGAGGATGATGTGCAGTGTGGCTTCAGAGATTATCAGTGATCTGGTCTGTGTGTGCAGGCCTTCTTGACTTGAAAGTCATGTTCAGATTTTGGGAGGAAATGGTTTGAATGATTATCCAAGTGATTATGATGATAACATTTTAGAGAATTTTACATTAAGATGGCTATTTCTTTGTTTTTTATTTGGATTTTATGCCAGTATTGACTAGAAATGATTATTGGGATCTGCATTGTTCACTGTTCTTTGTTTTATACTTTAGCTAGCTTTCCCTCAGATAGATGTAAAAGAGCAAAGTTCCTGGGATGATTGTACCCGTAACAGACAAGTAGCTTCTGTGGAAATATCTTGAGCTGTGTTTGGAGGCAGTTGCTTTCCTCTCCATATCCCTAGCTCTACAAAGCTGATTCTGTAGAGACTTCTTGCTTTTCTTGTAAAAACGAGGAACAGTCAAAATGACTTCTGTTGTGCCCCTTCACCCCGCAAATGTTTGAGACTGGTTTTAGTATTTGGTAGGTTGTGAAGGGTATATGTTTGTGGTTTTGACAAGGTGTGTGTTGGAGCAAGAAAGTGTAAAATATCCTGCTTTGAATTTTACTGTAATTTCACTGTGGTTTTTGTAATGCTTGTGACTTTCCACTTCTACATCTTTTTGTATGAATTCACTACAAATACCTGCTTATATTAACGTCACCACGGACTTTGAAAGGAACCTAGAATTAGCTTCCTTTCCCCTCAGGCAAAGACTGTTGTGGCTTATTTTTAACCTCTTACCTTTTATTGTTCCCCACTGAGCTGAGCTGTGGGTTCAGAGGTAAGACAGGGTCCCTTCCCTTAGTGAGTTTGCAGGCTAGCACAGCTCTGTCTGGAGACAGCCATGTGCATTTTCAGGCCGTAGATTGGTGCACAGACTGCGATGCCCAACATTGTCCCGTCATCTTCTTAACCACATAAGGCAATTGTAACATAGGCAAATCAAGAAGACTTGCAACCTAAGATCATATGTGAAAAACGACCTTCCAGCTTAAGCGTGGAAGCCGGGGTTAACTATGAAAAATAGATTACTTGTGACGCACCTGACAAGCACATCATTATAGGTAGTAATCACTAGTCTAGTGGGAAAATAAAGATCAGGAAAGGGATTATAAAATGGCATTGCTTTCATTTCCAGGAAAAGGTGTTGTGGAAGTTGGGAGAGAGAGGCACTTAACCCAGCCTTGAGAGTGTGATGGAGCCATAGGTGTGGGGAAGTATCTGGAACAGGTTGACAACCTCCTACACCAGGTTGAAGTATGGACAACTATAGCAATTTGAAATCACTGAAGGGGGTAGCAACTTCTGGCAGGAGGATAGGAGGCAAGCGTGCTGCTACAACTCTTGGTTCAGATAGTTCAAAGGCGATGGGAGACCTTAGTGGAGTGTCTGCAGAGCGTAAATTACATACTTCATGCCTATAGCCATATCTATGGAAATGTATCTTATTTTGTGGGTGTTAGGGCTCATGCAGAGGAAATCTGACAACATTGGAGGCACAAAGGTAGTCTTTTACTACTTCAAATTAATAATTTTAAAAAACCCCACTAGGCCATTTCCTGATAATGTTGATCTTATTTTTTATCACTTTTATTGAGATATAATTCACATACCATAAAATTCACTATTTGAAGTATACGGTTCAGGGGTTTTTAGTATGTAAAGAGATATGCGCAACCATCACCACAGTTTTAGAACATTTTCATCACCTCAAAAAGAAGCCTTGTAGCTGTTGCCTTCCACCTTCCATTCTCACCATCCCTAAGCAACCACTAATCTACTTTATTTATTTAATTTTTTTTTTGGAGACAAAGTCTCACTCTGTTGCCCAGGCTAGAGTGAGTGCCATGGCGTCAGCCTAGCTCACAGCAATCTCAAACTCCTGGGCTCAAGCAAGTGATCCTCCTGCCTTAGCTCCCCGGGTAGCTGGGACTACAGGCATGCACCACCATGCCGCCACCATGCCCGGCTAATTTTTTCCTTCCTCCCCTCCCCTCCCCTCCCCTCCCCTCACCTCCCCTCACCTCCCCTCACCTCACCTCACCTCACCTCACCTCCCCTCCCCTCCCCCCTCATCAAGCTCTTGCTTAGGCTTGTCTTGAACTCCTGACCTGGAGCCATCCGCCTGCCTCAGCCTCCCAGAGTGCTAGGTCTACTTTCTATCTTGACAGAGTTCCCTATTCTGGACATTTCACACTAATCTGCTATGGCTGTCTCCTTTCACTTAGCATAATATTTTCAGGGTTCATTTAGGTTGTAGTGTGTATAAGTAGCACTTCCTTTTTATGGTTGAATAACATTCCATTGTACGAATATACCACACTTTGTTTGTCCCTTACATTCTTCAGCTGATGGGCATTTGGGTTTCTACCTAGTATGATCTTAATTCTTTACCATTATGTTCAGGAAAGTGATATTTGCATTTATCATCTGTGCTATTTCTATATTTAGATGAACACTTTAAAAAAAAACCCTGAACTTTTGAGGCTTTCAAGTCCTAAATACATAAAAGGGGGGATTCTAAAGCCTCAGGCTTTAATTTGCATTGATGCCCTTTCCGCCAGTTGCAATAAAAAACGTATTTAAGCATAGACAAATGTTTCCTTTCCGGCTTGAGTAAAATAAATTAATTTAGTTATGGGAGGTTTGGTTTCTTAGAGATTTGTGGAAGTGTTGGAAATGCACGGTGGAAGATTTTTCTTTTGTTTGTTTTTGGGTTTTTTTTTTTTTTTGGCCTTTAAACAAGACTTCAAAATACATTTGTGGCTGACATTGATAGGAGCATTAGAAAATACAGATGTCCAGCTGTGTGCAGTGACTCACGCCTGTAATCCTAGCATTTTAGGCTGAGGTGGGAGGATCACTTGAGCCCAGGAGTTCCAGACCAGTGTGGGCAACAGAGAGTTGATGGTGTGTGCCTGTAGTCCCAGCTACTCGGGAGGCTGAGGCAGGAGGATCAATTGAACCCAGGAGTTGGAGGTTGCAGTGAGCTATGATGGTGCCACTGTACTCTAGCCCAGTCTCACAACAGAGTGAGACCCTGTCTCAAAAAAGGAAAGAAAAGTAAATACAAATGTTCTAGGAACTGAGGGGAGAGAAGAACCCAGTTTAGATAATTTGTGACAGGTGACAGGAACACTGTCTTATCTTTCTGTTTAATGCAGGATTGGACAAAAAGTCAGAACATATCCAGAGTAAGGTGTTTAAGTTCAATGGGCTGCAATGGTGTGGTACAATTTGGTAGCCTTGCTTGACATAAAAGAGAGTATTCTGATAATGCCTGCTTCATAAATTGATGGAAAACTTACTATAGCAGTGCACCATTGTTTGGCGGTTGGAAACCCTTTTAAGATTTGAGGATCGTGTTAGGCTTATTGACAGCTCTCTCCCCATTCTCTGTTATTACCTCCAAAACTTATACATAGAACTTTGAGTAAGACAACAAAGATTGACTGAAATATGTCCATAGTGTCTAGGTAAAGCCCTGTGGGTTGTGTCAATTTATTAGCAGCTGGGTACCAAGATTGATACTGGGCCTATTTCCTATAAGGATTATAGGTTTTTTGGTTTTAGAGTGAGGCTTATTGAAGTAATGTTTACATACAGTAAAGTTCACCATTTTTATTAGTACACAGGATTGTGGTTTCTAGTTGTTTTTCTAGAGATTTTGCACAAAGAACAGTTGGCAACCGGTACCATTTATTTATCCTCAAAAATAGAATGTTTAGCTACACACAATTCTTGTTTTAAGATAGTAAACTCTAGGCCGGGCGCGGTGGCTCACGCCTGTAATCCTAGCTCTCTGGGAGGCCGAGGCAGGCGGATTGCTCAAGGTCAGGAGTTCACAACCAGCCTGAGCAAGAGTGAGACCCCGTCTCTACTATAAATAGAAAGAAATTAATTGGCCAAATAATATATATAGAAAAAATTAGCCGGGCATGGTGGCGCATGCCTGTAGTCCCAGCCACTTGGGAGGCTGAGGCAGAAGGATCGCTTGAGCCCAGGAGTTTGAGGTTGCTGTGAGCTAGGCTGATGCCATGGCACTCATTCTAGCCTGGGCAACAAAGCGAGACTCTGTCTCAAAAAAAAAAAAAAAAAAAGATAGTAAACTCTATATGATATGTGCAATGAAAATTTTGATGTATATTTCCTGAATTTTTAAAAATGTGTTTTCTTTAAACATTCCACTGGTAGATAAATCAATTTTTTTAAAGTTTACTTATTTATGTGTGCATATGTCTAAGAATATAATATCTGTGTCACTTTCTCAGGGGAGCTTTTAGAGAACATTAGTTTCATCAGTATTATTGTAGATTTAGTCAATGTTTATAGATAGAGTTATTATAACTTTTGTAGTATTGTCTCTAAGAGTAATGAAAGTTAAGGTGGTATAAGCTAAACTCTGGAGACTAATGTATTTAATTACTGAACAAATTGCTTTTAGGGAAAATTAAGAATGATATTATTTAAATATATTAAATTGGCAATGGTCCCCTCCCTATTCCCTGCATCCCTCCCACCCCTGCCTCTCAACATACTCAAGTTGCTTATAAAGCTCTACTGTTAGTGTGGCTTTCATTTAAAAGCAAATTTTAAAATGGTGGATGTTTGTGCTGCCTTAATTGCATAAGATGGAGTGAATTAAAATACCTTGTTAGATAGAATTCTAACTTACGTATGAAGTAAAACATTTTGGTATTAAAAACTTGAGTTTTATTTAAAAAATATAATAAGTAGGTTACCTTTTTCCCGCCATTTTAAGAAACTGCCTGTTGTATGTTTTCTCTTGGATGGCATTGTGACAAGTTTCCTATTTTTTGGCCTTTATAAAATGTGTCTGTGATCAACATTACATGGCCAGTTCACCCATAAAACAGATGAGCACATTTACCAAGAGTACTGTTCCTAATAAGCTATACCAGGACTTCCTCCTGTGAAGTATTCCCTTAACTTATGAAATATTTGAATGTCTTTTTGCACCTTCAGATTCTAGTGCTGGGGATAGAAAGCAGTAAACAAAATATAACTGTTCTCATGAAGCATACACACATACTAGGGGCTGAGACAGATGAATGGAATTGTATGTGGTAGCAGTTAAGTGCTCAGAAGAACAGTCTTTTAAAATTAAGCTTTATGACTTAACGGTAACTATAATTACTGGTATAGACCACTATAACTACTGGTATAGACCACTCAAAAGAAATTCAGCAAGTTAAAACTTGACTGTGAAAGGGCATTCCATTCTCAATTAGGGATGATTAGCCTTATTTAAAAGAGAAAACAAAAAGCTCATCCCCAGACAAACTTTTATATAGATTTCAAATTGGAACCAGTAGACAAAAGCCTAAAAGATACCATATGCAATAAGCATTGCTTTAGACAAAATTGCTTAAAAGTTTTGTAGGAAATCGCCATAAAAATGTAGCATGTTTCTTAATGGTTTATTGTGTCCTGGGGCCAGAAAACATTTTCAAGGGACTACCCTTTAAACCTTGCAATTAGAGACCTCACACCTATAATGCTAGCACTCAATCCTAGGCCCAGGTGGGAGGATCACCTGAGGCCAGGAGTTTGAGAACAACTTGAATGAGAGTGATACCCTGTCTCTATATTAAAAAAACCTTGCAATTAAATTGGTAAGTGGTTCGCTGTAATTTATAGAAATTTATTTATTTTTCTTGTTGCAGTTAGATTCTGATAGAAACATATTCTTTTACTTTTCAAGAAAAATTTCTTATAGTTCTTGGAAACTAAGAATTTGATTTATATTGATGAGACATACACCTGCAATAGATATTATAATAAATTTATAGTTACTGTTTTAACAGCCGCACCATTAGAATAACATGGCACAGTTTAATAATACAGCTACAGGAAACGTGGTGCAAACAGCTTCAAATTTTACAGCCCGGTATAGATTTAGAGATATTCACTTCATTTTACACCTTTTCTATCTACTTGGTCTTTAATTCAAGACTCCAGGTAGAGTATCAACTGTGCCTTCTTCATCTCGCTGCCTGCCTTGAGAGCAGTCTGTTCTGTTATACCCACTATAGCTGTGAAAGGAAGTCCTTTGTAAAGGAACATCTTTTGTGTTTTTTTTGGAGACTAAGTCTCATTCTGTCTGTTGCCCCGGCTAGAGTGCCGTGGTGCCAGCCTAGCTCACAGCAACCTCAAACTCCTGGGCTCAAGTGATCCTTCTGCCTCAGCCTCCCAAGTAGCTGGGACTACAGGCATGCACCACCACATCTGGCTAATTGTTTATGTTTTTAGTAGAGGCAGGGTCTCACTCTTGTTCTGGCTGGTTTCGAACTCCTGACCTTGAGCTATCCACCCGCCTTGGCACTCCCAGAGTGCTAGGATTACAGGCGTGAGCCACTGCACCCAGCCTGTAAAAGAACATCTTAAAGATAAAATGTTAGTTTCTTAACTCAGACACTTGTCTTGTGACTTTGTATACAAGGAGGAAGTATGATGATGTGTTCATGTACGTGTGAGAAATATATGCTCCTTCTCCTTCTGTTCCAGGACTGTCCCAGGAGCTAGATGGCTCTGGCTTTGAACCCTTTGCTGAGCCACTGTTACTTCTTGGTTGGCCAAAGGAAAGGAGATTAACGCCAGGAATCTAGGAATAGGCAGGAGAGAAGCCCACCAAGCGAGCCGTTTGTCCATCCCGTAGTTCTGCAGTCCAAAGTCCCAATTAATTTTTCAGTTCTCTTCTATCACAGTTACTTAGTGACCTTAAGACATATTCATTCCTGCCCTTGCTAATAACTTGGGAAACTGAAAATTTATAATTTTCTCTCCCCCTCCTGATAGGTGCTGGATGGTTTACTAGTCCAGTATGGAGTGGTAGAAAGCTGTGAGCAAGGTACATGTATTCTGAATTGCTTTCAATTTTGTGAAAGGAAGGAAGTAGAAAGAAAACTAACTTTTCTTTTCTTCGTTTTTCTCTTCCTCTAGTGAACACTGACTCGGAAACTGCAGTCGTAAATGTAACCTATTCCAGTAAGGACCAAGCTAGACAGTAAGCGGTTTAAAACTTTTTATACATATATATATATATACACACACACACACACTAACTAGGTTAAATATAGTAACATATTTTGTGGACTTCGCAGTTGGAGAGGGGCTGGTGGGTAGCAGAAAAGAAACTTTACTTTGCAAAATTTGACCCTGTAATGGCCCCTTTCTTTGTTGTTTTGGGTTTTGATTTTTTTTCAGTTTGTCTACCAAGAATCTCCATTGGTTAAAGTTGTAATTACATTTTCAAGTATATCTTTAATGCCAATAATTGAGTGATCTAGTATGAAGCTGAGTTACATCCTATTTATAAAAAGCTCTGGGCCTAGGTATTGTTGCCAAATTACAAGAAGTCTCCCCCTCCCCTTTATTGGTACGATCGATACATGTATTACTGCTGTTTTATCCAAAGCTGGTAAGTCACTCATGTGTTACTAACAACAGTGTTAGTTAAATCTTCTTGTTCACTGATTTCTCTGACTGCTGTTGTCACTGGACAATGTGTGGACATTGGACCAACGTAATTTGCTATTAGATTTATGGAAAAACTATATTCCAATGCAATTGACAGGCAATATTTTGCAGATCAAATGATCTGCCCTAGGAAAAGATAATTCTGTGGGCTTTGAATGATCAGATGGACTTAATGAGCACTAGAAAGAGAATGGGGATCTCACAAGTACTGCCTTTGATGGATCTGTTCAGAACATAGACACGGAGAAACGGCACACCAAGTGCCCAGCAGCACAGCGCTGTCAGCTGACTACACAAGTCTTAACCACCTCCAGATACAGTACAGGGAGGAACATGCCTGTCCTCTGTGGGAAAGCTGAAAGGAAAGATTACGCTGTCTGACCCTGAGCCCTAAAAGAGAAAGATGAAACAAGCTGCAAGAGTAGGAAGTGAGCTAGGTTATCAAAACAGTGCCCACTCATGGTAGGACTATGAAAGGAAAGATAAGGCTGGGAAGAAGATGGAAATTTATATAACACAAATGGAACTTTATTTTTTAAAGTGGTAATATTCACATGGTGCAAAATTTTAAAGGTCTAAAGATGCACATAGTGGAAATTTTCCTCCCCGTATTATTCCCCCAACCTCATCCCTTGTGTGAGAGAACCGTTTGTAAGACAGATACGTGTGTATTTTTCCTCCTTTTACATAAATGATACCATAATATTTGAGTGTCTTGTACATATAAATATATTTTTATAGTAGTTGCATACTATTTGATTATATGGCTACAGAATGATTTGTCCCAATCTGGATATGTAGGTTGTTTCTAGTTTCTTGCAGTTATGACCAGTGACCTATTGAATCTCATTGTTGCATGTATTAGCGTGCATGTGTGTGAAGATATCTACAGGATACATTTCCAGAAATAGAATTGCATTTTTAATTTTACCCTTCATAGATTTTGGAGTAGCTTAAATTCTGTTCAGCATTGTGTGAGAGTCTGTTTCTCCATACTCTCCTCAACATAGGACTTTATCAAACTTTGCCAATCTAGTAGGTGAAAGTGGTATCTTGTGTTAATTTTCATTTTTCTCCTAAGTGAGATCGAAGGGTGTTTAATATGTTTACACATATTCTATTTTTCCTTCTGTTTGTATCCTTTGTTCATTTAACAAATTTTAGCACTTATGAGGTCCTGGACATTTTATAAATTGTGGTATGAGTTGTAACACAAATTGATTTTTATAAATTTTGTTGTTCAATCATATCATGTAAGAAGAACAGCGAAATTGAAGCTTTTAATACCCTCAGTAGATGAGGTGGATAAGAGTGAGCATAGTGAAAAGGCAAAAAGCTCCTTTTGCCTTATATGTTTTACTGTTGGATAGAAAATAATTTGGGATTCTGTGATAAGCCTAAGGATATTTGGAGACTGTCAGAGGTCTGTTCTAGTTTCCTTATTTGAAAACTTGGGCGAGGCTATCTAGCTAAAGGGGGAAAAAAATTGCTTAATTTTACAGCTAAGTCAAATTGGAGACATAATCTACATAGCTTTTAAGAGACTTAAGATGAGCTTTGGTGTAGGATGAGTTAATTGACATTTAGCCCCCTCCTTAAAAAAGTTTTTTTGGAGTGTTAAGAGTACAAGCACAAGAAACGTAGACCAGATAGTCAAGGCAGAATTATTGCTGAAAAGAATACTAACATGACAGCAAGCTGAATGTGGAGACATTCACAGTCTCAAAATTCTTTATAGTGATTGTTAGAGATTGGCAGGCTCCTGTTGATCCCAAAGAGAGCAGGAAAAGGCTGTTAAGAATTGTTTAATTAAGCACCTGTTAATAAAGGTCTTAATAAAAGAATTGTTTAATTTAGTAATTTGGTAACCTAAACAAATCAATTAGGCATTTCAATTAGGGAAGTAGTCATCAGTGCCCTTCATCTAATATTGAATCAGTTAACATTTATTGATTGAGTAATAACTATTGACTAAAAGCTGCCAATGAATAAAGGCAAAGTCCCTATCCTCAAGGACAAGCCTTCTGGTGATGAGAGTATTTAGAGAGGGACCATGCAATTTTATTAATTCCTGCCTACGTCAAGTTGCCTTATAAGAATGGCATTCGCACCCCTTCTCCAAGAAGTCTAAAGATTGAAGAGAATTAGAAAGCAACTGACTATTTAGAGAATGTTAATAGATCTAAAAAAAAATTGGAAAACTCAGTTTTATTATATAATGTTATGAAAATTGTTATCTATTAGAATTTCCTAATAAGCTATTTTTTGTTGGTTTTTTGGGTTTCTTTTGATACAGAGTCTTGCTTTGTTGCCCGTTCTAGAGTGCAGTGGCATCATCAGCTAACTGCAACCTCAAATTCCTGGTCTCAAACAATCCTCCTACCTCAGCCTCTAGAGTAGCTAGGACTACAGGCACCACCATGCTGGGCTAATTTTTCTATTTTTAGTAGACATGGGGTCTCTGTGTTGCTGCCCAGCCTGGTCTTGAACTCCTGGCTTCAAGTGACCCTCCCATCTTGACCTTCCAAAGTGCTGGGATTACAGGCATTGAGCTACCACACCCAGCCATAATAGGCTGTTTTAAAAAGGGCTATGGAGTGCTTCTCATTCTGTGAGGAGAATTTTATTTGAGAGGCATTGGGTGTAGTGAAGAAAGTGTGGGCTCTGAGCTTCAGTTTTCTTGGCTACAAAATGAAGGTCAAGAAGAAACAATTTACAAGGCTGTGAGGTGGGAGGATTGCTTGAGGATAGGAGTTCAAGTCCACCCTGGACAACATAGCGAGCCCCCATCTCTACAAAAAATAAAATATATTCATGCACATGTATGTACTCATAATATTTATAGAAAATGGCCTTATCAAAAGGCCTGGCACATAGGCACTCAAGGAATAGTAACTGTTATTTAATCCGCTGGTTCTGGGCTGCTTCTAAGCAGCTTGAAGTATCTTCCAGCACTTGTTCCACAGAATCCTGACAGCCTGCTTCCTTAAACCAGCCTGGTGTCGTTTCTCCAGGCCTTCCTTGGCAGGCCACCCAAAGCTCAATCTTTAGGTAACGAGGGCTGCATTGATAGTCTCAATTTTCTCTTCCGGGCATCTGCCACTTGGAAAGCTGTGTGACTGGGATGTGCTTGGGAAGGTGTGAGTAGAGCTTGCAGGTTTGGGGTTGAATTCCAGAGTCATTGTACATGAAATGGACCCTGTGTCACCACTTTTCTAGCTGTGACTTGGTCAAGCTAATGTGTGGTGGTTGATCCCCATCTCTAATAGGGGAATGATTATAGTCTTTTAGCTCATGAGGCTGTTGAGGAACTAAGTTATTGCCTCCAAAACACTTATTATAATAGAGCTCAAAAGTTAGCAGCTACTCATTTTCTAATATGTTTTATTGCTGCTAATACCTTGTTGCTTGCTGAGGAGCTAGGGAACTAGTTTCAAAATGTTTGCAGCAGCCTCTGTTACTTTACAGCTCTGTGAATGCCACTTTTAAGAATCCTCAAATATGGCCCGGTGCCTGTAATCCTAGCACCCTGGGAGGCCAAGGCGGGCAGATTGCTCGAGGTCAGGAGTTCGAAACCAGCCTGAGCAAGAGCGAGACCTCGTCTCTACTATAAATAGAAAGAAATTAATTGGCCAACTAATATATAGAAAAAATCATGCTGGAATTTCATATTCATTTCTTGTTGGAAAAAAAAAAAAAGAAAGAAAGAAAAAATCAGCCGGGCACGGTGGCGCATGCCTGTGGTCCCAGCTACTCGGGAGGCTGAGGCAGCAGGATCGCTTGAGCCCAGGAGTTTGAGGTTGCTGTGAGCTAGGCTGATGCCACGGCACTCACTCTAGCCTGGGCAACAAAGTGAGACTCTGTCTCAAAAAAAAAAAAAAGAATCCTCAAATATGGCTATGTCTCTAAGACAGAATTTAACGTGGAAATTCCTGCCACCTTGTGGCTAAGATAAATCAAAGGTTAATGGCACACACATATTACAGGTAATATGTATGATTGTTTTAGGCTTAAGTCTTAGATTGATTCATAACTTACTAAAATAATGAAATTAATATAATGTTTAAATCTTATTTCATTAGTTATTTTTCATTAAAAATAGGAGTGTTAGCAAATGTACCTTTTGTTCCTTGGAGCAACAGAGTCTCACCACCTCTCACAGGGGTGCTGAAATAAAACCTTCCAGGACAGACTTCACACTAGGAGACTTGTCATGTATGACAAGAAATAACCCCCACAATGTTTAGGCATTCATTGCGGCTCCTTTATTGCAGTGTGGATATCTACGCTTACCTGGTATCAGGTAAACGTAGTTATCGTTAGACGTGTTTGAAGTAACATGGCCAATAGTTAAGGGGAAGAAAATTCTCTAAAGAAGTGTGAAGTAAAATGGCCAACAGCTGAAGTTTAAGAAAATTCTTAACTTTAAACATTTTGTAAATAGAAGATTTACCATGGAGAAAGAAATAAAGCAGAGAAACAAAAAAATTTCTTACCATTTTGCTATTCAGAAATAGCTTATCACTGTTAAATTTGCCAGAGTTTTGTAGAATTTGTCCCATGAAGCATAACTTTAAAAATTACCAAGATCGTTCTGCAGAGTCTTACGGGTGGTTGTTTCATTAAATATATTTATGCTGTTATCTATACACAGCATCTCATCGTCACTGCAGTTTATATACATCCAGTCCTCTAGCAGTGGTCCCAAACCTTTGTGGCAGCAGGGACCATATTCGTGGAGTGCAGGAGTGGGGGAGTAGGAGGTGGAGCTTAGGGAGTGATGTGAGTGGTGGAGAGAGGCTGTAAATACAAATTTCCCTCGCTAACCCGAGCCACCCATCTGCTGTGTGTGCACCTCCTCCTTCGACCCCCTTCATAAGTTTCATTGAAGACAATTTTTCTGGGGCCCAGTCCCTAATAGGCCATGGTACTGGTCCAAAGCTCATGGGTTGGGGACCACAGCTCTTTTGTACATTATCAAGGGTGTTTCCGGTTTTGTTTTTGTTTTTTTCCTTTTAGAACCAATTTAGTTATGAAGCCCTTTGTAGGCAAATACATATTTGGGCTTTATCCATAATTATTTCCTTAAGATGTACCTCCCTGCAGTGCTACTTACAAGGCTTTCAATAATTATTGCTGAATTGTATCTATGAACCTCTTATTCTTGGTACAAGGAGAGAATTTATGGTGTTTCAATAATGGTTAAACCTCATTTTGTTAGGACCTATGTGTGACATACGGCAGTGACATATGGGAATAAGAAAAGGGAGATTTTATTTTATTTTTTGAGACGGAGTCTCACTCTGTTGCCCAGGTTATAGTGCCATGGTGTCAGCCTAACTCACAGCAACCTCAAACTCCTGGGCTCAGGTAATCCTTCTGCCTCAGCCTCCCGACCAGCTGGGACTACAGGCATGCGCCACTGTGTCTGGCTAACTTTTTCTATTTTTTAGTAGAGACGGGGTCTCAGTCTTGCTCAGGCTGGTCTCAAACTCCTGAGCTCAAACGATCTGCCTGCCCCAGCCTCCCAGAGTGCTAGGATTACAGGCGTGAGCCACTGCACCCAGCTCGAAAAGGGAGATTTTAGACGTACACCTTTAGAGCTGAAAGGAACCATAAGTCTAAGCTTTTAGTTTTAAAGGTGAAGCAGCTAATCCCAAATAGGAAAATGACCCTTCCAAGGTAACATGGCTGGTTAATGTTCAAGTTGGACTAGAATTCTGGTCTCTAGTCCATATTGTTTTTTTTACTGTTCAGATCTGTATGTGGACTCTTGGGTAAGTTTAACTTCTCTCGGTCTCATTTCTTCTTTCTTTCCTTCTCACTCATCCTCAGGTTGAACCATTACCTCTATCAAGACTCTTTCAGGGCCCAGCTCACACCTGTAATCTTATCACTCTGGGAGGCCCAAGTTGGAGGATGGCTGGAGTTCAGGGGTTTGAGACCAGCCTGAGTAAGAGCAAGACTCCATCTCTGCTAAAAATTTAAAAAATTAGCTGGGTGTGGTGGTGCTCAGCCATATTCCCAGCTACTTAGGAGGCTGAGCCAGGAGCATCAATTGAGCCCGGGAGTCTGAGGTTGCTGTGAGCTAGGCTGATGCCACGGCACTCTAGCCGAGGTGATAGAGCAAAGACTCTTACGCCAAAAACAAAATAAAACAAAACCCTTTCAGCTCTAAACTGTGATCCACCCCAACAAAACTTTTCATCAATACAGTTAAGTGCTACCAACTAACAAAATTACTCAGCATCTTCTACATGACTTTAAAAATAGCCTTAAGAGCAAAGAGTCAAGTAATGATGAAAAACAGCATCCGGAGCAATACACAATATAGGATAAACATCCTTGTTCTGTTGAATCAAATGCATATGTTTAGCATAATTATGATGACAGTTGTTCATCTCATGCCTTACATGTGCGATAGGTTTGGTGAAAATATTCAAATTTTTACACCCCCCCCAATGAACTCAGCATATCACCTACCCTTTGACATAGCTGAATATCATACTTTGTGCATAGAAAGATTTCAGTGGTTCATTTAAAATTCAGAAACTTAGGATCTTTAGTCATGAGAATGTCATTGCTCTGCAGTTACTATACTTCTGTACTTTGTCACCTGTGTCTGAGTTTGGGGCACTGTGGTTTGAGGGGTCGGGAACTCTGCTTCGTTGGTGGTTAGACAGCTGGATCCGCCCAATAGGGGCTGCCTGCCCTCTGCCTGGAGCAGCCTGAGTTTGGAGTCCTTGCGGCTGGGACTGCACACTGGGTACGGAGCACTGCGCCACCCGACCTCCCGAGTGAGAGAATCTTTTCTTTTCCCCTCAAAGGAAAATATTTTTAAAGCACCATAATAAAATTTAGGAGTTACAGTTTTTGCCATGTTGTGACATGTGACTTTAGATAGTTCCAGAATATTGAGAAGCATCTGGTAACTTACATGTTTACCTCTGTTTATACTCATGGAGAAGGATGTTTGTCTCACTCAAGAAGTTAGGTAGTTTTTTGTAACATTGCTGGCTTAATTTCATGATCAAAATTCACTTCAGAATTCTCTTCTGAAGCTGGCAATGCTGTTTATAATGGGAAAAGGATATGATAGTTCATGATGCTGCCTTTTATTCCTAGACAGAATTGATTTCATTGTTGGGTTCAGGTTTCCTTAAATTTTTTTTCCCTGATAGAACTTTTCAGTGATCTGTACACCCCTGTCTTAAAGGATTAAAGTTGCTTTGAAGGAATCTCTAGTTGGTTGAAACATCAACTTTCTATAATATGCAATATTAAATTTCTCAACTGTTATAGTCCTTTAGAAATAATCGAAATATTTCAGAGCCCTTAGTCCACGTTCCTTTAAGAAAAAGGGAGGGCAAGAGGAAAGTAAAGAGCAATATGTTAACTATGTTAACTTCAGGTTCTGTCATCAGGACATCAGTATAATAAATGTGGTATGTGCCTGTTGTCGTCCTGTGAGGCTTATTAAAAGAATGCCCTCTGACACAGAAATCACATCAAAATATCCCAAGACCTTTCATATTTGAAAAAGAGCAAGCCACAGAGCAATGTCCGTCATGGCCACACTTCTGTGATTGATGGATGGATAAATAAAAAAGTAACATCATTTTCTTTTGGATTCACCTCTGCCTCATCACCCCAGATATGATCATAAACTCCACAAGGCCGGGGACCTCTGTTTCTCAGGAACTGGCTCATGATGGGTACTGAGATTTTGAGTGGCTGACCATCCTGAGTATTAAATTCTACCAGTCTCTCATGAATGGCTCAGAGATATTTATCTATCGATTCTTGAAATGCTTCAAACACCTGTGTTATTTTAGAGGGTGCAGTGTATAGACAGGCATATATTTCTAATGCCTCTTCCATTCTCATGTGGAAGCACTGGCTGGGGCGAGAGCTGCCCGTTCTCTTCTGTCTTGCTGGTTAGACACTCCTAGCTGCTACTAACACTAACCTCGTGGGTTAAACTTAAGAGTTTGACAATGTGCAGATTGTGTACATCAAAGAGAAAATGTGGGGGCTGGTGGTGATGTGGGGACTGAGGGAGGATTATGTGTGTTCTGGGTTTGCTACTTGTGCAGTGGCTTTATTCAGAAGCTTTAGAGCCAATAATCCTGAATGAAAGAGATGGGTGTTGCTTTGCTTGAAAGATGTTATATCGCTCCGTTTCTCTTCCTACCCCCTGTCCCTTGTCAACTTTCAGAGCTTTAGACAAACTGAACGGATTCCAGTTAGAGAACTTCACCTTGAAAGTAGCCTATATCCCCGATGAAACGGCCGCCCAGCAGAACCCCTTGCAGCAGCCTCGAGGTCGCCGTGGGCTTGGGCAGAGAGGCTCCTCGAGGCAGGGGTCTCCAGGGTCAGGGTCCAAGCAGAAACCATGCGACTTGCCTCTGCGCCTGCTGGTTCCCACCCAGTTCGTTGGAGCCATTATAGGAAAAGAAGGCGCCACCATTCGGAACATCACCAAACAGACCCAGTCCAAGTGAGTATTGCTGGGTGTGGTGGGCGTCACTGTCCTCCCCTTGGAATCTCAGGGGCAGAGTATGTTGTTCTGGGACTTGGTGCCCTTCTGAACGTGGTTATGCACCCTCCTAGTGCAGTACTTGGGAACGTGCAAAAACCTGGTGATTTGATATCTGAGTGTTCATCTTGTGTAAATCTGGGGCTAAACCTTAATCTCAAAGGGAACCTGAAATTTTCACGCATGAATGGAAAACAAATGGTACCTAATCCACTTCTGGTTAGGGAGGCCCTGGCAGACAGAAGGGCAGCTTCTAGGTTGTTCTCTGCCCCACCCTCCACCCCCTACCCGCCTTCCTTGCTTATAGAAGTGATTTTCTGGGTCCAAGCCATTTCGTTTGTGGCCTCAATACAGAGTTGGTTTTTCAGTTTTTATGTGAGTTAAGAATTGTTCATCCTATGGTGATTAAGCCATGTAGTTAGAATGGCTTTTTCTTTAAAATGTTGTTTGATAGGTTTAATTCGAAAGTTTTAAGGGGTTGGAAGATTCCCGTCCACATGTTGGAGCTAAATTTTAGGAGCAGAAAGCAGGGACTCTTTGGTTTTATTTACCACCATCTACCAAACAGAGGCCCAGTACTTAAGTCCTGATACAGAGAAGCCCCTTGAATTTGTCAAATGACCGAAAGGACGATGTGTGAATTATGTTTGAAGTCTTTTGTATGTATCTTAGATACTTTCTCAATTCAGAAGCTCCAATGCAGTGTATGTTAGTTGTTTTGCTTTCCAAATCATACTGTTGTGCAGTATGTGGACATCTTGACCCAAAGAAGTTTGGTGATGAGCTGTCACCCCACCCCTAGCCCTGTAGAGTGTGGAACAAGGCACATCTCTGGGGCTGCTGCTGCCTTATCTCCTAAAGAACCCGTGAGTGTACCAGGGAGAAGTGGTTGTCTACAAACAATGTCATTCCACAACCCTTGGGCGAGCTACAGAAATGACTGGGTGGTTTTGCCTTTTATATTTAGAAAGGAGAATGATTTCATTTTATGTGAACTGAGGAATTGGGCATAGTCTTTGTCTCAGTGTTAGAACTGCGGTGCTGTATATACCTTCATATGTGTCTGTTCCAGCAGGCCTAGGGGGATACCCCATTGTCATAGGCACCATGCCCGCACTGAGGTAGCCAGCCCATTTTCCATGCAAAGCTCCAAAAGAAGTGTGTTTAGTGGTGGTTGCATGCCCACTCCCCCTGCAGTGGTGTCTGATCATGCCTTCTCCTGCTTTGAAGCAGGAGATGTTTGGTGCTGGTTACCTGTGTGCAACTTTAATGGCCCTGACCTCATCGTGTAGGGGGTGAGGAAGACAACTGAACCAGAACCCAGATCAGTTTGCCTGGCTTTAATCTTACAATTTAAGGGCTTCTTGCCTCCCTTGATCCAACATTAGTTGCAGAAACTTGTTACATGGCTTCCTTTCCTTGTCATGCAAGGCAGATTAGAGTTACTTTTCGAGTTAACTCGTTTCCTTGTCAGATGAAAGAGCTGTGACTTAAATTGAACTGTTTGTTTTACTCAAGGCAGGAAGATGGGGGATGGAGAAGGGAAGTGATTTTTGTTATATCCGATGATTCATTTGCAGACCTCTGCCCGTGGATTTAATTAACTCTTGCTGTTGAAGTTAGTCATTATCAGAACCTCTGTTTCTGGAATGGTCTCAGAGGGCCACCATAATCTCCAAAGCCACTTTCTCTTCTCTCAGGGTACCAGAGTTTAGTAGTCTTTAACACAGTGAAAAGATGGAAATAAACCGCAGGGAGGAATGGTAACGTGATACCGCCGGAAGACAAGCATCCATCACTGACAATGATTGGGGATGGAAACTGTAGCTGGGAGGATGGTCCTCAAGATTGGGACGATTATTATAATATCTAAGATGCTATTTTTAAGTTTTTTCTAGGTATCTCTTATTTGTTTCATTTCTACATTGCCCCTATTTTTAGTTATAAGTTTTATGTCTGAGGTGAATCTTCAGTTTCAACCAAACATTCAAGAAAATGAAAACCAAATCTTGATGTTGTTGGCACGATGAAGTGGTCATTCTCATGGCCACAAGTTATGTAGTTCTTTATCTTTGAGTGTTTATGTGGCCAAAAGGGCTCAACAAGTACCTAATTTTCCCTAAAACATACATTTTTTGGTTATTTGATCTTATGCTTTCTAAGCAACAACACACTTGTTTTGTATTTGATTCAAAACATGCAGGTTTAAAAATTGTCTCACCCTCTGAGGTAGCCATTGTTAAGTTGGGGGTATATCTTTATAGGACTTTTTTGTTGCATCTACTAACATGTGTAACTCTTAAAAATCATATGATATGTATTGTATTTTTTTCACTTAAGATCAAGACTTTTTACTGTGTTGGTACCTGTAAATTTATATTGTTAAAAAACAGCTGTATGATATAGCTATATTCTTATTTAGCCATCTCTTCCTGATGGGCATTTAAAGGTAATTCTGTGTTCTGTAAATAGTGCCACAGTGAACATTCCTATACCAATGGTTCTCAACTAGGAGAAATCCTCCCCAACCCCACGCCCAGCATGCAACTGGCAATATGAGAGATGTTCTTGCTGTTGTGTCTGTGTGGGAGGTGTGCTGCTGGCACCTAGTGGGTATAGAGGCAGAGGATGTTGCTAAACATCCCACAATGCACAGGAGAGCCTTTGTCCTTACAGAAGATGTATGTACAAATAGCTCGGGCAGGATGAAAAGATGTTCCTGCTTAGTTGGACTGAGGAAAGAGCAAGGAGAGCATTCCTGGAATTAAAACTTGTCTCTAACGCATCAGTGTTGACAGCTTATCAAGACTTTATGCTCTTGAGGGAAGTGAGTCATCCACTCTTTGCCCAGAAGAACTGCGCCTTTGCAGTGGGTGATACAGACTGTTGTGCATACATGCTCACAGCTCTTGCTTTCCTCTCTGCTTGCGCCCACTGTCAGGATCGATGTCCATCGCAAGGAGAATGCAGGGGCTGCTGAGAAGTCAATTACTATCCTCTCTACCCCCGAAGGTACCTCTGCGGCTTGTAAGTCTATCCTGGAGATTATGCATAAGGAAGCTCAAGACATAAAATTGTGAGTAAAGAGGATTATCCCGTGAACGAGGTTTGATATTCGTACTGTTTTATTTAGGATTTCTATGACACAGTTCTTGGGAATTGCCAACAAAGGGAAACGCTAGCCTGGTGGGGCTACGGTAGTTGGCACAACCGATTCAGTTGTAAGGAATAAGCCTTTTAAATACTTAAATATTTTCATTTCCATGCGTATTTGGATACGGGGCGAGTGGGGATAACGGGGAAGAGAATTCCAGCTGCTGAGGCGGCAATTGGGGAACGTAGGAAGCCCACCTAGAACCAAGAGTTGTCCTGGGATTCGTCCAAGACTGAGGCCCGAAATCCTCACTCATCCTTTACTCAGCCTGTTGGAGCTCTGTTCTTGTCCTCTGCCCAGCTCCACCCTGGAGCAGCAGGAGTGTGGAGGCAGGGACGTCCCTAATTCTGTGCTAAGGTAAACTGGAGGTTTATCTGTGTGGTGTAGGCTGGAACTCCAAGTACCCCTTCCACAGGAACTTCGAGGGGAGGTTGGGTTCTGTGCCACTTTCACTGCACAGAACAGCACTACACTAAAAGTGAAATTCGGAGTAAGGTGTTGGAGTTAGCCAGGGGACCTCATTACCAATCTGTCATTTGTAGAGACCTTCAAATATGTTTTAGTAATAAGGTGTTATATGTGGATGCTTTATTATAGGAATGTAATTATTTTTAGTATACAGAAAAATAAATAAAAAACCCACTATTTGATGACCCCTATGACATTTTTAAACAGTGATGTGCATATAACTTAGAAATTCAGAAAGGTACAGAATGAAAAGTGAAAGTCCCCTTTCGGGGGTCTTATCCCTTTCCCCCAGAGTGTAACCACTGTTGAGTTTCTTCTGTTTCCGTCTACAAATTATGCATGTATCTCTCGGTATATATTTTGAAATTTCCTCCTAGGATTGTACCATTTTGCATTTTTACATCGTGTTCTGGTATTAGAGGTTTAGGAATAAGGGTTTGAATAAGAGAATCTATCATTGAAGATAGATGTTCCCTGACGTGAATAAAAGAAAAACTATTTTAAAAATTAACTTCTATCCGAATAGTTGCTAATAGTTTTTCGCCTCTTCTATTCATGCATTACTAGAATGTAGGCCAATTGTCAGCAAGTTTTTGTTGTTGTTGTTTTGAGATAGAGCCTTGCTCTGTTGCCCAGGCTGGAGTGCAGTGGCGTCATCATAGCTCACTACAACCTCCAGCTCCTGGGCTCAAGCAAACCTCCTGCTTCAGCCTCCCAAGTAGCTGGGACTACAGATGAACATCACCATGCCCAGCTTATTTTTTTCATATTTTTAGTTGCCCAGCTAATTTTTTCTGTTTTTAGTAGATATAGAGTCTCGCTCTTGCTCAGGCTGGTCTCCAATTCCTGAGCTCAAGGGATCCTCCCACCTTGGCCTCCCAGAATGCTAGGATTTCAGGTGTGAGCCACTGTGCCCAGCCTGTCAGCAAGTTTTTGGTTTGGTTTTGTTTTGTTTTGTTCCACCACCTCCCCCTCCCTTCGTCAGCAAGTTTTAAGTGTTAACACAATGCTTCCCAGATAGTAGGTAGGATGTAAATGTTTAATGAATGAATATTGTCTTTTTACCCAAGAGTAGGTTTATTTAATAAATTCTAATTCTATGATCATTTTTCTATTTACAGTACAGAAGAGATTCCCTTGAAGATTTTAGCTCATAATAATTTTGTAGGCCGTCTTATTGGTAAAGAAGGAAGAAACCTTAAAAAAATTGAACAAGACACAGACACTAAAATCACCATATCTCCGTAAGTGCTGCCTTGCTTTTGGACCAGAAACTTTTCAAACACTGTTGCTTTTTTATTTTTATTTTTTTTAAGAGAGAGGGCTAGAGTGCAGTGGCATCATCATAGCTCACTGCAATCAAACTCCTCAGCTCAAGTGCCTTCCTGTCTCAGCCTCCCGAGTACCTGGAAATAAAGGTGTGCACAACCATGCCTGCCTAATTTTTAAAAGTTTTTGTAGAGTTGGGGTCTTGCTATTTTGCCCAGGGTGGTCTTGAACTGCTGCCCTCAAGCAATCCTCCTGCCTCAGCCTTCCAAAGTGCTGGGATTATAGGTGTGAGCTACTGTACCCAGCCTCAAATACTTTTTTCTTTTTTTTTTTTTTTTGAGACAGTCTCACTCTGTTGCCCGGGCTAGAGTGCCATGGCGTCATCCTAGCTCACAGCAACCTCAAAGTCCTGGGCTCAAGTGATCCTTCTGCCTCATCCTCCCGAGTAGCTGGGACTACAGGCATGCACCACCATGCCTGGCTAATCTTTCTATATATTTTTTTAGTTGGCCAATTAATTTCTTTCTATTTTGAGTAAGAGATGGGGTCTCGCACTTGCTCAGGCTGGTTTCGAACTCCTGACCTTGAGCGATCCTCTCGTCTTGGCCTCCTAGTGTGCTAGGATTACAGGCGTGAGCCACCACGCCCAGCCTCAAACACTTTATAAGCTGTATGTTTTGAATTAAGCTAATGTCTCCCACTTTTCAGCTGTTCCACCTTACCTATATTGTCATACTTGGACTCTATTTCTGAGCCTCAGCCTACTGCCTGCTATGTTTCCGATCCATATTCAGAACATTATATACTCTTACTAAATAGGAAGAATGGGATGCTTTGCATTTATATTTTCCAGCTGAAGTTTTGACCATGTTTTCTGACATCTATTCCCAAAGCTGGAATATATAACCCAGTTCATGATCCACTGCTGTGTGACAAATTATGCCAGCTTTTGACATCCTAAGATGATAGAGAACATTTATTGCTTGCTAGTTTCTGTGGGTCACCTTAGCTGGGTGGTTCTGGTGCGTGGGGTCTCGTGATGCTGTCGACAGGTGAGTGCTGGCTGTTGGCTAGAGGCCTCAGCACCTCACCATGTGAGCCTCTCCACTGAGCTGCTTGGGTGTCCTTAGCATATGGCGGCTGCCTTCTATCAGTGAATGATCCAGGAAAGAGCACGGTGGGAGCTGCAATGTCTTCTATGACATAGCCTCACAAGTTACATTCTATTATTTTTTCTAATACTGTTTACACAAGTCAGCCCTATTCTCTGGGTGTGGGTGTCATCTTGGAGGCAGGCTGCCACTCCTAGAGTCCGTGGTGCTCTGCAGATATATGGAAAGGTCTTTCTTTTCCTGGGGCTGACTGTCCTTAGTTTCTATCACAGCACCCAAAAAGGTGGGAAGAAGAGAATAGTGAATTTAAGAAAAATGGTAGGGAAAGACTGAGGCAAAGTGTTTCTGTAGCGAGGAGTTTTCAAAGGAGGTCATACAGAAGTAGGAAATTCCTGTTTGGTTGTAAAGAAAGAAAACTACAAGCTGGTAAATATCGTAAGTGATACTACCTTGTCTTGAGTCTTAATGCTCAGAAAGGGGAGAGTTTAAAAGAAAAACTCTTAAAAGCCATTCTACAAGCAGCTATTCTAAAAGTGATGATACAAAATACTTGGCAAGCCTGGGTGGAGACTGGAGATTAGAATTATATACTACTTTAAGTACTCTAAGCCTCCATTATATAAATGTTTTCATTTTTAGCAAGGTTTTAGAAAAAGTTAAGGAATAATACCCCATTTATCTAGCTCAAGGTTAGCCTACAACATTTTACTAGTAGTGAAAATAGAATTTAACTCCAGGAATAATGAGGAAGAGCTGCATCAATATTCCATATCCTTTCAGCATACATACCTTTTCATGGCAGATACCTTTCCCGTTGCTTTTCCTCTCATGGCTGTTGACCAGCTTAGGTTTACACGTTCTCAGATATAATTTTGGTGGATTTTGAAGCCTCACCACGACCTTAATCAAACAGGGAGTTCCTGAATATTGCTGCTGCCACCTAATTCTTTTGTTGTCTAAATAAATGGTCATCAATGGACCATTTTTTAAATTTAGTCAAGATGGACTGATTTATATTATTTCCTCCAGCCTGCTTTAATCTAAATTATAAAGATGCTGGTAAAAATTAAGTTTAGACAATTGAATTCTGGATTGTGGTTTTGGAATATTTCCACGCTTTTCCCTTGTTTGGTGACCCAGAAAATTCAATTCATGAGAATGCCAATTATGCCTAGAATTGGTCAGGGCATATGAAGAACATACTTATTAAAGGTCATGTATTTCTGGTCCTTGCTTTCCACTAAAACCTCCCTACCGTTCCTTTTCAATTCACTGTTGAATTGTGAAAGCTATGTTTAAACCATGGCCTTCATTGAACTATATACAATTAGCAATTTTTACCAAGTAGGCGGGAGTGGAATTATTTTCTTCTCTCCTGCAGCTCAAATATTCTTGGATTTGTGTCTTTTGGGGCTCATTTCCAATCACGTTTGACCCCCCACTTTTGCATACTGCCAGGGTCGAAAATTTGTTTTTAATTGCCATGTGTGGCTGAATTATTAACTGTCTTCCTCCTCTAATTCTCACTCTTTTTCCTCGCTCTTTTTCATTCCACAGATTGCAGGAATTGACGCTGTATAATCCGGAACGCACCATCACAGTAAAAGGCAATGTTGAAACATGTGCCAAAGCTGAGGAAGAGATAATGAAGAAAATCAGGGAGTCTTATGAAAATGATATTGCTTCTATGAATGTTAGTTTTAATAAGACAGATATGTCTTTATTTCGATGAATAGTTAAAAGGTGTTTATTTCATAAATACTGATTTCTTTAGTGGTGTTGTCATTGGAAGTAGTTCTCATTGATTTTTAGTACCTCAGCAAGTACCCTGGGATAGTAGGGAATATAGTAGCTTTGACAGCAGGCTTGGCTATCTTTGTAATTCCACACATTGTTTAGTATTTGAGCCTTAGGTTCCTTCTCAGTGAGGTAAGGCTAATATCTACCTACAAAAGGTTAATATAGTACCTCCCTTCCCATGTTAATTTGAGGAGTTTAGTGTAGAAGGAATGTGGGCTCTAGAGCTATGTAAACTAGGTTTGAATCCCTGTTCAACTATTTATGAGCTGTAGCTCTATTCTCTTAGACAATTTGCTTAGTCTCTTTGAGCCTCAGTTTTCTCATCTGTCAAATGGGGCCACTACTTACCTTGCATGCATAGGATTACAATAGATATAATGCATATATAAGTTAATGTTAAGATTACAAGCTTAAAATTTACTTGATAACTTCAGTAAACCCTGGGAGATAACAAGAATTTCAAATGACAAAACAATCAGTGTGGTGTATTTAAGGCTATCAAATATTAAAGCAAATTGGTGATATTCCTTAATGGATGAAATGGTGCAGAAAATGGAATACTTCAAAATTCAATCTTAAATTTTGAATTAAATGATTTAAAATAAAATTCTTAAATCAGACCAGTCATCCAAAACACCAAACCTCTGAGAGGAGGGAAATGTGAAAGTGTTACCTTTGTGTAAAGAACCTAGAATGCTGAGCATGTCACCCCAGATGACTGCCAGCCTTTGTATTCCAACTGCTTGTCCAGATGTTTTAGACTCAATGGGGATTAAGTCCAACCCCATGGGCCTTTTAAAAAGATTATCAAGTCTCAATTCTACTCTCTACGTTACTTCCTCAACCCTTATAAAATTAAACTAAAGTAAAATCCCCTTTCTGGCTCCTATATGGATGTTCTAAAGATATGTTTAGTTGCAGTGGTTACATGGGGATGTGACCAAATTTGTTTTAGGCCTCTTGCCCCATGAGTGCCAAATTTTAACCAAGGAATAATGATCTTTTGTTTCTTTTTCTTCTTTTTTTTGGGGGGGTGGTGGTGGTGGGGGATTGGTCAAAATATAAAGATCTTTTAATAGCTGGTTCTGTATACGCTGGTTTGCTTTTCAATGAACGTATCCTACTAGATTACCTCTTCAACGAATACAAGATTTTCAGTCTGTATTTACCATGTGCCCACAGTATACAGAGTACATTTTTGACTGAGCTCTGCAAGCTGGTCGGTCATAAGGGAAAGGAAGGCTGTCTGTGAGACAGCTTAATACAGCTGTGGAACAAGGAGGATGCAGATCAGCACACAGATGTTAAAATACCCAGAGATGTAAGCTATATGATCAAGTATAGCCACATGGGACATCTGCTTTAAGTTTGAGTCATCAGACGATCTCTTTCTTTGAGACAAGAGATCACAGTCTGAATATTGTCACTTATAAATGTTCACGTTCCCTTGATTCTTTTAATCGTCAAATAAAGGGACCTTTTTACCGTTGCAGCTTCAAGCACATTTAATTCCTGGATTAAATCTGAATGCTTTGGGTCTGTTCCCACCCACTTCAGGGATGCCACCTCCCACCTCAGGGCCCCCCTCGGCCATGACTCCTCCCTACCCACAGTTTGAGGTAAGGTAACTTACTGGTCTTGGCTTTCTTTGTGGTTGAGTGGGATGCAGTCTCATCAGCCTGTACTGCCCCTGAATTAGGGTGACATTCACTTCTAATTGGGAAAAACCTTAATGTAAACCAGTCATCAGTTTAGAGCCAACATGTTCTCCAGGTCTTGTCAACAGAAGTTTCTTAATTGCCCCTTTGTAGAATAGACATGGTTATTTTGAAGTGTTTGGATGGTAGAGTTGTCAACATGTGTTTTTAAACACCAAAAGAAAAGTCTGGGACTTTGGGGAAGGAAGTTACTTATTTTCGAATATTGAAGGAATGGATTTTTAAAATTCTTCCGTTATCTTTGTCACCTGGAAGGTAGTGGCCCTGAAAGATCCAGAAAGACTGTACATGTTTTCCATTTTGAGTGTTTATACTTTTAACCAGTAAACTAAGATAGTTTTGCTTATAATTCTGGGGGGAGGGTATGTATAAACATTAAGTCATTTTTGTTTTGTAAAGAGGTAGATTATTTAAGAAATATTTGATTTTTAAGAATTGCGTTTTCACCGAGGCCAGAAATAGGATACCAGAGATAGTATGAAAATAATTGCAACACAGCAGACACCTGATCCAATAAATTATTTTGAAAGTAGTTCACAATTCAGATGCATATCAATGATAATTGGAGGTAGACAATCATGTGACTTTAACTACATTCTAGGGTCTTCCTCCATGAGTTTGTTTTTACATCTCTCCTTGGTTAGCTTTCTTATTTAATATTTTGAGTGGTACCTCCTATACCTATTTAGGGAAACATCCAGGTGGAATAGGTTGAATTCCATTGTATTACTACCTAGAATAAATATGTAGAGTAGAATGATATTGAGATTGTACAGAGAACACAGATCGCTGAGATTATTCCTTTAGAAACGAGAATTTCCTTCTCTTGTCCGTGAGCCCACCAGACTGACAGGTGTTCTAAGCGTTTGCCCTCTTGCACTGTGTGTTTCTGCCTTCACTGTCAGCAGCACCTGCACGTTCCCCTGTAGTTCACATGCCATTTCTATTATGTTTAGGCCTGAAAACCATAGAGCAAAAGAGTAGCCATCAAAATTTCAACTGAAGGCCGGGCGCTGTGGCTCACGCCTGTAATCCTAGCTCTTGGGAGGCCGAGGCGGGCGGATTGCTCAAGGTCAGGAGTTCAAAACCAGCCTGAGCAAGAGCGAGACCCCGTCTCTACTATAAATAGAAAGAAATTAATTGGCCAACTGATATATATATATAAAATTAGCCGGGCATGGTGGCGCATGCCTGTAGTCCCAGCTACTCGGGAGGCTGAGGCAGAAGGATCACTCGAGCCCAGGAGTTTGAGGTTGCTGTGAGCTAGGCTGACGCCACGGCACTCACTCTAGCCTGGACAACAAAGTGAGACTCTGTCTCAAAAAAAAAAAAAAAAAAAAATTTCAACTGAATATGAAATATGAGTAGAATCATTAAGCATCATCTGAGGTAGCTGCTGGGTTTGCACCTTGGGACTGAAGGGGTCTGATGGAACAAGCTCTGGAGCCCAGGTCTAGCCCAGCTCTGCCATGAGTTTGTGTCTCTGAAGGGCAGGTTCCTCTTCACTCTGGTAATATAATGGAACCCCCAAATTTACACCTGTATATTTACCTAATTGTTGGGGGGAGGTATCATTCAAAACAGTAAATGTTAAGAAGAAAGACAATTCTGTCATCTTGTCTGGCTGGGCGGTTGAATGTTACTACATTTGTTTATTAAAGATGAGTGTGTTCTTATGATTTTTCTGTAGGTTTAAACCTACTGCTAACTCAAAGAACATGTCAGGAATTATCCATAGAACTTAAAAGTAGGAAGAAGACATTTTTGTAATCTATCTTTTCTTCCAAAATGGAAGATATCTTTACTTTTGTGGGTTAAAAATATGTTCTTAAAATTGCCTTTTACTTCTAATACACAGGCATATAATCCTTTCTTGGATGTTTGGTATATTTTTTAGTTTTTTTTGTAAAAATTATAGATGATGATTCAGGGAGGACAGGAATACTTTCTCAGTGTGTTGGAGCAGGAAGCAGATGTTGTCAGCTTGTCTCATTGGCATGTTAAGTTTGATCCTACTGTTAAGGTAGTGTCTGTCAGACTTCTCCATTGTAAAGATGCATTTCCCGTTTGTGATTGATAAGGAAGCGGTGGTGCTTTCAGAATGTGTCTTTTCCCCAACAGTTCTTCACCCAGTGGGTTTAATATCTTTAGCCAACATTTGCCCAAATCGTGTTATTTTTATTTCTTTTTTTTTTTTTTTTTTTGAGACAGAGTCTCGCTTTGTTGCCCAGGCTAGAGTGAGTGCCGTGGCGTCAGCCTAGCTCACAGCAACCTCAAACTCCTGGGCTCGAGTGATCCTTCTGCCTCAGCCTCCCGAGTAGCTGGGACTACAGGCATGCGCCACCATGCCCGGCTAATTTTTTATATATATATCAGTTGGCCAATTAATTTCTTTCTATTTTTATAGTAGAGACGGGGTCACGCTCAGGCTGGTTTTGAACTCCTGACCTTGAGCAATCCGCCCGCCTCGGCCTCCCAAGAGCTAGGATTACAGGCGTGAGCCACAGCGCCCGGCCTATTTTTATTTCTTGTACATTCATTGGTTGATGATGTTCTGTAAAGTACAGCATTAATTACTCCCACCTCAAGTAGGGAAAATGTTTCTCCATAGTTACGTGAGAATTACCTCAGGCCATTTGAACAAGACTGGGGGTTGGGGGAGATGAGGCACAGGCATCATTTTTGAAAGCTCCCCTGAGGGCTCGTGTGTGTACCCAAGGCTAACAGTAGCTGCTCTGTTTGTCATCTGGTGAACCTGTGCCCCACTCAAATAAATCAAAATCTCGGTGGGAGCAGGTAGAAGCTCAGAGACATGTGACTTTATAAAGGTTATCAGGACCTTTTTACTACTCATTCATTGCCAAGAACTATTCTTTTTACCCCACTATGTGGCCCAGGCTAACCTCCAACTCATGGGCTGAAATAATCCTCCTGCCTGGGGCTACAGTTGGGATGCAGGGATCTACCACCATGCCCAGCTAAGAACTGTTCTATACGTAATGTTTACTAGTCTGTAGAGGGGCCACTTAAATGTTGGAAAGTGTATTTTCTATCAACATCAGTGCATGGGAGAAAGCATAAACATACACTACTTTATATGTCCCTCTTTCTACTTTGTTCTTTGCTTGATTTTAAAGAATGAATAAACTCACTTCATTATCTCTGGATCACCTGTCATTCCAACTCGAACAAATACTAGGCCAAAAACCTCTGTGGGATGCTGCCATGTATCTATTTTCACTCTTATAAATCATTTTTGCATGCTATATGTATCAGGATTAGGTTTTGGCTATCTGTTACAAGAAAAAAAATTGGCTTAAATGAGTTTTCCTTTTTCACAAGAGTTCAAGGGTAGACAATCCAGGGTTGGTAGTGGTTCTACCATAACATCTAGGGCCAGTACTCCTCTCTGCTTTGCAAGCCGCCCCTGGCCCAATACTCAAGTTCTAGCCATTGGGTCGGATTCCAGCCAGCAAGAAGGATAAAAGATTGCCGGGTGAGGGGGCACATACGTATAGTCCAAGCTACTCTGGAGGCTCGGGTTGAGAGGATCACTTGAGCCCAAGAGTTCAAGTCCAGCTTGGACAACATTATGAGACCTATCTCAAAAAGAAAAAAGAAAAAAAATCAAAATTGGCAGCATCCTCATTTAAGGACACTGCCCGAGGATAGCTTTAAACACTTCCACTGGCATCCTATTGGCCAGAAGTTAACACCTGACCTTGTCTAGCTGCAAGAGAAGCTGGAAAACGGGTAGCATGTGCCCCATTAACATGTTGTCTATTACTAAAGGAAAATAAATGTTCGGGACAGCTGTTTGACTGCCCCACTGGATTTATCACTATTACCTGTTAAAGGGACTTCCCAGCACCTAGAAGGGAGGAGCAAAGCTTTTAAGTTGTCTCAAAAAGCAGAGGAGAATCAAAGAAAATTCTGGAGGAGAAAATTCCATGTTCCAAATTCCCATTCATACAGGTTATTTTCACCCAAATAAAGGGGAAACACCATTATTCAGATAATTGTGTCTGTGGATACCAGTTAGAGTAAATTCTACTTTGAAATGGCTGTTTGTGGTAATTTCCTGGCTTCATGTTTAAGGGAACAGTTCTTTAACAGGTTTTGTTTTAATTAGTATGTAACTTCAAGGCTTGTGTGTGAGTACTTACTTGGAATAGCTTTACCTTCACTATTTTGAGACTGTTCTTTTTCTAAACTCAAATCACTAACACTTTTATGTGTACCTACTAGTCACTACTTTTTGAAATACAATAAACTATTGTTTTTAAAGGCAAGATAATTTACCAAAGCTTCATCAAATTCTTTGCTTATTATCGCTCCTCATATTCTTTTTGGCTTCACTTTTCTTGCTGAAGAATATAATGTAGGTTTCCGAGGGTCTGTGAAGTCTTTTTTTTTTTTATAGCTGGGTTAAGCAATTAAAGGTTGACAGGTGTGTGCTCTCAGCACTTTTAAGATATTCCACTGCATTCTGGTATCTATACTTGCTGATGAGAAGCTTGCTGTTTCTTAGACGCTATCAAAGAGAAGTCAAGTTACTTAATAAGAGTGTATGTTTATCCTTGATATCCTGTAGGTAAACAGTGAGTCTCAGCTTTTATTTTAAATATCTACTGCCTGCCCCAAGAAGTAGATTTTAGTGACTAAATGTTTTAGAGAAACTATAACTCTATCCCTACTTCCTCTTCTGTTAGAATTACTTCATTTCTTGGTACGGCAGCTCACGCCTGTAATCCTACCACTTTGGGAGGCCGAGGTGGTAGGATTGCTTGAGGCCAGGAATTGAAACCAGACTGAGCAAAAGTAAGACCCCGTCTCTACAAAAGTAGAAAAATTAGCCAAATGTGGTGGTGCACGCCTGTAGTCCCAGCTACTTGGGAGGCTGAGGCAAGAGGACTGCTTGAGCCCAGGAGTTTGCGGTTGCTGTGAGCTTTGATCACACCATTGCATTCTAGTCCAGGCCACAGAGCAAGACCCTGTTGTGGGGGGGGGGGGTAAATTACTTTATTTCTCTACTCATGTTTTCTCATTCCTGTTTTGGCACATGAAAGAAGAAGGACCCATCTTATCCTTGGATATATTCCTTTCCTCTGTTCCATTCCAGAACTTTGCCTATGAGTATTCTTTTCTTCCATAGAGCCAAAGAGTTGGTTCTTCCAACAGACAAAAACTCTCTAGTTCCTGCCTAGCAGCTGGCTCGTGCAGTACTTAATTGGCAAACTTCTAGTTTAGACATGACAGGAAATGCTCCTTTCAGAAGCGCTCCGACAGCAGGGAAGAGGGAGTTGGCAGCCAGTGAAGCAGAGCGAGCGCGGGGATTGGCATGGTGCGCGTCGCCTCAGCTGGATGTCTCCGCGGCTTGCGGGAGCGGTGGCAGAAGCAAGCTCCAGGCCTGTTTTTGAAACCCTCTTTGGAGCCTCCCCAGAAGGCTCCAGAATGATAATGTAACCTTAAAATTGTTCACTTTCTGCTTATGCAAGAGGCAAGAGAGATGAACCCTTTTTTAGCTCTTAGCTAGTTTAATATACTCTTTAAGAAAATATTTTATGAGCTGAAAAGGGATTTTTAGATCAGATGATTCTTTCATGGAGGCTTAGTCCTTAAGATTTCTCATTTTGGGTATAGCTCTTTTTGCCAGTAAACAACTTCCAAGTAGATAACTCACTGCATACGTTTATTATCTCTAAGAAGCCCTGGTTACTTTGTTATGGGGATAAACTTTCTTGGCCGTTTTTTTATTATTATTTTTTTTTTTTGTAAGACTTCAGTGTTCTCTTCAGGTCATGGAGTTGAGTAAACTTAGTTTCAGTTCCAGACCAAAATCCATTTAAAAATCAAACAAAACAATAAAAACCAGGAGTATCTCTTTTACAAACCAAAGGGAGACACTGGCATCCTTCCAGGTTCCTGGAGGCCGATCTTGCTGGCTGGCACGCACGTCCCCATGCCTTTGTGACGCCTTAGATTTTGTTCCCCACAAAGTAAATACACTTAACCTTACTGTTTGCTCATACTTGTATCTCTTCACAAGAGATGATTAGGAATTACTCATTGGCAGACTTCAGCAGTTATGCAAACTTTCAGTTCAGCAGCTTTGTTCTTGTTATTTCAAGCCATAGCATAGAGTCTGCCAAGAAGTCCAAAGGAAGTTCTGCCGATAGGCATCTGGCAGAAATCCACTGGGAAGCAGCTTGTGTCCTGTGAATGTCCTTCACCCCCAAAGAATGTATCGAGAAAAAGGGTTTAGGAAGAAGGGTTCAGGACAATGCAACTGAACATTTACTTAAATGTAAGGAATGTGCAACAAGAAAGGGTGATGCTAGTGGGTTTTTTCAAGCTAGATCTCAGGGACTTAAATTCACAGGTCAAAGAAGCTTATCATAACCTTGTTCTGGCTGCTTAGTTTTGCAAGTAAAAATTATCTGCTTATCTGGGGTGTTTGAATCCTGAAAACATGGCTTATTATGCTGAATCCTATATAAGAAGGAATTGTACCAGAGAGCCAATTTAAAGATTGTCTAGCAGACAGGATGTTTTTTGTTTTGGTGGGTTTTTTTGTTTTTTGAGACAGGATCTTTCTCTGTCTCCTAGGCCGGAATGCCGTGGCGTCGTCGTAGCTCACTGCAACACCAAACTCCTGGGTTCAAGTGATCTTCCCAGCCCAGCCTCCCAAAGTGCTAGGATTACAGGCGTGAGCCACTATGCCCAGCCTAGTAGACAGGATGTTTATGTGGTCTGCCTTACATTCCCAGAGGAAAATTTCCTTGAAAAGTAATTTATGGTCAGAGACATGCTTGGTGGATATGAAATTGGAGCAAAGGAAATTGGGTAATGTTGAGAAATGTCCTCACCAAGCTTCAGTCATCCAATGAGTCAACTTTTCTTGAAGACGCAACTGCCAAGAGCACATGTCACTGTCCGTCAGTCTAGGGCACCGTCTTCTGATGTGGAGAAACGCTCAGTTTGCTTCTAACTCTGCCGTTTCTATTTGAAAAGTACTGTTGCCTCTGTTTTCATCCTAGCGTGGGACTTTCTTTCATCTACACAGCGATGCTTGCCTCGTGCATTTGCCCTCTCTTCCTGGTATATGTTGGTCCTTTGGGCCCTTCTCTGCTGACCACCATTCCTTCCCCAGCGCGTCACACGGTGTTTCTCTTAAGCTTTTTAATCTTCACATTGGAATTTTTACCTCTCATCCTCCCCCCAGCTCCCTCCCACCAACAAAAACCCATGAACAGCCTTTCATCACCGTGCCAGAAAGATGCTTCTGCTCGTTTCTCACAGTAGCAGCCTTGGACGCCTTCCAGGGTAAGGCGCGTGCTCAGGCGGCGCTGTCACTGTAAGGACGGCGTGGATGCTGCTGCTGCATTGGTGTCCCCTGGGGACACGTAAGAGTTGCTCCCTTGGATCAATACCAGGAAAAGTCATTTTTACAAAAAAAAAAAAAAAAAATGAGTTTTTCTCTTAGAGTCAAGGTAAATCATACAATGATTTTAAAAAAACATTAGCTGGTAGGAAGCTTAAAGCCAAATGTATGTATAATAGCATTTTTGGCTTCATCTTACCTTTACTGTTCAGGCCCCTGTGTTCTTATTTCTTCACCTCCTTTGTTTCATCTTTCTAGATTATGCATATTGTGTAAACAGCATTAAATTCTTTTTGGGGGCAGGGCCCAGGAAACCAGTAATTACAAAGCCACGACAAAATACTATGGGAGAAAATAAATCTGGGCAGGTTATACATTAGATATAGCTTCACCACTACAAAGGTCTTTATCACCACCAAACCAGAAAAAAAGTACATTGTTTAGAGGAACATGATAATGGATGTTCTTAGATAAAGTATTTAGATCCCACCCTTAATTTTTTAGAAAAATTATTGCTGAAGAGTCCTCAACAGTCTTGGTATAAGGACAGAATGATAAGATAATACTAACATCATAGTTATGGTCAGTGTTCACATTAACCCAATTGCTCTATCCAATTTTGAAATAAGGCCTTAGAGGGATAAATGGCATATGGTAATTGTATGACACACCGCAGGCTGTGAGTATAGTGTCTTCTAAAAAGAGACATGGTTCTTCTGACTTGGAAATGGTGATGGATGAAATCATTTCATCTGGTGTCCTTTGCTGATGATAAAGAGCAACAGAAGTGTTTTGGCCAAACTGTGCATGACAGTCTCTTGTCACTAATATCCAGAATTAATATTTAATGGGAAGGCAAATCCTTTTATGGTATGTTCTAAAAATGCTGTAGAGTTACAGTGAGGACTTCATTCAGCTGACAACTGTATTAATACCTGCAATGTGTTACACTGTCCTGGAAAACATGGGGAATCCTGAAGAACTTTACCAATTTGTAAGAATATAGTATGAATTTAGTACATCTATTTATACAGATCCTAAAGAAACAAAATCCAGTAATTAGAGATGGGCAGGTCAAGAATATTTTCTGAAGATGAATCTTAGGTTAACTCTTCTGTGACCTAAGATAAAAGATATTTGGTAGAGGGTGAAGATAAAGGAAGAGACATAGAGGAACAATTTAAATGATTTTCATTTGTAGAAAACTAGCCATGTGGTCTAGAATTATACTTCGCTTTATTTTTCATAAAAGTGAAAGGCGTGGTTTGTACTGAAATGCTTTTTTCCCTTTCCTTAAAAAATTTATTGACCATCAAATGAATTTATTACCATGATGATTTGGAAATATCTGTGAATTTTAAATGTTTAGCTCTTTGACACACAAGTTCTATTACATAAATTCGTAGAAGTATTTGTATAAGGACCCAAAGACTTATGTTTAAAGATTTTATTGAATCATTATATGAATTAGTGAAAGATGGGAAACTGAACTCTTTGAAAGTCTTTTAAAACACCCTCAGATATAACAATCAGTAACTGTCAAGGGAAGATAAAGGAATTGAAACTCTTAAGTTGTAAGATGCCGAGTGTGTTAAACCTGCATATGGTGGGTGTTTGCAGATGAGACAACAAACCCCTTGCTTTTTAGCTCTTTGTTCTAGTAGAGCATTATTCATCTTTAGTCATTCCTATTCCTCAAAATAAAACTTTTAATGAACTAGCTCTGGATGCCCTTTTAAGCATGTTGATGATAAAACTTTTAAACTTTTGCCAATCACAGATAAGAAATTTCTTTTGACTCACACAGGAAGTCGTACCAAGGCTAGTCAAGGAAATTGTGACAGGACTAGGGGCGGCAGTCCTTCCTCGGATGAGTTCTGTTGGGCACTTTTCCTGAGAAATCTGGGTATGTTTTTGGCCACTCTGGGTATATTTCAAAGCATATCTGTACCCACTGAAAGAAGGGTACATACTGCTTTTTGTGAACATGGCTTAGGAGATGGAGAAACCCAGGTTTGAATCCAGTCAGTGTGTGACTTAGGGCAAAGGACTTAACGTGTCCATCTGTTTTTTCTCAATTCTAAAATAAAAACGTTAGTTTCTGTCATCTGGATCTTTTGTGAGGTGCAAATGAGGTCGCACACACTACCTCACACAGAGGAAGCTCACAGTCTACTCTTGCCACATGGTTGCTTCATGGTCCCTTCATCAGAATTATTTTTCTCTTAATCTAAATTTTTACTTCAATGTGCTTTTCATCCATCTCCACTACCCTTGGGAAGAAACAAAGGCAGTACTCCAATGTCATAAATGTCTTAACTGGAATTCTACAGACTGAGCAGGAGCCTTTTTTGTATGGTAATATAATATGATCAATTTTGAATGTTCAGGCTCTTTGACTCAGCAGTTCTACTTCTAAGAATCTATGTGATAGAAGTATTTGAACAGCGCACAAAATTTATATACAAAGATTTGATTGAAGCACTTCATGAATTAGTTGAGAATTGGAAACTATGCACACAAGATTTAGGTATGAGATAATCAACCATGGTGTATCTACTTCAGGGAATATTCTATCAGTAGAATGAAGTAGGGACATACGAATAACATGGGAAGATAGCCATGGGGTGTAGTTAAGGTAAAAAAGTAAATTAGAATGCTATTTGTAATGTGCTCCTGTTCATTTCTTTAAAGCTTTTAGTACATTTTTTTCCCTATGTCTGCCTGACTGTTTCATGTCTTTATCTTTTCACTGGGTTTTTGTCATCCTTTCTGAACATTTGGCTTGAAAGAACGAATTAATAAAACTATTTGGGAATGGCACTTTATTTAGGTAATTAATTTAGGTAATTAGTTGATTGTGGAGTTATATGTTAACTGGTCACTGTAAGCTTTTCTGATTGACTTTGGTAGTTCTTAAACTCTTGACGTTTTCAGATTTATTAGCACACTGCTGTACTTTTTATCCTGTCTAGGTGTCATTTCCCATTTCTATTTTATTGGCAAATAGGCAGAGGTTATTCCTTATATTCAAAGAACTAGCCCTTTTGTTGTTTCAAAAGTGTTTTGGTTTACTAATTGATTTTCTTAAAAAATGTTTTCTTCAGTAGAAAGAAACTAAAGGCTTAAAAAAATTCTTAAAATTAAAAAAATTAGGTGAACCATTAACAGACTCTTTCTTTAAAGATTTAAGACGACATTGACATTTTTCTTAAAAATTTTTCAACAAATTGTGGTAACAAGGACATGGCCCAACAGCTTTGGGGGATTGGTTTTTCACCTGTAAATGTCACAGGTGGGAGTCTAGAGAAAAAGAAGACTCTCAGAATTAAATCTCCATGATTAAAATTCCTACCAAATGGTATGAGTAAACTGACCTACGGCATGGCCTCCTGCCAGCCCACGTTGAGGGAGAAGTGGGATGGCTTACTCCTCTGTACGTGAGGTCTGCTGTTGATTATTGGCATCTCTCTGGAGATTTGTGTCTAGTGCTCTGTTCTTTGCTCCTCCTCTGGGCTTACAGGAGGAAGATGGAACCATTAATGCCACTGGTGATTTTTTTTGTGTGTGGTAAGAGTGGTGATCACACTTGGCAAACGAACATTAAATGGCAAAAATTTTGTTTCTATATCTAGTAAAGATGTCAGAGCACAGTGTTTTTCTTTGAGAAAGATTTTAAAAACTGCCTAAAATGATCAAATTCTAAAGATTTCCCTATTAACCTGAGACTTTTGAAAGCAAAACTATTAACATGCTTTGGTTCAAGTCTTTTTTACAAATTTGAGAAAAGTTTTCGTTTAAAAAAGTAGAAATTAGCCAGGAGCTGGTTTTGTGGCTGTGTGTACTGATTACAGCACTGATGGATTAACCTGAGTATTTGGGAACTGAATACATAGTATGTAATAGGAATATAAGAAGGTTCAAGAGAGAATCCTGTAGGTGTTTCTTACCAAGTAGTTTGTAAGTTCCAGACAAAAATATCTTCTAATATTTCTAGAAATGTTGGCTTATTGGATGTACATAATGGGGTTTTTTTGTTTGTTTTTGGTTTTTTTTGACAAATGCATGTTTATTCTTTATTCAGTTGTGGCTCATCTTAAAATATTTCTTGGAATACCTTTTTTGGAATTAACTTACCCTTGAAAGTGTTTTTGTTATTGTTAGAAAGTGAAATATAAGCTGCATAAGTGTATGCATTGCTTGTGTACTTTAGAACTTTGAAGCTCTAAACTTTAGTTGGTTCACTGGTAACATTAATGAACCTTGAATTAGCTGTTTTATGAATCCAGTCACTGTGAACTCTTAGGTAAATGTGTCCTTTAGCCCTCCAAGAATGACTAGACTGTTTGAAAAAGAGACTCGGGAAGGGCTCAGCTGGGTCGAGGTGGGATGAAGTGAAGGAATGAGGTATAGAGATAAAATCCATTTATGAATAAATAACCTTTCAGGAGTTAGCCTTCGAAGTTTTCCAGTTTGTTCATGCATAAAGTGCAAAGGGAAGGCAGAGATGGAAGGAATAAAGAATTCTATGAGAAAGTACCTTATGGCATTTTACCGCTGAAATGACTTAGTTCTCTTCTAATCTTGTCCTGTGCTGGGGTGTGATAAGTATTGAATGATAATGGTAAGAGTTCTCATATATAATGAGAGTCAGGAGTGTTTCTCTTAGAGAATGGTTCCCTATGTATGTTTTTAAGAACCTAAACAGGTAAGGTGTGGAGCTAGTGTGCTTTGAATGCCATCATATTTGTTGATATGTAGCCCAGCATTTCATTTACTCATCAATAATCTACTTTGTATATGGCGGCACGGGGATATTAATTATCAATGTAATTTTGTCCCTCTATTCTAATACGTTTAAACTGTATAATGTCTACATGTCTTTTAAATCTACAGCACACTGACATTTTAGTTTAAGAAAACTGGGTAGAGCGAAGTGATATTTTAAATACCAACACTTTAAAGATGAATAATACCAGATCTTATCAATTTATTGTGGTCTTTTTTTCCTTCAACTTTCCTAGTATTCTTAATGTATGAGAACATGCCCATCTCAAAGCCAGCAAAAGCCTGGTCTGTAGCAAATAAGCATGCGTCTTCTGGCTTTCTTTCCCAACAGCAGTCAGAGACGGAGACGGTTCATCTGTTTATCCCAGCCCTATCCGTCGGTGCCATTATCGGCAAGCAGGGCCAGCACATCAAACAGCTTTCTCGCTTTGCAGGAGCGTCAATTAAGGTACTGTGCCTGCCAACTGTGGCTCTCCTGGTTCTTTAAAACAGATTACAGAAACATGAATCTTCTTGAATCTTCTTCACTTTATAATTTGAATTGAACGTCATGCATAAAAGTATGACAGAAAACCCCAACAGTAGTCTAAACCAGGTAAGTTAACTTACGTTTCCAGAAAAAAAGCAGTCCAGATAAGCAATCCAGGGCTGGGTGGAGGCCTTGCCCCACCAGGTGCTCCAGCAATCAGGTCTTTTTGTCGAGCCAGTTGAGAGAAGGACACAACAAAGCCTTTTTCCTGGGAAAGTTTCCTGTTAGCTGCAGGGATATTTCCACCTGTAGTCCATTGCCCAGAACTTGGCCAGATGAAGTTGAAGGGGCCCGCAGGTAAATGCAGTCCACGTGTGGTCAGCCAAACATTTTATTAGTATGGGAGGGTAGGGTAACAATTTCAGAGGACAACTAATGGTGTCTGCCATAATAGATATTGTGTGTTCTGAATGATTCTGTGTTTTAATGTGCTAAGACAATGTAATATTAAAAATAAAGGTCGTTTGTTTTAAGAATAACAAAGGTTGACAAAAACTTGATATATTGATAGCTTTCTTCAGGAAAACAGTCTTTCAGAGGTTTTATTTCGGTTATGTTTTATAAACTTTTTCAAAAAGATTTATGTAAAAGAACAAAGTATACTTAACTGTACAACCCACAAATCCTACTCCTGAGTATTTATACAAGAGAAATGAAAACTTAGGTTAATACAAAAAACCTTAGGTTAAGACAATAAACAAATGAGAAGAAACCAAATATTCTTTAGCTGGTGAATGGATAAAGTGTGGTCCATCTTTACAATAAATATTATTCAGCAATAAAAAGGAACCAAGTATTGGTAAATTTTGGAGGAAATCTCATGCATTGTGCTAAGAGAAATAAGTCAGAGGGCACAGACTACCTGATTCCATTTATATGATAATTCTTCCAAAGGTAAAACTGTAGGGATAAAGAACAAATCAGTGGTTGCTAGGAATTAGAGGTGGGAAGGGGTTGAATATGAGAGAGCATGAGGAACTTTGCAAGGGTGATGGAACTGTGTTCCGTATTTTCATTGTGGTGGTTTTTACACGACTACATTTGTCACTTCAAAGAGCTGGACATCCACAGTGAATTTTACTGTATATAAATTGAATAACTAAAAATCGAAACATACAGAAGTAGCCCTCATATACTCTCTTGTGGCAAAGGTAACAATATGTGAGCACAAAATCCAGCCAAAGTGAGTAAAGGAAAGAAGATGTAAAAGATCAAGTGGTGGGCCAGGCGTGGTGGCTTATGCCTGTAATCCGAGCACTCTGGGAGGCCAAGGCAGGAAGATCACTTGAGCTTAAGAGTTTGAGACCAGCCAGAGCAAGAGTGAGACCCCGTCTCTATTAAAAATGGAAAATATTAGCTGGGCATGGTGGTCCACACTTATAATGCTAGCTACCCAGGAGCCTGAGGCAGGAGGACTGCGTAAGCCCAGTAGTTTCAGGTGGTTGTGAGCTAGGTTGATGCCATAGCACTCTAGCCTGGGTGACAGAGCAAGACTCTATCTCCCTCTGTAAAAAAAAAAAAAAAGAAAGAAAAAGAAAAAAAAGTGGTGAACGAGCTTAACTGGCCATACAACCATATTTCTTTAACATAAGTTTACAGAAGTAGATTTGGTGAGTCTAAGGCATGTGTTTTTCAGGCTTTTGAAGAAGGTACAGCAGTTTATATGCCTCAATGTATGAGTGCCTTTAGCGTTAGCTCTCCATCACCAATATTGACAAATGTATTTTTTAAGAAAGAAAACTAGCTGGAAAGGTGTGGAGAACGATATCTTCTTCATAGGGTTTCCTGTGAAGTCTCCTAAGAGCTTGGACTAAAAGCAAGTAATTATTTGTTTTATAGACTCAAAATTAGCTAGTGCCCAGCATAAAGTAGGAATAGCGTCAGTTTGGCTCTAAGTGACATAAATATTAGCTTTCTAAGGAGGGAGAAAAGATGACTCCATTAGAAATAGACTTTTTTGATACAAACGTGGGAAAAAGTCTAGGATAACTGTATCAAGTCTTGACAGTGATCACCTTGAGTGGTGGAATGTACGATGATTTTACTGTATTTTTGCTTACTGTTACATGGTAACAATGTGTTTAAGAACTAATTTGCTTCTTGCACAGCAAATATCTAACATTTTTTTCTTTTAAAACAACCTGTGCCAGCTGGGTTCCCAAATCCTTCCTTACTCTGGGGTAATGCTGGTTCCCTCTCCCCTCCACAGTTTCTGCACCATTTTCTCTTGCTCAGTTAATGATAGTTTATTTCACATGTTACTCTGAGGGAATTTACTCATAGTCTTAAATTTGTGAAATAGCAAAAAATGTATAAAAACAGCTTAAGAAATTAATAGTTTTCTTTCTAAATCCCCCCCCCCACATCAGATGGGTAAATGTTACGTTGTCGTTATAAGGTTTGAGGGAGGCACATCTCACACATACGTGTGAAAACCCAGTCATCACACTTACGAACCACAAACGAATCTTGTTTCTAAATTACATGAAAAGGGTTCGGTGATGTAACTGGTATTAAAAAGCAGTGTCCTTTTCTGTGGAAGTAGAAAAGGTCATGTAGAGCAGTAGCTTCAAAACTTAGGGTACGGTTTCCTGGAGTGCCTGTTGCATACAGAGGAAGCCCGAGGGTTCTAGAGGCAAGTGGGCCAGCGACCCACCTTGAGCCTGCTGGGGTAGTTAACATGTTAACATGGGCAGTGGAGGCAGGGCCAGGTCTCTCTAGCTCTACTAGCTTTGTGGTCAGGGCCTTCTCCAGCCCTCCATTCCCCATTTGTGAAGTGAAGGTAATACTTCATCAGGATGTGGTGAGGATTAGCTGAGACACAGCATGTGTTTTACATTAGAGCCAGGCACAATACAGGGACACAAGTTAGAGCAGGCGCCCTTGACTGAATAACCCAAATATGAATCACAGCTCTCCATAATTTCCTTCCAGAAGGCTTTTAATTCTATACGTCAGTCGTGCGGATGCCAAGCTAGTTGGCCCAAGGTTTCTAGTAATGCCACCTGAAAGTATCATCACCTGTTGTCGATGGTCTGTTACAGATCGCTCCAGCTGAAGCACCAGATGCAAAAGTGAGGATGGTGATTATCACTGGACCACCAGAGGCTCAGTTCAAGGTAGGCGCTCTGGGGTGTGTGTGTGTAGATGACAAATGGATATGAAGAACGATAACGCCTTCTTTCTAGGAATTTAGTAAAATGGCTTCTTCCTATATTTGTCAAATACTCAGTAGAATTAATGGAAATTCATGTCTAAGAGCAGAATAGAGCCATATTTAAAATTACATGTCAGAAATAAAAACCCCAAAATCTTCTATTTGGGGAGTTCTGTAATAGTTTGTTGGGTTTACTTGTCTCATGAAGGTGAATTTTCTCAAAAGCCCTGCTACCGGCTGGGTGCGGTTGGCTGACGCCTGTAATCCTAGCACTCTGGGAGGCTGAGGTGGGCGGATTGCTCGAGGTCAGGAGTTCGAGACCAGCCAGAGCAAGAATGAGACCCCCATCTCTACCATAAATAGAAAGAAACTAATTGGCCAATTAATATATAGAGAAGAAAAAAAATTAGCCGGGCATGGTGGCACATGCTTGTAGTCCCAGCTACTTGGGAGGCTGAGGCAGGAGGATTGCTTGAGTCCAGGAGATTGAGGTTACTATTGAGCTAGGCTGACGCCACGGCACTCACTCTAGCCTGGGCAACAAAGTGAGACTCTGTCTCAAAAAAAAAAAAAAACCTGCTACCTTATGTGAAGGCAACCTTAAGACTGAAATTTACAAAGCTGGGTTAACATGTCTTAGAAACTTACTCCCAGGTTTTCCCCTCCTGTCCTGAGATGCCCTAATGTTGAATTAAAAGCCCTCTTTTCTTCCTGCCCTTGGATTAACTGCCTTTGCCCATAGATCTTCCACAAATCACTTGTAATCCTTGGGATTTTAGAGGTAGAAATGACAGAACTCTTGTAGCATTTGTCCTGGTGTGAATCATTGTGCATATTTATTGAGGTTTGAGGTCTTTGGGGCTGGAATGCCTCTCACTGAGCAGCACAGTGATGAAGAGCAGCCAGTTCAAATCCCAGCTGTGCCATTTACCCTGCGTGACCTCTGGCAAGTTACTCATCTGTAAAATGGGGATAAGAGTGCCTGCATCCTAAGGTAGTTGTAAGGTTTAAACAATATATAAAGTGCTTAGAATAGTGCCTAACACATAAGAAACACAAAATTAGTATGCTGCTGGTGTTCAGCAGACTCGGTGGATCAGACTAAGATGCCAAATCCACAAATTTTTTTTTTTTTTTTTTTTTTAACGAGACAGGGTCTCACTGCATTGTCCAGGCTGGTCTCAAAACTCCTGGGCTCAAGAAATCCTTCTCAGCCTCTCGCATAGAAAGGGAGTACAGGCAGGCACCACCACACCTGGCACAAATACATTCCTTGTAGTGTATGATTTGTCCCATAAAATTTAGTATGAATGTCTTGTGTGTTTTACATAAGAGCAACTACTGACTATATCACTAATTTGTCCAAAACTCATTTTCTTGATCCTATGATTTAGCAGCTGGGTAAGAGGGCAATTAACCTTAAGCCTTAGGTTTTTTTTAGCTCTTAAATGTGGCCAGTAGCAGTGCCTACATTTTCTCCCACCCCTTAAAAAAAAAAAAAAAAAAAAAAAAAAAAAAAAAAAAGCCTCATCACTTTCTTTGACCTCTCTTTTCTTCAGACCGTGTTCGTGTTTTTCACTAAAAACCCAAACTTGCTTTCACTTCATTTTATAGAGGTACTCTGAGATGTGGGAGCAGTTGGCTAGGCTCACAATGAAGTGAAGAAAGTTATTCCCTCACAGCAGCCTTGTGGTCCAGGCAGTGTAAATCATAACTCATAATATTGGAAATTGCTTCCTGTCCTGAATCTTCAGGGTCATTCACTTTTAGTTTGAAAGCTTAAAAATAAATGCAAATATGAATTATTGCATGTTTCTCCTGGGTGCTGAGCTTTTACTCTTATAATTGGAATTACTGTCTTGCAACTCCTGTGATGGTTGTATGATGGGAAATTCTAAGTTGTTTCCCTATACCCTCTAATACCCATACTTTATAATTAAAGCATTTAAGAGAAGCTGTAATGGTTAAATCTCATTTATGTGATAAGTGATAATAATGAATGTTTTATTTTAAAGATATAAAGAATTATAAGTAAACCTAATCATATTTATTCATATGAATTTAAGAGCTTCTGTTTTGGAGGATAGTGTATATCCCTAGTGTCCTTTTAACTGTGTTAAGATAATCATTTTTCTATAGTCCCCTAAAATAAGTGTAGCATTTCTGGACCAACTCTCAGATGACTTTTTCCTTTGGTGTATACCAAACCAAAGTAATGGTTGTATGTAATAGATGTGTCTTATATATAACTTCCAGTTGTATGCAGTAGGTGACAGGATATGTTGAGACTGTAAATATCAGAAGTGGGTGTTAACTTGACTTTGTAGCCTCTTTATTCAAAGGAGAAACCACTTGGCTAAGATGGAGAAACATGTCTAAACAGAAAATATTCTTAGGTTTCTAACTCGCCCATTTAGACATGAGCCTGGCATAGCTGGCTCTGTAATTCTTTTGTAGTCTCTTTTGCTCGAGAGAAATGCAATTAATTTCTCCCTGCCAGCATGAGAGGTTTCACCTTTCACAATTGGAGTGCAAATGGCCATTTGCCCACAAAAATCATTTATTTTTAGTTAAGCTATTAATTGTCGTTAACTGTCTGTCAGAAGAATATGGCTTATCCTTCTTTTGTTAATCAGTTGCCTCACTTGAGATGGGCAATAGTTACTATAAACCTTTCCAGGGCTTCCTAACTTCTCTTAATGCTGTCTTCAGCAATCTATGAAATGCAGATGCATCACTACAAAGGGCTAATAAGGATGGGTGTGGGCCATATTTAAAGTTAAGCGATCTATTGTGTTTCATACATGATTGACACTGATAGGATATATTCTCATCTGTAGGCTCAGGGAAGAATTTATGGAAAAATTAAAGAAGAAAACTTTGTTAGTCCTAAAGAAGAAGTGAAACTTGAAGCTCATATCAGAGTGCCGTCCTTTGCTGCTGGCAGAGTTATTGGAAAAGGAGGCAAAACGGCAAGTACTTCAGCAAAACCTGTGCAGTGGTATGAAAGGGAAGGCGTTGAAAGGTACTTAGGAGTTCCAAGTCCCTGAATTTTGGCTAATTTATAGAAAGCAGGACCATCTTGACCCAGGTTTGGAGATGATTGCTTTTTGTATCCTGTCTGTTGTCAGCTACTAGTCAAAGTAATGCATCTCTTTCAGACCACTTTGTGTGAGACAACTGTCCTATATTCATAAAGGGCATTTATTTAGCATTATTTAGTTGATATGATTTAGCTGTTTATTTTTATTTTGCAAACGGTAATATGAACTGAAAATTTTTAAAGATGTCATCTACAACTTGTTACCTCTGTAAGTGGAAAAAGTAAATGGCTTCCAGTCTCTCTACTACATACAGCTTCTAAGTCATTTTCAAAGCTATTTACAGTTTTGAAGTGATTGATGAGAGTATATACTTCGGAATTGGACTTTCAGGATTTGAATCTGGTTCTGCTATTCACTTTTGTAACAGGGCAAATCAGTTTCTTTGAATGAGCTTTAGTTTTAAGTATCTTGAAATGGGAATAATACTAATAACCTCATATAATTAGTACTGTGGTAAACATAATTTGTAAAGCAGTAGCTCAGTGTCTAGCGCATAGTAAGTACTCAGGAAATCGTAGTTTTAAAATTCCACTTGACGTGATTTGTATTTCTAATTCAGGTGAATGAGCTCCAGAATTTGTCAAGCGCAGAAGTTGTTGTCCCTCGTGACCAGACGCCTGATGAGAATGACCAAGTGGTTGTCAAAATAACTGGTCACTTCTATGCTTGCCAGGCAAGTGGGATCTAAAATAAGCTCTTCTGAATCTTTCTGAAATGGAAGTGATTCTCACTTGAGTACTCCCACCCCATACAAATATTTAAAGTTATCTGATTGATGTGTAACACTTTCAAGCTCTCTCTTAGCAGATGATTTCAGAGACTAGCAAACTGATGCGTACATATCTTGAATCTTCAAATGGATTTCTATTTGAAGTTGTTGAAATGGAGTACTAAAATAACTTGTAATAACTTTTGATCAGGTAGAATTTTCAAAGCTCCGTCCTTTTGCAGGTTGCCCAGAGAAAAATTCAGGAAATTCTGACTCAGGTAAAGCAGCACCAACAGCAGAAGGCTCTACAAAGTGGACCACCTCAGTCAAGGCGGAAGTAAAGGCTCAGGAAACAGCCCTCCACAGAGGCAGATGCCAAACCAAAGACAGATTGCTTAACCAACAGACGGGCGCTGACCCCCTATCCACAATCACATGCACAAGTTTTTACCTAGCCAGTTGTTTCTAAGGACCAGGCAACTTTTGAACTCCTGTCTCTGTGAGAATGTATACTTTATGCTCTCTGAAATGTATGACACCCAGCTTTAAAAAAAAAAAAAAAATAAGGGGGGAGGGGAGGGAAAGAGAGGCGCGCTCTGCACTTCCCTTTGTAGTCTCACAGCATAACAAATATTTTAATTTCTCTTACTATTCCCCCATAATGCAAGAAATTGGCTTAATGATGCATTCACTAAATTCCTCAAATATAAATAGATTGCTCCTAAATCCAATTGGTAAAATTGGATCACAATAATTATCACAGGAACTTAAATGTTAAGCCATTAGCATAGAAAAACTGTTCTCAGTTTTATTTTTATCTAACACTAACTTGAATAACCTAAGGGAAGTGCTGAATGGTGTTGGCAGGGGTATTAAACGTGCATTTTTACTCAACTACCTCAGGTATTCAGTAATACAATGAAAAGCAAAATTGTTCCTTTTTTTGAAAATTTTATATACTTTATAAAGATAAAAGTCCAACTGTTTTTTAAAAAATAAATTTAAAATTTAACACCTATCAGCTAACAGGCAAATAATTGAGAAAGAATTTTACTTCTGGCTGGTGACAGTTAAGCTAGAAAATTAATTTCAGGTTTTTTGAGGCTTTTGACACCGTTATTAGTTGAAAAATCCAATAAATGTTCACGGATATGGAGCAGTGCCTATATTTGGAGAGCAGCAATACCATTTATTCTTTCATTTATAGTTGGGAGAGTTTTCAGTGGTACTAACAGAGCAAAGTGGTGGCAGGAGGATTTGGAACGGCTGGTTTAAATGGCTTTAGGAGACTTCGGTTTTTTTGTTTAGCTACATGACTGAGTGCATAAATGCTTTGTGCTTTTGACTATCACTACCTAAAGAAAGTGCATCAATGAAGAGATGCAAGACTTTAAACAGATTGGCAAAACGCAAGATTCAGCTTGTCTTATAGGATGCTTAGTTTGCCAATACACTTCAGACCAGATGGTCTCCACTTAGAGCAGACTCTGAAAGTAACTGCTTTGTGAAGACCAAGGGGATAGTCAGAGATGGTATGACAGTGTTTGAAGGCAACAAAGGGCTACATCTTCACATGCCCAGCCCTGTCACGAGCCTCACTAAGCTATTTTGAAGATTTTTAAGCAATGATAAAAGGAAGTCCACCTAAAATATTACATAAAATGTAGTAGGATTTCTGTGTACTCTGCAACCAGTTATTTGAAAGTAAGTCAAGAGGTAGAGGATACATGAAAACAGTTTTTGGAATATAATTTGAATGACTGTGAAAACATCTGACCTTTGATACTGAACTTGTTTGTCCATTCCTTAACTTGATGGCAAAGCCCCGTTATGTACAATTGTGTGGGTGTGGGTGGTCTCCAAGGCCATGCTGCTCTCTGAATTGTTTTGTGTTGCATTTGTTAGTAGGATGATCACAGTCATTAACACTGATCTGAAGGGCATATATAATAACCCTTAAATCAGTTCGCCTCATTCATATTTCAAGATGAATTTCTACACATACTAGATAAGTTTTTCTGAAGATCACATCAATTAGACATTTTGGAAATTATTTGAAATGTTTTCAGAAAACCAGTTTATTTTGTAGTTTTATCATTTTTCTCACTGGATTCGCTTAGCAGTCATAATTTTTTTTCCATACAATGAATTACTAAAAAAAAAAAAAAATCAGACTGGCTTTCTTGTTGGATTTCAGGTGGGATGTGTTTTAAGGCCAGAGTTCTTCCTCAATATTTGATTTTTTTGCAATATTTGATTTTTTAAAAACAAAGGTGCTGCATTTATATCTGCTGGTTTAAATTTCTGTCATTTCATTTCACTTTAGCCTTTTAGTGTGGCAAATCATTTTACTTTTACTTAAGCATTGGTAATTTGGTACTAGCTAAGAAATAATTCTATAATTGAGTTTTGTACTCATCATATATGCATCATTCCTCCTCTATAATGTGCCCCAAATGCAGCTTCATTTTCCCAATACCTTGATGCAGAATAAAGTTTTTCATCATTTAGGTGCAGCTTGTTATGTGTAGTGTTTTACTTTTGGTTTTAAAAGGAATGTGAATGTTCTGAATTTTGAGTTTTTGTGGTAATACTATGTCAATCTTGAAATAAGTTTATAATGGTAAATTAGTTTTTCTACCCATGCTACTTAATGTCAACTTCGATAATGCCTCTCTTGCACATGAACTAAGTAAGGAGTATAGTTTTCTAGAGTTTTTCCTAATACTTTAGCTGTCTTATGTCATTTGGAATATTCTGGAAGGGTTCAGAAGTCCTTTTAGAAGAATATCCTGGTATTTACTGTCTTCTGTCATCACCTAAAAGAATACGTAATGGGACCAGTGGTGTGATGATGCCTTAAAAATTTGTGGCCATTCTGTTAAACAGATAAACAAAACTGATTTTCAAAAATCTGACCAGAGAGCTCAGGTTAAAGCACAGGAGCCAGTGTTAACTATAAAAAATCCTGATGGGATTTCAGGCATAAAGGGATCATGTTAAAATTTTGGTTTGAATGCACTGATTCTTGGCATGCAAGTATTAGCTCATTTATGTACAGTCTCTGTATGAAGCATGAGGTAGACAAGACTTGTGCTAACAGCAGTGTAACCAAGGAGATGGGATATAGTAATTATATTTTTCAATTGACTCAATCTGAAATGACTAATGCAGTCCATATAATTTTATTCACATTTGAACTCCACTGGAGTCAGAGTCAGAGATGAAGTGTCATCTTCTATTCCAAGAATGAAGTCTTCAGGTAACGTCTCAGGTGGTATTTGAGCTAACTGGTCATCATAAGAACGCAGGGTCCATAATTTCTCTAATTCATAGATTTCTCTTGTTTCTGGAAGCATCAAATGAAGCACCATGCTGCCTGTCAGGGACAGATAGGAGTTGCAACGAAGTTCATTTGCTTTTATTCTCATGATCTCACAACATTCTAGGAACTAGAGCAGTGGTTTGTGAAGTGTGGTTCCCAGATTAGCATCACCTGGGAACTTTTTAAAAATGCAAACTGTGGACCCCATCCCAGCAAGACCACCACAGAAGTGATGCCGCGCCTTTCTCAGTGCATCATATAGGAGGTACGTGATGTTAGCCTGCCGGGTTTCTCTTGCGAGACAAGTATCACACATTTCTGCACATCCTATGAGCAAAGCACCTCTTGTTCGGATTGTCTTTTCAAGGATGTCTGTATAGTGAATATACTCTCTCCAGTGCAAAGGGCAGCTTTAGCAACATTTCTCAGACAATTTTTTTTTTTTTTTTTTTGAGACAGTCTCGCTTTGTTGTCCAGGCTAGAGTGAGTGCCGTGGCGTCAGCCTAGCTCACAGCAACCTCAAACTCCTGGGCTCGAGTGATCCTTCTGCCTCAGCCTCCCGAGTAGCTGGGACTACAGGCATGCGCCACCATGCCCGGTTAATTTTTTTATATATATATATCAGTTGGCCAATTAATTTCTTTCTATTTTATAGTAGAGACGGGGTCTCGCTCTTGCTCAGGCTAGTTTTGAACTCCTGACCTTGAGCAATCCGCCCGCCTTGGCCTCCCAAGAGCTAGGATTACAGGCGTGAGCCACAGCGCCCGGCCTCTCAGACAATTTTTGATTGTCACAACTGGGGAGAAGGATGTATACTGCTAAACATCCTACAATGTGTAAGAGACACCCATCTACCCTGCCCCCAAAGCAAAATTACCTGGTTGTGATGAGAAGTCTACTTCCTGCTAATTATAAAGGACATGGAAACCCTAATCTGAGTTCCTCTTACAACTGTTGAGTGTCCTCTGGCCCCTCTGTTGCCCTTATAGGATCTGGGGCTGAGAAAACCAGTACAAAATTGATGATCCTGGTAATTAACTCCAGAATAGTCTTATAACTGGTAGGACAACTTTATTAGCCTGCAAGTAGGATAAAACCTACTCCTCACACTTCTTAAGTATCTTGTTGGGAGATGCTTAGGAACTGTACATATTAATACCCAAACTTGTTAGATCTTTACAAATTTCTAGTCTTCTGCTCTTGTCCTTCCTTATACCCAGAATGACCCTCATTTATTTATGGCTGAGGTCACATGCACCCCAGCCCCCAAGAGGCCTTCTACCACCACTCTCTCCCATATCTGTCATTCACACTCCTGACCTGTGTGTCTACGTATTATATATATGTATACACACCATATAGTATGAGAATTCACATGTGATTAACAGCACCTGGATTATAATTAAACATTAAATTTTTAAATTCTTTCATGGAAATGCACTCAGCAATTTTGATCTCAATCCTTTTGCAACTGGAAACAAAATTAGTGTAATACCAATATATATCTGTGAAATACGTGCCAAAATTAACTTACCAAAATCCATACACAGCCAGTCATCAGTGTCCTTCCCCTCAATCTTAACATGAGGCTCACTCTTACATTTCAGGTATTTATACTGAAAAAAGCAGGTCATTTATTAAAGGGAGGGAAAAATTAGTTACGTTTTTATAACTCAACAATTCCCATTTACAGTAGCATAAAAAAAATACTTAACCACAGGGGCAAAAGACTTGTACACTGAAGGCTATCAAATATTGCTGAAAGAAATTAAAGATACCCCATATTTATGGATTAGAAGACTTAAAAAGCAGTCAACAAATATCTATCAAAAAGAAAAACCCATCCTAACATTTATCCGAAAGCTTTTATAAAGCTACGGGTAATCAAAACAGTATGGTACTCCGTCATAAAGACTTATAGACCAATAGAGTAGAAGAGAGAACCTAGTTAAGAGTTAAACCAATGCAGAAGGACAGTCTTCCAACAAATGGTGCATAGGAAATGATACCCTAACTCAAAATGGATTACATACTTGACCATAAGACTTAAAACTCTTATAACATAGGGGAAAGATTCGTGACATTGGTTTGGCAATGGTTTCTTGGATATGACACTGAAGGGAGAAGCAACTAAAAAATAACTGGGCTTAATCAAAATTAAATACTTTTGAGTAGATCAAAGGATACTCTCACCAGACAGTGGCTCACTCCTATAATCCTAGCACTTTAGGAGGCTGAGAGAGGAGGATGGCTTGAGAACAGCCTAAGCAACAAAACAAGGTCCCTGTCTGTACAAAAAAATTAAAAATTAGTCCGGTGTGGTGGCACGTGCCTGTAGCCCTACTCTGGAGGCTGAGGTGGGCTTGAGCCCTGGAGTTTGAGGTTTCAGTGAGCTATGATACTCTCCAGCTGGGCAACAGAGCAAGATCCTGTCCCAAGGTGGGTAGAGGGGAAAAGATACTCTAAACATATTCAGAAAATACAAAACTCTTACAACTCAACAAAAATAACAAGCAAAAAACCCCCTGATTTTAACACATTGACTGGCACACCAGAAAAATATTTTTCCTTGGGACTGTATTTTATTACAAAAACAATAAAAACTTTGAAAACAATGATCTATTTTCTATTTTTTTTCAATAAAATATGAACTTGAAAAATGATAAAGTGTGTTTTTCTTGACTTGTCAGGCTTACGTATAATTTAAAAGTTTTTTTTTTTTTTTTTTATATTTTTTTTTTTGAGACAGAGTCTCGCTTTGTTGCCCAGGCTAGAGTGAGTGCCGTGGCGTCCTAGCTCACAGCAACCTCAAACTCCTGGGCTCGAGTGATCCTTCTGCCTCAGCCTCCCGGGTAGCTGGGACTACAGGCATGCGCCACCATGCCCGGCTAATTTTTTTTTTTATATATATATCAGTTGGCCAATTAATTTCTTTGTATTTATAGTAGAGACGGGGTCTCGCTCTTGCTCAGGCTGGTTTTGAACTCCTGACCTTGAGCAATCCGCCCGCCTCGGCCTCCCAAGAGCTAGGATTACAGGCGTGAGCCACAGCGCCCGGCCAATTTAAAAGTTTATAAATAGAAAAATGAAACATGTTGACTTATATTCATTTAATCCACATTTTTTTTAGAATTCATTTGTCAATATTATAACAATAAGAACAAGAAGTAAGATTTTCACAAACCAACTGCAAGGTTTTGCTTCCCGGGCTGAAAACTAGTGTGAGTTAACTATAACTCACATGGCAGTTAATGTGTTAAAATGGGCAAAGGATTTGAATAGACACTTCTCCAAAGAATATATACAAATGGCCAATAAGCAAATGAAAATATGCTCAACATCATTCATCTTTAGGGAAATGCAAGTTAAAACTGAAATGGGTTATCCCTTCACACCCATTTGGATGACTGTCATAAGAAAAAAGCCCAGGAAATAACAGGGTTGGGTAGGATGTGTAAAACCTTTGTCGGAATGTAAAATGGTATGGCCACTATGGAAGAATATGGCAGCTCCTCAAAAAATTAAAAACAGCACCACCATATTATCTAGTAATTCCATTTCTGGGTACATACCAAAAGAATTAAAAGTAGGGACATAAGCAGTATTTCTACACCCATATTTATAGCAGCATTATTCACAATAGCCAACAGGAGAAAGCAACCTGGACAATTCACTGTCCATCAGTGAATGAATGGATAAAAATATGGTATACAAGAAAGATAGAATATTATTCAGCCTTAGGACAGAAAGCCAATCTGGACAACATAGCAAGACCCTGTCTTTATTCAAAAATAAAGCCAGGCACAGTGTTTTACACATGTAATCCCAGCTACTGGGTAGGTCTCAGACAAGAGGATCACCTGAGCCAGTGGCTCATGCCACTGCACTCCAGCCTGGGCAATAGAGTGAGACCATGTCTCTTTAAAAAAAAAAAAAAATACTGGCACTTGCTACAATCTGGATGCACCTTAAACACATTATGTTAAGGGATGTAAGTCAGCTACAAAGGGACAAATACTGAAATACCATATGATTCTATTTATACAAGATACTGAAGAGTGGTCAAATTTATAAAGACAGAAAATAGAATGGTGGCTGCCTGAGGAAGAGGGAATGAGGAGTTACTGTTTAACCACTTCGGAACCAGCGCCGACTATAGTGGATAGCCACAGATGGACGCGCACAGCGAATTTAGCCAACAGCCGTGATATGAAGGTGCACAGCCGAGCGTTGACTTCAGCCGACAGCCGTGATATTATGACTTTTCTAATTTTTCATTTATCAAAATAGTGAACATTTAAATAACATAATAAAAACATATGTATATGTTACCTATTCTGATTTACAAGTAAAGCTGCCTGCCTGTAAAGTAAAACAAGCTTTCAGTAATTTAAAGCTTTCCTAATCACACAAGAGCAAAATGGATTCATTGTCAATGCACAGCACAAACTATCCTGTGTACTATGAGTGCCAGCTGTTGGCAAGGTTTCTCGCGTGGTACCGAAGTGGTTAAGTGGTCATTTCTAAGTTGTCCTCTTAATTCCACTGCACTATTACATCTGATAGAGACCCTGTCTAATAACTTCTCTGTGCTCTCCTGTTCTCTTCCTATCTCTCCAACTAATACTTTTTTTGGCAATCTTCCTATGCTCTGTCATGTTGCACCAGGACTGTGTTCAGCTCCCTTATTTCACAACCCTTTTCTAGGCAACCCCATCTATTTTTAGTCTGAGCTGTCTCCTTTATGACCAATTTCCAATAGGGCGAGAGAGGTTATGTTGTCCTGCAGAATGGTACCATAATCAGCTGGAGACCTCCAAATACACCTTCTTCCTTACTCTGATTCATATTCAGTCCAATTGAAAAATGACCCACCTTCCCTCAACTAGACCTGTGAATTCACAGGACAAGGACTACATCTTTTTCATTTTTACCTTCCCAATATCCAGCACAGTGCTTGGGAACACAGGACATGCTCAGACACTTTAATCAAACAATAGGCCACCACTGCCCCATAGAATGTTTCTGCAATTATGGAAATGTTTTATGGCTAATATGGTAGCCATTAACCACATGTGACTACTGAATACCTGAAATATGGCTAGTACAGCTGTAGAACTAAATTTTTAAATTTATAATTAAACGGGCACATTCGCTAGTGGCTACCATTATTAGACAGTGCTGCTCTAGAACTCCCTCTGGCTTACACTGTCTCCTAGCTTGCCTCAAGTTGTTTTTTTTTTTTCTTGTGGTCACAAGAGACAATAGAAATACCTTAACTCTAGAGGCTGGATATTGGTTCCCATACCTTTCACTATCAAACAACATAAAATTTATTATGCAAATTCTGAAAATTTAGGTTTCTTATATAACCTCACATGATGATTTTACTGTTGCTCCTCAGCCTCATGCATTGACTATTCCATTCAGTTAATGATCCAAAAGAGAAAAGAAAACATCCTACCATTTTCACAATGTAGTAGGCCATGGCATGTAAGTGTCGGGTTGAAGTTCCACTACCAATCACAAAGTAATCTGTGTATTTCATTTCTGGAGGAACCTTGATAACACAAATGTCTCTTGCATTCTCTTGCCTCAGTAGTAAAACCATCATATCGATGTCAAACTTGGGACCAACATGATCTGAAATGCATAAATATTTATGTCAGATGGCCAAGTAGAAGACAGACTTGTATGCATCAGAGATGGAGGCAGCTGACAGTGAAACTGCTCCTCCATGAGAGTATTTAGATCCAAAATGTTTTGAAAGACAGCAGGGCCCAGGCCTCCTGGAAGCTGAACCTGGGCATCACTATCATATAGCACTGTTCACCTTTTATTGTCAGTGTGCTCAGATTACACAGTGCCACTATACATCCTTTCCTATTACCATATGTGGGCAGAAGGACACATCAGTGACAAATGACTTTCTATTCACTAGTACTTGAAATGAGCAAGTATCTCAAACACAGAAAGGCTATACAAAAACAGTCACACAAAGTCATGAAGAGGGGATATACTGGGACATGTTAAAATCAATCTTGAGGCCCGGTGCAGTGACTCACGCCTGTAATCCTAGCACTCTGGGAGGCCAAGGCGGGCGGATTGTTCAAGGTCAGGAGTTCGAAACCAGCCTGAGCAAGAGCAAGACCCTGTCTCTACTATAAATAGAAAGGAATTAGTTGGCCAACCAATATATATAGAAAAAAAAAATTAGCCGGGCATGGTGGCGCATGCCTGTAGTCCCAGCTACCCGGGAGGCTGAGGCAGCAGGATCGCTTTAGCCCAGGAGTTTGAGGTTGCTGTGAGCTAGGCTGACGCCAGGGCACTCACTCTAGCCTGGGCAACAGAGTGAGACTCTCTCTCAAAAAAAAAAAAAAAAAAAAAAATCAATCTCGGACACAAAGGATCACAGTACTAGAACAGTGAGCTGGAAGGGCTCTAAGGTACTATCTGGTCCAAAACCTTCAATTGAGAGATGATGAAACAAGCCTAGCATAATTAGCATGGCCTAAGATTAACCAATGAGGGAGCTAAAATTTTAAGTGATTCTCACTTTGAACCCTCAAGTTTTTCTTATAAAGCATTTGGATTGTTAACAACTGTTAATCTATAAATACATATTTTTTTTCCTGTAGAAATTTAGATATTCTGCTCTTCAGCTTGGAGTATTATAGCCTGTAAATTTATAGCTCTCTTAAGTTTTAAAGCTGACTCCAAAGAACCCAGTAGCTAAGTCCACTAAGACCTCTCTGCCTCATTACTCTTTCTCAGATGTGATCTGTTTACTATCTCTCAAGTTTCTAAAAAGGTTAGCAATAATTAGAGGATCTTAACTTGGACCCATCCCCTATTAAGCGCTTCTTACCCACCCCTTAGCCCTCAGCTCCTGGCTCTCTCTCAGAATCCTCATGCTCTAACACTCCCGACAAATCCATTTCCCAGGACGCTAGGAGCCTAAAGGGGGGATAAGGACGACGAGATGGTGGTGCCAAAGGTCCGAACAGCTAGGGTTTTGGAGACGACAGTTCATCTCTTGCGCCCACAGATTTTTTTGTTTTTTTTTTTTTTTTTTTTTTAGACAAGAGTCTCACCCTGTTGCCCGGGCTACAGTGCCGTGGCGTCAGCCTAGCTCACAGCAACCTCAAGCTCCTGGGCTAAAGCAATCCTGCTGCCTCAGCCTCCGGAGTAGCTGGGACTACAGGCATGCGCCACCATGCCTAGCTAATTTTTTCTGTACATACTTTTAGTTGTCCAGCTAATTTTCTTTCTATTTTTAGTAGAGACGGGGTCTCGCTCTTGCTCAGGCTGGTTTCGAACTCCCGACCTTGAGCGATCCTCCCGTCTCGGCCCCCCAGAGTGCTAGGATTACAGGCGTGAGCCACCGCGCCCGGTCTCGCAGATTCTTAATTGTGAAACGAGAAGGTTGGCGCCAACAACCTTTGAAGTCCCTGCCAGCTCTGGATCTGCAGAAGTTTGGTGACTCGGGAGAAATGCATTAAGAGGGGAACCCGGGGCTGCCTTAGCCCGGACCCGGTTCCTGGCTGCCCGGAAAAGACCGCTTTCGCTCTCCACGCCCGTACCTTTTGCGCTCAACTGTGGGCGTCCCTCTCCGGCCGTCCCCTCCGCCTGCTCCTCCAGCCGGGGCCCGCTGTGCAGGCCACGCACAAGGCCCGGGGTCAGGCAGGCCCAGCGGGAGGCTGGTCCCGCAGGAAGCCGTTCCACGGCCAGCAGCCCAAGCTGGGGCCGAATTCCAGCCGCTACCCGGAACAGTGCTCTGCGCCACAAGAGCGACCCGAGCCGCCGAGCCACACAGCCACCTGGCCCCATTGCCGTCGGCGGCGCGGGCCAGGGCTGCACACAGGCGCTGCGGCTTTCAATTGGCCAGGTCAACCGGCGCGGCACGGAAATTCTACGTCAGACGCGTGGGCGGAGTCAGGACCCGAAGGCCGGGCCATGGGCGGAGTCTGGAGGCCGTGAACCGGAAGCGCTGACTCGAGATTAGGCTTCGTAGGAGGGGACGTCTGGGATCGATTGCTTGACTGACTTTGCCCTGTGTGGTAGAGATGCTCTACGTTGTCGTCTTCTCTCTCTCTTTTTTGTCTGTGTCCGTACATTAAATGTAAGAAATATTTAACTGTTCTCTGCACAGCGCCTACTGAATGTATAGAAGTTGCCGCTGTTGATTAGACTGGAATTAGGATGCGTAATTTTCTACCTTCTCTCATTACCAAAACATATTCAAGATTCCCTTGCAAATTTGAAATCCCATGAGAAAAATGTATTATCTGGGCTAGGGTAGGGTGGGAGGCAGAGATGTAAAGGACCATTTAGAAAACGTTCTTAGGTTAGCCCTGCATCGACACCACCTTTATGGGAGGAGTTTCCGCCAATAGACCACACCTGGGGACCCCCTCTGTGAGACTAAGGCAGGCTGAGTTGCAGTTACACTATTAAATCACAGGATTTGAGAACTGAAAAAGACCCAGAGGGGAAAAACTGCCCAGGGCCATATACTTAGTGGCCAAGCTAGAACCACAAACCAAGTTTCTGAACTTTAAGGCCTGGTAACTTATAAGAGGAAGGCTTCCTAGAGTGGATAGTAAAAGAGGGCACATATTCCAAATGCAATGCCAAGCACGTCCTCAAAAATGTTTGATGTATTATTTCAAAGAAATAAACTTCCAGCTAATCGTAGCACTCTGGGTAGGCTCGCTTGAAGTACTAAAAATAGAAAAAAAAAATTAACCGGGCGTCATGGTACGCACCTGTAGTCCCAGCTATTCCCTAGGCTGAGGCAGGAGGATCAGTTGAGCCCAGGAGTTTGAGGTTTCTGTGAGCTAGGCTGCCGCCACAACACTCTAGCTCAGGCAACAGAGTGAGACTATGTGGAAAGAAAGGGAAGGAAGGAAGAAAAGAGAAAGAAAAGAAAGATGAAATAATATAAACTTAAGTCTCCTCTGTCCTCTAGTTACAGTGCCATCTTTAATTCCGTTTCCCCATACATGTGAATTTGGTGTTTCTACCAGCTTTTGCCATCATCTTACGTTCCCACTCTTCTCTCTGAACATCCCAAACCTGCTTTACCACCTGTATTTGTCATGTCGTTTAATGGATCATCATCCCCCCAAATCTCCAAAACCCTGGGCATCATTCAGTCCAGGATCAATCACCCTGCAACAAAAAAATGTTTTGTCAAATCCTGCTTGTGATACCTCCAAAATATTTTTTTTTTTTTTTTTGAGACAGAGTCTCACTTTGTTGTCCAGGCTAGAGTGAGTGCCGTGGCGTCAGCCTAGCTCACAGCAACCTCAAACTCCTGGGCTCGAGTGATCCTTCTGCCTCAGCCTCCCGAGTAGCTGGGACTACAGGCATGTGCCACTATGCCCGGCTAATTTTTTTGTATATATATATATCAGTTGGCCAATTAATTTCTTTCTGTTTATAGTAGAGACGGGGTCTCGCTCTTGCTCAGGCTGGTTTTGAACTCCTGACCTTGAGCAATCCGCCCGCCTCGGCCTCCCAAGAGCTAGGATTACAGGCGTGAGCCACAGCGCCCGGCCCAAAATATTTTTTTAAGCCAGCTTCTCATCTTTATTCCTACTGTTCCTTAGTCCAAGCTCTCATTACCTCTTGCCCAATTATGGAGACAACCTCCTACCTAACTCTCCTGTCTCCAGGCTGTCTCTACTCTTTTCATACTCTATGCTGCCAATACAACCAACTACAATTATTTTAACCTTATCTGATTTTTGCTGTTTTCCAATCTCACCATACCATTGCAATGCCAAGTTTTGCATACACTATTGTCTTTATAGAGCACCCTTTTCCCATCATTTCACATGATGAAATTAGACTCACTCTGTAAGACTTAAGATATTAAGATATCTCCCCCTACTCTCCCAGATGGTCCCTCAGAAACTCTTTATCCCCTTTTTCATAAATGTCTTTAACATTTACCATGTTGATTGAATAAGTCACTGGAAAAGACTTAGATTTAATTCCAGCTTTTCGGTTAATTATCAGTGTGCTACTGAAGTTAATCTCTGAGGCTTCGTTTCCTCATCTGTAAAATGGGAATGATTCCCTCTTCATAGCGTTGTCTTGAAAAGAATGAATAAATAAGCAATATGAATTATATACCATAGTGCTTGGCATGAAATAATCACATAGAAATTAGTATATTATCTGTCTACAAATTGGCATCATGGGGAGGAAATGCCTTGAACTGTCATTCTGATAAAGCCCATGAGAAAAAGCCCACAAGACACACACATGTGGTCAAAGTTAGATTAATTTGTAAGCAAGTTAATTAACAAGTTAGATTAACAAGCAAGAAGGACCGCACACCATGGAGGAGGGAGTAGAAGGAGCTTTGTTTAGGGCGTGAGCTTGTGCTGAATAAGTCTAAGGAGAGATCAGAGGAAGTGGGATCAGCTGGGGTGTGGGTGCTGCCCTGAAGCAGGGACAGGTTAGCCACTGTGTATCTCAGTAACTGTTCAGGAGACAGGAGAGTGTTCATAGAGCCTGGGATGTTAATCACTCACAAGAGTTGCATGGCATGGGGAGAATCATGTCCCCATAGAAACATTGTTTTAGGTTCCATTAGGAACATCACATTCTGTATTACCAGCAGGGCTGAGAAACAGACTTAGGGTGCTGTTCCTTCGAAATATGAAAGTTAAAACAAATACAGAACGTTATACCTGGGGTTGGAGTGATGCCTAAGCTGTCTCTGTGTGGAATGATGTCAAGTGATCTCCATGTCTTAGAGTCTGTAGACAAGACTGTGTTAATTAAAAATAAAAAAAAAAACAGGAGGTTTATACTTTGGAAAAAGGAGACCTTTATTTCTTGTGAAGAGTTCTCAGCCCTCAGTGGCCATTCTGGCTGTCTGGGAAACACTCTTCTAGCACAAGCGAGGAACATGTGTTTCAAGTGAGAGGTAAAAGGGAACAGGACTTTATACTGAGCGGGGTGGCTAATTATACATTTTTAACAAGCTACAGGAGGAGTCATGAATATTTATGAAGAGAAAATGTGCATGTATAATTGTACTTTACACCTCCCATCAAGTTGTGGCTGGGAACTCAGTTTTTTTTTTAATTATGGGTACATAATAGTTGTATATCTTTATAGGGTGCATGTGAATGTTTTGGGAACTCAGTTTTAAGGTGTTTTTCTGGGGTCCCCTTGGCTGAGAGGGGTCTGTTCAGTTGGGGGAAGGGGCAGCTTCAGATTTTATTTATTTATTTATTTATTTATTTATTTATTTATTTATTTTTTTTTTTTTTGAGACAGAGTCTCACTTTGTTGCCCAGGCTAGAGTGAGTGCCGTGGCGTCAGCCTGGCTCACAGCAACCTCAATCTCCGGGGCTCAGCGATCCTACTGCCTCAGCCTCCCGAGTAGCTGGGACTACAGGCATGCACCACCATGCCCGGCTAATTTTTTGTATATATATTTTTAGTTGGTCAATTAATTTGTTTCTATTTTTGGTAGAGACGGGGTCTCGCTCAGGCTGGTTTCGAACTCCTGACCTTGAGCAATCCGCCCGCCTCGGCCTCCCAAAGTGCTAGGATTACAGGTGTGAGCCACCGCGCCCGGCCTCAGATTTTATTTTTATTTAGTTCACAACTGGGATGTTTCATTCTCATTGAAATGATTCCAAACAGCAGTTTCTCATCATCTGTGATTTCAGAGAAAGAGTTTGCCGGCACTATGTCCTTAATGTTAATTACCAAGCCATTTTCACAGGTCATATTTCCTACCTGAGGTAAATACTTGGGGAATTGGCTGTTACCTGTTAGATCCTCAGAATGCCCCCTCCCCACTGGGCCATCTACTCTTGGGCAGAATCAGAAGGGGTAGGAGAGTTGATAATCCTTACCTTTGGGGTGCTGAGCGGGAGGGTTGAAGCCAGAAGCAGCTTCCTGAGGGAGTCACAGGAATTATACATTAACCACGAGTCCATGACTTCCAGGACTTCCTGATTGTGGAACCTAATTACATCCCTGGTGTGTCGACTCAGGCGCCCCCGTTTTGCCCTGTTAGCAGCAAAGCCAAAGGGCTCCCAAATTTGTTTCCGGGCCTTCATAGGAAGGCGGGAAGCTGCAGTCACAGAGATTGTCTCTACAACTACCGCAGCGATTGGGGAGAGGGCAGGGACACTACTCTGGGAGATGACACCAGAGAGACTGCAAGACCCTGCCTCATGGAGAACAGAGAGACAGGAAGCAGAGCAGCTGGGCCGGAGAAAGGCCCAGGGTCTAAGCTAGAGAAAAACTGAGCAAGCCTCCCGGACACGCACACACTGCACCACGGGGCCCTTAACACCATAGCTTACTCATCTGGCATATAATTATTTAATACATGCGTGACTAAATTTATATGGTGTTGGGACTGGGAAGTATATCAAGTCCAACCTTTGCTTACTCCGTGCATGAATTCATTATGTATCTTTGGGCTAGAGTGCCATGGCATCAGCCTAGCTCACAGCAACCTCAAACTCCTGGGCTCAAGCCAACCTCTTGCCTCAGACTCCCGAGTAGCTGGGACTAAAGGCACGTGCCACCATGCCTGGCTGATTTTTTCTATTTTTGGTTATTTGGCTAATTTCTTTCTATTTATAGTAGAGATGGGGGTCTCGCTCTTGCTCAGGCTGGTCTCCAACTCCTGAGCTCAAGCAATCCTCCCGCCTCGGCCTCCCAGAGTGCTAGGATTACAGGTGTGAGGCACCATGACTGGCTGACATTTTATTTTAAAATGTCGCTTACTTTAAGGTAGCTTTTGTCATGCATGTATTCAATGACAGATATTTAAAGAGCCACCCATTTTAAAACAAATGGCTATTATAACTAAAAGGTTGGGACCACTACTCTCCAGCCTCAGGGACCCTTGCCGACCTCATAGGGCAGCTCATTCCACCCCTGGGCAGCTATGTAGTTATTGGTGTATATTCCTGCCTCATTTCAGTTTAATCCTTTCTCTGTTCTGCTTCTGCCCTTCAGAGACTATGTACAAAGGGAAGGGCTAGGATTAAAATGATGTCTCTTATAAACCTAATATATTATCAATACTACTGTTACTTAAAAAATCAGAGTTAATTCACCTGGCCAGTAAAATATGACTCTCCATAAGAGCACAAGTCTTTTTTTTTTATTTTTGAGAAAGAGTCTGTGTTGCCCAAGCTAGAGTGCCGTGGTGTCAGCCTAGTTCACAGCAACCTCAAACTCCTGGGCTCAAGCAATCCTCCTGCCTCAGCCTCCCAAGTAGGTGGGACTACAGGCATGTGCCACCATGCCCGGCTAATTTTTTCTATATATATTAGTTGGCCAATCAATTTCTTTCTATTTACAGTAGAGACGGGGGGGGGGGGGGAGGGGGGGTCCTCACTCTTGCTCAGGCTGGTTTCGAACTCCTGACTTGAGCAATCCACCTGCCTCGGCTTCCCAGAGTGCAGGGATTACAGGTGTGAGCCACCTCACCCAGCCTCAAGTTGTTGAATTTCTATAGTCCCTAGAATTCACTCTCCCTTCCTACTTACACTATGAATTTGTATATTATATTTTTATTTAAAAATTCTTCAGCAGGTCTGGCATGGTGGCTCACAGCTGTAATCCTAGCACTCTTGGAGGCCAAGGTGGATGGATTGCTTGAGCTCAGGAGTTTGAGACCAGCCTGAGCAAGAGAGAGACCCCATCTCTACAAAAAATAGAAAGAAGTTAGCCGGACAACTAAAAATATATAGAAAAAATTAGCCAGGCATGGTGGTGCATGCCTATAGTCCCAGCTACTCGGGAGGCTGAGGCAGCAGGATTGCTTGAGCCCAGGAGTTTGAGGTTGCTGTGAGCTAGGCTGACACCACGGCACTCTAGCCTGGGCAACAGAGTAAGACTCTGTCTCAAAAAATAATAATAATAATCTTCAGCAAACAGGTCATATAAAAAAATAAATAAAAATTCTCTTGTCCCCCATTTGTAAATCTAATTGGAAGGGGGACAAAATCTGTTTAGAGAAGGTGAACAGGGAGTCATTATCTTATAAACTTAGAGGTAAGGCATTGTCTCTCTGCACCCCAAGCTCCCCAGAGGGGGTTGGAGGAGGACAGGGTGTGTGCTGGGTGTCTGCTCGGGTGTTTTGTGTGGCTTTGCCACGCATGCCCTTCGTGCTGTAGGGACAGGGAGCCCAGCCTGCAGCGGGCACTGAGGGGAGGCCTGCGGTAAGATAAACTGTTGGCTTTTCAGGAAGCACCGGGCCTGTGGTTTGAGAGCATCCCAGGAGACTATGGCCCTCAGTAGGAGGTCCCTGCCTATGAGGAGACACTTCCTGTGGCATTTCTTCAGTCAGTCTGTTTGTGGCCAAGGCTCAGGCTGGGTCTCCCATCGCTTGTCTCGGGAAGCGCTGTTTGCTCCGTTTGCAGAGCTGCTGTTGGCTCTGAAGCAGGACCTCTAAACACCCGCTTTGTGCCCTTACTGACGCAGGTAGGAGCAGTGTGCAGGTTATGGGTCACTCTGAGTAGACTTATGGTGCACTCTGTCCCCAAGAGCCCTCTCCTAGGTTCGAGCCAACAAATATTCTGGTGCCAGACCCTGGGCTAAAACTAGAGAGGAGGAAGGTGAATAAAACATAATCCCTGCCCCCAAGGAGCTCCCAGACAGTGGCAGAGATAATGATTACGCTAAATGTCATCGATACCAGGCATTTGTATTTGGAAGGGGAGAGTCCAAAGTGCTGTGGGGCACAGCAGCGACTCCCCTGGCACTGGAGAGGGCTCCATGAGGAGGTACTGTTTGCACAAACATGGGTCTTGAGGTAGAGGAGAGTAGGCCACAGGGCTCCACATCATCCAACTTTGAGGGGTCCCTTTCACAGTGGTCTCAGGAGGAGTGGCAGCCCCTAAAGGGCTGCAACTTGGAGGTGTCATGAGGTGCTGTTCCAGGCCAGGGGAAAACCATGGTGAGGGAATCAACCCCCTGAGAAGTTAATGAGTTTTTACTTCCATATATACCCCAGCCTGTGAAGTGTTTTGTCCCCAAAGATGAACTGTGATAGTAAATGATGATTCAGAGGTGCTATGGCCCCCTGACCCAAAGCCCAAATGAGAGCCCTCACCCTCACCGTCTCATAAGACAAGATCTTGGTTGTTTTCTTTCCACCAAAACCTCATTTCTGAGGGGTCTTTGATTTCTTATGATCAGCTCTGTTGACAGTACAGTAAAAATTGTGCTTTGCTTTTTCTTTTCTTAATCCTAGTTTTATGAGGTTCCTCCATTTCATAATTATGAGATTTGAGTAATTGTGAATAGCAGCTGGGTAGAACCCTGAGAGCTAAACTCTCGAGGGCAGGGCTAGAGGAAACAAAGCCCGCCTCGTGTGCAGGAGCTCATTTCCCCTGATGTGACCCCTCTCTTGGGGAGCTTCTAGTTTGGGGCCAAGTCCCTGATAGGAACATTTTCTACCACAGCAGGGAGCCCAAAGGTCCTGGGAGAGCAGGTAAGAGTGACTTCTTCCACCTGGCGAGATGCAAGGACACCTCTCAGACTGGGTCAACTTTCAACTTTGGTTTTGGCCTTTACAACTCCAGACCTCTTAGTCCCGCTGAAGGAAAGCACCTGACAACAGACATTCATTCCCACAGTGGCAGGCAATCAATTCTCCTATCCAAGCTGCAAAGAAAGTTTGAGAGGCCCGGTGCAGGGGGCTCATACCTGTAATCCTAGCACTCTGGGAGGCCAAGGCAATAGGATTGCTCAAGGTCAGGAGTTCGAAACCAGCCTGAGCAAGTGCGAGACCCCATCTCTACTCAAAATAGAAAGAAATTAATTGGCCAACTAAAAATATATAGAAAAAATTAGCCGGGCATGGTGGCACATGCCTGTAGTACCAGCTACTTGGGAGGCTGAGGCAGTAGGATTGCTTGAGCCCAGGAGATTGAGGTTGCTGTGAGCTAGGCTGACACCACGGCACTCTAGCCCGGGCAACAGAGTGAGACTCTGTCCCCCCGACCCCCCAAAAAAAACAAAAACCAAAAAAACTCTGGGAGGTGTAGCCAGTAAGTTAGGAACACTCCAGGCTGACCCATTCAGTCTTGCTAAAATATCAAGGGGCTTCCTTAGCTCCCTGGGAAACGTCTGAGCCTGAGTCCAGTGAGTTGTGAGTGGCTTCCAAGGACACTCGATTTCCTTTGGGCTCTCTCAGCTATTACTTGCTGCTGTGCAGCTGCTACTGTCAGGAGCCAGGTGACAATGTGCAGCTCCCTTATGTTATTCCCTTATTTTATAATACGGACAAGCATCAACTCAAAATAGATTAAAGATTTAAACATAAAGCCTGAAACTATAAAACTACCAGAAGAAAACATGGGGGGAAACTCCACAGGCAAGGATTTTTTAATATGGCCCCCAAAGCTCAGGCACAAAAGCAAAAATAGACAAATGGGATCACATCATACTAAAAAGCTTTTGCATAGCAATAGGAATAATTAACAAAGTGAAGAGACAACCCACAGAGTTGGAAAAAAAATATTTGAAACTATATAGCTGATAAGGGGTTAATATCCAAAATATTTAAGGAACTCAAATGACTCAATAGCAAGGAAACCACCCAATTTCGAAAATGGGCAAAGGACCTGAACAGACATTTCTGAAAGACGACCTACAAATGGTCAACAAATTCATGAAAAAATGCTCAGCCTCACTAGTCACTAGGGGAAATGCAAATTAAAACCACAGTGAGGGCGGGCGCTGTGGCTCACGCCTGTAATCCTAGCTCTTGGGAGGCGGGCGGATTGCTCAAGGTCAGGAGTTCAAAACCAGCCTGAGCAAGAGCGAGACCCCGTCTCTACTATAAAATAGAAAGAAATTAATTGGCCAACTGATATATATATAAAAAATTAGCCGGGCATGGTGGCGCATGCCTGTAGTCCCAGCTACTCGGGAGGCTGAGGCAGAAGGATCACTCAAGCCCAGGAGTTTGAGGTTGCTGTGAGCTAGGCTGACGCCATGGCACTCACTCTAGCCTGGACAACAAAGCGAGACTCTGTCTCAAAAAAAAAAAAAAAAACCACAGTGAGATATCACTCCATCAGTATGGTGACTTCTCAGAAGTAGGGAGGACCACCATACTGATGCCAAACTTAGTGCAGGCACCTGATCAGCACAGTACACTACAGCCCAGAACAACTGGGCTCAAGCGATCCTCCTACCTCAGCCCCAAGTGGCTGGGACTGGAGACATACCACTGGTAGTTCTATTTTTATTTGAGGAATCCCTATACTGTCTTTCATAATGACTGTACTAATTTACATTTCCACCAACAGTGTGCTAAGGGTTCCTTCTCCACATCCTTGCCAAATTTCATCTCTTTGATAATAGCCATTCTAAGGTAAGGTGATATCTCACTGTGGTGAGAAGGGTGAACCAGCCCACGTCAGAAACCCAGCAGGTCAAAACTCCTGTGCTGATTAGTAGTGGGATCCCACCTGTGAACAGCCATGATGTTCCAACCTGGGCCACATAGCGAGACCCCCATCTCTATTAAAAAAAATAGGCCGGGCGCAGTGGCTCATGCCTGGGAGGCTGAGGCAGGCGGATTGCTTGAGGTCAGGAGTTCAAAACCAGCTCTGAGCAAGAGCAAGACCCCATCTCTACTATAAATAGAAAGAAATTAATTGGCCAACTAATATATATAGAAAAAATTAGCCGGGCATGGTGGCACATGCCTGTAGTCCCACCTACTCGGGAGGCTGAGGCACAGGATCGCTTGAGCCCAGGAGTTTGAGGTTGCTGTGAGCTAGGTTGGTGCCACGGCACTCACTCTAGCCTGGGCAACAGAGTGAGACTCTGTCTCAAAAAAAAAAAAAAAATAGAACCACAATATAATCCAGCAATCCCACTTCCAGGATTACATCCAAAGAAAGCAAAATCACTACATTGAAGGGAAATTTGCACTCCCACATTCACTACAGCATTAATCACAACAACCAAGCTATGGAAAGTGCCCATCAATGGATAAATGGATAAAGAAAATATAGTATATATACAAAATGGAATACTATTCAGCCTTTAAAAAGGACAAAATTCTGTCATTTGGGACAACATGGATGAATCTAGAGGCCATTATGCTAACTGAAATAAGCCAGGCACAGAAAGACAAATACTGCATGATCTCACTTATATGTGGAATCTTCAAAAGTTGAATTCATAGAAGTGGAGAGTAGAATAGTGATTACCAGAGGCCGGGAGGGGGGGAGGGAGGAGGGAACTGCTGGTTAAAGGTTACAAAGTTTTGGCTAGACAGGAGAATAAGTGTTGAGATCTACTGCAGAGCAGGGTGACTATAGTCAATAATGCAGGTCTCAAAATAGCTAAGAGTAAATTTCAAATGTATCACCACAAAAAACATGTTGTGAGGTGATGGGCATGTTAATTAATTAGCTTGATTCAATCATTCTACATTGCACAAATCAAAACATCACATTGTACTCCATAAATGTAATACAATTATTATTTGTCAGTTAAAAATAATATTAGGAAAAAGAAAAAATGCAGCTACTCAGTGACCCCTAACATTTGTAACATTTTAATGGCTTTATTATATTCACTTATGTACACAAAACATATTTTTTGTTTGCTTGGGTTTTTTTTTTTTTTTTTTTTTTTTGAGTCTCTGTCACCCTGGGCAGAGTACAGTGGTGTTATCATAGCTCACAGCAACCTCCAACTCCTGGGCTCAAGCAATCCTGTTGCCCCAGCCTCCTAAGTAGCTGGGAATACAGGTACATGCCACCATGCCCAGCTAATTTTTCTACTTTTTTTTTTTTTTTTTTTTAGTACAGATGGGGTGGTCTTACTCTTGCTCAGGCTGGTCTCGAACTCCTGAGCTCAAGCAATCCTCCTGTGTCGTCCTCCCAGAGTGCTAGGATTACAGGCGTGAGCCACTGCATCGGGCCATGCAAAACATATTCTTTCATCACTTACTATATGCCAGGCACTGTTCTACGTGCTGCAGATGGGATTCCTAGCTTTGAAACATTTCCTTTCTGGTTCAGTAGACAAATAAACCACAATTATATCTACAACAAAGGACAGGCGATCACCAACATGATAAGTGTTGTAATGGGTGTAAATAAATACCGGCTGCCTGGGAGCATCTATTAATAGTAGGATTACTTAACTCAGACTGGGTGGGCGGGGTCAGGGAAGGCTTTCTGAAGGAAGAGGAGTTTAAACTGAGAATTGAAGTATGAGCAAAGTTAGCCGGGCAATGGAGGAAGGACGTACCCCGTGTGGAAGGAAAAGCACACGCAACGTCCAGCATCCAGACAAGGCACATGTAAGGCCTGGAAGCAGAGGGGGTGGTGGTGAGAGGTTAGGTGAGGGAGATCAACAGAGGCTAGATCCTAAAGACTGCTATATGTTGAGGAGTTTGGATTTTATCCTAATGGCAATAAGGAGCCACCTAAGCAGGGAATAATGTGGTTAGGAGTGAGAATGATATTTTAAAGGCTCAATCTGGGTTCAATATGGAGAATGGCAATGGGAAGGGCAGGATGAGCTGCTGGGAGACCAATTAGAAGGCCGTTGCTATCTTGCAGGAAAAGTGACAATGACTTGGGCTGGAGAAATTGCAGTGAGGATGGAGAGACATCGATGAACTCTAGAGATGTTTAGAAAGTAAAATGAACAGGATTTGGTGGCTGATGGCTTCTGAGGGTGAAGGAGAGAAAGGAGTCTGCCAAGCAACTACCCCATGCCCAACCTGTTCAGACCACACACACGTCTGTCTTTGAGAGTGTCTATTCCCATAACATCCCTCTAACGTACTAAACAGTCTGTTGGTAACTCCCAGATTTGTACCTCTAGTCCACACCTGTCTTCCAAACCTCAGACTTGTGTAACAATTACCTATTTCCACTTGGATGGATAATAGGCATCTCAAACAGAAAATGTCCCAAATCAAGCTTCACATTTGTCCTCCTCTCATTCTCTCACTAGACATTCAATCCTTCCCCAAGTCCTGTTGCATGCATCCACCTTCAAAATATATCCAGACTCATACATGCCACAACATGGATGACCCTTGAGAATATTATGCTAAGTCAAAGAAGCCAGACAAAAGGGCTGTATGATTCCATTGTATGAGTCCATTTATTTAAAAGAAATGTCCAGTTAGGCAGATCTATAGGGACAGAAAGTAGATTAGTGGTTACCTAGGGCTGGGGTGTTTTGGGGAGGGAATAGGGGTGAGTGACTATTAATGTGTGTGTGGGATTTCTTTTACAATTTTACATCAATGATGGTCGCACAACTCTGAATATGCTAAAAATGATTAAATTGTGTACTTTAAGTGGGAAAATTGTATAGCATGTGAATATCTCAATACAGCTGTTAAAAAATGAGGAAAACATCTAAAAAAACAGTATAAGTAACCAATAAAAAAATATAGGCAATTACTGTGAGAATTTATACTGTCTGTTCAGTGAAGATCTATAGCAAGAACTTTATTGGTTTATGTCAATGGGAATAAGAGAGGGTATTTTTAAAAAATACAGCCTGGGCCTACAGACAAAGCTTTAATTTTACTAAGCACAGAGAAGAGGCTGTAATCATGCTTGTATTGGTAAGGGCTTTCCGTTGTGCAAGTATAAAAGGGCATTAATTTGTTTTGCTATTAATGTGAGACAGAAGGCTGAAGAGTTGAAAAGACCCTGGGCTGATCTCTGGAATTCTCTTTCCCATTCTTTTTGTTTTGTTTTGTTTTGAAACAGGGTCTTACTCTGTCACCCAGACTGGAGTGCAGTGGCATGGGCATAGCTCACTGCAACCTCAAACTCCTGGGCTCAAGTGATCCTCCTGCCTCAGCCTCCAGAGTAGCTGGTACTACAGGCGAGTGCCACCATGCCTGGCTAATTTTCTATTTTTTGTAGAGATAGAGTCTCACTATGTTGCTGACCAGGCTGGTCTTGAACACCTGGCCTTGAGTGATCCTCCCCTTCAGCCTCCCAAAGTGCTAGGAATATAGGCATGAGCCACTGTGTCCAGCCTCCCTCACTCTCTTCCTCTTTCCTGGTACTCCAACCTGCTGATAGCTGTCTCCTCTCATCAGCAAGATGGCTGGGCTCCGTGCGGGTTTCCCCTCCCTGCTCTGTGGCTGGGCACTGCCCAGGCAGTAGCTGGGGTGGTAATGTGAGGGCTTTCCTTCGCCCAGCAATTAGAGGCTTATGCTGCCTGCTGTCCAATGTCTAAAGACAGTTGTTTCGTATATATCTTATTTTCCTAGTTGTTTTTGAGATATTCTCTAGTTATTGAGATATTCACATACTATACAATTTTCCCACTTAAAGTGCACAACTAGAAAAATTTTCAGTTTTCTAGTTTTTTTTTTTTTTTTTTTGAGACAGAGTCTCGCTTTGTTGTCCAGGCTAGAGTGAGTGCCGTGGCGTCAGCCTGGCTCACAGCAACCTCAAACTCCTGGGCTCGAGCGATCCTTCTGCCTCAGCCTCCCGAGTAGCTGGGACTACAGGCATGCGCCACCATGCCCGGCTAATTTTTTTTTTTATATATATATCAGTTGGCCAATTAATTTCTTTCTATTTATAGTAGAGACGGGGTCTTGCTCTTGCTCAGGCTGGTTTTGAACTCCTGACCTTGAGCAATCCGCCCGCCTCGGCCTCCCAAGAGCTAGGATTACAGGCGTGAGCCACCGCTCCCGGCCAAGTTTTCTAGTTGTTTACAGTGGCAGCACAATTCCTGTAGCAATACATCCTTCATGGGTAGAAGCAGGCAGGTATGTCTCATTATGGTTTTAACATTTTCCTGATTATTAATGATGTTGAGCATTTCTTCATATGCATATTGGTGTATTAATCTGCTAGGCTGCCATAATGGAATATCACAGACTGGGTGGCTTATGTGTGGAAGGAAAAGCACACACAATGTCCAGCATGCAGACAGAGCACATGTAATGCCTGGGAGCGGAGGGGGAGTGGTGAGCCCCCCAGTTGATTGAATGGGCCTCCTTTTGGCCAAGAGGACCCCAGAAATACCCTAAAGCTGAGTTGCTGGCAATGGAAGGGAGGTCAGACATGCCTTGTCATGCCACCCTCCCTTCTTGGAGATGTCCTTTGTACCGGGTTAACAGGCCTAAGGCTGTGCAAGACAAAGCTTAAACACACTTGCAGGCCATCCATTTAAGTAACAGACCACTGGAGTCCTTATCCTTAAAACATCCCAAGCCTTTAGACAAAGCTTCACTTCGTTAACCAATTACAAATCAGTCTTTAAACTCACCTGTAACCTATACGCCCTCATGTTGAGCGATTATCCCCCATTTTTGAGCCAAACCAGTGTATGCCTTCCAAGTATTATTTATGACTTTACGTATAATTCCTGTCTCCTTGAAATGTATAAAACCAAGCTGTAACCCAACCTCGGTGTGACCACTTACTTGCTCAAGGCTTGTTGGTCATGGCTCTCCGGGCCATGGTCACATATATTCGGCCCACAATAAACTTCTTTACATTATTTTACAGAGTTTGGGTTCTTTTCCGTTGACACTTAAACAACAGAAATTTGTTTTCTTACAGTTCTGGAGGTTGGAAGTCCAAGGCCTGTGCAAGGTCCCTGCAGAGTGGGTTTCAGGAGGGGCCTCTCTCCTTGGCTTGCAGATGGCAGCTTTCCCACCGACTCTCCCCAACAGCCTTTCCCCCGAGCCCGTGCATCCCTGGCGTCTCTTCCTCGTGAAAAGACACCAGCCCTATCATATCAGGGCCTTACCCTTATGGCCTCATTTAACCTTAATTACCTCTTAAAGGCACAATCTCAAAATATAGTCACCTTGGGAGTTAGGGCATCAACATATGAGTTAGCAGGGTGGGGACAGAATTCAGTCCATAACAATTGTCTTGAAGGAGAGCAGGGAATTTCACCCCAAGATATGCCTCCCTGGCATGATGAATATTTTGAATTAAAAACTCTTAGAGATCAGCAGGCTTTGGAAGAGACTTTTTCCCTAACTGCATAAAGACAAGACGGACACACCAAGGAGAACAACTGTCCTTGTTCCTCTACCTGTCATCTCATCATCCATTGCAGGAAAGAAGACCAAGAATGTAACCACACCTGGGCAGACCCCTTTACAAGATAATGATGGTCTCCAAGGAGCATTTAAATTCCAAGAAAACTATTTACAAGTTAAATTGGGTTCCCTGATCTAATCATTCTCCCTGATAATCATTTATTGCCTCTCAATTGACTTCTTCTCCCCACCTTCATAACTTAATTTGCCAGGATCCAATCCTCCATTCTTTCTGTAACCTCAAAAGGGTATATAAGCAGAAGCTTCTGGACCCCATTGGGATATTGGGCAATCACTCTGTGATTCTCCCTGTATGCATGGCAAATAAATTTGTAATTCCTTTCTCCTATAATATTAATCTGACTTATCGTGAGTTGGTTTTTCAGAGAACCTCCAGGAGGCCAACAACCTTGGTCCCTATAGTCTCTCTCTATATATATTTCTTCTTTAAAATGCCTAGTCATGTCTTTGGCCCTTTGTCTTTTTCATGTTGATTTGTATAGGAGTTCTTTATGTATTCTTCACGTTACTCCTTCACCAGTTACGTGTATGGAAGATACACTTTCATCTTCTCCCAGTTATGGCATGGTTTCACTTTCTGTATTGTGTCTTTTGTTGAAAGGAAATTTTTGATTTTAATGAAATTAAATGGTTTGCCTTTGGCTTGAGTTTTATTGTCTTGTTTAGGAAATCCTATCTTCCTGAAATCAGGAAGATATTTTGTATATTTTTCTAAAAGTATTAGAGTTTTATCTGTTACATTTAAGGCCTTGGTTCACTTGGAAATGGTTTTTGTGCATGCATATGGTAAGGATCCTTTCTTCCCAGCGTACATAGCCAGTTATCTCAGCAGCATTAACTGAATGATCCCTCCCTTCCCTACTGACCTGCAGGGTCATCACTGTCAGGTCCATTTGTGTAGACCTGTTTCTAGACTCTCCATTTGGTTTCACTGGGCTTCTTTTCTATCCCTAACCCAGCACCACATGGTAATTCCTTACATTTGCTTCTAATTTGCTGGTTCTCTCTATTCCAGTCTTCTGTTAAACTTTTTTTTGTAATTTTTTTAATTAAAAAATTATATAATATTTTTATTTTTTCATATTACTTCTACAGCAATTAAGCCATTTTTAAAAACCAAAATATGCTGCAAGCAGTGGCTCACACCTGTAATCCCAGCACTTTGGGAGGCCGAGGTGGGAGGATTGCTTGAGGCCAGGAGTTCGAGACCAGCCTGGGAAACATAGCGAGGTCCCATCTCTACAAAAAAAATTTTAAAAATTAGCCAGCCCTGGTGGTACACACCTGTGGTCCCAGCTACTCAGGAGGCTGAGGAAGGAGGATCACTTGAGCCCAGGAGTTTGAGGTTGCAGTGAGCTATGATGACGCCACTGCACTCTAGCCTAGGTGACAGAGTGATACCCCATCTAAAAAAATAAAGAAAACCCCCCAAAACACACACGAAAATCAAAAAAGCAACAGAAACTACTCACTGTTTCTCACTTTCAGTATTACGGTTTTCATCACCAGAAGCTTTTAGACAGAAGGCTAGTCCATGTCGACTCTTATTCCTTCAGCAGACTTTCAGTTTCCTCTTTTCTAGCTCAAAACTTACGACACATACTTAACTTACATTTTGTGTCTGACAGTTCCAATATCTGTAGTAGTTGCCAGCCTGATTCTTTTATTGTTTCTCTTGGCTCATTCATGAAGGATTATTGTGCATTTGTTTAGTGAATTGTTACTGTTGTTCCTTGTACCATCATGACCTTGAGATTTTATCTGTGGAAATTCTCTGTGGCTTCAAGTTTCTGCAGAGAAAGTGTATATTGCTCCTGCCAGGCACATGGAGGCACTATTTACTCAGGACCACTTTAAATAAATGTTTAGCTATGAGTTCTCCAGGTTTTCCTCCCCCCCCCCTTTTTATTTATTTATTTTTGAGACAGAGTCTCACTCTGTTGCCCTGGCTAGAGTGCTGTGGCGTCAGCCTAGCTCACAGCAACCTCCAACTCCTGGGCTCATGCGATCCTCTTGCCTCAGCCTCCTGAGTAACTGGGACTACAGGCATGCGCCACCATGCCTGGCTAATTTTTCTATTTTTAGTAGAGATGGGGTCTCGCTCTTGCTCAGGCTGGTCTCGAACTCTGGACCTCAAGCCATCCTCCTGTCTCAGCCTTCCAGAGAGCTAGGATTACAGGCATGAACCACTGCGTCTAGCCTTCCCAGGTTTTCCTGCATGAACTCCAAATCTAAAACCACACAAGTATAGGCTTGTCATTAGGAGTTCTCAGAGGCGGACTGTTCATTTCATTCCTCACCTCTGGAGTCCTGAGCCACCTTGGCCACACTTCTACACTATGCACCTCTGGGGATGTGGATTTGTCTCTATTTCGCTGAGAGTATTATTCGCTGGCTTTATGAAGGAGGGCATGAGTGTGGTGGAATAGGGGTGTTTTCCCATCCTGTCCAGGCTTCTTGGTTTGCCTTTATCCCAAAGAGTGAAACTTTAAACCCAAGCCCTAGGCCACCAGAAACGTGCATGTACCCACTGGGAAAACCCATGTCTCCAGGGCCTGTTCTCTCCTGTTCTGTAGATATGTGTTTTTTTAGGTTTTGGTTGTTAAAGAGTCCCCTTAGTTTCCTGCCAGCTTGATCGTACATTAAAAAGATATTTTCGGCGGGGCGCGGTGGCTCACGCCTGTAATCCTAGCACTCGGGGAGGCCGAGGCGGGCGGATTGCTTGAGGTCAGGAGTTCGAAACCAGCCTGAGCAACAGCGAGACCTCCATCTCTACTATAAAAAAATCGAAAGAAATTAATTGGCCAAATAATATATATATAGAAAAAATTAGCCGGGCATGGTGGTGCATGCCTGTAGTCCCAGCTACTCGGAAGGCTGAGGCAGAAGGATCACTTGAGCCCAGGAGTTGGAGGTTGCTGTGAGCGAGGCTGACGCCACGGCACTCACTCTAGCCTGGGAAACAAAGAGAGACTCTGTCTCAAAAAAAAAAAAAAAAAAAGATATTTTCATATTTTATTCAGTATTTTTAGTTGTGTTGTAATGGGAGAGATTTCTTCGAACATCTGCTCCCATCTTGTTGCTGGGAACAAAATTGGCAATTGGGATTTTATCTTTTTTATTCTTCCCAAAAGTCATTTTCAGCTGACACTAAAGACCTCCCATTATGTGGGGAATGACAGGTAGCCTCTTCTGATTAGGCCTGATTTGATTTCAGCCACGTTGTGCTGAGGAGGGTCCTTCTGAAAGAGGAGCCCAGGAACTGCACAGCTGCCAATTCCTGGAAAAGTCCCTTTGTTACAGGACTGTTAGGAGGTCTAGGAGTCATTTGAAGAGCCATAGTCGATTGAGTTGTTATTGTTTTAACTCTATAAATCATGATTTTTTCCGCCATAAAGAAACTGTTTCAAATTGCCACAAGGGTTAATTCCTATCCCTAAAGACAAAATTGCTTTAATTGCTTGAGAAAAGCAAGAACTTCAGAAAGAGTAAAAATAGTTTTATGGTTCTGATGAGGTTTAATTCATTATCCTTCTTGCCACTACTTTACAAATGCTTAGGAAAAAACTTTTCTCTGCAAATCAAGTGTCTGTGGTGTCTGAAGTTTAAAAACATGAAAAATATATCAAGTTTACACACACAGTAAACCAGTAAACTGAGGAACTTGATGAAGAATTTAGACCCTCTTCTGCACTTAAAGGACTACCCAAAGTGCAAAACCAAAACCCAATGTATTTAACAGAGGATACTTTTTAGTTCCTTTCCTTTAAACCTAAGGTGGAATCAGGTAAACAGTTAGGAAGACTCTTTTTTATTCTTGAGACAGGGCTCACTGTGTCACCCAGGCTACACTGCAGTGGTGTCAACACAGCTCATTGCAGCCTCCAACTCCTGGGCTCAGGTGATCCTCCTGCCTCAGCCTCCCGAGTAGCTGGGACTACAGGTGTGTGCCACCACACCCAGCTAAAGGAAGAATCTTAAATAATCGAGAAGAATCTTATGTAATCTTACATCATATTAAGATGAAGCAGTTTTGTTTAAAAACATGAAAGAAGGGGCCGGACATGGTGGCTCAAGTCTGTAAACTTTGGGAGGCTGAGGCAGGAGGATCTGTTGAGGTCAGGAGTTCAAGACCAGCCTGAGCAAGAGCAAGACCCAGTCTCTAGCCGGGCATGGTGGAGCATGCCTGTAGTCTCAGCTACTTGGGAGGCTGAGGCAAGAGGACTGCTTGAGCCCAGGACTTTGAGTTTGCTGTGAGCTAGGTTAAACGCCACAGCACTAAAGCCCAGGTGACAGAGTGAGACTCCATCTCAAAAAAAAAGGAAGAAAGGTGGTTTGATTTCTACAAAGTGTGGTTCCTGCAAATTCCTAAAAAGGAGGCTTTGTAACTTGAGCCTCATTGGGGCTCTTTGCTTTCCTTTTTGAGCTCCCAGTTGTTCTCTTTAGAATTCTGAAATAACATGTGGTCTAATTACTATCCAAGCGGCTCTGGGGAAGGAGCAGGGGGAGCGTTGCAAAAACGGTACAGCAGCAACAGCTGTGGGCTCCTAACATGTGGCAAGTCAGAGTGGCCTGCACTGATTGTAAGACATTAAATTCAGGGTAATTCTATATGAAAAGGATCCCAGTTGAGAAGAATTCTAAGCCAGGGTTCTCTTTCAAGAACAACTCCTTTCCTTAAGTTTCTTTCTGTCTCTAGTTTGCGTTCCTGAAATGTTCAGGCTCTAGGATGCACAGGTAATGACAATAGGAAAAACACTCCAGAAATGTGCTTTCAGCTGCCTGAAAAGCCCTCACAGAGGTTTCTGTATTTTGCTAGAACCCAAAAACAACTCGAACTCAGTACTGTTTTGCTTTTGTTTCCTCACTGGGTCTTGCTCCTCTCCTGTACATGACCACATCAAAAGTGGTTTCCCTGGTAGTGACATCGTTTAAAGGTTGGGCTCTTCAGCTGTGTTTTCCTAAGGCTCTCTGACCACCTGATCAGGGAGCACCCACATAGAAGCTACGATGGGTTTGGGCGTTGGGAGTTTTAACTGGAACAATTATTCTACATGTAGCAGTAAATCATGTAGGAAAACAGAAAATCTCAGCTAAAGACGAGGAGTTTGTAATTGTGGGATTTTAAATAGCAAACAGCGAATTGCCTTGAAGCAGCCGTTTAATGATTATTAAGTTGAATTAGATGGCTTCAAAGGGTTTTCTATGCCAGAAAGAGACTGAGCAAGTCCTCCAGGAATGCCAAGGAGTCTAAGACCCAGTGTGTGGCTTCACCATGGGCTTACCGTGTAGAGGAAGAAAAAGACACAAACATGTGAAACTGGAAAATAACAACAAAGTATTTAAATGACAATATATACCACAATAGGATGATGCCTTGCCTTGTGGCCATTTTATTATTATTATTATTTTTTTTTTCCGAGACAGAGTCTCACTTTGTTGCCCAGGCTAGAGTGAGTGCCGTGGCGTCAGCCTAGCTCACAGCAACCTCAAACTCCTGGGCTCAAGTGATCCTGCTGCCTCAGCCTCCCCAGTAGCTGGGACTACAGGCATGCGCCACCATGCCTGGCTCATTTTTTTCTATATATATTAGTTGGCCAATTAATTTCTTTCTATTTATAGTAGAGACGGGGTCTCACTCTTGCTCAGGCTGGTTTTGGACTCCTGACCTTGAGCGATCTGCCTGCCTCAGCCTCCCAGAGTGCTAGGATTACAGGTGTGAGCCACCACGCCCGGCCTACCTTGTGGCAATTTTAAAACATAACTCCAGGCTGGGTGTGGTAGCTCACACCTATAATCACAGCACTTTGGGAGACCCAGGCAGGAGGATCATTTGAGCCCAGGAGTTTGAGACCAGCCTGGGCAACATAACAAGACCCTATCTCTAAAAAATTGTTTTTAAAATTAATTTTTTTTCTTTCCTTGCTTTTTTTTTTTTTTTTTGAGACAAAGTCTCACTCTGTTGCCTGGGCTAGAGTGCCGTGGCATCAGCCTAATTCACAGCAACCTCCAACCTCTGGGCTAAAGCCATCTCCCTGTCTCAGCCTCCCAAGTAGCTGGGACTACAGGCATGTGCCACCATGCCTGGCTAATTTTTTCTATGCATTTTTAGTTGGCTAATTAATCTCTTTCTATTTATAGTAGAGACAGGGGTCTTGCTCTTGCTCAGGCTGGTTTCGAACTCCTGACCTTGAGCAAGCCGTCCGCCTCGGCCTCCCAGAGTGCTAGGATTATAGGTGTGAGCCACCGCGCCCGGCCCGATAAGCTTTCTATTAACAATTTTTTTTTTACTTTTTAAACTTTTAAAATGTTTTTTGTTAAAAAGACACAAACACACATATTACTCTAGGCCTACACAGGGGCAGGATCCTAGAGGATCTGGGCCTAGAGTGTGTGTTTGTGTCTTAGCTTACTGTAACTTTATAAAGTTTTTTTGACTCTTGTAATAATGGTTACCTTGTATAGCTGTATACAAATATTTTCTTTTTTATATCCCTTGCTACATAAGATTTTTTTTCTATTTTTAAAGTGTTTATTTTTTTCACTTTTTAAACTTTTTGTTAAAAACTAAGACACAAACATGAATATTAGCCTAGCCCTACTCAGGGTCAGGACCATCAATATCACCGTCTTCCACCTCCACATCTTGTCCCACTGGAAGGTCTTCAGGGACAATAACACACATGGGGCTGTCATCTCCTGTGATAACAATGCCTTCTTCTGGATACCTCCTCTAGGACCTGCCTGAGGCTGTTTTAGAGTTAATTTTTTTTAATAAGTAGAAGGGGTATACTCTAAAATAATGATAAAAAGCATAGTACAATAAATAATAGGTGATAGAAATTCTTCAACTCCATTATAATCTTATGGGACTACCACTGTATATGCCATTCATTGTTGAAAAGTCCTTATGAGGCAAATAACTGTATTTCATTATATGGATATACTAACATTTGTTTATCCATTTGCCAGTTGATGGAAATTTAGGCTGTTCCTAGTTTGTGGCTATTACAAATAACACCATTATAAACATCTGAGTGCAAGTCATCATGTGAACGTATGTGTTAATTCTCTTGGGCAACTGCCTAGGAGTTACAGTATGTGCATGTTTAACTTTATAAGAAATTGAACTGTTTTCCCAAGGGGTTGTCCCATTTTGCATTTCCACCAGCAATATATGGGAACTCTGTGGCTTTCTTTCTTAAAACAAGAAGTTTGTGATGTCTTTTTGATATGGACCCTTAAAAATGTAACTCAATCAGACATACCAATCTTCTTCTTTTGGGGATGTATGAAAGTCTCCACCACTTGGTTCTTTGTGTTGTGACTCTCCTACATGTATTTTCTTCTGAGAGGATTCTTAGATTTTTTTTTTCTTCAGAAAGGTCATTTATGATATTCCCACATAGAAATTCATCGATAATACACACTATGTCACATAATACAGCATCTGTCATCATTTCGGACTAACATAACTCTTTTGTAATAACACTTAGCTTAAAACGTAAACATATTGTACAGTTGTATCAAAATATTTTTTCTTTGTATCCTTATTTGATAAGCGTTGGAGATTGAAGGTAAGAGCTCAAAGTACTCAATTAAGAAGATCACATCTCATGTCATTGAAGTTCTCTGAATCTTTTTTTTTTTTTTTTGAGACAGAGTCTCACTCTGTTGCCTGGGCTAGAGTGCCGTGGCGTCAGTCTAGATCACAGCAACCTCAAACTCCTGGGCTCAAGCGATCCTCCTGCCTCAGCCTCCCAAGTAGCTGGAACCACAGGCATGTGCCATCATGCCCGGCTAATTTTTTCCATATATTTTTAGTTGTCCAGCTAATTTCTTTCTATTTTTAGTAGAGACGGGGTCTCACTCTTGCTCAGGCTGGTCTTGAACTCCAGAGCTCAAATGATCCTTCCTCCTCGGCCTCCCAGAATGCTAAGATTAAAGGCATGATCCACCATGCGCGGCCTTAAAATTAAATCTTGATATTTAATTTATACAATTAAAACCTGTGCAATGCAATGAATAGTGGCAATTAAATTGTAAATCCAAGAGACATTTTGATTACTGAGGTGACATGATGACATCCGTGAGAAAATTATACATGGAATGAAAATTGGTTAAATACCAAAATACCATTAAGGCACCAAAATTCTGAAATGCCAATGGAAGAGCTCCAAAGCAAATTTATCTCGGAATTTCGAGGACAAAAAGAATGTCCACTCAGTGATAAGTAGCAGAGGAATCATCCCTGCAGATTAAGCTGGGTGTAGTGGGGTTGACTGGGATGGGGGGTTCTGGGTTAGAGGTTTGCACGTTCACTGCAGCGACACTTGGGTGGTGACATGTTGCATTAGTCTGGAATCCAACCTCCATGAGCACAGAGTCCTTGTCCGTCTTGTCACTAACCACTGTGTCCTCCCCTAGACCAGAGCCTGGGACATACTGGAGCTCACGAAATGATAGTTGAATGATCAAAGTCAGTCTGCAAGGGGTGATTCCTGGGAGCGGACCTCTGAATTTTTAGGGTACTTATTCAGCTGCTTTGGAGCCACTCTTTGACAAAACCTTAAAGGATTGTCTCCCACCAGGAGCCCTATCCGAAGGTGGCCACCTCTACCCCCTTGGCTGACTATCTTCTCATCTGCCCTTAGGCTGTCACTTGGGTTTGGGGTTACTATACATTCTAGATGTAAGAAATGCAATTGAGGCTGGGCACGGTGGCTCACGCCTGTAATCCTAGCTCTCTGGGAGGCCGAGGCGGGAGGATTGCTCGAGGTCAGGAGTTCGAAACCAGCCTGAGCAAGAGTGAGATCCGCGTCTCTACTATAAATAGAAAGAAATTAATTGGCCAACTAATATATATAGAAAATATTAGCCGGGCCTGGTGGCGCATGCCTGTAGTCCCAGCTACTGGGGAGGCTGAGGCAGGAGGATTGCTTGAGCCCAGGAGTTTGAGGTTGCTGTGAGCTAGGCCGACACCACGGCACTCACTGTAGCCTGGGCAACAAAGGGAGACTCTGTCTCAAAAAAAAAAAAAAATGCAATTGAACGTATTGTCCTCTAAGCCAGCAAACAGTTGAAAATTCAGTAAGGGCAATCACTGTTTATAAATGAGCCAGAAGTGTTTAAAATGCAGACATTTATAAAAAGTCCTAGGAATAGGGAATTCCCGAAATAATTTATTACCTACCCATTTCAATTTTCTTTGGAAGTTCTAATTCTCAGCAAACATTAATCAAGTCATCCCACTTTCAGGTTATTTCCCCCATTTTAGTGATTCAGCAGAAGTTCATTGACTTGGTCAATGCTAGGGCCATATGAAGAATATAAATCTAAATAATCCACCATTTCAGCCCGCTCCCCTTCCATTTGTTAGGTTGAAATTGAGGGAGGTTTGATGAGAATTCGACCTACTTCTTTGGTGACTGATTCTGTATTTGCTGCTCTCTGCTACCCCCTGTTGATATGAGGAGGGAAAGGCAGATCTCAAGACCAACATTTCTCAGGTCCCAGGATCTCCTGGGAACTTGTTAGAAATCCAAATGATGGGCTGGGCATGGTGGCTCATGCCTGTAATCCTAGCACTCTGGGAGGCCAAGGCGATTGCTCAAGGTCAAGAGTTCGAAACCAGCCTGAGCTAGAAAGAAATTAATTGGCCAACTAATATATATAGAAAAAATTAGCCGGGCATGGTGGCGCATGCCTGTAGTCCCAGCTACTCGGGAGGCTGAGGTAGGAGGATTGCTTGAGCCCAGGAGTTTCAGGTTGCTGTGAGCTAGGCTGACGCCACGGCACTCACTCTAGCCTGGGCAACAAAGCGAGGACTCTGTCTCAAAAAAAAAAAAAAAAAAAAAAGAAATCCAAATGATGGGGCTCCACCCCAGGAAGATTAAGAACACTAAATCAGAGACTCTGAGGTGGGGCTCAGCAATCTGTGCTTTAAACAACCTCTAGGGTGATTCTGCTGCAACTTGAAATTACCTTTCTGCTTTAGGTACTAATGTCCTGGCCTCCTAGCTATCTATCATAAATGTGATAAAGCCTCTGTCCCTGGGCCTCACATGGAGTCCGTGCTACTGTGCCATGTGCAAAGTGCTCTCACATCCATTCATTCTGGCAGATGGATGGGTAGCAGCCCTGTGAAGGAAGCCAGGGAGGGACCACAAACCCCCTTTACAGATGAGGCGACTGAGCAAGGAAAGGCTCAACAAAGGTCAAATAACTTCCCCGGGGTTACTCAGCTTTAAGTGGTACAGCTGGGTTCGGATCCAAGCCTCTGTCTTTATGGCCATGATCAGGGCTGCTGCAGTTACCCTACAGCAGGGTTCTGACATTTGGGGCCAGACAATTCTCTGTTGTGAGGACTGTCCTGTAGATCGTAGGATGTTGAGCAACACTACCGGCCTCTACCCACCGGATGCCATGAGTACCCCACCCTCGCTGTGACAACAAAAAATATCTCCAAATACTGCCAAATGTCCCCTCCCTGGGGGAAAAAATCATCCTTGGTTGAGAACCACTGCCCTACAGCCATCGCGTAAGTGGGAGAAGTCTCACAATTCCTGTTCTGCAAATTTTGCACTTGTTGGAGTCCGTTTCAGAACAAATAGCTTCTTTTTGGCCTCTAGACCACCTGGGAAGTGAAGGAACTAAACTGAATGTTGGTCTCCACAATACCTTCAGCATCCCTTAAGAAAATTAACAATTTTATAATATCATCTAGTATCCAGTATATTCAAATTTTCCCAGTTGTTCCCAAGAATATCTTTCATAGCTGGGTTTTTCCCCCCCTAAGCTAAGATCCAATTTAGACTCTCAAATTGCATTTGGTTGCTGTGTCTATTTAATCTCTATTAGTGCAGAACAGGCAAACTACATCCCATGGGCCAAATCTGGTCTACCACCTGTTTTTCTAAATACGTTTTTGCTGAAACACAGCCACGCTCTTTCATTTATACAATGTCTATGGCTGTTTTCATTCTGTAATGGTAGAGTTGAGTAGTTGCATCAGAGACTGGATGGCTCACAAAGCCTAAAATATTTAATGCCTGTCCTTCACTGAAAACGTTTGCCAATCTGTGACCTAGAATTCCCCTCACCTTTCTTTTTAATATGATACTGACCGTTCAAAGAGTCCAAGACAATTGCTTATAGAAAAATCTCTTATTTTAGATTGGTCTCATTATATACATTTAAACTTTTAATTGAAATTTGATATACCAAATACATATATTTTAAAGTAGAAAGTATTTATGAAATTATCAATGCTCTTTAAGGTGTCATTAAACAACTTATCCTTCAAAACTATAATTGAAATTGAAAGGCAAACAATGAATTGGAAAAAATAATTAGAATGCTGAAGTCTTGTCTCTTTCCACACTTTATTTTTCAGGAAGGAGAGAAAAAGAATGTCATGTCTAACCTATGGTAGAAGGTTTTAGTTACAAATGGAGGTAAAATCCTGACTGATCAAGTTTCCATATCATTTAAATAGAAAAACTGGTAGGAAAACCAGGAGCTTCCTTCTCTGGGAAATCACAATATATGATTTCAAATATGTGCACCAGAGTATACAGAAATTCAGATATAAACATAAGAGGATCAACTCTTTGGGTGCAGGGACCATGAACTTAGCATCATGCCTGGTATAATACAGAAAGTGCTAAATAAATGTCCATGGAATAAATGAATGAATAGACATCATTCCTTTACTCAGCTGGACAGAGAGAAGGTTGTCACCAAAATACTCTCACTCATTTATTAGATTAGTATTTTTTCTGAGTATGACAAGCAAGCACATCTTCACGAAGGCTTGGGTCTGCTGTTGTTCTGTTAGTAGCTCATGCATGTTCATTGAAATAGGACTCAGTTACCTTGGAACAGGACCTTAAGGACGGGCTACATTGGTTTTATGCATGTATGGAACGCTAGAAAGTATTCAGCCTCTCTTCCCAGTTAACCTGGGTCAGATTCTAATGAACAGTAGCTTCTCCCCCTACTCTGGGACATGCTATGTCTATCCTACTAGCCACCTAAAGCAATATAAGTGAAACATAAAAAGTAACAAAAGGAAGCGCTTCTAAGTTGTTCTATCGGTTATACAACATGGCTAAGGCTGCCCTCGGTATCATTCTCTTGCATTTCTTTAAAATGTCATTTAACCTGCTGAAAAAGTCAGCCTCCCTAAACCACAATATCTATTTTACAGTAATCTTTTGGGGAAAAAAAAGTTAATAGTCATCCACTCCAGCACAGCTCACATACATGGTGCTAAAGAGCGAGCTTCAGAAGTAAAGCTGATATTTAAAGAATTCCAGGTTTGTTCTTGAGCAGTGGGTCCTTCTCCTGGTTTCCTGGGAAGAACACCACCTTTGCACGGTTGAGGAAGACATTCAGGCCTTTGCTTTTGACCACTTTTCCAGGACTACTTTCTATTGGCTTGTATTCCTTGTGTTTTCTGAAAACAATGTGTTGGATAGTTAGTTTAAAAAGATTTTCAGCTGAAATATATTACTTACTATCATCTTTTTCATGCCAGGTGCAAAGGGGATAATTCCATTTAACCTAATCTGTGGCTAGTAAGACACTGGTATCTTATGAAAATATGTTTCTTTTCTTCATGCAAGAAATGAGCCCGCTTACTATAATTTGCGATTATATGTTAAACATTAGGTTGACACACAATTTTGTCAAGTTGCTGACATCTGGTAGTATTTTTAGGATTAAAAATAAAAACCACAGCAAAATTAACAGGCCAGTTTGGTATTTGTCACTCAATGGAAGATTTTCCTTCTCTGCACAAAATGTTCAAAAGCAAAAAAAAAAAAAAAAAAAGGAAAAATGGCCCATGGGCACAGATATATATATTTACTTTCTACAGTATATGATAGCAATGTAAAGTGTTAGAACCAGAAACTTACTTGAACACCAAGAGGGCGATCGCAGTGACAAATAAGGCCAAGCAGCCAACGGAGATGAGGGCACCATTTGCCAGTCTTAGAGGGGAGGCTGGGTCTTAAAACAGAAGCAAGACCATATTAGTTACGTCTTCTGCCCGGAGGACACGCCGCTTGTAATGCCATTAAATAAATGAGGCATGGGACTGTCACAGAAGATGTATGGCTCCCTCTGGGCTTTCAGTAATCTTTTCTATTAAATAATACATAGTCTTTGGGCCAGCTTATCTTCCACTTAGAGGATGAGTCAGCAGGTCTGGAACACTGTGTTAAGGGCTCGGGGAGAGATGTCACGTCCTGGAGACACCTGCTCAAGTCTCCGGTGACCCAGCAGCGCCACCGTGGGGAAGGGCCTGCGTGGTCCTCGGGCCAGGACTCCGCCTCACGTCTCACCGCCTGCCTTGCAGCCGTGCCTGCTGCAAAGCCCGGGGGTCTGCTCGCAAGCCCAGTGTTTTCAAACCCTCAGCCCCCTGCGCGAGTGGCCCCTTCCCCGGCTCCTCTCCGGTCCGCCCCTGCGCTGCACCTGCCAGACAGACGTCCCCGAGGGGGACAGGTGGACCGAGTGGTCACACTCTGCTTGCCTCTCTTCCTGTGCCTCGGTCACACGGGGGTGCAATCATTTCTGCACACGTATTTCTCTCCCACTAGACTGTGAGAGCCATAAAGGCAGGGACGGTGTCTTCTCTCTACTCCCAGCAAATGCGCTGGTCCTGTCTCTGCCGCCAAAGGGTACCCAGAGTCTGTCTGGTGTCCCTCCGTCTGTCTCCTTGCGCACAGACTGAAACCCGCGCCCTCGCCGCGGCCTGCGAGGATCCAAACTAACGAGTTGCTCATTCTTGTAATTCGGGTCCCAGCTCAGAGAAGGCCCTTCACCAAGTGGGTGCCACGGGCCGGCAGGACTTTTCCTGACCTCCCAATCCGAGAGCCAACCGCTGTCCCTGCCTCCTTCTTCCGTGCTCACCTCTCTCCATCCCCTCCACCCATCTCCTCCTTTTATTTTCTTCACACTATCAGCCCATTTGTTTGATTACTGTCTGTGTTCAGTTAAATAAGCAGGAGGCCACTGGCCTGGGGCTATCTCCTGTTTCGGGGTTCCTACCTAACAAATCGCAACCTCATTTAGAAGGCAAGCAAACTGAAACTTGATTTAGGAGCCGGGTCCTTCGTTGGTGTATGTGGGGTTTGGTTCCAGGGTCCCCAAGTATATTAAGGCCCGGGCCTGTTCGAGCCCTGAGGAACACAGTTGGGCATCCTCCAATACTGCATTTTCCATGCGTGTTTGACCCAAGCGTAAGTGGCGCCTCACAGTTCACACCCACGTTGTTCAAAGTATATTTGTAACAAACAGCCGAGTTCCAGCCAGGCACAGGCAGCCAACCATCGCACCATGCCCAAGTAAAACAAGCATCTAGCTGTCGCCAGTCAAGTGGCTTTCTCTACTTTGCTTCCTGTTCAGCCTATGAAATCTGGCTGCTCAAGGGTGGGGCTCTCTGAACCTCTACTGGTCCTGACTGTTGCCCAACTCTTTGCTCAGATAAACTCTGTTAAATTTAATTTGGCTACAGTTTTTCTTTTAACATCTGTTACTGCTCATAGAAGCAGGGACCGTCTTTGTCCTGCTCTTTATCTGCAACTGTATCTCAAACCTAGAACTGTGCTGAGCATGGAGTACATGCTCAATGAATATTTGTTGAAAGAAATGCAGGTACTTTACAAATTTTCATTGAATCAATAAGTAAAAGTCATTTCAGCTAAAAAAAAAAAGTCTATGGGTTTGCCTTTGAAAATGATCTATTTCTAAAATTATGGTGTTTTTTTTTTTTTTTTTTTTTTTGAGACAGAGTCTCACTTTGTTGCCCAGGCTCGAGTGAGTGCCGTGGCGTCAGCCTAGCTCACAGCAACCTCAAACTCCTGGGCTCAAGCAATCCTCCTGCCTCAGCCTCCCAAGTAGCTGGGACTACAGGCATGCGCCACCATGCCAGGCTAATTTTTTCTCTATATATTAGTTGGCCAATTAATTTCTTTCTATTTTATAGTAGAGACAGGGGTCTTACTCTTGCTCAGGCTGGTTTTGAACTCCTGACCTAGAGCAATCCGCCCGCCTTGGCCTCCCAGAGTGCTAGGATTACAGGTGTGAGCCACCACACCTGGCCTACTAAATGCAAATTTCTAAGTGAAATTCATTTGTCTACTTTGTTAACATTTTACCTTTCCAAACATTAGGAGGGCAAAGAGTAGTTTTTCTGGCGAATATCTGAAGAATAGTAAGCTGGTTTGTTACTATGTAATGCTTGGTAGAATTTGGTAAGGAAAAGAGAGGACATGTGACAAGTTTAAGGGAACTAGAAGTCTACTTCTACTGGGTTTCTCATTTTTCTTCTTGGCGTTGTATCTTTGCCCAGGTGGATTCCTTTCTCCTTTCCTTCCCTTCCCCTTTCCCTTTCCCTTCCCTTCTTTCCTTCCCTTCCCTTATTTCCTTCCCTTCCCTTCTTTCCTTCCCTTCCCTTCTTTCCTTCCCTTCCCTTCTTCCCTTCCCTTTCCTTTCCTTCTCTTCTTTTCTTTGACAGAGTCTCACTCTGTCACCCAGGCTAGAGTGCTGTGATGTCAGCCTAGCTCACAGCAACCTCAAACTCCTGGGCTCAATCGATCTATTGCTTCGGCCTCCCAAGTAGCTGGGACTACAGGCATGCACCACCATGCCTGGCTAATTGTTTCAATATATATTTTTAGTTGTCCAGCTAATTTCTATTTCTATAGTAGAGATGGGGTCTCACTCTTGCTCAGTCTAGTCTCGAACTCCTGACCTTGAGCAATCTTCCCACCATGGCCTCTCAGAGTGCTAGGATTACAGGTGTGAGCCACTGCGCCCGGCCTGCCCAAGTGGATTCTCACAAAACATGATAGCCTCTCCTTTGTTATCATGTCATTGGAGAACACTGTTATTTTTTGACGTTGGCTTTACACTTGCTCCCAAAATATAAATCTATTTGGGCATGCAGCGATCATATCCAAAGGCTGTTCTTTGGCCACAATTTCACTGGGTCTCTCTCTCCCCACATCCCTAGGTAGATTTGCTGTTGGATTTTAATGCCAGTTCTCAAATCCTTACTAACAAGAGTTCAATGAATTTTGCACTGAAATAACGTTAAATATTGACAGCAAAGTCCTAAATAGCTTCGGTATTGGACACACACTTCACCTGCAATATGAAATGCTCGTACAACCATGAAACAAACCTCACCTCTGCCGGGAACAGAGATCACGGTGCTGGCGAGGGCCAGACTGGTGTCGTCACCCAGTGTGAGGTTCACGCAGTATGTCCCGGACCTGCCGAAGGCTCTTCTCACGGTCAGCAGGCACGTGTCACCCACTTGCACGGGGTCGCAGACTGCACTCTCAGTGACCTGGCAGGTGGGGTCAGAGACGATGGTACAGACCTCGGTGGGAATGCTGCCGTGCGGGAGGGGCGGGCACGCAGAGCACAGACAGGGGAGAAGGGAAGGTAAAAACAGTTTTAAAAAGGGAAAATCATTACATTTCTGTGGAATTGAATTCTATCTCATTCTTACTCAAACCATGTGAGGAATTGACTCGTCTGATTTACTCTCAAGCCTGGGTGATGAGCCACTGCTTCCTCTGTAAACGGAGGAGGAAGCAATGGTCTCCCCCAAGGCCAGGGACTGGTGGAAACTGTGTAAAGCCCACGTCGTTCCCTCTACATTCCCTCTGCATCCTGAGGATGTCCAAAGGTGCAGAGGGCTTAGGTGTTAGGCAAAGATATTATTAAATGCCAGAGTTGGCCCTGGCTGGATTCCCGTAGGGGCATGACGACGACAGCTGTTTACGCAGACGTACTCCGTGCAAGGCACCAAGGTTTAGCTATACAGCATGACATAATCTTGTTTATTCCTCTCAATGGCTTTTGGAGGAATGTAAAGTTATCCCAGTTTAACGGATGACAAACCAGGTTGGGACCGGGGAAATAACTAGCCCAAGTCACACTAGTAGTTAGAGGTGGAGCTGGGACTTGAACAAAAGGTGTTTGACTTAGTTGTCCTTGGAACCGCCAGGCTTTCTGGCACGACTGTCTTCACCGCTGTGTCACTCCTGGGCAGCCCTCCTGGGCGGAGAGACCGAGCTCTGATGCTGGGCCTCGTGGGGTGGGGTGGGGTGGGGGACGGTCCCTCTTCTCCCTGGCTGGGCCTCTTGCTCCAGCTTCTCTCCCTCGGTCAGGTGTTGCTCTGTTTCCTGTCACCCTCAACCTCACCTTGGTCCTCTCCCCCAGCGGGAGAGCTTCTTAGCTCTTCCTTTCACCAAATAAGGCCACATTTTTATACCACCCCATCCTCTTTTTTTTTTTTTTTTTTTTTTTGAGACAGAGTCTCACTCTTTTGCCTAGGCCAGAGTGCCGTGGCGTCAGCCTAGCTCACAGCAACCTCAAAGTCCTGGGCTCAAGCAATCCTTCTGCCTCAGCTTCCCAAGTAGCTGGGACTACAGGCATGCGCCACCATGCCCAGCTAATTTTATATATATATGTGTGTGTGTGTGTGTGTGTATATATATATATGTATAATTTTAGTTGTCCAGATAATTTCTTTCTATTTTTAGTAGAGATGGGGTCTCACTCTTGCTCAGGCTGGTCTCAAACTCCTAACCTTGAGTCATCCTCCCACCTTGGCCTCCCAGAGTGCTAGGATTACAGGCGTGAGCCACCACACTCGGCCCACTCCATCATCTTGATTTATACCTTTACACACCATTCATTTATACCTTTACACACACAAGTGTCATAATTAGGTAATTTACATATCACATGTAAATTCATTTGTTAATGTATATCTAATTAATCAACATAGTATTTATATATTAATTTATATTTATTATATATATAGTCACAGCCAAATCATAGGAAATCAAATTATATAATACATTAGAAAGAACTGTGTGAATTCTAGAGAGAGAGGATTACCTGGCATTGCTAGCAACATTAGCACGTGACAATTCTGCACTGGCTTCCCACCCACCCTGGAGGGGTCTCAGGGAGCTTAAGGGCTGCTGGATACCAGCAGCCTCTCTGTGCGCAAATTTTGTGATTACTGAGTGCCTCAGTTGTCCCATCTGTGAAATGGGGAGACCTGTGGGATTGTTGTGAGGATTCATATGAGAACAGATGTAAGGCGCTGAGAACACAGTGTTCAAACAGCTTTAGTTATTCAACTTAATCGACTATGAAAGGTAATGAGCATTTCTCAGCTGTAGCAGGACGTGTGTGTGCTCGATGGCGCCTCCTAGCGCCCTTTGTAAGTCCTTCCTGATCCAGAGTTATGGGTAAATAGGAATTTAAATCAACTTTGTCCAGAACTGGGGTCCTTACTTGACCCTCCCTTTGATGGAGACAATATACTCACGTCCCCAGGCAGGTCACAACGAAGTCGATGAGGGCGTGGTCAGGCTGTGGCACGGGCATCAGGACATTTGTCATCTGGATGATGTTAACCTCTAGGATTCCCTCTAACAACAACAACAACAACAAAAATGTGATATGTTGGAAAAAACACACCAAAACACACCGGAAACTAACCGAGCCAAACCACCACTCTGCTACAGACTGAATGTTTGTGTCCCCTCACAATCCCTATGTTGAAACCTTAATGTCCAAGGTTTGTTTGTACAGGGTATAGGAGGTGGGGCCTTTGGGGTGAGGCCCACGTGAATGGGACCAGTGCCCTTACGAGAGAGACCCCAGAGCGCTCCCTTGCCTCTTCCACCACGGAGGACACAGCAGGAAGGTGCCGTGTAGGAACCAGGAAATGAGCCCTCAGCAGACGCCAAATCTGCTGGTGCTCTGATCTTGGACTTCCCGGCCTCCAGAACTGTGAGAAGTAAGTTTCCGTTGTTTGTTTATAAGCCACCCAGTCTATGGCATTCAGTTGTAGAATCCTGAAGGGACTAAGACATGGCCCTTAATAAATGGGAGGGAGGGAAAAAAAAAAAAGGGAGACAGCCTTCTAACCAGACAGAAACACATCGGACCCAAGAATCTACCCCATGGCTTTGGATACGTTTCATGCAGCACTTTCAAAGTCAAACCAAACTATTCTTCAGTCCAATCTAGATTTTTATTTCTAGAGCCTTTGTATGTGTTAGAAAGCAGCATCCTGTCTGGGTAGGTGTTTCAGGAAAAGGTCACCCCTGGTCACACAGGGCTCATTCCCACCAGGGCGTCTAAGGAAGGCTGGGCTGGGCAGGTGGGGATCTAGAAACCAGTATAGTCTTTGCTTGTGCATGTGTGACATCACCTTGGACAAGGAGTGGGGTGCCCCCTGCCACCCACCCTGCACCCCCAGAGTTAGCCAAGCGAGTGGGTGACCCTAGGTGGATGCTGCCATCTTTCCCTGCTGGCATTCAGCCTTACCCACAATCGTGATGGTGGCTTTAAAGTGGCCGTATCTGTAGATCTGGCAGTTTTCATCAAGACTCTCACTCTGCTCCAGGGAGTCGTCGCCAGCCCGTCCTGGGGCATTTGAATATGATTTTAGGGTAGTTGCTACAAGTGTAAAAGATGTACATGATATAATCGACAATCTAAACATTTGTCATCTGCTTTTTAGAAAAACGTCAAGAATTCTATATCAATCTTGCTGTGGGGATTTGAATTAAATGTGTAACAATTCACACAGATGTGAGAGCTGCAAGGCGTTATAATTGCTAAATCATGTAAGTAAATACAATCCTATATTTCACTTGATCATGGGAAGCAAATGAAAGGTGGAGGCTGCATTAAAATGTGTGCTGCCACAGTCATGATGAAACAAATGAAGTTACAGTTTTATTTTGGAGGTAGGTATTCTGGGCTCAAATTCCAGCTCTCCTTATTTTTAGCTGTTTGAGACCATAGATAGTCACATCACTCAACCTGTCTTTGCCTCTATTTGCTCATCTGTAAAATAGGAAAAATGCCTACTGCCCTCCTAGGGCTGAAGCATGCAGCTTAAATGAGATAAAGTATATAAAACCTGCTTCTCGTGGCTGCCACAAAGGAAATACTTAATAAAAATCACTTTCCTTGTTCCAGTAATATGGAATTCTCTCTGTATTTGGGTGTCACACAGCTCCAGAGCTTAAACTCTAAAAGTGCTGCTGTGATCATCAGAGATGTGAGGAAAGAAAGGAGTTTAAGGCATTTTTGAAAAATGAGCCTTGAATATAATTACAGCAAAGAATCTAATGCCTCATTAGTTACAACTTAAAAGGCTCTAATTGTGGCATTGGTGCTCCTTTAACACATATGCTGAAGAAAATATGTTACTAAAAATACAACCTTATCTTCTCTTTAATTTCAAAAGGCATGTGAAATAGATCTAGTCTTGGGAAAAGGGCATCAAAGCCTTTCGAGAGCTGCATCTCTGACCAGCCTGGGCAACACAGTGAGACCCCATCTCTACCAAAAATTTAAAAATTAGCCTAGTGTGACGGCGCGTGCCTGTAGTCCCAGCTATTCGGGAGGCTGAGGCAGGAGGATCGCTTGAGCCCAGGAGTTCAAGGCTACAATTGAGCTGTGATTATGCCACTGCACTCCAACCTGGGTCACAGGGCGAGACCTTGTCTTTAACAAAAAAAACCCAACAAAACAAAACCCAAAACAGTTGTTATCTCTAACTTAGTGGCGTGTAGGGGTGAAGCAGCTGGGAGGCGTTTTCTCCAGGGCTTCTCAGAACCTTTGCAGGTGAATGTGCCTCGTGGCTCTCCTCGTGCCCAGCGGCGGCTTCCCGGAGCAGTTCTCAGAACTGTCACAGACACGAGTGCTCCACGGCCCACACTGGGGGCAACGCTGCTTGGGTAAAGCCCAGAAAGGTCCTGACACTGTGTTGGATTCAAACGCAGTGGCTTATTAGCAGGAAGGGCCGTGGCAGGCTCACTGTCCCTTGAGTTGTACAGCTGTCCTTTAGAAATGACTCCAGGACAGTCATTTAGTCTGTCCTGAGACTCAGCTGATGTTCTCTATAGAGACAGGTTTGTTTGTACAGGGCATTTAAGATCGCTAGCTCTTCTCCAGAAAACTACAAAATTCTTTCTTTTGAAGTTCTTGACAGACAGGCGGAATTTAATTGTCAAGTTAGAGCATGGACTCATGACTCTGTTATAGTTTAAAATAAAATTCCTTTTTTTTAAAAAAATGGCCAAATCCCTTAAAATCTGTACCCCCGTAATATGCCGAAATAAAAAAAAAATGGCCAAATAATAAAAGCCAATGACTGTACCTAGGTAGAATGCTTAAAAATGCATATGGAGTTTTACAGACATTGTATCTTTAAAGTCAAGGTATGTAGGTCTATCCTTGAGTTTAAAAAAAAAAAATAAAGTCAAGTCATGATTAGAGGGCTGATGGAGAGAAATGAACACCTTAAAAGACAGATAGGAAAGAAGGTGAATCCTCAATTCAGTATTTATGTCCCTGTTACCAAGAGAATGGTATGAGAGCTCTTGAGTCTTTGGGAAAGTAAGAAAATTCTGTATGATATGAAATGATATGATATATCCTGATATATATACATAGATTATGTATATGGCATTACACTGATTATCATCAGTCTTACGAAGGGTTTTTTTTCAGATTTGTTCACAAAGTCTAAAAAACAGTAGCAATATTAGCTAAGAGAAGAAAATTCTGACTTGAAGACAGTGGACTCCCATGTGCCCTCTGATTCCATCATCTAACCTGAGTCACCTCTTCACCTCTGAGTCTGTCTTGCTCTTGGGGTTGCATTTGGTTTGTGATTCTGGCTGTACTTTATTATGAAGCCATTTACCAAAGCAGAGAGAATATGATTTTTGGCCAAACAACAATATACCGCTCAATAACCCAAGCCTGTTAATATGGTCTGGGCAGCTGGAAACACCCTCTAGAAGAGACCCCCTTTAGAAGAAGGCATGAGCTGACTCCTAGCATCACCCTGGGGCCCACTGCTTATCCCTCACTCCCATTCCCCACAGCTTCCTCAAGGCATTTTAGGGTTGATTATGGTTGATCTAACACCTTTACATAAAGCCAGGCAGCTTTCCTTTGCAATAAAACTTAATTAACTCATAGGGGTTACTAGCTTACATCTTATGGTCTGACCTAGGGAAAATAATAAAAGAAATTTATAATACCTTTTCATTGACTTCAAATATACTCTTAACACATGCTGGGATAAAAATAGTTTCTAAGAAAAAAAGCTAGCTTAATAAGAATGCAATTCGAAATAGACTAACACTAAATAACCTAACATTAAGTCTTTTACCATTCTGGAACTTCTAAACATTAAAGGCATCTGTAATTTATTTTGAATTTTATACCTGGTCTCCTTATTTGTAAGGAAGATCATTAATACTTGCAGATAAAGAAATAGGTTCTCCTACAGGATTACTAGAACAAAGCTGTATGTTAAAAGTTGCTCAAATACAGTTACATTTGTATTCAGAATTAGGATTAATCTAATTATCCACCAATAAGTGAATGGTGAAATAAATCATAGTCTATAATACATACTATGGAACACCATATAGCCATTGAATCAAGTGGGATACATTTCCATATATTAACAATAAGATGTTTGTTAAGTGAAAAAAAAAGCAAATTGTAGAACAATATGTATAGCAAGAACCCATTAATATAATCAAAACAATGAGACTTATGTGTAAACATAGGGTATGTTTGTAAATGCACAGAAAGATCTGGAAAGAAACATTCCAAGCTAGTAACAGGGTTTAACTCCTGGGAGGAGAATGTGAATAGGGACTTTCACTTTTTTACTGTAGACTTCTGTATTGTTTGACTTTTTACTAAGGAACACGAATCAATTTTGTAATTTAAAACATTTCAAAAAAAAGAATCAAAATTCATAATATTAACTTATATTGTCTTGATTTAGACATGCTTAATTTAACAAGGTCTCATTTTATTACTAACACTTTACTATACCAGTTTATTATCTATAAACTACTAGGCTTTGGTAAAAACAACTGCAAGTCCAGACATCATGATGGAGTGTTCCCTCTGGGCTTGGCTGTGGCGCTCTCTTGTGGCCAGTGAGAGGATGTCAGCCTATTGCCATCCCCGGGATCCCGGGGTGCTAAGGTGTGCAGATGGCCTGGTGGGGAAGGGTGATGATGCCACCAGGTAGGGTGGGGAGTCAGATGGAAGACAACAGTCTTCAAAGTGGACTCTTAAGGGCTTCTTGAATGTCCTCACAGACTATTAATAGAGGGTGGTATTTAATTAATCATGCCTTATATAAGAGCAATTTCAATGTCAGGAGTCATTTCAGCTTGCCAGCCCTGAAACACTGTCAAGCTGCATTCTTTCTTAAGCCATTTGGAAATTGCTTTCAAGTATGCCAGTGTTGGTAGGGCACGATGGCTCACGGCTGTAATCCTAGCACTCTGGGAGGCCGAGGCAGGAGGATCGTTTGAGCTCAGCTGTTCAAGACCAGCCTGAGCAAGAACGAGACCCGGTCTCTACTAAAAATAGAAAGAAAATTACATGGACAGCTAAAAATATATAGAAAAATTAGCCAGGCATGGTGGCGCATGCCTGTAGTCCCAGCTACTCGGGAGGCTGAGGCAGAAGGATCGCTTGAATCCAGGAGTTTGAGGTTGCTGTGAGCTAGGCTGATGCCACGGCACTCACTCTAGCCTGGGCAACATAGTGAGACTGTCTCAGAAGAAAAAAAAAAAGTATGCCAGTGTTTTCATGGGACACTGGGTGAGTGAGGGCAGGCAAATGAGGAGAACGGTGGGGCAATAAGAGGGCTTGATTGTTTATAGAGGGCCAGTGCTTTTCTCGTGGCCACAAAAAAATGGGAGATAAACGGAAACGTGACAGGCTAAAAGGGGAAAGCACCCGCACACATAGCAAGGGCCAGTGCAAATCAGGGGGTAAAAGAGCTTTATGCAAGTCAGCAAATTCTATTTGCAGAGTGACTTAAACACATTGTCCTTTCTTCCTTATTCTAAAGGCTTAAGATGCTGATAAATTGGCTTCAAAAAATCAACAGGTACAAAATGGAATCGTTGCAAAGTCTCTACAATATCCTTTTAAGCAGGGATTTAATTATATTTTGTCGACCGTTAAGGAACCCCCTCAAAGATCACTGGGAGCTCCTTACCTGAAGAGGTGGGCTGTGGAGGTCTGGGTGACGGTGGCGGACAAGGTCCAGGCACTGCAGCTTGCACAGTGAGGTTAAGGCTAAAGGTTCCGTTGAGCACATACGTGTGATTCAAAGAATGATTGTTGGAAACAAACAGGCCAGTGTTATCCCCGAAGTTCCACTTGTAGTCAATGGCAGACTCATTGAGGAAGTGGCTAGGATCGTGAATCAGGACATCAAACGTAATGGGGAGATCCTTGAGGAAGGTTTCATCAGATGCATTTCGATTGTTCTTCTGGGACATAGTCACAAATACAGGAATCTGATCTAAAAAACACGTCCCCCCAAAAAGAAAGAATGCATGATTGCTTGATTTAAAAAAAAATTTTTCTTCTTCTTCTTTTTTTATTTTTTAATTTTACCATCTCATTGTGATTGGAGATTGCTTGATTTTAAAGTGGAGGACTTCAATCATACTTTTAGGTTAAAAAATTAAAATTAGGCATAGCTTAGCATCATTTTTTTTCCTTTTCACGTGCAAGTTTTCTAGAGGTTTCCCGAGCTATTCTGGAAAACGTAGATGGAATACAACATAATTAAACACACAAGCTTGGGCAAGGGGCCCAGATGAATCGTAACTTAACCAAGAACACTTAGCTCTAACTCTCAACCCACTGTCAACAGAACTAAGTGCCTCATCCTTAGTTAACTTAGGGTTCACAGCACTCACCCGTCACCACGTACACGTCCTTGACTTGTGCGATGGGAACGTATGTCCGCCTGTGCCTTCTATAGACAGTCGCTTGCATGAGTTGAGGGCCGAGTGTCACGTTGGCTGTGTTCAGAGAAACTCTTGCTGAACACCGTCCCAGTTTCTGGACATACTGACCTTTGGGAGGATGGGAATCTTTAGTTATTGGCTACATTACAGGATCATTCTAGCAAGCTGTTTCTTAAAGACTAGTCACCACCACTTAGAGATCACCCTAAGGAGAGGAAAATAGGACAGAAATATAGTGCTGCTTCAGAAAGGGAGACGGTGATCATTTTTATGTAAAATCGTCCACAGTTATATATATGTAATTATATATAGTTGGTTAAAAATGAAAAGAGCTGTTGACAATAAAATTATGTGGGATTATAGCTGTGGGATAATAAAATTAGCCCTTAGTTTACAAATAAATATTTTTAACAAGTGACTTGGCACATAAAAGATACGTTTTTCCCCAAAGAAAATGTATTTAAGATAGTGGTGAGGTGTCCAAAAGAGTCAAAAAAATTTATTTATCCAAAATGATCTACCTTATTTTTGTTACTATTACTATTTCAGCTATGTTATTAAGCAGCTTTTAAAAAAGGAACTGGAATCCTCCACTGTCTAATATAATAGTATCTGTGTATAAAAATACAGGAAGTGATGAAAGAGAAATAGGGTGAGGTAGATAGAAAGAGGAAGAATGGAGCGGTTCTACAGACACGTTTCTAGGACATTCTTGAGTCATTTCTTTTCTCCAGCCCTCCCTCAATCTAGCTGCCGGGGGCAGGCGGGAGTACTTCCTCTCTCTCAGGGTTCAAGGTCTTCTCTACTCCTGTCAAGCTGCCTGGCTTAGACCTGTCATGGATGGGGTATCATAGGGTGGATGCCTGAGAGACGGGGATGTTTAAAGACCATGTTTACCACACAGCCAAACGCGTGAGGAAAACACGCTGGGCTCCTTCGGGATGTGTGGTTTGGGATTTCCTTCACCTTGAGCTGCAGGGGCAGTTCCGCTGGAGGTTGTAAGGGGAGGAAGCATCTCTCAGGGGTTAGCGACACCCAAGGAAAACGTGAGTTGCGGCAAGGAGGGACAAAACCACACTTAGTTGAGGGAGAAGATCAATGAACTCTGAGGCCTCAGCGGGAGACGGAAATTCAAGACAGTCTTGTTAGAAACACAGAGCAATTTCCAGGCTGAAGGCTGATTTTAAATAAAGACATGTAAGCTGGTTAAGTTAATGGAATGTTAACTAGGCTACAAAGAGCAATGAGTGTTAGTGAACATAAATGACTCTGTGCAAAGCGGCTGAATTCTGTGGGTGACAGGTCAAGGAAATCCTATGTTTGGTGAGTTGACTGACAGGATCATGATGGTATCAAAAAAAAAAAGTCAGCTTTAAAGCAATTGATTTAAATAGACAGGCATAATATTTGAGATATTTTGTACTATGTTCAGGCAGTAGAAAGACGAAACATTTAGGAATCTGGAGGATGCTCAGTTAGTGGCAGTTTTCAAATAGTCAGTGCCAGATGGCACCTGTGATATTTTAAACTAAGAATTTAGCAGCTGTGCTAATAATTACCTAAATTTGTTTCTCCCAAAAATAATTGCTTCACCAACAATAAAGCAAAGCGAATACCATTTGTGGTTAAAAGAGAGAGAGAGTAGACTATGTTAAAGTAGAACAGTAATTAGCTTATTTTGTTTCTACAAAATGGAATATTAGGCAGCTGATAAAATAAAGTATATAAAGGACTGTTAATGATATTGTCAAATGCTCATATTAAGCAAAAATGTGCATATGTTATAATCTTAATCAAATACTAGTAAAAAAAGCACGATATTAATGATCATCTCTGGTATTAATTATGGATAATTTTTATTTGTACTTTTTCTGAAAATTTCCTACAAATAGCATGTTTTTTTAATTCTAAAAATTCTTAAGAACATAACAAGATTAAAGAATAAATCAACAAATGCCCATCCATGTGCCATCCAAATAAATGTTAGCATTTTTTCTTGTTATTGTTTTAATAGAATAAAATGAGTTTTTTTGTTTTTTTTTGAGACAAGAGTCTCATTCTGTTGACTGGGCTAGAGTGCCGTGGCATCAGCCTAGCTCACAGCAACCTCAAACTCCTGGGCTCAAGCAATCCTCCTGCCTCAGCCTCCCAAGTAGCTGGGACTACAGGTGTGCACCACCACACCTGGCTAATTTTTTCTATTTTTAGTAGAAACAGGGTCTCACTCTAGCTCAGGCTGGTCTCAAACTTCTAAGCTCAAATAATCCTCCCGCCTCGGCCTCCCAGAGTGCTAGGATTATAGACATGAGCCACTGTGCCCGGCCAGGTAGTTTTGTGTTTTAAAAAAAGAACTGAATCTCTCCCCGCCCCTCCCATTTTAGTTCTTTGGTGTTCTGGTGTCCTTTGGCAAGGTTAACAAAGATTTTGTTTTTCACCTCTCATCACCCACCCATACTAAGAAAAGTTAACACAGTGACTTATTAAACTCTCTTTGTTATCATTCTCAGTTATAGAATAAGAAGAGAAGGTTAAAATTTTAAGGAAAGGTAAAGAGGAGGCTAAGGAGGTGTGTAAAATCCAACCAAGTGTGTGGAAGACGTAGACAAAATTCCATTTCTTCCATCCATGGTGGTGAGGAAAAGGCTTCCCGTCAGGGAACACGTGATGATGGCTTTGGCCGCTGCCATTGCCCCAGTCACTGTCTTCTGACCAAGCTGTCCAGTTGTAAACATATGGGTCGGTAGATAAACCGGTCTCTAAACAGAGAAAGAAAGTTCCATGCAGAGATATCATTTAATATATTTTTTTCTATTCAGTCTCCAAATCACAACCCTATTCAAACCAAACTGCAAAATGCTTTCCTTATCTTTTTATTTTGACACACTCTATCTGTATCTTTTTTTCTGATTCATTTGACATTATGACTCTCTATTCATAAATACTTCAGCACACATTTCTTAAGAATAAGAACATTTCCTACATAATCACAACACCATTACAACCCCTATCACAGTCTAATCAAGGTTTGCACACTATATTTGGCTATTTTGTCTCTTCAAATGATTCACAAAAAAGAATCTCTCTCCAGACAGATGTAGATACAGATATCATCTATCTTTAGCTATAGGTATGAATATATAGAAAGAAGCAAATATGACAAAATGTTAAAATTGTTGCATTTAGGTGACTATAGTTAGCAATAATTTATTCTATATTTCAAAATAGCTAGAAGAAAGATTTGGAATGTTTTCAACCTGAGAAATGATAAATGTTTGAGGTGATGGATATACCAATTACCCTGATTTGATCAGTACACATTGTATGCACGTATCAAAACATCACATGTACCCCAGAAATAAGTACAATTGTGTATCAATAAAGACTTAACAAAAAAAATGGGCAAAAGATCTGAATAGACATTTCTCAAAAGAAGTCATACAAATGGCCAACGGGTATATGAACAAATGCTCAACATCACCAATCACCAAGGAAACACAAATTGAAACCACAATAAGAGATCATCTCACCCCAGTTAAAAAGGCTTTTATCAAAAAGACAAAAAATAATAGATGCTGGCGAGGATGTGGAGAAAGGGGAATGCTCCGTACACTGTTGGTGGGAATGTAAATTCGTACAGCCTCTATCGAGAACAGTATGGAAGTGACTCAGAAAACTAAAAATAGAACCACCATATGATCCAGCAATCCCACTGCTGTATGGGTATGCATCCAAAAGAAAGGAAGTCAGTATATCAAAGAGATAACTGCACTCCCATGTTTATTGCACCACTATCCACAACAGCCAAGATATGGAGTTAGCCTGAGTGTCCATCAATGGATGAAAGGATAAAGGAAATGGGGTGTATGTGTCGGAATCCCGGGTTTCGGCACCAAAGATGTCAGGGTGGGAGTCTTCCCTCGGTTCCTGGTGTGCTCTTGGCCGAAGAATGACCAGATGCACCAAAGTGTCAAGTCCATACTATTATCCTGGTCCTCTGACTCCTTTCTTGGAAAAATCACCAGCAAGGCCAGTATGACAGGGTAACCTCAGGCAGGAAGCAGTTTCACAAGAGCAGCTCTTTATCGTAGAATAAAACAGGTCTGTCTTGGAGAGTGGAGAGAGACAGACCAACTCACTCATTGACTGACCCACTCATTTCTCTGACTTCTTGGATTGTTTACTTTTATTAGCCCAGTCAGGAGGAGGGCTCTTGGGAGGTGTAGGATGTTATCGAATGAGCAACAGGTGTCCTCAAAATTCCATCTGCGTACAGAAGCTCCTCCAAGAAAGCCCACCTGGAGGGTTGGGGTGAACTGCAATGCAGGTTCAAGCTAATGGCATATTAATTACTCTTATAAGTACATTATTAAATAGCCTGCTCATCAATTGAAGAATTTCAGTAATGAGCTCACTCACTTCTAACAAGATAATTTCCCTTGATGTAATTTGTGCTCATTTGCGCTCTTCAACACGGACAGAGGCCTTGTCTCTTTAAGGGCAAAGCAAAATCAAAGTATACACATTTTAGCATTTGTGCTTAGCCACACAACATGTGCTTAAGAAATAACTTGTCAGGCCGGGCGCTGTGGCTCATGCCTGTAATCCTAGCTCTTGGGAGGCCGAGGCGGGCGGATTGCTCAAGGTCAGGAGTTCAAAACCAGCCTGAGCAAGAGCGAGACCCCGTCTCTACTATAAATAGAAAGAAATTAATTGGCCAACTGATATATATATAAAAAATTAGCCGGGCATGGTGGCACATGCCTGTAGTCCCAGCTACTCAGGAGGCTGAGGCAGAAGGATCACTCGAGCCCAGGAGTTTGAGGTTGCTGTGAGCTAGGCTGACGCCACAGCACTCACTCTAGCCTGGACAACAAAGCGAGACTCTGTCTCAAAAAAAAAAAAAAAAAAAGAAAAGAAATAACTTGTCAGCCAAAATTAAACTGATCAGCAAACATCTGTCAAATTGGCTATTCTTTGCATAACCAAGAGTTCCAAGTAATAACACCAAAATCTGAGAATCAACTATCCACTGGACACTAAGAAAAAGCTGGGTGTGACAATAGCTTTCAAAGAGGGTTCCAAGCAGCAGGGAGCCACCAGTGTGCTGAAGCAGGTTTGGCTGATGTTGATGTTGGTGAAGGGGCTGGGGAGGACCACACACTCCCCGTTCCTGTCACTCGACTTGAGATGCAAGAGATGACAGTAACATCTTGCACCTACAGGAGTACCTGTGAGCATTAAGGTTTATGAGAAGGGTGTCCGGCAGTTTGGGAGCATTCTGTGTTCTTACCATTTCTGCAGTTCTTCTCGTAGACTATGTTGCCATCGGCATCTTCCTTTTGGCATCTGGGGAACACCAGGTTCACCACAAACGTTATATTGGAGCCCACCAGTGCTGGGGAGTCGCTGGTCAGGACCGCCTTCACGCAGCCCCCTACGGCATAAGAGAGTGGAGCTCAATGGTCAAGCATCTCTTTTTCCTTTACTCATAAATAAACAGTTAAAGTAAAGTTAAATCTATTAATAGGAACCAAGGGAGCCACATGCCTCTTTAAGATATATTGAATTCATTTTCTGGATTCCTAACTTTGGTTTTCAGAGTATAACATTCTAGAAGATAAATTTAAAAAAATAAATCATACCTGTTAAAGAATTCTCTAACTATAGAAAGAACATTTACCTAAGATAATAAAAAAAAACTCTGCTCAAATGGATTGAGGAGACAAGTTTTAAAAGTTTGTATTTTTTTAAATCTCAAAACCAATGGCTGAGGGACTCATTCTTTTATTTGAAAGGAAAGATTTTTTTCACTTTATGATAAAACACAACTTTGGGATGGTCAAAAGCTGCTCTGGGGGGATCACAGGCCCTCTGAAGATGACCAATTCCCACATTAATTAAATAGATTTAAGGGTAAACCTGCTTGAGGTTCCCAGAGCTTCAAAATATTCCCAGAGCTACCAACCTGGACATTTCTAAGGAAATTAATCATTATTTTATGGCTAGAAAGTGATAATGTTAGGACAGAGGAAAGGTTGCCAAATCCAGGTACCACCCACTTGTAACTAGAGGACTGTCATTCACGGAAACATGAGCCACGTAATCGAAAAGTCTCTGCAAATTACAGGTGTTTGGGATGAATCTTTTGACTTGCCTTTCCAGGAGTTTTTACACTTCTCATCTCCCCTCTTCCACACTGGGTAGAGTTTTTCATTCCAGTCATTTTCATCAGAAGACCAGCCATCCAACTGGTTGTGCTCCCTCACATAACCAGGAAGTCCTTCATTGCCCAGCGCATCATGAAATCCTAGAGCAATGTTTGAAAAACAAATTACTTTGTCTATTACATCCTTCATTGAGTCCTCATCTAACAATGGTTAAAGAAACTTTTCATTTCATACTACTGCACAGCACATGCATAATACACTCAATATCTCAAGAGAGGGTGCTTTTGAAAAAAGAAGTCTACTGGAAATACCTTGAATATAAGAATTCAGACCTTCTCCCTTTATGTACTTTAAATGAATCAAAGAAAAAATTTGAAAGCCAGTATTTTGTAGCCATCACCTGGGTTATCAATACATACCCTCTGAATATTTGGATTTGACACATTCTTATTAGGATGCCGAGAATGTTCAGGCCAGTACTTGCATCTTGTCCCATTCTGAACTACTCAGGTGGCTAAAGGAATGCCAGGCTCAGGAATACCTCCAGGATCCCAAAAGATACCCTAGTACTGGAGAGCCCACTGTTAAACAATTTTTTAAATGGCCCATAACATGGTCTGTTTGGGTGAATGTTCCATATACACTTGTGTAGTTTACAATTGTTGGGTAGAATGGGTTTTTTAAAAAATGTCATTTATGTCAAGCTAGTTGACAGTGTTTTTTCAAGTTTTCTATGTTCCTATTGACTTTCTGTCTAGTTGTTATTTCAATTACTGAGAGAGAAATCTTGAAATCTTCAACTGTAATTGTGGATTTGCCAATTTGCCTATTTCTTCTTCCAGTCCTGTCAGTTTTTGCTTTACGTATTTTGAAGCTCTTTTGTTAGGTGTACACAGTACGTTTAGAATTGTTAAGTCTCCTTGATGAATTGACTCTTTTCTTATTAGGAATTGATCCTCCTTATCATTCACTGGTAATATTCCTTGCTTAGAATACTACTTTGATATTAATGCTTGCTGTTTTTTAAATCTAGTTTCACAATCCCTACCTTTTATTTGGAGTGTTTGGATAATTCACATTTAATGTAATTATTATTATTATTATTATTTTTGAGACAGAGTCTCACTCTATTGCCTGGGCTAGAGTGCTGTGACATCAGCCTAGCTCACAGCAACCTCAAACTCCTGGGCTCTAGCGACCCTCCTGCCTCAGCTTCCCGAGTAGCTGGAACTACAGGCACACACCACTGTGCCTGGCTAATTTTTTCTATTTTCAGTTGTTTGGCTGATTTCTTTCTGTTTTTAGTAGAGACAGGGTCTCGCTCTTGCTCAGGCTGGTCTCAAACTCCTAAGCTCAAGCAATCCTCCTGCCTCGGCCTCCCAAAGTGCTAGGATTACAAGTGTGGGCCACTGCGCCCAGCCTATTAATATTATTTTTAATAATTTAAGTGTGCCATCTTATTTGTTTTCTGTTTGTTCCATCTGTTCTTTTTCTTTTCCTGTACTTTTTGGGATTATATTTAGAATCCATTTTATCTCCACTACTGGCTTATTAGCTAGACCTCTTTGACTTGTTTTGAGTGGTTGCCCTAGGGCAGGCGTCCTCAAACCACAGCCTGCGGGCCACATGCAGGTGTTTTCGCCAGTTTGTTTTTTTACTTCAAAATAAGATATGTGCAGCGTGCATAGGAATTTGTTCATAATTTTTTTAAAACTATAGTCCAGCCCTCCAACAGTCTGAGGGACAGTGAGCTGGCCTCCTGTTTAAAAAGTTTGAGGACCCCTGCCCTAGGGTTTATAATAGTACAGTTCTTTTAGAACTTTGTTCTTCAGTTGCTATCTGTCCTTTTTTGCCTTGCCTAACTGACGCTGAGAACCGCAGCAGACTGGTTGGTTGCCTACCCAGCAGCCATTTCCTGCCTGCATTCCTCCTTTTTTTTTTTTTTTTTTAAATTTTTCCTCTTGCTGCCAGAGCCTTTACTTTAACAGTGTAGAATCCCAGAGGCTCACTTTCCTACTCTGGGCAGCAGCAGATGATTAAATCCCGGCCAATGAATGCTGAGAGGAAGTCCGCTGGGAGCTCCTGGGAAAGGTTTTCCTCCTTTATAAAAAGAGATACGTGAGAACAAACTCTTTTTTTCCACCTCAAGATTGATTTTGGAGAAGGTTAGGTAAGGGTGTGATGTTTGGAGCTGCGACAGCCATATTTAACTAGGAGGACACGGATCTGAGGAAAGAGCCAACACATCAAGGGTGTCAGAGTGGACAGATGAAACAGTCTTTGCTGACACTGTTGAGCTGATGCTCTCGTCCTGCCTACCTCTGGACTGACTGCGTGAGATAATTAGTGCCTTGTTGAATCTATTCTATTTCAGCCAAAAGCTCAATTGTCTATAACCCTCAGCTAACCCCTAGTCATACACTGTCTCAGATTGTACTCTCATCAATTTATATGGTCATGTGCCTTAGCCCGGCCACGATCCCATGTTTAGTTTTACAAGAAACTGTCAGAATAGCTGTACCATTTTACATTCCCACCAGCAATGTATGAGTGATCCACTCATCCAATGTATGAGTGATCCAAAATTCTAAGAGGCCAGAAACCGCCTTCCTCTTCTTTAAATCCTGAAAGAGGCCTATGACGAGGTGTGCTATTTAGTGGGTGCTTAGAGAAGCCAGTGTTGAGTGCACGTCACTAACTTCTTTCTTCTAATCCTCTTATCTGGTGGGAGGAGGGAGCAGCATGTTCCCTTCTTATTAGAGAGGCAGACAGAATGGAAAAGAACATCGAACCTGGTTTCTAGCCTCAGTTCTGCTACTAAACAGGCTGTGTGACCTCAGGCCACATGTCTTCTCTGGGCCTCAAATCAAACCAAAATCAAATGTCTTGTGATTCTATAAGACTGTTCCTGTTTGGAAACAGATATTAAGTGAGGGCAGGACATTTGTGTTTATCAAAAAATGTTTGTAACAGGAAATTCACTTGAGTTCGTCTTTTGGAAAGAACTAAGGTCACTTAGGTCAAACCCCTTCATAATACAGATGAAGAAATTCAGACCTAGAAAAATGATATGATTCACCTAGGGTCATCTTTAATTTAGTGGAAATGAAGATTCACATCTTTTAATTCCCACGACTAGTTCTTTCCACTGTTCCAAATAGACTTCCTCTTCCTCAGATCCTGAAAGAAAGTTAGCATTTCTGGAAATATAATCAAAACACAGATTTCTCCTCTGACTTTTTCCTTTGAGATGGGTTCTTGCTCTGTCACCCAGACTGGAGTAGAGTGGTGCAATCACAGCTCACTGTAGCCTCTATCTCCTGAGCTCAAGTGATTCTCCCCACTCAGCCTCCTGGGTAGCTGGAATTACAGAACAGTACCATCATGCCTGGCTAATTAAAAAAAATTTTTTTAGAGATGGGGTCTCGCTATGATGCCTAAGCTGGCCTCGAACTCTAAGCCTCAAATGACCTTCCTCCTCAGCCTCCTGGGTCATTGGGATTACAGGTGCCAACCACACTATCCAGCTCTCCTGTGATTTTAAATGTCAGAAGCCAAGGAAAAATACAAACTTAAAAGGAGAGTTACAGGGACAGACACATGGGTCAAAGGAACAGAGTACCCAGAGATAGACCCATACAAATATGCCCTACTGATTTTTGACAAAGATGTAAAAACAATCCAATGGAGGGAAGATACCCATTTCAATAAATGGTGTTGTAAAAAAGTAAAAATAGGTGAAATCTTCAGGATCTCGGGCTTGGCAAGAATTCTTAGGCTTGACACCAAGTGCATAATCCATAAAAGAAAAAAATGATAAATTAGAGCTCATTAAAATTAAATACTTTTGCTCTGTGAAACATGACATGAAGAGGACCAAAAGGCAAGCTATAGACTTTGAGAAATTATTTGCAAACCACATTTCCAGCAAAGGACTAGTATCTACAATACATAAAGAATTTTCAAGACTCAACATTAAAAAACAAGGAATTCTATTAGAAAATGGATAAAAGACTCAGAAGTTGTTTTATGACCAAAGTTGTAAAAATAAAAAGAAAATGGATAAAAGACATGAACAGATAATTCACCAAAGAGGATGTACAGATGGCAAATAAACACACTAGATGTTCATCATCTTTAGCCAGTAGGGAAATGCACATTAAAACCACAATGGAATGTTGCTATACACCTATCAGTGTGACTAAAATAAAAAGTAGTCACTACAGCAAATGCAGGTGAGGATGTAGAGAAACTGGATCACTCATACATTGCTGGTGGGAATGTAAAATGGTACAGCTATTCTGGCAGTTTCTTGTAAAACTAAACATGCAACTACCATACAACCAAGAAACTGTACTCATTGGCATGCATCCCAGACAAATGGAACATATGTTCACACAGAAATCTATGCATGAATGTTTATAGCAGCTTTATTCATAACAGCCCACACTAGAATAACCCAGATGTCCTTCAATAGTTGAATGGTTAAACAAATTGTGGTACATCCACACTGTGGAATACTTCTCAGTGATTAAAAAAAAAAAAAAAAGATTGATGCAACAACTTCAACAAACCTCCAGGGAATTATGTTGAGTAAAAAAAATCCAATTCCAAAAGATTACACTCTGTGTAATTCCATTTGCACAGAATTCTGAAAATGATAAAATTATAAAAATGGAGAAAGGATTAGTGGTTGCCAGGGGCTGGGGGTGGGGGAAGAGAGTGGATCTGGCTATTAAAGGGATGAGAATAATCCCTGTGGCGATGGAACTCTGCTGTATTGTGACTGTGTAGTGTCAATATCTGGGTCTCGATATGGTGTTTTGCATGACGTTACCATTGGGGGAACTACCTAGAGAAGACAGGGGATCGCTCAGTATTATTTCTTACAACTGTATGTGAACGACAGCTACCTCAAAGTAAAAAGTTGAATGAATGAATGAATGTATGTATGTATGTATGACAGAGTCTCACTCTGTCACCCTGGCTAGAATGCAGTGGCCTCATCATAGCTCACTGCAACCTCAACTGGGCTCAACTGATCCTCCTGCCTCAGCCTCCCGAGTAGCTGGGCTGATGCTTTACTACTTTGTCAACCCCTTCCTCCTTCCTCCAGGGCTATGATTGGAAAAGGGCAGGGAATCCTTGGTGTTTGATACACTGCTAAATCCTACTTGCCCTTATTTTTCTGGCCAGAATATTTAGTCCAGGGCAAGGGGAACCCAAGAGCTCCCGCGTCTCGCTACACTGAGCTTAGATAAGCTGGGGGCTGCTCTGCACCTGACAGCCCAGATTCAACCTCCTGCGAATCTCTTTTACCGGACAAAGTGGGACTGGTGACAGAAGGCAGGAGTTAGGCACACGGTCTCCCCCTGACCTGTCAGTTCTCTGCCTCTCCATCTCCGGGGGCTGTGAACTCCCCAGGAGTCTGTACTGGGAGGGACCCTGAGGGTGGGGACAGGTCTGTCACCATAGGAACTGCCACCATGTATGTCTCCCATGCCAAGCACCTTACTTGTTAGCAGACCTCGCACAAGACCCCTATTACCCAGCTTTGCAAACAAGGAAGCGAAAGCCCAACGAAGCGAGGTCACACGTGGCCCGGCCCCACGGCTGGCAGGGGCCCCGGGTCTGCCCAGCTCCAAGCCCTGGCCGGCAGGACCGCGGCGGGATGCAAGGCGGCCCCTTCCGCGGGCGGGCTGCGTGGCCCGAGGGAGCTCCTCGGCCTCTCCGCGCCGCTTCCTCGTCTGGGCAAGGGGCAGCCCCGGCGCCAGTCCCCCGGCTGCTCCGAGGACGCGCGGGCACGGCGCGCCCGCCACGCACCCAACACCACGCCGGGCGTCAGTCCCGCGCCCGCCCGCCCGCAGCTGTCCCTGTTGGGACTCCCGGGTCCAAAACGCTGGCCCTGTTGCGGCCCGCGTCGGCGGGGCCTAGCCTCCGGCCTCAGCGGCTCGGAGCAGAGCCGGCTGAGCCTGTGGCCGCTTCCCTCCGTCCCCGCAAGCCCCCGCCCAGGGTCCCCGCGGCTCCCGGCTCTTGCTCCTGCGACCCCGCTCGGTGGTTATCGACCCTGGCTGCACGGGCAGATCCCAACAGGAGCTTTTCCAACAAGGACGCTCGGACCCCACTGCCAAAGATTCTGATTTCCTCGAGTGGGCGTCCGCGTTGTTAAAAGTGCCCCAGTCTCCATGCGTAACAGGGTAGGCCCCGGGGTGCACCCCTTCTTCCTGTGCCCTGGCGACAGACAGCCACAGCGGCAGCCAGCTCTTGCAGGTCTCCGCAGGAAGCTTATCCAGGCTTAGCACCTGCGTCTGCGTCGGGGTTACTACAGAGCTTGTCCCCAGATCTGGGACCCCAGCGCATGGGAGGGCTCCACTCTGTCGGACCGAAGCCAGACAAAGTTCGGTTGGTGGAGTTGCTTAGTGCTCCAGCCAGACACAGTGCAAGCCTCCCCAAACCATCGTCTGGCAAGAGCCTCCCCCAACCATGGTGGCAATTGCTGTGGAAAAAAAGGTCCACAAGACCGGAGGGCCTGCATGGTTTTCACTTCCCAAGAGCCCGAAGCAAAAACAAAACAAAACAAAACAAAAAAACAAAAACGGAGCTGGGTGCGTTCTGCGTGGTTTCCCAACATTTTGCAGAAGAAACGCGGGAGGCCGCGAATGCTTCTGAGGAGCCTGTCTGTCCAACTTCTGTCTCAGGGGACTTTATTACCCATTACTGCAGCCACTAGGCAGAGAAGGAGTTAAACACAGAAATTTAGGATTACTCACGTTTGGCGGAGTCAAGTGGCAATCTTGCAGCCAGAAGCAGAAATCCCAGGAAATAGCAGAGACGTTCCATGCTGAATTCTCAGAGACTGAGGCAATCAAGGTTTAACTTTTAGCTCCTGTGGCCCCATCCGCGAAGAGCAACGGTGTGTGCTTCTGCAGTCTGCTGCGCCCCACGCTTCATTTTAATTAAATACAGGGCCTGGGGCGGGTCATGTGATGGTATTAAGCAGCATTGCCTGATCTGGTCTCTCAAGTTCAACCTCTTACAACTCATGTGCTTGTGACTCACTCCCCCCTGGCATCTATTTATTCACTTTTCAGATCCGCGCTATTTCAATTTTGTGGTTCTGCATTTATGAGATTTAAGGAGACTTCCTTTCCTATGGGCCCTATTTTGATATATTCTTCACCAAATAGAATTTCAATCCTCCAGCTTCACTGATGATCTACTTACTGTGATTCCTGAACTGCTTCACTCACCCAGCTCGTGTTTGGTAAAAGGCAAAAGAGTTATTCATTTTGAAGAGAAACCAAAGTATGTTTTTTTTTGAGACAGAGTCTAGCCTGAGCTAGAGTGCCATGGCATACGCTTAGTTCACAGCAACCTCAAACTCCTGGGCTCAAGCGATCCTCCTGCCTCAGCCTCCTGGGTAGCTGGGACTACAGGCATACACCATCGTGCCCTGGCTAATTTTTTCTATTTTTAAAAATTGCTTGGCTAATTTCTTTCTATTTATAGTAGGTGACAATAGTCAAATGGTGGGCAGCTTGATGGAGTTGAATAAGAAACTAGAAGTTCATTTTTTTTTTTTTTTTTTTGAGACAGAGTCTCACTCTGTTGCCTGGGCTAGAGTGCTGTGGCGTCAGCCTAGCTCACAGCAACCTCAAACTCCTGAGCTCAAGTGATCCTCCTGTCTCAGCCTCCTGAGTAGCTGGGACTACAGGCATGTGCCACCATGCCCGGCCAATTTTTTCTCTATATATTTTTAGTTGGCCAATTAATTTCTTTCTATTTATAGTAGAGACAAGGGTCTGGCTCTTGCTCAGGCTGGTTTCGAACTCCTGACCTCGAGCAATCCGCCCGCCTCGGCCTCCCAGAGTGCTAGGATTACAGGTGAGAGCCACTGTGCCCTGCTGAAACTGGAAGTTCTTGATTCCAGAAAACCTGCAGGTTGGATAATCTGTCTCTTAACAATCAATAGTTGACAATATATAATTTTCTTTGTGTATGACTTGGAGACAGGGATATTTTGGATAAAGAATATTCCCAAGCTTGTCTTTTTTTTTTTTTTTAAATAAAATCATACTGTTAAAAGAGTTTAAAATAATTCATTGAAAGAAGGAAAATATCTCAATTATTTGCTATTACAGACAACAATTATTCTGTTTGGAAATGGTGTTGAGGAAAGCAAATAATAGTCAATTTTTGAGAATTGTTCCAAATTGCCTCCCAGCGTCTTGGTTTCTGACACCCTTTCTGGTGGCCACGGTCCCAATTTGAGTAGCAGTGTATGGGATGTGCTGACTGAAACAAGCCACCCAAAGGGTGACATGCGGAGTGACAGGCAGCAGTCACACCCAGGAATCACAGCAGGCTGCAGAGAAATTAACATCTTTGATTTAAGGAGTTGCTCAGTTCAAACTGGTGTTTTTAGGGGAGATTACAACAATTAAAGATCCTTTTCTCCCCATCTCTTATAAATAAATGGCTGTTGTCCTGCTGCAACAAATTGCCAGAAAACTTGGAGGCTTAACACAACACAGGTTTCTCATCTTCTAGTTCTGGAAGCTGGAAGTCTGAGATGGGCCTCACTGGGCTAAAATCAGTGTCAGAAGGGCAGCTCTAGTGAAGACTCTGATCCCCTGGCTTTCCAGATTCTAGAGGCTGCCCACATTTCCTGCCTGTGCGGCCCTTCCATCTCCAAAGCCAGCAAGTCTGAAGTTGCGTCTTTCTCACATTACTGCGTTTCCCCGAAAATAAGACAGGGTCTTATATTTATTTTTCCTCAAGAAGACACCCTAGGGCTTATTTTCAGGGGATGTGTTATTTTTTTTTTAAGTAAGGTACAACAATCTGCATTTATTCAAACATAGTTAAGTCGTCTTCTTCTGGAACATCATCATAACTCTCCTAACCCCGAATTTCATCCTGAATTTCTTGCGACTCTATTTCCTGTAGAACCATTGGCCCCTGTCTCTCATGTAGAGCAATAGAGCTCTCATGGGGCAGATGAGAAGGGCTGCTCGTCTTCTTTACCGCTCCCGAGGAAATGCATGGGTTGTGCAGATCCGATGCGTAGCCACGCCCATCACTGGGTCTTATTTTCGGGGAAACATGGTACTTCCCTCTGATTCTCGTGTCTCCCTTTTCCACTTGCAAGCACGTTTGTGATTGCACTGGGCCCACCTGGATAACCCAGACTCAGCCCCCTGTCTTTAGGTCTGTTGATTAGCAACTTAATTCCATCTGCAACCTTCATCTCTCCTCGCCCCCCCCTGACTTGCAATATAATATGTACTCACAGGTGCTGGGGGTTAGGCTGTGGACATTTGGGGTGGGGGCATTATCTTGCCCACGACAGTTATGCAGCAGGTGACTTCGTAAAAACTCTGCTCGTGGAGAAAAGTGTGTGATGGGAGCGGGCATGGAAAGTACCTCCTAAAGCTTACAGACTTGTTGAAACAAAGCCTTTGGTATTTGGCACAGCAGAAAGGCAAGAACAAACTAGATAAAGGCATCAGTTCAAAGAGAGAGACAGTTCATGTGACTGCTATGTCCCGATGTTGGCTTTTTAACGAGTCATAATCAGAATCATGGTTTTCAGATTTAAGCATTAGTAAATGACTCAGAGACTTGTGTTTTAAGTCTAATTCTTCAGTCTCTTCTCTCCGGGTGCTCTCTGCATGAATGAGTAATTAAAGTTTCTTGTTTCCAGGTTTACTAAGCTTTGAAATTACTCTCGCACCAAAATGTTTCCCCCTAGCTTTCTAGGGAAAGAGAAGAAAATGAATCACAAAGGGCAGTGCATCCTTTTCAGTCACTTTTGCTATGACAAAGTGGCAATAGCTGCTGGATTTTTAGCCTTTGATTTTCGAGACAGAGTCTCTCTCTGTCACCCAGGCTAGAGTGCCGTGGCATCAGCCTAGCTCACAGCAACCTCAAACTCCTGGGTTCAAGCGATCCTCCTGCCTCAGCCTCCCAAGAAGCTGGGACTACAGGCATGTGCCACCATGCCTAGCCAACTTTTTAAATATATATATTTTAGTTGGCCAATTAATTTATTTCTATTTATAGTAGAGATGGGGGGGTCTTGCTCTTGCTCAGGCTGGTTTCGAACTCCTGACCTTGAGTGATCGTTCCGCCTTGGCCTCCCAGAGCGCTAGGATTACAGGCATGAGCCACCACGCCCGCCCCCTCACCCACCCCACCCCCCCCGTTTTTTTCTGAGACAGGGTCTCACTCTGTCACCCCAGCTAGAGTGCAGTGGTATCACCATAGCTCACAACAACCTCAAACTTCCAGGCTCAAGCAAACCTCCTACCTCTGCCTCCCTAGTAGCTGGGACTATAGACAGGTACCCTCATGCCCAGCTAAGCCTAATTTTCCTTCTGAAAAAAATTGGAGACTAGATGTAGGTAAAGGTGTTTTCTTCTTGGGATCCAGGCTGAAAATATTTTTTTTCCCACCCACCCGCCTGCCCACCTGTCATGCAAATATTTTTTTGACATGACTCTTCTCATGGAGTTACTGGCCCCATTGAAATTAGAAAGAGCAGGAGGTATAGAAAAATGTAGATTATCACACTATTTAAGTCCCAGTTTTGCTTTTAGAGTACTTTCTCTGAATTATTAGCATAGAAGGAGAGTAAGCAATGAACACTTACTGTGCAAAAGTGGAAGTAATGGTGAATGTGCTCTTCTCTTTCCTACTCTTTTTTTTTTTTTTTTTTGAGATAGTCTTACTTCATTGCCCTGAGTAGAGTACTATGGTGTCATCACGGCTCACAGCAACCTATAACTCCTGGGCTCAAGTGATCCTCCTGCCTCAGCCTCCCGAGTAGCTGTGACTACAGGTGCACACCATGACACCTGGCTAATTTTTCTATTTTTAGTAGAGATGGGGTCTCACTCTTGCTCAGGCTGGTCTTGAACTCCTGAGCTCAAGCAATTCTCCCGCCTCAGCCTCCCAGGGTGCTAGGATTACAGGCATGAGCCACTGCACCTGGCCTCTTTCCTACCTTTATACCCATAGAACAGTGGGACCCAGCAGCAGAAACAGAATGGGATCTATGGAGCAAGAAAGAAAGGAGAGGCCAACACAGAAACATGCCAATGCCAACTTGGCTTCCGGTTATTTGTTTATTTATTATTTATTTAGAGACAGGGCCTTGGCTATGTTGCCCAGGCTGGCCTTGAACACCTGGGCTCAAGCAGTCCTCCTGCCTTAGCTCCCAAGGTAGCTGGGATTACAGGCGTGCACCACTGCATCTGGCTGGCTTTCAGTTTTATAACTGAACTATCCATAAATGTCTTAGAACACTGGAGTGTGGGCATTGCACTTATTGATTGGAGGTCTATTATAAGCCCAAGAGAGAAGCGACTAGAGCAGAAATCCAAAAGGAGATTGACTGTAGAAGAAAGATCAGGACACTGAAGATAGAATATCACCTTGATCCAGCTTTTCCCAATGGAATCTTTGTAAGCACCCCAGACTTAATTTAATTCAGTAAAGCATTGATAGAGGTCTACTGTTCTGTAATCGCCATCATTCACCAAGGCATGAATGACAATCGTAGGAGCGAAGATCTAATTGAGAGGATAAGACATTAGCCCACAAAACAGGTAAGAGTATGAGAGTTATTTGAATTTTTTTTTATTATGGGAACATCCAAACATACACAAAAATAGAGAGAATAACATAATGAACTTCCATGTACCTATTACCTTCTTCAGTGATCAATATATGGCTACTCCTGTTTCATCCACTCTCCTCCCTGCACAATTATTATCTGCTGGATTATTTAAAAACTCATCCTAAACACCATTGGTATGTGGCATTTAAACTAAGGCAAGTAGATCAGCAGTCCCCAACCTTTTTGGCACCAGGAACCGGTTTCATGGAAGATGTTCCACGTATGCGGGTGGAGGTTGGGGAGTGGGTGATTTCGGACAAATTCTCATAAGGAGCTTGCAATCTAGATCCCTGGCATGCACAGTTTACAGTAGGGTTCATGCTCCTATGAGAATCTAATGCCACCGCTGATCTGACAGGAGGCGGGGGTCAGGCAGTGATGTGAGGAATGGGGAGCAGCTGTAAATACAGATGAAGCTTCACTGGCTCACCTGCCACCCACCGCTCATTCCTGCTGTGTGGCCTGCTTCCTAATGGGCCACTGACCCCACTGGCCCCTACCAGTCTGTGACCAGGGGGTTGGGGACCACAGATGTATGAATAGATAAAACTATAAGAGTGCAGAGAAGATGGAGGCTATAGAGAGGTCTTTATGGAGGAAATGTGACTTGACTTCGTGCTTAAATGATGAGTTAAATTGGCTGAGCACAACAGAGGCGTGGGAGAGAACATTCCAGGAGGGAGGGAACAATGTGAATAAAAGAAGGAACATTTTAAAAAAGGAATGAAGTACTGGCACATACTACAACGTGGATGAACCTCGTGAAGTGAAAGAACAGACACAAAAGGCCGGCCGGGCGCGGTGGCTCACGCCTGTAATCCTAGCTCTCTGGGAGGCCGAGGCGGGCGGATTGCTCGAGGTCAGGAGTTCGAAACCAGCCTGAGCAAGAGCGAGACCCCGTCTCTACTATAAATAGAAAGAAACTAATTGGCCAACTAATATATATAGAAAAAATTAGCCGGGCATGGTGGCACATGCCTGTAGTCCCAGCTACTTGGGAGGCTGAGACAGAAGGATTGCTTGAGCCCAGGAGTTTGAGGTTGCTGTGAGCTAGGCTGACGCCACGGCACTCACTCTAGCCTGGGCAACAAAGCGAGACTCTGTCTCAAAAAAAAAAAAAAAAACAGACACAAAAGGCCACATATTATGTGATTCGATTTATATGAAATGTCCAGAATAGGCAAATTCATAGAAACAGAAAGCAGGTTGGTGATCACCAGGGGCTATGGGGAGGAGGAAATGGGGAGCAACCACTTACTGGGTATGGGATTTTATCTGGGAGTGATGAAAATGTTCAGGAACTGGATAGAGGTGGTGGTCGTACAACCTTGTGCAGGTACAAGATGCCCCTGAATCGCTCACTTTAAACTGGCTAATGTCAATGTTATGCAACCTTTACTTCAGTAATAATAATAAAAGAAGGAACATTAATGATGAACTCAACAACACTCTTGATTGGGTGTGGCAGGGACAGAGAGGAATAGGGCTCCTGGCTTTATGGGGTCTGCAGTCCAGGGAGAGGCAGCCACCGTGTAGACAACGATCTCAGAGAACTCTGCCAGGATGAGCGGCCATGGCGTGAGGATGGGCTGTCCAGCTTCCTCCTGGTCGGGCTCTAATATGAACATTATGTGAAGCACGTATATTATTGTAAATTTCCTGGCAGCTGCATTTAAAAAAAGTAAAAAGAAACAGTTGGAATTATTTTATTACAGTAAAGTGCTTTATTTAATTCAATATAGGTAAAACATTATAATTCCAACATGCAATTACTATATAAAATTATTAATGGGATATTTTGCATTCTTCTTTTCATGCAAATTCTTTGAAGCCGGGTGTGTGCTTCTGAACAGGACAGCACGCGTTCAGACCAGCACGCGGCAAGTGCTCAGCAGCCACACGTGCCGGCGGCTACCGCATTGAATAGCACAGTTCTGCGGGACACAAAAGGCTTCCCAAGGGCCGTGGCTTGGGCTGCTCTAGACAGAGAAAGTCGTGGGAGCCACGCCCAGAGGGGTGCTGAGTGGGTCTGCAAGCAGTGGGGGTGACACACTCCATTCAGCCAGGGTGGAGGGTCGAGGCTGATTTTTATGGAAATTGAGTATCATAGGGAAGAGGTTTCCCTGCACATCTGATACTTCTTTTTCTCTGACCGATTTCTCAGGAGTGGAAATAAAGAGGAGGAAACACAGAGGCCAAGTTCCCTTTACACGTAATTGATTTAATGATCGCTCCCCACACCCGACTGTCAGTCTCCAGTGCTCTTTTCAAAATGCAAATAAATTTTGCAAAACTCTTTTGATCTTAACTTAGTCATCGGTGCCTTGCTCAAGATACTGTTTCAGTGTTAGCCAAGAGTAAAATCTCTCAAGGCAACTGATTTCAGGAAAAATGTAGTGTACGTACCAACAACTTTGAAAAAATTTTAATTTTATCCTAAAATAATTTGAAACTTAACAGCAGACTTACAAGAATACAAAAATCTCATATATCTTTTACCCATATTTACTGATTTTAACATTTTGCCACATTTGCATATCTATGTAATCTATATGTGTGTACATATATACATATACCATTATTATGTATTTTTTTATAAACCATAAGTTACAGATATCATATTCCTTTACCCTTATTTTCTTTTTTATTTATTTATTTATTTTTATTTTTATTTTTTTTGAGACAGAGTCTCGCTTTGTTGCCCAGGCTAGTGTGAGTGCCGTGGCGTCAGCCTAGCTCACAGCAACCTCAAACTCCTGGGCTCAAGCGATCCTTCTGTCTCAGCCTCCCGAGTAGCTGGGACTACAGGCATGCGCCACCATGCCCGGCTAATTTTTTATATATATATCAGTTGGCCAATTAGTTTCTTTCTATTTATAGTAGAGACGGGGTCTCGCTCTTGCTCAGGCTGGTTTCGAACTCCTGACCTCGAGCAATCCGCCCGCCTCGGCCTCCCAGAGAGCTAGGATTACAGGCGTGAGCCACCGCGCCCGGCCTACCCTTATTTTCTTCAGCTATTTCCTGAGACAATGACATTCTTTGTCTTTTAAAACATTTTTAATGATCATGGGTACATAATATTAATGGTTGTATATATTTTTTTCCTTTTAAAATTTTTTCTTTTTTTTTAGCATTGCTCTCAAAGTTGAATAGTTGTATATCTTAATAGGGTATATATAATGTTTTGATACTAGATATACAACGTGAATTAATCAAATCAGGGTATTTTGGGATATCCATCACCTCAGGCATTCAACATTTCTTTGTGTTAAGAACATTTCAATCCACTCTTTTAGTTATTTTAAAGTATACCCTAACTTATTGTTGGTTATATTAATAGTTACTTTGTTGCACTATCAAATATCATTCATTCTACCTATCTAGCTATATTTTGGCACCCATTAACCATCCTCACTTTAACTCCTCTTTCCTACTACCCTTCCCAGCCTCTGGTAACCATCATTCTACTCTCTGTCTCCATGAGATCAATTGTTTTTAATATTTAGCTCCCACATATGAGTGAGAACATGTGAAATCTGTCTTTCTGTGCTTGATTGATTTCACTTAACATAATTTTTTCCAGTTACATCCATGTTGTTTCATATGGCAGGATTTAATTCCTTTTCGTGGCTATATAATATTCCATTGTGTATATTTACCACAATGTCTTTATCCTCAATGATAGTCTTTTTTTTTTTTTTTTTTTTTTTTTTGAGACAGAGTCTTGCTTTGTTGCCCAGGCTAGAGTGAGTGCCATGGCGTCAGCCTAGCTCACAGCAACCTCAAATTTTGGGCTCAAGCAATCCTGCCTCAGGCTCCCGAGTAGCTGAGACTACAGGCATACGCCACCATGCCGGGCTAATTTTTTCTATATATATTAGTTGGCCAATTAATTTCTTTCTATTTATAGTAGAGATGGGGTCTCGCTCTTGCTCAGGCTGGTTTTGAACTCCTGACCTCGAGCAATCCGCCCACCTCAGCCTCCCAGAGTGCTAGGATTACAGGCGTGAGCCACCGAGCCTGGCCTGATATTCTCTTAATATAAGTACAGTGCAATTATCAAAATCAGGAAATTTGACATCAATACAATAGTACTGTCTAATCCCCAAATGTTACCAGTTATCCCAATAACATCCTTTGGAGATAGTGTCTTGCTCTGTTGCCCAGGCTAGGGTGCAGCAGCGAGATCATAGTTCTCTGTAACTTGAACTGGACTCAAGCAATCCTCCCACCTCAGCCTCTTGAGTCGCTAAGACTACAGGTTTGCACCACCTTGCCCAGGTAATTATTTTTATTTTTAGTAGAGATGAGGTCTTGCTATGTTGCCCAGGTCTTGCTATGTTGTTGGTCTCAAACTCCTGGCTTCCAGAAATCCTCCCATCTTGGCCCCCCCAAAGTTCTGGGGTTACAGGCGTGAGCCACCATGCCTGGTCCCAGTAGTATCCTTTATAGCAGTATCCTCCTAATTCAGGATCCAATTTAGGATCATGCTTTGTATATAGTCATCATGTCTCTTTCGTTTCCTTTAATCTGGAACATTCCGTCAGCCTACTTTATCTCTTGTGACATTAATATTTTTGAAGAGAATAGGCCAGTTTTTTTTTTTTTTTTTTTTTTTTTTTACAGAATGCCCCTCATCTTTGAGTTGTCTGATGCTTAGATTCAGGGTATACATTTGGACAGGAAGACCACATGGGTCATACTACTTCCCTTTTGGTGCATCGCATATTCCAATAAGTCTCCAACCATTAAATTAAAGATGGTATGATTTAAACAGAAATATATACAAACTCTTAGCACAGGGCAAGGCATGGCGTAGGCTCTGGAACATTCTTATTAATTGAGGTTTGGAGGCTTAGGTCAGTAAGAGAGGGCTATTTCAATTCTCACAAGAAATTTATAAAACAACTTAGTTTCATGCAATAAAAAGCAGCATGCGGCCAGGCGCGGTGGCTCACGCCTGTAATCCTAGCACTCTGGGAGGTCGAGGCGGGCTGATTGCTTGAGGTCAGGAGTTTGAAACCAGCCTGAGCAAGAGCGAGACCCCGTCTCTACTATAAATAGAAAGAAATTAATTGGCCAACTAATATATATAGAAAAACTTAGCTGGGCATGGTGGTGCATGCCTGTAGTCCCAGCTACTCGGGAGGCTGAGGCAGGAGGATTGCTTGAGCCCAGCAGTTTGAGGTTGCTGTGAGCTAGGCTGACGCCACGGCACTCACTCTAGCCTGGGCAACAAAGCGAGACTCTGTCTCAAAAAAAAAAAAGAAAAAAAGCAGTGCTCTTGTTCTGATTGTGGTCTATATGGGAAAATGCTGAAAAATGTTTAGAACATGATTTCATAGAGAATATCTACATATCTGTAATGAGAAATACCTCAGCTGACATGCCTAATAACACACTCTTGTTATAGCAGGTCAGCTTTTATCAGAGACTACATTCCAGAAGTTTCCTACCTTGCCCTCTATCTACAGCATTTTCTTAGTTCAGTGCGTCTGGACGATAACCTTCTTGCACGTTTATTTACCTTCCTTTTTACCAATCATGTGAATTCTAAGATATTTGTAGCTAAAAATCCATGAATCTTTTACATGGAATGATTGAAATGAGAGTTTTGCTCAATACCTCTAACTAAAGGCTAAATATGGAAATAGAGGCAAAAGAAATACAGTTCAGTGAAGAGTGTTTGCAGCTGCATAACATGAAAGAGGATGGCGTTCCAGAGCCGAGACCTCTGAGCAGAGTTAGATTTAGGGCCCAGCGTCAGAGGCTTCCTCTTGCTCCCTCCAGGAACCTGCAGCTCAGGGTGGGAAGGGGATGTGGCTGGAAGCTGACTCAGCTCTGTTGGCTGCAATCACTTCCTTGCCACTCAATCTCCATGGAATGGAAATTCTATTAGATTTTGGAGTGAGTGGTGTGTGTGTGTGTATTGTGTATGTGTGTGTGTTGGGGGGGGCAGATACTAAGGGGTCACAAAGAGTACAATGTTTGACTGAAGCAGAGAGCACCCCCAAACCTATATTTGAATTTCTAGAAGTTTGGAGAGACTATGGTTCATGGCAGTTTTACAGTTTAAAAATTCAGATATGGGCTGGGCACAGTGGCTCGCACCTGTAATTCCACAACTTTGGGAGGCTGAGGTGGCAGGATTGCTTGAGGTCGAGAGTTTGAGACCAGCTTGGGCAACATAGTGAGACCCTGGTCTGTAAAAATATATGAAACAATTAGCCAGGGTGGTGGTGTGTGCTTGTAGTCCCAGCTACTCGGGAGGCTGAGGCAGAAGGATTGCTTGAGCCCACGAGTTTGAGGTTGCTGTGAGCTAGGCTGACGCTACGACACTCACTCTAGCCTGTGCAATAGAGTGAGACTCTGTCTCAACAACAACAAAAAAATTCAGATGTATTTTATCGTTGTTCTTTTGAGCAACTCTTCACCATCTTCTGACATTGGGAACCATCTACAAAATTGGGGCTATGCACTTCACTGGCCAAGGCAATTGCCGTTGTGCAAACACTGTTTTATTTGCTCTATATAAATTTGTAATTTCTCAACCATGGCGCCTCCTTCCTCCAATTTCCTCTGGGGGAGGACCGTGTGGATTGACTCGTCTGTGTTCACACCTGGGTCTTAAAGGCAGGCGGGATGGTCAGAACAGGACAGGGAAAGAGTGTGGGGACAAGTCCCACCAAAGTCACAGGCTGGAAACAAGCTGAGAATTGCTAGTACGGAACAAACATAGCAACCACATTTTTAAAAAGTGTCATATTGCAACTCTGTCTTTATAAAGTTGGCATTTCGAGATTTCTGATTTTCAAAGTGATGATGCTTTTCTTGTTAGTTCTTGTTTGATTGGGGCTTTGTTTGCTCATCTGCTGAGTCTAGCATGCAGAGGTTGATAGGCAGATGGTGTACCATGTGAGCGTGGAGAATCAAAGGGGCCATCTGCCGGGGCATGCTCACACAGGCTGACTCATGGGGCCAGGGTCACATGCTGAGCTCTGGAACCTGTGTGTTCACATCCTGGTCTTTCTTTTCGACACACAGCGTGTACTTTGGTTATAAACCATTACCATAGTTCTGTTGGGTTGCTTGCTTAACCATTGCACAGATCACTCGTGATTCTGACGAGCCAACTGTCAAAGCTCTCGTCTTCATGACTAAACAGGGCCTGTGGGATGCTATTCAACTTATGGCCTTGCACCATGAGACTGTCCAGCAGCAGAAGGGTCCTGACTGCAGAACCATACATTTCATTTGAAAAAAGCCGAGCAGAACTTATAAAACCTACTCAGCTAACTTCTGTACTTCTATAGTTTGAAAACCATCTGAAATTATTTGGAAAAGTTATTCTATTTTAAAATGAGTTACCCATCTTAGAAAAGGTTGGAATTAAGCTATTGCTTGGTTTTGCACATAGAAAGTAGTTCAAATTTCTGATTTGCCTTTGCAAGATAAAAAATCAGCCTCCCTATTATAACACCAGCCTTGGGGCAAACAATCTTCATTGCCTAGATCCTCAAAGCCAGCTCCTTATTCCTCATTCCTGATGCTGTTGGAGTTTGGGGTGGAGATCTCCAGTGCTCAAGGGAGGGGGGGGCAGCCCCTGGTGTAAGGAAGCATGTGACCCACGCTGGCTAATGCCAGGAGGGGAAGCCTGCTGTGGGGCTCCAGGGATTATTTTCCTCCCCTCTAAGAGGGATGTATACCAGGTCAAGTTCTTTGCCCATGTGGCGGCCAGTTTTCTGTTTTTGAACATGGTCTTGTGGGGAAATGATCCAAGGAGCTCCACAGCCATCCTAACACCATGAGGACATGAGAAAGTGACATTGACCCAAGGCCCTGATCTAACATCATTGAGCTTGAATCCATGCCAGTTTTCCCTCTAGATTTCTTGCTATGTGAGAATTAAAAATGCTGGCTGGGTGCAGTGGCTCACACCTATAATCCTAACACTCTGGGAAGCCGAGGCGGGCAGATTGCTCAAGGTCAGGAGTTCAAAACCAGCCTGAGCAAGAGCAAGACCCCGTCTCTACTATAAATAGAAGGAAATTAATTGGCCAACTAATATATATATAGAAAAAATTAGCCGGGCATGGTGGCACATGCCTGTAGTCCCAGCTACTTGGAAGGCTGAGGCAGAAGGATCGCTTGAGCCCAGGAGATTGAGGTTGCTGTGAGCTAGGCTGATGCCACGGCACTCCCTCTAGCCTGGGCAACAAAGTGAGACTCTGTCTCAAAAAAAAAAAAAAAAAATGCTTTTAGTAGGGTATTCTGTTACTTGAAGCCAGAAGTAGTCCTGTGTGATAGAAACAGCACCGATTACCAGCACAGCCCTGTGCTAAGCAGTCAAGGAAATACAAGCTACATTGACTATGACTCTTGTCCTCACGGGTCACACGATCTAGTTCAGGGGCTGGCAATTTTTTTCTGTAAAGGACCAGGTAGCAAATATTTTCAGCTTTGTGGGCCATATGGTCTCTGTCACAACTACTCAGATCTGCAGTTGTAGTGAGAAAGCAGCATTTGATAATATATAAATGAATGAGCCTGGCTGTGTTCCAATAAAACCTTATATGTGGACAGTGGAAGTTGTATTTTGTAGAATGTTCACGCAGCACAAAATCCTCCTCCTCCTCCCCACCCCCTCCTTTTTCTTCCTCCTCCTTCTTCTTCTTCCAATTAAAGATGTAAAAATCTTTCTCAGCAAGCTGTGCAAAAATCTATGTTGGGCAGGATTTGGCTCACAGTCATAGCTTGCTCACCCCTGTTCTGGGCAAAGGAGGAGCCTAGGGGAAAAAACAAGAAACCTACCCATTTAATATACAGGAAGGGAAAACAAAGTAGGGAAAAGCCTGGCTTTAAAGTTTTGTTTTTCTCTTACTACTGATCTTAAACGAAAGATCATCTCGGCAGTGGAGAAGGGTCCGGCCGCAAGGTGAGAGCAGACTGGAAAATCAATCTGAATGGAAGAAATAGTCAAGGAATTATTTTTGAATTTTTAAAAAAATTTTAAAGCAGTCACTGTTTATTAACTAGACAGATTACAAAAATAATCATGGCAGACACCTTAGTTCATCCTTCTAATAAGCCTGCTGATCTGGTCTTCCCTGTTGCCAGCATTTCCACCTTCTACAAAATGGGGTGTCTTTTTCTTTTCACACTTTGTGGAGAAGATAAGTTGAAGAGCCACAGCAAGTTATTTGCTTTTTTGAAGCATTTTCCAACAGCATAGTTCTCATGAGTCAGATCGTCCATGCAGATGATGCTGTATTTGCCAAGAGATCGAGCAACCAAAGCGTTATCTGTCAATGTGATTTGCTTCTTATCGATTTGGCCATAACCACGCTTACAAATTAGTTCATTCGCTGACTTCAGGTTTGGGTACCCCTGTACAATAAATGGTTCCACAATCGTCAGCAGGCTAACTGAAGCCTTGTTGAGCTTAACAAAGGTTCCACTGAAGATCTGTTAAAGATGAAGAAGCTGCAACACCTTTTGGACCTTTGGGCTCACACCATTGATACCTCCGATCCTGGTGACAAACGCCAGTTTGGGTTCTGCAGGTACGTAGAAGTCGCCAGCTTTCTTGCCATCCAGCCATTCAAGTCCCAGTTCTGTATACCTGCCTGTGTTTCTTGTGACTGTGCTTCAGCCTTTTCATAGGTGAGCTTCCTCCTTGCCTCTTTCGGGCAAACTTCTCCCTTAGGCGCTTGATCTTCAGCTCTGCGAAATTCCTTTGCTGTTTCCCAAGGGTTTCTGGCACAGCAGGAACCTTTTTGTTCCCTTCTCTTCAATACCCTTCATGGTTCCAGCTGGAAGAGAGTGAATTTTGTGCTTATAAAAGATTTGCTTAAGAAGTTCTTTCCCAGGCCGGGCGCGGTGGCTCACGCCTGTAATCCTAGCTCTCTGGGAGGCTGAGGCGGGAGAGTTGCTTAAGCTCAGGAGTTTGAGACCAACCTGAGCAAGAGCCAGACCCTGCGTCTCTACTAAAAATAGAAAAAATCAGCCAGTCAAAAATGAAACAAAAAATTAGCCGGGCATGGTGGCACATGCCTGTAGTTCCAGCTACTCGGGAGGCTGAGGCAGGAGGATCGCTTGAGCCCAGGAGTTTGAGGTTGCTGTGAGCTAGGCTGATGCCACGGCACTCTAGCAGCAGAGTGAGACGCTGTCTCAAAAAAAAAAAAAGTTCTTTCCCTAGGTTACTGAGATCGTTACCTACATTTTCTTCTATGAATCTCTTTGTTTTCCTTTTTATATTTTGGTCTTTAATTGGCCTAGAGTTCACTTTGTATGGAGCACTAGGTGGGGACCCAGCTTTATTTTTATCCACACAGCAGCAAGATTTCCCAACACTGTCTTCCAAGAATCCCTCTTTGCCCTGGCTTGCGGTAGAGGACACTTGGAGGAACCCGTCCTTCACCATCACGGGGAAAGGGATAGTCACATTCGAGGGTGCACAGCACCGGGTCCCCGGCGGCAGCCAGAGGAGACCAGATGTCCTCACAGCACGGAACTGAAGACTGTATGAGGAACGCTCCGCAAACCATCTGGTAAGTGAAGGCACGTGCATTTACCACAGCGACACCCCTTTGCACAAATACTTGGGATCAGAATGTTGGGGCGGGGGGATATCATAGTAAGGAAAGGGGGTAAAAGAAAATGCATTAAATATAAAGCAAGGGAAAGGACCTATGTGGACTAATGAGGAGAATGTGGCTTGAACGGAGGGCTAAAATGAACTCAGCTCTCTTCGCCTAGCTTAATAACAACGACACAAAGTTAAAGAGCATCTTGAAAAACCAGCTTGGTTTCGTGCTGCGACCTGGGGGTTCCTGCTCATTCCTGCCTTCCAAGTGAGAGCCTGGTAGTAGTTCATCCTGTCCCAGCAGGTGACTTTGTCCTGGGCGGAGAGGCAGACCAGGTGCAGGCTGGAGTGTGAGGGGGGACGGGAGCAGTATTTGAGGGAGACCATGCTGGCAGGGTTGTGAAGGCTGGACCAGAGACAGTAACTGTCATCCACCCAGGAGGGCAACAGTGATGATGACGATGACAATTGCTTTTCACATGCCAGACAGTAATCTAAGTGTTCTACATGCTCACAGCAATCCTCTGGGGGTAGGTACTATAGTTGTTCTGATTTGACAGATGAGGAAACAAGGGCACAGAGAAGTGAAGTAATTTGCCCAAGATCACACAGCTAGTAAGCACTGGAACTGGCATTTGAACGTCTGGTGTCAGAATTTGCCATAGAACTCTCTTACTGTGCTCAGGGCTTCACTAGGTGTTAGCAGTGTCTGGTGAAGCAACCCACCTGCACCACATAACTTTCGGTCTTGCTATTTTATTAATAAATAGGAACAAAGGTTTTTTTTTAATTTTTTTATTTTAGTGTATTATGGGGGTATACAAGTGTTAAGGTTACATATATTGCCCATGCCACCCTCCCCCCTCAATGTTTTTTTTTTTTTTTTTTTTTTTTTAAGACAGCGTCTCGCTCTGTTGCCCTGATGCGGTGGTGTCAGCCTAGCTCACAGCAACCTCAAATTCCTGGGCTCAAGCGATCCTCCTGCCTCAGCCTCCCAAGTGGCTGGGCCTACAGGCACATGCCACCATGCCTGGCTAATTTTTTTCCTATTTTTTGTTGCCCGGATAATTTTTTTCTATTTTTAGTAGAGATGGTGTCTTGCTCTTGCTCAGGCTGGTCTCGAATTCCTGAGTTCAAGCGATCCTCCCACCTTGGCTTCCCAGAGTGCTAGGATTATAGGCGTGAGCCACTGCACCTGGCCTTTTTTTTTTTTTTTTTAATACGAAGCATTCAATACAGGGGACAATGTACAGATTTTTTGGGTCTTTTTTCAAAATCCTTTCTTCAGAAATATTTTTTTCTGTGGTTTTATTTCTCAATAAATTAATATACCACTATTTCTAGTCAAAAATGTGGCGGGCCATGTTCTTTGCTAGGGCCACTAAACATACTTGTGAACTGTCCTTCCTGTTCTGGGATATTGAGAATGACCAAAAAAAGGTAAGATGGAGCCAATTACAGCTAGGCCAAGCTAACAGGTTAACTGAACCTTTTAATTGCTAATTACATGATTTGTAACTTAATCAATTGGAAAGATTTTGGCATGTCTTTCTAAGTCTAAAAAATAAATGGCTGCATTTTGCACTACCAAACAGATCAAAATACTGCCAAGTGAGTAGAATAAAACGAAGAGGAAAGAAAATGATTAGAATAACGTCAATGAACTGTTTAAAAGGGAAAGTTAAAGATTTTTGCATTCAGGGTTCTCCAATGTTAAATTGATCTTTCAGGCCAGCGTTTTGGAGCGTGTTCAAACCCAGAAAGAAGAGCGACATTCTTCATTAGCCGGCGATAACAAGAGGCATTTTCAGTGGGGTTTAGTGCCGGGCAGAGGCTGCAGTGAGCGTGAAAATAACCGAGGGGCCTGAACTCATTGAACTGATTTGTGCTGTTTACTGATGTTCAAAAATCAAAAGACCCCATTGATTCAAGTTCTCTGCCCCCGAATCCTTTCATCAAGGGTGCAAGGAATTGGCACGACACCCAAGGCCAAAAAAAGTGACACCATGAAAAAGAGGCTCGTAAAGGAAGTGGACTTTTCTGGCAGGAACACACCAGAGCCTGTGAAAGGGAACACTGAATGTCTGTGGGGCTGGGCCAGGGGCCACAGCTGTCAGATGGGGCCTGAGCCGGACACGTGGCTTCTGCCGAAGGAATTGGGATTTGAGAAAGAATGAAGGCCCGGGCCGAGATGGCGGAGGAGAGTGCGGAATGGTGAGAAAGACAGCTGGGGCTGGCACCAGCAGAGCCTACCGGGCCCCTGACAGGCAGCCCTGCTGCGAATAAAGGCCATTGTACAAGGACACTGCAGCCCCCAGCGGCTCAGCCACACTGGCTGAGAGGAGGTGGCTGTCCTTCTGGGTCAGCTCACACCGGATTCCACGACACACAGGAGTTTAAAGGCTTAATCCAACTTCTAAGAGAGGAGGATTATGAAAATGTGCTTCAACAGGTACAACCTCTAGAAAGACAGCAGGCCAAAAGGGGACATCCTTGTAAGTGACATAAACTAAAAGGGCAATCAGGAAACAACAACATAAAGAACGAGGGGGAGGAGGGAGAGGAGGGGGAGGAGGAGGAGGAGGAGGAGGGGGAGGAGGGGGAGGAAGAGGAGGGGGAGGAAGAGGAGGGGGAGGAGAGGGAGGGTGGAGGAGGAGGGGCAGTAAGAGGAGGGGGAGGAGGAGGAGGAAGGGGCTTTAAGACTGGACTCCAGGTTTCTTTTTTTTGTTTTTTTTTTTTTGAGACAGAGTCTCGCTTTGTTGCCCAGGCTAGAGTGAGTGCCGTGGCGTCAGCCTAGCTCACAGCAACCTCAAACTCCTGGGCTCGAGTGATCCTTCTGCCTCAGCCTCCCGAGTAGCTGGGACTACAGGCATGTGCCACCATGACCACTAATTTTTTCTCTCTATATTAGTTGGCCAATTAATTTCTTTCTATTTATAGTAGAGACGGGGTCTCGCTCTTGCTCAGGTTGGTTTCGAACTCCTGAGCTCAAACAATCCACCCGCCTCGGCCTCCCAGAGTATTGGGATTACAGGCGTGAGCCACCGCGCCCGGCTGGACTCCAGGTTTCTTTCTCTCTCTTTCTCTCTCCACACACACATCTATGTGTATATATGTCTGCATTTTATTATGAAAAATTTCAGACGTACATAAAAACAGTATAATCATTCCCTGTATATGCATTACCTGGATTTAATAATCACCAACATTTTGCCATATTTTCTTCATATATTTTTTATGTATTTATTTCTTTGCCATTATTTTAAAACAAATCCCAGACACTTCCTGAGTACTTTGGGATGTATCATTTAAAAAACAAGAACAGTAGCCTGGAGTGGTGGCTTAGGCCTGTGATCCTAGCACTCTGGCAGGCCAAGGCAGGAGGATCATTTGAGCTCAGGAGTTCAAGACCAGCATGAGCAAGAGCAAGACCCTGTCTCTACTTAAAAAACAGAAATAAATTAGCTGGACAACTAATATATATATATGTATATATATATATACACATACATACATATAAAATTAGCTGGGCATGGTGGTACATACCTGTAGTTCCAGCTACTTGGGAGGCTGAAGTAGAAGGATTGCTTGAGCCCAGGAGTTTGAGGTTGCTGTGAGCTAGGCTGATGGCACTCTAGCCCAGGCAACAGAATGAGACTGTCTCAAAAAAAAAAAAAAAAAAAAAAACAGAAAACCAAAAACCAAGAACATTATTTACTTATTTATTTTTTAGAGACAGAATCCTACCCTGTCACCCAGACTGGAGTGCAGGGGTGCTGTGATAGCTCGCTGTAGGCCTGAGCTCCTGGGCTCAAGGGATACTCCTGACTCAGCCTCCTGAGTAGCTGAGATTACAGCATAAGCCACCAGGTCTGGCCAACACTAAAGTATTTTTAAATTAAGGTATGTACAATTTTTAGACATAATGCTATTGCAAACTTAATAGAATACAGGATGGTATAAATATAACTTTTACATGCATTAAGAAACCAAAACATTCACATGATTCTAGTGGGGATATTCGATTTATTGTGGTGGTCTGGAACCAAACCTGCAGTATCTTCGAAGTATGCCTGTACCTTCAGACTGGCCGATGCTCAGTGCCACCACTACTGACACCCTAATCCATGCCACCAACACCTCTCAGCTTCAGTGTGTGATCACCTTCTACCTGGCTTTCCCACCACTAGTCTCAACATGGTAGCCACATGATTCTGGTGAAACTAAAACAACAAAACAAAAACCTCTTACATAAGATCATTAGTGCCTTCTGCTCAAACCCTTCTAAAGACTTTCCCTTTAACTCTGAGTAAAAATCAAAGGCCTTTCGATGCCCACGAGGCCCCTGCTGCAGCCATTGCTTCTCCCCTGACCCCTATCACCCCCTGCCACTCTGCTGAAGGCTCATGGCCTCCGACTGAGCCTCCAAGCCACCAGGCACCCTGACTCAGGGCCTTGCACTACTACCCTACCTGACCCCCTGGGTGTGTCTGCTTGGCTCGTTCCCTTGCCTCTTCGTATTTTGCCCAAATTCCCCTGTTCAGTGAGACCTTCCTTGGCCGTCCTATTTATAACAGCAACATCCCCACTCCTGGTATAACTTGTTCCCTTTAATGCTCATTTCTTTACATAGTGCTTATCATTTTCCTGTATACAAATTTACTCATTAAAAACAAATTGTCTCCCACAAGTAATACCTAAGCTCTGTAACAGCAGGGACTTTGGTCTGTTTTGTTCATGAATACCTTCCCAGCCCCAAGAACCGCCCGATCTAGTAGATGTTCAATGAATATGCGTTTAATGAATGAACAGTTCAAATTCTTTGGTGGTTCCTGTTCTAGATGCCTTGTAAACATCCTGAGCTTCGGGGCCCGGTGACATCTAGGGTGGGAGGCAGAGCTGGGCCTGCCGCTGGACCCAGGTGGTCCACGTCCACCCTGGTCTGGGGTGGCAGAGCAGCATCTAAGGGTGCAGGAGCCACCCACCGGCGGCTTCATGTCACTCAGAGTCTGACCTTCCTCCTCTGGCTTTCACTACTCGCTGTGTTAGACCATGTGGGGATTCATGCTCCTGCCTGTCCACCCACTAATACTGCTTGCAGGACATTCTTGTGGGGAAGCACCCTGAAAAACTCAAATAATAAAGCTTTCAATCCAAAAACCACAGGAAGGACAGAGCTTTAGGTTGTTATTGGTGGTGGTGGTTTGTTTGTTCATTCATTTATCTGTCAGCCTTGTAATGTGAGGTGTGGAGTCAAAGAAATAACTTGTTATGAAAAATAAAGTAATATTTCTTCCATACTCGAGTACATGCTTTGTGATTCACATTCTCTATAGAACTTAGGGAATTGTCCCTATTTCTGGTCTGGGGGTGAGTGGCGTGTGCGGGTTGGGTTGGGCTCTGCCCTCTCATCAGGCTTTTTTTTTTTTTTTTTTGAGACAGAGTCTCGCTTTGTTGCCCAGGCTAGAGTGAGTGCCGTGGTGTCAGCCTAGCTCAGCAATCTCAAACTCCTGGGCTCAAGCAATCCTGCTGCCTCAGCCTCCTGAGTAGCTGGAACTACAGGCATGCGCCACCATGCAGGGCTAATTTTTTCTATGTATATTAATTGGCCAATTAATTTCTTTCTACTTATAGTAGACATGGGGTCTCGCTCTTGCTCAGACTGGTTTCGAACTCCTGACCTCGAGCAATCTTGCCCGCTTCAGTCTCCCAGAGTGCTAGGATTATAGGCATGAGCCACCACGTGCTGGCCTCACCAGGCTCTTTAATTTCTCATGAGGACATATCTCCTGCCTAGGGCCAGCCTCGTACTGGTGTGACTTGTGCAGTGCCCCAGGTCCCCACCCTTAGAAAAGACTGGTTTAATGCTCTGCTGTCAGTCTTGAAAGTCTTAATTTTGAACAAGGGACTCTGCATTCTCATTTTATACTGGACTCCACAAATTATGCAGCCGGTCCTGATCCTGCCTCTAGCTTAGCACCTTAAAGCACTCATGTGGCACTGCAGCCTGGAACACTAACTAATGCTGAAGAGTTTGCAGAACTTGCTTGGAGATAATAGCTATAAAGGTGTGATTTGACCCCGTGCCAGGCCCTCCAAACCCCACCCAGGGGTTAAGCTAACAAGCTGAGAACAGCTTGTTATATCCTTTGTATTATTATATCCTTTGTATTCCCAAAGGATATAATCTTGGTTCCCTGTAAAACTGATTTCCCATGCTTGCTTTGGCCTGAAACCCTCCCCTCTGCTAGGGGACGTTGCATGAAACAGCCCTGGGAAACCACTGTTGTCCATGCCAGGGAAGTGATCGAGGACTCTGTTGAAGGCATTACGTGTACATGAGAAACTTCTCTCTGATCTTAGCGCATGAACAGGTCTTGTTTTCTTTTTAGAAAAACATACTAGGGACGCAGTGAGCCATACAACTCATTGTTACCTTCCTTGATTTGCTATTAGGAAGCTGAGAGCCAACTCTGCCACCACTGCCAGCAAGCACGGAGCCCATAGGGCGCACATTTTGGTCACAGTCCCCATTCTTGGCTCCATTTTATCTTTCCTGTCCTCATTTTCCTTTTGCCCCTTGTTTTCTCAGCTACATGTCTAAAGTTTTATCTTATTTTATGTATTTTTGTGAGTCGTCTCATATCCTTTCTAGAAAAAAAAAAATCAATCAATCAATAATTATCAAAATAAATCAGATCCTACAAGATCAAGCCTCTCTTCCCATAAAATACCTATAAAATAAAAAGATGTTTCAAGACCTGCTCGCCAAAACAGAATTTACTCACAACAGAGTTCTGGCACAACAGCGACTGGGGCGATCCCACGGAGTCAAGGGATTTACTCTGGGGGTGGGGCTGAGCATGGTGCTGAAATGCCGCCAGGCCAGCCAGCCCCCATGATGACCCTGAAGTCAGCTGCTCGGTGATCCTGGAGAGGAGATCACTACCACCCTCTTCCTCTTTCGCAAAAGCGAAACAAAATCCAAATCAACTCACTGGCCACTGGACAGATCAATGCCTGATGGTTTTTTCTGATACCCAAATGCAGCATGATCAGTCCAGCAGGTGGGTTCTGCCTGGCTGCCCCAGCTCTGCGGGAAATCGGGGAGCACAGGAAGCCAACGGCTAAGTGGACCTCCTGTGGCTGTGCTCGACCACCTGACATACAGCAGGAAGAGGAGGGGTGAGGATCGGGCATGGCATCATTTAACCATGATGTTTTAGGCAGCACGAGAGAGAAAGATTTCAGTCATTCTTGTACCAACTTCATGGTTTTTGTTATTTCTGTTTACTACTTATTATATTTTGCACTTAATATTTATCTTTGAATCCATTAGCTACCGTGTTTCCCCGAAAATAAGACAGGGTCTTATATTTAGTTTTCCTCAAGAAGACACCCTAGGGCTTATTTTCAGGGGAAGTGTTATTTTTTTTTTAAGTACAGTACAACAATCTACATTTATTCAAACATAGTTAAGTCGTCTTCTTCTGGATCATCATCATAACTCTCCTAACCCTGAATTCCATCCTGAATTTCTTGTGACTCTATTTCCTTTAGAACCATTGGCCCCAATCTCTCATGTCGAGCAACAGAGCTCTCATGGGGCAGATGAGAAGGGCTGCTCCTCTTCTTCACCGCTCAGTGGCGAAATGCATGGGTTGTGCAGATCCGCTGCATAGCCACGCCCATCACTAGGTTTATTTTCGGGGTAGGGCTTCTATTGCGCAAATGCTTAGACATCCTGCTAGGCCTTATTTTGTGGGTAGGTCTTATTTTCGGGGAAACACGGTATACTTCAATCTTATCCTAAGCGACAGTGCCTATGAATCAGGAGTTTGATGTGCTAGTTATGTTTTTTCCTAATTTATGATAAAATACATATTAACCTATTAAAATAAAAAGATTGTTCACACGCCACCTAACTTTTATGAAAAACAAGGAGAAAAATAAAGTCGTCTTACATACCACCGGTGGTAGATGTGCCACACTCTGAGACACACCGAAGGAGAAACTTGATCCTGGGTCTCATGGGGCTGCCAGAAAGGTATTGGCTATAGGGGGATGTGGGGAATTAGAGAACCTGTTCCTTTAAAAGAGTCTTTATATTTATACACACACACATACACACACACATTATTATAGATTGAGACATCATTGAGTAGCATAAATGTAATTGACCAAAAAATTAATCAAATCAGCAATCACTTGTATATTGAGTCTACCTTCTTAATGGAATGATGGAAGTACACCAGCTGGCTTTTCTTTTGATTCAAGCGTTATTTACTTATGAAAATTTGTTTCAGGTTGAATAACTTTTCCTTCTGAGCTCCTTTCCTCTAAATCTCATGAGTAAATGGCAATTAGGTAGCTCTGCTGAGATAAAGTGCTACTTTCAAAGGAGGAAGAATAGCTAATGTACGTAGATCTAGGGAAAAAAATATTAGGTTTGGGAAAACCAAATAATCACAAAGTGGAGCTTATAACTTTTACATCATGACTGTTTCTGTTTTTAGGTTTCTTCTGATAAAATTGAGCCTTTGAAACAATTGTTTACTAATGCCAACAGGGCAGCGTTTGTAAAGCCCTTTAGAAACAATGCTGGCAGTTATATTAAGTTCTCCATTTAGTTTATAAATAGTACTTGTTCATTCAGTTTACCATGCACCAGTAAAAGAAAGTTTCGTTTATAACATAACAGCAAATGTTGTGGCCTGTATTCCAAAGCAGGCTGGGGTTTCACTGGGAACCCCTGTGGAGTGGAGACTGCAGAAGGGGTGCAGAGCCCGTCAGAAAGGGGCTGGAGAGAATATTTTCAGGCTGTTTTCACACGGTGCTGGGCATGGAGGGGGAAGTGGGAGAAGAGGATGTCTATTGAAAGGGTTGGAAAATGGGGTTGGTGGCATTTTGTCACGACACAACTCAGGATATAAAGGCAAAAGACAAATTAATTGAAAAAATAAATTTTAAAAATAGAGACAGGGTCTTGCTCTGTCACTCAGGCTAGAGTCCAGTGGTGTCAGCCTAACTCACTGTAACCTTGAGCTCCTGGACTCAAGTAATCCTCCTGTTTCAGCCTGCTGAGTAGTTGGGGCTACAGGTCTGTGCTGCCACACCTGACTAATTTTTAAAAATCTTTTTAGAGATGGGGTCTCACTATGTTGCCCAGGCTGGTCTCGAACCCCTGGCCTCAAGCGATTCTCCTGCCTTCAGCCTCCCAAAGTGTTGGGATTACTGTCATGAGCTACCACACCTGGCCTGAAAAAATAAATGTTCTCAAAGGTCAAGAAAAAGCTTGTTTTATTAGCAACAAAACAAGGATGGGAAGTATAGTAGGCATTAACTGAAGACTTGGATGGTGTTAGAGCTTACCTCTAGGGCTTCAATAATGAAGCTAGCCCAGAGAGGTTTGGAAGGTGATGATGATGATTATTTAATCAGACATCAGAAGCAGAAAGGACATATGATATACTTTTGAGAGATGTTGCATTAAGTCAGCCAGAAGTGCTAATTCATGGCTTCGAGATGGTGGTTTGGCCGGATAGTGGCAATGTGGGAAGGCAAGGGCATTTACCACAAAGCCAGGAGCCAAGACAAGGACTGAGAAAAACAAAAAAGAAAAGAAAACAAAAAAGACAAGGACTGAGAAACCAGGCAGGGGTCTGGAAGCTGCATCTCACCCTGGGGTCGGGGTACAGGCTGGAGGGCTGTTGCGGCAGCTTTCTCTGGCTTGAGTCACAGTAGCCCTTACACAATGGCAAAAGAAGGAGAATTGGAAAAGTCAAGGCTTTTGCTAGTTCTTGTGAACAGTTATGGTAGAAGCAGAGGCTAAGAGGTAGAGCTGACTGGGAGACAGGTGTCCCCCCGACCCCAGGTGACCAAGAGAGATTAGGAGGCAAGTGGGGCTTCCATAGAAATTTGGTTTCTTTTTTTTTAATTTTAGAGGATGCTTCAAAGAGCACCCCCTCCACCCTCACCCCGGGTTGACAGGTAAACTATATTGGTGAACTGAAGATAATAAAGCCTAGACATTGCAGCCTCCAGGTTCCCCTCCCTCTCCTCTTCCTCACAGTGATCACGGGGACCTAACAACGTGACATGTTCGTGGTGTGATGGCAAGTTCCTTAAAAGCACCAAAAGCTCAACTCAGCAGTCATGTGCTTGATGAGGTTGCTGAAGAGAGACCCGTGTGTGTGTCTGTGTGTGTGTGCAAGGTGCAAGAAAGTTCATCCTGACACTATGTGTCTTAGTAAATTGCTAGAAAAAAACAAATGTCCCTCAGTCAAGGAGGTTGCGTTGTGAGCCAGTCATGAACGGAATGCTACGCAGCAGGTAAAAAGGCCAAGGTAGACGTTTGAGGCGAGTTTGGTCAGGACAGCAGACGAGCCCGGGTGTGTTCCACCGATGAGGGTTTACTGCAGGCGGTGACTGGAGGGGCCGGGGGAGGGAAGGTCGGCGCAGCTGCCCGCTGGCCTCAGCCTGCAGGACCGCAGATGAGCACGTCCCCCAGGTCATGGGCGCCGCTTCCAACCGCAGGTCTCCCGCCCGCTTGGGGGCAACCTCCTCAAGAAGAAAATGGCCTTTCCTTGTCTTCCTCTAGCCGATTTTTTTTTTCTTTTTGAGACAGAGTCTCACTCTGTTGCCCGGGCTAGAGTGCCTAGCTCACAGCAACCTCAAACTCCTGGGCTCAAAGGATCCTCCTGCTTTAGCCTCCCGAGTAGTTGGGACTACAGGTGTACCACCACATCTGGCCAATTTTTCTATTTTGTTTATAGATGAGAGTCTCATGATGTTGCTCAGGCTGGTCTTGAACTCATGGCCTCAAACAATCCTCCCACCTTGGCTTCCCAAAGTGCTAGGATTACAGGTGTTAGCTGTCATGTCTGGCCCAAAGCAGCTTTATTGATAATACCCAAAAAGTAGGAACAGTCTGTGAACAATAGATGAACAAACTGCGGTCAGTACCCAAACATAGGAATACTAGTCAGTAATGAAACCTTAATGAACTATTGATACATGCTAATAACATGCACAAATCTCAAAAACATTATGCTAAGTGAAAGAAGCCAGACACAAAACAGGAAGTTCTAGAACAGGCAGCATTAATCTGCAGTGACAGAATGCAGACCCCGGGTCACCATGGACCAGGGGTGAGGAGATTGCTTGTAAAGAGACAAGAAAAAACTTTCTGGGAACCTTCTAGGTGATGAAATGTCCTGTATATTGAGTGTGGCCGTGTTTACACAGGTGTATACAGTTGTCAAAATTCATTAAAATCCACTAGAAACAGGTTTATTTTACTGCATGTAAATTATATCTCAACAACAGGGATTCCAAAAAGAAACCACCAGCAACCCAAGAGGAGTGAATTAGTAGCATATATTTAGAATTCCTGCCAACATATGCTTGGTACTGGACTTGACAACTAGCTGTGTTATTTAGTTTAATAAATTTGAATAAAATAAAGATATGTTTCCTTATTTCAGATTTACTTGTCTTTGTCCAGAGCTGATAGTTTTATAGCCTGGATCCCACTAAATGTATTTGACTGATGACTGCCTGTTAAGGAAGCTTGCTTTGTTCAGTGAGAAATCTCCCTTCATTCAACAGGTTATTCATTCATTGTCTTCTCTGGGCTGGGCTTTGTGCCAGAATGTGGTCAGATTTGCTGGGGATTCCTGGGGCTGACTGCTGAGCAGCAGGGGGAAGGGGTGAGATATACATTAAACAAACAAGCATTTAAATGTCCCAAGCATAAAAGGCACAACATTACCTTAGAAGACTCTGGAATGTCTCCTTCATGCTCCTGCTCCCCAAAGAGAATTGTGTCTTTGGTCACCCAGCTCTGCGCCTTTCTTGGCAGGCCCTGCCTTTCCATCTCCTATCCTCACCTGGGGTGGTGGAAGCTGAGAGTTGCCATTACGCATGCCTCTCTTCCTAGCAGAACCCTAACTTTCTCTGGGGCAGCCATGCCCACAGCTCAGGGGCTGCCTTCCCAGCTCACGCGCTCCGCAGCCTCCCTTGCCGCTTGACGTGGTGCTGCCAGTTCCGCCAGGCAAGAGGCAAGAAGTGACCTCGGCAAGGCAGTTTCAAGTATGCTCTTTTTACCCTGTGCTCTCGCGCCCTCTGGCTGGAAGGTGGATGTTAAGAAGGGTCTGGAGCTTCAGCAGCTGTTTTGGATTGTGAGGCATCCTTAAGGATGGATGTCACGTGCTAAGACGGCACAACAGAAGAGTGGGTAAAAGCGGGTCCTTGTGGAGGAAATGTAGAGAGAAATATAGCCTGGTGGAGCTCTGAGGACTTCCAGTCTCGAAGTGCTCAGGCAGGGGCAGAGGAGCTGGCAAAGGGATGGACACGTGATCCAAGCCAGGCCAGAGAACGGGAGCTTTTGTTGGATCTAATCTTTTTTTTGAGGCAGAGTCTTGTTCTATTGCCTGGGCTAGAGTACCATGGCATCAGCCTAGCGCACAGCAACCTCAAACTCCTGGGCTCAAGCGATCCTGCTGCCTCAGCCTCCCGAGTAGCTGGGACTACAGGTGCGCACCATCATGCCCCAGCTAATTATTTCTATTTTCAGTTGCCTGGCTAATTTATTTATTTTTTTTAATTTTTAGTAGAGATGGGGTCTTGCAGTTCCTCAGGCTGGTCTCAAACTCCCAAGCTCAAGCAATCCTCCCACCTAGGCCTCCCAGAATGCTAGGATTACAGGCGTGAGCCACCACCGGCCTCTGGAGTAGTTTTATTCCTGTGCTTCAGTATTTGAACCACAAGCTTCATCAGTGTGGCATATTTTATCCAACAGACTCAGGGACAAATTGGCAAACCAGCTGATTCACAGTGGCTGAAAGCTATTTGATACTACACAATTTATGCTTGGAAAAGAAGGCATTCCTTTTTTCTTTCTAAAGTAAATATTTAGAACTTTGTAAACTTATTTCAAGGATATGGAAAAGTATAGAAAATAATATAAAGTATAACTAGGTACCCATTGTCAAATTTTACCACTGTCATATTAAGCTTAGACTTTTTTAAAAGTCACATATAAAGCCCCCTGCATATACTCTTTGGATCCCATTTCTTTTCTTCTTCCCTAGGAGAAGGAGAAATTCAGATGCTGTTCTGAATTTGGTGCTTATCATTCCCATGCTGTTATTTCTATGCTCATGTATCCATAAATAATACTATAATATTGCTTTGCATTTTTGTACTTTACGTGGCATATCATACATAGCATTCTGCACCTGCCCTGTTTTGATTACGGTTTATACATAGAATTAGAGTTTTACAGATATGTCTCATTATACCAAAGTTTACTTGTTATTCTGTGGATGGGCTTCTGGTTGTTTCTATGTTTTGCTACCACAAACAGCACTATGTACATTTTTGTACATGTCTTCTTGTTCACACATGCAGTGTGAACACACATGCAGTGGTTTCTCATATGTGTGTACAAATCATCTGGTGGGCTGTGTTAAAGAGCAGACTCTGATTCAGTAAGTTTGGAGTGGAACCGGATATTCTACACTGATATTAAGTTCCTGGTGGTGTTGATGCTGCTGGTCCTACACTCTGAGGAAGGGTCTTGCATAGGAGTGGAATGCTAGGTTGTAGAGGGCGTGCACCTTTAATGTTATTAGATAGTGCCAAGTTGTTCTCTGAAGTACTTGCACCAATCCACACTTTCAACAATGCATCAGAGTTTCTACAATATTAAATTTTCACCAACACTTGTTACTGACAGACTTCAATTTTTGCCAAGATGATGAGCATGAAGTGGTATCTCATCATTTTAATTTGTCCTTCATGAGTATTAATAGGTCGGATATTTTGAGTTTTTTTCTTCTGTAATCATTTTTAACATAAACTAATATTTTGGGGAAACAAAATGTCTTCATTAATCTGTTTCAGTTTTGGGTATTTTTTTGAGACAGAGTCTCACTCTGTTGCCCAGGGTAGAGTGCTGTGTCGTCAGCCTAGCTCACAGCAACCTCAAACTCCTGGGCTCAAGCGATCCTACTGCCTCAGCCTCCCGAGTAGTTGGGGCTACAGGCATGTGCCACCATGCCTGGCAAATTTTATATGTATATATATTTTTACTTGTCCCCGTAATTTCTATTTTTTTTTAGTAGAGACAGGGTCTGGCTTTTGTCCAGGCTGGTCTCGAACTCCTGACCTTGAGCAATTCTTCTGCCTCTACCTCCCAGAGTGCTAGGATTACAGGCATGAGCCACTGCGTCCAGTTTTTTTTTAATTTAATTTAATTTAATTTTCTTGAGACAGAGTCTCACTTTATTGCCCAGGCTAGAGTGAGTGCTGTGGCGTCAGCCTAGCTCACAGCAACCTCAAACTCCTGGGCTCAAGCAGTCCTATTGCCTCAGCCTCCCAAGTAGCTGGGACTACAGGCATGGGCCTCCATGGTCAGCTAATTTTTTCTATATATATTAGTTGGCCAATTAATTTCTATTTATAGTAGAGACGGGGGTCTCGCTCTTGCTCAGGCTGGTTTCGAACTCCTGACCTTGAGCGATTCTCCCGCCTCAGCCTCCCAGAGTGCTAGGATTACAGGCGTGAACCACTGCACCTGGCCCACACCCCTGGCCCACAACCCGCCTTAAGTCTAGTATTTGAGTTCCAATTCAACCATTTGCTAGTTGAGTGACCTTGGATAGGTCATTTAACATCTCTAAATCCTGGTCTTCTTTTTGGAAAATGAGGATCATGATCATAGCACCTAGATCACAAGGTAGTGATGAAATTAGCTAATAGACGTAAGGTACTTAGGACATTGACGCATAGCAAAAGCTCTCTAAAACTTAAGCTACTGTTGTTAACTTTCAGGCTTTTCCCTATGAATATACACTTTCCCTCCAAATTGGATCACATTGTACATGCTATTTTATAGCAAGATTTTGCCCATTGACTATAGAATGAAAAGCTTTCCAACTTTTAGGTTGGAATTTAGGTTTCCAACTTTTAGGAAAACCTATTCTCTATTCTTTTAGGTCATTTAGAAAGGCTATGTAGTATTCTGATATATGAATCCACCACAATTCGATCATTGTTTGATGCTTCAAGTTGAATTATTTTACTCTTTATGAATAGTACTATGTAGCTAAATCATTTTCCACCTTTTAAATAGTTTTCTTTAACATCAGCTCACTTTCTCTCCCATTCTAATTAGGTCTCAGCTATCACTCTTCTCTTCTGATATGTGATCAGATAATCAAGCAAGTTAAATCAGTTTATTTGCAATAAAACCTTATCTGCAATTCTGTCACTTGCTCTAGGCACTAGGCGCAAGGGACAGCTACTGTTTGCAGAAGCTGTGAAGGGAGGCTGTTTGTGCTTATTTTAGGGTTTACCTTTCAGTTTGTCCAGCTCTCCCAGAATTAATTCTGGCCTCACTGGATAAACCCAGGAGATGGTAGCACACGCTGTTGCTGTGGTTGCCTTTTCCCTTCACTCTCTCTGGAACTGAAAACTCGTTCTGCCTTTATGCCTGACTACTACATTGTTACATGTTTCTGATCTTTTGAAGCCCTGCTGCCCCTTAGCCTGGGTCTAGGAGTTACTGGTCTTCCTGGATTCTACTTTGTAGGCCTCTCTGCTTTGGTTTCTCACTTTTAAATAACCCATAGCCCTCATCTGTGCCAACTTTGGATGCCATTAAATTCACTACATTTGTGTGTGTGCATGAGCACAGAAAACAGACTTTAACAATTAAAACTCCCAAATCACATATTACTAAGTAGCCTAAATACAGCTGGATAGGCTCTGTATCCCAGACTTGCCTGAAGGATCACTAGGAATATATGTTAATACATCCTCAAGCCCATCACAATGGATATGCCATGAAATCTGGATTTATTATCTGGATATATTAGTTTTAACAAGCACCCCAGGTGATTCTTATAATCAGGCACATTTGGGAACAGTGGGCTCTCAACCTGCATCCTCTGGAAGCTTCAAGGACACTGCAAAGTTTGGGACCAAGGGAGTCTGTAACCAATCTATAGGTAGTGTACGGCTCATCTCATGGGGGCAGGAAAATTCTAGGATTCAGTGGCTAAAATATTAAGTCTTCAGAGCTTGAGACCAAAGAAGGAACCTGTGGTCTATTTAGCATCTCTACACAAATGATGGTTTCAAACATATATACTCCCTGGGTATGGATTCTGTCCCAAATGCTGGAGTTCTAAAACTATTAGCTGGAATCATATAATTCTTCAAAAACTATAACGGAGAATGGATCCTTTGGGGACTAGATCCTTCACATATATGCTAAAATCATTTGGAGTGCTTATCTCTCATTAGGTAAGGTTTTACTCACTTAAAAAAAACCAGCTCAATACCAGACTCATGTTAGGTAACTGCTCTGGCAGTGCTGTGTAACGTTTGAGGCCTGAGAAAGCACAGAACTTATCAGGTATATATGTTAATGTTAGAGAACAATTAAAAAAAAAAAAGCACAGAACTCTGACATATCTGCTTCAGCTCATGAGGCCTTTAGTGTCTTGGATCATCCATACACAAGAGATTCATCTTACTCCCTCAGTCTGAGGACACAGGGAGATCCAAACATGCCTGAGAATTCTAATAGACCTAGAAACAGAAGCTGGTGAATCCTGACCCCATACACTATTAATTCATTTGAGATCACAATTCCTATTCCTCTTATAGTTAATTCAGTTGATAGATTAACATGAGGATTAAACAGAATTATACAGAAATTAGGACAAGATAAAAATTAGCCTAAGATTGTTGAAGAAAACTCAGTGGTGGTCCATGAGATGCCAAATTTGAGAGGGGAACAAAATTATGAGGGGAAAATGCCTCTTAGGTCCTAAAAATCAAAGCTTCTCATCCTTTAAAAACTGGTATTTTTATCCTTTTAAGAGAATCTTTAACATGAAGGAAAGCAATACTACTGATGTTTATTCTATAAGTAGGCTAAATATTTGAGTATTTTTCCCCTAATAGTTCCAGAAATTATCTCTTTCCCCCCTCAAAAAATGCTTAAAGGTAAAACTTTAAAAGGTTAGACAGTGATGTGGTATAGAATAAGTACTTTATTTAGTGCATAAGTTTTTCAGTTCCATTCATTCATAATTACAGTACAAAAAAATTCCCTTGCTTGCTGAGTCTTTATTACAATTTACTTAAATAAGCTTAAAAAAAATGTTAAAAACCCCTACAGTCATTATTGAAAACTTATATTCCTTATGTATACATGCATATGTATATACATATATGTGTGTGTATATATAGATATATGCTCTTTTATACGAACCACTCAAAATAATTTTAAAGCCATTCTTTTTTTGTATTTAAAATTGTCCTTTTAAATATTTAGAAGCTCCACAGGTGGTGGCTTTAATGGGATTTTTCCCAGAGTAAATTTCTTGGATTGAAATTGTTCTACTTCTTCTACTGTTAGTTTATCCTTGGGTGTGAATAACACATTATCTGTTGCAACGATGCTGTTTGATACTGAGAGAGAGGTGGGTATGCTGCTATTTCCAAAGGTGTCATTAGATGGCTTGGAAAAAGCACTGTAAGAATGTGAGCCCGGACTACCAAAACCAGCCACAGAACTGACACTTCCAAAGGCCGGGGCCAGTGGAGCTCTGACAGGGTCTGCTGCTGAGGAAGCTGAAAATCCTGAAAATCCGGGTGATCCAAAAGTGGAAGTTGCAGGGCTTTTAAATGAAAATGAAGCAGCAGATGTGATTTCAGGTTTCCCAAATCCAAAAACTGGAGTAGAAGTAGAGATGGCAGAACTGGCAGAAGATACACCTCCAAATGCTGGAGGACTTCTGAACCCAGAAGGGCTTCCAGAAGGGGCAGGGACAAATCCAGAGTTTGTTTTAAAACTGAAATTCTGAGCATTATCACTGCTGCTGCTATTAACTGGAAAACCTATAAAAAACAAAACAAAAATACAGTCAGAAAATGTAGCCATATTATCCTCCCAGTCTCTGCCATGTTTTTTTTTTTTAATGCCATGTTTAGATGTTTAGAAGCTTATTAGATGGAAGAGAAGTAAAAATGATAGGCTCGAACAAAACCATTACACCCTATTATCCTGTCCTTTCTGCTACCAATCCCATTTACACTGTGATCACCTTCACCCAAGGAGAAACCTCAAGGACCAGGGAGTGGACTTTTGGTTTGCCAACCATCTCACCAGAGCTGACACTGAAGGGCAATGCTATGCTGCTATATACAGTGACTAGAAAGTTCTCAAAGGTGATGCTATCAAAGCTATGTATTCCTATGAAACTCTTGAACAACCATTCCTAGAATGTACTTCTAAAGCCTGAGCCATAGGGTCTTTCAAAGGACATGCTCATTCTGGCCTCCCTTTCACAAATGCTTAATGAGCTAAATTCTTTGAGGCTCCATAATGGAAGGTGGTAAGTATAATTTAAAATGGTGATTCAGGGCTGGGAGTGGTGGCTCACGCCTGTAAACCTAGCACTCTGGGAGGCCCAGGTGGGCCGATTGCTCGAGGGCAGGAGTTCGAAACCAGTCTGAGCGAGACCCCATCTCTACTAAAAATAGCAAGAAATTAATTGACCAACTAAAAAAATATATATACAAAAAATTAGCTGGGCATGGTGGCACATGCCTATAGTCCCAGCTACTTGGGAGGCTGAGGCAGAAGGATTGCTTGAGCCCAGGAGTTTGAGGTTGCTGTGAGCTAGGCTGATGCCACAGCACTCACTCTAGCCTGGGTAACAAAGTGAGACTCTGTCTCAAAAAAAAAAAAATAAATAAATAAATAAAAATGGTGATTCAGGCTTTATAATTTGAAACCTATAAAATTTTACTTTTATCACTTACCTGGTGACCCAAATGTTGTTGTTTGCCTACTACCGAATCCAAATGTAGGTGCTGCTTGATTTACTCCATCCTTTACATCAGAGAGCTTTAAAAAAGTATTGAAATAATAAAGTGTTTGATAAATAATTCAAGTACCTTTTCTATATACTTTACACAACCAAATTCAATTTTTAAAATGTGCATGTAAAAATGTGAAGTTAAATGTTCAACATGGAATATTCGGGGGGGGAGGAGGGGAATGGGCATTTATTGAAACCTTAAAATCTGTACCCCCATAATATGCCGAAATAAAAAAAAAAAAATAGAAAAAAACCAAACAAACATGGAATATTCCCATAATATGATGATGAAAAGTAGGCTATAATACTGTATAAGCAGTATAATCTCAACTAATAATAATGCATAGAAAAAATGGACATCAATAAGTTAATAGTGATTATCTCTGCCTGATGAATTATGGTTGAGTTAAATTTTATATATCCTTTTTTGTACTTTTGAAATTTCTACAATGAGCACATATTATAATCAGAAAAATATTTTTAAATATTTTTTTAGTGCCTATAAGGTCGGCTCTGCATTTATGAAGAAATCTAGATATTAGGGATGAGGGACCTTTATGGGATACCTAGTCTACACTAATGCTTGAACTGAAGTAGATTCACAAGTACATTATTAAAAGCTTACCACTAAAATCATTAAATATTTCCTATTTCCTGAAAGTACTCTATGCTTTTGCTAAAGTATATTCTAAAATATATTACATATATTTAAAAATATAGAGAGAGCAGTATTCCCTACTCTAGAAATGCCTTTCATTTTTGCTTACTGAAATCTTAGTCTCCCTTTCTATTCACTTACTCCTTCTCTCCAAGAAACCTCTCCTAATCAACACAAGCAGATATAAATGATTTCTTTTATTTGGAAGTCCCCATAGCATTTTTCAAAAAAATCAACTTTTTAAAGGTATAGTTTACTTGGAATAAAATGCACCCATTTTATGTATATTTCAGTGAGTTTTGACAAACTTATAACCACCACAATCAAGATTCAGACCATTTCTATCACCCCTGAAAGTTTTCCTGTGTCCCTTTCCAGTAAACCCCTCTTAACTGCTGTTCCCTGGCAACCATTTATCAGCTTTCTATCACTATTGATGAGACTTGTATTTTCCAGAGTTTCATACAGATGGAATCATATGGCATACATTGTTTTTTTTTTTTTTAAGTCTGGCTTCTCTCTTCAGTGTAATATTCATTAACAGGTAAGTGGATAAACAGACTATACTATATATATACAATGGATTACCATTCAGCATAAAGAAAACCTGAACTACTGAAACATGCTAAGCCAGCTGTGGGTGGGCTGTCCCAGATCCTCACCTATGGAGGGGCTCTAGGAAGTTAGCAAAGAGCAGAGAACTTCCAGCCCTGAGGGAAGTTCCACAGTTCTTTGGACTGTTATCCCTTCTCCATCAGCTTTCATCAATGGCCACTTTTCACATAGGGACCAAATACTTCCAAGTTCCACTAATTTCAAATAGCATTACAACTGAAAGGTGAAAAAAGTTAGCTTGCACAAGAATCTAGTTATTTAGGAAGCACATATTTAAGAAAAGGGTGGGGTATTGGGACTGTCACTCATACAATAAGTTTAGGCAGATACTACTCTCATATCCTTTTTTAGAGAGTAGAAAAAAAACTGCCTGAGAAATTGGAAATGTTAAAATTCTAAATGCAGTTATCTTATTCTAAAATAAGGTTCTTAGGAACTTTTTATAGAGACAGAAAAATCATAACTTTATTGACAAAAATAACAAATATGCTACAGTGAGGACCATGTATCTTTGGAGACAAGTGGGTACATATCTTCTAAAGGCATTTTTGTATATGACAAGGGACATATAATAAGTGTCCTTCAGTCACAAAAGCATATTTTAGTCTGAATATGCATTCATATTATTTTTCAAAGTAATTTCTTTTGAAACACAGATAACCTTAAATACTTGAATTTATGTAGTATTTTCAATTTTTAAAACTAGTACTACCAAAGTTAAAAACTTTACCCTAAAAATAGTTTTTAAAAAGCATAATAATCTATGTTTTTCTGACTGAGGAACAGAGAGAAAACAATTTCAGAACCTTGATTCTAAATGATGATATCTCAGGAATGTGTGTATTATAATTCTTGACAGAGATTTTTTGCTTTGCTTCCCAATCCAAAGTGAAATATCATCTCTGCAAAAAAGCAACAGATAAGAAAATTCTCCAATACTCACCAAAGCTACTTTAGTTGATATGTTTATATTTTTCAGTTCATTTACTCTGTTCCTCCATTGATTTATTAACTGTTGGACTGAATTTAGCTGAAAAGACAGAAAGATGACTTAATATTGTGTGTTTCATTTCTTCAATAACAACTTCATGCATTTATTTGCCAAAATCACAAAAAGTTTGTGTAACAGTTTTATGGCCCATAATTTTGCACTAACCAGCCTCTATTTGCCAAAGATATTCCATCTCTAGTCCCTTTCTCCCTGTTCTTTAACTCCTTGTATCACCTGCTTAATAATTACAAGTACTTGGCAGTAGTTAGTTATATGTGGATGGAAGGTGAATATATATGTACTAATTGAAATGCATGATCATGTCTGTAAACAACAGAAAAATATAGAGTCTACATCGTGTCCTTCAGGTATCCAACTTATTCTAGTCCAGATTTTTAATTTGTTTTGGTATTTGGTATGTGACAATGTTAATCTGTGTAACAGACTGCATTCTATTTAACTTTTTATAAAGCTCATTCATCATGGCATTTTCACCTAACAGATATTCAATAAATGTCTGTCAAATGATGAAAGGGTTTGATTTCTGGGACTGATTGCTGGGTAATTTATAATAAAAATAATGATAATCCTAATTCCTACAGTCAAAATATATTATCATCATTTTAGATAATCAACCAATTTCAAAGAAAGTAATTAGAAAATAAAAGTAGCCTTGTTCTGAAAAAAATTATAGACCTCATCAACTTTGCCAAAATACAAGCAAGCCACAATCAAACAAAGAAAATAGTAATTAACAGCTAATCTGTTGAGGTAGATGAATAGGAAACAAACTTACATAACTCTGTAAGTTATTGCTGGTTAAGAAGTTATGGTATTCAAGCCTCAACTCCTCTGGTGAAATGTCTGTAAAACCTGAAGTGAGGAATCAATCGGAATCTTTAAAATAAATGCCAATAATTATGACAGAAAAGTTAGAGGCGCTAAATAAGAGAATATCTAATGTTTAGAAAATTTTCATAATCATGAAGAAAAATTCAAACCCTACATTCTAAATCTTAATGAAGTATAAAATTAGATTAAATATAGTTGGTTATTTGATCTTTGAATGGGGAAGACTCTTCTAAAGATAAGTGGTGTAGAAGGAATAACAAAGAAAAAGATTTGACTACATTTATTGTCAAGCTTCTGTATAAAAAGAATTCTGTCAAAAACTATAATAAACAAAATTAAAAGGCAAATGGTAAACTAGGAAAACCATATTGCAACATATATAACAGGAAAAGAACTAACACCCTTAATGTATAAATACCTCTTACAAATCAGTAAGAAAAATAAGTCAATATGGGCAAAGATAATGAACATGCAATTCACAAAAAATTCAAATAGCCAGTAAATAAATGGAAATGAAATAAAGTTAAATTTAAAAATCCAATTTAAAATAGAGATAAAATGCTTCGCTTATTGGACAGCAAAGATTAAAAATAGATGATATTTAACGTTATTCAGAATGTGATAAAATGGATCTTCTCCTAAGTTGCTGTAAGGGAATTAAGAATATACAACTTTTCAGGAGGAAAACTGTCCAAAAGCATCATAAGCCTGAAAAATGTTGACATGCTCTGGATTATAATACAAGTCCTAGGATTTAACCTCAAGAAATAAATCATATATGTAAACAAAGGGTGTTATGCATAAGGATGTTCATTCTAGTATTTTTAGTAATAAAAGACAAACTGAAAACAAAAAATATAAAACTAAATTATGATCCTAATTATATATATAAAAACAAGAAATGTGTGTGTATATATTTTGAAAGAAATATATTAAAATGTTAGTTGTTATTTCTGCGACATCAGGTGATTTCAGTTTTATTTATGTATTTCTGTACTTTTCAAGTTTTCTAAAGCAATAGCTATAACTTTTATAATTAATTGGGAAAAAACTTACTGAGAAAGGAAAAAACATGTTCAGGATATTTTCTACAAAGAATTCCTTATAACCCAGGAATCATTAGCTCCAAGGACATCTACCTCAGAATAAAGACTGAATGTTCAAATCAGAACCGTAGATTCCTTCTAATGACTGTCTTCTCAAAATAACCTAGGGATCATTTGGGATTTCTCCCGTTCCCTGTATCAGCATCCTGCCAGTTCTAGCTCCAATACAAAACCCAAATTTGACCAATTTTGTCAAACTCTAATAACTCTAATCCAGTCATCATCAGCAGCGTCCCCTAATTTGTCTCCCTACTTTTGCCCCTGCTCCCAACAGACCATTTTTCCATCCACACAGCAGCCTAAGTAAGCTTTTTCTCATTTCCTCCCTCCCTCCTCTCTCTCTCTCTTTCCTTTCCCCTTCCCTCCCTCCCTCCCTCCCTCCCTCCCTTCCTTTCTTTCGACAGGGTCTCCCTCTGTTGCCTAGAGTGTAGTGGTATCATCATAACTCACTGCAACCTCAAACTCCTGGGCTCAAGGGATCCTCCTGCCTTGGCCTCCTGAGTAGTTGGGTCTATAGGCACACACCACCATGCCTAGCTAGTTTTTCTATATTTTTGTAGAGATGAGGTCTTGCTCTTGCTCAGGCTGATCTCAAATTCCTGGCCTCAAGCGATCTTTCTGCCTGGGCCTCCCAAAGTGCTAGGATTACAGGCATGAGCCACCATGCCTGAACTGAGTAAGCTATTTCTCATCACATCATATTCCTCTTCTGCTTAATGCTCTTCATGGCTGCCCACTGCCAAGTGCAATTGGGCCCAACATGATCTGGCCCCTGGATCTCTCTGGTCTTATGCCATATTACTCTTTCCCTTGTTTACTCTCCTCCAGTGATTCAGGCCTCACTAGTCTTCAAACACTGCCAATCTTGTTCCTACTTCAGAGACTCTGCACTAGCTATTTCTACTGCCAGGAATGTTTCACCCTAATCTTCCCATAACTGATACCGTCTCTTCATTCAGGACACAGCTCCAACACTCCTAGGAATGGATAACCACTCTATCTAACAAAGAAACACTGTCCCCCTAGTTACTTTCTATTCATTCCTTCCAGCCACACTCAACTGGGGTTCCTCCTTTGAACCACAGAATACAGAAAATGATTTGAGTGACTATTTTCTAAATTCTTAAGAGAGTGGTACAAAAGTAGTATCATTCTAACTGCAGAGAAAAAGTTAACTCATTATATTAACATATGTCTCTTCCACTCTTTGGGGTTGACCCATTCCTTCTCTGGAATGTAATTTAAAAAATACATATCTATATAAAATAGATTCCTAAAGACAGCAGTACTCAAACGTTTTGGTCTGAGGACCCATTTACATTCTTAAAAATAATTAAGAACTCCAAAGAGCTTTTGTTTACATAGGTTACATAGATTGATAATTACCACATTCAAAATGAAAACTGAGAAATTTATAATTGATTTAAAAATAAGAAACTAATTATATATCTACATAAACAAAAAAACTATTTTCTTAAACAAAACCCAAAAATTTAGTGAGATGGATAGCATTGTTTTGTTTGTAAAGCTCATTACTATTTGGCTTAATAGAACATTTGGATTGTTATACATGCTTCTGTATTCTTTCTGTTGCAATGTTGTTCTAGTGGAAGTGTATGATAAAAATCTATACTTAGAGAGACATGGAGTTGGAAAAGGAAGACTTGTGGACAAGTTTTCAAATAATTGTGGACATTCTTTGATATTACACCAAAACTTTGCAAATGATAGTTTCCTAAAGGTTAGCTACAATGTAGACTTAAGCTGTATTAATTTTTTATACTAGTATATTAAACTCCACTGGTTTATCATGCATGTAGAATAGATTTTCAACCATGTATAATTTTGTAATATCATATATTGGTCATTTGGAAAAATACCGATTCATTGAGTTAGGCAGAACTTCCAAATGTTGGCATGTCATTATACAATATCAAAAAATTCACATTTGTTAATGTTGCCAACCATCTCATCGAGAAGCCATCATGTTCATGGTAACACAAAAGAGTTTTCCATGATTCTAATTTTTGCTTGAAAGCTTGAATTTTGTTCTTGGCAATAAACAATGTCAGCTGTTTTCTTTGAAGTGACAGGCTCATTTCATTTTTTAGAAAATATCTGCCAAATCCCTAAGTCTGAATAATCATAGTTGCCATTCTTTCAAATAAAAATCATCTTTGAAAAAAGTGGCTAGATTGGCTCAGCTCACAACTCAAACAATCAAACAAGTGCTTTCCCTCAGCATAACCATCACACTTGAGTATGGGGAAGACACACTTTAAGCGTGCTTCTCATTTTGTCACACAGAATAATAAAAAGATGTGTACTCAGAGTCAAGGTTAACAAAATTAATAACTTTTACCTCTTCGCCAAGGACATTCTTAAGTTAAAATGGAATTAAAATATTTTTACTGTGACTATATAGTTTACTACTAGTCTGTTGCCTCTGCCTTGATTCATGCTAAGATACAAGCAGTTTTACTCATCAATGCCTTTGCACTAACAGTGCAAATAGCAATTGTTTTAGTATTATTATAAAAATATTTTTGCACCTGTGCTACCTCTAAAAGGGCCTCAGGCATAAAGTTGCCAGATTTAGCAAATAAAAATACAGGATGTCCAGTTGAATCTGAATTTCAAACATACAACAAATATATTTTTAGTATAAATGTGTCCCAAATATTATTCATACATGGGATATACATATACTTATTATTCTTTATCTGAAAATTGAATTCAACTGAATGTCCTGTATTTTACCTGTCAACCCTAGTCAAGGATCCATATTCCACATTCTGAGAATCACTGCTTTGGGTCATTAGGTATTACGTTCAATTCTCAACTGAATAAGACTTAATACTTAATGTGCTCGCTTCGGCAGCACGTATACTAAAAAGACTTAATACTTAAGTGCTAATTAAGTATTAGTACTTAAACTGACTAAAGGCTTAACACTTTATTTTCTTTATAGAAAATATCACTATCTGAAATTATCTTAATTTATTTGCATTACCTATTATCTCACTCCCTCAAGAACAGATTCATAAGGGAGAGATTTTATGTGTCTTGCTCATCACTAAATCCCTAGCACTTGGCACAAAAGAAATTCAATAAATATTTGTTAAATGAATGAGTGAATAAATAAGAAAAGAGTGCTGTGATATGAATGCTCACAGAGAATCGATAGGTATAGCAAAGACAGGACAGAGATCCCAGGGTTCTGGGGCAGTGATTGCAAGTGCTCCCATTTGCTAGGTACCTATCAATAGGATGGAGGCCCAGGACCACCCAGAGTGGGCTCGGAAAAGCCTGGTGGTCTAGGTTTTAGCCCAGAAAGGGATTAGGGACCATAGACAAAAGAAAATGGGAAGGAAAGGGGTACTCTAAAGAATATTCCTGTGGTCCAGCTAAAGCTCCTCACCTTCAAACATCTCCAGGATAAGTCTTGACATGCTTTATGAAAAATAACTATTCTTAGAAAAAAGACAGGAAAAAAGAACAGAACCAGGCACCAAGGTCTTAATGGCAGGCAGGACATGGCTCTTCCATTCACTGCAGGCAGCTAAAGAGGTTCTGAAGTTGTATATATGGAGAACCAAGAAAGCAGAGCCTCTTCCTGGGTTTACAGGACTGGAATTATGGTGGGTCCCGATTTAATTATTTTCTCATGAGAACTATATATCTTAAAAGAACTATATTCTCCAAACTCAATCTGATTATGAAATTCGGCTAAATACTTGAATACTTTAAACACCGTCCAAACTCTCTTAATTGTAGCTGTTTGTGTGTGTGTGTTTGCTTGTTTATTAAGTTATGTATGTACTTACTTATTCATGGCTAGAGTGTAGTAGTGTGATTACAGCTCACTGGAACCTCAAACTCCTGGGCTCAAGAGATACTCCCACCTCAGCCTCCCTGAGTAACTAGGACTACAGGCACCCACACCCAGCTAATTTTTTAATTTTTTTGTACAGATGGGGTCTCACTATGTTGCCTAGGCTAGTCTTGAACTCCTGGCCTCAGGTGTCCTCTCACCTTGGCCTTCCAAAGTGCTGGGATTACAGGTATAAGCCTTGCCCAGACCACAGAACACATTTTGAAAACACAATTTTTCAGTTACCTGAAATATTAGGTTTTGTTTTTATTGGTGAATAAACGGAAAACATCCACTGCCCTGATGATTCCCAAATCTCCATATCTTTTACAATTCCTTCTCTGAAAAAAAGAAGAAAAAAAAAAAGTAAAGTAGCTTTTTAATACTTGGCAAAATTTATTGTTTATCGTTTTCAATGACTGAAACTTAAAATTCTAGCAAATACATACTGTTAAATTTTTCCCATTACATTTTCTGAAGAGTGTTCTTTAAAGCAGAAGCTTATAGAAATATGAACTATATTTCATGGTTAAGTTAATAATTTTGGTTTTCCAATATACTGAACCATTAACAAATATACTGAAAAACTATCATACTCACCATACATTTTTAAAAGAATTAAAGTATAATAAAATACACAATACTAACTTTAATCTTTTTTTGCTCATTATCATAAACATCAATGATCATTTAATTGGGAACAAAGTACTACTTAAATGATAGAATCATAAAATTTTAAAAGTGAGTTATAGGATTTCAGAGACCACTTTGCCTAATTCTCACATTTTGCAACAGGAGAAGCAGACCCACGTTCATACAATTAATTTGTGACAAAGCCATCAATAGATCTGGTTCTACATTAAAGTTTCCCCCATCCAGAATGCAATAATAAAATGATAGATATCACAGAGATTATTAAGTTCAGGAATGCAACAAATATAGAAAGTAGAGTTTTATTTGTTCTTCTACTTTTTTAAAAAAATAAATTGTATATGGTACATGGCTCAAAATGTTTACCACTGGTTCTGACTTAGTTACGGGAAGTAAAAAACGGTTAACCAAGTATATTAAATTCCCTCCTGGAAGCTATGAACTGAGGGAATGTTACAGACAGCCAAGTATTGTTTTGGCACCAGTCATAAATTTTACCAGGAATGTTCTCAAGAAATGTCATGAATCTACTCCACAATAAATGAAGGAAATCAAATTAAATCGTTTGAATAGGGTAATCAAAAGAAAGGGTTTAGAAAGAAATAAGAGCTGCTATAAGTGACCTCCAAGATCACAAGTTGTTCTAAAATACCTCATACTTTGTAAAGAACTCATAGTTTAGAATAAACTTAAGCAGGACTAACCTTAGAAAGATATTCACAATACAGTGTTAAAAATAGAAAGTGGAAAAAGTATAATTAGCTCTACAAAGGCCCTCTACTAATATCAAAAGATGATATATTTTAAAGTGAAATAAAGTCTAGTATAATATATATGATAGCAAGAGACAAGATAGCAAGGTTATCCCTGAGTGATATGATCATGGGCGATTTTTCTTCTTTTTGCTCACGCTGATTTTTAATAATGCATTACTTCTTTTTAAAAAATACTGTAGGTGCTTTTGAAAAAAATAAGCAAATGGGTAGTAATTTTCTGCAAGGGTTTCACTTACAGAAGTTTCTTTTCATCTTTCTGTCCATCAGAGCTAAGTGAAGCAAATGGGTTCTCTGACAATCCAAAGCCCCTGTTCCTACTAGCTGAGGCTCCAGAATCAAAAGAGCTGAAAGATGGCTTTTCTTGATCTCTGCTGCCCCCCCATGGTGTTGGTTTGGAGAAACTGGATGGCTGAATGACACTGGAATATCTCTGGCTGGTGGTATTCCATCCACGTCTGTTACTACCTAAAATAAACAATAAAACAAAATAACTTTACTAGCAATCCTCTTTTAAATCTCAAAAATCTTCATTATATCTTGTCTTATTGTGTTTAGAATTATATAAAGATTCAACAAGTACCACACTTCTATTCATTTAAAATGATAATCTCTTCATTTTGATTTATATATAGCAGTCAGGTGTAATATCAACAAATCACACAATAGTCTGATTGCATTTTTGTTTAATGAGATTGAGAGGGCTATAAATCCATAGGAAAATAATCATATATTACTAAATTCAGCTGAGTAGTTTATTAAATAAATAATTATTTGAGAGTGGAGTAGACAGAAGGCATGCATCCTAAATCATAAGCTTCTTCAGGATAAAAAGCTGTGTTTGTATCATTCTTTCCTCCTCCACGTGGCCATATATTGTAGGATAGGCTGAAAAATGGACAATGAATTAAAGAGTTTGTTGAATAAAAAACATCAGATTCTATCCTTTGTACTTAAATAGATGCTTATGTCTACATGACTCAGTTTTCCCTCTGGGAAAACAACACCTACGCACCTATCTTTCACAGAGAGAGTACAGAGGTAACTTACATGTGATTGAAGTGTACCTAGTTCCTCTATGAGACTTCTAATACTTCATAAATAGCAAAATGAGTAGACAGGATTCTCTCCTGTCTCTATGTTGTCTTCTTTTTTTTTTTTTTTGACATGGGGTCTTGCTCTATCTCCCAGGCTAGAGTGGATTGGCATCATCAGAGCTCACTGCAAACTCAAACTCCTGGACTCCAGTGATCCTCCTGCCTAAGCCTTCCAAGTAGCTGGGACTACAGATGTGTGGCATCACACTGGGCTAATTTTTCTGTTTTTTCTAGAGATGGGGTCTCAATCTTGCTTAGGCTGGTCTAGAACTTCTGGCCTCAAGCAGTCCTCCTGCCTCTGCCTACCAGAGTGCTAGGATTACATGAGTGATCACTGAACCCGGCCTCTCTATAATTGTCTTTAATTTTATCACTTCAACAATCTCATTTACTCATCACTTCCTATTTAGGGCCAAAATAAAGGTAATGAGCCTTTTTCTGACTGAATTAGGAGATATTCCATCAAAAACATTAAAAATTGGAATGATGAGACATATGCTCAGTCATGAAAGTTCATCTCCCAACTCTAAACTACTTAATAAATCCAAAAAGAAAAGGGAGGACCAGATCCCTCAAGTATGAGTTAATGGTATCTTTTCCCCTAAAGTACCAAATTCTATCTGGGATGGCACAACTAAAATTCACTTCCATTTGTATGTCGCTTTTGGTTTTCATACTTACTTATAACTCTAGAAGCATTCATTTGTTTCTGGGGACTATACACCGTTTATCTGTCAAGTTTTATTTATACTTTTTTCATCCATCAATCTTTCCGTGCAACATTTGTTTTCTTTTCTTTTCTTTTTTTTTTTTGAGACAGAGTCTCGCTTTGTTGCCCAGGCTAGAGTGAGTGCCGTGGCGTCAGCCTAGCTCACAGCAACCTCAAAGTCCTGGGCTCAAGCAATCCTCCTGCCTCAGCCTCCCGAGTAGCTGGGACTACAGGCATGTGCCGCCAGGCCCGGCTAATTTTTTCTATATATATTAGTTGGCCAATTCATTTCTTTCTATTTATAGTAGAGACGGGGGTCTCACTCTTGCTCGGGCTGGTTTTGAACTCCTGACCTCGAGCAATCCACCGGCCTCGGCCTCCCAGAGTATTGGGACTACAGGTGTGAGCCATCGCGCCCAGCCGCAACATTTATTTTCTAATTACATTAAGAGAAAGTCTCCACAGAATGTCAAATATCACGCTCTGTTGTTCCTGAAAATATACTTATCAGATCTCCTGAGTCCTAATTTTTGGTTTGGAATATTTCACTAGACCAATTGCAGATGACCCAAAAGAAGTGTCTTTAAGAAGAGAGATGAGATGTGAAATCACGATGCAACACAAGGTTTCAAGGTCAGATGAATAAAGGAGGGAGTGAAGGAGACAGCACCTTGTGATACTTTAAAGCACTAAATTCCAGTGCTAAGAAAATAACACATAATTATTCGTCTGACCTTTATAATCCTGTGTTGTGCAATGGTTTCATGTCTGTTCCCTCCTCTCCTTGAAGACAAAAGCTTTAACAATGACATACATCCAGGGAGCAGGTCAACCTGGCCCCCACATTCCCTTTCCCCACAATCTGGAGAGTTCTTACCCCGCGTCCCACCTTCCCAATTTTACGAGCATGTGCGTTTTTCAGCGGTGTGGCTCTGCGGCTTTAATTAGATTTTCAAAAGACTTCGCGACTCCCCCACAATGAAAAGTCCCGATTCTGACCCAAGTCGTTAGCTTCTCTCTCGAAAAAAGAACTTAGTAAATATTATCTTCAAGGTGTCAAGCGAAGAAACCAAGTATACATAAGGATAGTAAAGCAAGGAGGCTCGGTGTCGACTCACGAGAATTTTTGCAATCACTGCCATTCACCGACAAGGTAGTTTAGATAGACACTTCCGATTTAAGCACTCATTGTTTGGCATGAGCATCCGGGGCCAAACGCCTGTCCTGGCCCGCTCAACTACAACCGACCACACGCCCAACCCTCGGCTAGAAATGTCGGGTAAAAACACAACGCGGGTCTGGTGGGCGGGGCCAACGAGGCCGCGACGCGGGCACATCCGGGTCACCTGACTGGCGCGAAGCGGCGCTGAGCCCAGCACTGGGACACCCGTGGGACGGCCCAGGCCATCCGGCCGGCCTCCTGCCAGGCCTTCCCCGCTCGGCTTGCGGCAGAAGATTGAGGGGAGCGTCACCTGAGGGCTGTTGCTGTGGCTGCTGCCGTCCCCCGCCTGCACCCCTGGCACCGGGATGTTCGTTCCAGCACCGGTCTCCAAAGCGGCAACGGCCTTGAAGGAAGAATTGACAGATGGTCATGGCGACGGCGTCGCCAACACAGGGGTTTTCAGTCAGCACCAGTCAGCTAGCAGAGGGCCCGGAGCAACCGAGGGCGCCTAACCCGCTACTGTGACGTCATCTTCTCGCGGCGGGAGAAGGCCCCTTCCCTCTTCTTCCGCTCCCGTAGCGCTGAGAGACGTGGATTCTAGCCAATAGGACTTGAGAAGAGCGGACTGCCGTGACGCACGGCCTGTGTCCGGGGAAGGCGGGATGTTTGAACGGTTACGTAGAGAAAGGGAATGCGTTTGACCCGGGTGCAGGGCCTCGGACTTTAGGGAGGCTTAAGGTCCGAAAAATGAGAGGAAAGCAGGTTAAATAAACGCAGAGGTTCAGTGAGGACCTGAGAGGAGAATTAGCTCTCATTTTAGAGGCCGAGGCGTCCTTTTCATTTGTAACTGCGGAGACAGTAAAAACTCTGGCTGAGAAAGTGGAAAATTGCCCAGGTATTCATTAGGATGGACAAGAAAGATACAGCCGGCTGTTATGTAATAGGAAACAATGTATCTTTTAAGGTTCTTTTTAGGACACACTGCAACGGAAGAGTATAATAACTCCTCTTTGAGTACTACATTCTTACACACTGGGAAACGTTCATTAAAGTCCAGCTACACTTTGTTATTTGAAATTACTTAAGAATGAAACATCCCATTCTTGCCTGGAGGATCTTAATCACTTTGACGCAGATGCAGCCTCAATTTCTACCCAGGTGCAGGGCTTCGAATAAAGGATTTCTGAAAACGTTCTATATTTTATTAATTTTGCAGTTTCCACGGAAATAAGACCCTATATTCATTTCTTAGTCCAGACCTGATGTTGATGCCTTTACACAAAGGTATCCTTTGCTTTGGGCCTAACAAAACGATTTCATTTAAATTTCACCTAAACTCCACTCTTCCCCCCAATACAATAACTACCTTTTATTTCGTATGGTGAGACCACCAACAGTCCCTCTGGTGCACAGTCTCCTTGGTTGCAATGAGTCAATAAATCTGACTTCGTTGGATTATAGATTTGTCTTGGTAGTTTTTAGGACGATTGGGTTGGGGTGAGCCATTGATCTTGCTCACCTACTTTGCATTTTTTTTAGCGTATTATGGGGTACATGTGTTAAGGTTACATATATTGCCCATGCCCCTCTCCCCCTCGAGTAAGAGCTTCAAGCACGTCCATCCCCCAAATGTTGCACATCTAACTCTTTGTGGTTGTATATACTCGTTGTGATTGTATATATCCTCCCCCCTCCCATCCTCCCGACACCTGATAAATGTTACTCTTATATGTCCACTTAGGTGTTGATCCGTTAATACCAATTTGCTGGTGAGTACATGTGGTGCTGGTTTTTCCATTCTTGAGATACTTCACTTAGTAGAATGGGTTCCAGCTGTATCCAGGAATATACAAGACTGCTCACCTACTTTGCATTTTGAGGACAGCAGAATCTACAGGAGCCCTGGGAACTACTAGTGCAAACTAGTTTTTTTTTTTTTAATCAATGTAATTCGTTTTCCTTGAAACAATCAAATTTATGTTAGAGTTACAGTACTAAGAACGTTTTCCTGAACCATTTTGAGACTATGTTGCCAACAATGTGCCATCACCCAAATACTTACTGTATATTTCCTACAAACAAGGACATTCTCCTACCTAACCACAACAGTCATCAAAATTAGGACTTTACTATGAATGATGCATTACTACTGTGTAATCCTTAGACTCCATTCATGTTTTGCCAAATGTCCCAATAATGCCGTTTAAAGGACCCAGTTCAGAATCATTGTGTCTTAGTCATATTTCATGTGTCTCCTTCAGTCTGGAACATTTCCTCAACCTTTCCTTGGATTTTCATAACCTTGACACTCTTGAAAATTACAGGTTAGTTATATTGCAGAAGTTACTCAATGAAGATGTTTGATGTTTTCTCACAATTATACTCAGATTATGCATTTTTGTTAGTATTATTATGGAAGTGATACTGTGGTTTTCATATTGCATGTTGCGCACAATTTCAATTTGTCCCATTATCTGTGATGTTCACTTTGATCACTTAAGGTAGTATCTGCCAATCTGCTCCACCTTAAAATTACTCTTTTCTTAATAATTTTGTGGGGAGGTACTTTGAAAGTATATAAAAATCCGATTGCTTAGTAAGCTTTTAGTTCATTCATTTATTCCTATCGGTATGGACTCACGATTTCCAGTTTTATTCCATGGGTTATGATCCATTTCTATCATTTCTTTTAAAGAGATAGGGTCTTGCTCTGTTGTTCAAGTTGGAGTATGGTGGCCTGATCATAACTTACTGCAAACTGAACTCCTGGTCTCAAGCGATCCTCCCACCTAAGCCTCTAGAATAGCTCAGAATACAAGTGCACATCACCATGCCTGGTTAACTTTTGTTTTTTGGTAGAGATAGGGTCTCATTATGTTGCACAGGCTGGTCTTGAACTTCTGGGTTCAAGTGAACCTCCCAAAGTGCTAGGATTACAGGTGTGAGCCACTGCATTTGACCCCTATAATTTATTTTGATGTTCCAGTCATCCCCAGTTTGACTAGTGGGAACCCCTTTAAGCGCTTTTGTCCATTTGACAAAGGACAAAAAAATCCCCATGATGATTTGAGCACTTCTTTACTTTCTGAGCCAAAGAGATGCTGTAGGCTAATTTTTATATTTTCTCTGCTCCAGTCCTGGAATCAGTCATTTCAAGGAGCCTGGGGTCCTTTTGGTAGTACTTAGAAACCAAGATCTGAGCTCTAAGTATGCTCATTGCTATTGTGATGTCTTTAGTCCCAGGCCCTTTCATGAACCTTGCTAGAAAACACACATACATTTATATCAGTATATATTTTTATTTTTTATTTTTTTTGAGACAGAGTCTCACTCTGTTGCCCGGGCTAGAGTGCCACTATGTCAGCTTAGCTCAAAGCAACCTCAAACTCCTGGGCTCAAGCAATCCTTCTGCGTCAGCCTCTCATGTAGCTGAGACTACAGGCATGTGTCACCATGCCTGGCTAATTTTTTCTATGTATTTTTAGTTGTCCAGCTGATTTCTTCTTTTTTTTTTTTTTTTAGTAGAGATGGGGTCTCACTCTTGCTTCAGGCTGCTCTCGAACTCCTGAGCTCCAATGATCCACCTGCGTCTGCCTCCCAGAGTGCTAGGATTACAGGTGTGAGCCACCGAGCCTGGCCAATATCAGTACGTATTTTTATATCTATATGTATGTATTGAGAACTGAGTTCACACCAATAATCTCTAATTCCAATCCAAGATGACAGGATTCATTTTATTTTCCTCCTATAGTTGTAAAACTCCCTTCTTTGATAGTGAGAAACTAGGTTTCCATTATTTTTAATATATTTTGCTATCTGCTTGTATTAACCAGTATCTCTTTGTAGCCACTGACTTCTCATACCTGTAAATGCCAGCATGTGTAAAGACTTTGCTGGGATCAAAGACCTAAACAATACCAGTGGTGGCTGAAGCTTAAGTGATGGTAAGCACAGTGTTCAGTGAAGGTGGAGAAGGGCAAGGTCAGAATCCTGGTTGTCTAGGTGGTGCGCTGTGTGAGACAATGAGAGTCTAGGGCTGAGGTTTACAGAACTTGGTAGTAATAATTTTGGTGACGGGTATAGGTGGAAATCAGGAGAGTGGGATTACAGAAAGGAAACTTCTAGTGATTTCAAGATGGCAGAGTAAAAATACTTGTTTTCCCCTTCCTCTCAAATATCTCAAAAGGGAAAACAAGCAAAAACACCATCTTTGATGATACTAGGAGATATACATAATCTCAAACCACAATTTATGAACACTGAATGCAGATGGAAGAAGAGTAGAAAGTAAATTTAAACTTGTCTACTTAGACAAGTAGAAGGTCAAATTAAATTTGTGTAAGGTGGACATGAGTCCCCAGAAGGCCATAAAGCCTGAGGAATTAAGAGCCACCAGGTACCACAGAAGGGTGGATTGTGTTGAAACCTGTATAAGGTATGGTTAGAACTTAGCTCCCAAAACCCACCAAGTGAGCCAAGTATCTCAATTTGATAGGAGATAGGTATCTTCCTTGAAAAAAGGGAATGAGAGGCTTCAGATTCCAGGACAATGGGTACAGAGAGAGCTTACGCTTATTGAATGGTGACTTAGAATCCCCTTTGCCTGAGCTCCAGAAATCCTGCAGCTAGGCTTACAGGTCCCCTTTTTCTAATTTGCCCTCCCTCCTCCCAAAGGAAAAGAAATTGTAGGATTATTTTCTACAGAATCAAACATCCAGAAAAATACTTATGTATTTCTCATGAATTCTCAACAAAAGCAGCTTGGTCATTTGTTCGCCACATAATAAAGTTCATCCTTATATTCCCAAATTATCACTAATGTTTCATTTCAAATGTAAATGCACAGCCAGGGACCATATATTTGAGGACAGGCACCAACAAGAAAGAATAAACAACAGAAGTTAGAGGAAACAAAAGCTTAAAAAAATGTTAAAGAAAATATCCTCAGAGGATAACATGAAACAAGAACACCATACCATACAGAACGATCATAAAAAGAAAATGCTCTTGGAAAACATGGACAGTGGGAACAAATTAGAGGGTTGGAAGAGAAAGTCAGAGGAATCCTTTATAACAGGGATCCCCAACCTCTAGTAAGTTGTATAATTATTTCACTGTATATTACAATGTAATAATAAAGTGCACAATAAATATAATGGACTTGAATCACCCTAAAACCATCCCTGTCTGTGGAAAACTTGTCTTCCATGAAAATGGTCCCTGGTGCCAAAAAGTTTGGGGACAGCTGCTTTATAAGACTCAAACTAGATCTTGAACCTCATTTTACAACTTTTGTCATGAGAGAGTGCATAAAGTTCTGGAAAGTAAAAAGCTTTCTAATTAGTAAGGATAATATTTCAGACAATTTTCTAGCACAGACTATTTTTTTAATTTTGATTTTTCCTAGTTTAAAACATCTTGGGAAAAAGGAAAGTTAGGAAGATAAAAGTGGATTCAAGCTTTTAAAGGTTGTTTGAGGCAACTAAAATAAGGATTTATCAAGTGTTGAATGATGCAACCTATAAATATCTTTTTGTGTAACCAAACTATTTGGATTTAGTGAGAGCTGTTTTGGTGCGATGTTGGAGTAAATTGGATTTTCTCAAGTCTTTGGTATATGTTAAGAGTATTAAACTTAAAAAGCAAAATTTCCTCTAAACATCTCCTTTACCCTGGCATATACAGCAAATCCAGAATTTTTCATGGTAATAATATATAAGACAAAAGGAATATAGGCTCCTTGGTTGAATAATTATTTACTATATGGCTCATTTTGATTTTGTTAGTAGTATATCAAAATAATTCATGACAAAATTTTCATGAGAATATGTCAAATTTTTGAAAGCTAAGCCACAAAGTCACAACTGTAATTACTATTTTTTATAAGAAGTTTTTTTCAATGCTAAAGTCTCATGTTCAAATTGTCATTTTTGATGCTGTGTCATCAAAATGATGTCATTGCAAAGGATATAACATTAACATATCAAATGTCTACTAAAAAAGAACTTTACAAAGTAGGATTTTTTTGGAAAAAAGTAACAGATAATGTACTTGTCATTATTCTGGAATTGTACTTTTACCCATTATTCTGGAATTGACAATTTTGTACAGTATTTCCAAGGCAGAAAAAGACAATAATTAGGAATTATGATACAAATTACTAAGGGGGAAAAAACTTTATTATAAACTACATCAAACCTGTCCACATACTTTCTATAGTGTGTTCTAGTTAGTTGACACAGCTGAAAAAGACGAGTATACTACAGATATCTTAAACAGTGTTTAAGATATCTTAAACAGATATCTTAAACAGTATTCTATAAGAGAGATTATCAACATTAATATAACCATATTATAAATATTCTGCCCTCAAAAAAATTAAACTAGGTACATGTTTTCAATGAAGTGCAAAGTTCAAAATCACACATAAAAATGGTCAGATCTAGAGACAGAAAGATTAGTGGTTGCCTAGGACTCTGGTATTTGGGGGGTTCTGGGTTCAATAGTGTCTCCCCAAAATTCATGTCTACCCAGAACCTTAGAATGTAACCTCATTTGGAAATAGGGTCTTTGCAGATGTCTTAATAATTAGTTAAGATAAGGTCATACTGGATTGGGGAGAGGGAAGGCTATACTGTCCTTACAAGAACACCAAGTAAAGCTATAGGACACGGGAAAAGGCCATGTGAAGACAAGCAGAGAATGAAGTGAAGCAGCTATAAGCCAAGGAATACCAAGGATTGCTGACAACCACCAGGAACAAGGGGAGAGGCATGGGCAGTTTCTGCCTTAGAGTCTTCTGAAGGAACCAATCCTGTTGACACCTTGATTTAGGACTTCTTGCCTCCTGAACTGTGAGAGAATACATTCTGTTGTTTTAAGCCACCAAATTTGTGGTAATTTGTTACAGCAGCCCTAGGAAGCCAATACAGGGAGAAAATAAGGAGACATGGCTAATGAGTATAGGGTTTCTTTTTGGGGTCATGGAAATATTCTGAAATTATAGTGATGGCACAACTCTGTGGATATACTAAAAATCACTGAAGGGTACACTTTAAATAAGTGAATTGTATGGTATGTGAATTATATCCCAATAAAGCTGTTGAGTACATTTAAAAAACCTACATAAGTATTCCTATTATGTTTTTTCTAATTCATTTTAATTTAAGCATTTTTAGGGTTTAAGACTATTATAACCTCCACATAAAGAAAACTGAAAATTAAATGACATTGTTTCACAAATTCTAATAACCATTACTTAACACATTTAAAATGAAGAAGGAATAGAACTGAGCAGTCTGTTTTAAGTTAAAAAATATTTAATATCATCAGATAAAAACATCGATGGTGACGGCTTTACATGGCTCATTCCATACATAGTGAAAAGGGCAAAACATTGCTAGGAAAGAAATGAGTACTTGGGTTTGCAAAAGGTTTATTGACCACATAAAAACAATGAATAGAAGATGATATCTATTTAACTCATATTACTCCAAAACTATTTAGAGACAACTGGGTTAAATATCTCTGATATATTCTGCTAAGAGAAAAGAAGTCATGTATCTTTTTAATCCATAAGAAGTTCAAAGTCAACCCTGATAATGCGGTACAACTAGCAGTGCTTTTCTAATGATCTAGAAATTTGCTACAAATAGCTTTATTTTTCTAGTTAATCATTCTTATGATTGGATTTTTTGTAAGAGTGAGGATTAAAGAAGTGGAATCCTTTTTTAACCACTGGGTAAAATAGTGACATAAGTTAATGATGGGTGCTAAGCTTAACATTGCATGTTAAAAAGATGGAACATATTTAATTGACTGAATATATTTCGTGAGGAGTTGGACAGATTAAGTCCCAAAATCTGTTTATAAAGTTTTATGGAGTGTGTATGCCTTGACTCACTCTGGCTTGCTATTAAAATGGAATACATTTGGCACTAAATGAAACAAATGAAGACAAGCAAAACTATGTGAGACTAAGCTGCTCCATCAGAGTTGCCCATTTTGACTTACAATTCATACTATTTCTTAGTTCTTGATTGAACAGAAACAAACAGACCTAACTACACAGCACTTCTGTGATGTATGAAAATAGAATCTAGAGCTAAGATGAGCCTGCTTCACTGATGAGCCAATTCCCCACTCTGCCAAAATTATAGTTACAAATGTGAAATTCATATTTTCACCAAATGCCTATAATTTTTCAAGTTTTCTTGCTAGATATGTTCTTGGTTATATGGCCAGCTAAAATATGGTCTTTGAATTAAGTAAGGAAATCCATATAAATGAAACATTTGACAGGGACCTTACTTCACTTGAAACTTTCTTTAACAAAACACCAAACCAAAACTTTGTAACCAAACTCTTGGAACAAAGCACTGGTGGCCATATTTTTTTTTTGAGTCTAATGAGTCTTGAAGTCCACTCATTTTTCATGTTTCAAGGGTCTCTTCATTTGCTCCACAAGTATCAACAACACAAATTAAACAACTTGTGACTGGAAAAGCACGGACTTTGGAATTGGCGACCCATTTGTCTGTTTCAGTATTATACTCGAGAATGTGTCCTAATCGACCCACACCTTGAAAACCAGCCAAGACATAAACTATAGAACCAACTGCTGCACACTTCACTGTGACACCCTTCCATGGCATTGGTGACACCATCTTCCATTCATTCAATTTAATATCGTAATATTCCACATTGTCCAGACCACCTTCAAAAGAGTAAAACATGAACATGAAAAACTATATGAACAATTCTCTTAAAGTAATTTTTTGTATTTCTCCAATATTTTATTATAAAAGTTTTTAAGCACACAGAAAAGTTGTAAAAATTGTACAATGAATACCCACATACCCGCCACCTAAATTCTTATTCTTATAATAGAAATTTATTTTAATTTATCTTTTTTTTTTTTTTTTTTTTTAGAAACAGTGTCACTCTGTTGCCTAGGCTGGAGTGCAGTGACTCAATCATAGCTCACCACAGCCTTGGACTCCTGGCCTCATGTGATCCTTCTGCCTTGGCCTCCCAAAGTGCTGGGATTACAGGCATGAGACACTGTGCCTGGTCTAGAAATTTAACTTTAATTTTTAAATATTGCTATTTTTTTCTACAAAATTAAAAATGTTCTATTTATTCTGGAAAAAACACAAAGTAAACCAGTCAGTGATTTCCCCTTGGATTAACTTTGATTATAATTATTCAAATGTCCTTCTTTTTCCTTCTATCTTTTAGCAGTTTATGGAAAATAGCAATGGATGGGGATGGGAGAAGGGAAAAAGTTATTTATTTGTTAGACTTAAGTAATGCTTAAATGTATTGACTAAAATTAAGTTTGTGGATTATCTCTAGATTCGGGTCGGACTCCCTGTTATTCAAGACAATTATTTAAGATTCTTTTTAGTACACAATTATTTAAGAAAATAAAAAGGTCAAATTTAGTCATTTAAAAAATAATAATATTAATATTTTCATGAAATGTTTAAAAATGTTTAGGAAACTTTGCCATTTAGAACCTGGAAACAAGTCCTAAAGCTTGTATTTTAAAAGTTTTTAAAGGTTTTTAAAGTTCAAATGTTTTTACTGCTTAGCAGTTCTTAAACTGGTTACCATTCTCCAGGGCGTATCTGGAAATGGATGGGAGCCATCTGAGACTGCTACAATGACTAGTGGCCACTAGTGACATTTCATAGACAGGGACTGTTTAACATCCTGCAGTTTTTTTATCAAATATATTCCCAGAAACTATAAAAATAGATATGATATATGTGGTAAATGCTTGTATCTAGATTTTAAGAAAGGATTCAATAATTTAAGAAAGGATTGGCATACTCATTAGGAAAGTGGAAAAGTGAATTAATATCACGTACCCAAACCATTTTGACCACCCACAGCAAATATCTTGTCTTTTACAAATACCAGCCCATGATTCTTCCTGGCCTCAATCATTGGACACAGCTCAGTCCATCTGAAAAAAATCAAAGAAAGGGTTTAGTGTATTTATTCACAGGAAGTAAAGGGACTCTTACACTAATAAGAAAGGTCTATTATCCTAATTAAGTGCTTATTTACTACTCACATGTGTACATACACACAAAATGTCTGGAAGGCCAGAAAACAAAAGTTTAACAATGATTATGGGTAATCGATTATAGGTTGGGTAAATAGAGATTTTATTTTTTTCGATTCTGATAGGATTTAAGAAATGGGGGATATCTGGAGACTATTAACATATCTTTGGAAGAAATCCATTTCCTGTGGTTCACAATAGCTTGTAAAATGGCAACAAAAAAGGAGAGAAGCTACTTAAAGAGAATATAAAGCACTAATTATATCACATATGGTTTTAATTAATATTTATGTATAAGTAAAATAAACTTTTAGTGGGCCTAAAGCAATCAGCACATCAGTCATATTTGTTACTATGGACACATTCATCTTTAAATCTATACTAAGAACTTCACATAGCTCTGATAAAAAAAAAAAAGGACTGTATCCTGTCAAGTTAGTAATTTATTATCACTTTGCTGTGTTCACAATCACTATTATAAATAATGAAATTGAGAATATAAATGTGGACACAAGTGTTGAAGAATATTAATTCACAGGTAGCAGCATCATACACATACACATACATAGACAATTTTGTGTGATTTTTCCCTGAGATTCAATCCCTTCTTCTGCATACACTCCCGTGTCTGACATTTGTGACTGCGAAGGTGGTACCGGCACACAGGCTTGTGCTTTTAACAGCTAACATACCAAAAGATGCCAAACAACAATAACAAAAGGGAAACTTGGCATAAGTGTAACTCTCTAAGACAGTTTTTTATTTTTTTTTTTTATTATTATTTTTTTTGAGACAGAGTCTCGCTTTGTTGCCCAGGCTAGAGTGAGTGCCGTGGCATCAGCCTAGCTCACAGCAACCTCAAACTCCTGGGCTCAAGCAATCCTCCTGCCTCAGCCTCCCGAGTAGCTGGGACTACAGGCATGCGCCACCATGCCCGGCTAATTTTTTCTCTCTATATTAGTTGGCCAATTAATTTCTTTCTATTTATAGTAGAGACGGGGTCTCACTCTTGCTCAGGCTGGTTTCGAACTCCTGACCTCAAGCAATCCACCCGCCTCGGCCTCCCAGAGTGCTAGGATTACAGGCGTGAGCCACCGCGCCTGGCCTCGGTTTTTTATATTTCTTAAAACAACTTGATAAATGTAACTTTATCAAACATAATTATAGCATAATGATTAACTCTGAAATATTAACAATTCTTTTGTTGTCTGTTTATTTATTGCTTTTTGTTTTAAAAGTGGCTTGATAATCATGACTCACTTTTAGAGCAGCATGACTCCTGTTTTTTAGGAAAAACAAACATGGTCATCCAGGTGAAATGACCAGCATGCAGCTTAGAAGTGGGAGAGCTATTAATAGTAAAGACTAGATCGTCACTGCTTCTCCATGTAGTGAGCTTTATAGAGTGAGCTATTATTATGCATTCAACATAGTATTTGACTTGAAAAAGTTCAATTTACGTACCTCTTTCTTCTCTAAATACTATGTCAATGATATAATGTGAGAGTATGTGTATTTTCAAATCTCCTGAAGGTTTAGAAGGCAGTTCCACAAACTCTCCTTCCTCCTATAATTCACAGGCAGAGTATATACCAGGTCTCTGCTCTTCCAATCTGAAGTTTATTTTTTTAAGTGAGGCCTGTCACTTTAGAACAATATGAAGTTTAATGTTTAGAAGGTTTTCTTAAAATTATAACTACTCAAACTATGTCATGTTGTTTCCATAGGCTTAATTTCTTTTTTCTTTCTTCAGACTGTTACTCTAAAATGGTTTATTATGAGCTTTTCCTCTTTTTTCCAACTGCTTTTTAAAAACTGATATATAAGGATTGTACATATTTTTGGGGTACATGTGATATTTTCAAACATGTATATAATGTGTAATGATCATATTCAGTAATAGAAATGTTCATCACCTTGAACATTTTTCTTTGTTTTGGGAACATTCCAATTCTTCTCTTCTAGCTATTTTGAAATATATAATAAATTACTGTTAACTATAGTCTCCTTACTATGTTACTGAACTAGTCTTATTCCTTCTATCTGACTGTATGTTGTACCCATTAACCTACCATTCTTCATCCCCCACCCTTCCCTGCCTCTGGTAACCAACATTTTACCCTCTACCTTCTTGGCAGCTACTTTCTTAGCTGCCACATGAGTGAGAACATGTGATATTTGTTTTTTGGTGGTCCACAGGCTTAATTTCTTAGCTTTCAATTAAACACATTCTATTATAAAACACTTATGAAAAATGTCAAAATTGGAAACAAAAATTCTTATGAAAAATAACTAGGTTATAGTGAGCTATGATTGTGCCACTGTAGTCTAGCCTGGGCAACAGAGCAAGACCCTTTCTCTAAAAAAAAAAAAAAAAGAAAAAGAAAAAATAACTTAGATGGCTAGATCACATTTTATAAAGGAAATCATAGCAGTATGTAACTTACTTAAGAGTTGGCTAATTCACACTATCTTTTCATTTATGAATATTTAAGGGCATTGAAAAGAACACAAAATTCAAATTTAACACATTAGATTCAATATATAAAAAAGAAATGCTAAGTCTTGTAAGTTTTTTTTTTTTTTGAGACAGAGTCTTACTCTGTTGCCCAGGCTAGAGTGAGTGCCGTAGTAAACAATCCTGCTACCTCAGCCTCCCGAGTAGCTGGGACTACAGGCATGCACCACCATGCTCGGCTAATGTTTTCTATATATATTAGTTGGCCAATTAATTTCTTTCTATTATAGTAGAGACCGGGTCTCTCTCTTGCTCAGGCTGGTTTCAAACTCCTGACCTTTAGCAATCTGCCCGCCTTGGCCTCCCAGAGTGCTAGGATTACAAGGGTGAGCCACCGCACCGTGCCATAAGTTTTTTTTTTTTTTTTTTTTTTGAGACAGAGTCTCGCTTAATTGCCCAGGCTAGAGAGAGTGCCCTGGCATCAGCCTCGCTCACAGCAACCTTAAACTCCTGGGCTCAAGCAATCCTCCTGCCTCAGCCTCCCCAGTAGCTGGGACTACAGGCATGCGCCACCATGCCCGGCTAATTTTTTCTATATATATCAGATGGCCAATTAATTTCTTTCTATTTATAGTAGAGACGGGGTCTCACTCTTGCTCAGGGTGGTTTTGAACTCCTGACCTTGAGCGATCTGCCTGCCTCGGCCTCCCAGAGTGCTAGGATTACAGGGGTGAGCCACCACGCCCGGCCAGTTTTTAAATATTCCTGAAACAGAATATTTATCCAGTTCTAAAAAATACTGAGGTTGCAAAATTCCTTTATACTTTTTCTCTGCTATTATGAACAAAAATATATTGATTTACAATGATACTGCCTACATAAGAATCTCCAAATTTAGAAGCCTGGAGATTATATGGTTATGGTTTCCACTTTAAGTGATTTTTTGGAAATGAAAAAATAATTAGGCAGCAGGATGAATCAGATTACAGTTTTCCAACTAGTATGCTGTAACACTCTTTAAGCACAGGATTTAAGTAAGGTAGAGGTTCATATGGAAGGGAGGACAATTGGTATACACCCCTTCTTCTGTGGTTTGGGACAAGATGGAGTAGATATATAGATGAATTGATAGATGATAGGATGAGGATAAGGGACAGCCTTAGACTGTCCTGGCAAGTGCAAGATATGTTTTGAAAAACACTTGGAAACAGTATATTTGAAGATCTCAAGAGATTTCCTAGTCTCCACATTTTAGCTAAAGGTAAATTTCAAGACAAGTTGCTTTTACTGTTACTTGCATTGGCAATTAGTTGAGCAAAAAATGAGAAAAGAACAATTGTAATTACCTTTTTACTTGGGAAAGAAGCTACTGATTATGTTTCCTTAAATCTTTTAAAAATAAGTGTGAGGTATAAATAGATAAATGCACATTTATATGCATAAATGATCACTTTTTATAATTAAGTTCTTATCTCAATTAAAAAAAAGCAGTAGCTGGAATGGAAGACTTCTATGTTTTGTAGTCTGGCAATATTTCCTAAATATAAAGCTTAAAGCACAAGAGTTTTGGTGCATTTTTTTTTACACAACATTCAAGTTAAACATATTTACCCACTAATTTGTTTTGGTAAAGGAAGAACAACGGGCAATCTGGCATGTGATCAAGTAAGTTTTCTTAAAGCTCTTTGGATGTATTGACAAAAGGTATGATTGGGATATCATCTGTTTTGTTTCCTCATTAGCTTTAATGTCACTGGATTTAACACCCCCATCATTAGTTAACAATTAGCATATTTCCTTTGGCTACACTGATGGTACATCATTAACTACAAGGTCAGAAAAACTTTTAAAAAATTTCTTTATCATTTTGCCTTTTTAAGAGCAGTTGTTTCCTAGGTGATTTAAGGATAATTTTGTTTAATAAATATGAATTCAAACATACTTTAGGAAGTATAAACCCCAAACATTATATCTAGCTGCATGATTAATGCCTTGAACCAATATGTAGTATTTCTACTTAAGTGCAAATTTACTACTCATCATAAGTTCCCCCCTATATTTCCTCACCTCTGAAACACAAGTATCTTTTGACTTTCATGAATCAGATGTGTCTCATTCGTAGGCATTTACTGCACAAGCAGGATCAGAAAGAGAGGGCTTCCAATTTGGTATAAGGTCAAGCCATTTCTTAAGGTATAAAGGAAGAGTAGAGGTTGTAAATATGCCATTGACACTAACACATTCAGAAGTTTATGTACATTCTTAACTCCAGAACTAAATTCTTGCTGGGCACAGTGGCTTGCTTCTGTAATCCCAGTGACTCTGGAGGCTGAGGTGGTAGGAGTGCTTGAACCCCAGAGTTTGAGACCAGCCTGGGCAAGACAGCAAGACCCCCAACTCTAAAAAATAAAAAAATAAAAAATTAGCTGGGTGTGGTGGCATGCACCTGTAGTCTCAGCTACTTAGGAAGCAGAGAAGGGAGGATTGCTTGAGCTCAGGAATTCAAGGTTCCACTGAGCTGTGACTCCAGCTTGGGCAGCAGAGCAAGACCTGTCTCAAAACAAACAACTTAATTCTTCTGTTGAGTTCCTTTTGCCTTTTAACATTTTCTACTGGCTTACAGAATACAATTCACTGTGAAATTAGAGTTTTAAATGGATACATACGTTTCTGTGGCAGGATCATAAACTTCACAGGAATTAAGCACTCTCCCAGAAACATTGTTCCCTAAACTTCCACCACAAACATAGATCAAGCCATTGGCTTCCACCATCCCGTGGCTGCAGCGCTGAGTCAGCATGCTAGGCTTTGTGTGCCAACTTTCAGTTCTGGTATCGTAGCACTCAAATAAATACAGAGCTGAGTTTCCTGCAAAAGAAAAAGGCCCCATCATGCTTAACTTATGAGTATGGGTTTGGAGTGAACTGAGTCATTAGTTATGGGAGGGCAGAATTTAGGGTTGTAGAATCATTTTTTATATTCAATCAACAATAAAATGCACAAATAGTTCAAGAAGCAGCTAATAACTCTATTTGTATAGACCTTGGAAAACATTCAAAAAGGGATCTGTTGGAAAGACATATTTTTTGGTAATTAAAATTTAGAATGTGGCTTGATTTCAAAACAAATACTAAATAACAAACATTATATATGTCTTTAAGCCCAGTTGTGCATAATGGTAATCATCCAAACTTCAGATGTTTACATATAGTAGAAAAACATAGCTACTTAAAGATGGTAAATCCACATCTTAAAATATAAAAACTATTATTTGATAATATCCTAAGGCTTATTTCATATTCTATAATAACTACTGTACCATTAATAAAACTATACTGACTACTCTCACTGATTGTGTGGGTAAATCCTGAAGTCACATTATTGTTGAGTATCCTCTCTCTCAAGGTATCAATGTATGTTTCTGGAGTATTTTGACTATACATTTTAAAAGCAAAATATATCCATCATGTTTTGCAACTTCTGCATATTGTAGGAGCTCAATAAAGAATTTAGAAATGGCCGGGCGTGGTGGCTCACGCCTGTAATCCTAGCACTCTGGGAGGCTGAGGCGGGCTGATTGCTCGAGGTCAGGAGTTCGAAACCACCCTGAGCGAGACCCCGTCTCTACTAAAAATAGAAAGAAATTAATTGACCAACTAAAAATATATATACAAAAAATTAGCGGGGCATGGTGGCACATGCCTGTAGTCCCAGCTACTTGGGAGGCTGAAGCAGGAGGATCACTTAAGCCCAGGAGATTGAGGTTGCTGTGAGCTAGGCTGATGCCATGGCACTCACTCTAGCCTGGGCAACAAAGTGAGACTCTGTCTCAAAAAAAAAAAATTTAGAAATGATGTTATTAAAGATCAAATGCTCTTTTCCTTCCCAAGAAAAAGAAGTTAGAACTTTATCTCATCCTCACCACTCTGGGCTAAAGCCAAATGATTTAAAAACAAAGCACCACCATCCTTATAATTCTCCATTGCAAACAAGGTCTATTAAAAATAAAGATCAGAGAATAACAGAAGCAGCAATGGTCATGACCAACAATAACTTCTTCTTGACTTTTAAAAACATTTTCAATTTGGTAGATTCAGTAGGCGGACACTAGGGGAAAATATATAGTATATAAAGCAGATATTTAAAAAAAACCTGCTATTTAAGTAAAAAACTTAGTAAATGGCAAAGAAATTATCTACTACACCAAAGAACAGTTACTGTCACCTTTAAGAGTTATAGTATTTGAAATATGCTATATTCTTTACATTCTGGAGAATGCTTTTAAAGAGTAGAAAAAGTCACTTCTTAAGTTGCATTTAGGAAATCATAATTTTTCTTATATTTATTTGACACATTGTAGGGGGTAAAAACTTAAAACAGATAAATAAATATGCTCTTCAAATGTAAAACATTCTCTGGGCTAATATCAAAATCATCAAAAAAATATATATATAATGTTTAAATTCCGTACCTTAGGCTTCCTTAGTCTTCCTAGTTTTCTCTATAAGCCCATTATTTAGCTAAAGAAATTACTTGAAAAGATGAATGGATTAAAAGCCATTAGGTGTCTAGTCTACACCTAGAATATTCATTTAGAAAAATTATTTATTTAGAAAAAGACCACTACTAGACCCTAACAAATCATCCAATAAGAAAGGCTTTTTTATACCTACACTTATATCCTGTTCTGCTAAAATACCACTACCAGTCATTAGATTAAAAACTTAAAGAATAAGGCAAATGAAAAAGATTGCTCTTTTTTCCTGATAAAAACAAAGTTAATATGGATTTAAAAAGCATGAACATATAAAGAGTTCTTAAAAGGTCTATGAACTCTGAAATCTTTAAAGCAAATAATATTATGTACCCAAAACAACTAATCTAGAGCTAAAATAAAGATGGTGTCAACTAACACTTCATCATGATTAAAAAAAAATGTGTATTCTAGGAAGCTAAAGTTTTTGTAAATTAATGATTTATAAAGGAATAAGGTAAACCTTCAGAGAAATGGGCTCTGTGACAGATGTGTTTAAATTATCCAAAAAAAGTATCTGGACAAATAATACTAATTGCTTATTTAAATATGAAAGACCAGACACTTGGCTTTCAAGCACATGCCGGGAACAAAAATACTTAAGAAATCCTTACCTACTTCTGAACCTCCAGATGTATAAATTTTGCCTTCTGCAGCACAAGCAGCAAGGCTGTCTCGAGGTGTTGGAGGGCCCAGTTTGGAATACCAGCTATCCTTCACTACATTATAGCAGTCCATTCGTTTTATGGGGAAAAGCTGAGAGCCACCCAAAATGTATACTACATTGTCCCAAAACACACATGCTGCATCTCTTCGCTTTTCAAAGGGGCAGCGGATGTCTGTCCAGCTATAATCCTGTAACAGGAAAGGACAGGAAGATTTCAGTATGAGAAAAATATAATTGAAAAAGACAACACAAAGATATAGTCAAGAAAATACAAAATATAAGAATGTGTTAATTTACTAGAATACATACACAAATGTTTGGCTTGAGATTATTACTAATTTAATCTTGTGTGATTTCTTCAGAATGGTGAGATGGGGCAGAGGGCAAGAGGAACGCACACGACTGCTTTGGGTCTTTTCTGGCTCTAAAATAAACTTTAATACATTTGAATATATTACCACCTTTTTTCCCTTCTGTTACTGAAGATAAAAACACAAGAAAATTCTAAAATTATTTTCTTTAAAAGCCTCTTTTTCAAATGTAAGTATCTCCATCCATTCCCTGCCAGATGTATAGAGCATAAAAAATTAATGGATAACCTAAATTTCAAAATGCCATTAACTTACTGTTAATCTAGAGCCAGAAGATATTTTTTGGGCATCTGAGATATTTTCTATAAATACTCAGTTAAGCCAATGTAGTTTGTTGGACTCTTAGAATTATGATACTAAATATTTGAGTAATCTGTTCTGAAAAGTCTGGACACTCCCATTTTCTCTCCAATGATTAGAAACAAGCACCTATCAGTACCTCACAGTAAGGGCTGTTCACAGCACCACTGTTTCCTGACTATGTTTGTGCATCCAAGGATGCTTGTGCTGCCCGCCCATGTATGTGTGCCAGAATGTTCCCAAAGTTATAGCATCTTAGACTCCCCCCTTTTTTGAATAAAGGCAGCTACAGTGTTCTTGGTGCTTTCTGAAAATAGATGAAAATAATCAGGGTCATGGAGGAATCCAAATAGTTTTCAATATCACTGTGATTATTAATGTTGAGTTCCCTTTGAGAAAATTCAACTGATACCCATCATGCTGGTATCCAGGATTTTATGCATTCATTGGACTAGATCAAAGCATCATAGAACATCAGGAATGGTCTCTTAGGAAAGAAAGAGCTTCTAATATGGAAAACTTTGACTCCTGACAAGGAAAAACATTCTGCTTTTAGGTGACCAGGAAAACAGCCTTAATTGCCTAGGACTTTGTTCCTAAATTAGGATCTTTGTCCCCCTGTGTTACTCAGTAGTATACCTATTGGTAAGCAGACAAAACTGTATGATAAACGTAACATCTTCCTGAAACTTTGGTTCTATTCAATGGGGACTGCAAAATGGGGGGAAAATATTCTTAATTGTTCTTTTAGATAAACTGTATACCACAGAATGAAAGAAAGAGATAAAATCACCATATTCTACAAGGAATAATCCCTCAAAGATAAAATAAATGATTGTCTTACATATTCTGTAAGTCTACTCATAATTCCTATTTGACAAAGTGTATTTAAGCAGAGAAATGTAATTCCATTAATAAACTCAATGAATCTCAAATTTTGCCACTCATATCTAATTTATTTGGTGTTTATTATTACAAAGCTATATGAGAACTTCTTCATAACTTTAAAAGATACTCTCAAGTACATTATATTCCCATGCTCTTCCTTAATTATAGGATGGGAAAGTTCTTTTAAATAATCTCCAAGACTTGCTGCTCTTCAAATTAAAAAATAACTACCCCTGTGGCTGGAATTAAAAAGAAAAACACACAATGCTTTCTTTGAGCTAGATGTGCTTAAACATTTAGACATTAGGATATGAGATTTCAAAGAATGAAATAATTCCAAAGAGTTTGGTGACAGAATAGTTCTAACTTTCTAAAACTACTCATGGGTTAGAGTAGGGAATAAATTGGTGCTTGTATGTACCTGTCATATAGGACTTGGTTATGCTTCAGATTTAAGAATTAAAATAAATTGCTCTCCTTGAAATACTAGTGCAAGAAAAAAATGATTAGCCTGTGTGTGTGTCTGAGAGAAAGTGACAGAGAGAGGAAGATAAAAGAGAAAGTGAGAGAAAGAGGAATAGGCACATACTTCTACCTACTTGCAATTTGGGCTCTAATTTCCCCAGAAATCCTCAAATTTTTAAATGTTTAATGACAATTCTGATAATTGCCAATGGTCATTGTACATGTCAGACACTAAGTTTGATAAACACTAACTATATAAAATATTGTGCCTAACAGTTCATCTTCTAGGCAGATAAGTAAAATGTCCTTTGCAAGACTTTATACCTAGAACATAAAATAGACTTCCCATGGGAAAATTGGAAAGCCTGAAAAAATCCTGGGTAGAAGGATTCTTAAGTTTTGATATATCACCCATATATTTATACATATTTATACATGCAGACATATCCATGTATAAAGTCCTATCTTCTCTGATCCTGGTCGGCCTTTCTTGCCTCTGCTGTGATATGCCACATGCTATACTTTTTTCATGCTTGACTCCTTTCCTTTCTACAGGCTTTCCTGATTTCTTTCTTCTGAATCACCACTACTCTGAAGTCCAGACTTAACTCCATTATATCTCGCCCTGCATGATTTTTTTTGCTGTAGTGCAACAGTCTTTACGGTACATAGGAGAGTGAGGTGAGGGGTTATAAATATTTTTTCTCAATGCCTCAAGATAAAAACATTAGTGTGCTTTTTCCTTCAGAGTAAGGATTGATTTTTATACAATGTAGTTTGAAAACACCTGGATCCTCAAATAATACAAACACTACAGATGTTGATTTTAAAAATCAAGGCGACCACAATCCAAAATGAAGAAGTACTTTTTATTTTTTAAGACGTGAAAACTTTATTTTGAATCATTTTGAGAGAAAATCAAACTAAATTAGGGAACGCAGGGTCTTAGGGAAAAAAGGAAAGCAAAACTAACAAAACTTTACAATTTGAAGAAACCATGAGGGATCAATGCAACCTGAATTTAAGATGATCAAATTACAACTACTTTCTCTCTTAAATCATTATCTGATTTACCTTAGTTTCTAAGGGCTATTTAAAAAAAATCATGCAACTATTATGGCAATCTATATAGAAAGCAGGTTTATGCCAGATGCCAGAACATTCCCAGAAGTAGTTTCATGAGAAATACATAGAAACACTTTTGGCTTCGTTCATTTTACAAGGTTACAATAAGTAGCACAAAGTTGCTGGGACACTTGAGTACCAAGTTAGGCCCTGCATGGAAGAGCTGTGGGTCTCAATTAGGTTACTTAACTTTTCAGGAACATTAGTTTCGTTATCTGCAAAACAAAGACTAGATGACCTAAGGTCTCCTCCCTTTCAGCCCTACCATCCAATGATCTTAGGGTCTAAATGATTCAGAATGTATCACTAACCAAATAGCCACTATTACTAGTTATTGAACATTTACCTTTCCAGGAATTATGCTGAAATATTTTAAAACATTTATCTTATTTAATTTCCTCAATAACTCTGTAAGGTAATATACTCATTTACAAATAAGAAAACTAAGAGATGTTCAGTACCTTATCAAAGGTCACATAGTTAGAAAATGGTGAATCCTGGATTTAAATCTAAATCCACCTGACTCCAAAGCTGTGCTGTTAGTCTCTACGCTGTCCTGCTTTTCTAAAAAAATCTTCTTACATGGCCTTCTGGACAGAACACTAGATTGGGAACAGAGCAATCTGAGGGGTTCTTGCAACTGCTGTGTTTCCAGCTAAGTGACTCTAGGCCAGGGGTCCTCAAACTTTTTAAAGAGGGGGCCAGTTCATAGTCCCTCAGACCGTTGGAGAGTGTGCACTGTGGGCCTGGGATGAGTCGGCTGCTAAGCAGGACAGGCAGTGGAGGAAAAAACACCTGGAGGGCCGGATAAATGTGCTAGGCGGCCCGTATGTGGTCCTCAGGCTGTAGTTTGAGGATGCCTGCTCTAGGCCCTCAATTATCATTGCTGGACCTCAACAGCCTCATCTGTAAAATCGAGAGGTTGGTGGGATGGCTACTGAAATCCTGAACAATCTCCACATCTTATCACTTACAACCACTAAAGGCACAACTGCTATGAAAACAGAGATTTTCTCCATGTGTTTGCACAGTATTTGGCCAAGGGCTTAGCATATTGAGGGAATATTTTTATTGGGCGACAGTCCACATTTGTATAAAAATGTTTACCTCATCCAGCTGGGCCACCTTCATTTTTGACCTTAAAAAGGTTAGAGGCTGTAGATGCTGCACTTTGCTCCTAGTGTGGGGCAGTTCCTTACTGCAGTGCTATTTTAAAATTACACAGGTTCTAGGTGGTTTCTTGTCACTGTGGTTCCTGGTTCTGTGGTGGCTCTATCACTGAGGACCAGAGGGACCTTTAACAAACAAACCAACAGTACCTGGGGTAGGAGGCCAGGCTTTCATCTACTTTTCTAGTAAATCTAAATAATTTCTGTTTTTCATCTTTTGCTAGAGCAATTTTTCTCCTAGGACTTTAGCCTATAGAAAAAACTGGACAGTGTGCAAAGCTGGCATATATAAGGATGTTTCACTGCAGGGGTATTTTAACAAGGAAAAACTGGAAATAGGCCAAATGTGCAAGAAGAAGAGAGGATTAAACTAATTATGGTATATCCTTATGATGGAATACACTGCAGTCCTTCAAACAGATTTTGTGGAAATATCTTCATAATATAATGCTGAGAACAAAAATGTTTTATAAAATAGATATATGGCATGATACTATATTTGTAAAATGTGAGGACTAGAATGATGTTCACTAACTATTGATGACTGTCTTTGGATACTGGGAACACTTTGGCTTTCTCCTTTATATCTTGAAATCTTGAATTTTCTATTAATACAATGAGGATGTATTATTTTCATTAAACAGAAAAGGTAAAATACAACAAATGGTGCTAAAAGTATGGTACAAGGAAAACAACTGCTTCTCAGAGCAGAGGCCTATAAGAGTGCTAAATGTTTTAACAGAAATGTGAAATTAAAACTAATTTAAAGGCTTTAAAGATTAAAAAACAAATAGCTATAATGCTATGAGGCTGAAATTCAACTACAGGATAAATAAGAGACAGTCTTTGCCTTCCTTCCAAATAGCACTTTTTTTTTTTTTTTTTTTTTAGGGCATTCTGGTTTTCCAGAAGTAAATACTTGATCATGTCAAGTAATATCATAGGCTGCACCCATGTTTTGAAATGTGCCCATTTTCAATAGTCACACAAATATTGCTGGAGACATACTAACCTCCTAAAGTCTAGAAAGAGACCCAATAATCAGCCATTAGGAAAAATACTCCTGTAACAAATTCTTCAACAATAGCACCGTAGCTATTAATACATAAAAAGGCTTCCACAGTGAGGGAGGGAGGGCATGATTGTGCTATTGCAGGCTTCTAGATAAAATTAGGCTTAATTAGCAACAAACAGCATATAAATGGGTTTTCTCAGCTGTTAATGATTAGGTAAAATTAGAGCAAGGAGTCAGAAGTGAGGCCAAAGACCAGCTCAAAGGAAATTACCAAATAAGAATCACTCTGTTTTATGAAGTCACAAAATGTCCTTCCCCTCTCCACTCTCAAACTAAAACCACACCAACAAAAAATAAAACTCAAACCTAAATTACTTAGAAATTTAAGTATTAAATAAAACTCAGTCTAAAAGTGAAACCTGACATGGATGTTAAGCTTAATTAATAGCACTTGTCCTTTGAGTAGAAAATAAAGTATTAGGGAAGTACAATAACCCTGTGCTAGCATAGCACCCTGTCAGCTATCTTAACAGAAGATTAGTCTTTAAATGAACTTTCACATGTAACTTGGCACAGCAAGGCATATTACACTTTAAATGATGATCTCAAATCCCAGAATGCAATCACATACTTATTTAATAAGATGTTCTCACCAATGGAACAAACATCTACTCTTTGTGCCCTGATGTACAGAACACAGCAGATAATGCAGATGGCTGAGAGTTTTGGAAGAGTTAGGAAGGTGAAGGGAAAAACAAGGTGGGGAAGATGATAAAACTTTTTACATTTAAATATGGGAAAATTAGAAAACCTAAAGATGGCAGGGAGAAACTGACAGAGCAGTGAAGAAAGATCAAAGAGATTAAAAAGGAGTCAGATGAACATAATTGATATTCATACCAATCCTGAGAAGATATAAACTTTTTTTTTTTTTTTTGAGACAGAGTCTCGCTTTGTTGTCCAGGCTAGAGTGAGTGCCGTGGCGTCAGCCTAGCTCACAGCAACCTCACACTCCTGGGCTCGAGCGATCCTTCTGCCTCAGCCTCCCGAGTAGCTGGGACTACAGGCATGCGCCACCATGCCCGGCTAATTTTTTATATACATATCAGTTGGCCAATTAATTTCTTTCTATTTATAGTAGAGACGGGGTCTCGCTCTTGCTCAGGCTGGTTTTGAACTCCTGACCTTGAGCAATCCGCCCGCCTCGGCCTCCCAGAGCTAGGATTACAGGCGTGAGCCACCGCGCCCGGCCAGATATAAACTTTTTGATTTTAGAACTGAAAACTGAAGTTTAGAAAGGCTGACTTGCCTAAGGTTATACATCTAGATTTGAAATGCTTTCCACAAAACAGCTGCTTTCCTTTAAAGGGGAAAAAAAAGATCTCACGAAAGACCAATGACTTAGTTTTTCAGCTCTTCCACCTATGTCTAATTTCTTTTAAAAAAATTTTTTTTAGAGACAGGGTGCTGCTCTATCACCCAGGCTGGAGTGCAGCAGTGGTGTGGTCATAGTTCACAGCAGCCTGGAACTCCTGGGCTTAAGTGATCCTCCTGCCTCAGCCTCGCAAATAGCTGGGACTACAGGAGTATGCTACCATGCCTAATTTTTTATTTTCTGCAGAGATGGAGTCTCGTTATGTTGCCCAGGCTGGTCTAAACTTCTGGATTGAAGTGATCCTGGCCAAAGTGCTGGGATTATAGGAATAAGCTACAGTATCTGGCCTCTAATTTCTTTTTTAAAAGTGCAAAGCTAAGTTATATTCCATTCAGTTAAATAGAACCTTTGAGAGCTTTTATGAAAAATTTTAATCATCATACTTACCAAGCCAAAAATACTCAGGATTCAATATACTCTTGAGTCTTTTCTCTTTCTTCCTATCCAAACTCTACCAATAAGCCTCCCTCAAGAAAACCTCCATGAAGCTTCTGTGGAGGCTTCCTGGTTGACAAATCCAACCCAGGGAGCTCTCTTTTCATACTACCAATGCCATCACTATCACACATTGCTAACCTCCACCCCTTTGCTAACTGCTGTGTTTATGTGTACACCTCTTGCACTCTGAGTGTGAGTACAGGATTTTGTTGTGTGCTTTTTTATTTCCTGCCAGTGCCCAACCCACAAATTTCAAAATCTAGATGAATTGTGATCTGGTTAATATATGCTAAAATATTACTTGTTTAAACTATACTTTTACAAGCAGCTAGCCATACAATATGCTCTGCTGTTTGTAACAGCTAAGGATAATTATCTTTTATACAGTGTGTTCCAAATCTCCATACATAGGCAGCCAATAGTAATTATCAGGCAACACAGTCCAAGTAAATAGTGAAGATTTATCTCCTTCCTGATCAGTTACCCTCACTCAGCCCAACTCTTATTCCTTTCCTTAAGACTTGCACTCACTCATGTGCCCACTACCCTTCAGCTACTTCCCAATGGCTGGAGTCCCTCACCATCTCATTGAGTGATCATTCCTATTTTCCTCTTCTTTTCCCAGCCTTCAATGAAATACCAGCAGTTCTGTTTCCATTTTTTCCAAACCCTTTTAGGGGACTGATCTGTTAAGGGTAATTAAGGCTGGCTGCGGCTTATGTAGAACAAATCTGATGTTGTCCCACCCTGAGTTAGTCATAGGTTCACTGGGAGGTTTCTTGCAGATACAGCGACTTGACACAAGGAGAAATCTCTGAAGGTGATAATTTCAGGCAGTCTCCTGAGGAGGGCTGGAAGGGCCTGTGAGGTTGATTTTAGAACAAAACTACAAATCAGTATGTTATGGAGATGCTTGAAAAGAAATAGATTGAATCTCTCAATATTCCTATTTTGGAAGACACTCTAGGAAAACAGAGCACTCAACTGAGCATTTGTCTCAGAATGTGTTCCAATTTCTTCTTTACATAAGCATGAAGATCACCTGTCTAAACAAACTGCCTACAGAGAACCAGGCAGAATACCTACCATGCATTAGTGCAGAGAACACTGACACTGACAACCAAGGAAGCTTAGGGATACTCCCAATGGCTCACACTTGCATTCCAGTAATGTCAGTTGCTGGGGCTGGCAGCTGAAAGGCTAATCCACATGGATGACTGCTGCTCATTTTGGATATTTTGTTCTTGTCGGTACTTCTGATCATTTTCGCAGTGTTCATGCGATTATCTCTGTGCACTGCTTCTAGAACACTCTTTGTTAGTGGCAAACACTACTGATACACACTAATAAAAGCCTCAATTTTTTAATGTAACACCATTTTCCTTTTAGGTTTATATTGTTTTAATGCACATAATCTTTTAAAATCATACACAATATATAATCGCTGATTTCTACTCTGATCATAGTATGGGAATGTGTCCTTCTTAGTGAGGTTCTGTTTAAGAGGAAAGATGGTTATGATACTGTGAGATAAAGGCACCATGATACCTTTAATATAAAATATTTCCAACAAGAAAATGTGTTCTAAGTTCAGTATTACTTCTTTTTCTTTTTTTTTTTTTGATTTAGGGCCCTCTATATTTAGATTGAGTCCTATAAAACCAACTGACATAATTTCCTGTGAAATGTTATATAAAGATATACTGGTTTATTCATTCTCACAAAATTGAGTACTCACCTGGGTCAGTCACTAAGCTCAGTGATGAAGAGAGCACTGAGTAAGAAAATGCACTCAGGGTAAATCTTACCCTGATGGTTCCACAAACACGGCCCCATGTGGTTTCCTGGCTTAGCAAATTATAGGCTCTGGCCCTCACTCTGCTAGTCTTACTACATTTGTTTTTGGCAGGGAATATGCAGAGCCCCCTTTTCTCTAGGGCACAGTCTCCCATTTCTCCACCACATGAAAGTAGTGAGCCAAGATCCTTACAAAGTGCTAAGCTCTCAGCTCATCATTTCATTGGCAGAAAGAGTCTGAATAAAAACTGGTCAATTATGCCAACTTTTATTTAAGCATCAATATCATAAGGCATTACTATGTACAGTTTTAGAAAACCAACACCAAGAGAAATAGAACACTAAATACGTAACTCTTTTGGTAATCACTAAGCATTTAAAATTAAAAAAAAGATATAGGATGGGAATGGTAGGCTTTATAAAAGGACCATAACAAGAAAAGTATCATTGCAATTCAATATAGCAATCCAAGACTTCCTTTTCTGCCAATATTCAGAAAAAGCTAAGATTTTCTTTGCTATCATTTTTTAGTCATGAATTAGTACAAATATTTGCCTCCTGTCACCATTAATATCCAAGACTTACCTAAAGATAATAGCTTACAGCCTAATATTGACTTAATTCTGGAAAATTCAATTAAGTACCACTGTTTAAATTGTCCCCTTTGAAGGAGAACAATTCATTGAAAATCACTATTTTCGTCCTACAGGACACACACACAGGTCCCATTAAATGACTGTCAAACCCATTTTAACATTTCTGAAAATATTCTGAAAAGTTCAAGAATTTTAAAATAAAATAATATTCCTATACAGTACTTCTTATTAAGTAATCTACCTGAATTAGATAATTAAATAATGTTTACTTTGGGAGATCCAAGATAAATAATATATACTGATATCAGCTTCGTCAATTCTTTTAATATTAGAAATAAGGACTAAGTAACTTATATTACAATGTTATACATAAATAATAGTAAGCTGTAAAAGTTAGTCAAGCTAAATTTTTATAGCAAGAAGAGAAGGGGCTGGCACTTCTAATAGAAACAATAAATATTATAATGGGTTTCTAATAATGTGAGCTTCTGGGAATAAGAGATAATTGATGGAATGAGGATATTTTTATTTGTAGTTCATTCCTCAATTATTTGAATTTTTCCAATGGAAGTCTAATAATTTGTGGTTGAAAATACAAAATAGCAATTAAGAATGGGCCATATGCAAAAGCAAAGCAAGACATCAAATGAGAATTTTGAAGTTACAGTCTCACTTCCAGGGTCGTATGGGACATGCATCTCTTTTCAACTGCCAATAAAAAAAAAAAAAAAAAAAATCAAGGAAAGCGTTAGGACTACAGACTAAAAATAAACAGTGTTATTAAGTCATCCCACGGTTGCCTTACTCTAGAAACAATGTTCTTGGCCTCCTAAATGAAATCAGGATTCTTCTTTGCCCATCTGTACATCAAAAGGGCCATCTACTTTATTTTAAAATAAAACATTTTCCACCCAAACTTGGCTTAATTGCTTTTTTAACTGCCCAAATCAACACAACAGTTAGGCTTTGGTAAACAAATGGGGAATAATTATTGCTAACACCGGAAAGCTATGGTTTGTAGAGTAACAACTTAAACCACTATTATTTCAGTTTTTGCTTGTTTTGCTGTTTATCATTTTTTTCTCTCTTTCTTTCTTTTTGAGACAAGAGTCTCACTCTGTTGCCCAGGCTAGAGTGCAGTGGCTTCATCATAGCTCACTGCAACCTCAAACTCCTGGGCTCAAGCAATCTTCCTGCTTCAACCTCCTGAGTAGCTGGGACTATAGGCACACGCTACCACGCCCAGCTAAGTTTTTCTATTTGTAGTAGAGAAGGGGGTCTTCGCTCTTGCTGAGGCTGGTCACCAACTCCTGACCTAAAGTGATCCGCCTGCCTTAGTCTCCCAGAGTGCTAGGATTACAGGATTGAGCCACCACGCCCAGCCAGTTTATCATTTTCTTATTCTTGAGTCAAAAGGATCCTGAAAAAATTAAAAAACAGCCACTGAAATTTCAACAGATTTACCCTTATTTGGTGTGAAACAGATGTGTAGGTTTAATAACCTCTTAAGCACAGTGAGGACATTGTATTTATTGGATAGTATTGCACAAACCATGAATTCTCAAGGCACCTGCCAGTCATCTAGTCTACACAGAAAGGAAGCTAGATGTCTTTAGTAAAAAACCAGCCTATATTCTGGAGGTGGAGGAATGGATCAGAAATAGATGTAGGAGCCAAGAGCAGCCCAACAGGGACAGTCCAAATATGATGGTGATTAACCAATCTAACCTGATCCTCCCTCCTTGGCGAAGTGTTTTTGCTATCTAGCAGCATATCATTTACTATATAGATTATAGTGTTAAGTATTATGGTAAGGAAAAGCTTTTGGAAGTCTCCTTCTCTACCAAAATAGAGGAGGAACTGCTGAGACTGGTAACTCTGGTTGTTGTAAGGAGGGCCAGATTTGGTCTTCTCATTGGACCAGATTAACACAACCACTAAAACTTGACGTGCAGCTAACACTTTGGCCAATGTATATTTCTCTGTTACTATCTACCCAGACCATTAGATGAAATTTCTTTTCAGCTGGCAAGAAAAATAAAATAATGTCATGGTCTGACCTTAAGGATCTCTTGACTTTCTAGCTCTATGCCATAATCTAAGGTGCAGGCACCATGGACCATCTCACCTTCCCAAGGTCACACACTGGTCTCCTATGTTGATGCCCATATGCTGATCAGTTCTGAAGATCAGGAAATGGAAAGGATCCTATAGGTCTCAGTCAGACATGTGCCGGACAGGACAGCAGACAAGTTAGCCTAGAATACAGTGTTGATCACTTTAAAGTCCCTAGATATCCACAGGTCTAGAACAGAGGCGGGCAAACTACAGCCTGAAGTCCAAATCTAGCCTATCACATGGTTTTGAAAATAAAGTTTTACTGGCACACAGCCACCCCCCACTTATTTATGTATTATTTATGGCTGTTATCCTGCTGCAGTGTCAGAGTTCAGCTGTGGGAGAGAATGGATGGCCTGCAAAGCTGAAAATATTTACCTTTGGTCTTTTATAGAAAAAGTTTGTGATGCCTGATTGATAGCATGTTGGTATAACACCTTAGAAATGAAGGACAGTTTGCTGCCCCAAGCACCTCCTACATATTGGAGATTGCACATATCCTATATGTGGGTGTCCTTTTTTTTCCACATATATATTTCTACTAGGTAACCAAAACGCTGTTAATTATAAGTAAAATCTAGAGATGGAGAAATCTTTCTAAGTGTGACAGGCTATAGTAGTATGGCTCAGCTGCTCAGGGTACCCTGTTATTCTGGGTATCAGGATGCTGCATATGGCTTGAGGCACATCCCAATATAACCACAGAGCATGGCCCTGGGATTCTGGAGCAAGGCCAACCTTCTTTAAGCAGGTACCATTCTTTCAGCAGACAATTCTTGGCTGACAGATAGCAAATGTCTGACACCAAAGGAAACCAGGTGCCCATATCATAAACCCATCTTGAATAGTTTTACTTGACCTGCCTAACTACAAAGAGAGCATGCCTTCAACCAATAATGTGGTATGTAAACACAAGACTGGGCATATGGAGGTTCCAATGGCACAAAATAGCCAAATAAGCCAATCACAACCCTTACCTTATGGCCCTTCACCTGCTTCACTCTCTTCTCCCTCCATCAGGACGGAGGTACTCCCTATACTCAAGCTAACAAATTTAAGAGACCTTAGCTTGGTTTGTTTTAGATAGTACTAGCCAATAATAACTGCTACAGCATCATAGCCCCTTCAGGAATTGTACTGAGGGACAATACAGAAGGAAAGTATTCTAATTTGACAGAATTTCAAGCAGCTCATTTTACTGTCCATTATACCTTTTAGGAGTGAAAGCTTAAGGCCAGTTTTTAGTAATTCCTGGGCAGTCGCTAATGGTTTACCTCACATGGATGTAGACTTGAAGAATGGAAAATTTCTGACAAGGAAATTTAAGAAAGGACAACGTAGGTGAGCCTCCAGAAATGTGTGTCCCATATGAATTCTTATCAGAGCGCCCCCAAATGCAAAAAAAAAATCTTGTAGACAAGACTGCATTTGTATCTTCTCTCTGTGGTCAACCTAATGCTTGCTCCATGGGCTTATGAGTGACCTCAGTGGCATTGATAGAGGCTGCATAAACAGTTATAGAAGTTAATGGACGTCCCCTCCCTAAGGCCAATGTGGCTATCCACTACTGGCCATTGCCCACTTTGTGAACAATACTGACCAATCCTAAACCCTTGCTTTGTTACCATACTTTGAGGAAACCAGTTAATAACTTAATAACAGGCTAATTACACTGGGACTCTTCTATTGTTGAAGGGACCATACTTTGCCCTCATTGAAATTGATATTTAATCTGGATTTGGATTGGCCTTTTCTGTCCTCTGTACTTTTTTTTTTGAGACAGAGTCTCACTTTGTTGCCCAGGCTAGAGTGAGTGCCATGGCGTCAGCCTAGCTCACAGCAACCCCAAACTCCTGGACTCAAGCAATCCTGCTTACTCAGCCTCCTGAGTAGCTGGGACTATAGGCATGCCCCACCATGCCTGGCTAATTTTTTCTCTATATATTAGTTGGCCACTTAATTTCTTTCTATTTATAGTAGAGACGGGGTCTTGCTCTTGCTCAGGCTGGTCTCGAACTCCTGACCTCAAGCAATCCGCCCGCCTCGGCCTCCCAGAGAGCTAGGATTACAAGCGTGAGCCACCACGCCCGGCCTGTCCTCTGTACTCTTGACACCACTACCATATGTGTTTTTATAAAAGCCTCCTATATCACCACTACATTATTACACAGAATGCCTCCAAGGACCCATTTCATAAAGAAGTTATCAGACAAGTATCCTAATGTGAACCATATGCTCTGGTCTCATCAAGTATCTATCATTAGCCAAAAACTGGCTTACAAAATGATTAAAGAGAATCCATTATGTGATTGGATACAGCATCAGTTATGGATACTACCTTGTAAAGTTGGAGTATTATGTTTTAGAATTGTGGTTCTTTGCCCTGCCCCAGCAATACATGTAGTCCCAGAAAATATTGTATTTTTTTCTCCCATAGCCAAAACACATAGGTCTAAGAGACAAGGAATAGAAATATGAGTGGATTCTCTCAAGGTTATGATTAATGATCTACTTTTTAAAAATTGTGTTTCTAGAACTATGACTTAAGCTCTCCTGGTCAAGTTGGCATGATATGTAATGGAAAGCACACTAAAATTCATGATCATTTCTAGACAGTTGGATTAAAGATCATTTTATCTTTTTTCTTTGTGATTTTCTAGGTTTTCCAAATTTTCTAGAATGATTATGTATTATTTTATATTAAAATATAATTACTAAGGAAAAAAATCCACATCTAGCCCCAGAAGCAGATTTTCACTGAAAATAGTACACAATGAAAAGCAAGGAGTTGTTATGAAAGCAAGAAGTTGTTAACAAACAGAGGTAAGATAGGAGAACCAGTTTTCCCCTTTTGTTTGATAGTGGTTACTATGCAGCACTTGGAGCAATTATGGAAACATGTGAAATCTAACCCTCGATTTCCTTATCTATAAAAATGAAAATAAGTTATGTATCTCATAAAGTATGTGAAAGAGCACCATAAACTAACATCTCTAAAGGCATGAGTATTACTACTTGTAGTAGGTGAGTGTCTACGTGCTCAGTGATTTCAAAACAAAAGAATAAAAAGAATAAAAACCAGTTACCTTTGGGTTGAAATATCTACAAGACTGTGGTTGGGAGCCTCCAAATAGGGCTATGCGGTAGTCATGTTTCTTTCTTCTAGGCCTTGTGCCATCTACAAGTTCTTCTCTATCCTCTGGAGACAGTAGATGGTACCTCATTCCACCTATAGAAAAATACATGGCAACTCTTTAAGAACTTTGGTCACAAATGCAATGCTTTGAAAAGGAAATATTCAGACATAATAGTGCATTTCTTTCTGTAATTTTCTCTTATCATTCCTCTATAGCATTTGAGGAAAATGAGGGGGAAGAGGCAAGAGAAATATAAGGCCCTGAGTTCTAATAAATTTATTATTCTCAGCAATCACCATTATTCTAAGACTGCCCCACCCACTTACTGTGTACTAATTATGTGGCTCCTTAAACAATAGCTGCCAAAGTAATCATCATTGAAATCCAGATCTCCTAACCCAGTGGTTCTCAATATTAACTGCACATTAGAATCACCTAGGAAATCTCTGAAACTATTTATACCTGGGCCCTACCACAAACCAATTAAATCAAAATCTCTCGCGGTAGGGCCAGGCATGGTATAGGGGACCTTAAATCCTTCCCACTTCAAATATAGTTCAAAGACCAGCAGCTTCAGCAACTGGGAGTTTGTTAGAAATACTGAATCCCAGACCATATCCCAGACCTACCGAATAAGCAGTTGCATATTCAGGGAAATGCGTATATATAAAACTTTGAGAAGCACTGTCTTAGATGACTAAAATGCAATAAGGATTCAGAACTATTGTGATCTAACATGATCCTTTTCCTTCAGCAATTACTTAATTTTGTCAAGGGCCACTCAATCAAAAACTATTTGATGGTGTCATTTCAAATCAGTGTGGGAAAGGTAGATTGTTTATCAATGTAAGACAATTAAACAGGGAAAAAACTGTGCCAATACTTCATACTTCGCTCTAAATTCCAAATTAATACAAATTTGAATACGCAAAAAATCTCATGAATGCATGGAAAGAAAAATAGGATAACCAGTGTGGAACACAGGGGCTATGCTAAAGGTGTGTAGGGGAGACAGCACCCTCTTCCATGGCTGGTGGCATGTGGATGATTATAACCATATGGACGGTGATATAGTACTATTCACCAAAATTACATGTACACACACTTTAACCCTGGAATTTTCCTTTTCTAGGAGTTTATAACCATAAAGTTCATTGTTAGGTAGTTAAAATATTATGGTATGTCTATACAATGTTATATATATATATTTATTTTTATTTTTTTGAGACCGAGTCTCACTCTGATGCTCGGGCTAAAGTGCCCTGGCATCAATCTTGCTCACAGCAACCTCAAACTCTTGGGCTCAAGCGATCCTTCTGCCTCAGCCTCCCCAGTAGCTGGGACTATAGGCATGCGCCACCATGCCTGGTTACTTTTTTTCTATATATATTTTTAGTTGGCCAATTAATTTCTTTCTATTTTTTAGTAGAGACAGGGTCTCGCCTTTGCTCAAGCTGGTTTCGAACTCCTGACCTTGAGCGATCCACCCGCCTTGGCCTCCCAGAGTGCTAGGATTACAGGCGTGAGCCACCACGCCCTGCTTGCAATGTTATATTATTTATGGCTGCAAAGAAGAACAAGAACATTTAGTATATACATATGGAATGATCTCCAAGAAATAATGTGGCATAGAAAAAAAGATGTAGAACAGTACGCAGAGTATAATGCCATTTGTGTTAAAAATGCATATTTTACGCATATGTACACATTTTATACATGTAATTTATACATGTATATGTAAGTAAATGACTGAGTGCCAAGTCTCAAGACCACCTCTGGAAGACATGCAAGATATTAATGGTATCTTTTAGGGTAAGGGAATGAGTGGTGAGGAACACGGGTACCAGAGAGACTTATTTTTCACTATGTACCCTGTTAATATCTTTTTGAATTATGTACACTATATAGTATTGATATAAAAATAAAATAATGCAAAAAAATCCTGAACATACGCAAAATACTTCTGTACATGAGGCTGTCTTGGCCCTTTATAAAAGGGAAAAACAGGGAAGACATGTTTTTGGAGAATAGTTTGTGCATTAATGAAAGTCATTATCAATATTTATTATTTCCTTCCATTTCAAAATTTGAGGAGAACCATTTTTGCATTAAAACTGCTAGAAACTTCAGAGGCCCAGACTCTGGGTCATGCTCTAGGTCAGAGGGGTTCAGGAACATTTTCTGTAAAGGGATAGAGAGTAAATACCTTAGACTTTGCAGGCCACATATGGTTTCTGTGGAATATCATTTTTTTTGTTTTTTTTACAATTCTTTACAAATCTAAAAGCCAGTTTTAGCTCAAGGCTGTATTTAGCCCACAGGTGGTTCTCAAAGTGTGCCACATGAACATCAGGATCACTTAGAAATACAAATTATTGAACACCAGCCCAGACCTTCTGAATCAGAAACTCTGGGTTTGAAAGCCACTGCTCTAGGAGGGTTCTACACAGGCAGAAGGACTGTGTAGTCTATGAACACAATACTCCCAGCAAGAGAAAGACAGGAAAGAAGGAGAGAGACAGGAGGAAACTGTTTCTAGCCAAGAGGCCACTGGGTAAAAGTAGCTGACTGTGGCTAACTGTGATGACGTCCCTGGAGAAAGGATGAGGTATGACGTCTTCATTGATAGGCTTTTTTCCCCTCTCCAACACTAGAGCTGGAGATACTTTGGCACTTTTCCCTGAGGAGCTCCTAGTTTCTTAGGGTTATTGCTTTGGAAGTTACTCCTTCCAGAGTAAAATTTTATAAATTTTGAATAAGAAGTTGGCCATTGTGGCAGCTTTGACTGTGGATTTCATTTTTATTTTGTAACTCATTTTCTTTTAACTGTAAATATTTTTTTAGCTTAGTTTTATTCTATTTTTCAACTGTCTTTTCCACGTTTCTTCCACTCTGAAAAGTCAACAAAGTCAGATGGTAGGAAGAGAACTAATGATCTGAAGAAGGGAGGTTGGAGGACTTCTATCCCCCATTTAGCTCTGCCTAGACTTCAAAGCTTGGAAGCATTTGAGCTGCTTGGTTAGTCAAGGAGTTATAGAATAATTCACTGTTCTTTATTTAAAAAAAAATGTAATAAACCTAATAAGTTAAAATACACAACAAAGTTTCCTGCTCAAGCATCTAATCCCTACACTTGAATTTCTGCAATAATCCTGTTATCCTGTTTCACGTAAGAACTATTCTCAACAGCCATACCATGCACAAAGAAATAGGAGTAGCTCTCTACCCAATGAAAGTCTAAGGCAAGAAAAATAACACATGGTTTGGGAATGAAGGCATAACAAAAAACCTGATATTAACATGTATGACACCTAAAAGATGAAAGCCCTAAAGGCATTTTCTTGGTCCTGATTTTCTTTCATCTCTCTGCATTTAAAGTGATTAGTGGCCACCTATACTCTACCTTATTAACACCCTATCCACTCCTTGGTTTTCAAGGCACCAGCCTTTGGTTCAAGTAGCTCTGTGACTTTGTCTTTCCTGTTTGTCTTCTTCCATCCATTGAATGTTGGCATTTATAAGGATGTGTCTTTGACCCACACCTTCTTCTCTCTTTCCCTTAACAACCTTAACTGGGTTCAAACACTCCCTGTCTTTTTTTTTTAATTTCATTTTCATTTAACAAAAAATGTATTATAAACTGTTTTATGCTTTTGCCACTTAGGAAAAATTTCCATATTATATAATCATGAAAAAATTTTTTTAGTAAGTGTAGAGCATTTCAATGGATGGATAGATATATCATAATATTTTTCCAAACTGTAGATAATATTGGGTTACTTACCTAAAACCACATAATACTATTTAGTAGCTATGTGATAAATCTAAAGGAAATTTTACTTCCAAATTAAGGAACAAGTGATCTAGTAATTAGGACACTCAAACTTACTATGTCTCTGAGAAGAATATCTTAGGCAGGAGTGAAAGTGCTCATTTCTCTTTTATTTATTTCCTTAACTTGTGCCTGAAATCAGCTACACCTTAAGTGAATCATCCAGATGAGGTATCAAAAATAACTTAAGAGTTCATAGGTTTCACTACCTTCTATAAGAGGCTTTCTTGCTCATCACATATAAATTGAAATCTGTAATGCTGCCCCACTTCTAGATATGATGTTTAGTTTGATTAAAATCAATGGGAATTCAAGAGCCTGTGAGAGTTTGCAGAAGTATAACTTAGGCATATTATAGTCATTATATTACATATTTCATACCTGTTTAAATAACAATCTAAACTTCCGCTTATAGCAGAATGACAGATTAGACTTTCAGAAATATTCTCCTGCTGTAAAATAACTGTAAAGGTTGGGAAAGAATAAAAGAAGCATCTTTAAAAATGCATAGCTAAGATCCTAAGAGACAAGATGCTAAAAATGAAGATAAAATTAGACACCAGAATGGTAAGCATTAAGAGACCCTGGAGGCCAGGCAAGGTGGCTCACACCTGTAATCCTAGCACTCTGGGAGGCCGAGGTGGGCGGACTGCTCGAAGTCAGGAGTTCGAAACCAGCCTGAGCAAGAGCGAGACCCCATCTCTACTATAAATAGAAAGAAATGAATTGGCCAACTAATATATATAGAAAAAATTAGCCAGGCATGATGTCTCATGCCTATAGTCACAGCTACTCAGGAAGCTGAGGCAGTAGGATCGCTTGAGCCCAGGAGTTTGAGGTTGAGGTGAGCAAGGCTGACACCATGGCACTCTAGCCCAGGCAACAAAGCGAGACTCTGTCTCAAAAAAAAAAAAGAGAGACCCTTGAGCTATTCTGAAGGCATTTTATAATACTGAAAACTTAGAAATTATTTTTATCAGTTGTGTGAAGGGGAGAAGATAAGGTATTAGATAAGGAGTTGGAACTGAGATCTATGCCTAAAGCTAGATCACTTAGATTGGTGGTTATTCTTTAGTGAAAGTAAAGGCTAAGACAAAATAACTGCCTGATGGCAAAGAAAGAAACAGTAACTTGCCTGTTTCAACTTCAGGTCCAGGTGGAAGTCAAGTCTCCTCCTTTGAGAATTTATAATGACAGCCCTGCCCTCATGCAGGTTTGAGGTTTTAATTTACCCTGCCATAAGCCAAGGAAAACTCAAAGTAGTCCTGGGTTGTGCCCTACAGAACTTGGCAAAGCAAACACTACTCTCTTCATGAGGAGAACAGAGAAGACCTGCAGGAACACAACCTGGGCCTCCCAATATTTCTAAAGATTAAGATCAATCAAATAAATATAAGCACACAATCCAAACTTACAAAACACATAAGGAATTAAGCCACCAGGAATAAGTCAATAGAACCAATGAATAGCAGTATTTGGTCTTCAGAGACTTTAGATGTTGGCATTATCAAACACAAAACATAAAATAACTATATTTAGAGTGGTTAAAGAAAAAATTCAAAACATGAGCAAGGAAAAAAGACCATCAGCAATGACCAGACTAATAAATAAGAAATAAAAGGAAAAAGATGTAACTCACAATGGCAAAACAATAAAAATATCTAAAATAAATTTAAGAATGTGAAACTTATAGGAAGAAAATTACAAATTCCCCAGAGACATATGGCAATTTAAATGAAGCATAACAGTAATTAAAAGCAAAGTACTAATATGAAATAGAAGAGAAACTGATTGTGTGTTGTGTGTGTATACTCAGTGAACAGCATATTTGTTTCTTTTTCTTTCTTTTTTAATAAAGAACACAAATAGATATGTGGAAACTTGGTTTATCATGTTTCAAATCAGTGGGAAAAGATGAGTTACTCAATAATGGTATTGAGCCATCTTACCAGACATTTAGGAAAAAAAATTATTTCATACCAAATAGATTTCAGTAGGATATAAGGCTTAAGCGAGAGAGAGAGACAGAGAGAGAGAAGAACAAATCTATAAATGATAAATACACAAGAGGAAAATTTAGGTAATTAAAAATATCTTGGAATAGGGAAGAACTTTCCAACCACATCACTAAAGCTAGACATCATAAAGGAAAATACTGGTTCAGACTTAATATAAAAACAACATGAGATTGGACATGCCAATTTAAGATCATCTCAACGAACCAGGAAATGAGAAACACACACACACACACCCTACCTTTGATAATACTAATAGACCTGTAACTCCAAAACACAATAAACAGAGCTGGCAGATGGAGAATCTGTCAAACCTAAATGGCTGTGCTTTTCATTCTCACCAATGAAAATCAAGCAAAATTACTCTTCAGAATGCTGGATTGGCTCATAATTGGAGATACTAAGTATTCCAGAAGGTGTAGGTAGGGATGGAAACAGAATTCTAAAAAATTCTGAACAAATAGTTGAACTGCCAGGTCTCCTCCTCCTGCCACATAGTCAGGTACTCACTGTACTTTCACTACTTTAGGAGATAGGATTAGTCTTGGAGATACTGAACCAGAGATGTTCCAGACTCAGTGAACAGCACAGAGAAGGGTATAAGAGTAAACACATAGATTAAGCAAAAGTCTGTGTATCAAAATAACTCCTGACTCAGCTCACAAATACCTACACTCAGCTTATACTTCCCTGAGAAAATATCTACCAACATTTGGGGCTCCCCAATTTAAAAATTGACTGGCTACTCTGATTACGCTATATAGTTCAGCTCAAGAACTAAGAAGCCCACTCACATGTACAATCTATTAGTTTTGTAATAACTCTTACATGCTATGAAGCCAAATATTTAAGAAAAGCTTTCCACAGCAAAAACAGGAAAAGAAAACTCAAAGATAACATATAGAAAATATAGATAACAAAATAATAGCTGAAATAAAAGGATTGAAAAAATTCAAGGTTATGTCTCATAAGAGGACCAAGAGCCAAAGGTTAGACATTCAGTGGCTCAAAAATCACAATATTAACAACAGAGAATTGAGAAATTTATGGCTGAAAAGAGAATGCCCAACCAATATGACTTAAAAGGGGAAAAAAGCACATCAAGGTACATTACTGTAAACTTTCAAAATATCACAGATTAAAAAAAAAAGATTTTAAATGCTTACATGCTTACAGAGAGGAATAAAAAAAAAAGAAAAGGATCAGATTGGCATTAGACTTTTCAAAAGTAATACTGGAAGCTAGGAGATAATGGAGCAATGTCTTCAAATTCTAACTGATAATGATTTTCAACATAAGTCTATATCCAGTTTAACTATCCCTCAATGTTGTACAGTAAAATAAACATATGAGATTTGTCAAGTCACCAAATATTTAATGATTATATACACTATCAGGAAACTTTGAGAGGATATATTTGATCAAACAGTAAGAATTAAGATAGGGAAAAACCTGGGATCCAAGAAGAGAATGGATCTGACATAGGAGAGGGGTGATGGAGATGGAAGAAAGGAAGCCCCAGGAAAGAACTGTGCCCCAGGCCTAGAGAGCAAACATCCATACTGGAATAGGCACAACGAAGCGATGTTTCCAAGAAATAAAAGCAACAAATTGTTTAATTGTACAAGACAATTTTATTAAGTGACATTTTACAAAGTTTTGAAGGACCTAGACAGCCTATGAGTCAAGAAAATCAGAACAAATGAAAAAAATGACAATTTGTAGCTCCAGGCGAAAAAAGCTATTTAAGAAAGAAAATGAGATACTACTACACTACTAGGCTAAGTAAAATTAAAAAGGAAACACTAGAAAAGCAGCACATGAAAGCTATTGTATACAAAAGTAGAAAAAAGTAAGTAATTTTTACCTCCTCTTACATACTAATGAATACCTATATAATAAGGGCTGAGGCCAAGTCCCCTTCAGGTGTACAGTTGAGAAACCAAGGGATTAATTATCTAAAAGAGCAAAGTCTTGAATCTGGCTCCTGAATCGGATCTATTCTAAATACAGTTTTAAGCTCATAAGAAACTGACTACATTATCAGGTTATAAATGGATATTAAGGCAACTTACTTATCACCATCTTAAGGCACTCAGGATTGTCTTGAATAAGTGGTTCAGCTTGTACCGTTTTACTTAAGAAATTCTTTGATATAAGAGGAAACCTGACTTTAGCAAGGATATCAACCATAAATGGCTGGCGATTAGGTTCATCGTATTTCAACCACCTGACTGCAGCATCATAAACCTAAAGGGGAAAAACAGCATAGTAAAATTCTTAGATGGCAGAAACATTTCCAATTACCTATGTTTACTCTCACATTGAAGGGAGAGAACCTCATAAGGAGACAATCATATTCCCAATGTCTTATTCAGATATTTGCTTTCATCTCTGAACATTTGCCTGCACTTCAGAACAGTTTACATACTGTTCTACTGAGTGAGTCGTGTAGGTAATGTTTTTTTTTAGAATTGTTACTACATAATTTAATGATAGGGAAAATGCTGAATTTATGATTTTTTAAAACAAAATATAGCTTCCTTTTCAGAATAAGATATGATATACATTGTAATGAAAAAAATCTATTGGTCAACATAAGTTTCCTATATATCAATATATATAGGAAAACAGGTTAATTTCCTAAAAGGCTTTCCACCCCAGAAGATATGAAGGTCATCTGTGATTTTATTTCAATCTTATATTCTTATATTATTAATTGACAGACTTATCAGCTCTCTAGAAATGTTAAAAACAAAAATTTTAGTTTAAAAGCAAATTGCAGGATTTTTTGCATATAAATTGCATTTATATGAGAATTTCCTCCCAAATAATACTGTAGCATTCATTTAACTGCACTGAATAAGCCCAAGTTCATTAATATTTAATTTATAAATCATTAAACGCACTGAAAACAAATGATTTCAAATACACACATATCTACCACACTGACATGTTTGAGCTAAATGAATTAATTTTGGGATGGTGTTAATAAGGCCCAAGATCTGATCTCCCTGAGTTAATTTTTTGTGGGAATTGGTCTTTTTTAAAATAAACTTTTGGCCGGGTGCTGTGGCTCCCGCCTGAAATCCTAACACTCTAGGAGGCCAAGGCAGACAAATTGCTTGAGCTCAGGAGTTCGAGACCAGCCTGAGCAAGAGTGAGATCCCATCTCTACTAAAACTAGAAAGAAATTAGCCAAACAACTAAAAATAGAAAAATTAGCTGGGAATGGTGGCATGTGCCTGTAGTTCCAGCTACCCAGGAGGCTGAGGCAGGAGGATTGCTTGAGCCCAGGAGTTTGAGGTTGTTGTGAGCTAGGCTGACGCCACAGCACTCTAGCCCAGGCAAGAGAGCAAGACTCTGTCTCAAAAATAAATAAACAAACTTTTTATTTTAGAATAGTTTAAGATTTATAGAAAAGTTGCAGAGATACTGCAGAGTTCCCACATACCCGGCACCTGGTTGTTAAGGTGTTACATTAGTATGACACATTTGTCACAACTAATGAAGCCATATTGACACAATAACTAAAGTCTATACCTTTTTTGGTGGTGGGAGGGGAAATTCTTTAGTTTTTATCTAATGTTATTTTTTCATGATCCCATAAAGGACACTCGGTCAGGTATTTTGACGAATGTCCCTCAGTATTTTACTCATTAGACTGGAGTTACAGTTTTTTGGGAGGACAATCACAGAGGTGACATGCCAGTCTCACTACATCAAGTGTGCATGCCTTCAACATGATTCATCACTGATGTTAACCCTGACCACGTGTAGGTAGTGTCTGACAGGTTTCTCTAGTCTGAAGTTACTTCTTCTTTTTCCATACTGCATATAAGTCAGTTAGTTTTGATCACAGAACTGGGTTGGGTTTTTTGTTTCTTTTCTTTTCTTTTTTTGGTCTACTTAGGTCCTCCAGGTCCAAACCTGTTAAGTTGCAAATTGATACTCTGGGCCATGAAGAAAACAGGGGAAAAGAACATAGCTTAGTTCAAACTTTTTATAACAAAAGTAACTCAAAGCATATGATCTTATAATTCCTATATTAGTTTCCTATTACTGCTGTAACAACTTACCACAAATTTAGTGGCTTAAAATACAGAGAAGGATGTAGGGCTGAAAATAAAGTGAGTCTGCATATCAAAGTATTCCCCTACTCAGATCCCAAATGCCTGCCACCCAACTTACACCTCTGACAGTTTATCTGACAGTTCTGGAGGTCAGAGTCCAAAACCAGTCACAACAGGCTAAAATCCAGGTGTCTGCAAGGAGGCTCCACAGGAGAAACCATTTATTTGCCTTTCCAGCATCTAGTAGCTGTCTGCACTCCTTAGGTTTGTGGTGCCCTTCCACTTTCAAAGCCAGCAATGGTCAGTCAGGTCTTTCTCACATTGGAACCCTCTGACACTGCCTCCCATTTACCTCCTTCTTCCACATTTAAGGACCCTTATGATTACACTGGACCCACCTCATAATCTCATCTCAAGATCCTTAATCATATCTACAGAGTCCCATTTGTCACATAAGTTAACATATTCACAGATTTTGGGGATTAGGATGTGGGCATCTTTTGGGTAAACACTGTTGTGCCTACCATGGTACACAATGGTTATCTCTACCAAGTGGTCTCTCTCTCAAAGACCTTATAAGCACCCAGGACTTAACTTTTCCAATGAAACAGACTTTGGAATACTGTGTAAAAGAACAAATTCTCTCCTAACATGACTCTTTCCCTTATCATGTATCTAAACATGAGGCATAAGAAATCGATAAGGACATTTTTACTAAGAAAAATGTTGAGTAGTCAATTTAGTCACCTGATCTTCTGCTCTCACAGTCAGAGTGTCCTGGTTGAGAAGATGTGTCACTCGCTTGACATCAAGTTGTAGAAATTCATCAGTTTTGTAAACTTCAGTAAAATGCTGATGAATAAAGTCATCTGCAGTTGCTTTCAATTCAGGACAGTCCAGACACTCTGCTAGCACACTTATACCTAAACACAGGGAGAAAATAAAAGAACTGAAAATCATTTTTAGAACCAAGTATATACTAAAGATAAAGCATGACTTCAGGAAAATTACACTGAATGAATTTCAAATATCTGGATCCTTTTCTGTTCCACTGATTTGTCTATTCTTGTGCCAATACTATACTGTCTTATGAATGGCTGATTTTGATATTTTATAGAAGAAGCCCCCTTCAATGTTTTTTCAAATTTTTCTTAGCTACTATTAAATATTTTCTCTTGCAAATAATTGCATAAATAAGCTTATCGCATTCTACTTTTAAAAGTCCTGATGCGATTTTAATTAGAGCTGCAGTTAACTTTTGTATTATTTTGGGGATAGTTGACTTCTGCAACACAGAGGAACTTCATTTAAGAACATGACATATGGCCGGGCGCGGTGGCTCACGCTTGTAATCCTAGCACTCTGGGAGGCCGAGGCGGGCGGATTGCTCAAGGTCAGGAGTTCAAAACCAGCCTGAGCGAGACCCCGTCTCTACTATAAAAATAGAAAGAAATCAATTGGCCAACTAATATATATATATAAAATTAGCCGGGCATGGTGGCTCGTGCCTGTAGTCCCAGCAACTCAGGAGGCTGAGGCAGTAGGATTGCTTGAGCCCAGGAGTTTGAGGTTGCTGTGAGCTAGGCTGACGCCACGGCACTCACTCTAGCCTAGGCAAGAAAGCGAGACTCTGTCTCAAAAAAAAAAAAAAAAAAGAACATGACATATATCATGTTTATTTACTTGATTTATTCAGATATACATTTATTCATAGTATTTATTCAGATTTTTCATGATCTTCAATGTAAATACACAATTTTCTTCACCAAAATCCTATACATTTCCCATCTAGGCCTCTCCTATCTGTTTTATTTTTTGTTTTGAATGGAGTTTCCCCCAACTGATTACTTATGTTCTATATCAGGAGTCTGCAAAGTATGGTTCATGGGCCAAATCCAGCTCACAGCCTATTTTGTAGGGTCAGCAGCTAAAAAATGGTTTACATTTTTCAAGGGTTGTTTGGGAAAAAATAGGAAGGAGAGAAGAAAGGGAAGAGAAGGAGGACAGGAGAGAGAAATATGAGGAAGAAGAGACAAGGACCACATGTGGCCTACATATTTACTATCTCACCCTTTACAGAAAAAGCTTGCCAATCCCACTTCTATGTAAAGACACTAATTATTTTTGTATGTGATCTTGAGGCAGGCCTCTTTTCTAAGTTATAAGTTGAATTTTTTTCAGTTCATATTTCATTTTCCATGTTTCAAGTTTATGTTGTCTTTAGATAATGAGTTTTGATGCTTTCATATTTATACTATAATGGTTCTCATAACTGATGCCTGCTAACCAATTTGTCAGATTAGCTGGCATTTTCTACCTCCTTTGTAAAATGTACTCACCATCACATGCTGAATGCTCATGGTGAAAGGTCTGCTACATCTGTATACTCCTGATATTTTAACCAATTACTATTTCTATTTTAAGCATTTTATGTTCGTTTTTATGCCTTTATGTTTAACATCAGAAATTGGTACTGAAATGACCAAAGTGCCTTCAGAATCTGTTGCTATAATTTTAAGTATTCATTTTTCTCCTATAGCTTGTTAGCATAAATTGTTACTAGATTTCTCGACATTGAAATGATTATACCTTTGTGGCATTTTTTGAAGTAAATCCTACTTGATCACAAAGTATTATTTTTAATTAATAAACTTTATTTTTCAGAGCAATTTTAGGTTCACAGCAAAATTGAGGGGAAAGTACAGAGTCCCCATACATCTGCTGTTGCCACACACAGCCTCCCTCACTACCACCACCCCACACGAGAGGGGTATTCCTTTTTATAATACATCCATTGCTGGACTTAACTAGCTAATTTTTAAAAAGCATTTATAAAGATCAATGTTTCTAAATGAAAATAGCCTGAAGTTTTATGTGTATTTATACACTCACACACACACGTTCTTCATCCAATGTTGGCATTATGGTAATCCTACCTAGCAGAATAAGCTGGGAAGTTTTCTACTTTTCCTGTAGATTTAGAACAATTTAAATATAAGCATTAATCTAATCCTTGAAAGCTTGGTAGCATTAACCCATAAAGCCTTCAAAGTTGGAGCACTAACTAGGAACAGATCTTTACCTTTTCAACTGTTGGTGGTTATTGGCTTCAGGTTCTCTGCTTTTTAAGACAATTTTGGTCATTGTCTTTTGCTTTCATATCCACAGTTCTAATTCCTGATGTTCTTTGGTCTTTTCTTCTTGATCAGACTTGCTCAATTTGTGGCTACTTTATACTGTTCTTTGAAATAATTAGCTTTTGTTTTTCTAGACACGTCTACAGTCTATTAGTTTGATTCTTCTACCTCATTAATTCATGCTTTAAAGGATATTTTCTTCTACTTTCATCAGGTGTTTACAAAATTATTTTCCCCACCTTCCCCCCCCCCCCCCCCCCCCCGGAAACAGGGTCTCACTCTGTCATCTAGGCTTGAGTGCAGCCTCCAACTCCCAGGCTCAAGCGATCCTCCTGCCTCAGTCTCCTGAGTACCTGGTACTATAGGCATGTGCCATCACACCTGGCTCATTTTTTCTTTTTTCTTTTTTTTTTTTTTGTAGAGACGGGGTCTCACTGTGCTGCTCAGGATGGTCTTGAATTCCTGGGTTTAAGCGATCCTCCTGCCTCAGCCTCCCAAAGTGCTAGGATTATAGGCGAGAGCCACTATGCTCAGTCTTCCCTACCTCTTTGAGTAGAATACTTAAGTCAAGACAGAATAATAAATTCATTTATTTGGAAAACATTTTTTTTTTTTTTTTGAGACAGAGTTTCACTTTGTGCCCAGGCTAGAGTGAGTGCCGTGGCATCAGCCTAGCTCACAGCAACCTCAATCTCCTGGGCTCAAGTGATCCTACTGCCTTAGCCTCCTGAGTAGCTGGGGCTACAGGCATGCGCCACCATACTTGGCTAATTTTTTTTTGTATATATATTTTTAGTTGGTCAATTAATTTCTTTCTATTTTTAGTAGAGATGGGGTCTGGCTCAGGGTGGTTTCGAACTCCTGACCTCGAGCAATTCGCCCGCCTCGGCCTCCCAGGGTGCTAGGATTACAGGCGTGAGCCACCACACCCAGCCAATCTGGAAAACATTTGAAGACTATAAATTTTCTTCTAAGAAATACTTGGGTTACATTCCAAAGGTTTTAATTTATTGTGTGGTTATTGTCATATGTTTCTATATAGCATGTAAGTTCATGTTTAATACTTCTAAAAGTATTTTTCTAATTATTAATAATTCTTCAGTTAAATTTCCAAGTTTTCAGAATGGGGTGAGAGGAAACATCCATCTTTTCATAGTTAATTTCTAGTTTTGCTGCACTGTAATCAGAGGATGTGGCCTGTGTCTCTTCTCTTTTAGGTGCTCCAGATTTTCTACAGCTGGAGATCAGTATTTGCAAAACTCCAAGGGTATCTGAAAACAATTTGTGTTCTCTGATCACTGGGTAAAACATTCTGTGATATCTATCTAAACAAGTTTGTGTCATCCAAATCCTTATTCTTTTTCTAAGTCTGATTTTTCAGATTTCTAGGCAATTCTGTGAGTTACTCACAAGCCTTTCCATAAATTTCCTTTGTTTAAACCAGCAACATTCAGTTTATTTTGCTTGCAACTAAGAAATCTAACCAATACATCCTTATCTTGAACTCTTTACTTCTCATTTAGTTGTAGTGCTTCTTCCAATACTTTTCTCAGAAGGGACACAGGTGATTGATTATACATTGTTTCCTGGCAATATCCCAAATGATGATGCCTAGAAAAACAATTTTTTTTTCTCCCCTTATCATTTGCAAACCTGTGCTATTATCTTCTAACTTTAGGTTGCAGATAAAACAGATTAATGCCCATACTGATTATCTTTCTTTTCTAAGTAACCTGTTATATCAGTTATCTGTTGCTGCAAGATAACCCCCCAAATTTAGTAGCTCATAACAACAAAATTCTAGGGGTCAAGTTGTAGTTCTTCTGATCTGGGCTAGCTGGTTGTTGAGCTGGGGCTGGATGGTCTAGACTGGCTTCATCCACATATTTAACAGGTAGGATGGTTGATCTTAGGGACACCAGCTGGGACAGCTCATTTCTGCCCCAAATGACCTCTAGCCTTCTTTTCATGGCAGCAGAAGAGTTCCCAGCAGCAATGGAGGGCAAGTCCCAAAGCACAAGCATTTTTCAAGCCTCTGCTCACATCGCACTTGCTAATGCCCCACAGGCTAAAGCAAGTCACATGGCCACACCCAGATTACAAGGGAGGAAAACACCTCTTGATGGAAGGAGCTACAAAGTCACACCTCAAAGGAGTATACATATATGGATAGAAAGAATTTATGGTCATTTTTTTGTAATCTACCATTCTGCTTCTCTCTGAAAGCTTGTAAATTCTTTTTTTATATTGATTTTTTATTGTGGTAAAATACACATAACATAAAATTTACCATTAGTGACATTTACTACAATGACAATGTTGTACCATCATCACCACTATCTAGCTTCAAGACACTTTCATCATGCCAAATGTTAAGTTCTCTCTTGATCTTTGGAGGTGAAAAAGGATATATCTAACTACATTGATAAGGTCAGTACTCAGTATAACTTAGTCTGAAAGTTAGTTAAGCCCAGATAAGTCTATTATTATTTGATTTTTGCTTTTCCTCCATCTGTTTCCTTCCACATTAGTGTTCTTGCATCTTCTTCCCATGTCTTTCCTTTCATCTTCTCACTAATGGCTTCCTTTTCTTGGCATTTTTGTTTTGTATCATGAGGTAGCTTCCTCTGTTTGATC